>NC_092050.1:14150523-15440562 GCF_003086295.3 Arachis hypogaea
TGGATCAAATTTTGATCTATTTGTCATTTGGGTAGAAACAAAACATAAGCATCCAAAAACTTTAATGTCATGATAATTTGGTGGAAGATTGAGTAAAATCTCAAATGGTGTTTTAAAATTAATTGCGGATGATGGAACTCTATTAAGTAAATAAACAGCATGTCTAACAGCATAAGACCAAAAAGATGATGGTAAATTAGATTGAAACATAAGAGCACGAGCTATATTCAAAATATGTTGATGCTTGCGTTCTACCCTTCCATTTTGTTGAGGAGTTTCAACACAACTACGTTGATGAATAATGCCCTTTGAAGCATAAAAATCAGGTAAAATAAATTCTGGTCCATTATCAGAACGAATAGTTTTGACTTTGGAGTTGAATTGTGTTTCAATTAAAGTAATAAAATTTTTTATTTGATTCTGTACTTCTCCTTTTGATTTTAATAAAGTAACCCATGTAAAGCGGCTAAAATCATCAACAATAGTAAAAAAATATTTATGATTATGAATAGAATTTTGTCGAAACGGACCCCAAATATCAAAGTGTAATAAATCAAAACTTGCATTAGCTTTGTTAAAACTTTGAGAAAAAGAAAGTTTCTTTTGTTTAGAAAGATGACAAATGTCACAAGCCTCGTCACGATGCATAGAGATAAAAGGAAATTGTTTATGTAAATGATTAAGTCTTTGCCCAGAAAGGTGTCCTAAACGAAAATGCCATATATTGGAAGGTGTAATGGGTGGAGATTGGATGGAATTTATGGAGTGTGTAGTGGATGAATTTTTACCGAAATTAGGTTCAAAGACATATAATCCCTCTCTCATTCTGGCCAAATCAATTGTCCCCAAATTGTTGCTCTGTAGAGTGCAAGAAGAAGATGAAAAAGTGAGTTCACATATGAGTGCTGAAGTAATTTTTGAAACAGAGATAATATTAAAGTTGAAATGAGGTAAATAAAGAACATCATGAAGAACCAAGGATGGTGAAAATTGAACGATGCCTTTATAAGAAACAGTAGTTCGAGAACCATTTGGTAAATGAACAATAATAGGAGAAATTTGTGTGTAAGAAATAAACCAAGACAAATTTGATGCAATGTGATCTGTGGCACCAGAATCAATGATCCAAGTATTCAAGAATGAATCTCGATTTGAAGAATTGTTAACAGTAGAAAAGGTATTGAAAGAACAAAGATAATGAGTAGTTGGACTTGGCAGAAGCTCAAGTTGGTTTGAAGGACGAGCTTCTTCATTGAAAGGAAGTGCCATGAAAGAAAAGTGTTGGGCTGACGAAAGGTCCAAAAGAGACTCCGGATGAAGTTGCTGGTGTGCCCTTTCTCCTTGATCCATGGATGTCAGCAGAGCTCAAGAGGAGCTCTGATACCATAATAAAATTGTGAAAGAATAGGAAAATAAAAGAATTGTGAAAGAAAAAGATGAAGAAATTTTATTGATTATTGATTGAATGAATTGTAAACTATGAAGGTAAAACTAAGTATATATAGAGTATTGGCCTATGAAAAATAAAATTAGATAAAGATAAGATATAGATAAAGATAAAGATAACTATAAGATAAGATAAAGACTAAATTATAATTTAATTTGTGTATTCTGTTGGGCTGAATTTGTGGGCCGTGAGACGTCTTTATTGTTGTCATGGGCTAAGGTGGAAGAGTGGTTTAATAATTATAGTGTAAAATATTTTTGTACTCTTATAACTATTATAAAATTATTAGTACTCTGGATGTCATATAATGGAATATGAAATATTATTAATTAATGGAACATGAATTTTTATAATTTGCTTGTACTAATTAATAAGTGGGTTAGGTAAATAATACTCTACTATTATTTAATTCAAAATTTTAATTTATACATAGATCCTAAAGAGAAGGTTTTAACACACTCAAAATAATATGTTGCATAGAAAATATATAGTTATTTATCTCAAGTAGTTTTTTTTTTTGGGCTCTTTTGAGAAGAATATTGTAGATGCAATATTAGTGTGAATGTGTTATGTTATATTGAGTAACACATGTTGAGAATTAATAACAGTTTTTTTATTCTCTTCTAATTTTCTAGTTTTAATGCTATCTATTCGTCTTAATTCCACAACACGTTATAGCACGAATGCTCTTAAGATAAGAAATTTTAATTATGTCAAATTTTTTTTGTCTGAAATTTGTACTACTACTTATTTTTGAAAAAAATTATTTATCATGAATTATAGATGCTGAAATTCACCTTGACTCAATGGATCTTGTAATGCCATTAAGGCAAACAATAATACAACACTAAAGTATCGCATTATGGCAATAATTTTCTTTCGTTGTCATTTTAACAAAAGATTAAAAAATGAATATCTTATTATAAAAAAAATCCAACAGAATTATGGAAGAGGCTAGAGAAAAGGTATTATCACAAAAAACCAGTGATTCTTCCAAATACCCAAAATGAATAGTTACATTTATAGTTATAGGATTTTAAACCAAATGCCCAAAATGAATAGTTACATTTATAGTTATTCTGAAATGTTAAAATAATCTCACAATTAAAATTGTGTGGAAAAAATGTTACTGATAAAAATATGCTGGAGAAAATATTTTTAACATTTCATACCTCGAATATATTCCTGTAGCAGCAATATTGAGAGAAAAAATATACAAAATATTTTGAATAATTGCATGTCTTCTTATAGCAAAATAGAGTAACGAATTGGTCATGAAAAATCATGAAATTTACCTCTATAACTTTTCTCCATTCATTGAAATAAATGTGACACATTGTAATCCCAAAAATAATAAAAATCAATATTTTAGTAACAAATATGACAAAGAAAAGAAGAAAAAATTCTTCCATAATAAAAGATTCTATAAAAAGTGGGATAATAATAAAAAAAATAGCCACAATAAAAATATAGAAAGCAGATATCATCATTATAGTGGTATAGTGGTAAAAATTATTAGTCACATATTTGTCACACTCCAAATTACTTGGTTAAATTTTATGAGTCATCTTTAAAAGGGAACGAGGAAAAGATAAAAGCTAATTTTATTTTAAAAGATATTTCTACCACAACTTATTGTGATGTGTCTGTTTTTGTAAAGATGTTTATGAAAAAAATATTGGTCATTTAATCAATAATAAAAATATTGAATAGTTTTTGATATATTAATGTATGTTTTTATTTATTTATATTTGAATGTATTTACTTTGAAATTTATCTTTCTATGTAAGTTTTAAAGAATCAATAAATAAATTTGTATTATTATAATGTGTACAATAAATAAAATAACTATGCAAGTAAGAATATGATTTAACTCATTACATATATATCCATTAACAAAATGATTGAGTTATGAATTTTAAAAAAAAAAATAAAAATAGATCATATGTTAGATTGCATTTTCACATTTTTTTGTAAAGAAAATAATGAAGGTACAAGAAGAAGATATTTGTTAGCGAACAATGTAAGTACACACTATTCTCAAAAGTAAAATTTATTTTGCTAATCTTGTACACGAAGAGGCAAGTATTACTACCATTATTAGTACAAATGAAGAACTGTTATTTTATTTTCTTTAGAGGAACAAAACTCATTATAGATAATGTGTCATTATCTCCAAAGTCTCAAAAAATTTGTTAAGTTTTAAAGATATTTGTGAAAATGGATATTATATTAAAATAGTAAATGAGGATGAGAATGATTTCTTTTGTATTACAAGTTATCATTCAAATAAAAAAGTCATATTAAAAAAATTATCTATGCTTTCTTTCAGTATATATTATACTCATATTAGTGCAATTGAATCACATGTTATAATAAATCAAAAACTTTTTAGCCCAAATAAATTCACCATTTGTATGATCAATTAGCTCATCTTCAAATAATAATGATTTGAAGAATCATTGAAACCTCACAAGGACATTTACTGAAGAAGAATAAGATTTTTTAATCCAATGAGTTATATTATGCTACATGCTCTCAAGGAAAACTAATTAAAAAGGCCATCAGTAACAAAGATTGGATTTGAATTTCCTAAATTCGTTGAGCAAATTAAAGGTGATGTGTGAATCAATTCATCCATCATGTAGATCTTTTACATATTTTATGGTTCTAATAGATGCATCTTTCAAGGTAATCTCATGTGTGTTTATTATCATCTCGTAACTTGATGTTTGCGAGGCTCTTTGTGCAAGTTATAAAATTAAAAGCACAATTTTCAGAAAATAGAATAAAAACAATTCGCCTTGATAATGTTGATAAATTTACTTCTCAAACTTTTGATACTTATTGTATGATCACTTGTATATATATGTGGACACCCAATAGCTCATATTCATACGCAAAATAGGCTAGCGTAATCACTTATTAAATGCCTCCGACTGATTACTAGACTCATACTTATCAGAACAAATCTCTCAATTTCTACTTGGGGACATGTTACAATACTTATTTGTTTAAGGCCAACAAGTTATCACAAATTCTCTTTTTTACAACAGAAAAGCTCTGCATACAAGTTAATTAACGAATAAACCCCAAAAACGCAATGCAAGGTCTACGCTCTTCTTCCTCTTCCTCTTCTTCTTCTTCTTCTTCTTTTTCGTTTCTTGCTTTCTCTTTCTCGTTCTTCTTCTTCTTGCACGTTCTTCTTCCTCTTCCTCTTCTTCTTCTTTTCTTTCGTTTCTTGCCTTCTCTTTCTCCTTCTTCTACTTCTTCTTGCTGCACGTTCTTCTTTCTCTTTCTGTTCTTCTTCTTCATTTACATATTTTTCTCTCTGTTTTCTTTCTTCGTTATTCTTGATTTTCATTATTTTTTGACATCAAGCTCTGAAATCGTTTTTGAAGAAGAAGAAGCAGCAGAAGATGAGGAGGAGAAAGAGAAAGAGTTCTGAAATATGCATAAGGTGTAATTCAACGAATTTTGGGTGTATTTTTTAAATTCTTTGGGTGTATTTTTGTAATTCTTTGGGTGTATTTCTGTAATCCTTTGGGTGTATTTCTATAATCGTTTGGGTGAATTCCTATAACCGTTTGGGTGTATTGCTGTAATCCTTTGGGTGTATTTCTGTAATCGTTGGGGTGTATTTCTGTAATCGTTTGGGTGTATTTCTGAAGTTCCATTATCTTCAAATTTGGCAAGAAAATTATTTTCATGGAGGAAGAAGAAGAAGAGTCGTTTATAATGCATGGTGAGTAGCGCACTTTGGAAACAGGAAATTGTTGAATAACGTGCGTTTTATTTACTCTTGAATGAGTATATATTATACTCATATTAGTGCAATTGAATCACATGTTATAATAAATCAAAAACTTTTTAGCCCAAATAAATTCACCATTTGTATGATCAATTAGCTCATCTTCAAATAATAATGATGTGAAGAATCATTGAAACCTCACAAGGACATTTACTAAAGAAGAATAAGATTTTTTAATCCAATGAGTTATGTTATGCTACATGCTCCCAAGGAAAACTAATTAAAAAGGCTATCAGTAACAAAGATTGGATTTGAATTTCCTAAATTCGTTGAGCAAATTCAAGGTGATGTGTGAATCAATTCATCCATCATGTAGATCTTTTACATATTTTATGGTTCTAATAGATGCGTCTTTCAAGGTAATCTCATGTGTGTTTATTATCATCTCGTAACTTGATGTTTGCGAGGCTCTTTGTGCAAGTTATAAAATTAAAAGCACAATTTTCAGAAAATAGAATAAAAACAATTCGCCTTGATAATGTTGATGAATTTACTTCTCAAACTTTTGATACTTATTGTATGATCACTTGTATACATATGTGGACACCCAATAGCTCATATTCATACGCAAAATAGGCTAGCGTAATCACTTATTAAATGCCTCTGACTGATTACTAGACTCATACTTATCAGAACAAATCTCTCAATTTCTACTTGGGGACATGTTACAATACTTATTTGTTTAAGGCCAACAAGTTATCACAAATTCTCTTTTTTACAACAGAAAAGCTCTGCATACAAGCCATAGGGCTTGTATGCTTTACAAGTTAATTAACGAATAAACCCAAAAAACGCGATACAAGGTCTACGTTCTTCTTCCTCTTCCTCTTCTTCTTCTTCTTCTTCTTTTCTTTCGTTTCTTGCCTTCTCTTTCTCCTTCTTCTTCTTCTTGCTGCACGTTCTTCTTCCTCTTCCTCTTCTTCTTCTTCTTCTTTTTTTTCGTTTCTTGTTTTCTCTTTCTCGTTCTTCTTCTTCTTGCACGTTCTTCTTCCTCTTCCTCTTCTTCTTCTTTTCTTTCGTTTCTTGCCTTCTCTTTCTCCTTCTTCTTCTTCTTACTGCACGTTCTTCTTCCTCTTTCTGTTCTTCTTCTTCATTTACGTGTTTTTCTCTCTGTTTTTTTTCTTCGTTATTCTCGATTTTCATTGTTTTTTGACATCAAGCTCTGAAATCATTTTTGAAGAAGAAGAAGCAGCAGAAGATGAGGAGGAGAAAGAGAAAGAGTTCTGAAATATGCATAAGGTGTAATTCAACGAATTTTGGGTGTATTTTTTAAATCCTTTGGGTGTATTTTTGTAATCCTTTAGGTGTATTTCTGTAATCCTTTGGGTGTATTTCTATAATCGTTTGGGTGAATTCCTGTAACCGTTTGGGTGTATTACTGTAATCCTTTGGGTGTATTTCTGTAATCGTTGGGGTGTATTTCTGTAATCGTTTGGGTGTATTTCTGAAGTTCCATTATCTTCAAATTTGGCAAGAAAATTATTTTCATGGAGGAAGAAGAAGAAGAGTCGTTTATAATGCATGGTGAGTAGCGCGCTTTGGAAACAGGAAATTGTTGAATAACGTGCGTTTTATTTACTCTTGAATGTGGAAGTGTGTAATGCGTTAATTAAGTGTAACTAGAGTGAGACCCGCGCGATGCGCGGAGAGGTAGATTATTTATACTATATAGCATATTTTAATAAATGTTATATTAAAAATATTTTGGAGAACATATTATAAATAGATTTTGAATTTATTTATTTTTAAAAAAGATATAGGTTATTTATATTAGAATTATACAAAACTATATTTTCATTTTTTTTTATTTTTCGATTTACATTAATGGCTACACTTTGTCTTTTCTTGTAATTTTTTTGTTTGTAAATAATTAAAAAAATAAATGAATGAGAATGAAAAACATATAAAAATGTTATATTAAATTTAAGGAATTTTTGACAATTAGTATGAGAGATTAAGAAATAAAGAGTAGTAAGAGTGTTAATATGTATAAGTTGTAGAATTTGAATATTTGTAACTGAAATTTTTTATAATTATTATTATTATGACACTTTTAATATACGTTTATTACATTTAATTAGTACTTGATGTTTCAATTGAATAATAATAGATAAGAATTTTTTGTTTTAATTTTTTTAAAATATTTTACTAAATAGTGATTGGTTGATTTTTATCTTTTGCCAAGTCATTAGAATTGCTGATGTGGCATCATCAGCAAAGAGCGTAAACTCATTGTGGATATTATATTAAATTTAAGGAATTTTTGACAATTAGTATGAGAGATTAAGAAATGAAGAGTAGTAAGGGTCTTAATATATATAAGCTGTAGAATTTGAATATTTGTAACTGAAATTTTTTATAACTATTATTATTATAACACTTTTAATGTATGTTTATTGCATTTAATTAGTACTTGATGTTTCAATTGAATAATAATAGATAAGAGTTTTTTGTTTTAATTTTTTTAAAATATTTTACTAAATAGTGATTGGTTGATAGATAGATAGATGAAAAAGATTTCATTTTCATCCTACATAGCAAACAATTACAACAAACTGTACGAATTTTTTCCTATTAATTAGATATGAGTAGCAACAATTAAAATAAAGCATGTTATAAAATCATTTCTACTTACCTAAAGTGAAAGCTGAATTGGCAATACTTCTTAATCTAAGACATAGCTTTCTCTTCAATGGTTGTAAAATTATTATTGAAGTAATTTTTTTTTAAAAAAAAATTATCCCATGAAGTATTAAAAATACAAATAGGCTTCTTAATTTCTTTCTCAATAATTTAATTTAACTAATGGATTGAACAATCTTATAACACAATAAAATTAGAAGGATATTCATATTTTTTTACGAATTGTAAAATTACTATTCATGTGATTTTTTGACCCAAAAATTATCCTTTTTTTACCGATTTTTATGATTTTAAATAATACAAAATATTTTATTTAAATCCTACGTAATGATTCGTAAAGAATTACAAAAGAATTTTTTTTCTATTGGTACCAAAAATCAATACAAAAAACAGAACAGAATATGTTATAAGACTCTTTTGTACTAACCTGAACTGGAAGCTAAATTGACACTCCTCTTCGACCATGTTGGAGGCACATATCTTCTTGTCTTTTTTTTTTAAAGGATTGCTCTCCGCCTCTTTAATCTAGCAATTTTGGGTATTAACTCTTCTAATCTGTCATTACCACTGCAAATCCTTCTATAACAAAGAGAATAAGACATGGTCAAAGAATGATAATCCATTCCAAGTAAATTGTGAAAGCAATACCTACTTTTATGGAATAACAATTTGAAAAAGAGGAACAAATAAATGTAAATTGTGAAATAATTTTAAATGCACATTAATTTTGGTTGTGATTGTTGGACAGAACCCGCTAAAAAAAGAGGAATACATAAACCTGTGCTACTTGCAATGATTTCACAATTAAAATATTATTTATAAAAATAGAATGAGAAGAGAAAACGACAAATTTAAAAATCTTTAGGAAAATACATGGGAAGAATGGTGACGTTGGCCTGAGATCCAGAATCGAGTTCCAGCAGGAAAACCGCAACAGGAGGAATGGAGTTTGGCATGGTTTCTACAATTTATGCAATGTGGCTCCACGAAGATGGACATCGTGATGGACAATTTGTTTTGAGAAAAAAACAATGGCTCATGGGACCAGAAGAGGATGTAGGTAGAAAAAAACAATGGCTTATGGGATGGTATGGAGAAGTGCCAGAAAGAAGAGGGTTTTGAGAAGTATGAGAAAGGTAAGGATTTTTTTTTGGGTAAATGTTAATTTGTGTTTTTGTTGTTTTAGAAATAAGAATTGATTTGGAAAAAGTTAAGTTATTGGTTTTTATTGTGTTTTTTAGTTTTGTTTTGTATTTTTTTTTTTTGAAAATAAAAGTTGATTTGGTAAGATTTGATTGGTTGATTTTAATATTTTGCCAAGTAAGCAATGTTGCTGACATGGCGTTCATAGAAGAAGAGGAATAACTTCAAAGTAATGTAGGTAAACTTATGTATCTACTTTTATATATTAAGAATAGATGCGTGTTTTATTGGACTTGTAAGACTTGTAAGCCAAAAAGACTTGTATGTGTAGCAGGCCTCTTTTTACAATTGACTTTTGGCCAACAACAAAATATATATCATCTAAGAATATATATGTTCTAATTGGTCCACCTAATCGCATCAAAATGAGACTACAAAGAAAATTGGGAATATATATTGGATATGATTTTCTTTTGTGAGGTAACTAGAGATACAAACTACGAAAGATGTATTTAAAGCTCGATTCACAAATTGTCACTTTAATGAGATAATATTTTCAAAATTAGGAGGAGAGAATAAATAATTGGCAAAAGATTATATATTTGCATAAAGTTGCAAATAAATTGCTTGATGTATTTTTTAATACAAAAAGATAACAAATTTGATATACTGAAAATGCTCCAATTCGAATTAATGTTCCTGTTGGATAATGGTAAAAATGCAAATTATGATAAAAAGGTAAATACTCTTCCTGTTGAGGAGGACAACGATATAGTTGAGACACCTGTAGTTACCCAAAGTTACGATACCTGATAATTGTCAAAATGACGAGATCTGAATGAAAAAAATATAGAACTAAGGAGAGAGAAATAATTGTTGACAATATATTTGCATATAAGGTAGCGCTGAATATTATGCATGAAAATGAGGATTTTGAACTAAAAACTGTCGAAGAATGTCGACGAAGGGATGATTGGCAAAAATGGAAATAAGCCATAAAAAATAAATTAAATTCACTTACAAAATGTGAAGTTTTTGGACATGTAGTTTGGGATACAAATGGATATTTATAAGAAAATAAAATGAGAATAATAAAATTGTACGCTACAAAACTCGTAGTACAAAATTTTTCACAAAGACCTAGTATAGACTATGAGGAGACCTACTCTCTTGTAGTTGATACAATTAGCTTGAGATATGTGATTAACTTATATGCATATCATAAGCTAAATATGCACCTGATGGATGTAGTCACGATCTATCTATATGAGTCATTAAATCGTTATATCTATATGAGAGTTTCTGAAAGGCTAAAAATATCTGAATCGTTCATAGAGAATTCTCGAAGACTATACTCAGTTAGATTACAAAAATATTTATATCATTTAAAATAATCTAGACAGATGTGATACAATCGTCTTATAGAATATTCGATGAAGAAAGAGTTCAAAAATACTAATATTTGCCTATGAATTTATATAAGAAAATTTACATCTAGATTCATTATAATTGCTGTGTATGTTGATGATTTAAATATCATTGAATCTCCTGAGAGATCGTAACGATCATAAATATTCTGAAAGAAAAATTTGAGACAAAAGATCTTAAAAAAACTAAATTTTGTCTTGACATTCAAATTAAGTATGTAACAAAAGGTATATTTATTCATCAAAAGACTTAAACAAAAAAAATGTTAAAGATATTTTATATGAACGAATCACATCTAGTAAGAATCTCAATGCTTGCCGCATCATTAGATATGAAGAAGAATATGTTCCGACTAAAAGAAGAAAATGAAACAACACTCGATCTTGAAGTACTATATCTTAGCGTCATAGGACACTAATGTAACTTATTAACGAGATGCAACCTATCTACAACCAGAAGATATTGGAATGAAATAAAAAATATGTTTCGGTATTTTTGTGGAACGACTAATATGAGATTATTTTATCCTTCTGGATGCAAGCAACAATTCATTCGTTATGCAAATACTAATTATCTATCTAATTTCCGTAAAGGTAGATATCAAATAAGATATTTGTTTACCTTTGTGACACAACTATTTTATGGAGATCTATGAAGTTAATTATAGCTGCAACATTTTTTAATCATGTTGAAATACTTGAAATACATAAGGCAAGTTATGAATGCTTTTAGTTTAGGAATTTGATTTGATATATTCAATCATCGTGTGAGTTGTCTCGATAAAAATATAGCCCCTACAATATTGTATAAAGACAATGCAGGGTATATTGCTCAACTCAAGTAGATACATTAAAAGTGACCGAACGAAATATATTTCTACAAGTTCTTTTTCAAACATGACCTTCAAAATTAAAGAACAATTTACATTCAACAAATTTATTCAAGTGATAATTTGATAAATTTATTTATAATCACTTCCGGCATCCTCCTTTAAAAATTTGGTACACAAAATCAGAATGTGTCGCTTTCGAGATCTTATATGATGTTACTAAGAGGGAAAACAATGTACTCTTTTTCCTAATTAGTTTTTATCTCATTAGATTTTTTTATGAGATTTTTTAACGATACAGTTTTCATTACAAATGATATTGTACTTTTTTTTCTTAATTAGGTTTTTATTCCACTAAGATTTTTTTTGATAAAATTTTTAACGAAACATGTCTCTAATGACATCGAAAGGAGAGTGTTACAAAATGATTATTATTGTAGATGTCATATAATGGAGTATTATCATACATAATAGAGTATGGAACATTATCAATTAATGGGACGTGAATTTTCATAATGTGTTTTCACTAATTAGTAAGTGGATTAGATAAATAATGTCATACTATTATTTAATTCAAATTCTTCGCCTATAAATAAATCCTAAAGAGAAGGTTTCGACACACTAAGAATAATGCATAACATAGAATACACATAATTACTTATCTTAAGTAGTTTTTTGACTCTTTTAAAAAGAATATTGTGTATCAATATTAATGTGAATATATTATGTTATATTGAGACTGATTTTTTTATATGAAAAAAATATTAATATTTTTGTTGAAAATGGAATTATTTGGTGTAATTACAAGTGTGTTAAACACATAACGACATTTTGACCAACAGGCGTGTTAAAACACGTGAGGAGCGTACTGTAATACAATTCAAATATTAGAATTCAATGAAAACACCATTTTATTTCCATATTAAAAATAATTTGCGTTATATTAAATGACACATATTAAAAATTAGAGAAAGTATAGGAAGCCAATGAAATATTTGTACAATGTGTACAATGGAAGTTTAAGGAGTATTAGAGATATAACCATTAATGTTACCTTTTCTCATCAGTTGAAGTTTTTGGGATGAGTGGTATCATGACATAGTATTAGAGCAAGTTTTTGGGATGAGTGGTTTCATAACTTAAAATGTTTATTATCCTAGTACCCGGATGCTTTGTACACATTGTATAAATATTTCATTGGCTCCCTAGCAACACTCTAAAAATTAATAATAAAATTTTCGTACTCTCTCTTATAATTTTCTAACTCTATTTCTATCAATCCAACGAAATTTCATAACAACAACTAATTTTTTGGTATTAAGTGTTAGGATTTGGTTGAATTAGTCCCACATTGCTTAGGATAGCAAATGGAGTGGGTGGCTTAGGCTATAAATATGAGGCTAAGTTCTTCATTTGTTTTTGCACCAGTAAACACTTTAAGCTTGCATTTGATTTTTCTTTTCCTCTATACTCTTTGATTAGAGAGTGTTGTGAAGTGTAGTTAGATATTTGCTTTGAGAGAGTGTGGGTGTACTGGGGTGTCGGTATTAGAGAAAAAGAAGTCTACAATTTTCACATAGTGATATTCTCTGGTTGTCATTTGACAACGGCCGTGGTTTTTTCTCCGGTAATTGGAGTTTCCACGTTAAATTCTTATATTGTGATTGTATCTATTTTATTTCTTTGTCAAAGATGTTTTCTCAAGGGGGAATGGTGTCTTATTCCTAACATTAAGTTTGTTTTACTCATTCAGTTTTAATATGGGATCAAAATTTTGAATTTTTCATGTGTAATTAGGTAGCATTTCAAATATCCAATACCAGTATATATATATATATATATATATATAAATAAGTGAGGACCACTGAGTTCACTGGTGTGAAAGTTTAACTTGGGAAAACTCTTTATCTATCATCAGTCTTCATCATGCAAGCAGAAAGTGTGTGACTCGATCCAATGTGGGTGCCTTTAGATTATATTATTAGACATATCCCACTTCTGAAACCTAGCTAGGGCCTTCTCATTCCGTGCCCCTCTATAATTTATTTTATTTTATTATTATTTCTATGAAAGTAATTAGTAAGTAGTAATAAGATGACACTAACTAGGTGAGTGTCTTAATGAGACAATATACAACATTTGGAGAGATCCTTCAATTATGGTCTAAGATTTGCACTTGTCACCCATCATCCACCTAATTAATAATTATGTGTCCTCCATTTGAAGCAATATATTTCTAATTAATTAATTATTGGTTTGATTCGTTTTGTTAAACTTTCTAGAAATGGAGTTAATTATTTAGAGTAACCTCATTCGTTTAAGAGGGACCTAGATGGATGTTATTATTTGTTGCTCTTCTGTTAAATCTTAAATCACACTTGAATTGTGTTTGCCAATAAATTTAAATTAAGAGTTGATAGGGAAGAACAAGATGCAACCTCCGACAAGTTCCAAAAATGCTTAATTATCACCACCTCCACCTTTTCATTCGTATTCATTTATATTCCTTCTATGTTGGTGAGGCAAATTAATCACTTTCAGGAGACCTGCTTGTTCCATGCAGTAGTATACGTATCTTATTTGTAAGTTTTTGGCCATTAACTCCTCATTATAGATCCGTACGTTACTATATACTCTACTATAGTAGCGGATTGAAGAAGTTGTTAATTACTAACTACTAACTACTAAGTAACAATTAAGATTCATGGTTTAGCAAATCTTAATTGGTAGTACTAATAATTAAGATTCCTTAAGAAACCTATATATTTCAATTGATATTTCATTAAACTAGTTTTTGAAAAGAATAGAAAGTCGTACTTAATTAAAGTATTAGAATTTGCATGCTCTCACAGTCACAACCGACACAGTTTCCAACCATGGGAATTGAATCACATTATAATTAAGTTGGTAATAACACAATGTCCAACTCCAACCAATGGAAGGCTAATCTTCCTTCCCTCCAAGATTTATTCAATTTAAAAGGATCCATATCTTTTATTCACTACTTGCTACCCTTTTTAATGACAATTGTTAACTTTGCACTTTGCACTCCCTAGTCCCTCCAACCGCCAAAAAAAAAAAAAAAAAAAAAAAAAAAAACAAATAAAAACTTCAAACGTTAGTTTTTGAAAAGCGCAACAATTTTAGAATTTCTAGGTTAATTCTTGATTTTTTTTTAAAAAAATATTCGAAATGATTAGTAATGTTCGCTTGCCAACTAGATGGTATTGACTACTAACTGTACTATGCAACTTAGATGATTAATATTAACTGAACAGTGAATAACCATATGTTATGGTAACTTTAAGAAGCTTCCGCAATATTCGAAAGCTCATGTAGAATTACTATGATTAATTTTAGGAATCTTGTATATTCTGCAATTTTGGAAGTATATCTGTGACATTAGTAACTTGTAATGGTCCACCTTTGGTGTTAGCTAGATAGCGAGACTCCGAGACAATTGGACAAAACTCATACGGCAATAAAAAAGAAATGAAATCCATAAATTGCATGATATAAAGAGTTAAAGACACAGAATGAAAATGCAATAGAATTCGTATAATCAAGTTAGATGGTAATAATAAAAATGCAGGCAGCATTGGATTGGGGCGGTTGGGAAGGGGAGTTGAAATTGAATGCCGCCGGCCTACGCGAGACTATGAGGTGACCACCTGTTACTTTCCCATTCTGCCCATGCTTAAGGATCGCTAATTTGAATTACACAAGGGCTTTTTGGGTACTCAAAAGAGTTAAAGAACTGGAAGAGAGATCTGGACCCCACGATTTCCACGACTAGTTCAGTAGTTCTAGACTTCTAGTTGGACCATCATTCTCCTACTTACTCTCTTTCATTTTCAGTTTCAATTTCAGTTCCAACTTTCAACTCAGCAATGGCCACCTCCTCTGGTGGTGGTAGTGGTAGTGGCGGTGGCGGCACTTACAGTTACAGAAATGGCGCCACTCACTCTCACAAATCCTCTTCCAAGCTCGATACTCATACTCATAAGCCTCTCTCACTCAATTCCAGTTCCAATTCTAGTTCTAAGAACCATGTCAAGTCAAAATCTTTGGGTCCTTCCTCCACCACCCAACGCCGCAACAGCACCACCTCCAAGGACCACCATCCTTCTGGTTAGTCTCTTCTCTCTGTGTGTGTGTGTGTGTGCGTGTGGCTAATTATTGTCAATTACGCCTTCAATTCCGCCATTTTACGATCACACTCACTTTTTGCTTTGGTCCTACATGGTTGGGTAAAGTTCCTGGAAGAGTTAGAGTGGCTGTTAGGTTGCGGCCGCGAAATGCAGAGGAATCTGTGGCAGATGCTGATTTTGCTGATTGTGTGGAATTACAGCCTGAGGTATACTAAACCAATTCGTTAACTTGCTCAAAACTGTTTCTTTGGAAATTAACGAATTGCCTCTGCCTGTATTTCTATACGGTTGTTGTACAATTAGTTATACTTGTCTAGCTATATTGCAGCTCAAAAGGTTAAAACTTCGGAAGAACAATTGGGATGCTGATACTTATGCATTTGATGAGGTGCTCACTGAATTCGCATCACAAAAACGTGTATATGAAGTTGTGGCCAGGCCTGTTGTGGAGGTGGGTATTCATGACCTTGTTGCTTGGCTTTCAAACTTTGTTATTGTCTCACTTGTTTCCAGATGACATGTCAAGATGCATCAACAACTGGTTTCAGGATCTATGTTAGAAATTTAATTGCTGTTTGAGAACAGGTTGATCAAATATGCTTGAAGTCACGGGATTTAAGTGAAGAGATGTGGGTTAACTGTGATTTCTCCCTTAGAATATCCCTACATTCAAGCATTCATAATTATAGTTTTCTCATATGTCAAGTCAACCCTGAAGAGTTTAAATTCCTTTTGGTCATGTATCTCATCACAGGGAAATGTGGAAGAGACTAACTGATTGTGGCATTTACGTTACTTATTGCATCCATGCTCTTGCTTTCCTTTTATTACATGTCTTACTTTTACATCTGCAGAGTGTACTAGATGGCTACAATGGGACAATCATGGCTTATGGACAGACTGGTACTGGTAAAACGTACACTCTCGGACGACTAGGGGAGGAAGACACAGCTGCACGTGGAATAATGGTCCGCTCTATGGAGGATATTTTAGCAGATGTTTCTTTGGAAACTGATTCAGTTTCAGTCTCTTATTTGCAGGTAAATAGATTTAGTACATCTATCTAATTTGGCCCCACTTCAGTGTATAAAGTTAGCACGTATATTTATTCAAATTTCTTAAAGCATTTGTTAACTTTCTAGCGAATGATTTCATGCTCAATGTAATAACATGTCTCTTACTGTCAATATTCAGCTTTACATGGAAAGTATACAAGATCTGCTTGATCCTGCTAATGATAACATAACCATTGTAGAAGATCCCAGAACTGGTGATGTTTCACTACCTGGAGCTAGCCTTGTTGAGATTAGGGACCAACAGAGTTTTGTAGAACTATTAAGATTAGGAGAGGTTCATCGCTTTGCTGCAAATACTAAATTAAATACTGAATCTTCTCGAAGTCATGCTATTCTGATGGTAAATGAATTCATGTATCTTATTTATGGTGTCATGTTCTTCATTCCTTGTGTTTTTCTGTACTTTTCAATGTTTCCATTTCTGTTATTACTGGAGGACTGAATATACCTCTGATTCACTAGGTGCATGTTAGGAGATCCATCAAGGGAAGAGATGCAGGTCATTCAAGTGAAAATGGCAATCATCCGCATTCGGTCAAATCATTAAAGCCACCTGTTGTCAGGAAAGGCAAGTTGGTTGTCGTTGATCTGGCTGGTTCGGAACGAATTGATAAGTCAGGTTAGTACATATAATAAAGTGGACACTGTTTTCTCTCCATTCTTGTCTGTTTGTAGCAGGTTTGCTTTCGTTTCTCTCCCATAGTTTTCTCGTTATTTGCTTTGAGGATATACAAACTTTTTCTAATTGGTTGGCTAATAGTTCTGTCTTCCATACTCATGATAATGACGTATAATTTCCGACTCTGCTATTTTCTAGTTTCGTCATTTCATCATTGTTATGAAGGTGATAAAAGGATATCAGGGTTGCAGTGCAAATGCTTGAAAACCAAATAGGGTTCCTGTCAAATTCAAAGTTGCATGTTAACTTTATGAACTTTAAGGATGATTAAATTTTCATATAACATTGCCATGGATATATTACTCTGTTGTTTTACTTATTATAATATCCAAGCTGCTGACTGATGATGTTTCTATGAACTACTCAATAGGAAGTGAAGGGCATACACTAGAGGAAGCAAAGTCTATCAATCTGTCGTTGAGTGCATTGGGGAAGTGTATTAATGCACTTGCAGAGAATAGTGCACATGTGCCATTTCGTGACTCAAAGCTTACAAGATTGTTACGTGATTCATTTGGAGGTAATATGAAAGTGAATATAAGCTTTCTCTTAGCTTAGCTTGTCTAACATGAAGTATTGGAAACTTGTGTCAGTGACAAAATTCTCCATGTATGAATGAAAATTTTGTTTAACAAATAAAGGAGTAGATTTTGAATCTGTTCATAGAGAATACATTCTGAAGCTTGTATTTGCTTAGTAGATAAGGAGTAGATTTTAGCTAAATGTATTTGAAGTCTCTGAGTCATTGTGATTAAAAGGAAATCTTGGGTTGGAAGATTTTACATTTTAGATAAATCTGTTCATTATAGATTAGCAATATTGTCAAGCATCTTTAGTTTTTGCCATGGCCCATGTGTCCTGACATCTAAAATGTTTTACAGGTACGGCAAGAACTTCGCTGGTCATTACCATTGGACCATCTCCAAAGCATAGGGGAGAGACTGCTAGTACTATAATGTTTGGACAGAGGGTGTGCTTGTCTATAGCTTGCATTACTTTCTCTTCCTCTATTTTTTAGATTGCCATGCCATTGGCTGATGATTGAAGCAGCTGAAATTTTCTATGTTCGTCATTCCATAGAATAAGATGTGATTGAGTGCCTTCTAATCACCATTTAAAGTGCTGATTGCTGAATATGTGTTCCTCTTGTAGGCTATGAAGGTGGAAAACATGGTGAAGTTGAAGGAAGAATTTGATTACAAAAGCTTAGCTAGAAAGCTAGATGTAGAATTAGACAAACTTATTATGGAACACGAAAGACAACAGAAGGCATTTGAGGATGAGATTGAGAGGATGGCCACAGAAGCACAACATCGGTTATCTGAGGCTGAAAGGAACTACATTGATCTATTGGAGGTTGGTTAAATATATAAATTCTATTTAACTGTGTCATTTTGTTGCAGTTTATGTGAAAATGTTTGTTAGTCCTTTCATCCAAGAAATAAAACTTGACACATTCAATGAATCAGGCAATGCATCCATAGTATGTGGCTACTCTTTAAAATATGTTGTTGCATACATGGCTATGGTAACTTCTTGAAGTTCAATTTGCAAAATACTGACTTGATGTTGGTAATTGCCGTGATCTGTACTGATATACATTTTTCTTTCTCAGAAGGAAAAATCAAAATATGAGAAAGACTATATGGACTCAATTAGGAAGCTTGAAGACCAGCTGGCGATGAATCAACGAAAGAATGAGGACTCTCATATTAAATCAAGAGCAGAGGTAGTTTATCATACTATATGCCTTGAGTTATT
This sequence comes from Arachis hypogaea, assembly GCF_003086295.3. NCBI lineage: Eukaryota > Viridiplantae > Streptophyta > Magnoliopsida > Fabales > Fabaceae > Arachis > Arachis hypogaea. The sequence continues at coordinate 14,169,492 of NC_092050.1, forward strand.
ACAATGGGTGAAATTACTCTGCATAGTAGAGTAGGTCACACCCTCAGAGGACTTAAAAATGATATTTTTATTGCCAACTAGTTAAAATTCTAGAACATTTCCAGCAAGCTTATGACTTCAAGTTTTTCTTTTATGTTTGGGTTATTTCCTCACAAATTTAATGACTGGAAATTGGAATGTTCTGGTGGAGCCAGATTAAAATTGCTAGTTTTGAAATTTGCAAACAATACAGCAGCTCAAGATTCATTAATAAAATATGCCAATTTAGTGATTTCGGAGTTAGATCCAAAATGAACTTGATTGGTTACGCTCACTTGACTTATCCTACACTCCCAAGGTGTATTCTGAGGAGCTGGCTGATCTGAAAAAAATGCTTCAGAAAGAGACTCTTCTGAGGAAAGCTGCTGAAGGGGAAGTAAATCATCTGAAAATTCAAGTATCTGAACTTAAAATGTCAGAGGTACATTGTGCCCCCAGTACATTTTTTTCCCCTTGCATGCCCTTTTGTTGTATTATTTCTATCAGTTTCACCTGCATATCTTTATTGTCATAGGCATCCAGAAAGTCAGAGATATTGAAAGTTCATAAGATGTTAGAAGAGGAGGTACACCAAAAAGAGAAACTTGAAAGAGAAATAGCAATATTACAAAGTCAGTTGTTGCAGTTAAGTCTTGAATCCGATCAGGTAAGCTATATATCTAACCCTAAATGCACAGATGTGAGTTATTTGACTATTATCTTGGATGACCCTTTCTTCAGTATAATTTGTTACCTCTCCTGCTTGTCCTTTTGTAAAGCTTTCTGAATATTTCTTTTTGGTTACAGAATCTTTTAAATTAAGTAAATACTCAATTTCCAGTTTATTGTCATATCCAGTAATTCAGAGTGAAATGTTTGACCTCATTCCTAAAGCAGTTTTTTGGTAACAAAAGTTCAAGATAGTTGTTATTTTGTATTCATAAAGAAACATGCATTATTTTATCTTCACTTTTCTTAAGAGAAGGAAAAGATTTTTCATGCATGGCCATGTGCTGGAATCATTTATGTTGTCTCATTGTCATTTATTTTGTAGACAAGACATCAGTTTGAAAGAGATGGATTGGAAAAGGATGTGAGCAGTGTTGATTCTCTCACGTCCCAAGTTAAGCATCAGCAGCAGGCTTCAGGAAATGGAGAGAAACCCTCAATAGCCAAGCTCTTTGAACAAGGTCGTAATTATTATGTAGGGTAAAGTACTAAATTGGTCTCCTAGGTTTGGGCGTAATTCTGTTTTGGTCCTTAAGGTTTAAAGTGTTCTATTTGAATCCAAAAAAGTTTCATTTAGCATCAATTTAGTCCCATAGTGAGGTCAAAATTAAATAATTAACAAAATGTCTTACATAACAACAATTCAAGAACAAAATCGATAATCTGGAGAACAAGTACAAGCTCCAGAGGCACAAAATCAACCATTGATGCATCAATACATTTATTTATCATTTTCTTTAGTTTTATAGAAAATATTATAAAAAAATAATAAATAAATGTATTGATGTATCAATGGTTGATTTTGTGCCTCTGGAGCTTGTACTTGTTCTCCAGATTATCGATTTTGTTCTTAAACTATTGTTATGTAGGACATTTTGTTAATTATTTAATTTTGACCTCACTGTGGGACTAAATTGATGCTAAATAAAACTTTTTTGGATTTAAATAGAACACTTTAAACCTTAAGGACCAAAACAGAATTACGTCCAAACCTAGGGGACCAATTTAGTACTTTACCCTATTATGTATTGCGGTTAATGACAACTTAATACATATTTGATATATTAATATGTGAGTTTTAAGTTATTTATAAAATAAATATCCTTTCAGTGGGATTGCAGAAGATTTTGTCATTGCTTGAAGCAGAAGATGCTGATGTGCGAATTCATGCTGTGAAAGTTGTAGCAAATCTAGCTGCTGAAGGTATTTGTATACTTTGTAGTTTATACTCACTTCTAGAAACTAGAAATGTAATTTGTAGCAAAAGGAAAAAGAAAAGGACTGAGGCAACTGTACACAGTTTATCCTCACATATTTCTAGTATTTGAACCTGTTACCTTAAAAGAAATATCAACCATAACAGCTATCAACCTTTATGTTACAGAAGCAAATCAGGGGAAGATTGTGGAAGCAGGTGGGCTCACATCCTTGCTTAGGCTGCTTCAGAGTTCTCAAGATGAAACCATACATAGAGTAGCTGCAGGTGCTATTGCGAATTTGGCAATGAATGGTAATCTTGTCCTTCCTCTACTTTCCAACAAGTAATATTAAAAATTCAACTTCTACTACTGGGATTTTCTTTCCTGATCATTGCAATCTTGTTCTGCTTCTTAACAGAAACCAATCAAGAACTCATTATGTCCCAAGGGGGCATTAGTTTATTGTCGATGACAGCAGCCAGTGCTGAAGATCCTCAAACCCTTCGAATGGTTGCTGGAGCCATTGCTAATCTTTGTGGCAATGGTAAACTGCTAATCTTATTCTTACAGCCATCTGCTTGTTCAAGATACAGTAGCATACAATCAATCATACTTCATTTGTTCCGATTTGATTCCCTTGAAACAATCACCTGCTGCCACTGACAAGTTTTGTGGCTGCATTTTAGATAAGTTGCAATCGAAACTAAGGGGAGAAGGTGGTATCAAGGCACTGCTGGGAATGGTCAGGTGTAGACATCCTGACGTACATGCACAGGTTGCTCGTGGAATAGCAAACTTTGCAAAGTGTGAGTCAAGAGCATCTAGTCTAGGTAAACTTCCAGCTGGCTAACCCAGGCATATATTTTGATTGTGATGAACACAGACACATTCATGAAAATGACACTTTTGCCTTGAAGATAGTCATTTGATCAATAGTGCCTATTTTTGTGTTAACAGTTTTTCCACAATGTACAGGGACAAAGAGTGCGAGATCTTTCCTCATTGAGGATGGTGCCCTTGCATGGATCGTGCAAAATGCTAACAACGAAGCCTCGTCAATTAGGCGCCATATTGAACTTGCATTATGCCACTTAGCACAACATGGTAAGTAGAGTACACTCTAAACTGAAAGCTAAAATTGCAATAGGTCATGTCGCTTAGACCCTTTGTTTGATGTGCATTCCAGAGACAAATGCAAGAGACATGATTAATGGAGGTGCATTATGGGAGCTAGTTCGCATTTCGCGAGATTGTTCAAGAGAAGATATCAAAACTCTTGCACATAGAACACTAGTTTCTAGCCCCACTTTCCAAGCTGAAATGAGGCGTATGAGGATAAGTTACTGAAGAATTCTGCAGAATAAACCCAAGCGGGGTGAAAGTATACATAACAATAATTTGGATGTAGTGCTCTAATCAAGCAGGAAAGCTTTCTTCAATGTTCAAGCTGAAATTTGAAACTAGCTAAAGTGAGCTCTTTTATGTGGTTGGTCCATCAAATGAATGGCCTTAATTTAATCAAGTCAACGTGGTGTTTAACTGTTTATATGGTCAGTTGCTTGTAGTTTTGTCTAGCTTGGGGTATGTAAATTGATTTGTATATGAAATAGAGAGGGAAGGGTAGTGGTGCTTGACAATTTTGAATTTCTTCAAATGGCTCGGTGCTATTCATAACAAGATGAGTGTATTTGTTAATTAATGATGATTTGAATTGTTTCAACCGATTCTATTTGCTGAAGTGCGGACCCCATGAATGTTCATGATATATTTTTTTTCCATAATCAGCGGCCCTAGCGAGTAGCAAAAGCCAATACCAGTGTGATTATTTGACTTAAGTATGTATGACAATAAAGTTTTATGTCCCTCTAACTTACTTGGGACTGAGAAAAGCTAAAGGAAAGGTAGTCTTTTGGCTATTTATCATTATTATCCTAATTATTATTGGGTAATGATGTGTGCCTAGGGGCTGCGCCTTTTTTTAAGTTTATACAGTATCACTTACAATAAGACTTGCAACAATAAAAGCACTTCAAATGCATTACCATTAGTCTGATCCTAATTGTAGCGGTTTAAATTGTGATGTGGAATTGTGGACGCTGCAAAATTCTGCAATAATTTAGATATAGAAAATTCATGTTATTATCAAAATTGAAAATATATTTTGAACATCTGATCTATCAAACCTAAGTTGTAATTTTCATTCTAATATACAAATTCTTGTTAGCTAACTAGATAGTTATTTTAAGATGTTAAACATCAGTATCTCAATTAAATTTTGTAAACCAGTTAGTTAGTTAAACATAAATACAAATAAGGGAAATAGGTGCAAAATAAAATATGGTTGTTTTGTGATATGGGCGGTGTTTAGTTGCAGAAGGGCAAAATACATCTGAATGAAATAATTAGTGTCTGCTGTGGTCGTTGTAGTTGTATTATGTATGGATGGTATCAGAGGGTGCTGTGGCTTACATTACAAGTTACAAGAATAGAAGATGCCTCTCGTATATTATTATATATAAATAGATGGTCAATTGATCGATGACCAACATTTCTCAATCAGAACAAAAATTAGCTATTAGACCCCTTTTTAAAGGAAAACATCGTTTTCCAAATAATTATTTGGCAAGTCATACGCTATGGCAATACAAAATTGATCTCTGGACATTGTTATTCACTTATTTGTCTTCGCATAATGATAATAGTTTTACATTTAATTCCTGAATATTCGTTCATGTGCATGATTTAGGCAAATGTGCATCCATATATAAGACCCGTGAATTACCATTATTCGATCAATCTAATCCGGGGGGCCCCATATCACACACAATTTAGTTTGTTTATTGTTTTGGATAGTCAAGCCGAGGTTTCATTAATATATATGTATTTATGGAAGATTAACCCATTAAATAATTGTTGCATTATATTATTAAATTAATTCTATGTATATATGTAAACTCACATACTGTAAATGTTTAAAATGTATTTAAATAAACTTTATTAGATTAATTTTTTCTGGTGTTTAATGTGTATAAAAATATTCTATATATAGTCTTAATCTATATATGAATGTATATCACAGTATGAGTACTTATCAATGAAAAGTTATCCCTAACATAATTATATATACTTAATTATACGCACGACGGCACGAGTATAAATTTATCCTTGCAAGTTAAGTTCTTAACGAGAATAATTAAATGAATGGATCTTCAACATGATCATCAATTAGTCGCGGATGTAATAAATAAATAAATCCCTATGGATAATTCTGCCACCCAGGCACTGTTGAAGATTAATCTCTGTTTACCGCAGCACAATTATTTGTTCTCCATGTCAATTTCATAATCTTTATTTGAAAAGATAAATTGGAAATTATTTCAAAAGAAAATGGAAGGTATTGTTACTCTATAAATTGTCTAATATAGCTAGACAACTTTAAATGGTTTGATAAAAAAACATAATAATAATTACCTGAAGCACATGGATAAAAAAGGAATCATAATTTGGATGAAGACCTGATGAGAACAGTGGTTAGAGCCGCAAGATGGACAAATAATAATGCATAAAGCTTCCAACGAAGAATGGGTTGGTAAGGAACCTACCACTAATAATATTAAACTAAATTAGTATTCCTAGTTAGCAACTTGGAAGAAAACAAACAAATAAATAAAAAAGGCAAGAGATTCTCAGTTAGCTTTGACGAAACACAACAGCAGCTAACTCGATCAGAGAATCCTATCTATCTATGTATAATTAAATTCACTGACCGATTCAGAATAGACCTAGTTCCGTAGTACTAATTGGAACAACGCACAAGCATTTCAATGAAGACGCGAAAATAATGTATGTTCTAATAATTAAATCTTTTATAATAAGAAATTTGATATGAAGATCATGAATAATGCTCTAATATGAATTGCTCCGAAGTTGAAATTATTTAATATTGGTGGGTTAAGGAAGAAATGATGAGTCCAAGTTGAGAATGAGATGGCGGGAGTAGTGAGACTGAGACAGGGTGCACATAAGGATCGAGAAGCCTGTTGTCTTTGTTGTTATAATTGCTTTTTAATGAAAGTGTGGGTTGAATGCCTCGAAAAAGAGCTTTCCTCAGACACCGCATGTGTGATCACGCACTCTTGCCAAACTACTTGCTTATATCTTTATCTCCTCACTCTACTTACTCATTTACTACTCCATAATACTAACTAGAGAAAAACACAATACTGTTACACCATTGTCTTAATGTCACTCCTTGAAGAATATCTTGTAATAGATCTTTTTTTTAGTGAAATACTTTCTATTTTTAGTATCTAATAATTAAGAAGGTCATCCTTTTCTTCTTCACCGATATTATATCAATTAATTAATTATACCTAGCAAGACCAATGGCTAAAGGAATTAATTATTTTCAATCCAGAAACATATGTAATGCAAGTCGAAATACAAAAAATGACGAGAACAAGGAATAACAATCATGATCATCACCATCTAATTCAATTCACCGTGGTCCATAACATACAGTTAGAGAAGTAGCTAGCCCGTGTCAGCTGCAACCATCAGTAAGCACCGCCACCAGAACTGGAAAATTAAACTTGCTCAGTAGAATTGCTTCCTTCCGAATTAGCTTCCATTATTCCTAGCTAGGACTGCTACTAAACACTACTAATAACTACTTAATTGTACTGCTAATTTCTTCAACTACTTGTACATCTCCAAGCTAATTAAGCTAAGTGGATTGGATAGAAGCAAGATGTAATGTACTTCATCACCACCTACCTCCGTTATTCTTGTCATAATTAAACACAAAATCAAACCCACCAACTAAACTATTATAGAGAAGATGCATCAATTTAATTACAGCAGTCTTATCAAAAAACACACGCAAATGCTACATAATAATAATTAAGCGCATAAGAAGATAGAACCTCAGTCAACATTCCTATTCAATTCCACTAGCTTGAGTTCGGATCCTAAGTAATTAAACACCCAAAGAAGAAGAAGCTGATGATGATAAGAAAGGGAAGATAATGGAAGAAGAAATAATTAAACAAGGAACTAACACGGTGGAATAGTAATAATAATAATAATAATGGAACTTACAAAGACACTGTTCCATATCATGATGATGATTGTGATGATCAATAAGGAGAGCGACCAGGAGTATTCCAGAAAGCTTCCGTTGGCATCTGAACTGAATTCAGAAGATTCGGATTCAAACCATGGAAGAGTGGAGCAGTTGCGTCTCCTAACATCTGCTGCTGTTGCTGCTGCTGCGCATGCTGCTGACCACCACCGGGGGACCCGATTGAGCCGCCGCCGCCACCGCCAGAACCTTGCAAGGGCATGGAAGGGTCCTCTTCCTCCAAAGGAAGTCTCTCATACGCAGCGTTGCTGAAGGAAGCGGACATGATGACCACCGGGCCGGAAGCAATTAGTGTCCCCACCACACTCCCTCCGACCACCTGCCCTTGCCCTCCGGCTAGATATATGGTCAAGCCGGAGGCCGCAGGTGGAGCAGGAGGAGGGAGGAAGGATCCCGCCAGGGACAAGATCTCGAACCTTCCATGGAGGGAGACGACGGCTCCAGAGGAAGCTGGTTGTCGGAGTGTGACGTTGGTGACGGTGCCGGTGCCGCTCATGATGCAAACCCCTCTTTGGCGCCTCCTTGCGAAGTTTGAGACGCTCTCAACGATGTCGCAACCGTCTGCAACCTCCATGACGTGCGTCTTTAGGGCATTGGCACTGTCGCGGGTTATGATGATCGGTGGCTTGGGTTTGTTCTTGGATCCAGCTGGTCTTCCTCTCGGTCTTCTTGTCATTTCGGTTTCACCGGATCCTCCTCCTCCAGGTGTTCCGTCTTTTCCATCGCTGTTGTTGTTGTCTTCTCTTTCCCTCTTGTGAGCGAGGTTGAGGCCTCCGCTGCTTCCGCTTTGCTCGTCTTCTGTTTGTTGCTGCTGCTGCTGTAAGGAGTGAAACTGCTGCTGCTGCTGTTGCTGATGGTGGTGCAACAGATCTCTTGCTGTGTGGAATGGTGGTGGAAGTGAATGGCCGTGTGCTGTAATTGGATCCATTATTATAACTCTATACACTCTATTAAGAAGATCTTCTTATATATCAAGCTTGCCAGCTTTTTTCTCTATATATATCTCTCTTCGATCTTCGCTTCTTTCTTGCAGCACAACTTAACTAAAACCTTTGAGGCTTGAAATTCGATCATCCAGCGATAGATGCTCAGTGGCGTAGGCTGTGAAAAATGGAAACTACTACTACTGCTGCTACTACTACTACTTCCTTTTGATGCAAGAATAATAATAATAAGAAAGAAAAAGAAAATAGGTAGCAGCGAGTTTCGTGCAGAGTTTAGGGTTGGATTGGATTGGAAATAACAAAAATATAGATCGAAGGTTTCGGGTAACATATCCGTGTGTGTGTGTGGGCGGTGAATGGGTCCCCCCCACCTCTGCACTATACTCTCTTATTTTATTCTAATTACTCTTTAACACCTCAACAACCCCCTGCTTATATTTACTTTTTGCCTTTTCATTTTCTAAAATTAAGCTTCTAATCTCTCTATAAATCATCATTGCATACTCTTTTTTAGTGGCATTGCACTATTAGCTAGCTAGAATATCCTACTTATTGTAAATTCTCCAAAATTTATATTTTTTTTATGAATTAAATATGTGACTATTGGGGCCTATTAAATTTAGTTGTTAAAGCTAAGAGATTTTGTGTTTCCTCTTCTCCCTAAAACTGTCATATCCACAGAGTAAAACAAAATATATTTAATGTACATTTCAATAGATATAAGTAAATTAATTAGGGAAAATTAAATGTGAGCATAGCATATAATATAATAAATGGGACGCAGAAGAAACAAAGAGGTAAAGGGTTGTATGGTTGGTGGAGAGCACGGGGTTGAGTGCATAATCCAGATTAGTGTCCGAAAACAGACGCGTGGGTGCCCCTGCCAGATGCAGCCATATATAATGATAATAATATAATAAAGAAACTGCCACATATAACGGCACCAGCGCCGGAGGCACTTTGCTTAGCTCAAATAACTCATTAATTCATTATTTCATTTTTTTTAATATTCGATTCTCCATAGACAGGTCGTTCCATTGCTTAAAATTGATCACTAGATTAAACCTCCCTCTGAAATTCAAAATTGAGTAGTTAAGGTGGGACGAAGATGAAGGGAGATTAGTAAGTGTTGGATGAATTGTGGCATGGACGTGCGTAAATTGAAAGCCATGAATCGCAAGATGCTCTTTGTCGGCCTGTGTGATGGTGTGGTGGGCCCCCATGCACACTGCTGGTTAACTCTCTTTTATTTCTACCAGTGCAGTCTTTATGTAGGTGTGTGCGTGTATGTGTGTATGTGTCAGAGATTCATGGACGCATGCCACTCTCTTCAACTCTTATCCACAATAACCCCATTTCTCTTCACTTCTATCAAGGCTTTACCCAATGCAAACCATCATCATGTGAATCCTCTTCTCTCTGTAACCTACCTTCACTACTCTTACCGCAAACCCCACGCCTTTAATTTTACTTCTTGCTAACTCTTTTCTCTTCCAAAACTATTTAGGGATCCAGTTGGTTCGGATTTGGACAAAATGAGAATTCATACAGTTAAATTTTAATTGGTTTAAATTAATTTTTTTTTACCGATCCAATCTAAATCAATAAATTTAGATTATATCAAGTTTTATAATGGATAATGTTATATATTCAAGTCTTTTTATGAACTAAATTTAATTAAATTAAATCATAAGACTTAAAATAATGTTAATTATAATTAATTTTTATTAGGTTAGACCAACTTAATTGAATTTAGTTAATGAAAAGATTTGGATGTATAACATTATTATTCTTTGATAATTGGATATCTGATTAAAAATAAAATTTAAAAATTAAAAAAAAAATTTTAAATATTATAAATATAAAATAATAATAAAAAATAATACATCAGCAATTTACACTTAAATAAATATATTATTAGAATTAAAAAAATATTTGTATATCTATATTAGATTTTACTTATTTTTAATTAGTATTAAACTAATCTGTTAATCGGGTTAGTTTGAATTTTGCGGTTTCAAAACTAATACCCAAATTAATTAAAATTAGATTTAATCGAATTAGACTCCATTATACTTAACCATCCTTCGAATCTAGAATCAATATAATCGAATTAGTTCAGTTTTAAACAAATAATTAAATTACTTCTACTTGTAAATACTCCTCTCCAAAATCCTACATTTCTACTATTAAGTAATACAAAAATCAACTTAATCAAAAAAATATTTAATCTATATTTTTATATAAATATATGTTATCTTTAATTTATTTTTAATATATATTTTATATTTATAACTAATTTAACAGATAATTTTTTTATATACACATAATATAGTTATAAATAATAATCTTCGAATACACATAATATACTTAATAAAAAATGTAAACTTTTTACTTTAATAAATAAATAATAAATACATTAAAATTTAATTTTTGTATTTTTTATACAATTTTTTATTTATAATCAAAGACACATTTTAATTAAAGTCTTGAAATAATAATTATATAAAATAATTGATTTGGCTAATAATCATTGAATAAAAAGTATTATTATATAAAATAAAACCGAGTGTCTCAGATTCATAAATACAACGAACCTGTAGGTCGTTGGGAGCCAGTAACATTTAGATCGTTTCATCATTATTAGTATGTACTTTACCACGTAATTTATGAAACCTATGGCTTCTGTGAGTTCTGTCTTCCTTCATGGGATTAATTTGAGTTATCAGAGGTACTGTCAATTGTCAAATACCATTCTCTCACCTCTCTCACTCTGAATACCTTCAATTCTCTCTATTTCTGATCGAAACAGTAAACATCTATTAAATATTATATATCTCTAATTCTAAGGTCAAAATGTGCCACATGTCATTTTTTCATTGCAATTGAAATCAAATTTTTTCCTCTAAAATTAAAGAACTCTCTTCCTTTTTCTATTTCTCTCATTTCTTCACTCACTCTATCTCCCTTATATATTATTATCAATGACTAATTACAAATTTGACAATTAAAATATACAACATAACATTCTCTAATTGTATTTAAATTAAATTAAATTATAATTATAATTAAAATACTAAAATTAAAATATAGTTATATTATATATTATATTTATATATTACTAACTAATTTAATAACTAAAGAGGAATGTTAGGGCCAGCAATTTTTGTGATTTGTAGCCATCAAATAGCCATTAATGATGGTTTTAATGGTGTGAGATTGGTGTAAGATTTCATCCAAAGGCTCACTTTTCTTTGCTGGTTACATCTGGCCAGAATTTAACAAAGTTACTGCCCCTAGACTTTTCCATAACTAAAATATGTCACATGACACTCTCTTATTAAAATTTAGAGAAAATATTTTTCTCTAAAATTAGTAAACATCCTTCTTACATTTTTTTATCTACCCCTTTTTTTTCTATTTTTCTTTATCCTTCCCACTCTATATATAATTTATAATTCATATTTTATATTAGTAATTTAACAAATCAAAATGTGTCATCAGATATTTTTATTATAATTAAAATAAAAAATTTTCTTAGCTTCCAAAATTAACAAACAACCTCTCTTATTCTTCTTCTTTATCTTTCTTTATTTTCTCTACCTTTATCTTCTATAAAAAATAAAATTAACAACATAATATAATTTAAATAAAAAATATTATTATATACATATTTTTATTTAATTTTAAATTTTTACTGCTTACCTTTTTAATATATATTTTCACTTATTTTTTTTAAAATATTTATTACATATAATTAAAAAAATACTAATAATGTGATTAAAAGTTAAAATTAAGATTCAATTGTTTAAAAAAGAAGTTAATTTTATAATTATTAATATAATTTTTTTATGTTAATATCTAATTATATTTTTATATATATAGAAAAATATATTATTTTTAAATAGCAAGCATAAAAATTAATTATTTCTATTTGTACAACAAACTTAATATCTAATCAAATATAAAAATATACACGTTAAATTCTTTCAAATTTTAGATAGCGAATGTTAAAATTAAATAAAAAAATTAAACTATTTCATTTGAAAATAATAACTAAAAAACTTATTATTTAATTTTGTTTAAAACTCTGGTCTTCTTAGCCGACGGGGACTTTTGTCATTTACGATCATTTTATAAAAGCAGTTTAATACTATAAATTTTTTGTGTCATAATCTATAATACCAGAATCGACGTAATTTTAAAAGATTTATATTCCTGTACTAGTATATTATAATTGACGCGAAGTGTATATGCAGAAGTTAATCTGTTCAAATATATATATCATGCTGGAGAGGGGTTAAAGTATAAATTGAAAGATTCTGCAGTTTTAGTATTCAGTAGTTGCCACAGAAAGTAGAGGGTGCAGTTGTTGAGGAAAATGATGGCCATGGCAGTGGACAAGTATGGGATGTGTAGCCATGGAAGGAACTAGGGTTAGAGGAGAAGGAAGAAGAAAGAAAAGAAAGAACTGATACTCTAAACCCTAAATATGAATGACCACTAAGAGAAGTTTTTCTTTTTGGCTACCACGTACTGTTTCTAAAAAGAGATTAATATTAACCATGTTTTATGGATTTTTTTTTTCTAAGATAAAATAATAAAAATATATTATTTTTTATAACATTTTTTTATTTTTATTTTTTGAAATTCATTTTTTTACACAACAACAAATTCACCAATTCATCGGCGAATTTGCAGATTTGGGAGAAAGTTCGTCCAGATGACGAACTTCATGAAAAGCAGCACATTTGCTTACTTAGTAACCTATAAAAATCGCGCAACCTCCGCTAGGTTTTTTATGAAAAAGTTTAAGGAGTAGTACTTTTATTAAATTTTGTTTAATATTTAACCAACAAAAGAAAAGTGAGTAATCATACACATTGAATGAAATTTTACACTATTAAAAATATTAATGTCTACAAATCACAAAATTTATTGACCCTAATATTTTTTTTTTTTTTTAATTTCGCATGCACCAAGTCTAAGTTAAAGGGTAATTCCAATTTACAGACAATGCACTTAAAATGCCCATGCGCATTTTAATTTTTCTTTTTTTTTCTGCATATTTTGATAAATAATAATTTTTATATAATGATTTAAATAAAAAAACCTTCTCCTCACTTTCATTTTCTCTCTCAATATTTACTTTTTATCTCCTCTCTCATCTCAAGTCAACTTTTAGGTAAGTTTTTCAAACTATTGTTCTGTTTTTTAATTTTTTTTTATATGTAATGTTATTTTCTTTTCAAGTTTAGAATAAATATTTTGTAAAAATTAATGTTAAATATAATTATCTAGAGTTTATTATTTAAAAATATAGAGTTAATTATTTTGAATTAATATTTTAAAAATATAAAAATAATTAGTTATAGTTAATTATTATTTAAAAATTTTGTTATAATTATGTTGAGTTAATAATTTAGAAATATAGAGATAATTATTTAGTATTAATTATTTAAAAATATAAAATAATTATTTTAAGTTATTTATTTAAAAATATAGAAATAATTATTTAGAATTAATTATTTAAAATTAATTATTTAGAAATTAGTGATAAGTATTAGAGATATTTTATTAATTATTTAGTAGTAAGTATTATTTAGAAATTAGTGTAGATTTAATATGCTATAATTTTTGTACTTTTAATTTTAATTATTTGGAGTTATTGATATTAATTATTTAAGTATTTTAAGAAAATTTTTGTAGTTTTTATTGTTAAGCGTTATTATTTGTTGATAATTTTGTTGGCTAGATCTTGATATTGTTGCTAACTCTTCAACCGTGAATGTTGATCTCGAATAATCAAGCTAGCAAATATTCATGATGTTCACATGCTTGGAGTTGAACTCAATTGCTTTTACAAGTGTCATCTATGAGAATCTATCACCTACTTGAGGCAATGATTGAGCTTCTTTGTCCTTCCTGGTAAAAAATTTACCCAATCGAAAGTAAGTCGACTTGACAAGAGCGATAATCGATAGATTGCGAGTAGCCCTCGTGACAGCATTAATGTACTTGGATATATTTGTTATTATGAAGCCAAAACTGCGACCCCATCAACATACTGTGTCCATTGATCATATAGCGTTTTTTTCGATCAATTTATAATTGTCACATTTTCTCCCTTAATCTGTCGAAGTACTGTGCGAATTACCGGTGTGACTTTGAATATATTGTGGTTACCGGTACCTTCTTTAAGTCCTTATTCTTAAAGTGCGTCATGAAATTGACCGCAATACACAAAAGACTTGGAAGGCATCGAAGGTTTTCAACCACTATCCTCGGCATTCAGCGCAACATCAATAGACTTGTGCCTCTCAGAAATTACCAATAGACTTGACTAAGGCGTGATTCGCTGCCTGAGATGAGACAGAAAAAATGACTAGCCCTCCTTTCTCCTTTCCTCGACCACAACAAATGCAAGGGATTACGTTTGAATTATCATCTTAGGTGATAGCCATAAGTTGATTACCTTCATATTTAATTACCATACAATGGGTGTCATCAATAGAAATAAATGATTTGCAATACCCAAAAGCCTTTATGTAAGGATAAAATGTCAAAAACACCTAATAAAACATGCAATGTATTATCACCACGTGTTATAAATTGCACCCAAGTACCTAAATCAACATAGTTGTTAGAACATGTTAAATTACAATGAACCATATGTAACTAAATGCAACATAATAAATCGTATCTAGTAAGTATATATGTATTGTGAATAATCACCTAAGAAGCTTGTTGTATGATTCCTCATAATCTCTATGTATCTTCACAATGACTTTCTGTTTTATAAGCAAAAAATTTTTTGTAAGACGCTTTGTAACTAAAGTAATTCTCAACAGATCCCTGAAGAACTCTTAGGCTAATTGTTGGATCCGTTTTGTCCATAATGAATATGTATTCAACTACCAACTTCAAGTCTAACCATCCATGGTCCTGACTTAATGATGTTTGCAATGCAAGAATGGGACCGTTGTATCTCTTCACCTTCCATTTTTTCTGCTTTTGATGATAAGAAATGTGTATGAACTATTGACAATCCAACCTAAACTAAGTGCATTGTACATCATACTTCAATTAGTTACTCTCTAATATTTTATACTCCATAGCTCTCCTAATACTATAATACATCTTTACTGCCATGACGACTTCTTCTTTATTTTCAAATTGTTATCCAATCTCAAACTCATTCGTTGGATTATCCTTAGGGCCTCTCTGACCAAAAGACCAATCTCAACTTATTGTGTCGAGGTTCAACGTGGAATAGTAAGCGAGATGATCGTACAGTTTGAAAATAGTAGATTGTGTTAGTGCAACTTGTGACCTCATAAAATTGTTCAGCTCTTCATCTTCCTCCTCAAATATATTTACGGCTTCAGCGTCTACTTCTTTATCACTGGACACAGGGTTAGCTTGATAAGAATCTATCATTGAGTTGTCTCTGATCTCAGAACCATCATGGTTTTCATAATTTTCTTCCAACAACCCATTATTATAATCTTCATGTTTTGACTTCCCTCGAATGACATGTTTAGATCAACCATCAATCTTCTAATATTTGCTCTAACTTCTCCACTTGCAGGATTCTCATTACCAACTTTTGAAGAGGTCTTCACACACCGATCAACCATAAATACAAGTAACTCCAACATATGGACATTTAATAGTATGTAATATAAAATTTTTCAACATTAGATTTCTAACTTCGATTGGCAAGTATACAACGATCGGTCGAATAAAACTAAATACAAATATCCATCTTGATCAAATACAATTTTTTTTTATCATAATGAATTGATAACAACGGTATTTCAGACATTTTAAATGATAAGAATGAGAATAATAAGTTGAATGAGAGATAAATGAAGACAACTAATTCACTATTGTGATTTATAAGGAGGCATTTTTTGTTATGGGGCTGGAGCAAGTTCGTCCAAAGAATAGGTAAATCTTGGAGTTTTTGTGTAAGTTCGCCATTGGCATGAGAAAAATTGGGTAGTATTACGAAATTCGATGTGATAGACAAACTTCAGCACAAATACATAAATTTGTTGATGTGTTAGACGAATTTGTTACTGCGTCAAAAAAAAATAGATCTCGAAAAATAAAGATGAAAAAAGTTGTTATGAAAATAATATTCTTTATTTTATTTCAAAGAAACATTTTTTATATCTAAAAATTATGATTTAGTGGTCAGTTGTATAAAACTCAAATAAAAATACATTTAAAAGGGAAAAAAAATAAAATTGATTTTAAAGTATAAAATTTAGAGTGATTGAAAGTGGCGATAGAATGACGGTGATAACAGTGACACTAGAAGAGTTATAATAGTTAGACAATGGTAATAGGTGATTGAAAGTGACAGATAAAATTATAATTTTAGAATAAAAAAAAAGATGTAAAGAGAAATAAAAAAATAATTCAAAAGAATTATAGATGAATAAATTTATTTAGTAAATAAATTACTTTATAAACATAGTTAGTGTGATTTAAATTTTTAATATTTATTTAAATAAACGATATTCGCTCGGTTAATCCAAATTAATTTCTTTAGTGAATTGTTTTTATAAATATAAAAATACTTATAAATCAATGAAACATACACACATGATTAATTTCAAATGACAAATTGATTCTAACCCTTGGATTGAAGTCAACTTTATTTAAAGAGTTGTGATTCACTGTCCGAATTCGTCACTAACTTACATGAAGCCAGTGGCCACCTGTAAATTGAAGAACCAAAACACAGATCTAAAGAGACGATTAAATGGTCTTTCTTTTTTAAGTAATTGCCCTGAGACAAATGAGGATGTCATGTGGGGTACATCCACGTGAATAAGATAATCGATGGATTAATGATAAGAACAACTTCAATCATCCAATCCCTATTCGAGATTTAATTAAGGGGCTGCTAAGGGATGCTCCAAGAGAACCTTTGACCATTATTTCTTCACTTTTATATTCCAAAATTAATATCGTTAGTTACATAGTATATTGTGGAAATTTATGTTAAAACTGATAATCCATTAACTAATAATTTTTTTAACAATATGAATAACTACTAATTAAATCAAAACACATGCACTACATTTTTAAATTACCTATTTAATATTAGAATAATTATCCACACATTTAATAAGATGAACATCTAATATATCCATTATTCACATTTTTATTGTTTACTTATACTTTTTCTTAAATAAAATAGAGAATAGGTTTTATTAATAAGCCTTTTAAATGTTTAGGGTTTTTTTTCTCGTAATTTAGAATTTTACTACTTTACAATCTACCAAAATATATAATATAATAGGTTCATTATTAAATTTAATTTATGGTATCATCATCATTTCACTAGGATAATTGCATAAACCTGACTTCATTTATAATTGATATGTGACTAATTCTGATTTAACATGACCTTGAAACAAGTAAGACTTATATCTTAACCTTAAACTTGTATATACAAGAAAAAAGAAATATAAATGTTAGTTGAAACCACCAAGTTCAGGGACCTCACCTAATTGCAGAGTTATGTCGCCTTCGGGCTTGTAAAATTTTTTGAAAAGATAAAAGCATAAAATTCTCATTTTATAGTTAGTAATAAAAAATATTATGTATTTATATTTATAATTTTTAAAAGATAAAAATATTTTTAAAAATATTTAAAGTGAAATTTTTTAAAGTTAATTTGTATTTATTAAAATTTAAAAGTCTAATATAATATTATATATTAATTAATTTTTAAATTTAATTCTTATATTCATATCTATTATAATATTTTTAAATTTTTAAATTTATTTTACTAAATATAATTGATATTGTTTGTATTTATTAAAAATTATTTTTAATTTAATTTATTAAATATAGATGTTATAATTTTAAAAAAAATTATTTTTTAAAAATTAATTTGTATAAACTACTTTTAAGAAATAAATACTTTATCAAATCAAATCTAAGACTACTCAATTAAAATATCATAGTTGGAATAATTAAGTTTTGATAATGTATTTATAAATGTTTATATCAATAGATTGGTGAAAAATATATATGCCTAATTAGCTTGTCTCTTAAGTAAAATACTCTACCTTTTTGTTTACCAAATTATTATTATTATTATTATTAGAGTAAAATACTAAATTGATCCCTATGTTTGGACGTAATTCTATTTTGGTCCTTAAGGTTTAAAGTGTATGTCCTATTTAAATCTAAAAAAGTTTCATTTAGCTTCATTGTCTCACCATAAGGTCAAAGTTAAATAATTAATGGAATATTCTACATGATAGCAGTACAAGAACAAGGTCGATAATATGGAGAACAAGTACAAGCTCCAAAGACACAAAATCAACCGTGGATGCATCAATACATTTATTTATCATTCTCCTTAGTTCTATAGAAAATATTTCATTTAAATTGTAAGAAAAATGATAAATAAATATATTGATGCATCCATGGTTGATTTTGTGCCTTTGGAGCTTGTTATTATTCTTCATATTATCGACCTTATTCTTGTACTGCTGTTATAGGACATTTCGTTAATTATTTAACTTTGACCTCACGATGGGACTACATTGAAGGTAAATGAAACTTTTTTGGATTCAAATAGGACACTTTAAACCTTAAAGACCGAAACAGGATTACGTTCAAACGTAGAGGACCAGTTTAATACTTTACCCTTATTATTATTATTATTATTATTATTATTATTATTATTATTATTATTATTATTATTATTATTATTATTATTAACAACATATCTTTATATTTGCTTAATAAATAGGTAAAAACTTAGTTTAATTGATTTTTCTGTAGAATATATATGATTGTAGAGAACTTTCTTAAGAACTCATGGATTCATGAAATTTGTCTGTTTCAGTTTAGCATAGCTGAAGGCAGGCCTTTTTCATTGATTCAAAGTCAAGCAACGTTGCGTTCACGGGTTTATATATAAAAAATAAATAATTAAACAGGATATGTGATGTATTTACTAGGAATTGCATCACTAAGACCTTTATTAATCCAGAAAAATAACCTGTGATGCATTAATTGGATTTGAAGTTAACCATCACAATCCATATTTCGTAATTCCATACTAAACTTCAAATCATGGAATAGGTCATAAATGTATAGATAAACTTCCAAAATGATGGTCTATCACCTCAGACAAATTACTTTTTTGGCAAAAACAAACAGCCTTTTATGGGTAAAAAGACACACAGTTATTTTTAAAATAACCATTTCACCTAATCCATTGGGAAAAAAGAGAGCCTTATAATTAATTCATCATCATCATGATAGAAAAATTATTTTTATTTGTTTCTAACATGAAAGATTTTGTAACATGTGAGACAATTTAAATCTAATTCTCTAAATCTATTTTCTCTTGTTACTGTTTAATACTATGACAATTCTATAGTATTTATAAATTTGTGTCTAAATTATCTAAATGTGAGTGTTGAGAAATAAGATCCACTTTTTTATAAAAATATAAAAAAGAATTTGTGTATACTAAACTGGAGAAAGAATTTGTGTATTATTGAGTGTATTTAAATTGTTTATACAAATTGTTTGGAATAATACAATATAGAAGGGTATTTATAGGGACTAAGAGAATCGTAATAATAAAGACGTAATATTCTATAATAAATATTCAGATATACTAAATAATTCTAATTGATCCTAATTGATCCTAATTATATTCTAACAAATACTATGACAATTCTATAGTATTTATAAATTTGTGTCTAAATTTTCTAAATGTGAGTGTTGAGAAATAAGATCCACTTTTTTATAAAAATATAAAACATGTGTATTTAATAATAAAAATATTTGATCATAAAAAAAATTAATTAAAAATAATTAATAATTAATAAATATTAAATAAAATAAATTTTGACCTTTTTTGTTTCTCTATCATTACTGATTTTATAAACACCATAAAACACATCTTAATCCTGTGTACTATTACCAGAATATATAATATCATGTATATTTTATACATACAGATCTATAGACACATAATTTGAAAATAAAATAATCAAGACACAATGTTAAATGTTGCTGTCACACATCACAGGACAGCCCTATGTCGTGACTCGTGAGTGTTTATTGTGTCATTGACTTTGGCCTGATCTAAGTTTTCTTAATTCTACATACATAATAATTATTAATTAAAGATAAATTAAAGGTGGAGTCCAATAAAATGCCTTTTTATTAATTATGTATACGATTAGAAATTACATAAGATGCATGACACTGGTACGGACATGGAATATAATATGACATGCGATGTGTTCACATATAAATTTTAAAATGTTATAAAATACGAAAATACATGTATATATAAAATATAAAATATTTTTTTAATAAATAATAATAATATTTTAATATTTTATTGATATTAAAACATAAATTGATTTTTTAATTATTTTTAATATTTTATTATAATTATATAAATTATTTAAAATATTTTTTTGTTTTAATAAATAATAATATATACTATTTTTAATTTTTTTTAAAAATATATGTTAAGAATAAGATTAGACAAATTGATATGTGATTGTATTTAGGTATGTCCAAGCTATCCAAATTTTTTTTTATTTTTTATTAAGATATGGTTCGACACAACAAAAACGTGTATCAAATGAGTATCGGTGAGTGTCGTATTCAAAATGTGTCCGACACACGAACACGGCAACTCAACAAAGTACACTTCGTACTTTATAGGAAATTACAAAGTATAGTTGGGGTTATGAAAAAACTAAAGTGGCTTATATAGTGTGCTATAAAATCTGAAAATCGAATCGATCATTAAACCGTTCTAATTACTAATTTATTGGTTTAATGATTTAACTGGTTCAATCGTAGTTCAATCGAAATAATCGAATTATAATAAAATAATATATAAATAAAAACAAATAATTAAATTATATTCTTATTCTAGTAACTAATCACTATGTTAAATTATAATCTTTGATTATAATTTTTATAAGTGTCATATTATAATTATAACTATTTGGTTAAAATCTATTAGTAGCTTATAATTTTTAAACTTGAACTAAATTTATTAAGAATTTTAAGATTTTAATTATTTTAGTTTTTTCTTTTAAACATAATATCTCTTTAAATATATATTTATTTTAAATTATGTGTATTATAATTTATTTATATTAATATTTTAAATGCATATATAGCTTATAATAATAACAAAAAGTTAATTGTTTTGTTATGAAAAATTTAAAAATTAGATAAAAGTTATAAAAAAGAAAACTTTTGTTTGTCTTAATAAACAAAATCTTAATGAAAAGATATAAAAAAAAAAGTTTATTGAGCTCATCAATGCAGTCCAAGTAATGGCAACATAAGGCTAAACTCTTTTAGAAAAAAGAAATCCTAAATATATCACTATATCATTCAATTGTTATCCTATCCCTCTCCCATTCAAAAAACAATGACAGCACACTTGTATATTGCACATAAACAAGTATATTTTATTTTTTCAGAAAGAGAAAAAAGATGCACAAATCAAGCATTGTGTTCAAGTCTTTAAGGATTACCATCGTGTTATCGCCATTTCAATTCGTCGACTTTGCGTCGTTTTGGGTCTGACGTCTCTTCGCATTGTTTTGTCCTTACACATTTTTGGATATATTATCCCTGGTATTCTAGATCTGTCCCCTCTTAGTAGCAGTAATGAAAGCTATGATTTCTAGATTCTTTTCTTTCTTAGAGAGAAAACGGCAAGTTTTCTAAAGGTAAGAGTGAGGCTGAAAAGACGTTGAGAATGAGATTGAGGTAGGGATGTCAATGGGATAGGCGGGGCAGGGGATGCCTTCCTGCTTCCCATTTTCGCCCTCAGATTTGTTCTCCATTCTCGCCATCAGATTTGCTCTCCATTCTCGCCCCCATTTCCGCCGTGGA
This sequence comes from Arachis hypogaea, assembly GCF_003086295.3. Taxonomy (NCBI): domain Eukaryota; kingdom Viridiplantae; phylum Streptophyta; class Magnoliopsida; order Fabales; family Fabaceae; genus Arachis; species Arachis hypogaea. The sequence goes on from NC_092050.1 coordinate 14,191,451, forward strand.
GGAATATTGCTTCCCATCTCCATTCTCCACGGGGATCCATTCCCCGCGAGGACTCCATTCCCCATCTACATAATAGTTCTAACTAATTATTAATTTCCATATGAATAGAGTTATAAGTATCTATCTTATACAAAAACTGCAAGATTTTATACAAAAAATCTAAATGACACGATGATGACTTCTTTCGAAATAACGCAATGGGGGGACACAACGACGAGCCAAAGGATAAAGCAGTGGACGAGGTGGGAGACGCGGCAATAGAGAGGAGAATGGACACGACGGCAGAGTTACGAAAAGGAATGCCGCAAATAGAAATTACGACGCGGTAAGGGTGATGGCACGGTGAGGTGTGACGATGCAGTGAGAAAGGTGACGAGGGGGTGGCTTCAGAGAGGTTGGATGGAGTATGGACAGTCTTAGGGATCTCTGAATTGAAGAAGGGTTATGCAAATAAAGATTAGGAGTTTTGGGTTTCTCTATATATGTGTGTGTGAGAAATGACTAAAAAACATATATGAGAAATAAATTATTAAGGATAATTCAAGGAATTCATAAATTTCGGGGAATAGCGGGGACGGGGCGGGGACCCCGCTCGGGTCCCCGCGCCTGCTTCGGAGAAATTGTCTCCCATTCCTATCCCCGCGAAAAAAATTTCTCACAATCGAATCCCCATTCGAGGCAGTTTCCGCAAGAATTCCCGCGTCTCGGAAAATTTTGCCATCCCTAGATTGAGGAGAGGAGGACGCGATGAGGCTACTTGCATTTTTTCTTTTTCAATTTTTATTTTTTTGTTAAAACAAAAAATGACGTCATTTATAAAAATCGGTCGGATTTGAATTCGATCTAATTGGCCGATTTTTGTCCGATCCAATAGTTTTATAGTAATTTTTAAAATGATGGTTTTTTTGTTGAACCAAACTGTAAATACTATTAATTTTTGGTTGAATTAGTTCGACCATTCAATTCGGTTCAATTTTCAGAACATTGATGAAATCATTTTTTTTTAATATTAATAAAAGGAGATACATAATGAATTGTTATATTTTTTATATTCTCTTCAAATAAATTTTTTTTTTGGATTTATTTAAACTTTTGTATAAATGTATGTCTGTCTCTATATGAAATTATTTACTTTCTTTTTTTGGACATGGAAAATTATTTACCTTAAAATAAGATAAGTAGATTATATATGGATTTTGCAGCAAAGATCTTCTCGAGCACAACGGATTTTGCATTTCCATTTTTTTTTTTTTTTGGACGGGATTGCATTTCCCTTGCAAAAGCCTCAAATGATAAGATTTTGTCCTCTCAGGCTGAATCAGCCTTTTTTTGTCATGCTGAAACAGCCATTTTAAAGAAGCAAGAATGTTTCAACATTTTTTGGAGCAAGAGATAGGCTTCATGAAAAAATGGGCTGCACCAAATTTGCTTTGCCCAATTCTTTATTTTAATTATTAGCCTGTTACGCTTCGGTTCATTGAGGGTAAAAACACTAAAACAGAAAACAGGGGTTGTTTAAGAAAAGTCCTAGTTTCACGTAAAGCGTTTTCGAACTTGGGCCTGAAAAAAACCTTTTAAAATTTAAACAGATTCTTTTTCTTGAAGAAAAAAAAGGAGCCTCTTTTGTGTGTATTCTTCTGAATAAAAGAGAACTTTAATGATTGACTAGTTGAATTATTTTGTAATATGTATACTTTTTTTGTCCCTGATTTTGTAAACTATTTTTACAACAACAATAAGTCCAGCACTAATTCGTTTGAACCTTAGCTTTGAGACTACCTACTATGACTTGATAGTTTGTGGATTAATTCGTACGGCCATCAATAACATATAATTTGTTGCTATAAGAATAATGTGATAACCATAGGTGGCTCATCTTTTTTTATATTGAAATGCTAAGTTTTTAAAGTCATTACATTTAATGATAGTAAAAAATGATACCTCGTTTCATATATAAATAGAGGTTGAAGCTCAGTGCATAACACACATCAATAACAATAATCTTCTCTCTCTATTATCTAGATACGAAACTTTTTTCTCTCTCTTTCTTTCATACGCTACTATATATATATATATATATATATATATATATATATATATATATGAATCATCTCTTTTATAATAGTAATTGTAGTAAATATTACTACTAGAGTTATCTAATTATATTTCATATTTTATATTTGTTACCTCTTTCTTATTTATTTATTTAGTTATTTTATAACACGTTATCAGCACGAGACTCTAATCAAATTTTAGGAAGACTCCAGGTAACAAATTTTTATTATATCGAAACTCTTTCATTTTGAATATAATGCTCTTGATATATTTGGAAATAATTATTTATCATGGATATAGATGTTGAAATCCATCTTGATTCAATGGATCTTGAAGATACCATTGAGGCTGAAAATAATACATCCCAAAAGGATAAAAGTCAAGGCCATGATTTTCCTTCATCGTCATCTTGACGAATGATTGAAAAATGAATATCCCACATTAAAAGATCTTGCAGATCTGTGGAAAGACTTTGAAGAAAGGTACAATCATGTGATACTTCCTCAAGCCCGATATGTTAGGGAAAACTTTCTTGACCTTCCATGTCTCGAATGTGCTCCTGCAGCAGCAGTATCGAGAAAAAGAATTTAAAAATATTCTGAGTTAATTTCTTGCTTTCTTGTTGCTGAATGCAACAATGAGTTACTTTTAAGGAATCATGAAGCGTGCCTAGTTGGCGCCGCCCCATTTCCTGAAGTAAATGCGACAATTAACCCCAGAAGAGGTAAATGGCAAGATTTTGATAACAAGAAAAATTATGGAAGGAAAAGAAATTATGTTCACAAGAAAGATCTCACCAGAAGTGGGATAAAGAAAGAAATAATGGGCAAAGTATATCAATTGAGGATAAATACTTCCGTTGTGGTGGAGAGGGTCATTGGTCACGTACCTGTCGTACCCCAAGGCACCTAGTTAATCTTTATCAAGCATCCTTGAAAAGGGATGACAAAGAAAAGGAAACAAATTTTGTTTCAAATGATGAAAATTCCACCACTCATTATGATGTATCTAATTTCTTTAAGGATTCTGAAGGTAATATTGACTATTTGATCAATGATGGAATAGTTTGATATGTGTATGTATTTGTTAAGTATTCATGTGAATAATTTGACTGTGCATGTACTTCTACTCATTTTATAATTATCATTTATTTTTGAAGAAAAATTGCAAGGACATATTCTGAAGATATTTGCCTTGCGGATAGTGTAAGTTCGCACACTATTCTTAAAAGTGATATATATTTTACCCATTTTGTGCCAAAAGAAGAATATGTTAATACTATTATTGGCTCGGATAATGTGATAGAAGGCTCCGGAAGAGCTATAATTTTGTTTCCTGGAGGAACAAAATTCATAATAAATAATGCATTATTGTCTACCAAGTCTCAAAGAAACTTGTTGAGCTTTAAAGATATTCGCCAAAATGGATATCATATTGAGACTATGAAGGAGGGAAATCATGAGTACTTATGTATCACAATTCATGATTCAAATAAGAAAGTTATATTAGAAAAGTTGCCCTCACTTTCATCTGGGTTATATTATACCAAGATTAGTGTAATTGAATCACATGTCATTGTAAACCAGAAGTTTACTAGCCCAAATGAATTCATAACTTGGCATGATAGATTGGGTCATCCAGGAACAACCATGATGAGAAGAATTATTGAAAACTCTTATGGACATTCACTAAAGAACCAAAAGATTCTTAAAACTAGTCAATTTTATTGTGCTGCATGTTCTCAGGGAAAGTTAATTTTAAGGCCATCACCAGTAAAGATTGGATTTGAGTCCCTTGAATTCCTAGAAAGGATTCAAGGTGATATATGTGGACCTATTCATCCACCATGTGGATCTTTCATATATTTTTTGGTCCTAATAGACGCATCTTCGAGATGGTCATATGTGTGCTTATTGTCTTCTCGCAACCTGGCGTTTGCGAGATTACTGGCTCAAATTATTCGATTAAAAGCACAATTTCCAGAAAATCCAATCAAAGCAATTCGCCTTGATAATGCTGGTAAATTTACTTCCCAAGCTTTTGATGCTTATTGTATGGCTAATGGAATAAGTGTTGAACATCCAGTAGCTTATGTTCACACACAAAATGGGTTAGCAGAAACACTTATTAAACGCCTCCAATTGATTGCTAGACCCTTGCTTATGAGAACAAATCTCCCAACCTCGGTTTGGGGGCATGCTAATTTACATGCCGCAGCACTTATTCGTTTGAGGCTAACGAGTTACCATCAGTTCTCTCCTATGCAATTAGCTTTTGGCCAGCAGCCAAATAGTTAAGAATATTTGGGTGTGCGATATATGTTCCCATTGCACCACCTAATCGTACCAAAATGGGACCCCAAAGAAAATTGAGGATATATGTTGGATATGATTCTCCTTCTATAGTGAGGTATCTTGAGATACAAACGGGAGATGTATTTAAAGCCCGGTTTGCAGATTGTCATTTTGATGAATCAAAATTTTCAACATTAGGGGGAGAGAATAAGCTTCCTGAAAAGGAACTTAATTGGAATGCATCATCGTTGATGCATTTAGATCCTCGATCAAAGCAAGGTGAACTAGAAGTTCAAAAGATTATACATTTGCAAAGAATAGCAAATGAATTGCCTGATGCATTTTCCGATACAAAGAGGATAACCAAATCTTATATACCAGTGGAAAATGCCCCAATTCGAATTGATGTCCCAGTAGGACAAGTAGCCACTGAAGCAAATTCACGCCAGAAGCGTGGCAGGGCGAAAAATGCCCCAATTTGAATTGATGTCACAGTAGGACAAATAGCCACTGAAGCAAATACACGCCAGAAGCGTGGCAGACCTGTCGGTTCCAAAGATAAAAATCCTCGAAAGAGAAAAGATGTAAATACTATTCCTGTTGAAAAAGACATAGTAAAGACACCTGCAGTTGTCCAAAATTCTGATATAATTTTAATGCCAGAAGACGTTCAGGTACCTGAAAATTATGAAAATGATAAGATCTCGATAAATTATGTCTTTACAGGAGAGAAATGGGACCGAAATAAGACAATTGTCAATGAAATATTTGCATATAATGTGGCATTAAATATCATGCATGAAATTAAGGATCTTGAGCCAAGATCAGTCGAAAAATGTCGACAAAGGAATGATTGGCCAAAATGGAAAGAAGCCATGAAGGCTGAATTAGACTTACTTGCAAAACGTGAAGTCTTTGGACTTGTAGTCCGTACACCTGAAGATGTAAAACCTGTTGGATACCGATGGATATTTGTGAGAAAACGAAATGAGAAAAATGAAGTTGTGCGCTACAAAGCCCAACTTGTGGCACAAGGTTTTTCACAAAGGCCCGGTATAGATTATGAAGAAACGTATTTCCCAGTAGTGGATGCGATAACATTGCGTTATTTGGTCAGTTTATCTGCATATCATAAACTGCATATGCATTTAATAGATGTGGTAACAGCCTATTTATATGGCTCATTAGATCGGGATATCTATAAGAAAGTTCCTGAAGGACTAAAGATGTCTAAACCATCCAATGAATTTTTGCAGGGGTTATACTCAGTTAAATTGCAAAGATCTTTATACGGTCTAAAGCAATCTGGACGAATGTGGTATAATCGTCTTACTGAGTATCTAGACAAAAACAGATTCAAGAATGATGATATCTGCCCATGTGTTTTCATAAAGAAAAATGCATCTGGATTCATTATAATTGCTGTGTACATTGATGATTTAAATATCATTGGGACTCCTGAAGAGATTCCAACAATTATAAAAACTCTAAAAGAAGAGTTTGAGATGAAAGATCTTGGAAGGACTAAATTTTGTCTCGGCCTGTAGATCGAGCATACAAAAAATGGGATCTTTATTCATCAAAAACATACACAGAAAAAAATCTTGAAAAGATTTTATATGGATAAGTCACATCCTTTGAGTACCCCAATGATCGTAAGATCTTTGGATGTGGAAAATGATCAATTCCGTCCTAAAGAAGAGAACGAAGATATCCTTGGTCCTGAAGTACCATATCTTAGTGCCATTGGAGCGCTGATGTATCTTGCCAATAATACGCGACCTGACATATCATTCGCGGTGAATTTACTAGCAAGATATAGTTCATCTCCAACCAGAAGACATTAGAGTGAAATCAAACAGATCTTTCGATATCTTCATGGAACGGTTGATATGGGATTGTTTTATCCCTATGAATCCAAGTCACAATTAGTTGGCTATGCAGATGCTAGATATTTGTCTGATCCACATAAAGGGATATCTCAAACAGGATATCTATTCACATATGGTGGTACAGTTATATCATGGAGGTCCACGAAACAGACAATAGCAGTAACCTCCTCTAATCATGTTGAAATACTAGCAATTCATGAAACTAGTCGCGAGTGTTTTGGCTGAGGAGCCTGATTCAATATATTCTGTCATCATGTGGATTGATTGATCATAAGATAGCTCCAACTGTCCTATTTGAAGATAATACAGCATGCATTGCTCAACTTAAAGGCGGATACATCAAAGGTGATAGAACAAAGCATATTTCTCCCAAATTCTTCTTCACTCATGATCTTCAAAATCAAGGAACAATTGATATCCAATAGATCCGCTCAAGTGATAATCTGGCAGATTTATTTACAAAGTCACTCCCAAAATCCTCCTTTGAAAGATTGGTACATTAGATTGGGATGCACCGATTTCGAGACATTAAATTATGTCAGCAAGAGGGGGAGACTGTACTGATTTGATGTCGGCAAGAGGGGGAGACTATACTCTTTTTTTCTTGGTCAGGTTTTTTCCCATTGGGTTTTTCTTGACAAGGTTTTTAATGAGGCAGTCCCCATCACTAAAGAATATTGTACTCTTTTTCCTTCACTAAGGTTTTTTCCCAATGGATTTTTCTTTAGTAAGGTTTTAACGAGGTAATAATCTTAAATGGTCATCCAAGAGGGAGTGTTGCGATAAGAATAATGTGGATGACCATAGGTGGCTCATCTTTTCCCATATTGAAATGCTAAGTTTCCAAAGTCATTACATTTAATGATAGTGGAAAATGAAGCCTCATTTCATGTATAAATAGAGGTTGAATCTCAGTGTATAACACACATCAATAACAATAATCTTCTCTCTCTATTATCTATATACGAAACTTTTTTCTCTCTCTTTCTTTCATACGCTACTACTACTACACACACACACACATATATGAATCATCTCCTTTATAATAGTAATTGTAGTGAATATTACTACTAGAATTATCTAATTATATTTCATATTTTATATTTGTTACCTCTTTTCTATTTATTTATTTAGTTATTTTATAACATAATTATTTTTTTTTTGTTTATTTTGGCAAACTAATATACTGATTATTTTATAATCACGCATTTTATTTGGATAAACTTCAACGCAACATGGTAGACGTTTATTACAAGTGGTGGCTATTGTTAATTCCTAACGATATTCTCACCTTGGCCTAGAGAGAAACGCGTATCCTTTGGATGTGATTGTTTGATCTGAGCCATTGCAGTTAGTGCTGACAATTGTAGCAGTGGACTCAATTTTTTCTAAAATTTATTTAGATGATCATCAAGATACGCTAATTAATTAAATTTATAAAAATAATTTGTTTTGAGATGTAATATTTTATTTTATTTTTGGTGGATATGTCTTAATGGTCGGCTGGACCTTGGACGTTAGATTTGTGGCGGGTTGTGTGAAATGATGAAAATTTCATGGGTATGATCATGGTTTTCGAAAAATGCATGCACATTATACTACCAAAACAAATATAATGGGTCTAAGTAGGAAAAAATAATAGGATAGAAATTTTTATGTCAGTATAATGGTTTATTTATATCATTAATGAATTATGTAATAAATCACGAAGAACTTTTAAATCGATACTATAGTGAAGGTAAGTATTAAGAGCATTGGATTATTTAGATATTGTAGGTAGGATTTGATTATGAAGTTGTTGTTAAAGAATAGATCTATATGGTTGCAAAGGCAAGGATGCAAAGTAATTTTTAGGGTGTGTTGTATTGATTATTATGTTAGTCAAAAAGTGAATAATTATAAGTGTTATGTTTGCTAAAATGTCAATTTAATTATTATTATACGAAAAAGCTAACATTTTTAATAAAATCTGACCAATACTTAATTAATAAAAGAAAAGTGAGTAATTAAATATTATTAGATGTAATCTTATACCATTAAAAATATTAATGATACCTAATTAATGGTTACAAATAACAAAATTTGTAGATCTTGAACTTAGGTGGTGGTTAAGTCTAAAATTTTTTTTTTTTTCAGTTGCAGTTGGTAGGGACTCGAACCCAAGACTTTTGAGATGGGAAGCATGTTTAGGGTAAGGTTAAATTTGCTTTCTGAATTGAGTTAGGGAGAGATCGAAGAGGTTGGGGGAGTGATTGTGGTGTTGGGCATTTCTGTTTTATAAATGAAAATCAAAACGGAACCGTTTCGGCCCATGCTATTATTACTCTTCTTATTTTTGAATTCTCATTTTTTTCGAGGCCCAAAAAGCTATATCATTCTCACACTTCTAAAAAAAGACCGCAAATTCACACTAACAGGACCCAATAACATAATTACAATTATGTTGTGTGGATTAATCTAACTCTATTACGCTACAACTCCTGTAGCCTCTGATTTTGGACAGAATATGTCTCTTCGTGGAGGCGTCGTTTCCACGTTTTGCCAGTACTTTTCTTTACGGGCTGAAAGAATCTACCATAAGAACCATAGCACTGCCCACACGAGCTTTGCATCTTTGGTTGCAATTTCGCTAACTAAAATGAAGTTTGTCGTTGCTGAGGACCAGTGATATACTGTGTTATCTTCCATGACTATAGCTTGTCTTGCTGTAAATTTCTTATGTCTAAATATAAGAAGAAAGAACAAACATAATCCGGAATTATGCTTCCAGTCACTTAATTAGTAGATGCCCTTTTGTTTCTTAAAATTAGAAAGTAGAAACACGAGCGCTACATGACATACATTTCGTATATGTTTTTTAAACTGCTTGTTGTTTTGAGAAACAGAGTCCTGAATTTTGTTAGACATGATGGTTTTGAATTGGTTCCTGAGAATCATATTTTGTGGCCAGTTGCTGTGCCTTAGAAGCTTCCACTTCCCAGTTAATCCTTGCAATAAACACGAGCAGCAGCAACAAGCAAATAACAATACCGGCAATAAGACCAATAAAGAGCCCAATAAGCCCAAGGTGAAGCTTGAATGCAAAAAGCACACCAAGGGGCAGGGTAAGGAAGTAAAATCCACCCAAATTAGCATACATGCCCAACCACGGTCTAGCTGTCCCTCTAAGTATGCCTCCACAAACCGCCACCGGAAAATTAAACACTTCCACAAGAGCCATCAGCAGCATTGTCCTTTTTACCCCTGTTATGATTCCCCTTTCATGGCTAAACAGAGGCCCCCAGGCTCCCCTTGCCCCCACCATCACCAAGCTCCCTATGCACCCGCAGGCACACCCCAATCCCAAAGAAACACACGCCGCCCGGTACGCGGGGGCGGCATGGTTGGCCCCGAGCTCGTTGGAGACTCGGGTGGAGACACAGGTGGCCAGGGACAGCATGACGGAGAAAAGCAGATAGTCGAAGTTGAGAACAATGGTGAGAACTCCGAGTGAGTCCTTAGCGTCAGTGAGGTGGCCAGTGAGCAAGATGAGAATCTCATAGCACCACCATTCCAAGCATGTGTTGAGGCAGCATGATCCGCACAGCTTCAAAAGCCTAATCCAATCTTGTATGCTCTGATCCCACCACCCCCCTTCCTTCCACATGCTTGCCTTTCTGTTCTCAAGAATGGCTACGTAAATTGCCAGCAGAACCACCACTATAAGATCGGTTATCCAAACAGCCATGGAAACCCCCCCAAGGCCCATGGTTTTTGAGAGTACTATGTTGATTGGTATGTGGAAAGCAAGTGCCACGGCTGAACTGAACATGGTTGGGAGTGTTATGCTTTGGGAGCTCAAGTAGGATTTTAAGGGGCAGAAGAGCGAGGTCACAAACAAATCTGGTATAAGATATGAGATGTAGGTTTTGGCCACCGTTGAAATATCTTGGTGCTGCCCGAAGTGAATTAAGATTTTGTCAACGTTGAGCCATAGGAAAGTGATGGGAATTGTTACCAAGAGGAGCAATATGATTGTCATGAGAAGGGTCTTGTGGAGGAGTTTGAAGTTTCTAGCACCGTGAGCTTGTCCACAGATGGGTTCCATGGCGCCGCACAGGCCGTTCAGGACGGAGAAGCCGGTTACGTTGGCGAAAGTGAAGCCCAGTGCACCGCCGGCTAAGCTGAGCTCGCCCAGGCGGCCTAGAAATGCTGTTGTGATGGCTGTCTTGGCAAACCAGGCAAGGTTCATGGCCACCATTGGAAGGGCTATTCCTCGTTGAATTCTCAGCTCTGAAGCCACCATCTTCCCAAGGCTTGCAGGAGCAGGTGAAGATGATTGGTCATTACTTTCTACGTTTATGCTTGCCTTCTCTACCAACTCAGATTTTGCTGCTGACATTTTTACTTTGTTTTGGTTGGACAGATTAGTATCATTCATTTTGTGCGTGCTTGCTTGCTTGCTTGCCTGAGCACTAGTTGTTAAAGGATGAAGTCATTGCCATTATCACAAGAGGATCTTCTTTCTAATTTGTGAAAGATTTATAGTGCTTTTATGATGACCCATGCCAGCCAGAGACCACAGCTACAACACACTTTAATTTGCTTGGTTTCTTCAAAGTACATGAGTACTTATTATACAAGGTTTGCAACATCAACCTCCTTATATTCTGTTTACTTGTTTACCATGGCCTCTTTGATTACATGCAACAGGTTACATATTTCTAAAAAATTTAAAACATAATAATGTATAGCATAAATGGCTAGACATGTCGTCTTCTATATCTTTAGTCTTTAAGCTAATTGGAGAAATAGAAAATGAGATGAGATATTAATATCACATGATTTTCAATTTTTCATATACTCTCAACAAAAATATTATGTATAGATAAAAAAAAATTAACGCAATCATCAAATTACTATCTATATATTTGTATATATTTATATGTATTATTTTATATATTTTTAATGCATATTTGGTATATTTTAACACATATTTTACATAAATAATAATTTTTTTGTGTTGGTTTTATTTTAAACGGAAAGAGTTGTTAAAAGAAAGCATTTTAATTTGCATGGGCCCAAATTGGTAGTGGATTCTGTTTTTTTGTATTTTTAAAAAGAGGATTAAAATTAGCCACAAATTAAAAATTAATAATTAATGTAAAATATACATTTAAAAATATATAATATATATTAAAAATAAATTAAATTATGTATGTATTTATATAAAAATATATAGTAACGAATCTTAATAGACAAATAATATTTTTAAATTTTTAATTATTATATCATTTATCCTCATAGCCCCAAGATCAATCTTAAGAAACATAATCAGTTTTTTCCTCTTTTTTCCATTTTCTTTTATCACATGTTTATATACATCATTGTAAAATAGTGAGTCATCATAATTTTATTAGCTATTAGGAATCTTATAGAATTTTAAAAGATTTGATGTGTTGTAGATTTCACACAAGTTTATATATATTGCATCATTATCCAGTTTCTGTTATTACTGTAGACAAAATTACAAAAAACCTTATTGTGGTTGGAGGGCTTTGCTGTTTTGTGTTCCCGACTAAAAGGTAGTCTAGAGGTAAAGGAGATCACATCTCATACCTATTATGGCATGCATCTATTTCTAACTGTCTCAAATACATTAATTTTAATATAAAATTTAACTATCTGCTGGTTTTGGAAAATATAATATATTTCGCACAAAATAATGATGCTCTTAAAAAAGTGTCATATATATGCAGAGCGGGGAATTTAAAAAAGAAAACACTGTGCAATTTTGTTATATAAAACGCGACACATTGCCAACTTATTAACTATAGCTTGATCGATTCCACATGCAGGGTAACGGCGACTATTGTCGTTGACTAATTGAGGAATCAAAGTCAATTTTAGGATATTCCCTAGATTGATGATGCCCAATAGTTAGGCTGAGAGTAATATCAACGAATGAAAAACCTTTTTTTCTTACAAAAACTATTAGAGAGTGAGACCAAAGTGACCGAAAGTGTTTTATATTATTGCAACTCCATGCACACTAGGGCATAAATTAGATGGATGAGATTAAATGAAAGGGCATAAATTCTGATAGTACTTACTAGGATATGCAAGTCACTCAAAGATAAGAATGTAGTATTGGGCATAAAAGAACGTAATCTTGGTATATAAGTATATAAAGTGTAGCATTATTAATCCTATGATCGAATGTTGTAAGGATATAGGATGTGGGGAATATATCAATCTAGCTGTGGAGTAGGGTATTGTAGTGCGACTTTAACAGATACAGATACTTCATACATAATCGAAGCACTTAGCACGTAATATTCCCACGAGATTAGGGTGAAAATAACTGAAAAGAGAACCGAAAGAAGGTCAGGCATATATACCTGATGGATAAGGGCTCTTAATTTTATTTTAACTTTTTTTTAATAATTAATTATTACATTGAATATTCACATAACTTTATGAAAATAACAAAAATAATAAAAATTATTTAATGATTCGTCTTATATATTATTTTTAAACAATTCAACTAGGTATCCTTTAAAAATGGTACAATATTCAGCTTTTTATTACAATAATTTAAAAAAAATTAAAATAAACACATCTAAAAATTATGAATAGATTTACTGTCTTTTTAAAATTAAATACACATTCAAAATACAATTTAAATAAAATTAAAATTAAAATTTTAAATTTTTGTTTCAGATTTAATATATTTAATTATTAATATATTATAATTTAAATACATATCTAAAAATAAAATTATTTAAAATTCAAAATTTTGATTTTAAAATTATAAAATAAACTTTAAACCATCTAATTATTAACTAAATCAGTACAAAGCACTCAAAAAAGTCATCCTCAACGCACATGAAAAACCTCCGAGGCGCACATCCAGAAGTCATCCTCCGCCGTCGTTCATCCGCGTCACCTTCCTCTTCTACGCTCATCCTCGACGCTGCCTTCCTCCTTCTCGGTGCTCATTCACAACGCCACATTTCCCTTTGTTAACACTCATCTTCGTCGCCGTCTTCCTCCTCCTCGTCGCCGTTTGTCCGCATCAACGTCGCCACGCCGAAAACTTACCGGAGGTTTGGATGGGTCTCTAACACCATTACTTTTTTTTATTATTCTGTATAAGTTTTTTATTTTTTTTGAAATAAAAAATCGAATAAGATGGTCATATATATTGCAATGTTAAATTATTTTTGCATGTGTAATTTCTGTATTTTGGAAGTGTTTCAAAAATATTTTCTGTATAACTTTATAATTTTAAATGTGTTACAATTGTTTTTTAATGTTTAAATTTAAATTTTAGATTTATGATTTTGGATGTGTTTCAAAAATATTTTCTGTATAACTTCATAATTTTAGATGTGTTACAATTATTTTTTAATGTTTAAATTTAAATTTTAGATTTGTGATTTTGGATGTGTTTTAAAAATATTTTTTGTATAACTTAAAATTTTAGATGTGCTACAATTAAAAAAAAAAATTACAATTGAAAATATTTTAGTTTGTGTATATAATTATATTCGACCATTCATCAATAGAAAGTCGTAAAACAGATCTTGCATTTTATCAAAGATACAATAAGTAAGGAATTAATTTTTTTCTAAATGCACTGATTTTGAATTTTTTTTCTGCAGATACAAATTGAAATATTGTAGCAAAATAGAAGAAAGAAGAAAACGCCAATTTTTAGAGGACAACTGGATAAAGCAAATTCAACCAAATGAAATTCAAATTCTCAACCATTCACACAATCACCCGATTTGGGTTTCTGAACTACTCCTACCATGCACCTCCATTGATGAAGCTCCAAGAACGACACTCCTTTTCCAAAAACTCTTCCTTTTTCACTTTACCCTTTTTCACATTCTATGTCTTAATGAGGAGATAACATCTAATACCTTTACTTAGTTGGGAAATTCCCATTTCTCTGTTGCTGTAAATCCAAAATGGGCCTTTTATTTTATTACACCAATAAAATTTGTCTTTTGAAAAAAAAAAAAGAAGAAAAAAGAAAATTGTGTTAGAAAGAGAAAAAACGTAAAAGAAAGAAATAATAACTAACTATAAAATGGGTAGGAAGTTAGAGAAATTTTAATTTTTAAAATTTAAATTAATTTTAATTATAAATGTGTATCCTACAAAATAAAAATATGTTTTAATTAAAAGATAATTAAATAGTATTAAAGACCGACCAAAAAACTGAATTTTATTGTACAAGTAGCCTTTTCCATTTTTAAATCAAAATATCTTAACATAAATAATCACCTTATTTCTCCTCTTAGATACTTACTTTCCGATTAAAGATACATTCACACGATTCTGTAAAGTGGTTAGTGGGATAATGAAGGGTTTGGTCCATACGCATAGCAAAAGCTTAGGTAATCATCATCTAACTTATTCTTTGCCATTACTACCACCACTAATTATTATAGTATCATTGTTATAAACTTCACAATCACAATGCACAAGTTGAAGCATTAATTAATAATCATAGCCATGGAAATAAAAAGCTTCATCCACTTTAGGGTGCACGCTGGAAAGTAGAAATATATATTTCGATAACAGTTACCATGAAATTATTGTTATATATGGACTGTAGATCAGAGTGAGAACTGAGAACAAATGGAAAATAATCTTCTAATATATATAATGCGCGAGAGATACATATAGCTAGTTCAAAACCATAGAAGATAGCTAGGGAGGGACGAGGAATCTTTAATTTTCTTTCCAAGTTGTGTATGTTTAGGAAAAGAAAACTAATAATTGACACTGAATTATAATAAACGAAATTGAAAATACATTCTATAATACCAAACACAAAGGGCTTGCACAGAAAGTTCAAATTATTGAGGGGGGAAAAAGAGGCGAAGTTGTTAGCGAATATCTTTTCATTGATATATTATAAAATCGGTGGAGTGGAAATCGATGTGTACTCCTTTGCTTTGTCAAGATGATAAAGATTAAAGAAGGAAGGGGTTTTATTGGAGGTGACTTTTGTTCTCAACTGATGGAACTTGGAATGAACAAATGCAAAGTTTTTTAATTTAAAGATGTATTATTATGTGCTATGCTGCTGCATTATTCATCACCACATTATTCATCACCACATTAGCATGGCGATTCCCACTATTGATAGGGCTTCAATCATTTATATATGGATTGCTAAAATCCAAATATTGCTTTAGGACCCTTCATCCCATATAACGACAACCATCACTTATTAAGTTATTATTATCAGACTTAGACTTTGTTAGGTAGACAATAATTTTTGTAAATAATGTGAACAATAAATTCTAAAATTAGTCTAGTAAAATAAAAAAAAAGTACAGGTAGACAGTAAAATATTAAACAATGTGAACAATGAATATATCGGATGTTCAATTCACTAAGTGTGCGAATAGTTATTCTAATATTAAGATTTAAGTGAGTAATTTATAGTGTAATATGTTTTACTTAAATTGAACCAATTTTAAGGCCCGTTATTCATGTTGTTCAAGAAAGTCATTGGTTACCTAATATAACTCAATAAGTAAAAACACACTATACTCTCAAATTACCTACCTAAGTCTTATTAAGATAACCATCTACATACCTAATAAATTAAACATCTAATATATCCATTATTTAATATTTTCATTGTCTACATATACTTTTTCATTATTATCATATATAACATTATTGGTCGGTCCCTTTCCATTTAGGTCATGCATAGAGATTACTCCTCGTACATTATGTAACGTAACGTATTTGAACTGTAACTAGGGGAAGGAAAATCTAGGGTCAAAAAATTATCTTCAATTCTAACATAATAAGCAAACTCATTCCCGCCAGAAAGAAAAAATAAAAAAATCCAAAGTAATAATTGCATGATAGGTAGTGCTGATTATGATAAAGGTGAGAATTTGGTCAGGAATTAACAATGGCCACCACTTGTAATAAACGTCTACCATGTTGGCTTGAAGTTTATCCAAATAAAATGCGTGATAATAAAATAATCAGTATATTAGTTTGCCAAAATAAACAAACAAAAAAAAAACAATTATAAGTTATTGATGGCCGAACGAATTAATCCACAAACTAGCAAGGGGAAAGTAACTATGGGTTGATTGGCTAGTGTAACTTTTTTTTTTAGGTGTACATTGGCTAGTATAACTTTATCATGACGTGACATTGGTCTGTAATATTGTAAAGCAAACAAAAGGCCTGGCAATAATGCAGGTACAACAAAATCCGAAACATAAAACACAAAAATTCATCCAAAAATTGAAACAACCTACTTTTGGGAAATAAAAGTGTCAAAATAAAATTGGGCTTATGGAGTTGGAAGCTTGTGTGACTAGTTGGGCCTGGATCAGAAGTGATGAGTGTAGGGGGCTCCAGCAGACCCTGGTATGCAGAGTACAATGACCAACAAACTCAAGAGTGTTCCCTGCTCCAACTCCATGCTGGATCCACCAATAACACCATTGACACAAATACCAAAACAAAAACAAAAAAACCATTGCTACCGGGAAGGGGACACCTAACAAGCTCTCCATGAAATGTAATGTGGCTTCCCTCCCACCCATCACTCACTTCAATCTCTTCACACCTAGTCACCTACTGTAACAATGTAACATCTACCTACTTCAACCATAAGTATCCCTAATACACTGATTGGAGTGTGGAGGTTTGGTTAATCGTATCATATCCTTTACAATTCTATCATAACCTTACCACCATATGTTAAATTAGTAACAACTAAACCAAATTATTGCATATACATGTTGCATGTGCAAGACCTTAATTAGGACATGTTGCACTCCATTCCGGTGTGATGTTTTGTCAAGTACTAGTAACAACTTGTTACCAAAATCTCTAAAAACAGTAAATATTTAATTAGAAATTAAATAATTACCCCCGCTATCGCAATCAATCAAAAAAATAAATTGTATTCATCATTATTACCGCATACTGTGCTCATCTCTAATTAGTAATTAAGGAACGCACAATTGACAATCCTGCATCATCGTCATAAACGGTAAGCCTATAACTCAATGGTTTTTACTTATTTGGGTCCTTTTAATTTGTTTCTGATACAAGCCATTCTTTTATATCAGAATAATTTGTTTATTTGAGAATAATGGCTCCGCTGATTCTGAGAAGAAACTACTCCCACGTCGACTACACTTAATACAAAACATAAAAAATCCCTCTACAATATTTGAAAAGGTACGCTAATAAATAATAATTCTTGTTTAATGATGCATAAAGCAAAGTAAATGGTGGAGGAGACGTGGCATATATAGTGAAAATAATATACCATAGTGATGGTGGTTGGAGATGGACATGTGGGGGTGTCATGCAAGAATGTGGGAAACCAAAACCAATCTAAATTCAGGGAATGCACGAAATCATGAAGCTGATTTGGGGGGTTTAGGTTAATAGTTTCAATTAGTAATAGTTGATTATAATTGAAAGTTTGAAAAATGTTGGTTTAGGTGAGGTTGGAGGGAAACGTGGACGTGGATGGAGTGTCCCACGGAAAGAAAGACATGCGGCGCCGTTGTATGAAATAAAGCCCTCTGCTCCTCTTCTCAAATCTCAAATGCCGAGGCAGCAGAGACCGAGTGAGAACGGTCAAAAAGCGATGAGGAATAGTGGGTCCCGCAAGAATGGGTTTGCACTTTGCAGTTTGCTTTTCATGTGAGAGATGGGGCCCACCAACTCCCGCTTTGGCGGGAAGCCGTCTATTCCCGCCACACCATGGTAACTAACCCCACAACTGCCGTTTAGTTAAACAGTTGGAGCCTCGAGGCTCGAGGCACGGACATAAAGAAAGACAATAGGCAGCCGGGGAACGTGTTTTCTGACCCAATGTCATGTGATCAAAGATCAGATATCACACTAGCCATACCAGCCCCTTCCCAACACCTGTCAGTTCAGACAGAGTTGCCGTTGACCCTCGTAAGAGAGACACAGAGAGAAATACTTTCTATATGAAATTATGAATTAAGCCAACATAAATTCCTCAACTACTATACATAAGATGAGTTCTTCATTTGTTATTTCATTATCAAAATAACATCAAACAAAAGAAATATGTATTCTCAATTTTATCAATTTTTTAAAAATCAAATTGCTCAATATAGTCTCTTTGTTTTTCGTATATTAAGTATTTATTTCGAAGGAATATAATGAAAAAAGTAAAAAACAAAAGGAAGAAAAAAAATGAAATAGAAGTTCAATTTTTTCTTTAGTTGTTTAAATTAAAAAAATGTATATAATCAATTTCTTTTTTATAATTTCTTTTGTTACCTCTTGAATATTTTTTTTTAAATCAAATAAAAGAAATTAATCTATGTTTTTTATTCTTTCTTCCATTAATTTTTTTACACCTCACCTCAAACAAACAAAGCCCAAGAGTAATAATGTATAAATTTATGACTTCCTGTATAGCATATAAATCTCTCCTACAAAACAATATCTATCTTAAAGCAATTTATTTTATCAAATTCTAATAATCTATCTAGAATAGAAAACAGAAAGGAATCATGGATAATCAACAATAAGGGATACATCCATGGCCGCATTACGATTCTTATTAACACGCCTACATTATGATTAACACACGTAGACTGTACTCTTAAATTATTCAATTACGCCTTTTACAAATAATGCATCCATTATTTTATGAGTTTTTACAAAGTCATTGTCATTATCAATAACCAACTCTAATAATAATATTTTGCAACAACTTACCCTAAAGTGATTACTATTCTGCTACTACTTATTATGACATTCCCAAATAAATCGGAGGTAGTATGGCTCTTAACTTCAGTTTGATCTGAAAAACTTGGTTCCGCAACAAGATTTTGGAGTTGGCTCGTCAAATTTTGGGTAATTAACACCACTAAATCAATTATTTTTTAATATTATATGATTCTTCTAAAAATAAAAATGCTACATAAATATCTAAATTTATATTGAAATTGTGTAAATCAAGATTATTGAATTCGATTTACAGAGTAGATGTAAATTGAATGAATTGGCTTCAATTTACAAGAGAAGAGCGTAATAGCAAATACATCGAAGCTATTAGCCCCGATTTATTTAAATACATTAACAACAACGCAAATTGAAGCTGTGTGATTCTATTTATATATATATTGGGACAATGCGATAAATCGAATTTAGTAAGTTCGATTTATCTATGTGCATTACTTATACAAATATGAATAGAACGTTAAACCCTCGTTAAAGTGGGCTCACAATGGTTAGTGAAAATAATTTTCTAGTTCTTGTACACTATAGAGAGACAAGTAGAATGATTTAAAAATAGGACAATCTAATAATATTGAAAGCCAATTAATTTAAAAACGTAATTTAAAAAGTAAGTCTTTCTCATAATTATATAATTATGAATTTATGATATGAAAAATACTTTTCAAAAAACTATTCTAATGCTTGACTTCTAAACACCGAATTATTCATTTAAATAGTTAATTTTTTATGTAACCTAATATAATAAAAGAATAATGCTACACATCCAAGTCTTTTTGTTAGTGAGTCTAACATAAATAAAAATCAGCTATAGTCTATAGATAGCACTACACCAAATCTGGCAAATAGCAGCGGTTATGTATATGATTAGCAGCGGTTTTTAACCGCTGTCAAACGGATAGCAGCGGTTGATAAATCCACTGAAAGATAGTGTGAGGCTAAACCCTTAGCAGCGGTTATTAGTAACCGCTGGTACAACCGCTCCTAAATGGTATTTTGCAGCGGTATTATTTTGCAGCGGTTTCATCCGCTACTAAATCGTGAAAATATGATTTAAGGGAGATTGCAGTGGTTGTCAACCGCTGCAAAATGCCATACATTTACTAATCCTGTTATGAATATAGCAGCGGATTTAAAACCGTTGCCAAATGTCGAGTAACACTTTTTAAAAAAAAAAACCAGAATTTATAATAAAATATGACAACTCTTTTATTCTTTATATGTTCATCCACTCAATTGCGTTAATTTATTAAAATAACCAACAGCCAATCCAAAAACAACACACGAAACGAAACATAATTAATTTTGCAAAGGTGAATCATTATAATGATAATTTGCATTCAGTGCATCCATTACTGTAAACTACAAATAAAGTCAACAAGATAAAAAACTACAAATAAATATCTCAAAAGTCATTATGAAAGTAAACAATAAAAGAGTATTCCGATTCCAACATTGATAAGTCAAATCATTAGTGCCCACACATCATCTTGCATGGGATGAGGTTGGTGCACTTCTCAAAGAATCTAAATCCGCAGCTATTTCAGATGGCAAATTACTTCCTTGTTGCTGGATTACGTATGTCAACAAATTTCTCATTGTCTGTATTTTTGCCTTCCCTTCAGCTGCCTCTGTCTCCATTCTCTGTCTCTTTGCCTTTTCCTCTGCTGCTGCTGCCTTGAGTTCTGCTGCCTCCGCCTTGAGTTTCACAATCTCCATCTGATACTCCTCAATCTGTACACCGTAGTCCGACTGCTCTGGAATGTTACGAAAACATCGACTCAGACATGTACCAATACCGAGTCCATGAACTCTTCCTGGGTACTCCTTTCCAAGCACTTGTGCAAGGGAATCATTCTGTGAAAATTCCTTGCTAGAGGGGTCTTGGCTCTCAATAAGTTCAATTGCTTCCTGCAAACATGTGAGGTCCGGATTTACACTAATCTAAATTCAATGATAGTAATTGCAAAGGAAAATTTGAAAAAGTAATGAACATGATTTACCCCAACCAAACGCGCTTCTTCATTCATATACTTTCCATTCTTTTTTTTATGACTCATGGTCCATCCTTTTCCTCTCCCAATAGGCCTTCCCTGTCGTTGCTCCTATAACAATCATCAACACACATTTGTATTAAAGACAACACTGTATTACCAGAAACACGTCAATATTCTTGAACTGAAGTTAAATTAATTACTCTTCGTGTCTCTTTCTTGCCATCGTTTTAGAACCTCCGGTATGTGTGTATTGTTGCTTTGAACGATTAACAGTATTTTTTCTACACTTCTTCTACACAAAAAATGAAAAAAAATAAATGTTATCGGGATAAATTACTACACTGTTAATAATTTTATAAATCAGCCTTGAGCGTACAACTTCAGGAAACAAAAAAAATGATTTGGTGATGAACTTTTGGGTAGTAGTTTTTTCACTATCACAATAAATTCAGCATATTTAGTAGTAATTCATTACCATTTAAAATCGCATACAATGAAATTTCAACTACATATTTGTTACCTTCGTGTCCTCGTCCAACCGATATTGAAGAAACTTTTTCCAGTGATTTGCCTCTATTCCTACTGGCTTACGTTTGATATTTTGCTCAAAAGTTAGTTCTTCGTCATAAACCTTATGGAACAAATGATTTCTTGAATTCCTCCAGCAGCTTCCTATTCTTTGTAAAATTTCCCGCTTTATCCACCCTCTTTTATCGTCCTCATAGTGGAATACTCGCTACAAGTAGTTCAGATCAAAAGACAACATATAATAATTAACCACCTCAAACAGACTAATGTATTATCAAAAGACATACTTTATGACATCAACAATTCTCGACAACAAAATTCACAGAAGTCAACTACAAGAAACCCAACATGCACTATCCTTATCTAATTTACCAGACTAAAACAAATAAAATAGAAAACCAAAGAAATCCACCTATTAACGGAGAGTTGCATCACAAAAAAAACAGCATCCCCATAGCTAGGAAACAATGAAATAATCTCTCAAGAAAAAATTAAAACCACATAAACATTCAAAATTCCAAAGTTAGGACAGTAACATAATCAACTTGTGCAAATGTGTTTCAATTTTATTTTCCTCAGACATTTTCATCTAACCGAAAATCATAAATAATAGCTAGTCACTCTCTAATTAATAGCAATAGGAGCAGCTTTAACATTCTCATGAGGTTTATAAGTTTTCTCATTATTATTGTTATTATTATTACTATAATTATTAGTTACATTGCTATACACGAATGATCAGATTAATTGGGGATTAAGCTGTATAATTATATAGTGCAATTTAAACTATACAAAAAATTCCTTAGAAATTTATCGAATATTCTATAAAAATCCGTATGGTCGATATCATGTGTGTGCGTCTTAATCTTTCCTTCTATTGTTCATTTAATATGTAAAAAAACAGCAATTTACACCGAGCATTGGTAGCGCCTTACTTTATCAGATAAAAGAGTAAACATTACCTTAATCTGGTCATACGCATGCTCCTTGGAAGCCTTGCTCATTGTCTTCCAACTCTTTGCACAAATTGGTAATTGTTGAAAATCAGACCCCAATGTCCCCAAGAACCCGCTCAATAAGCCCACTGCCTGGCCAACTTGTTGCAACTCTCTGTTATGGTGTAGAACGATCTTCTTTCCAGGAGGAAGTGCTAATACCTCCTTAACAGTCAGCTCCATAGAAGAGATCACACCATTTTCTAACAGCAATGAACAAACTTCAAATGTTAGTTTACTAAGAGAATATAATGCACGGAGAAGAATCATTACATTTACTAAGAAGCAAGCATCAGAAGAATACCTATGACATCAACAACCCAATAATCAGTGTCTTTTTTTTTGCTGTTGGCATTGCCTTGACGTTCAACTTCATGTGCGGCAAATATGTTGTCTAGATGGTCATCGAATGACTCGATCTCATCCGCCTCCGAGTCATAGTCTTCATCTTCTGAATGGTCATCTACACCTTCATGTGAATCCGGTGGATGCTTTCTATTTGTCGTAGGAGCTCGAGTGTCCCCAATGTCACTTGACGAAGCCAGCCGTGTTTCATTGCGAGGTGGTCGAAACGGTATAGCGTTAACACGGGATTGTCAAGCACCGTTGCCGGAACGTGGAGGTGGAGGGGCTCTTGCACGTCGCTGTGCACTTGAAGTATCTGCTCCCGTATCATGCATTCCATCCGTTTGCTAAAAATAAAGTAGTTAGAACATCAATTTATTTTATTCGAATTTTCCACAAATTATATTGAAGAAGTGTATATACTACAAGGAAAATAAATATTTTAAATAACTGGTGCATTAAATAACTCACCGGAGTAGCGTGGGTTTGACTATTAGGGCCAGCTACAGTTCCGGATGCATTACTAACGGTATACCGAGGTTTTCTTGGCATTTGATTATTCCTTTACACAACACAAGGTCCTTAGAGAACCAACAATAGAACGCTAATGGAAAACCAAATAGTGCACAATGACTATACCAATTATATCAATCAAGTTTCAAACAACATTTAAGACATTATATAGCAATTTTGTTGCTGAATAATAATAAATAAATGAAATTAAATAATCATGAAAAGTCTGTTATCAACTTTCAAAGGTGCTAATAAAGGAGACAAACTCTGTGGTGTTAAAGATGACATGGCAACAATTTTTCATCCCCAACAAATATTTGTCTAAGTAAAATGAGAAATTAATGTAACCTTGATTAAATCAAAGCAAATCGAGCATTAGAGAATTTGTTAAATAGCAACATTTGAGATGTAAATATCTATCGTATTAAAAAAGGTTTGAATTCTGGGTTAAACTGAGCGAGAGTGTGTATGTTCTGTAAGACCAAAAAAAAAAAGAGAGAGAGACAGATAGATAAAAGACATTAATAGATAAAAATAAATAAATAAATAAATGGGAAAGGAGAAATTGGGCCACAAAAGTGTTTGCCTCAAGTTAATTCGAAGATGAATGAAGAACTTTGAGAAGTTGGGCCCAAGTGTGTTCGCTCCAAAATCAAATAATTAACCAAATTAATCAAACTTAGTAAAATTAAACAGGAAAATGGACCAGAATCTAGAAGAATAGAACTAGAACAGGGCAAAAAGAAAGGGGACAGGGGTGCTGCAGCGACGGTAAATGGAGGACGCTGATACAGGCGGCAGGCGCCGGTGTGCTGGAACTGTGTCGGAACTCTGTGGAAAGAAGAGAATCAAGGGCTCCTGCTTGTAGTGCTTGTGCTATAACTGCTTGTTCTGCTAGTGCTGAAACTCTGTGAAAAGAAGATAAAAAATTTTCGAAGGCACAATTTGGAGAATAAAAATGATAACAACGTGACCCAGTGCTTATCTTTGTTGTTTGGAACTATGTTGCAGTAACAACAGAAAAACATTACGAAAAAGAGCTAATGCAAAAGACGAAAATCTGTTACATAGGAGAAATCATCATCAAACTAATCATGAATTGCAGAAAGATATAAACAATATAAATTAATTACATAAGAGTGAAAAAGAAACAATGATGGAAAATTTATTCACCTTAGGTGACCGGACAGAAATTATAGAACCAAAAATCACAGTTTCAGAATCACTTCAACCCTTTGGTTAAATTTAAGAGCCTTCTTCTCAATGATTAAAAGGACATGATTATTGTGCAGAGGAATAAGCTCAGTTTTCGTGCAAAATCTATCTGAAATAAGAATTATAAAGTGGTTCGGGGTGAAGGAGGCGCAGAGTAGGTTATGAAGAGGGGAGACACTGACTGCTAAAATATTGGGTGGTTTTTGAAATCCTAACAACTTCATCTCAATCAGATTTTCCGGCTTTTACTTAACTAGCTTATTTGATTTCAAATTTTGCTAAAACGTTGGGTGGGTTTTTGAAATCCTAACAACTTCATCTCAATCAGATTTTTCGGCTTTTACTTAACTAGCTTATTTGATTTCAAATTTAAATTTTTTTGTTATCTGAGTTGAATAGCCCGTTTCTCCTACTACTTAATTTAACCTTTTATTTAATTAATTTATCCTTCTATTTAATTATTTGTAACTGAAAAAAAGCCTTCTGTTCAAAAATAGACTGTAAATCCGGAGAATATAGGCAAAGTCATTTTTTCTTTTACTTATCTTCAAAACAGACTTGATAATAACTTATATTTTAAATGAGTTTGGTCGACTATATAATAACAGATTTCACTTAAGTATAATTGTAAACTCATTATCTCCACTCTTCTTCTTTTTAAATTTTGGGTGCCAACAACAGTCGTCTGTGGGTTTCATCAATTTTCAACTACACATTCGTCCAGGTACCACCGTTTTCAGTGTTAGACTCTAATCTCCTTTCCAATTGTCAAAATCAAGGTTTCGTTGTACTTAATTTTTCAAGTAATTCAAAATCTCAGTACTAGAGTTATTTAACTAATTTTTTTCATTCGTATGACAATATTGCTTGTTTTATCCTATTAGCTCCGGTTTTGTCTTTAAGAGTAATTGCTATGCTCCAAACTAAATCTTTAAACTCTATCCCCCGAAACTCGTTAGTTATTAAGTGCTTCACCTAATTTTTTAAATAGGTTTCTAAAATCTCTCCTACACAATAAGAAAACTCCAAATGTATTTAAATTTATCGCATTGTGTCAAAGTTTTTATTGCCAAAAAGTTTTAACAGGGAAAGCTTTATTGTAATAATGCTAGTCGGTGTGTAGGTCCTCAGAGAGCTAATCAGTACAAATATTCAATTAAAAAGAAATACAACACAACAAAGAATCAAAAGAACATTTAAAACACAGGAACAACACAACACATATAAGAATATTGAAAACAAAGCATCAACAAAAGAAATATCTAACAATCAGCATTATCGGGTGCTCTAAATCGAACGTGTATGCTTAGATTGCCAAAGGGAAAGTTTCACTTGGAAACTGAAGAACACCCTAATGAAGGAAACTTCAATAACAGCTTAAATCCAAATTCACAATCCCTTTAAATTTAAGCAGCAAGCAACTTCAGAACTAAAGCAAGCTTAACAAGGTTCAGCAATGAACTAAAGCAGTAATTTTTAGAAAGATTAACTAAGAAAAATCAACAAATCATACAATGAATCAATCCAAAATAAAAAAAAACTATAATACACAATAGGAGCAGATTTAAACAATGATTTAAAATTTCAATCTCAGTAGCACTAACAGCATTCAAAAATTGAACAAATATTCCAGGAAAGACAGATAAGACTGTAGATTATTACTTCAAATTAGGTTTTTACCTAAGGTTAGTGAAAGACAGATAAGACTGCAGATTTGGCGGCGACGGGAACAGTGGCTGGGGTGGAACGGTCGAACAGAGCTGGCGCCGGCAGGAAGACACTCGCGACAGCAACTGGCTCTGGCGGTGGTTGCGATGTTGACGGCTGTCACTGCCGATGACAACGATCACAGAGGCGGCGTTCACGACGAGCTAATAGAAGGTGAATACAAGACTGGCGGCGGCTACGGGTGACAATGGTTGGTGGGGATTCGCGACGAGCAGATACGGTGAGGAAGAGAAGAGTGGCGGCGGCTGGGGGAGCTGACAGTGGCTAGTGGGGCGTTGCCTGGGGGCTAATGTTGGCGGCGGTCTTTTCTCCCCTAGGTTAAGCAAACTAGGGATTTTTTTTCTATGTGAGAGTGAGATAGATGGGAGAGAGGGTCGGGTGTTTTTGGGGGGTGGGGTTTTCAATTTTTTTAGAGAACCGGTCTTTTGATAAACTCGACCGGCTCAGTCGGTTCACCTAATTATCTTATATTATTGGTGTATAATATAATCATCTTAAATTAATTTTTGTGATAAAATTGTTTGGAAAAATTTTGTTGAATTTCATAAATTTTTTGGACATTATTTTATATTTACTAACTATTTTACATCTTTTTGATACACATTTCAGATTATTTTTTGACATCATTGACCTATAAACATAAGGTGCATAATTATTTATGTGTTTTTGTTGTATTATTTGGAGTATTTTAGAGTTATTACTTTCCTTTTTTTGTTTGTCGTAATACTATTCTCGATGTGTGTTCTAATTATTTATTTTTATGAAATGGTCATTTATTAATGAATATCAATATTATTTGACATATTGAATTAATGTTCAGCTTATTCAGTTTCTAATTATACCTGTTAATTCTTTATTATAAAAATTGTAAGACTTAATTAAAATAGTTTGGCTCAACTTTTTAGGTCTTTGATGTGTTCCTCCGCTGAGTACTAATTAGTAGTCATTGTATTGATGATTTGTAATTTATCCCAGAAAAAATTTATGGTTTGTTTACATCAGTTTCTTTCACCCTAATATTAGTACCAAACTAGTGTATGTTCCTGTACAATGTACGGGATAATTAATAAAAAAATAAAAATTTTTTATTAAAAAAAGGATAAACACAAAATATTATTATAATTAATATTATAAAAATCTTCAAACACATTCAAAGTAACAATATATGAATATTTCGTAATTTATCTACTAAATACAGTAGTATTGGACAGAATGAAATCACATTTTTATAATTATATTCAAAGATAACTAAAAAATTAAAAATAAATACACAACACAAACTAGAGCATCAATGGTAAAATATAAACTATAAAAGTTACGTAAATTAAAAAAGAACATGCATGTGATGAATTATAAAAAAATTATATATGAAAAGTAAAAAAAAATTGTCAAGTAAAAAATAAAATAAAGAAAAGAATTAAGATAAGTCAAATAAGGTAAAATAAATATTGTGTGAAGTAAATAAAAAATGTATTGTAATAGAAGATTAATATAACTAATAAATATAATACAAATGAAAAAAATTTACATACGATCTCATTGAAAAAATTTCAAGAAAATTTTTTCCAAGAACAAACTAGTAATCAACTTTTATTAAAATATTTTAAAAATGTATTTAACAAAAATAGTTCTATTAATCAACTTTTTGAAAGAGACGTCGATTTATGCACGCACCGAATTCTACTATGTATGCCAACACAGAATAAGTGGTATGGTAACAGTGTGTCATTTTTATTTCAGTAATTTACCCTTTTATTTGTTTTATATTTAAAATATTAAAAAGATTCTAAAATAATACTCCAAACTAGGGAGTACTTTTGAACTTAGTTAAAATTAAAGTTGAGTACCTTAATTGGTTCTTGACATGGCCAGACCTTCGAAATAGTTGTCCCTAATGATGTTGTCGACTTGCAATTTCTCTTGAGGCTTATTTTTTTCTTTTATTTTGAATTTATCCATCTTAAGTCACCAAAAAAAATTATTAACAAATATATAAAATTATATATTATCCAAATAATTAGGTTTAAAACATTAATAATTTAAATATATTTATTTAAATTTTAAACATTTAAATTATAATTATTTAAATTTTACATAACTTGAGTAAAATATGTTATTAGTAATAAAAATTTGGGAGACTAATTTAAATAAATATATATATAAATATACGTATTAGCAATTTAAAATATTATCAAAATATATGTACTAAATATTCGAATGACTTACTTAAAGTAAAAAATTAAAGTTTAACTAGAATATAAATTTCATTTAATTCAAATTATATTATATTAGATCAAAATAATTTGAAAAATAAATTTAAAATAGCACGGTACAAATCAATCATTTGTATAAAATTAAATTAGGTGGAACAGTTTAAACCAAATCAATATCATCCAAATCATTTAAAATTATATCATTTTTACATTTTGAATAAGTTCAAAATGTACTACAAAATATATCCAAATTGGCGTACATTTCATCGTCGTTGTATACCTGTAATTATGGGCGTTTTTTGGTGTACAATAGATATGGACAAAACCTGGATTCTTAAGCCACGAGATAGCATAGAATATAGACGAGGACTTAATAAGTTTCTAGACTTTGCATTTGCGAATGCATCGGATAACATGATAAAGTGTCCATGCCCTCAATGTGGGTTTCAATTTATGCAAATAAGAGAGGATGCGTACGACCACTTGTTGATAAAGCCTTTTCTCCCTGGATATACTTTGTGGTTGCGTCATGGTGAAAAACCAGCTGAGGAGAGATCTACTTGCACACCGATACTTGAGAAAGTTAATACCAAGGTGAATCCATATCTTCAAATGGTGCATGAGGCATTTAACTTCACAATGCCTCCTGGAGGTGAGGAGACCACAACAGGAGATCCTATAGAAGACGATGATCTGGAGTTGCCGTACTTGTACGATGGTCCAAGTCGCGAGGCACAGGATTTTGCCGATCTTCTTGCGAATGGAGCGGAAGAATTATATCCCGGCTGTTCGAAATACTCAAAGTTGTCTTTTCTGGTGAAACTTTATCATATTAAGTGTATCTGCGGGGTGAGTGACAAGGCTATGTCGATGATCTTGGACTTATTGCGGGATGCATTCGAGCAAGCCAAACTCCCATCCACTTTCTATGAAGCGAAGAAAACTATACGAAAGTTAGGGATTGAATACAAAAAGGTTGATGCATGCCCGAATGATTGCATGTTGTATCGGGGTGATGATGAAGACGTGACCAAATGCAAGCAGTGTGGAACTTCACGATGGAAGCAAAAAACGCGAAAGGGTTCTGTTACGAAACTCAAAATACCGGTCAGGAAGAACGGAAAGCCTCTCCCAGCAAAAACTCTCCGTTGCTTTCCTCTTATACCACGACTGCAACGGTTTTTCATGTGTAGCAAGACTTCAACTGACATGGTATGGCATAAAGAGTCTGATAATAATGATGGGTACTTGAGGCATCCAAGGGATGCTGAAGCATGGAAAGAATTTGATGCAAAGTATCCATGTTTTTCCAACGATCCGCGCAATGTTCGTTTAGCTTTAGCTAGTGACGAATTTAATCCATTCGGAAATATGAGTACGAAGTATTCCATTTGGCCTGTGATTCTTATTCCGTACAATCTTCCTCCATGGCTTTGTATGAAACAAACATCTTTTATCTTATCTATGATTATTTCCGGTCCTAAAATGCCAGGTAATGACATAGATGTATATTTGGAGCCCTTGGTGGATGAGTTGAAGCAATTGTGGGATGGTGTTGAAACTTATGATGCTAATAAGAGGACCACTTTCAAGATGCGTGCGGTGCTAATGTGGACTATTACTAATTTTCCGGGGTTGGAAAATTTATCTTGATGGAACACGTACAATGGGTTAGCATGTCCGAACTGTAATGTGGACGCTAAGCCTCAGCGACTAACATTCAGTCGAAAATGGTGTTACATGGGACATTGTCGCTTCTTGACTCAGAGCCATAAGTATAGACTAGACTGTAGTCGATTTGACGGACAAGCTGAAAGCAGGGATCCACCGAAGAAGTATTTTGGAACAGATGTCTTAAGGCAGCAGTGTAACATGCAAGTATCGTTTGGGAAGAAATCAACTCTGACAGCCAAAAGAAGACGCATTGGTGAAGATGCAGATCAAGATGACTCGTATTGGAAAAAGAGAAGTGTGTTCTTTGATCTCCCGTACTGGAAGGATCACATGTTGCGTCATAACCTTGACATGATGCACATAGAGAAAAACATTTGTGACAATGTGGTCTTCACTATCTTAAACGATAGCGTCAAATCAAAAGATAATCTTAAAGCTCGCAAAGATTTACAAAGCATGGGCATAAGGCCTGAATTGTGGCCGGACGAAGGTGGTAAATATCCTTCAGCAATCTTCACAATGTCGAATCCACAGAAGGATGTATTTCTGAAGACTCTACAGAACGTGGTCTTTTCAGATGGTTATTCGAGCAATATTGCTCGTTGTGTTGACATCCGGCAGCGCAAGTTGTATGGGTTGAAGAGTCACGACTGCCACATTCTAATGGAACAATTACTTCCAATTTTGGTGAAGAATGCATTGCCAAGTCCGGTATCGAATGTGATTGCGAATTTGTCCTCATTTTTCCGAGAACTCTGTGGAAAAGCTATAAATCCTATGCAGCTTGGTGCCCTTTAGAATCATGTTGTGCAAATTCTGTGTCAGATGGAAATGATATTTCCCCCATCATTCTTCACTGTCATGGTTTACCTTACGGTGCACCTCGTTGATGAACTAAAACTTGGTGGCCCGGTACATTATCGGTGGATGTATCCAATAGAAAGGTTAGCGTGCTAATAAACACATTTAAGAATTCTTTTTTCAATTTTCTTACGTATATACTAAACGTTATGTCGTATTTATGTAAAAGGTACTTGGGACGATTGAAGCAATACGTGCGTAACAAGGCACAAGCTGAAGGCTCAATTACGGAGGGCTATTTATCCGAGGAGATTTTGACATTCTGCTCCAGATATTTGGATAATACTGAGACTAGAATCAACCGTCCAGTGCGAGTTGACGATCAACCTGTTGATATTACAAACAATACAGGATGTACTATGTTTCCTGAAATTGGAAAAGCTTCAGGGGCTGTATCACATTTTGCATTGACCCCAATGGAAAGAGATCAGGCACATCGTCATGTGCTAGTCAATTGCGAGGCCGTCGCTCTATTTATTGAGTAAGTATGCACATGTAATCATTAAGCACGATTATAACCAATTTCAAACACTCAGTCGTTGGACTAATTTCTTGTTATGTCATAAAGTAAATTTAGGTTAGAAATCAAGCAAAAATTACAGGATCAAACAAGGTCGCACTCTAAGATAGACCGTGTTGTGCATGCAGAATTTTCTCGCCGGTTCAAGCGTGAGGTTCATTGAAATTTAAGCTGACCAACTTATTTCTGCCCTAGAATTATTTCTTGTAAATTCCGATTTTTAATACGAACAAACTCTAATTTATGGTGCTAGGTTCCAATGGACAATACCGTACATTCGAAAGAAATGAAGTTGCTGGCATGTGGTCCCATGCTTCAGGCAAGACGGTTTAGGGCATACAACGTCAATGGGTACAAGTTTAGAACTATCACAAAGGAAGACGGGCTAAAAACACAAAATAGTAGAGTTTATGTCTCAACCAATACAAGAAGCTATGCCAGCATGCATGACAACAGAGTGGCTGTTGGTAGTGTTCCATATTATGGAAAAATTGTGGACATCATCGAACTGAACCACAGCTGCCATTTCACAGTGGTTTTGTTCAAATGTATTTGGGCTGATACAACTACGAGTAGAGGAATCAAAGAAGACCATCTGGGCCTTACCAGCGTTAATTTTGCTCGTCCAATTCACACCAGTGATCGAGAAGAGGATGAACCGTACATATTGGCATCAGAAGCTCAGCTCGTGTACTATATACGTGATGAAGTAGATCAAGAATGGAGTGTAGTGGTTCATGTAAAACCACGAGACTTGTATGACATGGGAGGAGAGAATGAGGATGTTGAAGCTACTTTTTCTCCTCAGCCTGGGTTGAACATGTCAGCAGCAGGTGACATCAGTGATTTACAGTTGATAAGGGAAGATGATATAGAAGACCCAGTAGCAGATGTTTCTGATAACATAAATTATGTGGCATAGTGAAAATATGGCAAAACATGTGCAACATTTTTAGAGTACCTGTGTGTGTTTGATAAGTTTAATAGTGTTTATGATGTACGCAGTTTGCTGGTTACATTACTATCTGTGATTTCGTATTTGAATTAAGTTTTCATTTCAATTTGATTTTCATGAATACCACCAGTTTCTCATCATCATTGTTATTGTTCTTAACATCCAATAAAGAAAATTATGACATCGAGTAAATTATCTTGAATTACAATATTGTTATCATTGACAAATATAGTTAATATAAAATGGTGTTGTAACAGGAGAAATGAAAACAGAAGATTTCTCATCATGCTGTGCAGGCACAACGTTCGCTAACAAAATGGCTATGGCCTCTCCATTCTCTTCATTGGAACATGCAATTACGGTTGCCAGAGACATATGGTCCCGTAAGTTGAATGTTAGGTCTTGGTTGGAGGCTTTATCAGGTCGATCTTGTTCTAATGAATACTTGAAAACGGTGAACGAAGCTACTGTGTAGGTATGTTCATTAGCTGTACTCTTAAACACTTGAGTTAAACATTATTTGAAAAATAAGAATTTTAAGTTGTTATATGCTTATGACATTATCCAGTGATAGTTGTTCCGTTAATGTTAAAATTTGTAGGAATTTCATGAATGAGGATCAAGGTACGAGGAGAAATTTGGCTATGTTTTTGTGATATTTGTAGCTGGTAGGACATCTAAAGACATACTTACTGAATTAAAGGTTGGAAATAAATTTCTAGCACAATAAGTGAATTACAGAGACACAATATGTTTTACAAAATAGACCATCAACTATACATTTTATTATGGTGCAGATGCGCTTTAATAACTCGCATGGTGTTAAGTTGGAGATTGCTTCAAAAGAGGAATTGAAGTATATAGAACGTGCTATTAGAGAGCTTCTTTACAAGAAATCTATCCAAACTACTGACGAAGGAGACGGTAATAGTTAATTTTGTATTTGTTAATTTTGAAAGTCCTCTTCCCATAATTCCGAAATTTTCTTTCCTTAATAACTAGAATGACTTGGAAGTTATCATTATCTTTTAACTAGATTTATATGTTGTTGGTTGCATGTTCATATATTCAGTGTCAGCTGAATATTCAGGCGAAATAGTTGCTGACACTCTAGATGGAGCAGACACTGATTCAGAAGATGATTTAGATGCTATCTCCTCCGGTAGATATGACATCTCCAGGGATGTTGAGCTTAATAGGGTTCCAGATGAAGACAATGAAACGTTAAACACCCAACACAGAGAAGATGTCGTACATGCTGCAAAAAGGGGTTTCGATCTGAATAAGATGCCATGGTTTGGAGATGACTTATCAGATCCGTTATCACGTCACTGCAGCGCTTTTTTGATAGAGTATTTCTGGCCAGGTCAATACGATGTTGATGAGAAATTTTGACTCAAAACTTGTTTGTCTACTTTAGTAATTCTGATTTTTATGCTCCATTAAACTTTGTTTTGAGTTAGTGAATTCGGACGTTTACTTGATTTTTATGTTATCAGTTATGGTTAAATACAAACTCAAAATGGCTGATACTATAAGAGAAAACATTATTCGTAAATTCGGTTTTAGTTATTCATGTATAAATTTATTTTTTATGTAACACAAAATTGAAAATTTATTTAATGCATTAATTAAGTTGCAGTATTTGAACCTTATTTTTTCATTAAAAAAAATAGCGACAATTAGAACAGTTATAAGAAGGCAATAATGTTTATACAAAAAAAATTCAAGTTAAAAAAAATATTGCAGCGGTTGAAAAAAAACCGGTGCAAAACGAGTATCAATGTATTCAACAACTGGACATTTAGCAGGGGTTACAGAAAAACCGCTACAAGAACCGCTACAAAACGGGTACATTTTGCAGCTGTTACAGAAAAAATGCTGCAAATATGATCATTTGGTAGCGTCTCCTAAAACCGCCACAAGAACTGCTGGCAAATTGTATTTAGCAGCGGTACTAAATAACCGCCGCTATCTGCCGATTTTCTTGTATAGCATTATTTCAAGTCTTATTATTTAACTTAGTTAGACTTGGTTTATAAAAAAATTTGGATGTATAGCATTACTCTATAATAAAATAGGTTTAAATTTTATTATTATAATATTATATATATTCTTTTATTGTAAATAATTTTATAAAATTTGAAAATTCTTTAAGAGATTTTATGGGTGCTATAAAAATTTTCATTCATTTTGTATTTCTATATTGTTATAATTTTTTAAAAAAAATATTTGTAATTATTCATTTTTTTCTTCCAAAATTAGGAGTAAGACTCGAACGACTATGCCATTTGAGCTATAACTCATTGGCATAATTATTCATTTTGTAACAAGTACAACTAAAATTTTAATTATAATGTGAAATTAAACATTTTTCTAAAGTTTTAAATTTTTTATTGTAAGTATTTTTCGTAATTATTGTATATAATTTTATAAAATGTAAAAATTACTTAAAAGATGTTTTGAATACTATAAAAATTTGTAATCTATTCAGTTCTTTTGTAGTGCATAAGAACTAAAAAATCATATTTACTAGCCATTGTGAATCTCACTTTGATGAGGGTTTAACATTCTGTTCGTAGTTATGTAGGTGATGCACATAGGCAAATCGAACTTATTAAATTCGATTTATCACATTGTCCAAATATATATATAAATCGAATCAGGTAGCTTCAATTTATATTGTTGTTATTGTATTCAAGTAAATCAACCCTAATAGCTTCGATTAACTTGCCACTACGCTTTTTTAGTTCATTCGATATACACGTATTCCATGTAAATTGAATCCAACAACTTTGATTTAAATAGTTTTAATATAAATTCAAATATCTATATAGCACTCACTAGAACACTACCGACAGATTGCGGCAGTTAAATACCCGCTGAAAGATAGGGCGTGGGCAAACGGACAACGGCGATTTCAGTTAACCGTCGCAAAATAAAAAAGGTTTTGCGGCGATTTTTTACCCGCTGCCGTAGGGGTTCGAAAAATGCATATCAATTTTGCGGCGGTTCGCAACCGCCGCTAAATAGTATTGAAATGAAAATGATGGCCGTTTTGTGGTGGTTGCAAACCACCGCTAAACAGCAGAGAAATGAAACCGATGGCAGTTTTGCGGCGGTTAGTAACCGCCGCCAAATTTCGGATTCCCATTGAAGTTTCAACCTATTTTATAGCTGTCAGTTTATTCAACTTTAATTTATCAGTTACCAATTAATTTAAAGAACTTCCAACTAAATAAAACAACAAAATAACATAACAAACTAAATTATATATATGCAAATAACATATATAATGAGATTTTCATAAGTGCATCATTTAATATAAAGTAAAATTCGAAAATTTCAAGAAAATAAACATAAAGCACTAAAACAACTTAAACTCAATAGTATCTAATAACAATGATTGAAAGTCATTATTTTTGTTGCGGGTCATGATTGTCAGATGAAGATGGCCTTGCGCGCGATGAGGTCGGTGTACTGCCCAAATAATCCAGCTTTGCAGCAATGTCAGCTGGCAAATTGTCTCTTTGCTATCGGATTAGATATCCCAAAAGCTTCTCTATCAACTGTCTCTTTGCCTGCTCTTCTTCTATCTTAGCCGTTAATTCTGTAACCTTCCTCTCATACTCTTTATTTGACACACCAGAACCTGACGGTTGTGCAGTAGCGTTACCAAAAACTTGGGTGGGACATGGTCCAGCACCTAAGGCACGAACTTATCCTGGGTGATCCTTTCCAAGAACTTGTGCTAACGAATCATTCTGCGAAAGGTGTTTAGAGGATTCATCTTGGCTCTCAATATTCGCAATTGCTTCCTACAGATATATAAGAAATTAGGTTATGATGATCTAAAATTAGCACGATATATAAAATAAGAGAAGTTTAAAAATTTCAAATATTACTTACACCAACAACACGCGCATCGGCATGGATATGGGAGCTATTTTTTTTCTTATGAGTGATGATAAACAACTCTCCTCTACCAATGGGCCTTTCTCGTGCTTTCTCATATAACATTGATATCGACACAAGTAGTTCATAAATAACAACACCATATTCAGGAAGATTAAGCAAAATCTCAAAGCAAATAATTATTTATTATCACTTTGTCTTTTTTTTTCTTGCCAATGTCTTAGAGCCCCAGTATGTGTGTAAAGTTGCTTACTCCGATTTAAAGCGTTTTTTGTTTATACTTTTTCTAAGAACAAATAACAGAACAAATATAAATGAGAATAGGATGTTGGATATAAAATGTAAGGATTCTATTATGAGTACACAATTATGTTTTCATGGAAATAATAAAAAATACCAAGGCTTACCTTTGTTTCTTCCTTCTAGCGATATTCAAGGAACCATTTCCAGTGATTTCTTCTATTTCTGATGGGCGATGCTTAAGATTTTTCTCAAGAGTCCTTGTTTCTTTGTAAAATTTATGATACAAGTTGTGTCTTATATCCTTCCAGTTTTTTCCTATCCTTTGCATAATTTTTCGCTTTATTTTTCCTCCAGCATCGTCCTCATAGTGAAAGACTCGCTGCAATGATTTGCCATTGTCATTAACCAAAACCAATTAACAAGCATAACACTAGTAATCTAAAGAATATCAATACCCAAAGCAGGGTACTTTAAATTGAAAAAGTATAACACTCAAATCCAGTACAAGAAGTCGCAATTACGTATAAGATAGAAATGCTGACATAAACATGTGAAAAACGAAAAATGGAAATTTAACTAGCAACATAATTTACCCATGCAAAAGTTCTTACAAAAAAAATTTGTATACTAAATTTGCTTAATATGTTGAAACTAAAAGATGTACCTTAATCATGTCGTATGCATATTCCTTCTTAGCTTTGTTCACGTGCTTCCAGCTCTCTTCACATATGGAAAACTGGGAATAATTAGCGCCCAAACTCCCTAAGAAACCACTTAATAATCCAGCTGCCTAACCAATTGGTTGCAACTCCTTGTTAAATGGGAGTATTATCTTTGTACTGAAAGGAAGTATTATAGCCTCCTTCACGTGTAGTTTAGCCACTTTTCTTACGCCGTCCTCTAAGAAGTTTATGGTAAAAAAAATTACTATCTAATCATTGCACAAAAGAAAAATAGAAGTAAAGGACTTTTAAAATAAATATTAACAAAAATAGGAGGAAAAATAAGTATACCAATGACAGTAACTTCCCAATAATCTGTATCTTCCGCCAAATTTAGAGGTCTAAAAATTTCATCCGACACGAGCCTCTAAATTCTCTGTTTAGAAATGTGACTTAGGTGTTTATGTCATAATGATGCCGAATTCTTATTTAGTTTTTGTTTTGTGCCTGTTTGCAGTAATGCATTATTATAGGAATTCAAATTAAGCCTATATAGATTATCCATCAAACGACCAAAACAAATATTATTCGAATTATAAAAAAGACTGACTTTATTGTTTCTAAATGAACAAAAATAACCTGATTTGTCCAAACAAAAAATAAAAACTAAGTTCCATCTAAATGTTGGTACATAATTATGTCTCAAATAAATCTAAGTAAAATCCACTCTTGGAACATAATCTAAAGGTTCCTGTAGTTTCGACTGCAACTATATTACCATCTGCCACATAGATGTATATTTTAGTATCACTTGGCGGTTGGCTCCACAGGCAATCCTACATAGTAACACTTATATGAGTAGTAGCAGCAGAATCTACCCAACAAATATCAACAGGTGCATAACTTAAACAAGCCTCAAAACAAATAAAAGTAAGAATCATACCCTTCTTTACACGCCAAGTAGCATATTTGGTATAATCCTTCTTCATGTGTCCCACCTTCTTACAGAAGAAACAGGTTAAAACTTGATCCTGTTTCTTAGCATTTTTCTGTTAAGAAGGCGCATCCGCAGTAGCATCACGCTTTCTTTTATACTGAAAAGATGAAACCATGTGAGCACTTTCAATCTTATCTTAGTGTGACCTGTCTTCTTCTTGCACACAGTGAGATATAAGCTCATTTAAGGATCAAGTGTCCTTCGAAGTGTTATAACTCACTATGAAGTCCAAAGTGTGTAGAAAGAGAGATCAAAATGAAATGCATGAGTAAATCTTTAGGCAACTCTAACTTTAGTGCTTTCAATTTAGAAGCAAGATGAGACATTTTCATAATGTATTCCCTTATGTTCCCTTTACTTTTATACCTCATGGAGACAAGTTTGCTTAAAAGATTACTTGCGTCCGCCTTTTCATTTTTAGCAAAGAATTTTTCAACATCTTTCAGGAACTGTTTGGCATCTTTATCCTCAGTAATTAAGCCTCGAAACACCTCAGGAATTGAGCGTTTCATAATCATAATGCTAATTCGATTGGATCTCTTCTACTTCTCTATTTTAACCTCATTGAGATTTTCTAGAGTGGAAGTGGGTTTCTCCTTTCGAAGAGCTATATCCAAATCTATACAACTGAAGACAATCTCCATGGTATCCTTTCAAACCTTAAAGTTTGAACCATTCAACATAGGAATACTGCTAGTTTGTGCAGAAATATTGGTAGCTAAAGCCATAGTTTCTGGATTAGAAAAAAAAATATGCAGTAAACATTAGTTAAATAATAGGAAAAAAAATTCATATTGAGATATCTAGAACAATATTAATTTTTAATTTTTGCATAGAAAAATTAACTGTAAGTGATATTCTCATTGCAGTAATCAAATATTGTCAAAATTCCTATCACACATTAAACCTTTTCTTTGGACCGATTGATTGCAGACATAAAAACTTAAACTTCGCAACCTATTTATTACCGCATATATTTTTTATTAATTGGCCAAACAATAACCTTCCTATGAACCGATTATTGACCGCATAATTAATAGAAAATAAACAAAAGTGTATAATGCTTATTATTTGGCCAAACAATAAACTTTTTTGGGTCGATTACTGTTCACATAAATAATGAATATTATTTTCTATTACTCAAATATTATTAATGTGTACACATAACTCGGCCAAATATAAACCTCCTTTGGGTAGATTAATTTTCGCATAAGTGATATACACAATAATCCTTATATCCGAAAAGGATAATCAATTAACTTTACACCAAATTAATAGTACACACAATTAAATTTAAGACAATCAAAATTTATCAATACTCCATTAATATTTTAGAATAAATTATTAATTTTATGAGTATCATTTTATATATAAAAAAGGTAAAGTATTAAATTGGTCCCCTACGTTTGGAGTGAATCCTATTTTAATCTCCAATATTTAAAGTGTCCTATTTAGATCCAAAATAGTTTTGATTAGCCTGAATCAAGTCCTACCGTTAAGTCATAGTGAAATTGATAACGGCGTATCTGACGTAGCCGTTTGAAATGTCTATTAACCCCTACTTCTTTAAACGGCCACGTCGGACACGCCATTACCAATTTTACTATCTCTTAATGTCAGGACTTGATAAATTATTTTGGATGTAAATAAGACACTTTAAATTTTGGGGATTAAAATAGGATTCACCCTAAACGTAAGAGACTAATTTAGTACTTTACAAAAAAAAAAAAAAAAACCAAAACATGCTTATATTTTATTACAAGCACACAACAATATATATGTAATCGAACGAAGGTCATATATATATAGCGACAATAATATGCATTGTTGAACAATACTAAGGTCATATATATACCCGCACAGTCGCGCACACATGATACACATATATGTATATTCTTATATATGCAATATCATAATGTAAGGAACACAAATATACATCGATCCATTTTTTTTTTTGAACAAAGGGAGCTCAACACAATAAAGTGGAGCATAAAGGAAAAGTACAAAAAAACAAGACATAAACACAAATTACAGAGTATAATTCGTTGTCATCTCCGGCATTGCCATCAACAACCAAACGGATTAACTCCACACCATTCCTTATAGCTCAAGAAAGACATAATCTTTACTCCTTCAACATTTGTCTCTAGACTTTGGAAGACTCTGCTGTTCCGCTCTAACTAAATATTCTAAATAACCGCACAGAACCCTATCAGCCATTTCTTTTGCTCAAACTTGCCACCTGGAACATTAGTCCAACTCCCATAGAACTCTTTAACAGTACCCGGAGTGGCCCATGCTCTATCAGCACACGTCAACCAAGCACATCACACCTGTCACGTAAACTCACAGGCAAAAAATAAATGATGAAATGATTCTATGTCCTTTTTGCACAACACACATATATTGTCATTATGATTAATAATGCCAAGTCTACTCAGCCTCTCCTTCGTGTTGACTCTGCCTACTAAAACAAACCATGCAAATAGTTCAACTCTTGGAGGAACCAATCCTTTCCACATGGAACTAGCAAAACTGTAGTTCGTGATGTCCTTTGAGAGAGTCTCGTTCTGTAACATCTGCACAAAAGAGTTAGTAGAAAAGACACTTTTTTTTATCAAATTTCCATACAACAGAATCCGCTCTATCAACCGATAGTCTTACGCCACGTAACCTTTCGCGAAGCTGATCGAGTAACTCTATCTCCCATTGGAAGAGTTTCCTTCTCCACTGGAAGTTCCATACCCACTCTAACCCATCCCAAAACCCACAGTCCCCTATTACTGATCCTAAAACTGAATATTTTTTATGATTAAATTATGGATGGCTCTGATACCACTTGTTAGAATAAATTGTTTTATTAATCCAAATTATTTATATTGAATCACCAAAAATATATATCATAGTGCGAAAGCGAACCTTTACTCATAGAAATTAGAAATTAGAAATTAGTAAAAGAGTTGTTTTAGTTTTCCTCAACTAAAACCTTCTGTATTCCTAATAGAACGGATGAATTGCAACTTTTCTGATGGAAAAAGAGTTGATGAGGCGGCTTTGGTATATTAGGGGTCGAAACCCTAAAGTCATTATTTATATTTGAGCATGACACCCATTAAATCCTAAAGCCCAAATAAAAATAGTATCTAAAGTCCAAAAGATAATATCTGATTTTATTCTAATTTAATTATAAATTAAAAGTAATTATGACTTATTCAATTTAGAATTTATAATAATAAATGAGATTACCGTTATATAAGTCATTTAATTCGAAATAGCATAACTTGTGATTATAATCAATATATGTATTACCCACAAACAAATTAGGAAATTAAACAATTTTCTAACATAATCTTTTTGCTTAATTTTGGTAACCCATTTTTTTATCTTTGATTTGAACACAATCAAATTTTTGTTTTCTTGCTTTACTTTTGGAAGGCTTCACGTGGGTGACAGAAAAGAGAGAGACGAAGAGAAGATAAAGAACTGGTTTGGTGGCTTTGATTTGGTTCAGATGAAAATGAAGTTTCATGTCTTAATTAGCTACCTTTTCTGTTGGACCATAAGTGAAAGATATGAACTTGGGTTTGGATCATCCATTTGACCTTAAGTTTGTTTTTGGTCCAAATTCATTTCTCCACCAGATTTCTCACGATTTCTCACCACTTTCGGCTTTATTAGTTTGTTGTTGGGCTTGTTTGGTTTGTTTGAATTTTTACACAATTAACAAACGAATGACACATCTAATTGGACTTTTAATCCAATAATAATGTTTTGTCACCATCAATTAATTGTTATTAGTTTTTCAAACTCAACAAAATATATGTGAATTTTAACTCATTTTTAATGTGTATTTTATATTTTAATATATATTTTATACTGATGATTGATTTTAGTGTCTAATTTTAATGTACATCTAGCATAGTTAATCAATATAATATGAATCAAATCAAACTAGATACTTATTCAAATTAAAAACCTTTAGTGAAAAATGATTATAAATGCGTATGTATGAATGTAAAAAGATGGAAATTTGGGTGCAATTAAATTCATATGAAATTAATAAATAAAAGTCATTAAATGGATTGATAAGTTTGACTAAATTATCATCTAATGGCTCTCAACTATCAACTTCACATGAAATTAATTACACTTGAGTTTTCACCTTATAAAAATGAAACAAAGTGAAGTATATACTCTGACCATTTCTTATTTTCGGTATACAAAACTTATAATTTCTTAGAAAATTTAGAAAAAGTATAGAGAACCAATTAGTGATACAGTCAACTACAGTCAACTAAAAAATAAGATTCAATAAAAAAAAACCAGCACCCAATAAATTAACCTAATTTCACTCACCCCAATCCTATTCATAGTTAAAAAAAAAAAAACAAGACAAACCCTTTATTTCCCTCCTTTGCATAGTCGCACGCCATGCCTCTCTCCCGCCATCTCACATTGCAGAGCCGCACACATTGCCCTTCCCTTTCAAAGCCAACCGTCGTGCGTCCAGCTGCCAAGGGTCGCTGCACACTACATCCAAATGCTGTGCTCCTCCTCCTCTTTCTTTTTAGTTTTGGATTATTATTTTTACTACTTTTAAATGTTTTTTTTTTTC
Organism: Arachis hypogaea; assembly: GCF_003086295.3. Classification (NCBI taxonomy): domain Eukaryota; kingdom Viridiplantae; phylum Streptophyta; class Magnoliopsida; order Fabales; family Fabaceae; genus Arachis; species Arachis hypogaea. The sequence continues at coordinate 14,234,442 of NC_092050.1, forward strand.
AAAATTTGAATGTTTCTTTTTCTTATTTTTTGGATATTTATTTTTTTTTGAATTTTGGATATTTTTTAATAGTTTAAGATGTTCTTTTTAAATATTTTTTTATGTTTCGTTTTGTTAAGTTTTGTAATTTTTAAAATGATTTTGAATATCTTTTTTTGTTAAATTTTAGAAAAAAAATTTATTATGTTTCATATATTTTTTATTAAAATCTTTTATAATAATTTAAAAAATTTTAAAATAATTTTACATATTTTTCTATTAAATTTTAAATTTTTATAATAATACAAATGGGGAGCTCATATGCTGACGTGGCGCTCATACGTTAAGTCTGGGAATTTATTTGCTTAGGTGTCATCACTAGAAATTTTTAGATTTATATTTATAAATTATAAATTATAAATTATTATTTGCTTAGGTTGTTATTTTTAAATTTTAAATTATTTATTTGGGTTGTTATACTTAGGTTGTTGTTTTTTAAAATTTAAATTTTTTTATTTAGGTTGTTATTTTTTAAATCTTAGATTGTTATAGTTAGGTTATTATTTTTTAAATTTTAAATTGTTTTACTTAGGTTGTTATTTTTTAAACTTTAACACTATTTTTTAAAAATTTGTTGATTCTTTTTAGCACTAATTTTTAAATTTTTGTAGATTTTTTTCAAAAATTACAGCTACATACGTTAATTTAGAACTTTAAAATTGTTAATATATTTATTTACTTTATCTGCGAATTTAATTCAAATTTAAAAAATTTTAGCTATGAGTCAACTATAAAAGTATAAGTTATGAGATATGTGTAGCACCACAATTCAAAGTACATCAAACTCCTTTCTTTACATACATCCAAAATCTAAAATTTCTCTACTTATTCCAATGGATGGTATTCACATAATCGCAGAAATCAAACCTACAATCGATAATTTGTGTGTACGTATACGAGTGATACGATTATGGACACTACCAAGTTACGGTAATTCTTCATTGCCATACTCAATTGAGATGGTTTGGCTCGATAAAGACGTGAGTTTTCTACTAATATTTTTTTATTTTATTTTAAATTTATATTATTTATATTTTAAATTTATTTGTTTATCCCCATCTAATTGTTCTTTGATTTTTGTTTATCAATTCTAGGGAGGAAAATACACGCCTCGGTTAAGATGGTTCTTGTGTCTCGATTCGTGGCAAGGAGGCAAAATAAGTTTTGGGAAAGAGTTGTGCAGAGATACTTGATCCACTCCTATTAGTAAGTTCTAACCAATATTTATTTCTAAAAACATTAGTGAATATATTTTTAATGTTAATTTTTATATTATTTATTATTAATATATTATGTAATACCCTGTAGAAAGGAGATCTATCGAATACACCTACACTTTTACTCAACCTAATTGATAAGATCTTCGTCTTTATCGTTGAAGTTTAAATATCTAGTAATCCATATTTTTCACCTTTTTTATAAAGTTAAGAAGATGACTGATAATGTGGACCTCATAAATAAATTCAAAAAGGCTCACCCTATTCAAATTGTGAGTATAGTTATAGTGTACTTTCTATTAAAAAGCAGTTTATTTTTCTCTTCTTTGGTCATTAGTAGTATCTAATTTATAAATAATAATTAATAACTAATTATAATTTTAGGATGTTTACTACACCGGTGGTTTATTTTCGACTTCAAAGGCTTTCTCAATTATTGAAGGAGAGAAAGTAGAAGGTGTTAAGGTATTTATTCAAAAAATAAATTTTTTGTTTGTTTGTTTTCTCAAAGTTAGATCTTTATTTTATTAAAAAAATATTATTGAGATAAAATCAAAGGTGAGAAGGAAGTCTTTAATTTAACGTAGTATTTTGTACAGAATTTGTTACTTGAATTATCCAATGAAGTTGAGACAATGATGAATCTGAAGTATTGGAAAATGCTATTACACCAACCAAGCGACTATCCTCGGAGTCGAAAGATTCAAAAGTGCAAAGAGATACCTCAACTTGCAAGAAAATCAAGATTGAAAATGAAACTTAAGAATTTGGATGCACATATTTTAGAATCCATTTTAGAGTATATCTAATAGAATAATGTCAAGCATATATTTGTTTTGGTGGAAATATTATCTTTTCTTGAGTTGTTATTTTTCTTTTGGTTCTTTTGAATTTTTATGTTTGAAATTTAAAATTTTTTTAAATATAAATTGAAGTTATTTGGTTATTACTTATGGTTTTTTTTTTTAATTTGATTCACACCGTTGATATTCTGTTAATTTCTAATTTAGTATTTAATGTCATAAAGCTATAAATTTCTCATATGAATTATTGTTGATACAATTAAGTTAGTTATTGATTTTTAATGTGTACTTAATTATTTTAAAAAGAAAATATAATTATAATTTTTAATTAAAGTATTATGTTTAAAATTTTAAATTTAAATTCAAATAAACTTTTTTTTTTTTGAATTTTTAAGTAAGAAATTGGGTTTGAGAATATTTTTTAAAATTTTATATAATTTATAAGCTACTATGCTAACTACAAAAGATTATATTAAAATAAATAGAATTACCAGTCTTATTAAAATGTGAGGTTATTTATACTATTTAAAAAAATTTAATTTGACATTTTTCTATATTTAATTCTATTTCTAATGTTGTTCCAAAAAAATTAAATTAATTTAGAAAATTTTATTTAAAAATTTAAAATTTGTACTAACTAATTAAAAAATTCTATTTAAAATTTTAAAATTTAAAATTCTAATGCTAATTCCTAATTAAGTGACTTCTTAACCGTTTCAATTTTTAAATTTAAATTTTTTTATTTGCCATATTTATAAATTTTCTCTTTACTCAATTTACATTGTTATCTTTTAAATTATTTCTGCACAACAGAAGTACTTTCATTTTTTTCTCTTTTTAAATATTTTTTCTAAATTTATGTAATTTATAAGGTTATTAATTTTTAGATTTTGTTTAATTTTATTTATTTTTATCGACAAATAACAGGATTGACACTATTTATGACGAAACTAATAAAATCATTTTTAAATTAACAAATTCCTATATTCCTGATGAACAACGAACGTTTAATTAGAAAATTTTATTTAAAAATTTAAAATTTGCACTAACTAATTAGTAAATTCTATTTAAAAATTTGAAATTTGAAATTCTAATACTAATTCCTAATTAAGTGACTTCTTAACCGTTTCAATTTTTAAATTTAATTTTTTTATTTGTTACATTTATAAATTTTCTCTTTACTCCATTTACATTGTTATTTTTTAGATTGTCTCTGTACAATAATAGATGTACTTTCATCTTTTTCTCTCTTTTTAATTATAAGCTATTCATTTTTAATTTTTTTATGTAAAAAAATAAAAAAAAAAGATTTTAACTATTAGTTGAATTTATTGATTTTGAGATTAAACTTATATTTATTTGAAAAAAAAAACTTTTGTGAAAAAATATATATTATTTTCGTAAAATATATTTACGTAACTAAATAAATGAGAATGAAAAGAAAATTAAAGCCACCATTGAAGTTAAACTGACCATTTAGTTATTTATTTTTATTGAGTAGAGATGGAGAGGAGTGAGAATGTTAAATTCAAACAGGATGGTTGGTGAAATGGTTGGAAAAAAATAGAGAAAAAATGAGAACTACATGGATATAAATATATAACAAAACATAATGATTGATTTAGAATTTTTGATGGAATAGGAACAGAGAAAAAAGAGCAAATGTACGTGGTGGGTCATGGGTATTTTGGCCAAATAAAATCTCATAAAATACAATATTTTCTATACATTATTTAGCTATTGACAAGTAATAAATTATTAGTTTATATTGTTTTCGTAATATTTTACTAAATTTGTTTATAAAAAAATTATAGAAAATCCGAGTGATAGTTCCAATTGTGTGCATTTTGAATCGGTATTGTCGGACATTACAAATAGCAGCATCAATACAGGTTGATTTTTGGATGATTTTTTTGAAACTTGCTTATGTGAATATGCATTTACTTTATATATTTTGATTTTCCTACCATTTATTCAACTATAAACTTTAAGAGAAAATTTGTTCAAAACTAATGTCTCGAATTATCTTATTAGGTAATAACCCAACACCATATCGACTACGGTCTCCAACTACTAATCTACACTCTGTAGGTGAAAAAGAACAATGTGCCAATATTAATAGTATTAGTAATTCGGGTATCACACGTGGAGCGTATGATAGCCCATGTCATCAGACAAGTCAACAACAGTTTCAACAAACATCAAACAATATCGACCAGTTACAAAGCCAGCGTATGTTAATATGCTTTTATTACTTAAAGACCAAACATGTAATTTTTTAATTGGTCTATTAAAAACAATCTTTGGTATATGCTATATAATTATTATAGATTCATTGGAGCACACAAATCGAATTAGATTGGTCTTCAATGATGAGATTAACCTTTCATTTTCCTGGAGAGCAAAATATCATCTTTAAAGACGATGATGATCTTGAGAAAATCGTGGAAGAAGAGGAAGAAAAATGTACGATGTTCTTAGCATGGATGGAGGCCAATAAAAAATTTGAATCAAGTCAAATTTTGACATATGCTGAGTTTCCAAATCAATTTGTTTAAGATAGAGAAGCAAGGGAATGATATCCACGTAAAAGAGGGTATTCTATCGGGAGGTTAAACTATGTTCCATCGGGTACATGTGATATTTATTATATGAGAATTTTGTTAGCTGTTCAGAGAGGTTGCACAACATATTAGTCTATTAGGACAGTTAATGGAATTACATATTCTAGCTTCCAAGATGCTTGCTATTCCATGGGACTACTGTGCGATGATAGGGAATTCATTACAGCTATTAATGAGGTAGCTGAACTTGCATCTGGTCATCAATTGAGAAAATTATTTGCGATGCTACTGATATCTAATAGCATTAGCAACCCAGAGCGTGTTTGGAATGCAACTTGGACATTATTAGCTGATGGAATACTATATGAGAGGAGAAAAATTTTGAAAAATCAAGATATTTTACTATATCTTTTTTTTATATCAAGATTGTATTCTCTTATTATTTTTAATTTTTATTTTTATTAATAATATTAATAGTTTTATTTTGAAATTACTTATTAAATATTTCATAAAATCACCATGTGTTTTTGCTAGGATTAAACATGACTGATGACAAATTGAAAAACCTCTGCCTTATTCAGATTGAGAAGATACTCAACAGCAATGCGAGATCTTTAAGAGACTATCAATCAATGCCATATCCTGAGATGTCTGATGTTCGCCTTTTTCAAAATAAGCTAATAGAGGAAGAGTTAGTATATGACACAAATGAGTTGACTCATACAAACTTATATATAGAACAAAAGATAACTCATGAGCAAAGGTTAGTATTCGATGAGATACTCAATGCTGTTATTACAGACTCTAGTGGTTTTTACTTCCTTTATGGGCATGGTGGGTGTGGTAAGACATTTATTTGGAATGGACTTTCTTCTGCTATTCGATTTAGATGAAAGATTGTTTTAAATTTCGCATCCAGTGAAATTACGTCTTTACTCCTACCTGGTGGCAGAACGGCTCATTCTAGATTTTCAATACCCGTTACAATTACTGATGAATCTACTTGCAATATCAAGTATGGAAGTTTGAAGGCTGAGCTGCTCATCCAAAGTAGCTTAATAATTTGGGATGAAGCTCCAATGCTCAATAAAATGTGCTTTGAAGCACTTGATCGGATGCTCATGGATCTTATGTCAGTTACCGATCAACATAAGACACATCAACCATTTTGTGGTAAGGTTATTGTTCTAGGAGGTGATTTCAGACAGATACTTCCGGTGATTCCGAAAGGGAGTAGACACGATATATTGACATCAGCTATTAACTCATCCCATATGTGGTCGTTTTGTAAGGTTCTGAAACTGCATACAAACATGAGACTTCTAATGTCTTCTTCAGATCAAGATGAAGGTGAAATGAAGAGATTTGCTAATTGGATACTTGATGTTGGAAATGGAAATATTGGTTCTGTTGTTGGTGATGAATCAGAAATTGAAATTCCAGATGATCTATTGATTACAACTACTGATGACCCTCTCTTTCATTTGGTAGACTTTACATATCCAAATTTGTTACAAAACATGTCAGATTACAGGTAGTTTCAGAGTAGGGCAATTCATGCACCCACGCTTGAGAGTGTCGAGAAGGTAAACGATTTTGTCTTGACAATCTTTCCATGAATGGAAAAGGAGTATTTAAATTCTGACACATGTCAAGCTGATGAGAATGAAGATGTACAACAAGAGTAGTTCACACCAGAGTTCCTAAATGACATCAAATGTTCAGGACTACCCAATCACAAGTTAACTTTGAAGTCAGGAGTCGCTGTAATGCTACTGCGAAAGATAGACCAGACTTCAGGTTTATGCAATGGGACAAGATTAATAGTTAACGAACTTGGCAGCAACGTAATTGGAGTGACGGTAGTGACCGGTAAAAATATTGGAGATAAAGTGTACATTTCAAGAATGAACTCGATCCCTTCAAATTCAGGGTTGCCATTTAAGTTTCAACGAAGACAATTTCCATTAACAGTATTCTTTTGCAATGACCATTAACAAGAGTTAGGGTCAATCATTATCACATTTAGGATTTTACTTGCCAAAATCAGTGTTCACCCATGGACAACTTTATGTTGCTTTGCCAAGAGTTAAGAGTCGCAGTGGCCTCAGGGTTTTAAATCTAGACGAAGACGGCAATCTAAAGTCATCAACAACAAATGTCATGTTCAAAGAAGTTTTTAATAATATTTAGGTAAGAATAATATTATTTTCATTTTAATAGCATGTTATGATTTACACTTTGTATAAATATTTACTATAGATATAACAAATTTATCTATAACTCTGTTTTCAGATTTGAGATGAAATGTGTAACAAGGAGCACAACATCATATGCTAATTCCTTTTCTAATGAAGTTAGTAAGATACTAGATTGTCGATAAATTTTTATTAGCCTTTTGATATAAAATTTAGTGTAAAATTGACATGCTATTATTACAGTTATATATGTTCTTATTTTTTTCATGTTTCACTCCTTATGGTTCAAGAATATTATAGACTTTAAACTCTTCTATTGGCTTTTTACTTTGAATAAAGACAAAACAGCATATTCAGTACGTTTATTATATAACGACGATGATCGTGTTATACTAAACTAAAAAAATTTATATTTATAAGATATTATTTTTAATTTAACATGTCAAATTTAAATATAAGTCCGTGCATCGCACGAGTTTAATACTAATATTTCTTATGATAACTTGAATTCACCTTCTTTTTAAACAGAAAATTAACAAAAAATACTAATTGAATGCAGTTAAATACACTTTTTGTTGATTATCTAACAAAAGAAAAAAATTTAAACTAAAATGTATACGCATATTCTTCTTTAAATTTTTAAAAAGGATTTCGGAAGATGGTTTATTTTCTCTTCTGTCTGTCCTTTTCATTCGTGGATAAATGCGAGAATATTCTGCTTGTTTTTTAAAAGAATAAAAGATGATCGGAGCTTATGTGATTCGCTCGGGTGTTATATTGTGCGGTCTCTGTATTATCATTTATCATGTCCTATCCTTTGGTTAATGGCCTAATTAAAAAAAAAACCCTAAAGTATTTGGAATAGATTACTGTTTGCTTAATCAAATGAAATGTGCTGGTTAATGAAAGAGAAGAGGCGGCAGATATATGGAATGGAAACAAAAAAAGAAGTGTGCGTGCGTGGATACAGTTATAAGCAAGGTGATGATCAGAGAGGGAACAAGTACAAGAAAAGAAGCCGAAACGAGTGACAGAAGAAAACCCAATAGGGGTGGTGTTGGTCACGTGCAGTGCTCGTGATTTGGGTCGGCAAATCCACACCCTTCATCACCAAGTTTTACTCCATTCTCTGGGGACCACCGAAGACTTAACCTCCCCACCTAGCTCTATCAAGTATCAACATTTACCTGTTGAGTACAAGGCAAGCAAATTAACATCTCTGGGCTCCCACGTGTCTTCCAGGGTGGGTGCTTAAACACTATGATTAGTCACGAAAGACACGTGTACATCCTCAATTATGGACACGTTGGAATACATTACGGAGTTACTTTTTAACTTGGGTGTGATGTGGAACAGGGAAAGTAGAGATGCATAGGAACTTGAAGAACAGAAGGCTGGGTCAGGGTCAGCGGGGCAGGTATTAGTCACGCCTTATGAATATGTCATAGTGCTCCATGAGCTAAACCTATTTCTCTGCGTACAGTCGTGGTCTCTGTTAATTGAGCATAGATCTTAAAATATTTTTGCACTAAAAAATATCAGGTATTAATAGTTTAATACTAACTAATTTTATACCTTAAGAAAATTTTAGTTGTCCCCGTTAATTCGAACCCAACCCGAGTCGCACACTTTATTTTGTCCTAGGGAGTGTGTCTTCTAATCTTCTAACAGAAATAACTTCTTACACCTTCAAACATGTTTAAGCCTCTTACTACTTGGACCAACTTTCATAAAATTTGATAAAATCATTCAATTGATAATAAGTTTTTTTATTAATAGAAAATATTGATGTGAATAATGAGATAGTAATATTGATTTTTTTTTTACTTAGTAAAATTGAGTTTGAACGACACTAACACTTTATGTTAATAGAAATGAAGCAAATTAACAACATAATAATTTTGTTAACTTCACAATTTTTGTGAAAATTTTTCCCATTACAACTTGTGAATCACGTTTTACATTAGCCCCAAAACCTTTGAAAATCTATTTTGGTAGTTTACTTAATTTATTATTATTTTAACTTAGATGGTAAGATAAAAAAAATTCAGAAATAATATTTAATAATTAATTAATATTATTTTTCTTAATTTTTTTTCTCAATCTTTTTTCACTTGTTACGTTGTTAATTGATTGCCATCTTAGTTGGTAACAAAATAGTAAATAAAATAGATTAATATAGTACTTATGAATTAGTGTTTAATTTTTATCTAATTTATTTTTTTATCATAAATTTTAAATATATATAAATTGTTTATTTTTATATTTTTAAATTAAATATTAATTCAAAAACCAAAAAATAAAATATTAATTTTTAATATTTTTATTAAATTAAACACTATTTTTAATTATTTACGGGCATAAGATATTGAATATAAAAAAATATAAAGATATAAAATTATATTTGACAAATTAGACATTAATAAAAATATTATTTTTAAAGATATTAAATTAATATATTTTATATTCTAATAAAAATATAAAAATACTAATAAAAATATTAATTATTTTTATTAATTTTTATAATGATACATTTTCTAAAATTTTTTAAATAAAAAATAAAAATAAATTAAATTTTATAATTTATTTTAATTTATTATTAAATAAAATATAAGAATAATAACTTTTATATTTTGATTCTTTATATTTTATCTTGGGTGTTTTATCTTAGTATGTTATTATAACCAAACGCAATCAAATAAAATAAGTGAGGAGAAAAATATCTTTAAAATATTAATTAGCGGCTATATATATTTAGGTGGATACTACCATGAAGATTTTATTATTGTCTTTATATGAAGATGCTTCTTTTTTACCATTAGATGATGAAATGTATGGTTTGATTTTGATGTGTTACAAAAGTGTTATTTTTTTTAAAGTGTGGCTAAACAAACAAAGTACACTTTTAACACAAGAATCTTCATAAAAAGATGTTTTTAGCATCTTCATTTGAGTAGTTGCCATATATTTAAAGGGAACGACTTTGTAGTGTAAGAAGCGAGAGTTAAGAACAAGGCGTGCTTTGGTTTGTCTACCAAAAAAAAGGGCGTGCTTTGCTTGGCGCTTGGAAAGAGGGTAGAGAGAGAAAGAGAAAGAGAGACAGAGGGAGGGAGGGAGGATATAATAGTGAGAGAGAGTTGCAGAGTGAGAGAGAAGTGAGGAGTCACAGCGAAGCAAACAGAATTTGGTGAGTTGTGTTTTTTAACGGCGATTTAGTCGAAGGATTTGTGCAAATATAAAAGCTAGGAATTGGAATCACAACGCATTTCTCCTTCGAGGTTTCCACTCCCAACAGATCAGCCATGGAGTGGCCAGCTTGTACGAACGAATACGAAAAGCTTCTAAGACGGATGAACACACCCAGGTTTGTGTTTTTTTTTTTTTTTTTCTATCAAATCCTTCATCTTCTTCACCGTCTTAATTACTTCCTTCCATCTAAAGAAATTCTTTAGAAAGACGAGAATGTGTGTTTCTCCTTGCTTGTCTACTCTTGATTCAGATTCATAATCGGAATAGTGACAAAACGTGCATAGATTTGAATTTTCAAAGAATTAAGAAAGAAATTATTTTCTATTTTCAATTTTTATTTTACAAGTTGGCACCGACTTTTGAATTTGATTGGTCCTCCGCCAATACTTTATTATTTTTCTGACTTTTCTTTTTCATTATCGCGTTTCCGCCCTTCTCTTTTTTCCTTCCAGAATGTCTTGTGTTCCCATTTATAGTATTTTTAATTCAACTATGCGCTCTTCTAATTCAGATTCCAGACACCGAACAGAAATCCGGAAAATAGAAAAAGAAAAATAAATTAATTTCGCTGACTTTGACCTTTCCCCATGAAACAGGGTTGCCATTGACAATGCTGTCTGTCCCACAGCGACTCTGGTCAAGGTAATTGCACCGCCCCAAAATGTTTCCCATTTGGCACTATTTTTCTTTTCTTAATAAACATGGAATAAAAAATAAATAATAACAACAATTTTTCTGTGTTGATGAAATTCACAGGTTGATAGTGCCAGAAGGCATGGTATACTATTGGATGCAGTGCAAGTGCTCACTGATTTGAACCTTTCAATTAAGAAGGCCTATATTTCCTCCGATGGAAAGTGGTTCATGGATGGTAACCTAGACCATACTCTGTCTATTTTGATTCTGTTTTCTTTTCCGAAACTGATATAATTATAATTATTAATCCTCATCCGCTAACATCTGAATATATTCAATATTGGACAGTTTTCCATGTAACGGATCAACAAGGAAACAAGCTAACAGATGAGAGCGTTATAAAATACATCGAACAGGTATTTCGTTTTGACTATACATATTCTAATTTATTGACATTAATCTCACTTGATTTTTCTTTCATTCAAAACCCAACCATAATAATGTGTATTTATTAGTATTGTTTCATCTAAGTTTGAATCTTTATGTGCATGCTTTGACAGTCATTGGGAAGTATTCACAATGAGAGAACCAATCACTCAAACGGTCTCACTGCTTTGGAATTAACCGGTACAGACCGAGTCGGCCTTCTATCGGAGGTATTTGCAGTGCTAGCTGATCTTCAATGTGATGTTGTTGAGGCTAAAGTTTGGACTCACAATGGACGCATTGCATCCCTAATCTATGTTAAAGACTGTGATTCTGGTTCCACCATTGAGGACTCCCAGAAAATAAATAGGATTGAAGTGAGGTTGAGAAATATTTTGAAGGGAGACAATGACATTAGAAGTGCCAAAACCACTGTTGCTCTGTCTGTCATGCACACGGAAAGAAGGCTGCATCAAATGATGTTTGCCGACCGTGATTATGAGAGAACTCCCATTCTCAAGTTTACTTCTGATTCTCCGTTAGTGACTGTTCAGAATTGGGCCGAAAGGGGTTATTCGGTTGTGAATGTGCAGTGCAAGGATCGAATCAAGTTATTATTCGATCTTGTATGCAACTTGACAGACATGGAATATGTTGTGTTCCATGCAACTATTACCACTAATGGTGACCAAGCCTACCTGGTACTTACTGTTATTCAACTTCCTTCTATCAAATTCTATATATATTTTCACTTACTCTATTGCTTGTTTTATGGGCTTAATTAATTAACGGCAATGTTCAAATTGTCATCTCAGGAGTTTTACATAAGACATAAGGATGGCACTCCAATTAGTTCAGAACCAGAGCGGCAACGAGTAATCCAATGCTTAAAGGCTGCAGTTGAGAGAAGGGCATCTGAGGTATGCATGCCCTGCTGTCTTCTCAATCAAATTTGTTACATTTTTATAATCTTTTGATATGATAAGATTGCTTAAGTGTTAATTTGTTTTGATTATAGGGTGTTCGACTAGAGCTGTGCGCAGAAGATAAACAGGGGCTTCTAGCAGAGGTGATGAGAATTTTCCGAGAGAATGCGCTGAATGTGACAAGGGCAGAGATATCCACCGCAGGAAACATGGCCACAAATGTGTTCTATGTGACGGACGCCATTGGAAACACAGCCGATCCAAAAATAATCGAATCTGTTCGGCAATTAATCGGGTTAAGTAATTTGGAAGTGAAGGAGTTGCCATTGCTATGGCATCAGAAGGAAGAGAGAGAGGATCAAACAGTTGGTGGAGCTGTGTGGCTTTCTATTGGGAGCCTTGTGAGAAGGAATTTGTACAATTTGGGACTAATCAAATCATGTTCTTGATGAGGAATTTTAAAGCATAATAATACAAATTCTTTTCTTGGCGAGGATCGGACTGTGTACATAAGAAGGTTAAAGGTGGAATTTGGTAGTTATAGTTAGTTGGGTTGGGTATGGTAGGTGGAAAGAGATGGGTATCTTGTACAGCTGGAAGAGATTGGGGCTCCTTACCATTTTAAATGCTTTGTGATGGAAAAGGAAAGGCTCGAGTTAAGAGATACTGGTTCCCTGACCTTGTCGTTGAGGATGGTTGTGATATCAAAGTGTGCGGGGGGATTCTTGGTGGTAAAGATAAGTTTAGGAAATTAGGTTCGTTATTCATAGAGCACTTAGTTCATTTGTATATAGGCCAACTGGTTACTTTATTAATATATAATATGAATATGAATATGAATGTTAGTGGTGAGAAATTCCAATTTTTATAAAAGAAACACTATTTGTATTTTACAGTCTGTATATATATACATTTTTTTAAATATGGAATACATATTTTTGTTTTTATTATTAAAAGATACAAAAATAAGATAGGCAAAAATAGTGTAGAAAAGTTTAGCCTTTTTTATATTATGCTTGCTGTTTTCTCTGTTCCAGCATTTTCATTTATTTTTCGGGGTCCGCCTTCTGTCATTATCATCGTATGTAACTGGATCCAGCTAAAGATCTTATATTCCGATCCGGTGGTAGGGTGTTACTGCTTGAAATTTGAATAACTAAGATGGGATCTTCAACTAAGGCTCAATCAATTCTCACAAATTAAAGGCTTTGATTATAGGGTTTAGATATAGAGAGAACATATGCATCTGCTTAAAATAGAGAAACAGGATCACGTGTAATTATAATGAGTAGGAGTAGCGAGTTGGTGATATAGACGCGAAGAGTTGGAACATCACATGCAAGATAATAAATTTTGATAGGGACCCAAATGAACCCTTGAGATCTGCGGTGAAGCACTATAGCTACTCGTGAATAACAATTTTATTACTATATTATAGATGTGTATAGGTATAATAATTAGGTGGTGGATTGAGTAGCAGAAGGAACGTGAATGAAGTGAATATGAATGGCATGTGGGAATGGAGGCGGAGGGTCAATGCTGCACCGATCGTGGCGGCAAGTGCGGTAGTTAATGCTCCCAAGTCCTAACTCTAAACTCTATGCTGGTGTGGAATATTTTGTCACTATTGTTAACATTCACATGCATCCTCTCATTTCTTTAAATTCTCCGCATCTTCTATCATTCATATATACTATACTCTTGGTTTTACTGACATGACAAAATTAAATTTCCAAATATTTTTCCATCTTCGAATGACACCGTAACAAATGGGCCATATCGATATTGCTCGCCTCATATCTTGTTGCACCTGCCTCAGTCAAATGAAGTCTCGCTACTAATTAAATCGAAACCCACAAAGGTTTCAAAATTCTTTTTTAAGTTATCTATCGGGGTAAAAAATTAAAAATAGACGATCAAATGTTTTATTCATAAATAAAATAAAGATTTAGCTAACATGTGCTCTAAGACACATGATAAATTTATTATTAATAATTTTTTTATATTAAAAATATAAAAAAATTAGGTTTTTAATATATTTATTTTGCTTTTATTAAATAAAAATATTTAAAATTTTTCATTAATGATTAGTTAAACCCATAAAATAAAATGAAATTTTAGTTAAACCTGGTTCCTACATTTCAATTCACAACTTTTTAATTTTTTTTTTACTCCAAACCGAACTCGTTTAAATGATAAATGATGTATAGTAATTGTGTAAATATGCATCCTACTACCTATAAATTAAAATTTTCGTCGAGACTTGTATGCTGAAAGGAAATTAAATAGACAAATAGTACATCTTTATCTTTATCTTTATATCTTTATCTTTATAATATACAAATGGGAAGTTCATATGCTGACGTGGCACTCATACGTTGAGTCTGAGAGTTTATTTACTTAAGTGTCGTCACTAGAAATTTTTAGAATTATATTTATAAATTATAAATGATTATTTGCTTAGATTGTTATTTTTAAATTCAAAATTACTTGTTTGGGTTATTTTACTTAGGTTGTTATTTTTTTAAATTTTAAATTATTTTACTAAGGTGGTTATTTTTTAAATTTTAAATTATTTTACTTTATCTGCAAATTTAATTCAAATTTAAATTAAAGTCAATTAAATTTAAAAAATTTTAGTCATGAGTCAACTATAAAAGTATAAGTTATGAGACATATATAACACCACAATTCAAAGTATATCTATCGCTTTCTTTACATATATCCAAAATCTAAAATTACTCTACTTATTCTAATGGCTAGTATTCACAAAATTGCAGAGACCAATCCTACAATTGACAATTTGTGTATACGTATACAAGTGATACGGTTATGGATACTATCAAGTTACAAAAATTCTCAATTACCATACTCAATTGAGATGATTTGGCTCGATGAAGACGTGAGTTTCTTACTAATTTTTTTATATTATTTATATTTTAAATTTGTTTGTTTATCCCCATTTAATTATTCTTTATTTTTTTTATTAATTATAGGGAGAAATAATACACGCTCCTTAATTAAGAGAGCTTTTGTGTCTCGATTCGTGAATTTGCTAAGAGAAGGAATATCTTACCAAGTAAGATATTTTGGTGTTGGGAAAGAGTTGTGTAGAGATACTTGATCCACTTCTATTGGTAAGTTCCAATCAATATTTATTTCTAAAAATATTAGTGATGATATTTTTAATGGTATTTGTTATATTTTTTATTATTAATATATTATATGATACCCTGCATTGAAAGGAGATCTATTGGATACACCTACATTTTTTCTCAACCTAATTGATAAGCCATTTCTCTTCATCGTTGAAGTTCAAATATCTGATAATCCATATTTTTTATCTTTTTATAAAGTTAAGAAGATGACTGATAATGTAGATCTCATGAATAAATTCAAAAAGACTCACCCTATTCAAATTGTGAGTACAGTTATAAGTGTACTTTTTATTAAAAAATAATTTATTTTTTGCTTGTTTGATCATTAGTAGTATCTAATTTATAAATAATAATTAATAACTAATTGTAATTTTAGGATGTTGACTACACTGGTAGTTTGCTTCCAGCTTCAAAAGCATTCTCAATCATTAAAGGGGAGGAAGTAGAAGGTGCTAAGGTATTTATTTAAAAAATAAATTTTTTGTTTGTTTGTTTTCTCAAAGTTAGAGTTTAATTTTATTCAAAAAAATATTATTGAGATAAAATTAAAAGTGAGAATGATGTCTTTAATTTAATATAGTATTTTGTACATAATTTGTTGCTTGAATTCTCCAATAAAGTTGTAGACAATAGTAAATTTAAAGTGTTGAAAAATGCTATTACACCACCCAAGCGACTATCTTCGGAGTCGAAAGATTCGGAGGTGGAAGGAAAACTTTAACTTAGAAGAAGATCAAGATTGAGAATGAAAATTGAGAATTTGGATGCACATGTTTTGGAATTCCTTTTTAGAGTCTATCTAATAGAATAATGTCAAATATATGTTTGTTTTGGTAGAAATATTATTTTTTCTTGAGTTGTTATTTTGTTGTTCTTTTTTATTTTTATGTTTGGAATTTAGAATTTTTTTAAATATAAATTGAAGTTATTTGGTTATTACTTATAGTTTTATTTTTTAATTCGATTCACACCGTTGATATTTTGTTAATTTTTTATTTAGTCTTTAATGTCATAACTCATAAAGTTATAAATTTTTTATATGAATTATTGTCGATACAATTAAGTTAGTTATTAATTTTTAATGTGTACTTATTTTTAAAAAAATCTAATTCTAATTTTTAATTAAAGTATTATGTTTAAAATTTTAAATTTAAATTTAAAATATACTTTTTTTATTTTTAAGTAAGCAAATGGTTCAAGAATATTTTTTAAAAATTTGTATAATTTATAATCAAATATGCTAAATACAAAAGATTATATTAAAGTAAACAGAATTACCAATCTTATTAAAATGTAAGGTTATTTATACTATTAAAAAAATTTTAATTTAACATTCCTTTATAGTTAATTCTATCTCTAATGTTGTTCCGACAAAATTAAATTAATTTAATATTCTAAAAAAAATTAAATATTTTTTCTAAATTTATGTAATTTATAAGGTTATTAATTTTTAGATTGTATTTAATTTTATTTATTTTTATTGATAAATAATAGGATTGATACTATTTATGAAGAAACTAAAAAAATCATTTTTAAATTAACAAATTCCTATATTCCTAATGAAGAACGATCGTTTAATTAGAAAATTTTATTTAAAAATTTAAAATTTGCACTAGCTAATTAGAAAACTCTATTTAAAAATTTGAAATTTGAAATTCTAATACTAATTCCTAATTAAGTGACTTCTTAACCGTTTCGATTTTTAAATTTAAATTTTTTTATTTGTCACATTTATAAATTTTCTCTTCACTCAATTTACATTGTTATATTTTAGATTGTCTCTGCACAATAGAAGTAATTTCATCTTTTTCTCTTTAAATATTTTTTTTAAATTTACGTAATTTATAAGGTTATTAATTTTTAGATTGTATTTAATTTTATTTATTTTTATTGACAAATAATAGGATTGATATTATTTATGACGACACTAAAAAAATAATAGGATTCAAAAATTTAATTAAATCATGAAATATTAAGTTAGTTTTATATTTCTAATATGAAATATTGTTGATATAATTAAGTTAGTTATTAATTTTTAATGTGTAATTATTTAAAATAACCTAATTCTAATTTCTAATGGCTAATTTAAACACTTTGTTTAGACTTTTCAATTTAATTTTTTTTAATTCTTAAATAAAAAAATGTCTTTGAAAATATCTTTTTTATTTACATAATTTATAATAAGTAAATTTTCTAACTACAAAATATTAGATTAAATTGAATGAAATTATTTATTTTTTTAAAATGTGAGATTATTTATACTATTTTAAAAAAACTAATATATATTTTTTTATACCTAATTTTTTTTCTACCGTACCTAAAAAATTGAACTAATTTAGTAGTTCAAAAAAAATGGAAAATTTTTTTGTTGGTGTAACGCTAATACATTATGTTTGAAAATTATTTACTACGGTGTCATTATTAAAAATTTTTAAAATTTTATTTATAAATTATAAGTTATTTGTTTAGGTGGTTATCTTTCAAATTTTAAGTTATTTGCTTAAGTTGTTTTACTTAGATTGTTATTTTTAGATATTTATATAATTTATAAGGTTATTAATTTTTAAATTGTAATTAATTTTTTGTTTTTATTGACAAATAATAGGATAGATACAATTTATGATAAAACTAAAACAATTATTTTTAATTTTTATTTTCTGATTAGGTTAAAAGAGTTTTATATTTTAAAATAATATTAAATTTTAATTTTTCTCATGCCATTAGTTTGAAAGGAGTGTCAAATAAAAATATTAATTAATTAATTAATTAATTAATTTAATGATAAGATCATGAGTGATATATACAGGAGGTTAGCATTTAAGATGTAGTTGTTAGGGATGAAATCTATGCTTCCAAGTAAGATAAATCATAAATGTGTCATTCTAGCTATCTGCATCTTTCACAGGTAGCATGAGATACATGTTTCATAATTATCAAGATACTCTAGCAATTGTAAGAAATATATGGATATCCTGATCTCTTAATCACAATGACATGTAACACGAGTTGGTAAGAGATTGGTAGAGTTAATAATCCAAAGAACTTAAAGGTTGAAAACAGACCATATATATTATGTAGAGTGTTCAAAATTAAGCTTGACATGATAACCTCCGATTTTAAGTTAAGGCTGTGTGGAGAACTTTGACATATGATATTTATCGGAGATGACCTTCAGTGATGAGATTAACCTTTCATTTGTCTGAAAAGCAAAATATCATCTTTAAAGACGATGACAATCTTAAAAAAATCATGGAATAAGAGAAAGAAACAGATACAATGTTCTTAGAATGGATGGGGCCAACAAAGAATTTAAAGCAAATCAACCTTTAACATGTTGAGTTTCCAAATCAATTTGTTTATGATAGAAAAAAAAGGGAATGACATTCACGCAAGAGAGGGTATTCTATTGTGAGGTTAAACTATGTTCTACCGAGCATAGGTGATATCTATTATATGAGAATTTTGTTAACTGTTCAGAAAGGTTGCACAATATATGAGTCTATTATGATAGTTAATAGGATTATATATCCTAGCTTTCAAGATGCTTTTTTTATTCATTGGGACTACTGTATGACTATAGAAAATTCACTACAGCTATTAACGAGGTTTGGTCATCAATTGAGAAAACTATTTGTGATATTATTGATATCTAATAGTGTTAGAAAACTAAATTGTATTTAGAATGCAACTTGGACATTATCAACTGACGGGATACTATATAAGAGGAGAAAAATATTGAAAAACTAAGGTATTTTATTGTGGTAATTAAATCATTATCACATGTAAGACTTTACTTGGCAAAATCAGTATTCACCTATGGACAGCTTTACGTTGCTTTGTCAAGAGTTAAGAGTCGCAATGGCTTGAATATTCTGATTCTAGGCTAAGATAGCAATCCAAAGTCATCAACAACAATGTCATGTTCAAAGAAGTTTTTAATAATATTTAGGTAAGAAAAATAGTATTTTCGTTTTAGTAACATATTATGATTTATACTTTTGTACGAATATTTGTCGTAAATTTAACTAATTTATCTATAACTATACTTTTAGACTTAAAATGAAATGTGTAACATAGAGCACAACATCATATGGCAATTGTTTATCTAATGATGTTAGTAAAATGTTCCATTATCGATAAACTTTTGTTAATTTTTTGGTATAAAGTTTAGTGCAAAATTGATATGCTATCAATACAGTTATATATATTCTTATCTTTTTAGCTCTCTTTTCTTATCGTTCAAGAATATTATAAATTATAAATTATTTTATTTGTAATTTATTTTAAATAAATATAAAATAACATATTCAATACACTTATTATATAATAACGATGATAGTATTATACTGAAGTTAAAAAATTTATGATTATAAAATACTATTTTTAATTTATCATGTCAAATTAAAATATAAATCCATGCATCGCACAGGTTTAACACTAGTATACATATAAACGGGCGAAGCCCTCATGTTTGGAGGGAGTAATGACTCTCATAAATTTCAAATTTTTAAAAAATTATATATAGTTTAATCTCTTTTAAAATTTTTTTATTTTAATTTTTTATATTAAAAAAATTAAATTTTAGTCTTTCTTCAAATTTTATGTTAGTTTCGTTCCTGAATTATAATATAACAATAATATTTAAGACACAATAAAAAATTAATCCAAACAATTTAAAATTAATTTATTTAATATTTATTAATTATTATTAAAATAATTATATAATTTTAAGAGTCTCGTTATACATTCAAATATTTTTATTAACTAAGTTTAACTAAGTTGACCCAAATACAACAAAAATTATTCACAGATATGCGCATAAAATCACATACTTTTTCTTCTTCACGTGAAAAATAATACCAAAATTTTTTAATTATGATACATAAATTTTTTAATTTTGACATTAAAATTTTTTAAGAATTTTAAATTTAATATTGTGATATTTTTTCTTTTTTATTCTTCTTTCTTTTTTATTCATGCAGAATTTCTATATTTCTATCTATAAAGTTATGTGTTTTTCCTTCAAAGGTTTTTGTGTTTATTGTCAAAAAGGATAAATAAAAAATAAACAAAAAGTTGCGTAATTCTAGTTTGATTTTTTTTATTTTGTTTTTATTCTTCTAAACAATAAGAATTATGAGAATATAAAATAAGAAAAATTATGAAAATAAGAAGGAGGAGGAGTAAGATTATTTAAAAAAAAATAGCACCAAAATTTTTTAATATTGACATAAATTTTTTTTAATTTTAACACTTAAATTTCTTATACGTGACACGTAAAACATAATGTTGTAGTTTTTTCTTATTCTTTTTTGGAAGAAGAAGAAGGCAAGGACAACGTTGAAGAAGCAAAAGTATAAAACAAAATGCTACCGTTTTTTTTTATTGGAAGAAGAAGATGACGACAGCGAGAATAAAGAAAAAGAATACAGAGGAGGATGATGACGGTGACAATGATAATAAAAGAGGAAGAGGTGGAGAAAGAGGAAGTGATAATGATGATGATAATAACGAAAAAAAATAGAAGAAAAAAAAATAAAAGAATAAAATCGTACAAAAAAATGCACATATATAAATATTGACTTAGTTAGACTTAGTTAAAAATAAGACTTAATTATTTTATATTTCTATAATTCTAAATTAATAAATATATAATTATAAATATTATATATCTAAAATGATAAATATTATAATATATAAGATAACTTTAAATATTGTCTTTTTAGAATTACTGTAATTTAAAACAAAAAACAGTATAATTCTCATTAACTACATACATATCAGTTAATAATCTATCCATCATCTTCTTATCTGATCTGTGAGGTGGTGACGACCGATGGAAAATTTTAAAAATAAATAAATAAAAGTTAACCAAATGCCAACGATGGCAATGACTAAAAACAAGACAAAGAAACCTTTTTCATATTATTTTTTAATTAGGGTAAAAAAACCTAAACAAGCCAAAGGGATATCAAATTTACACAAATAAGTTAAAGCAAAATCTGATTCATCAATCAACCAAAGGACATTTCTATATAGTTCGAACCAAATAGGTTCGAACTCACTTTCCAAGTAATTCGAACTAAATAGGTTCGAATTACACATGTAGAACAAAGCAACATAATTCGAACCAAATTGGTTCGAACCCTAACTTGATAATTCGAACCTAATAGGTTCGATTTACACGTAAATTAATTCGAACCAGCTTGGTTCGAATTACAGAGACCATATTTCGTACTAGCCTGGTTCGAATTAGTGAGGAGGAGAGCTGTAATATATGGTGTGAAGGTGAGTTGCTATCATTAGAGTGGGGTTACATGGCTAGTGAGGAGAGTTTCGCTATGTTGGTTCACCACAGAGGATCCATTAAGAAGAAAACTCGTTCCGGTGTGAAGTTCACTGATAAGGATCCTCTCTGTATTATCGTTACGCCTACGACGAGGTATGAGGACCTTGTTAGCTCTGTACTGCTGAAACTCGGTCTGGAAGGTGTGAAACGGGTTAAGAAGTTTTTTTATCGATTTCCAATCACGGTGCTCTAGAACACCGTAAAGTACGATTGTTTCATGATCACGAGTGATGAGGACTTGCAGGTCATGTTTCATTGTCGCCGGCAGTTTTCAGAGGTTCGGACACCAGAACTGTTGGCAAAGTTGGTTGACGCGGTGTCCAGCTCGGGAGGTTCAAACCGGAATACCACCACTTTAGCCACGGTAGCCGGTTCTAGCTCCAGACCTGCCGTTGTATCTTCCTCCGTCCCTGCGTACAAGCCACCCGTCCAACCTGTCGCCTCCCCTTCGTTCGCTGTTGATCTCATCGGCAGTGTAGGCGACGAGGTCGGTGAAGGTGGGTATCTGCCGACATCTTTACAGTGTGCTGCACCGGCTGGGGTTGGAGATGGATTCTTGGATGATCCAGAGGACGATCATGTCGAGCCGGATATGATTGCTGATGACAATGGCGATGATGTTGGAGTAAGTGTGCCTGCTGGGCCGGGCGGTGGTTCTAGCTCTGGCACGCAGCAGTACCCTCCACATTTTTTCTCTTTGGACTTGGATGCCATGAGGCAGGAGGGGGTTGCTGGGCAGACGACTGAATTTGGCGCTAGAGATGCTGAAGGGTCTGCAGGTCTGACAGAGTTTCAGGTTGGTCAGCAATTTCCAGATAAAGAAGAGGCCCTGTTAAGTGTCAAGACTTACAGCATCCGGCGAGGGGTACAGTACAAGGTCGTGGAGTCCGACTATCGCCGGTATGTGGGCAAGTGTTCTGAGTTCGGCAATAGGTGCACATGGTTGATTCGGCTCAGTCTCCGACAACGCAAGGGGATTTGGGAGGTCAAACGTTACAACGGACCGCATACTTGTCTCGCCACCTCCATTTCAGAGACCACAGGAGTTTGGATTACCATGTCATATCGGCATTCATTATGCCAATGGTGAGGGCTGATGCATCCGTCAGCATCAAAGTGCTCATAAATGCTACCGCCGCACACTTTGGGTTTAGGCCGACTTACAGGAGGGTATGGTTGGCGAAGCAGAAGGTTGTTGCCCTCATCTATGGTGACTGGGATGAGTCGTACAACGAGCTCCCAAGGTGGGTGTTAGGAGTGCAGTTGACGATGCCTGGTACTGTTGCAGTGCTAAAGACGAGCCCTGTTCGTGTCGGTGGATAGTTGGACGAGTCTCGAGCTTATTTTCACAGACTATTCTGGACCTTTTCACCATGTATCGAGGCATTCCGTCATGGCAAGCCCCTAGTTAGTATTGACGGCACCCATCTGTATGGCAAGTATGGGGGAACGTTGCTTGTCGCGATTGCACAGGACGGGAACTCCAACATACTCCCTGTTGCATTCGCATTAGTCGAGGGTGAGAATGCCGAGTCGTGGTCCTTCTTTCTCTCCCACCTGCGTGAGCATGTGACACCACAGCCGGGTCTGCTGGTTATCTCGGACAGGCATAACGGCATCAAGGCCGCCCTTGAGCTGACAGAGGCTGGTTACCTCCGTCTGCATACCGGACATTCTGCATTCGACATGTTGCAGCAAATTTCGCCATCACCTTCAAGGGCAAAGACGCCAGGATGCTACTTGTGAATGCGGCGTACGCTAAGACCGAGGTTGAGTTCCAGTACTGGTTTGATATTCTTAGGACCGAAGACCCGGCGATGTGTGACTGGGCTAACCGGATTGAGTATTCCTTGTGGACACAGCATTGTGATGAGGGGCGTAGATTCAGACATATGACAACGAATATATCTGAGTGTGTGAACTTGATCCTCAAGGGTGTCAGAAATCTCCCTGTGTGCTCGCTAGTCAAGGCAACATACGGAAGGTTGGCCGAATTATTTGTTCACAAAGGGAGGGAGGCTGAGGCGCAGATGGGTACCGGACAACAATTTAGTCAGCACTTGGTGAAGTGTATAGAGGCCAACTTGAAGACGGCTAGGTGCTTCACGGTAACTGTGTACGACAGGGATAACTCCGAGTTCACCGTCGCAGAGACAACTCCGACTGGTTCTTTCTCACTGGGTACCTACAGAGTCTCGCTTGCATCTCACACATGTGACTGCGGATACTTCCAGGCACTTCATTTCCTGTGTCCCCACGCACTGGCATGCTGTGCCTACTCACGGCTTACATGGGAGCCTTACGTCCACCAGGTGTATCGTCTTAGTTCGGTCTTCAGTGTGTATCAGATGGGTTTCACACCTCCCATTCCGGAGGGTTTTTGGCCACCATATAATGGGCCGATTGTCATCCCTGACCCCGATAAGAGGCGTGCGAGAGAGGGTCGTCCCAGGTCCACTCGGATACGGACCAATATGGACGAGGCAGATCCGAACCGGCCAAAAAGATGTGGGCTTTGTCGGCAGTCCGGCCACACACGTCGGAGTTGCTCGCAGCTCGGAGGAGCAGAGCACACACGAGGAAATGATTAGGTGTATTGGTGGCTTTGGTACTTTTGTTATTTCAATTTCGCGTTTAGATTCCACTATTATCGGTTTTCTTGCTTGTAGTTGGTGACTGATAGAATTTGTTAACGTTAGTGCGATGTGCTTTGAATGGGATTTTAGTTAATGAATATTTTCTGTCACCGCAGTTTTAAACGAAATGTATGTCTAATGCACACCGACAAAAATAACTTTACGATTTTTATTAAGACATGATGCGGAAACTATGTTCGTAACTTAAATTGCTTGCTGGAACGAATTCTGAGTAATTCGAACCAGGCTGGTTTGAATTACTTTGTAAATATTTATTCAGTATAAATCGAACCTATTAGGTTCGAATTATCAAGTTAGGGTTCGAATCAATTTGGTTCGAATTATGTTGCTTTGTTCTACATGTGTAATTCGAACCTATTTGGTTCGAATTACTTGGAAAGTGAGTTCGAACCTATTTGGTTCGAACTATATAGAAATGTCCTTTGGTTGATTGATGAATCAGATTTTGCTTTGGCTTATATGTGTAAAATTGATCTCCCTTTGGCTTGTTTAGGTTTTTTACCCTTTTAATTAATTATATTATATATATACTAAAAATCAATTATTAAAATTAGTTATTAATTAGTATAAAATATATGTTGAAATATAAAATACACATTAAAATGAACTAAATAATATATGTATTGATATACAAATATATAGTACTAATTTAAGTAGCTAATTTTAATGTATAAATAACATTTTTATATTTCTTTATCGTAATACATAGACTTTTTTATTTAAATAAAATAAAAGAGGATCAATATTATCAGATTTTTCTAAACTAAATTTTAAAATGTAAATCCCCTAAACCTATTAATATAAAAATCGTCCAGAGCTGTATGTTTTTTATAATAAGTAAAACACCACATTCTAAGACGATTTATGCATGAAACTCTTTCATGAAATGAACGTAAATCGTCCCAAGGCACTGAGCTTTCCAAGTTGAATGTAACTTATCCCAGATAGGATGGATTACATGTCTTTGACCTAAATTACTAGGGGTAGCACGATTTATGTGCAAAAAGATAACTCACAATGCCCTAGGATAATTAATGCGTAAAAAGTATACTCACAATACCCTAGCACGATTAACGTGTAAAAACCTAAAGCCAATAGCCTAGCACAATTCACATGCATAAAGCTAAGGCACAATAGCCTAGCACAAGTTACATTTCTAATGAAACCCTTAATAGCTTCCCATGAGTAATGTTTGCCAAGGATAGCCTCCATTGACGGCGAGGAAGCTCTTCGAAAGAAGGAGAGTTAGAAAAAAAGACGGTTTATGTCAGAGGAGAAAGAAAAATCCTTTGGGTCAATGGCGGAGCACGGCCAAATGGGTACCGATGCACGGCACAGAAGGTTGCAGAGGGCGGCGACGGCAGCTGCTAAACATGGTGGTTGAAGCTTCAGTGGGCAGTGGAGGGGGGAAGTGCACGGTGGGGCCAAGTAGGGCAGGGGATAAGCAGTTTTGGTGAAAGATAGCGAGGAACGAAAGAGACATGTACTGATTGAACGGTATTGCGCACGTTGTCAAATTTATCGACGAAGATATCAGTTGTCAAACTTGTTTACAATCTACATAGTTGATGCCTTAATATATTGAGTTATCTTAGTAATTATCTTAATGTAATCTATATAGTTTGTAAATTAGATATTTGTTAATATTTTAGGTTTAAAATTCTTAGGAATATTATGGTTGTTGTGGGGTTTAAGTGTGATTTCACTTTTAATATATGTTATTATTATTATGCGTTGTTGAGTTGCGAATATATATTCGTGTTTTATTAGCCAATTCGATGTGTAAGGAGCATTCGTAGGCAATAAAAGATGATAATTCATGACCGTATAATGCCGTACCTAGATAGTGTCGGATTACTACATGTTGCAATGATGAATGATTATTAGTTTAAGCTTGATGAGTTACTGATTAGTGCATTTGTGGAGCAATGTTGTCCCGAAACACACACGTTTCACATGCCATTTGGAGAATGCACGGTAACTTTATAGGATGTGGCATATCAGTTCGGCTCCCTGTTGATGGATTTCCAGTTAGTGGATGTCTTAGTAACTTTGATCAGTTAATGAAAGGGGAAAGCTAACGTAGGTGTGGTTTGAAGAGTTGTTTGGTGAACTTCCACCTGAGGATTGTATTGATGAGTTTACCGTATTGTTTTCCTGATTTCATAACTAGTTCAAAGTCATGCCAGCTAATACATCAGAGGCCATAGTACGGATTTATGTGTGTAGTTACATCATGATGTTGTCCACGATGCTTTTCGGGAACAAATCTGGTGCCAGAGTTCACTTATGGTGGCTCCCCTGTGTTGCGGAACTCGACGGACTCGGCAAGTATAGCTAGGGTTCGACCACATTGTCTTGGTTGTATAGGTGTCTCTACAGAGTTGCTAACTGGAATGTTAAGAACCTAGCTAGGCCATTAGCATTGCTGCAGTCTTAGATATTTTGGAGGTTACCCACATTCAGGCCCAGAGAGTTTGACACCATTCTCTAGCCGCTTGTATCGAGGTGAGTACGTTTCATGAATGATGTGTATAGTGCACTAGTTCATATACTTGTTTTTATAAGTTTAATGCTTGTCATTATGAATCTTCCAAGTGGGGTAGGTACCTGCCATCATCAGACGAGAAGGTTCCTCGGGTCATCGCTACTCGACATAGACTAGACAGGTTGAGTGTAGATAATGTAAGTATAAGCTTCCACTACTTGCTTTCAATTATACTGGTTCGTTGTTGATGTTTATGCCATAATACTTGAATTTGACTAATTGACATGTTGCAGTTTATTTGAATGTCGTATAGCGTTCTTGAGGTTATTCGAGTAGTCCATCCTAATATCTTTAGGCCTGAGCACACGCGCTTATGAAAGTCGACTATTGCATTGATTTACTTTGTATCAATTGAGTGACATCAGGTTGATAGAGTTCTATCTCAGCTTGGGGGTGTTCAGCACATCCCCAATCCAGCCATCAACATTGACTTCCTATTGTCGAAGGATGTTCGAGGACCGACCTGATGGTTCCTTGAGGTATTCACCACATGACATGAGTATTGGGACTAGAGACATCAGAGCGTGCTCTCATTTTAGTTGATGTCAGATCCTCGACCTTCGGTTGAGTATCTTGATTGGTGGTATAGGATATCCCATAGATTCCTTTCACATGATCGGGACCTAGTTGACCCTTGCCAAATTGGGATTCCTGCAGATGCTCCTATTCGGGGTCATATTGCTATGCCAGCTAGACAACAGGGACCAAACTTCCCAGACAATGTAGGGCTACTTGTGAGATTGATGGCACCCGATACAGCTAGCCTATGGCATGGGGGTCGATGATCTATTAGGGTTGAATGAGGCACAAGACATTAATGATGATGACGACGGGGAAAGTCAGAGACATCAAAGAGGTTGGGAACATAGTGGAGGTGAGTCCGGTTGGAGTTGGGGTGGTGGTGGCTCTGGTTGGGGAGGTAGTGCGGGTGGCTCTGGGTGCTTGTGATTGGTGAATATCTCTATTTTAAGACATGTGTGCAGCCCATTGTACTTTCGGACTTCCTAGTAGCTTTTCCTCTGCCACATAGTCACGCATATCAACTAATTACATCCATGCCCAAACTGCACACACTTTTCGTGATACTTCAATTGATCAGACTTAAACACTTTATACTCAACACCCCAACAAATATTATAACTCTTCACCGTCAACACAGCTTCCTCTTTGCTTTGGAACCTCTGGCCGATTTGAAACTCGTTTGTGCCAAGCATATCAAGCCCGTCTCCATGAATAGCAGGTAGTTGTTGATCTGGAAATGCCGATTGATTCATTGCCTCAAGATCCAAATTAGAGATAGAAGTGTGGAGGGTACTGTTGTGTCAGAGAGCTTGACTGAGCATGCGATCTCCCAACTCGTGTTATGTCTTCCTTGCCGTCGGTATCATCACCAATAATGGGTGGTTCCGAATCCGACCAATCATCACCTATATCCTCAGCAAGTGGATCCCTATCTCTGACCTCCAAAAATACCGGTGCACCATCCAATACAGGTGCTGCTCTCATTGCAGATGCAAGCTTCCTGAAAGTACGCACATCATCCAAGTCATTTGCATTATTTGCCTGAACGAAAAATTCTGCTGCAAATGATGGGGACAAAACATGGGCAGTAACCTCGTGACCAGTTGGAATCGTGTTAGAACCCCCTTCTATCACGCCGGTTGGTAGATTCAGGGCAGATCTACCAGAGCTATCCTCTACACGAACCATTCTCGCAAACAACTCCATAACCCCTAAATCTGGAAATCTAGATTGACTGTAAAGTATAATTAACTCGCATGTCGTCATCGCCTAGCATCTCATACTTTTCAAACTTAACATAATCTTGCCTAAGTGAAATAGGAATCTGAAAAAAATACTTGATTTACATGTTTTTTGTCGCATTTTCCTAGCTTTTGTAATATACTATTTTGTAAATCCAATAAACTCGTTGAAGGATTTACAAACATTCAAATATGTTTTTTATTAGAGATCGTAACACCCTCACTTGTGTTTTCATCAATTTTTCTTCGGTGATGAACTAACAAAAGCACACTCTCAACCATCTCTCCCAAAATTTTCAATTCATCTATAGCTCGTTATACATCATATTCGTTTATTTATAGCTTCTTTGTCTTCATAAATCGTCCCGGGGTTTTGAGCTTTACGTATTCGAACATAAATCGTCACAGCCTATTGTGCCTTAGATTTTTGCACGTAAATCGTGCTAGGTTGCTATGTATTGTGCTAAACACGTAAATCGTGCTACTCCCTAATTGTTTAGGTAAAAAAATGTGTAATTCATTCTACCTTAGAACGAGTTACATTCATCTTGAAAAGCTTAGTGCTCTGGGACAATTTATATACGTTCATTTCGTGAAGGAGTTCCATGCATAAATTGTCCTAGGATGTGGTGTTTTACATATTGTAAAAAACACACAGTCTTGGAACGATTTATATATTAATAGATTTAGGAGATTTACATTTTAAAATTTGGTTTAGGAAAATCTGATAATATTGATCTCTCTTTATTTTATTTAAATAAAAAGCCTAATACATGTAACACCTTGCTAGCCAACAAAATCCAAAAACTATATTCTTTAACTACTAAAAGAATAAGATAATAATAGCGTTAGAGTAATTTTAATGGAGTATTTTTGGAATTTTGAATTTGACATATATTTAAAGTGAAACCGTTCTAAATTTCAATTTACATTAGAGATAATTGACAAAATGAGATTGGTCTCATTTTAAAAATATATATAATTTTACTTTAATAAAAAATTAATTAAATTTAATCACATATAAAGTTTAAAATAAATTAAAATCAAACATTAGAGTTATAATTCCTACATTTAGTTTTAAATAATTATTTATCACATTTGTTTTCATCAATGGTGATATAACATTTTATAAGATATAAATTAAAATAAAATTGAACTAAAACCATCGTTAAATATGCTCTCGGTATGGACTCTTCCTATTATGTTTCTAAATAAAGTCCATCATGAAGGTGATTAACGCCTTTGAACCTATAATCAACTAACATCTATATTTAGGGCTGTAATTAAGCTAAGACTTTTGGTGCCCAAATTATAAAAAGATAATGGTGATTTTAAGGGGGCAAGCTAAGTTTATTTGAATTTAAAAATTATTGATAAGATTATCATATATGCAATATGCCGATGTTGAAAACTCCCACCAACTAGATGAGTTAATATATAAGACATTAGACATACTGACATACATGCAGCCAAAAGCCATTCAAGTGATCCTTCCTCATCACCAGCAGAGAGACTAAAAGTAGGACAAGAAAAGCCTTTTTAATAAATAATATAATATATAATATGCTGATGATATGCTCCTCAATTATTGTGACTTGTCTTATACATTGGTTAAAGGTCTATTACTTGTGGTTAAATTAAATAATAATCAAAGCAAAGATCGATGGGGCTTCGAATGCAGTTTTTTATTTGGACACCTCAATATTAGCCGGATGCATCTTTTTAATTTGTGTTCCCAAAATATTTTGATGTATTTATGTTGTTTAATTCACATACAATTTCAGTTTTTTTTTTTAAATCAGGAATTTAAGGACATTATAGGTTGCTGCGACAAAAGTTTTACGTAGATTGTCACAATTCTATCACAACTTTATTTTTCCGCACTTGAAACTTGCTATGTAAACATAGGCAGAGTTGAATTTCACAGTAATATGTTCAAAATTAAATTTTATCCCATATACTAGGCGGCGTCCCTTCACACTACGGTAGTAATAATGATTCTTTGTTCGTCCATATTTATTATTATTACGCCACAGGAGATTCTCTTTTTTTTCGGACATGGCAAGTTATTCGTTAATCATATCATCTTCTCACCGTTAATTATAATCTTGTACTCGAACAAAGGGTGGTGCAACCTTTCTATTTCTAGGTCGCAAGTATAATATTCCACGTGATAATGTGGTCGATACGCTCCACAATGTTGGGAATATAATAGAGCAGACAACAAAATCCATCTATATATAGTTATATACCCTCATATATATATAGCTAAGAAATTAAATATATTTGGCGCTATGATCTTTAAGGAATTTAATATATAGTATTACCATCAAATGGAGCTTATGTTAGTTGTTGATTAGAGTTTATTTATTAGGTAGATAAGAATGGAATATATGCAACCACCATTTTTTTTTTTTTGTGAATATCCACCATAATAGATATTGAAGTGGGATCTAAATCTTAATATGCTTTACTTGAGAGTTGAGAGTTACGTGTTGGTTGTATTAATATTTAATATATATGTAATTAGCGGGCCGGCAAGATTAGTTACTCTGCCTAATTAAAGACGAGACCCCGCACCTTCAATTTGGATATATTCAATGCAACTTAATTGCTTCCACAAGCTAAGGCCCATGTATGATGTATCACTAGCAGTATTTCTTACCTAATTTGGATATGTTACTCTGCCCTAATTGTTGTATAACATTACAACAATTAATAATACTAAATAACTAATAATGCTAAATAAAGTAAGTTGTAGTTAATTTAGACTGATTTCTTTTTTACTACCAAGCATTTTTAATAAATTAAAGGAGCCACTTGAATAAAGACGTTTAAAGCTTTTTTTTAAAGATGTTTTTTAATAATTAAAATTTATATATATAATCGATTAAACTGTTATTTTTGTCAAAATTAGACCAGATACATTAGTTTGACCGAAAAATTAATGAACCAAACTTTGAACTGATCTAAATTAATATTATTTTTCATAAAAAATAACTACAATACTTTTATTATAAAAAGTGATTAAAATATTCCTATTATATATATATATATATATAATAAAAGTATTTTAGTCATTTTCTATAATAGAAGTATTATAATTATTTTTTATAAAAAATATTAATTTAAATCGATTCAAAATTTGATTTATCGATTTTTTAGTCAAATTTATTTGTATGATCTAATTTTGACAAAAATAATACAATTTAATCAATTATATATATTAAATTTTAATTATTAAAAGTATCTTTAAAAAAATTATTTTAAGTGTTTTTACGTGAGTCACTTCTATAAATTAAATGGTGATGATCTGAATTATTATATGATAGCTAAGCTTGTTATTTGTGTACTGTCATGATGGAATACTTTGATCATTGGTAATATATATTATTTGACCGTTCTGAGTGTTGGTGCTTTGAAAAGCATAATTGTCGTGTCAACAAATACAAGCAGCCAAGGAAGTAGGTTACAAAGGAGAAGGACGGCACCGGGGAGGAAAACGATGTCACTACAATGTCTTAAGCAACACATGTCATTTTCCTTTAACTTGCATGTCGATAATCTAATTAGTTTGAGATTAACGAAAATAATCACGACTCATTAGCACGCAATAATAAGCTAAGTTGCTCGCCATTTGATGCTTGTGCGTTAACGTTACAATCTATGTGTTTGACTGTGACATGCAGGGATCGTGGATATTTATTTACCTTAAATTAATTGTTTGACCAAATTAAAAGAAACGATCGTCAATATATACCACTTGCTTAATTAGTTGCTTTGTAAATGGAATCTTGAACTTGATCAGGCTTGAGCCCGCTACATGCATCATGCATATACCTCTCCTTCTACCAATTTTTATGTGTGGATAAAAGCCGGCAACATTGTAAATTTGTAACGCACCTACCACACAGCCTGACAAGGCTAAGATCAAAATTAAAATAAACTCTAACCCTTGGACATGGAGATTCCTAGTTTAATTTAGTGAATCAAATTAAGATGTTAACTGGAGTTAGTCTGTAAGACTGTGTGTTTGTTTATTGATTCAGAACAGTAAAGACATATATAGAAAGATACACATATATACTAATAAAAATACACACACATATTTTGTCATTAAAAACAAATTTTACCACTAATAAAAAAAGAGTTGTTGGTAATAATGCTGTGACGATAAAAAGTGAAATTCTAACAATTTTAAAAGACAGGGTTATTTTAATTAAAATTTATAATCTTATATCTAATATTTGTATCTCGACTTTTTAGTAAGACATTAAATATACATATTTTGTCGTTATTATGTGTCACTTACCACTGTTGATGTAAATAAAGGGTGAGATTAGTGAGATCTGTTTTCTCCTGAATACCCAAGGCCCCTATATTTACAAAAAAATCTGGCATCTTAGTATCTTTTAATAGACTCTTCGATATTCAATGGCTCAGCGTCTCTAATACTAACAGTCCAAACTCAACCCAATTTAATATAAGTTTTCGAAGAACTAATGAGAGCTGGTTGGCGACCGAATATCGCGATGCTCTGGCTCTGTACGAAGTCGCTATTACTATCTGTCCATCCGCTCACAGGCTCTCCATCAATGGGTAAGCCAAACATATAAGTGACATCTTCTAGTGTCACAGTAATCTCACCCACCGACAATATAAACGAATGAGTTTTTCTGGCCTCCACCTTTCCACCAAAGCAGCTAATAAGAGGTAAAATCCTCTTATAAACCCAATTCTAGAAACGTGGTAGAATCCTGTCGAGCGTAAGTAGTTTTCGACTAGCGGATTTCACGTCAGCGACAAATCCAGTTTATGAACCATCAAATTCCTGTTTGGCTGGTTGAACAAAAACATTTATTCACTAAATATTAGTTTAAATAAATAAAAATATTAAAAATTAATATTTATAATTATAATTTACATGAATATAAAATATTGTTATTTCTATTCATTTATTAAGAGCACACGGTGAAGCGCCTACCCAATAAAAATTTAGCAACTTAAAATAATAAATCGAAATAAATAAGAAAGATGAAGCGTCTTGGAAGAGTTTTAAAAAACATTTACTTATTTAAATATTATACATAAATATAATTAGTAAAAATAATATTTATTTTTGAAAATACATAAATATCAATAATAATATTTATATTAAAAAATAAACGAATATATAACATTTATATTCGAAAAAAAATTTAAATAATATTTACATTTATATAAAACAATATATAATTATATTAGACAACTATTCGTAAATATTATTAAAAAAAATAATACTAAAATAATAATATTATATTTTCATATAATACTAACAACAAAAATTAAAAAAATTAATTTAAATACATAAAATAATAAAATTTATGAACTTAAATAAATTGGATGATTTAAATAATTGATGATATGTTCTTCAAGTGTCGTATAATTACGTACCATTTTTAATCACTACAAATTAATAATTATTTTTATATAATTTTTTTCAAATAACCCTAACTCTAACACTCTTCTTCAACCTCTCAACTTCTTCTCTCACAATAAAATTGTGAAGCATTCAACAACAAGTCAACAACACAAAAAAACTTAACACAACAAAATTTAATTCTATCATTTTTCATTAGTCTCTCAACTTCTCTTCTCACAGTAAAAATATGAAGCATTAATAATCTAATATTAATTACTATAATTTCACAAAAGCTCAATTTATAGAGCTCAATTAAGCTATTGTGTAGTAACTATAATTTCTATTTCGACTCTTGGTCTTATTTTTGCTAGATAGGAAATAGCCAAATGTAGTCCATACATAAAACTTCTCATTAATAATCTAATATTAATTACTATAATTTCACATCAAAGCGTACTTATTTCCATGCATATCTTAGTTGTCATTAGAGAATAATAGTATGGTTTGGCAAAATTTTTTTTAGAGAAAATAATCTTTTATTTTCACATCAAACTTATTCAATTTTTGGCTGTCTATCTTATTTGTCATTAGATAATAACAGTATAATTTAGCAAGTACTCTTTAAAAAGATAATCTTTTGTTTATATTTATATGTTCCCATTTCTCATCCAAGTAAAACAAGAAGAGGAGACAAAATTAATCGGTGAGAAGAAAATATGAGACATGCAAGTTTTGGATAAACAGAAACAGGTGACGCATAAAAAATTAATCATTTTATGCTTACTATGTTACTCCTCCCTACCAAAAATTGCAGCTCTGTGTCTGGTATCTCTTCTCAATGATTAATTTTTGTTGTCTCCTTTTCTCATTAAGTTACAAATATAAGCGAAAGATTATTTTCTTTAAAAAGAATTCTTGTCAAATCATACCATTATTTTTTGATGACCAAAGAGATGGCCAAGAATTGTACAAGTTTGATGTGAAAATAAAAGATTATTTTCTGTTAAAAAATAATTATAGGCAATACTATTATTCACGACAATTATGCTTGAAAATAAGGACATTTTGATGTGAAGTTATAGTCATTAATATTGGATACTCAATGAGAAGTTTTATTTACAAATTACATCTGGCTATTCATTTACAAGTTAAATTTTAATCTATGAATTGAAGTCCTGAGATTTTTTTATAATTTTTTGACTTTCATAACTTTGAGATGTTGATTATACTGTAATTTGTGGTATTGAAATCATCCCTGCTTGTGTTTATCTAGCTGTAGAAATCTGCGAACTGAATTACTTTTGTATTGTTTGTATATTCTATAAATTGAATCTGCTAGACCATCCCTGCTTGTACTACAGTTTGTAGAATTTCAAAAATACTATGTTTTGTAGTCAGGTAGATTTGAGGACTGGAAATTTGTTTTTATTAGGCTAGAAAATTGTTCATTTAGGTGTATATACTACTAAACAGTAATGAAGTGGCCTTCTCTGTGATTCTGTTTTGGGTTAGCTTTGTTTTGGTTTATGATTGGTTTATGGAAGGGAACAAATTTTTTTTTAATTTAAAGAAAAAGAAAAAAGAAGTACTACGAATATTTTTATTATCAAAATTTTTCAACTTTTGTATACTAGATTAAAGAGACAATAATTTAATTAATACTACATTTCTTGCAAGGTTTATTGAAAGGATTCAATATTGTTTTAATTTTTGAAAGGATAAGATAGCAGAAAGTGAAATCTACCTATAATATTAGATCACACTATTGGACTTCTAAAGTAATAGTATTATACAATAATTATTATTTGCTTAATGTTTGACTAATGTTATCTCCATCTGTTGTATTAAACTTTTTTGCAGTTCTTTGAAAAAAAAGTGAAGGACAAGATGGCTGAGTTTCAGGTTGGTTTGTCTAAACTTATCTCTTTTGTTTTAGAATTGTGTTTAGTTCGTTTGTATATAGTCTGTCTTAACTCACGCAAATTTAATATATATATATATATATAAATGTTGTCATAATTGTTTGTCAGATCTTGTTTTATTAAATATGTTGGATGTTAAAAGATGCCATTGTCAATAAGCAAGGTTTGGAATTTTATATTTTGAATTGTAAGTATGAAGTTGACCTACATACAAGATTAAGATCAGATAGAAGCTAATATCTTTTTGTTTGAAAATTTAGGACCAAAAGCCTAAAATGGATTTGACGCAGATGGACACCATTAATTCCTAATTTGATGAGCACCAACAAAACAAACATGCTGCTGAATTGTTTTAATGACATTGTGCACAAGATTTAGATTTTTATGAGTTGGCATTATCTCTGCCTTTGTTCGTATTTGTGACTTGAGTATGCCTTTGTCTTTGTACCTCTAACTTTAGAGATTAGAAACACTTCAGATGAAGTTCCATTCAGATCACTATGGTAGTTCTATTTATTCAAAGAGCCTAATTGATCCTGGCTTGACTACTTATTTGATGATATGACACACACGTGTATTTGTTCAATCTTTTGTTGTTCTTTTGTTGTATTTACTAGAACGTGTTAATCTTATTTGTTATTATGTAAAAGTTTAAAATTAAATTGACATTATACATTTTTTTTTGTTTATCTATATAAATAATGGATTTTTTATTTACTATTCTATCTTTCTTTTTAAATATTATAATCATCTACGAACAATATAACTTAGCTGTGATGGTCTTAATATATTAAAACTGTTCAGTTAGCCACGGTTGAACGAAGGCTACAATTCATTTAAGTATGTTGATAATGAACTAAATCAAGAAAGTACTATATTCACTTATTAAGAAACATAGACACAGTTTTTCTCTTGCCCCAAGCTGTGTATGCTTAAACTTTAACTTTTTACAGATGAAAAGCAAAGGGAAGAACATTCAAATTTGAGTTGCTGATAATTTGAAATTATTGGATCATTTATGTCCTTGAGGCTTTAGTTGACAAACGGTTAAACTGAGAGGCTTCAACTTGTAGTGGCACTCTGCTTTGCTTGGATTCTTATGCCCTTTTGAACTCTTAGAAGGTCGAGCAACTTTTTATATCAATGGCTCCTCCTTCCCCAAGAATTAATCAAATAGGGAGGGTGAACCAAAATGAACGGTTGAGTTAATATCAAGTAGAGTGGTTAAAAAATTAGGCCAAAACAGAATGCTCCCATGGCATCTAAGATATAATTGTAAATATGGCCCTTATGCTCTCTTCTGCTCTACATTTCAAGGGCTGCAAAAGGTTCTTCAAAGGTTCTGAACAGCTTCTTGGGCAGCTTTGACAGCTTGATTATTCATACCAATAATGCATCCTGATTTCTTCATCTACTAGACTTCTGATCTTCAACCCACCTGTATATCTCATTAGCTCGATCCTTTAAATAAAAAACCAAATGCAACATAAGAGGATTAAAATATTGGTGTCTACTCCAATGAAGATTTAATGATTGTCATCATGTGAAGATACATCATTTTGACCATTAGATTATAGATTGTAGGACTTGATTTTTATTTGAAGTAAAAGTATTACTTTTATTTAAAGTGTTGCTAAACAAGTAAGTTACACTTTTTAAACAAGGATCATCATGAAAAGATATTTTTGGCATCTTCATGGGAGTAGTTGCCTAAAATATTTATTAACTTAACACAGAGCTTGAAACCTGAGGTTCTTGACAAACAAAACATAAACAATTAAATACGACTATCATGGTAAAAATGACACATGAAATAACACACTACTCACAGAATGTGTTTTTCAACGTTAAATATGAATTATACATGCAAAGAAAGGCATAATACAGAGATTTAGTAATAATCCAGAGTTCAGAAAAGCATAATCATCCAAGAAACCAGGTGTTTTAGATGGAGAATTTCTCAAACTATGGTTCAGCCTTTGGGTTTCAGCATTGTGAAGTTGCTTCCTAATAAATAATGCTGCTTTTTCAGAGCAAGAATGTTTTTTGGTATGTTTCTAATTGCTTACACAAACTACATTAGCCAATTCTACTTTTACTTCTATATCCATCATCTATAAAAAAACCCGATTATGAAACCTCTAAATTTACACATTACTTAAAAATCCATTGGATGATTAAAATTACCAGCAGAATGCACAGATGATATTTATATGTTGTTGTTATCTGAGAAGCAGATGAATAAGAATCTTTATCCGTAACTCCCAAACAAGCCCCAGCTGAAAGATCTCTAGAAATAACACACCAAGACCATCAAACCTTAAAGCAGAAATTGATAAATTAAAACCAAGTTATGTAGAGGAAATGCAACATACCAAGAGGAATTGTAGTCAAGGTTCAATCACTAACAAATTCAAGGTTCAATCACTAACAAATTCAACTCAGTGATGATTTTCAACAAAAAAAAAAAAAGATTTAGCTAATTATTTGAGTAAGACAGCAACAAAATCAAAGTTCAGTAACGATAATTAGGAACCAATTCATCTCAGTGATGATTCTCAGCAACAAAAAATCTAGCTCAATGATATTTTCAACAACAAATTATGGATGGTTCAGTGATAATCAGTAACAAATTCATGTCGGTGATTATTTTCAGCAACAAAAAGAGTAGTTCAGTGATATTTTCAGCAGCAAAATCAAACACAGCAACAAACAGAAAAAGAAAGAACAGGGGAATTTGTTGGGACTCACCAAATCGGGACCAGCTTCTGGTTGCGCGAAGGAAGCTGACAGCGAGAGTTGCTGACAGCGAGGAGGAAGCCCTGGGACCTGCTGCTTCTGCTGCCGGCAACAAGCGCAACGAAGGTGCGGGACTGACTGCAAGAGGGTGACGAGACAGGGAGAGACGATGACGACCAGTCCCAGGATCTGCTGCTTCTGCTGTCGGCGACGACGACGGCAGGGAAGGCGAGCGAGCGAGACTGAGTGGGAGACCAGAGACTGTGAGAGAGACCGGAGCCGAGAGAGCGACGACGAGCTTGAGTGCCAGTCCGGAGACAGTGAGGGAGACCGGAGACGAGAGAAGGAGAGAGCTTGCGTGCGAGGGCAATGAGCCACAGCGAGAGAGATGAGAGAGCTCGAGAGCTTCAGTGAAGAGTGACGTTAAGGGAGGAGAAGGTAGAGTTTAGGATTGCTGAACGACGTCGTATCAGCAATTAAAAAAAATGAACCGGTTCGGTTTATGTGAACCAAACAGGGTCAAACTGAGTTTTTAAACCGAGTTTACAGAATAATTTATTAACCGATTTTTTAAATACAACCAATTAAAATGTAACATGTCAACAACTTTAAAAAAGATGTTTGTAACATGTTTATGGGAGTATCCCCAAAAATTTATTGACCAAAACAAGTATAAAAAGATGTAAAACACCAAAATGGCTACCTACTCTATATTGTCATTTAGAACATCATATGTTGATGCACTTATGGCTTCAGCCTGTTTTCGGGGCAGTTTAACCTAAAAAAACAAGCATCTCACTAAAATTGTCGGAACGATACGAAAATAAAAAAATAAGATAGGAAAATGGTAAGGGACATATACGATGGCCAAAGTATCTTCCAAGACCAAGCGTGACTTCTCCAAACGAGATAATGATCTGAAACTAGAGGACAGAAATTTCACCAATCGTGCAACTATTTCTTCAACCATAGAAACTTTGTTCTTCCGGAGTGAAAATGCTAAATTCTATTTATTTATATTTGAAAAGACAGCATTCTTTAAAATCAAAGGAAAAGAAAAAGAACAAATACAATGTCTAAATTTTCAATTGAACATTCGGCGGTAAACAAATCTAAAGAAATCAATAAAAATAATAAGACAATAGATAAGGAAAACTAACTAACAACAACCATACCACGTAAATAATTTACAGATTACAATTGTTGATGCATTGAAGGTTTTTTTTTATCATTCAAAATTTTGAACAAATATTATGCTTATGCTAATAGCATTAGAAACACTCAAAAATTAAAATTATTTGTGGTGATTTAGCTACTTATTATTATTATTATTATTAAAAGTATGAACTAAGGATCTTTATCCCTTCTAATGGAAGAATTACAATGAAAAGTTTTCTTCTAAGAAGTGCAAGCAAGCTAAACAAAACAATGAGACAAATCAATACGCTCTATAAATGACAATCACCATCAGTTTTTCCATAAATTAAAATGAAAATCATTTTAAAAAGAAATCAGAACCAACGAATTTTACGCTGAAAACTGGATAAAATCTAACGTGATGACAACCTATATTGTTGAGTGATAGAAACAATTAATATCTAATGCACAAAACCAATGTTCTGAAAACCAGTTCGAACCGAAAACCGTTAGCAAAAACGATCAAGGTTCTGAAACCGAACTGATTATTAAACCGTTCTAGCTACTAGTTTACAGATTCAACCGTGGTTGAACCGAAAAACCGTTTATAATAAAATAATAAATAAAAAATAAATAAACACACCAAAACTATATGATCTTATCAATTTACAAACTCAAAAGTCTTTTTAAAACACTCTTAAAATATATGTTTCCAATCACTTTTGTCATCATCATCTTCAGCTTTATACTCATCACTCAATTAAAAAATCCACAACCCTAATCCTCTATGATTTCTTTTGGAAAAATAAAATCTCATTCAATAAAGAAACCATAGCTGTAAGTAATTCAGAATATTTGTGAGACTCAGCACCAAGACATGCAATAAATATACATATAAAGCAGTACCAAACAATCCAATTCTCAATTCCATGAATCATAAACAAAAAGGTGTCTAAATTTCCATAGAATCAATCAAATTCAGCATTAAAAAGCATCGAAAACCAAATTTTGCAGTTAAAGAATGAAGTAAAGAACATTAGAAAAGAGAGTGGCTTGGACCACCGTCTTCTGCATCAGAGAAATACAATACCATCATCATCATCACTCCCAAGACCTCCAACAACAGCATCATCTTCATGATTTCCTTGCTCTAAATCAATAACATGGGACATCTGCTGTTTGTTAATTTTTTGAAAGCATCAATTTGATTTAAAATTAAAATACAGCAACAAATAATCACCCTAAAAGCTTAAACTCTGAAATCAATAAATCTATCAACAAAAATTCAAAAACAGCATACTCATAGATTAAAAAAACAACAGCAGCTGAGTAACAAATCCATTTTTAGCAATAATTTCGACAACACAAAATCAATTTCTTTGATTGATTTCACATTCAAAAAATCACTAATCAAATTCAGAACAGACTTAGCAGAATAATAACAATACAATCCAATTACAATATCACAGCAACCCACTACCCAATATCTTAACAAACAACATCCAAACAATTAATCATGCTTCAAGCAAACAGTTTTTCAACAATTAATCATGCTTCAGCCTTCAAGCAATAGCTTCAACAATTAATTATGCTTAAAGCCAAGGTTGTCAAACTCGCGAGTCTAGGTAAACTCGTAGAGCTGACCTAGACTCGACTCGTAGACTCGTATGAGTTTACCTGTTATAATTTTTTGTAAAAAATATATATATCGTGTATAAGATATATGTTTACTCAAATATAGGCATTAAAACTCAACAATTTCAACATAAAAAAAACATAATAAATAACATAATACTACAATTATAACAAGTATTCTAGAACACACATTCAAATCCTTCCGTAACTATCTTTTTAAACATACCTGAATCTGAATGGCTGAATGGAGTAGGCTCAGTTGAGAAACCAGCCATTGCTGTGCTATGCAAGCAGACAAGAACGAATGACAACAGAGTACACGACTAACCGGCAGAGGACATGAACGCAACGACCGAAAGAGGATGTGATGAATGACGGTAGCGTGGCGACGGCAGAGGCTCCACGAGTTCACGAGCTTTCATGCATAATAGAGTCAATAGAGAGCAGAATGAGAGAGTGAGAATGAGGAAATAGTGGAGAGAGAGACAATGACGAGCTATTTGGGGAACGACAAATGGCGAACGGCGGCGAGGGACAGATGAAACGCGAAGAGGGCTTGGAGAAGAGAGTGACTGAGTAAGTGTGGCGAGAAAAGTGAGGGATTTAGCTGTTTAAAGTTACGTTCATACGTTGCTCCTTTTTTCCTCTTTTTTTGGGCCCAAAACGGCTCCGTTTTTGCGAAAAAGGCCAAACAAAGCAAACTCGCTGACTCACCCGTAAACTCGCGAGTTTGACCGAGTTTATGCGAGTCTACCCAAAAACGAGTTTCTGTCCGAGTTAACTCGATTCCACTACCTACGAGTTTACGAGTTAACTTGAGAGTTTGACAACAATGCTTAAAGCAATCAGCTTCAACAATTAATCATTTAATAATGCTTCAAATGGGTGTTGACCCGGTCTGTATGCGAATGGTGTTGCTGAATAAAATGATGAATGTAGAACCAACAATTAATCATACTTCAAGTAATAACAGCAATGTTTATAAGTTAGAACCAGCAATTAATCATACTTCAACAAATTAGATTTATACCTAGGGTTAGTGGAAGAATGCAGATCTGATGGCGACAGGGACAGCGGCTGGGGTGGAAGGGTCGAATAGAGCTGGCGCCGGTGGGAAGACACTCGCGACGACAACTGGCACTGGCAGTGGCTGCGATTTTGACGGCTGAAAAGAAAGGTAGCTAAGCGAACGGAAAGCTGGCTGAAAGGAACTTGCGACGGCGGCGGTGGCTGGGCGGAGGTTGCGTCGGAAGCTCGAGGTGGAGAGTGGAGACGCGGGAACTGAGAGCGAGAGGTGACTGGTGAGCGTGGAGGGCTGAGGCTCGAGAGTGTGCTGTGGGTGTCTGGGTGAAAGCACTAGGGTTCCCTTTCAGCTGCCAAGTCAAAACGCAGCGTTTTTCACAGTTTTGGTAAAATTTCAAAAACCGGCCAGGTCACGGTTCGGTTCGACCGACCAGTTCAGCGGTCCAAAATGAAAAACCATCAAATTCAAAAATCGAATTTGGACGGCCGAACCGACCGGAAACCGGTCGGTCGAACCGAACCGTGACCCGGCCGGTTTTTGAAATTTTGCCAAAACTGTGAAAAACACTGCGTTTTGACTTGGCAGCTAAAAGGGAACCCTAGTTTTTGGCCTTCACCTAGACACCCACAGCACACTCTCGAGCCTCAGCCCTCCACGCTCACCAGTCACCTCTCGCTCTCAGTTCCCGCGTCTCCGGCCAGTCTCCACTCTCCACCTCGAGCTTCCGGCACAACCTCCGCCCAACCACCGCCGCCGTCGCAAGGTCCGTGGAAGTCACTCACCATCGCAAGTTCCTTTCAGCCAGCTTTCCGTTCGCTCAGCTACCTTTCCTTTCAGCCGTCAAAATCGCAGCCACCGCCAGTTGCCGTCGCGAGTGTCTTCCCACCGGCGCCAGCTCTATTCGACCCTTCCACCCCAGTCACTGTCCCTGTCGCCGTCAAATCTGCATTCTTCCCTATCTTCCACTAGCAATGGTTCAGCAAAGAGCACAACAAAGTGTATCTGGTTCTAGTGGAGGCTCTCTTGGTGGGTTGGCCGATGGTAGCACAAGAGTACAAGGTCCGGGTGGTACCGCCTTGTCATCTGATGTTCAAGTTCACCAAAGCTCTCAATCTGCGGGTGGAAGTGGAATTGGATCCCATGATGGTGGAAACTCACATGGGCAAGAAGCTGAAAGGTCTACAAGTGCAGAAAGCAGCATGCATAATGGTAATGATCAACCTCTGCAGCAAGGTACCGCAAAGTCGCAAACCTCAATGAAGCTGGGCAGAATACGTTAAGGCGTGCTGGTGCTTTAGGTTTTGTGGCATCTGCTGCCAGTGCTTTTGATGCTGCAAAAGACATAATGGAGGCTCTTAGGAGCAAGCATGCTAATTTGGCTAGTGAACTTGAGGTGATTTTTATTCCGTGTTTTTAAGTTGCTTCACAGTAAATGCATACACCCTCACCTTCGCTAATCCCTATAATTATGAGTCTGCATGCATAAGGCTGCTCTTGTCCCTCAGAAACAAATCATGCTTGCAATAATAGTATTTCAATAGTTGTACATTTTACTTGTTAAATGGACCGTTGAGTCAGTGGTGAGTGGAAATGAAAGACATATTGTTCTAGGAAAAAAGAGTTAGATATATAATAAACTTATATATTAAGTTTTTGGCGGTGTTACAAGTCTCTTATCTTTTAATATATAATTTTAAATATTTAAATTTAATGATTTTTAAGTCGATAAAATTTTACAATTTTACCTAATAAATTATCCATAATTTATCATTAAAAATTCACAAACATATTCAAACATAAAAATTTATAACTAATAAAAATCAAAATGCACATAAATGACAAATCGGAATAAGAAACAACTCAATCAGAAAAATCAGCATAAACAAAGAAAAATTCCAACATAAACAATGGAGTGAAACTCTGCACCACAGCACCATCAACAACTCAAATCAGAAAAATCACTATAAACAATGCAAAATCAGAATCATAGCATAAATAACTCACAATTGATTCCAGCATAAACAATTTGGCGCATTGAGTTGAATTGAATCAAGTCAGTCCATGTTTATTGCTTAATAACTTTCTGTTACGGTAAGTGTTACTCTCATTGATCAATGCAGTTTATTTTATTCGTTTACCTCAACTTGGTGAGTCTACTTTTTGTCCATATGATTATCCCCAATGGTTATTTCTATCAGTACTGCATAATCTAATGCATAAGGTGCAGCAGGCACCATCAATTCATGTTGGAAAACACTAAGCAATGCATGAAAGATGTATAATATAGGATTCCTAAATCATGGAGTCATGACAATTAATCAAATCTTTTACTTTTGAACAAAAGCAAAGGTCCTAGGTATGCAGGCACTTACTTTTTTTGCCACCACTAGCATAAAATTTCCAGCCATAAAGTACAAATTAAATATAGGATGTAGCTTCAACATGAAAACTCTGTTTTGTGTTTCAAAAAGTGGTGGGCACAAGGAAAACTTTCAAGTAAATATATTCAG
Source organism: Arachis hypogaea (assembly GCF_003086295.3). NCBI lineage: Eukaryota > Viridiplantae > Streptophyta > Magnoliopsida > Fabales > Fabaceae > Arachis > Arachis hypogaea. Next base: position 14,279,343 of record NC_092050.1, read on the forward strand.
CAAGAGAAGCTCTGATTAACATTTAAAATAATGGTATGACTTGAATATATTTGTAGTTATATATACAACATAGGTGACAATCTACTAGAACATCAAAGATAATGCTACCATTTTATGTTATCAACCACTGACTAAGGTCTTAAACATTCTTCAACAGATGCACTTATTAGATTTTAAACCTTTCCTCACTTTGATCCACTCTTCAATTCTGTTTTCTATTTTGCTATTGCTGTTAAATTTCTTACCTCAGGTACCAGTTGATACAGTGAATCTCAACATGCTTCCTATTCTTGAAAATCCAAACACAAGCAAGGTTGCGAACAGAGAGAGAGAAGAGCTCGAACAGAGGAGACGACGACGGTCACAGAGCATCCACACGACGGCGAGGGAGCTTTCTACGAGCGACGGAGCTTCCTACGACGGAGCTTCCCAGCGGAGAAGAGTTCGGCGATGACAACGACGCGGGGCTGCGGGGGCTGCGGGCTGCGCGATTGGGTGACTAGGGTTCTTCTTTCAATTTCAAATTTTCACTTTAGTTTTAGAGGAGAGAGGAGAGAGGAGAGGAGTGTGGGAGTGAGATTGGGTTACCGGCTTACAGCCGTTGGGGATTTAGAGAATTAGAGTTTCCATATTTTTTTTTAAAGTCAAAATGACATTGTTTGGAGAGATTTTTATCGAACCGAAAATATTTTAAAAAATTGGCCGATTTTAACGGTTTATCGATTAACTATTGATTCGATTGATTTTTTATCAGGCGATTTATAAAACTACTCGAATTAATTTAGTGATTGGTCTTGTTAATTCAATTAAACCAACCAATTTGGTTCGATTTTTAGAACTATGGCTAATAACACTGAAATTTCAATAAGGAAGCAAGAACTAGAAGACACATTGAAAAATGATAACAAGATATTGCTAAGTTGATGAAAGATTTGGAAAATAAAAGAGCAAAAATTTCAGCATCGAAGCAAGAAATAGGATTATTGAAAAAAGATAATCAAGATGTTACTAAACTTGGGAAGGATCTAAAAAATAAAAATACAGAATTTTCAATAAAGAAGTAAAAATTAGAAGAAACATTGAAAAATTGAACAAACGGAGTTTACCAACAGTGACGGAGGAATGAAACTCGACTGCCGAGGAGGGAGGAACCAAGCTGACGGCGAGACGAGACGAGACGTAGAAGCAAACTGACCAACAAGGGAAGAATCAAACTGACCGCGCTTGAAGAGGAGATGATGATGACGCAGAGAAGATGGCCACGAGCTTCGATCAGCAAATCCAGAGGCGATGACGTAGAGGAGAAGATGATTGACCGGCAAAAGCTTGAGCTGACCCTCTATCTGTCACTGTTGGCGACGACGGGGCGCAAGGTTGGGCGCTGGCCGTAGAGAGAGACGGCGGCAAAGAGAAGGGGGTTTTGGGTCTGTGAATCCCAGGATTGTGTGATAGAGAGAAGGGGTTTTGTTTTTATTTTTTTAATTTTTTTAGTAATTTAAAAATAAAAAATCTTTTTAAAAATTTGACTGGTTAAATGATTCACTGATTAACCGCTAATTCTATCAATTTTCGAACCAGTTTTTTGCGGAACGGGTTCTGTGCATTACTTGTGAAACATAAAAAGAACAAACACAGAAACACAGAGCACAAACATACATACAAAAAGTAAATAGTATAACAAATAGAAAATGACAATAAATAATTCACAAGAAGTTCATATGCGCAAACAAGATGATGCATGCCTGTTCCTAGCGCAGGCCATGAGCTCATGCGTCGGTTGTCTACTCGCAATCCGACGTTACTCGGAGTGAACCCCGAATATGGTCCCTTTACTGTGTCAGTTAGACACCTTGGCATCACGGTTACCCGTGTCAGTTATTTCTCATCACTATAACATTTTAATGTGCATCACAGTAAGGAACAGTGCTATCAATTAGGCGAACATTCCTGTATTAGTAATCTCAGGCTATCCGTTAAGCGGGCATTTTCACATTAGCAGTTTGGCACAAGGACCATTCAACATACATTTTTCATAATTTACTATTTGTTTTTATTATCTCTTTCATACATGTTTTCTCATTTCATTTCTCTCTATTATGCCTCCACATCACCAACATTATATAACATACCTCCGCATCACTGCCTAGCTATACATACCTCCACATCACCGCCTAATTATACATACCTCCGCATCACCCATTGACCTTAAACCTTCCTTGGTTATCCTAATACAACTATTTTAGAACCTAAAGCTTGGTATTGAGGTAATTTGGTCATAGTTTAAACTGGTGCTATTGCTTAAAAAGGATGCTGTTATTGTGTTTTGAGAAAATGCAGCAAGGAATGGCAGGGACAGTAGATTTGTTAAATTCACTAAAAATTCAATTCTTACCCATTACTTTTCAAAATTCATGTCCTTAAACAAGACTCTTCCAGCTTTCCAGAAAATTAAATTTTAGATTAATACCATGTCACATAAAAAAGTTATGAGTTTAGAAACACAGCCCTACTTTTCAGAATTATGTTTTTAAAATCCAGCGAGCTACCCTCACTCTTTGCAACATGACTAATTGGTTAAAAAGAGTTTTGATACGAAATATAAACTGTAAATTGTGGGCTCATGAAGTTTAAAAATGTCGTTAGTTTCAGCTCAAAAACTCTTCAGAATTGCAAATTAGGTGGGTTGGAAGTTGGTGCTTCAGCAGTAGAGAAACATGATTTTTTGCAGAAACCATCAATCTTGAAAAATTCATTTCTCCCAAACCACTCATCAATAAAATCTAAATTTTTTATGAGACACTCAAAACATGTTAAAGTTTCATGAAAAAATAGTTTCATTAAAAAATAAGACCTAGTCTGCTCCCAGAAATGGTTCTATTATACTGCCAATTATGCAAAAATCCTATCTAGACCTTTTCAGCAACCTTACATACCATATTCCATACTTAAACCTATAACCCTTCCAAAAATCACACTTCTAACCTTTCTTCAGTTGTTCAGAGATGCTTTCACAGCCAACATAGTCCAAGAAAACAAATTCAATAAATTTTACAATTTCAAGTACCTAAACAAAGTCAAGCTTTCACCTTTCAGCATTATACCAAACATAACAATTCATATACCCTATCCATCATTCAAACACATACTAGAACCATGTTTATCATCAGTCAAGCATATAATACTACATCAATTCTCATCACAGGTACGACCACAAAAGTAACAATCTAATAATCCTAACTCTTACTTGGTGATGTCGAAAATTGATATGCTTTGCTCTTAAGCTCACTTTCTCAGCTACAACACCTAATGTATCATAATTTAATTTCATTCATCATTATCATTAGGGCCTTGAGGCCGAACCCTGACAACCAGAAAAGAGGAGATTCAACTCTCACATTCTCTGACCGAATGGCTCAGTGGAATAGAGAGACTAGAGGAATTTCCCTTGAGCTTCACGAACTAGAAGAAAGAGCAAGGCTGAATTGTTCAATAATGGTGAAACCGAATTGGATAGAAGAAAGGGGGAGCTGAGGCTAGCTTACCCAGTAAAGAATTTCAATGCTACAAAGGTTGATGGAGGAAGAGGAGGGCTACATTCTTCAAGCTCCTACCGAAATTGAAGGGAAGAGAAAGATGGTAAGCCAACCGTGTTTGCTGGGTCACTTCGGTCTTCACTCTTTCTCTCTTCCTTTTTGCAGATTGTGTGTGAACAAATGAATAAGTGGAGTGAGGATAATGAAGTGAAGAACGGGTGTAAGCTTGCATGTGTGTTTCGTGGCTGATGTTGGTGAATAAGGCAACACATGTACTTGAGTTTAATGACTAAGCATCCACTAGGTTAGTTAACCATGAGATGAAATCATGGTTTGAGAAGGGGGGAAGAGGTGATGTCCGTGGCAATAATGGAAAAGAAAGGAGTGACATTATTGCTTCTAATCATGGTTAAATTATAATTGGCTTAGGTGAACTAATGGTTTAGTTGATCTTAGGGTTTTTCATAAGAATGAATAAAGCATTAGTTTGATTTATCCTATGATAAGAGTATTTTGAGTTAAGAATAGAAATTGTGATCATGTATCAATTATTGATTGATAATGCATCTAGGATTGTTCCTCTACTAATTTATTATTCAGTGAACTTAATAAATTAATAAAATAAAGGAAATTTGATTATAGCGGTAATTAATTAATTACCCAAAACTTATCGTTTGGGAAAAGCTAAAAAGTTTTAGCGCCATGGATTATAATTTTAACTTACTATTTATATAGCATATATACTTAAACCTATGTGTGTCAGTGAACATCATCAGGAATGAGAAATTTCAGACCTTATGAGATAGGGTGGTTACAAGTCACAACATGAACTCAAATTGTCTTTCCTTTTTTTGCACAGTTAGTTCAAGACACACGAAACTCACGCTCCGATAGTAACATTGTCCATTGAAAGGTCTCAGTTCTTCAAAGTCATCAAAGAACGGAAAATACAAAATGTTATTAACAGAACAAAGCAAGAAATTAACAGAATAAAGCATAAAAAAACTTAATCATAAAAAAAATTAGAAGAAAACAAGAAATTAACAAAACAAAGCATAGATTTTTTTTTGGACAGTATTTCGGCCGGGCAAGCCAACCCGAACCAGACAGATCCATTATCTGACCTAACCCAAACCCAACAAGGAGCTAAGGACCAAGACTCTCTTCTTCCTCCATTCAGCAGCTTCCTTCATCTTCTACTTGAAGAATTCACCACGTCGCCGCCCTGCAAGATGCTCCACGACGCCGGCAGTCCTTGCTCATTGTGCTTCTATGACGCCGTCGGTCCTTGCCCACAACTCTTCTCTGGCGTGACTATGTTGCTGCTGCTGCGTTGAGAACCCTCCGTGCAATGACGATGAGCCCTCCGTCACCGCCCTCTGTCAATGCGCCTACCATCCCTGCTCCCTCCGACTCCTCTCCGATCTCTGCCTCAGGTGCCACCGCTGGGTTTTGGAACATCGTCTCCTCCTCCGTAGCAACCTGTGCCAGATTGGTCTCTGATATGCACTACTTGTGTTAGTGCTCCTCCATGGACGCCGCCAAGATGGAGTGAAGACGACACATCTTTCCTTCTTCACTATATTGTTAATAGTTTGAGGCATGCAAGTGACCCAATTCTTGCCAAAGGTACCAACAGCTGCGAGCTTCGCAACTTCATGTGCCAGAGCATTCCATCCTCTAGGCACCCAGGTAAATCCGCAATTTGATATGCTACCTACAATGTCCAATATGTCTTCCAGTATAGGTTGAATTTCCACAATTGATGTCCCTGGTTTTAGTGCTTGAGTGAGAATCACTCTATCCGACTCTATGATAATATTTTCTATTTGAAAAATTTTTGCCATAATAAGTGCTTCCTTAACTGCTAAGGCTTCTGCAGCTAGAGCTGAACCAGCAACTATTTTTGAGTTCAATCCCGTGAGAAGATTACTAGAATGAGCTCTGAACACTGCTGCTGTTGCTCCTCCAGCAAGGGTTTTAATAAAATCAGCATCAACATTGCACTTAATCCACCCCGATGGTGGTGGTCTCAAAGTGCTGCTTCTAACTAGTTTTCTCATAGTTGTGGATATTCTGGCTGGTGCTTCTGTATTTTCTGTAAATTCTATTTCCATTAGTTTTGCCTTGAATATAACTGTCATTGGATTTGGTCTGGTTTTCTGATGTATTGTTTGATTTCTGGCTTTTCACATCTTCCAAACTAGAAAACCCACGTTGCTACTGCATTTCTCATAGTCCTCACCCGTGTGTATCTTCATATTCTTCAATATATCCCTCATCTATTTTCCAAATGAGGAAATAGTCTCGACAGTAGAATAGCATTGAATTTGGACTCGGAGCCACACTGCCATTGTCCAAGGGCATAGCAACAGAGCAACAAAGCATAGAGTTAATAGCATACCGTCACACCTCTCTCTCTATCTCTCTTTCCTAGCCCACTGAGGTAAGCAAGCACCTTAGCTTACATTCTTTATATATATATATATATATATATTAAATTAATTGTTTCAAAATAATAATTAGAGTTATTTTTAAGAAATGGTTTATTTAAATCAAGTCAAACTAACCTTTTTTTCATGTTATATATAGGAAAAATTTTTAAATGGATTATGTTACACATCCAAGTATTTATTTGGGCAAATCACTATATTAAGCCAAGGAGAGAAAAATTTTACACAAATCTGCTAAACCAAAATCTGGTTCATGAATCTACCAATGCACGTTTCTATATAGTTGAACCAGGTCAATTCGAACTCAAACTACATCTAAATCAAATCAATGTCATTCGAACTATGTATACTCGCACACACCCACTAATTCAAATCAGCTGTGATTCGAATTACTCCCCAGCACGCAATCCCAAGTAATTCAAAATTGGTTAATTCGAATTACATAATGTTTAGTTCAAATTAGGCTGGTTCAAATTATATAGGGCCAGTCGTGTATAAATATGGTGTGAAGGTGAATTGATCTCATTAGAGTGAGAAAATGGCTAGTGAGGAGAGTTTTATAGCGTTGGTTCACCACAGAGGATCAATTAAGAGGAAAATACGATCAGGTGTGAAGTTCACCGATAAGGATCCTCTCAGTATTTTTATGAGGCATACAACGAGTTATGATGACCTTGTTAATGCTGTACAACAGAAACTTGGTCTGGAAGGCGTGAAACGGGTTAAGAAGTTTTTCTATCGCATTCCAATCTCGGTGCTGCAAGAAATCGTGAAGTATGATTGTTTCACGATCGGGAGTGATGAGGACTTGCAGGTCATGTTTCATTGTCGTCGGCAGTTTCTCGAAGTTAGGACACCTGAACTGTTGGCGAAGTTTGTTGATGTGGTATCCAGCTGGGGGGTTCGAACCGGAATATCCACACTGTAGGCATGGTAGCCGGTTCTAGCTCCAGACCTATTGGTGCATCTTCGTCCGTCCCTGTGTATGAACTTCTGGTCGAGCCTGTCGCCTCCCCTTCGTTCGCTGTTGATCTCAACTGTAGTGGAGGCGGCGAGGTTGGAATAGGGGATATTGTGCCGACCTCTTTACAGTGTGCTACACCGTCTGGTCTGGGGGATGCATTGTTGGGTGATGTAGATGATGATGATGTGGAGCCGGATATCATTGCTGATGACAGTAGCGATGATATTGGAGCGAGTGATCCAGCTGGAGCGGGAGATGGTTCTAGCTCTGGCACACAGTAGTACCATCCGCACTTTTCATCTTTGGACTTGGATGCCATGAGACAGGAGGGCGCTGCTGGGGAACCTACTGGATTTGGTGCTAGAGATGCCGAAGGGTCTGCAAGTCTAACAAAGTTTCAGGTTGGTCAGCAGTTTCAAGATAAAGATGAGGCTGTGTTAAGTGTGAAGACGTACAACATCCGACGCGGGGTACAGTACAAGGTGGTGGAGTCTGACTATCGCCGGTATGTTGGGAAGTGTTCTGAGTTTAGGAATGGATGCACGTGGTTGATTAGGCTTAGTCTCTGGCAGCGCAAGGGCATTTGGGAGGTCAAACGGTACAACGGACCATATACGTGTCTCGCGTCGTCCATCTCCAGCGACCACAGGAGTCTGCTGACCCCCAGCTATAGCCACCCATCTCCTCAAGCCTAGCCACGTAAGGTAGCCACCTAATGTGAACACGGTTGCCAGACTTGTCGGTAAACAGCTGAGTGCCCAACAACATCATGATATAGGCACGAGCATAGTGCCTGACTGTCTCCTCGTCGGCTCCCTCGGAGCACTCTCCAAACGTCTTCTGGAACCAGGTGCAGTTCACTGCAAACTTCTGAATTTGGTTCGCAGGAGGTAACACACCAAGCAACTCCTGGAACCACACCCAAGCTGGACGGCCACCCTGGATGTATGTCTGGAAATCCATCAAGCAACCACTAACATAATGTCTGTCGACCGCCAATCCCAACTGGTACGCCACGTCCTGTAGTGTGATCGTGCACTCCCCAAACGACATGTAAAATGTGTGCATCTCCGGACGCCACCGCTCAACGAAAGCACTGACAAGGGGCTCATCCAATCTGAACCATCTATCGTTCAGTCTCGCAAGATGGTATAATCCCACCATCTGCAAGTACGGAACGTACCTCTTGTCGAGTTGCATGCCCTGCTGCCGCCGCATGCTAGAGATGCATCGCTGGGGCTACGCGTATGAAGGACCGCATAATTAAAACCACTTACAAAACCACTAACATAAACCACTAACAACATACCACTAACAGAAACCACTAACATAAAAACCTAACATAAACCACTAACAAAAACCATATGCAAAACCACTAACAAAACCACTGACATAAACCACTAGCAAAACCACTAGCATAAACCACTTGCAAAACCCCTGGCATAAACCACTAACATAAACCACTTCCGAAACCACTAAAAAAACCACTAACATAAACCACCAAGAAAACCACAAACAAAACCACTAAAATAAACCACATGTAAAACCACTAACATAAACCACATGCAAAACCACTAACAAAACCACTTGCAAAATCATTAACATAAAACAATACAATAAACCACATGCAAAACCACTTACAAAACCACTTGCAAAACCACTAACACAAACCACTAGAAAAAACTTTAACTACTAACCTCGTCGTTGATGACCCCGGCTATATGAACAACTCCATCCAAACGATATAGTTTTTCCAGATCGTCCCCCAAAGGCTGAGTATCCTGCTCGAGCCTTTGTCGGAGCGAATTTGGGTCGTTTTTTCTGGGATTTGGTGAGGTATGAGAATGAAAAAGTGATTCAAATGAGGTTGGTTCGAACTTCTTTTATAGCCGAATCCAGTGTAATTCGAAACACCCCAATTCGAATTACTACTAGAGCCAGAATGTGAGTAATTCGAATAAGCCAGATTCGAATTACTTAGGTTTCGTGCAAAAGTGTAATTCGAATTAGGCTGATTCGAATTAGTGGGTGTGTACGTGTGTGTAATTCGAATCAATGTGATTCGAATTACATGCAAATCAAGTTCGAAACATGCTAACTCGAACTATATAGAAATGTGCATTGGTGGATTCATGAACCAGTTTTTGGTTTGGCTGTTTTGTGTAATTTTCTGCTCCCTTTGGCTTAGTTATGTGATTTGCCCTATTTTTTTCATCCAAGTTTTATCCAAGTAGGTCCAACACGAACAAAAACCACTCTCATTAAAAGAGCATCATTACACGCGCTAGATCTTCTTCTCCTCCCTCGCGCTTCTTTTTCTTCTTCTTCTCCCCTATGCTGCTTCTTCTTCTTCTTTCAAATACACGCATACGTCATCTTCTTTTTTTTTTCAAATTCACGTATACCTTCTCCTCCTCCTCCTCCTTCTTCTTGCACGCAGATTCTTCTTTTACTTCTCTTCCTCCTCCTTCTCTTCTTCTTCTTCTCCTCTTTCGTTATCGTCATCACCAACAATACCAATATTTTGCTAATGGATTATTTTTTCAATCAAATTGAATGAAATACAATTACTAAATTGAATTAAATTGAATTGAATGGATGATGAGAGGAACTTTTGCGTGGTCTAGAAATTTGCGGATAAATCCTCGTTGCAAGTATAGTTTCTAAACCTTCAAAAGTCCTTTCATACAAACGTTTTGGTTGTCACAAGTAACAAACCCCTTAAAAATTGATAACCGAAGTATTTAAACCTCGGGTCGTATTCTCAAGGAACTGCAGGGGAGTATGTTCTTATTATTGGTTATGGAGATTGTAGATTTGGGGTTTCAAGAATGAGGAACAAATATGACAAGTAATTTAAATGGCAATTAAAAATAAATAAATAACTATAAAATAAACTTTTGGGAAGGTATGAGAAATTGGAAGTCTAGACTTAGTTATCCTTATCAAAAACAATGAAAGTTGAATCTTAATTCCACTTAGTCAACCTTTACTAAAGCAAAGAAAAGTCAAGGGACTAATTAGTTTGATCTTCGAATCCTATTTATTTCCTAAGAAAAGGTTGGGATTATTGAAGTTGAGTTCAATTAGCAAAGATAACAGTTATCAATTATGTTGAGCTAAGATAACTCCTGAGTTACTGCTTTCTTAACCAAGACCAAAAGAGGAAAAAGTAAATTTACTGGAATAAAAATGCCTTCAGATGTAAAGCAACAATAACATAAATTAAAGAAAGCAATCATAAACTGAAATACCTCAAATAGCATTAATAAGAGAAATTATAATCTAACATGAAGAGTTCATAACTAAATTGGGAAAATAAATAAAAATAAAGAACCTGGGATTGAGAGTTACTCCTAAAACTAAGAGAAGTCCTAAATCCTAAGAGAGAGAGGAGAGAGCCTCTCTCAAAACTAATCTAAATCATGAGAAGTAACTAAATTGGCGAGCTCCCTCTGAATGGGTGCATTTCCACACTTTATAACCTCTGGTCTATGCCTTCTGGACTTGGATTTGGGCCAAAAAGGGCTTCAGAATTCGCTGGGAGTGTTTTCTGCAATTTCTGGTGCGTGGTCTCTGTCACGCGTCCGCGTGGGTCACGCGGTCGCGTCATTCGGAGCTTTTCTTGTCACGCAGTCGCGTCAGTCATGCGGCCGCGTCGCTATTGATTCGCGCTTGGCATGCGTCCGCGACGCCCATGCGATCGCGTGGATGCCAGTTTCTTTAGAAACTCTGTTTTGTGCTTTCCTCCCATTTTGTATGTTTCCTTTTCCATCCTTAAAGTTATTGCTGCCTTAGAAGATCTGAAACTACTCAACACACTAATCACGGCATCGAATGGGAATAAAGGTAATTAAAATAATTAATTTTAAAGCATAGGAAACATGTTTTTCACATACATCACATAATAAGGAAGGGAAAGTAAAACCATGCAATTAATATGAATAAGTGGGTGAAGGATTGAATCAATCACTCAAATTAAGCACAAAATATATCATAAAATATGGGTTTATCAACCTCCCCACACTTAAACAATAGCATGTCCTCATGCTAAATCCAAAGTAAAAAGTAAGGTTAAAGTGGTGGAATGTCATGCAATGCAATCTAATCTAAATGCAACTACCTAGATGAATGATGCATCATGCAATTCTAATTTTTTTATTCACTTGTATATATAGCCAAACCTTAGATAGTGATGAAGTGCCTTTACAATTGAGATGGGAGAGAGAAATATTTTAAAAACTTGCAAGACAATTAACAATTTAAACAGAGATAAATGTTAATGAGCTATTGAACCCTCACTGGATTTTGTGTTTACTCTTTAATCACTCAGTGTTTATTGGGTTAATCACTCTATTCTTCTTTTTATTCTTTCTTTCTATAACTTTGTTCTTCATCTAACCAATCAACAATTATAAAATATAGACATACCAAAAATCATGAGGTCTTAAGTAAGGTTGTAATGGGGCCAAGGTAAAGGTAAGGGTATATGTATAAGGCTAAGTGAGCTAATAAGTGAATCCTTAATTAGACTAAGATCTCACCTGACATACATACTTTCTAAATCAAAGCTTCTTTACCTATTTTCCATATTTTCTCACTTTTGATGTTACATGCTCATATCTCAATATTTATTTTTATCCCATGTGCATTGCTTTATTTCATAATTGGGGAATTCTTTTTGTGTCCCCTTTATTCATAACATTTTTTTAATGCACATGGTAATTCAATTATAATTGATTTTACATGAGCATGCTTCCCAAAACTTTTTATTTGAGTTATTTTATTCTTTTCAACTTTTCTACCTTTTATTTTTTTATTATCCATGTTCCCAATAGGTTTTTCCACATTTAAACTTTACATAATTTTCTATCTTAAGCTAACCAAGGATTCAACTTGGGATTTTATTTTGTTTTTCTGCTTAAGGCTAGTAGTGTGGCTAATAGAATAAAAGGGGATTTAAAGGCTCAAGGGGGCTAACAAGGGTGATGTAAAAGGTAGGCTATTTTGGGATTAAGTGAGCTAAAATCAAATAATGGCCTCAATCACTCTCTTGGTATGTATCTACATTCTATAATCGGACATATAGATTAAAACAAAGTAAAGAACACCAGAATATAAAAAAAGGGCGGAACACACAGGAATAAAAATTATGGTTTGAATGTAACCATACAATTAAGCTCAAAACTCACAGGCTATGTGTTCTCTAGCTCAAAAATCATTTATCACTTATGTATGTCTTGCATGTTTAGTTAAAAATTCCCATTATTCTCAATGTAAAACTTATTTGAATGGCTTTAAAGTTCTAGTGTTTCTCCTTGATGAAGTGTTGTTAACTAACATGTAATGCTATATATACAAGGTGTGGGTTGTTTTGATTCTGTTAAAGTCTCTAGTTTACTTCCTTTTTCTTTTCAATCTATTCTGAGTTATCTTATGCTAAAAAGGGTAAACTATACTAATCAATCCACAATTTCTATAACTAATAAGTTAGAATTGCAACTAAACTAAGTGGCTAAAATATGAAATAAAAATGCAAAATGCAGAAATAGAGTAAAAATACATGAAAGTAGCAATGTATAAGTACTTAGAAAATAAAAATAAAAATAAGGAGAAAAATACAGAAAAATATCCAAAATAAAAGAAAAAGAGTCTGTAGTGGTTCACCAAAATAATACGCCAGAGATGGCGACCTCCCCACACTTAAAATGTAGCATCGTCCTCGATGCTCATTCAAGCAGGGTGTGAAGGAGTGTCATCACTGGAAAGGTGGGTAGCTGGGGTCTCTGTGGTGGTGATCTGAGGGTCTGACTGCTGTAGAGGGGGTGCTGACTGAAGAGGGATCTCAGGGTCTACAGCCTGAATCTGGGGTGGAGCCTCCTGATGGTGTGCTGCCTGCTGGGTGCCTGCCTGCTCTGCCTCCTGCTGTGGGTGGGTTTCTGCCTCGGGTGCATCCGCCTCCTCCTCAGATGCCTCGGATGGTATGTCAGGCTCAGAGGAGATGTCGCCAGATCGTATCATCAGCTTCAGGTGCTCATAGCGTCGCTTGTTGCGATGCTCCATCTGGTCAAGCCGTCGAAACAGGCGGTGCACTAGATGATAGATGGGCTCTGGGGCAGGTGTAGCTGTAGAGGAAGATGGGCCGGCAGATGGTGTGGCAGTGTCACCAGGAGCAGTGAGGATTGGAGGTCTGTAGCCCAAGGCCAGAAAGTTCCTGCTGTGCGGGATGATCTTCTTACATTCTGCAGCAGGTGGCCTCTCATAAGCATCCTCCCAAGGCACATCAGCTCGACGGCCCAGCTGTGTGATCAAGTATGGAAAGGGAAGAGTGCCTCAGACGTGGACCCTGGCCATGTAGAACCGGATAAAGCGTGGCATAGCAACAGAGCAACAAAGTATAGATTTAATAGCGTGCCGTCGCACCTCTCTCTCTATCTTTCTTTCCTAGCCCACTGAGGTAAGCAAGCACCTTAGCTTACATTTTATATATATATATATATCAAATTAATTGTTCCAAAATAATAATTAGAGTTATTTTTAAGAAGTGGTTTACTTAAATCAAATCAAACTAACCTTTTTTTCATGTTATATATAGGAAAAATTTTTAAATGGATTATGTTACACATCCAAGTATTTTTTTTCATTCAAGTTTTATCTAAGTAGGCCCAACACTAACAAAAACCACTCTCATTAAAAGAGCGTCATTACACGCACTAGATCTTCTTCTCCTCCCCTGCGCTTCTTCTTCTTCTTCTTCTTCTTCTTCTTCTTCTTCTTCTTCTTCTTCTTCTTCTTCTTCTTCTTCTCCCCCACGCTGCTTCTTCTTCTTCTTTCAAATACATGCATACGTCATCTTCTTTTTTTTTTCAAATTCACATATACCTCTTCCTCCTCCTTCTTTTTCTTCTTGCACGCAGATTCTTCTTCTGCTTCTCCTTCTCCTCATTCTCTTCTTCTTCTTCTCCTCTTCCATTATCATCATCACCAACAACACCAACATTTTGCTAATGGATTATTTTTTCAATTGAATTGAATGGAATATAATTACTAAATTGAATTGAATTGAATTGAATGGACGCAGGTGCTCTGAATCAGAATTAAATTAAATTAAATTGATAATCTCTAAATTGTAGACAGAGGTGTTTCGAATTTGATTTTATATAATAGATTATGTTTCATTCATTCAATACTATACAATTATTTCACCAAAAGTATGTGTTCGGTTCATTATGCAGAAAGTTGTTTGAATTTGATTTTATATAATGGATTATGTTTCGTTTATGCAATACTATACAATTATTTCACCATGAGTACGTGTTCGGTTCATTATGCATAAAGCTGTTTGAATTTGATTTTATATAATGGATTATGTTTCGTTCATTCAGTACTATACAATTGTTTTACCATGAGTACGTTTTCGGTTCATTATGCCGAAAGCTGTTCGAATTTGAATTTATATAATGGATAATGTTTCATTCATTTAGTACTATACAATTGTTTCACCATAATAACATGTTTGGTTCATTTCTGTTATGCACAATTCAAAACTCTTCCTCCTCACCTTCTACTGCTTCTTCACCAGAGAGAAGGAGGAAAAAACAAAAAAAAATACAGTAGCAACAACAACAAAAGAATGACGATAAGGAGAAAACACGTGAAGAAGAAGCTAAGGAACACGAAAAAGAAGGAGGAGAATGAGGAGGAGGAAGAACGTGAAGAAGAAGGCGAAGAAGAAGAAGACGCTCCGTGCGTAAACGAGCGTGAGAAGAAGAAGAAGTGCGGGGGAGAAGAGAAGAAGAAGAAGAGAAGAAGCGTGAGAAAAGAAGAAAGCGGAAAAACGCGTGACCTAAAATTGCTTGGATGAACTTGGATGCCAAAATTACTTGGATGTGGAGAATATCTCTTTTCAAATATACCTAACACATTGGTATTTCAGTCATTTTAATCGTTGATTTCAGATACATTTGAAATTCTTCCTATAATTAAATCTCTCGTTAAAGATAAAAATATTTTTTATTAACCTAGTAAGACATGTCAATTGTTTTTTTTTTCTTTTTTTTTTGATGATCAAAGGGGGAAAAACCCCAACAAGAAGAGAAAACAGAGAAGCAAAAAAAAAAAGAACAGATCAAGACCCTCTTAAATGGAGGGCCCCGTAACAATCACAAAAGAGTTCATAACTAATATCAGATGGTGCTCTATCGAACAAGTGTAAACCAAGAGGTGTGTCTTGCCCCTTTTTGGCTAGAAAGTCTGCTACTAAGTTAGATTCACAAAGGGAGTGTGACCAAATAGTGTGCTGCAAGCGAGCTGCCATGATACAAATGTCCTGGATGAGGGGGGCACATAGATGAGTTGGGGAGTAGCCATGATTAATGAACTTGATAGCCGCAACTAAATCAAATTCAATGATAATGGAATGATATCCGTTGACTACCGCAATTTTTAGGCCACGGACGATTGCCCATAATTCTGCATGCGTAATAGAGCAGCCACTTAAAATGCATGAGAAACCTTTCAAAAATCTACCAGCTACATCTCTAAACACTCCACCACATGCCGCATTATTTCTATGGGCATAAAGGAAGCCGTCAACATTAAGTTTAACAAAATCTGTAGAAGGTCTCTACCAAGTAATTTAGTAATCCCCGATAGCCTAGAGGTTCCTGGGTAGAATGTTGCTTTTCGTGACTTTTAAAAATTCCTCCGACCGAGCTTTAATTCGGCTCACAGCAGTAACCATTGGAATAGGCTGGCCGTTAAAAATGAGCTTGTTCCTAAAGTGCCATATAGAGGAGGCAGCTACACCAAAGAGACATGGTCAGTCATTCTTGCTAGTGAGGTTCTGCATCAGCCAATCCTTTAGATCCGTGTTGAAGAAAGTGTTAACCCAATTTGGGTGGGAGAAGATAATTTCATATGTATTACGCGTAGGAACAATCTCGTAGCACATGTATAACCGTTTCATCATGGTGATGGCACCGCAAGCAAGAATCATCGTTCGTCAGGTGTCTTCGCCTTCTCTCTGAATTAGTAAGGATGGCATTATGGGCCACCAACTAGAGGAACGTTTTGATACCTAAAAACTGTATTCGGAATATGTTGTCCTTCAGACAAGCTTTGGTACACTGACTTGGTGCTGAAAGACCCATCAGGAGAGAGGCCTTAAGCTAAATGGTCAGTATCCTTCCATGGAGAGGGAGGAGAAATCGCCACTATCTTTTTCACCGCATCCTCCAGTAGTAGTTTTTGTAGCTTCCTAGTATTCTAATACCCTGAAACGTCAAGAAACTTCATCAATGAATTTGAGTAATTAAAATTACTACTTACCTTATTTGCGACTCTATCGAGATGAGCTAGGCCCTGAACCCAGTTATGGTCCCAGAAACGAATTTGGGCTCCATCCCCTATCCTCTAAATGCAATTATTTTGGACTTCCGGCCACGACTGACAAATTCATTTTCAAAGATTTGAGTTTCTCCTTTTTCTTTCTATTCTAAGGATGGCATTGTTACCACTGCCATATTTTGATCTAAGAATTCTGACCTAAAAGGTGTCTTTCTTCTCAACTAAACCCCATCCAGCCTTCATCATGAAAGCTTTGTTCCAATTTAGCAGGTGTATCTTCTTGGATTGCTCTGTGTCTCCCCAAAGGAAGTCCTTGCATTTACAATCAATCATATCACAAGTAGAGGAAGACAAATAGGCAGACTGCATAACATAAGAAGGTATAGAGGATAAGACAGATTTTACTAGGGTAGCTCTTCCCACAAGAGAAAGAGATGAGACTTTCCAGGAATTGAGCCTGACATTGAGTTTGTTAATGATATCTTCAAAGGTATTTCTTGAGACTTTAGAGTGACGAATAGGAACACCTAAGTATTTTTCTAAGTCATCAGTCCTGGCAAATTGTAGAGTGTTGTTTATCTCTAGACATTATGCCCCACATTCTTGGAAAAGAAAATATGAGTCTTCTCTTTACTAACTTTCTGACCAGAGCTTTCACAAAATGCCTCAAGGCACTTGCTAATAATATTGGCTTGATCCAAACTGGCTTCAGCAAACAGGATTAGGTCATCCGTGAAGTAGAGATGAGAGATGGGTGGGCCATCCTTTTTCAGCTTGATAAGTTTCCAAAAATCATGGTCCACCGCTGCACCAATAAGTTGGGACATCCCCTCAATACAGAAAACAAAAATGTAGGGAGATATAGGATCTCCTTATCTGATGCCTCTTAAGGGGGAGAACTCATCAAATTCTTCACCATTCCAGATGACTCTCATCTTAATAGTCGAGATGTAGTTAATGATTAACTTTATATACATTTAGAAAAGACCAATATCCATAAGGGTGTCACTGATGAAACTCCATTTTAAGAAAGACATGTCATTGTTGAGTATGTATTTTTGCAATTTCTTGAGATAATAATTTTATCATTTTGGTCTCAGTAATCACCTAATGACCCTAGCTACACTAAATTAACACACTATTTTTTTTAAAGGAAAAGAAAAGAAAAAAAAAGAAAAATTCTATCATTTGATATAGTCTTAAATTAAAATAATATATTTCACGCCAATTTAAAATAAGCTAATATTTTTTGCAATACGATTAGGTATCCCTTAAATTTATCCTTTAATTAGTCTTTTATTATACTAATTAAAAAAAAATTAAAACAAACACATTCAAATAAATTTAATATTTTTTAATTTAAAATACAAATTCAAAAAATAGTTTAAGTAAAACTAAAATTCAACAATTCCATTTTAAGCTTTCTAAACCCTAATACATTCCAAAACATCTCTTAAATATCTCAAAATACAAGTTTCACTCCATTAAACTTTTCACCTGCTAGTAAAATCTAGATCCGGAGTGCCTCACACTCCTCCTCGCTCCTCTCTTGCACCGAGCTCCTTCTCCGCCGTGCGCTCCTCACCCGCCCCATGCTCTTCCCTCACCGCGCTCCTCCATCAAGTTGTGCTCTTCCGTCGTGCCGCGCTCTTTTCTTGTCCCTCTCCTACCTTCGTCACGCTCCGATCTTCTGCCGGAATTTGGATGTATAACACGCTCTTCGTCTTTTTTGCCTCCTCTAGTAAAAGATTCTATCTTTCTAATATATGTTTTTGTTTGCATTTGAGGGAGACAACTTCATTCTTGTAAGAATGGCTTTAAAGCTATTATAGCTAAATAAACATAGTAACTGCTATCTTCACATCCATCTTTTTATGATTTTTGATAATTTTAGATATGTTTACCAAATAGTTGGTTTGTTATTTATTATTTTAAATGTGTTTATTTAATTTTACCAAAGAAATTTATATTATATGTATTTTCGGATGTGTTTTAAAAATATTTTATTTATTATTTATTATTTTGGATGTGTCTTGAATATAATTAAAAATTATACCATAAATCAAATCACTTTTTTCGAAAGACACCACTAAAAAATTATAACTAACACTTTTCGATCTCTTGTGGTAAAATATTCTATCTTTTTAAATCTATGTTTTTGTTTGTATTTGAAGGAGAAAGCTTAATTCTTACAAGAATGATTTCGAAACTATCATAGCTAAATAAACATAGTCTCTGTTATCTTTACGCTTCATAGTATCTATCTTTTTATGATTTTTGATAATTTTGGATGTGTTCACAAAATATTTAGTTTGTTATTTGTTATTTTAGATGTGTTTACTTAATTTTATCAAAAAAATTATATTATATATATTTTTGGATGTGTTTTAAAAATATTTTATTATTTTGGATGTGTACCTAATAATGTTTAACGGAAAAAAATAAATAAATAAAAAGAGAATACTATAAAGCCAAGTGCATATAAGAAGACAATGGTCTGTGTTTGATTTGTTTGGGGTATTTTTTCTAAAAAAATGTGTTTTTAACGTTCCAAGATAAAATAACTAAAAGGAGCTTAAGGTTATGTTTATTTGAGAGAAAATAAAAAAGAAAGAAAAGGGAGGAAAGAAAATTAAAAAATGATTATTTTCTATCGTTTGGTTGATGATCAGAGAAATTTAAGAGAAAAAGTTAAATAGTATAAAAAAGTGGATGAGACCCACTACGTTTTTTTCTCCAATATTGGAAGGAAAAGGGAGAGAAAACTTATTATGTTTCTCTACTTTCAATATTATCACTTTCTTTTTTTATTACATTTTATAATACAAGAGTAAAATTATCTTTTTATAACATTTCTTTCCTTCTTATTTTCCTTTCATCCAAAAATATCTAAAAAAAATAAAAATTCACTTAATTTCTTTTTTTTTTCTTTTCTTTCTACTTGTTTTCTCTCTATTTCTTTCTTTCCAACCAAACATAATCTAATGGTGTAGAAAGTTAAAAAATGAGAGAAAATTAAAAAATATATAAAAATTAAACTAAATTTCAATAGATACCGTTTCTTAAAAAATGAAAAATTAGTGATTAAAAATTATTATAATTAAATTATTAAATTTAAAGACTGTTTAAAGGATGATATTTTAAAAGATGAATAATATTTTTCTATTTTTTGTAGTTGAGTTAGGATCATACAATACTAAAAATAGATTCATATGAGATAGTTCACTTAATAGCAGTTATTATTTATGTTCTGGAGTATATGATCTTTCAATCAACTTGGTATAGTTCGTTTTGAAAATGATCTTCTCAGACATTTCAAGCAGAAACGAATTATACTTCAGTCACTGTAGAATAAAAAAGATAAATACCTACACAAGGTATTCTGATGCTAAGGCAATATATAAAAGTATAATATCAATAAGATAAGAATGTATTTTTTTCATACCTCTTTTCTTTACCTTTTTCTTGTTTTATAGGTGTTTCGTTCCAACTTGACCGAGGTACATGGCTCCTTCTCCGACTGCTCGGTTCTAAGAGGAGCTATACGTCGTTCGAGGAGAGTGGTGGTAGACCTCGGCGATGCGAAACACAGCGGCGGGAGCACCTGCACAAAGCACTTCGACACTCAAGTCAAAAGAGAGTATTGATAAATTAATACCAATAAGAGAATGAAAGTGTGTTTGTCACCTGAACCTACTGAGGTATTTGGTGTGTTTATATAGATGAGTGTAGTGTTTAGTTTGTTGCTTGTTCCGATCTTTCTGGATGGATTGTGAATGACGTTTGTCATTGTTAATGGAAAGTATTTGACTTGTTTTGAATGCTGAGCCGAAGTTGCGAGATTGTCTCCGTCTTATGTGGTCGGTTCTGATGTTAATCCTGTTGCCGAGTTTGTAGGGGACACGTCATAGCCCTCAAGCTTGTCTGGCTTTGTTAAAGGCAGGCAAGCTTTTTTTGCTGTTGGGCTTTCCGTTTGATGTATCTGCATTGGAGAGGCTGAAAGTTGGTGGACTTTTACCTTGTGGAACGTGCTATGATTAATGCGTTCCTTAGCCGTTTGGATTCTCGATGCTCTGAGCGGTTTGTTTCTTGCGTTACCCACTAAGTTAGTGGGCTTGTAATAGTTGTATCTGCCTTGGAACTAGCATTCCGCTCTTTTCAAATTCTTCTTTCTGGTTATCTCCCAACATGACTTCTAAAGGTTAGTTTCTCCTCTCTAAGGTTTTTTTTGTTTTTGTTTTCTGTAATGGCGAAGGAGAGAGGAAAAGAGAAGCTGAAAGTAGTTGAGGTGAAGAAAGATAATCTGTACCATTGGGTGCATGACGATGTGAGGACTCGTTCCTCTTCGTTTATGAATGTTGAGTCTATGTTTGAGCTGAAGGGTTTGAAGCTTGTGAAAGATGGCTCGGGTGCTGTCGTTGAACTTCTCCCCTGTTCCGGTCATGATAGGGTTTGTGAGAGGAGGAGAGACTGGCAGTACTTTTATATGTACCCTCCTTGCCTGAATGAACTGGGTGTGAGATTCCCTTTTTCTGACTTTGAGTGTAACGTTTTGACTCAACTCAACTGCGTGCTCTCTCAGTTACATCCAAATGCTTGGGCGTTCTTTCGTGCTTTTCAGTGTCTAATGGAGTTCTTGGCTGTACCCTGCTCTCTTTCTGTCTTTTTCTCATTGTTTCAGTCCAAGTGGGTTCAGAAGGGGTTGTGGGTATGTTTGAGTAGCTTCCCTGGGCATTTCCTTTTTCTGCTATATAAATCTTCTTTCAAAAATTTTAAATCTCTGTTTGTTAAAGTACGGTCTGTGGAGGCCGAGTACTCTTTCTATCTAGACGAGGAGCTTATATAGAGATTTCCTCTGTACTGGTGTTCGGAGCCGTGTCAGATTCTCGAAGCTACGGAGCGGAGTGAGGAGGAAGATTGTTTATTAGAGTTTTTGATAAAGAGTTTTGCTAGTGGGGAGTGTTTATCTATTCCCGAAGTTCTTTGTTTTCATGATTCTGGTGATAATGAGGGTTTGAAGGCTTATATAGGTACTGTTGAGTGTTTGTTTTTGCTGCTTACGTTTTTATTCTCTTGATGATTTTGTAATGTGTTTGTAGGTGGGTAAGTTCCTCTTTTTGATCCTACAAGGTTTCAGTCCTTTTTGAAAAAGAAAAAGGAGAAGACTGTTGGTGGTTCCGGGACCCCTAAGGGGGGTGGTAAAGATGCTACTCAATCTGCTGCTCAACCGGCTTCTTCTCTTAAGAGGAAGAAGGATGAAATTGAGAAATCTTTGGAGGTTTTATCGGAGGGGGATAAGGGAGCTGTTGGTGGGAGCAAGTCTGTCTTTGATAGGCAGAAGAGACTTCATGGCTTTATTCTTGCTACAAACCCTCACTCATTATGGAGTGATCAGTTTCCCTTCGCTGAGCTCTCTGATAGGGTGTCTCAGTACCCTGGGGACATGTTGATGACTCGTCGAGTTAGTGTTGAAGGGATGGGGAAGTTTATTCAGGTCGGTACTTCATTTTGTTATCGTGTGTACATTGCTTGGCTTTGTTTCTTATACTCATGTAGTGTCTTTATTTGTTTTCGCAGATTGTTGCTTCACGGCTGATGTGTGTTGGCCGGATGACTGAGCTTCTTGGTGCCGAGCAGCAAGTAACTGAGGATAAGGTGGCCGACCTAGAGAGGTCATATTAGGTGAAGGTTGCCGAGCTGGAAAAATCGTCCGGGGAGAAGGATGAAGTTATTGTGAATGTCACAGCAAAGATGAAAGAGTATGAGGAGGAAGTTGTTCGTCTGCGGGACCAGATACGACTGCTGCAAGCCGAGATTAAAGAGAATGATATATCCAAAGGGCAGTTGACCGCTAGGGTCCACGAGCTAGAGGAGGTGGGGATGGAGATGTTTTCTTCTGGGTTTGATCGGGCTGTTAGTCAAGTATCCGTTTTGGCCCCTGAATTTGATTGTGGTCAGCTCGATGTGACCAAGATAGTTATTGGTGGGAAGCTGGTTGTGGATGGTACCGTTGATGATCATGATGAGAATGTTCCTCCTTCTTGAATCGTGTATATTTTGTGTTTGTTTATATATGTTTGATTGTTTTTGGTGAACTGTAGCAACATTTTGTTTGTGCTGACCGAGCTCTGGTCAGTTTTGACTTATTAAGTATTTTGATGGTATACATAACTATGACTGTTTGGTTTAATGTTCTTTGTATTTGTAAGTAGAATAGAAAGAGTAGAAATAGATCGGTTATGCATGTATCATTGTCTGGATTTGATAATTTGACAATTTGGGCGCACGGCCTCGTTAAAATCCTCCTTAGGTAAAACCCTCTTTTTGGGACAAAACCTCTAAGGGGAAAAAGAGTACCTTCATCCGCGAATTTGTACAATTTATGATCTATACAACTTTAATGAAGAAATATTCCAATTCCCTGATAATGGGTCACCTTGTAGTGTTTGGAGTTGGTAGGCCCCTATTCCGAGTACTTTCGCGATCCAAAATGGTCTTTCCCAATTTGCAGCGAGTTTGCCGTGTGTTGGATGTCGTCTTGCTTCCTATGTTCTTTTGAGGACTAGGTCGCCCTCGTTGAATGTCCTCGGCACTACTTTTTTGTTGTGTCTTCTCTCCGCTAGTTGTTTCATTGCTCTTTGTTTGATAGCGGCGATGTCCCTGTCTTCTTCGGCAAGATCTAGCTTGGCTTTCCTTGTATCGATATTGTGATTTTGATTGTATAGCACGGCTCTTAAGGTAGGGATGCCGACTTCGATCGGAATCAGTACCTCTGTTCCGTAGACTAGCTTGAATGGCGTCTCGCCTGTAGTAGATTGAATTGTCGTGTTATAGCTCCATAGTATTTCTGGGATCAGTTCTGCCCATACACCTTTTGCATCACTAAGCTTTTTTCTCATTGCCTACAATATTACTCGGTTAGCAGCTTTGGCCTGCCCGTTTGTTTGTGGGTGCTCGATCGAGTTAAAATGATTCTGTATGTTAAAATTTTTCAAGAATGATGCAAGTCTGTTATCTGTAAATTGCATACCATTATCTGATATGATCTCCTTAGGTATTCCAAATCGGCATATGATATTTTTCCATATAAAAGATCGTACCTTTTCGGCAGTTATTCTTGCTAGTGGTTGTGCTTTTATCCATTTTTGAGAAATAATCGATTGATACCAAAAGAAATTTTACCTGTCCTGGTGCTATGGGGAATGGGCCGAGGATATCCAGCCCCCATTTGTAGAAAGGTCAGCTTACCTCCATGTTGTGCATTACCTCGGCGGGCCTCATTGAGATGGCGGCGTGCTTTTGGCAATTGTCACATGTTTTGACCTTTGCTATATAATCTCTCTTCATCGTTGGCCAGTAATATCCTGTTCGGATGATTTTTGCTGCCAGAGCTCGTCCTCCTATGTGGTTTCCGCACACATCTTCGTAGACTTCGTTCATGGCATCATTTGCTTCGTCCTTGCTGAGGCATTTCAGTAATGGGTGTGAAAAGCCGTGTTTGTAGAGTTCTCCTGCTACAGTTGTGAAAAAACTTGCTTTTCGTTTAAAGTTTTGAGGATTAGTCTCGTTTCTGGGTATGACTCCTGTATTAATATATTCAAGAAAAGGTACTCTCCAGTCGTCGAGGTGATTAATTTTCCTTATGCATAGTAATTCGATGCTAGGTTTTTCTAGTGTAAGTCGTGATAGTGCTGATGTGTGTGTGCTTGCTCTAGTAGTAGTGAGTTTAGATAATATGTCCACTCTAATGTTCTTCTCTCTATGCACATGTGATATGATAAATTTATCAAATTTTGAAATAAGATCCTTTGCTATGAGCCAGTACCGCTCTAACAAAGGATCTTTTACTTGGAATTCTCCTTTGATTTGTTGAACCACTAAGAGGGAATCACAGTGTACTATTAGGTTCTGTACTTGGAAGTCGAGGGTGAGCTTAAGTCCTGCTATGAGGGCCTCGTATTCGGCCTGATTATTACTTGCTGAGAAGTAAAATTCAAGGGATTGCTCGGCCATTACTATGTCTCCCTCCTTTAATACTATCCCGGCTCCGCTTCCTTCTCGATTTGATACACCGTCTACCTGTAACTCCTAAGTCTGCTCGTTGTGGTGCTCGTCAGGTGTGAGCTCGGAAACGAAGTCTACTAGGATCTGTGACTTCAGGGCCGGCCTTGATTGAAACTGAATATCAAACTCAGAGAGCTCGATAGATCACTTGGTCAATCGTCCTGCCAGTTCTGGCTTTGTTAATATTTGACTTAGTGGTTGGTTCGTCTTACAATTATTGTGTGGCTTTGGAAGTAGTGTCTGAGTCTCCTTGCTGCTGTTACTAGTGTTAAGGCCAATTGTTCTATTCTGGGATATCTTCTTTCTGTTGGCTGCATGACTCTGCTAATGAAGTATACTGGCTTTTGTGTTTTTCCTGTCTCAGTGACAAGAACCGAGCTTATAGAATAATTGAAAACAGATAAATATAAATATAAAGGTTTACCGACTTCCGAGCTTTGTAATACTGGTGGCGATGATAAGATGGCTTTAAGTTCGGCGAATGCTGTCTCGCATTCCTTTGTCCACTCGAATTTTTTACTTTTTGATATTGTCTAGAAAAAGTGATATGATCGGTTTGATACTGCTGGCAAAAATCGTGACAAGGCGGCCACTCTTCCTGCCAGTTGTTACACTTGCTTTATTGTTTTCGGACTTGCCATGTTAAGTATCGCCTCACACTTCTCAGGGTTTGCTTCGATTCCCCGCGAAGTCAACATGAAACCGAGGAACTTGCCTTCTTATACCCCGAAAGCACATTTCTCTGGGTTGAGTCTCATATTATATGCCCGGATCTGATTGAATATTTCTTTGAGGTTGTCGCAATATGATCTTTCTGGTGTAGTCTTGGCGACCATATCGTCCACGTAGATTTCCATATTTCGACCTATCTGTTGGTGGAACACCTTGTCCATTAGTCGCTGATATGTTGCACCTGCATTCTTTAGACCAAATGGCATTACTTTATAACAAAAATTCTCATGTTCCGTTATGAAAGTTGTTTTGCTCTGGTCCTATGGATGCATAAGGATCTGGTTGTAACCAGAATATACATCAATGAAGCTTAAGCTTTTAAAACCTGACGCATTATCTATGAGTTTGTCAATACACGGCAGTGGGTAGGCGTCTTTTCGGCATGCCTTGTTGAGATTTGTAAATTCGACGCACATGCGCCATTTACCTGAATTTTTCCTTACCATTACCACGTTCGAGAGCCACGTGGTGAAGCGGATTTCTTTGATGAAGTTGGCATCGAGTAGCTTCTTGGTTTCTTCTAGAGCTGCCTTTGCCTTTTCCACCCCAAAGTTCCTTTTCTTTTGAGTTATAGGTCGGACCGTTCTGTCAATGGCGAGCTTGTGGCAAATGAAGTTTGGGTCTATTCCTGGCATATCTGCTGGGGTCCAGGCAAATAGATCGGCATTATCCTGTAGTACTTTTATAAGCTCCAATTGTTCTTGTCCTTGAAGTGCTTGGCCGATGTAGGTGAATTGCTCCGGTTTTGATGTCAAGGGGACTTTCTGGAGCTCATCCCCTGGCTGGGGTCTTTCTTGGGTGTCCTCTCGAGGGTCAAGTTCTCTAGGGACAATACTTCATTCGTGTTATGGATTGCCTTGACCTCTTGTTGATATTTTTGTCTCGTGTCAGATCTTTTTAGGCTTGCATTGTAGCATTGCCGAGCTTGTTGGCGGTTTGAATGGAGTGTTGCTATCTTGCCGTCCTGTGCCTGAAACTTAACACATAAATGTAAGGTCGATACTATTGCTGTGAACATGTTCAGAGCAAGTCTTCCGAGAATAATATTGTAAGGACTTGGGCAGTCGACTATAAGATATTGGATATCAATGGTCCGTGATAATGGGGTGTCCCCCAGTGTCGTTTTTAGCCATATATAACCTTTAATTGGGACCCTTTCTCCTGAGAATCCTACCAATTCTTCGGATGAGGGTTGCATGGCTTTTTCAGATAATTTTCTTTTTCGAAAAGTAGAATAGAAAAGAACGTCTGCACTACTACCTGGGTCCAAAAGAACTTTTCTTACCAATAGTTCGCCTGTTTGGATGGAGATCACTACTGGATTGTCTAAGTTTGGGATGGTCGAAGATACGTCAGCCTGGCTGAAAGTGATTTCAAGATCATTTGTATTCTTGTTGCTTTGTGGTGCTGTTCCTTCGATGGCCAGCATCGCTCGATAACTTCGTTTGCGCGCCAAGTTTGTCGTGCCCCCTCCGGTGAATCCTCCGGATATATAGTTTATGATCCCCTTTGGTAGACTAGGGTTGGACCATTTATTGTCGTCCTTGCTTCCCGAGGTTTGTTGGCGCTTTTCTCGGTCTCAAATGTTTTCCTTATTTTTTCTTCCCTCGACATATTTGTCCAAGAGGCCTTGCCGAGCCAACCTTTCTAACAAGTCTTTGGCGATTACACATTCATCCGTCGTGTGCCCATATTTTTGATGGAAAGCACAGTGTTTACTTCTGTCTACAAATCGTTGATCCTTGTAACTTCCTGCTCGAGCTGGAGGTTTTATAATTTTGGCGTTGAGAATCTCTTTGATCATTTTTTCTCTCTTTGTGTTGAATCTGGTATAATTGTCGAATTTTAGGGTGAGCTTGAATGGCTTTCTCGGTTCCTTATTATTTGGCGATCTTATAGTCTTATCTTCTTCTTTCCTAGGTTGTTTTCTTTCTGTTCTCTCTGCCTCACGAAGCTCTTCAATCTCCATTTGTCCAGCTGCTCTTTCTCAGAATTCCTCCAGTGTCTTCGGTTTGGTCACCGCGATTATCTCCTGGAACTTACCGGGTCGGAGGCCGGCCTTAAGGGCGTGCAGGTGGACTGCTGGGTCTAGATCTGGTATTTCCATGGTTGCTTTAGCAAATCGAGTCATGTATTCCTTCAAGCTTTCATGTTGTCCTTGTCGGATGGTACCAAGGTAATCCGATCCGTGTACGTATATCCTTGAAACTATGAAGTAGTCAATGAAGGACTTCGCCAGTTCTTCAAACGAAGAGATCGAACCTGCAGATAGTTTAGAAAACCAAAGTAGTGCAGCACCATCAAGATAAGTAGGAAAAGCTCAGCAGAGTATATGTTCATTGTTAGCACCGTTTAAAAATATCATAGACTGGAATTTTTAACATGAGCACGGGGGTCACCAATCCCCTTATATGGCTCAAGGGAAGTGGGTAGCACGAAATTTTTGGGCATTTGGAAGTTGGTGATCTCTTCGGAGAATGGGTTATCCAAGGTCAGCTTCTCCTTCGGTGGATTGAGACACAATGGATCAGTGTTGCCTTGAGCTGAGCCTTTGGAGCCTCTTTCATGTTTTTCAGCATTGTTGCGGATGGACAGTTCAGCTATCCTTCGGACCTTCACCCGAAGTTTGGCAATTTGAGCTAAGAGCTCTCCTTGTGTGGGTTGATGAACCCCGTTGTCAGCCATGTCGGAGGATTGGAGATCCTGTCAAAGAAGAGAATAAAGAGCTAGAGAAAGAAAATAGTGGGGTTAGATAAAGTTCCGGGCCCCATGTTGGGCGCCAAATGTTCCATTCCAACTTGACCGAGGTATATGGCTCCTTCTCCGACTGCTCGGTTTTGGGAGGAGCTATACGTCGTTCGAGGAGAGTGGTGGTAGACCTCGGCAATGCAAAACACGGCAGCGAGAGCACTTGCATAAAGCACTCCAATGCTCAAGTCAAAAGAGAATATTGATAAATTAATACCAATAAGAAAATGAAAGTGTGTTTGTCACCTGACCCTACTGAGGTATTTGGTGTGTTTATATAGATGAGTGTAGTGTTTAGTTTGTTGCTTGTTCCGATCTTTTTGGCTGGATTGTGAATGCTGTTTGTAACATTGTTAACGGAAAGTATTTGACTTGTTATGAATGCTGAGCCGAAATTACGAGATTGTCTCCATCTTATGTGGTCGGTTCTGATGTTAATCCTGTTGCTGATTTTGTAGAGGACACATCAATAGGTAAAATAACTATTGTTATCGTTATCAGTTTTAATTGTGTTAATAACAGATAATAAAGCGATATCAGCTGTTTAGATGTAACGTAAGAATTATACCAGCCGAACTATAACATACGTTTGGCCGAGTTATAGCTCGGTTAGAGTGTAACGGGTTACGAGTACATCAATTTATTTTAGACATATTATTATTATATAAAGGACATGAGTTGGAAAATGAAACCCATAAAGGTAAATGAAGCAGAAGAATGTGTGACCATTTGGTCAATGTATGTTTTATCGTTATCTCTTATATGCGTATATGTATGTGTAAAAGAGGAAGGGAGATATATAGGAGGGTAGTAGTGGCATGATAATGAAAGGTGTTCATACCCTGGGTCGAGCTATCCGACCCGGGATGATTGGCGACAAAGCGACCGACCTCTTCAGGTCAGACTATCCGACCTCTTCCTAAAAGAAGTCGGCCAAATCGACAGGAAAGCCCAAAAAAGGGCCCAACTCAAGGAATACGACCCAGATCCAAAGGCAGCCCAAGCCTATAGAGATAAGGGCGGTTCCATTGAAGATAAGCTGACATCACCAAAAGATAAGATAAGATAAGATAACTAACTTATCTATCTAAGAAGGTCATCCCACACTATTATAAATACACTGGAGCACCCAGGTATAACTCATACTCTGATTCTACTAAAAACCTGTTTAATACCCATGCTAACTTAAGCATCGGAGTCTCTTGCAGGTACCCCCACCCTCCGGTGACAAAGGATCAGCAGTGCAGCCAGTCCAACAAGTCCGACACGACAGCTCCGGCCGCTACCCCCAGCCGGACACGTCATCTCTGACATCTCGACTGAGATCGACCTACAGTTTCAGGTAACCCTCGGAACAAAAGGCAAATCTCATGGTGTCAAAATCAAGCGAATTATGCAATCTGAAAAGGTTGAAGCTTGAAAGTTGAAACGTATAATAGACACGTACATATATATGGATTGGTAAAAGAAGCTAAGATCAATATAATGTTTCCAATGTTTTTGTTCTTTTCTATTCATCTATCAAATGAACCAACGAGACTGTTACAACAGAATGAAATTGAAGGAAAGATTGAATAGTTCCATTTCGAATAAATAGTCAAATTAGTCCATCATTCATTTTTCAAATTAGTTTTTGAAAGATTTTTTTAATTAAATTTATTTTTTTAAAGATTTTAAATTAGTCATGTTAGTTCTTCCATTAATTTTTTTGTTGATGGTATCAAAATTTGCTAATGTAGCATGTTAAGTGACATCCCAAGACACACCTATAAATCTTAATTGACTATTTATATAATAAGTTTATGAAATTATATCATATCAAAATCTAATTGAAGAGAAAACTTGAGCCATTCAATTTGGGGTTGATTTGATTTAATTTTATAAACTAATTATGTTAATAGTCAATTAGAACTACTAGGTGTGTGTTTTGATGTTACTTAACGTAGAACATCAACAAAATTTGACCCCGTTAGCAATAGAAGTGATATGACTAATTTAAAATATTTAAAGGATGAATTTGATAAAAAAAATTTCAGAGACTAATTTAAACAATGAGTGATCTTTCAGGGACTAATTTGACTATTTATTCTTTCCATTTCCTTCGGTTTCCCTCGTTGGTTCCTTCTTATGTAATATATAGGGCAATTTACGTATATAAATTGAATGGACGAATTGTTTACCCAAATGCAACAATACAGATTTTATTACTTATGTGTCCTGAAACAAGTTTATGTAATCCGTGGAACCCTCTCACATTTTACAAATTGTATATAAACCGTGGAAGTCTCCCACGGTTTATGAAGGAATCAAACTATAGGAAAACAGTGGTTCCTGCCACGGATTATGAAGAAGGGAGCTTGAGCATAAACCATGTCAGCCTCCCACGGTTTATGAAGAGATCGCATTAAACAAAAACTTTTGGACCCTACAACGGTTTATGAACAAGAGACAAGCACACATCAACCGTAATAAATTTGTGTCAAAATTTTGTGCATGATATATATGTTCCTTAGTTATAATATCTTAAATGTAAAAAATATAGGATTACATGTTTGTTGGCGGTATCTTTAGGAATGTAAAATGAAAGTAAATAAGAGAGGGGAGCTATTAGCACTTTTATTATAGTGATTTGTTTGGAGATTATTATTATTATTATTATTATTATTATTATTATTATTATTATTATTATTATTATTATTATTATTATTATTATTGTTTGAGAAAATATAAAACAAAGATAAGAAATAAAAAATGTGAAATTTTAATTATGAATAAAAAATATATATGCTCAAGCTGTATGTTTATACTATTTTTTTATATTATAGTTAATCATATTAATATTATATTAACCTCGTATTGTAACTTCTAGTGTTTTCTAGATACTGTAATTGTCTTAACATCGTTTTTTAAGAAAAGCACTTCATGGATTCGAAATAAGCTCAACCAAAGAGTCAATAAATGGATATCTAATTCGCATTACTTCTACATGTGTGTCATATGTTTGGCAGATTACAGAGAAAGAGAAGTGTTACTCATCATGCCAAAATGCGATCACACATTTCATCTTTCTTGCATTGACATATGGCTGAGAAAACAATCCACTTGCCCGGTATGCTGTCTGCCGTTAAAAAACTCATCCGATGCGAATCATGTTAGAACTGTTACCTATACCATGAGCCAGCCTTTTGATGAGTTGCAGAAGAATCAGCCGTTATTAATGTTATTGTTGATCCCTATGTTGGTTCAGAGAGTGGGAGGTTGCAACACAAGAACTGATTTTTAGATTATTTGTATTACACTGAAACGTTTTCTATGGTTTTCGTTTTTAGATTTCAAATTTCAATAACACAAATTACATAGCCTTGTGGTTTTCTATGGTGTACCATGATAGGATAAAGATACAAACTATATTCCATGAATCCATACAAATGTAAAATATTACATAATCATAATGATTACTTGAATGGTGGAAATTGAATTTTATATATATTTATTACTACTATTTCTGTTTCATTTTATCCATTTTTTTTGTATGTTCTTAAGATAAGGTATTTTGAAAGTAAAAAAGAAGAAGATATTTTTGGTACAATTTGTATATAAATACGCAAAAGAATAATAGTGACAAAATAAAAGGGATTATAGGAATATCTTTAATGTCTTAGAATCATTGAATAGGATTATAGGAATATCTTTCATTGAATATTTATAGTTTTATCAAATTTTCAATTAGGTCCCTATATATTTTTTTCTTTTCAATTGGGTCCCTAAGGGTATACAAGTAATTTCACAATTCACTAACATTTTTTTGACGTTTAACGTTAACGGGGACTAAATTGAAAAAAAAAATGTATAGGGACCCAATTGAAAAGAAAAAAAGTATAGGGACTTAATTAAAAATTCGGTGAAACTGTAGGGACCTGCAGAGTAATTAAACCTTTTAAAATTTTAGGGATAAAAATGACTTATGCCTGAACTTTCAAGAACTATTTTGATTATAAAAAACTTTTTTACATGTCAAGTGACATGTGGCGAGGTGTCATTGATCTGACACCAATCATCTTGTGTCATGTGGCATTAACCTACCACGTCATCATGCAACGTGACACTTAACGTGATATGTTATCATCTAACTAATACAAGGACTACTTTGACTTATATTTTATTTTTCAAGGACTAATATGACTAAAAAAGATTATTTGAAGACTAATTTAAAGAATAAATGATATTTCATAGACGAATTTGACTATTAAATCATTTTCATTCATTTCTTTGTAAAACTCAAAATATTCAAAGATCCACAGTTAAAAATAAAATTCAATTTATTTTCCCATAAAACTGATTATTATTTATTTTTTTTCTTTTGAAAAATTTAAATGAGAGAGTTTTACTTACTTTATTTCTTTCCCCTACTTGTTTTCTCTTAATCTAAACCTGCTGATTATTTTTAATGACAGATTTTATGCTAATGGCCCGGAGTTAAAGACTTTCTTCTTCACCCTTCTGTTTCAACGACAAATTTCAAAGCTTTCTATTAGATTTTCTTCTAGCCTCAAATTTTCTTCTTTGTTGAAAAAACAAAAAAATACAAAACAAAAAAACGGAAAACTTTTTTTTAAGCTTATGCATGAGCTTATAAAGGTTTAACCATGGAGGGTAGAGACGTGGTTAGCAGTGGTGGGGTTACGGTGGTGGGATCCGATGGTCCGTCGGACTACCATGCTGCTCCCAGGAACGACAATCCAGCTCCGGCTGGTGGATCCGCCATGGCCATGTCGGGAACGCAGGTGGGTGCTCCGCTGCAGTCGGCGGTTGCAGCAGTGTCGGAGAAGAAGAAGAGGGGTCGACCCAGGAAGTACGCAGCAGACGGGTCGTCGGTTACTATGGCGATGTCTCCGAAGCCGATTTCTTCTTCGGGTCTACCGGCGGTGATCGATTTCTCTTCGGGAAAGCGCGGGAAAGTGCGGCCACCTGGCTCCGTCAATAAAGCCAAGTTCGAGGTTGAGAATATAGGTACTGACGTGTACCCCTAAGAACTCGGCAACTATCCTTTCATCCTAACCGACCAAATATTTCGGAACTCATATCAAAACCTAAAACGGAACTCAAACACAAATTACACACGTGACTAATATCATCTCCAGTCCGTTACTAACAACGGCACTCACCTTAGATATCGGAACAAACGCAAGGAAGAATGATCCCCCCACTCATCTATAAAACAAGCCAAGCAACCCTTAAAACACAGGTCATAAAACTCACTCTAATTCATTACTTTCATCTCTTACAGTTCACATACTTACTTGAGCGTCGGAGTGTTTTTTGCAGGTGTTCCCGCCGCCGTGTTTCATCGTGCCGAGGTTATTGCTGAAGGCTACCTTCCAGACGATGTATAGCTCCACCAATAGATTAGCAGCCTCGCTGGGAGAGATATACCTCGGCTAGACCTGAACGGAACATTTGGCTCCCACCGTGGGGCCGAAGCAGTTAATCTAACCCCACTATTCCTTATATATTGCACTTTATTTTTTCTCTTTTACACAGGTTTCTCCAACCTTTTAACATGGCCGACAACGGAGTTCACCAGCTCACTCAGGCCGAACTACAAGCAGAAGTCAAACGGCTTGCTGAGTTGTCCACCCAGAATAACGCCAGTAAGCATGATGAAAAGGGCCCAACCAAAGGCAGTACAGACCTACTAAGTGTCAACCCACCAAAAGAGAAGCTTACCTTGGACAACCCTTTCTCGGAGAAAATCACCAACTACCAGATGCCAAAGAATTTCACGCTACCTTCTTCGCTTGAGCCATATAAGGGGATTGGTGACCCCCGGGCTCATATTAAGAAATTTCAATCTATGATGTTTTTCAATGGCCCTAACAATGAACCTGTTCTTTGTAGAGCTTTCCCTACCTACCTCGACGGCATTGCGTTACTTTGATTTTCAAAATTACCTGCAGGTTCGATCTCTTCCTTTGAAGAACTAGCGAAGTCCTTCATAGACTACTTCGCTGCAGCACGGATATACGTACACAGATCCGATTATCTCGGCACCATCCGTCAAGGTCCCCATGAAAGCCTGAAAGACTATCTGACCAGATTTGCAGAAGCAACAATGGAAATACCCGATCTGGACCCTGCTGTCCACCTACATGCCCTCAAGGCCGGCCTCCGACCCGGAAAATTCAGAGAGACGATCGCAGTCACCAAGCCAAAGACATTAGAGAAGTTTCGAGAAAGATCAGCTGGATGATAAACCCCAATTTTGTGGTTTATCTTGTGCTTAATTTGGGGAATTTTATCACCTTTTCCCACATTTATTCAATGAAATAGCATGGTTTTGCAATTTTTCCTTGATTTGTGCTTAAATGTGAAAACATACTTTTTAGGACCTAAAATTGGTGATTTTAATTCACTTTAATTCCATTCGATGCCTTGATATATTTTTTGAGTGATTTCAGGTTCATAAGGCAAGTATTGGATGGAAGAAGTGAGGAGAAAAGCATGCAAAGTGGGAGAACTCATGAAGAAATGAAGGAACCGTAAAGCTGTCAAGCCTGACCTCTTCGCACTCAAATGACCATAACTTGAGCTACAGAGATCCAAATGAGACGGTTCCAGTTGCGTTGGAAAGCTAACATCCGGGGCTTTGAAATGATATAAAATTTGCCATATGTTTCTTCGCGTTCAGGGGCGCGCACGCGCCATGTACGCGTGCGCGCCGATGGAGCTGCGTGGGTCCACTTTTTGCACTTCGTTGGGGGCGATTTCTAGCTCATTTTAGGCCAAATCTAACTCATTTCTAATGCTATTGAACCCAAGGATTGAAGGGAGAATGAACCAAGTAGTCATAGTTTAGTTTTCATCATGTTTTAGGCTAGAATTCTAGAGAGAGAAGCTCCCTTCTCTCTAGAATTTAGGGTAATTTAGGTTTAATTTTCTTAAATCCAACTTTTTAATTCTTGTTTTGATTTAGTTTCTCCTTTTAATTTCTTGTTGTTACATCTCTACTCTTCTAGTTTTACTTGTCATTTCCTTTATTTTGTCCTCTTTTATGTTTATGAACAATTGTTGGATCTCAATTTCTTCTAATGCAAATTTTATGCTTCTATGTCCTTTTTATGTTAATCTTAATTGCTATTGTTGATTTCTTGCTTGTGGTAGTTATGGGCCCTTTTAATTCTTGCAATTTATGATGTTTACTTTTATTGCACTCTACATGTTTGATGAAATGTTTCCTTTAGTTTTTGAGTAGCTTTCTTTGCTCTTGGCCTAGGCTAAGGGAATTGAGTGACCTTGAGTCATTGGGTCTCAATGATTTGGTGATTTGAGAATCCTAGGTGATCAATTTGATACTCATTGACGCCAACCCACTACTAATCTAATTAGTAGGTAGGTTGGGACTTATGGGTTGATGTGATCAAGCCTATTTGACGTACTTCAAGCTTAGGAGTAAATATTACGTACTTAAAGCTTTTGGAAGTAGACTTAATAGGTTGGCCTCTCATAATTGTCAATATATGGTTTGTAGACAAGGATGGTGATCTCAATTACCTATGTCTAGCCAAGAGTACTTTCCTTTATTTTATTAAGTTCTTATTATTTACTTTCTTGTCATTTAATTCTTGCCCCTTATCAATCAAACCCCCCCTTGCATTTTCATAGCCAATAATTAAACACTTCATTGTAATTCCTTGTGAGACGACCCGGAGTTCAAATACTTCGGTTAATTCTTATTGGGGTTTGTACTTGTGACAACCAAATTTAATTTGATTCGAGGATTGACTATTGGTTTGGACTATACTAACAACGTAATTATTTTGTGGAATTTCGAACCGGTATAAATTTTTGATATCACTGGACAAATAGAGATTGAAGAACTCCGTGAGGCCAACAGAACAGAAAGAAAACCTAGAATGGAGGAAGACAGAATGCCAAGGTCGGCGAACAACAAAGAGCTCACCCCAAAATTCGACAACTACACCAGATTCAACACAAGGAGGGAAAAAATAATCAAAGAAATACTCAACGCTAAAATCATAAAACTACCAGCAAGAGCTGGGAAGAGATTTGTTGACAAAAACAAGCACTGTGCTTTCCACCAGAAGTACAGACACACAACCGATGAGTGCGTGATAGCCAAAGATCTATTGGAAAGATTAGCTCGGCAAGGCCTCCTGGATAAGTACATCGAAGGAAGTAAACATAAAGAGGGTGATAGGGACAAAGAAGAGCGCCAACAAACCTCGGGAAACAAGGAAGCCAATAAATAGTCAAACAACACCCCACCTAAAGGGATTATAAACTGCATATCCGGAGGATTTGCCGGGGGAGGCGAAACAACTTCGGCGAGAAAACGTAGCTACCGCACAATGCTGGCAATCGAAGGAACAACACCACATAGCAACAAAAATGTACCCAACCTAGAAATCACTTTCAACCAGGAAGACATATGCTCGGCCGCACCACACTCAGACGACCCCGTGGTAATTTCCATCCAAACAGGCGAGCTATTGGTAAGAAAAGTCCTTCTGGACCCAGGTAGTAGTGCCGATGTTCTTTTTTATACTACTTTTATAAAAATAAAAATATCTGAAAAACTCATACAACCCTCATCCGGAGAATTAGTCGGATTCTCTGGAGAAAGAGTGCCAATCAAGGGTTACATATGGCTAAAAACGATGATGGGAAACCACCCATTGTCACGAATCATTGACATACAATATCTTATAGTTGATTGCCCTAGTCCTTATAATATTATTCTCGGAAGACCTGCCCTGAACATGTTCAGGGCAGTAGTTTCAACTTTTCATCTATGTGTCAAATTCCAGGCACAGGATGGAAAGATAGCGACACTCCATTCAGATCGCTAACAAGCCCGGCAATGCTACAATGCAAGCCTAAAGAAGTCGGCTTCAGGAAAAGAATTCCAACAAGAGGTCAAAGTAATTCACAACACAAATGAGGTACTGTTCCTAGCAGAGCTTGACCCTCGAGGGGACACCCAAAAAAGGCCTCAACCAGCAGACGAGCTCCTGGAAGTCCCACCGACGTCAAAACCAGAACAAGTCACATACATCTGTCAAGCACTACAAGGAAAAGAAAGATCAGAGCTCATAAAAGTACTACAAGACAATGCCGACTTATTTGCCTGGACCCCAGCAGACATGCCAGGTATAAACCCAAACATTATCTGCCACAAGTTCGTCACCGACAGAACAAGCCGACCTATAGCTCAAAAGAAGAGGAATCTCGAGGAAGAAAAATCAAAGGCAGCCCTAGAAGAAACCAGAAAGCTTCTTAAATCTAACTTCATCAAAGAAATCAGATTCACCACATGGCTCTCAAACGTGGTAATGGTAAGGAAAAATTCAGGTAAATGGTGCATGTGCGTCGACTTTACAGACTTAAATAAGGCATGCCCTAAAGATGCTTATCCCTTACCCTGCATTGATAAACTCATAGATAACGCATCAGGTTTCAAAAGCTTGAGCTTCATGGATGCATACTCTGGCTACAACCAGATCCTCATGCATCCAGAAGACCAAAACAAGACAGCATTTATAACTGAGCATGGAAATTTTTGTTATAGAGTAATCCCATTTGGTCTAAAGAATGCAGGTGCAACCTACCAACGACTAATGGACAAAGTGTTCCGTCATCAAATAGGTCGAAACATGAAAATCTATATGGATGATATGGTCGCCAAGACCATTCAAGAAAAGTCACATTGCGACGACCTCAGGGAAATATTTGAACAGATCCGAGCATACAATATGAGACTCAACCCAGAGAAATGTGCCTTTGGGTACAAGGAGGCAAATTCCTGGGATTCATGCTAACCTCACGAGAAACTGAAGCAAACCCTGAAAAATGTGAGGCAATACTTAACATGGCGAGCCCTAGAACAATAAAAGAAGTACAACAATTGGCAGGAAAGGTAGTGGCACTATCTCGGTTCTTGCCAGCAGCGTCAAGCCGATCATACCATTTCTTCCAAACAATATCAAAGAATAGGAAATTTCAATGGACAGAAGAGTGCGAGAAAGCATTCGCCGAGCTCAAAACCATTCTATCATCACCACCCGTGCTGTAAAGACCAGAAGTCAGTAAACCTTTATACGTATATTTATCTGTTTCTAATTTTTCTATAAGCTCGGCTCTAGTCATTGAGACAGGAAAAATACAACAACCAGTATACTTCGTCACTAGAATCATGCAATCAACAGAGCAAAGGTATCCGAGAATAGAACAGCTAGCTTTAGCACTTGTAATAACAGCAAGAAGACTCAGGAACTACTTCCAAAGCCACACAATAATAGTGAGGACAAACCAACCATTAAGACAAATACTGACAAAACCAGAATTAGCTGGATGATGAGCGGATAATTTATACGCTTTTTGGCATTATTTTTACATAGTTTTTAGTATGATTTAGTTAGTTTTTACTATGTTTTTATTAGTTTTTATGCAAAATTCACATTTTTGGACTTTACTAGGAGTTTGTGTGTTTTTCAGTGATTTCAGGTATTTTCTAGCTGAAATTGAGGGACCTGAGCAAAATCTGATTCAGAGGCTGAAAAAGGACTGCAGATGCTGTTGGATTCTAACATCCCTGCACTCGAAATGAATTTTCTGGAGCTACAAGATTCCAAATGGCATGCTCTCAATTGCGTTGGAAAGTAGACATCTAGGGCTTTCCAGAAATATATAATAGTCTATACTTTGCTCGAGTTTAGACGATACAAACTGGTGTTCAACGCTGGTTCTCTGTCCTATTCTGGCGTTAAACGCCAGAAACAGGTTACAAGTTGGAGTTAAACGCCCAAAACAGGTTACAACCTGACGTTTAACTCCAAAAACAGCCTAGGTACGTGTAAAGCTCAAGTCTCAGCCCCAGCACACACCAAGTGGGCCCCGGAAGTGGATTTCTGCACTATCTATCATAGTTTACTCATTTTCTGTAAACCTAGGTTACTAGTTTAGTATTTAAACAATTTTTAGAGATTTATTTTGTACCTCATGACATTTTCACGTTTTACATTGTATCTCTATGGCATGAGTCTCTAAACTCCATGATTGGGGGTGAGGAGCTTTGCTGTGCCTCGATGAATTAATGTAAGTACTTCTGTTTTCTATTCAAACACGCTTGTTTCTGTTCTAAGATATTCACTCGCACTTAACCATGATGAATGTGATGATCCGTGACACTCATCACCATTCTCAACCTATGAACGCGTGCCTGACAACCACTTCTGTTCTACCTTAGATTGAGTGTGTATCTCTTTGATTCCTGGTTCACGAGTTTAATTACCTCTCCTGACAACAGAGCATTCGAATCCGTGAGATCAGAGTCTTCGTGGTATAGGCTAGAATTATTAGCGGCCATTCTTGAGATCCGAAAAGTCTAAACCTTGTCTACGGTATTCCGAGTAGGATCTGGGATGGGATGACTGTGACGAGCTTCAAACTCACGAATGCTGGAAATAGTGACAGACGCAAAAGGATCAATGGATCCTATTCCAACATGAGTGAGAACCGACAGATGATTAGCCATGCGGTGACAGGGCATATGGACCATTTTCACTGAGAAGACGGATGGTAGCCACTGACAACGGTGATCCACCAACATACAGCTTGCCATGGAAGGAGTCTTGCGTGCGTGAAGAAGAAGACAGTAGGAAAACAGAGATTCAGAAGACAGAGCATCTCCAAAACCTCAATCTGTTCTTCATTACTGCACAACAAGTAACCTTTATTTCATGTTATTTAGTTTTCATAACAAAAGTAATTTTTATTTTTAATCTCCTGACTAAGATTTACAAGATAACCATAGATTGCTTCAAGCCAACAATCTCCGTGGGATCGACCCTTACTCACGTAAGGTATTACTTGGACGACCCAGTGCACTTGCTGGTTAGTGGTACGAGTTGTGAAAATTGTGATTTACAATTCGTGTACCAAGTTTTTGGCGCCGTTGCCGGGGATTGTTCGAGTTTGGACAACTGACGGTTTATTTTGTTGCTTAGATTAGGAAAAATTTTTTTTTTTGGTTTAGAGTCTTCTATTATTGTTTTTGGTTGAAAATTTTTTTTAAATCCTTATTTTCTCTTTTTAAATTTTTTGAAAATTTTTATAAACTAATAATTGAGTTTTTCTGTTTGAGTTTAGTTTCATATTTTAAGTTTGGTGTCAATTGCATGTTTTTATTTTCTTTTAAATTTTCGAATTTGTGTTCATTGTTCTTTCTTAATCTTCAAGTTGTTCTTGTTTATTTTCCTTGTTTGATCTTTAGTTTTTCTTGTTTTGTGATTTTTCTTGTTTTTATTGTGCATTTTCGAATTATTAGTATCCAAAATATAAAAAAAAATTATACATTAAATACCTTTATTAAAACACTTTAAATTTATAGCTCAATTGGCTAGAGCGATGTGCTTATGTTCTTGGTAATTGGGAATCTTCCTTTTAAAACTTTTTCAAAAATAATTTTTCTTTGATTAAATCTCATGTCAAACTTTTAAGTTTGGTTTCTCTTGTTATTTTTTTATTTTCGAAAACTTATTTTTATTTTTCTAGAAGTTTTAAGTTTGGTGTTCTTTTTTATGTTCTTGTGAGTCTTCAAAGTGTTCTTGAAACTTCTTTGTGTTTCGATCTTAAAATCTTTAAGTTTGGTGTTCCTTGGTGTTTTCCCTCTAAAACTTTCAAAAAACAAGGAACATTAGATCTAAAAATTTTAAGTCTTGTGTCATTTTATTGTTTTTCTCTTTCCTCATTAAATTCAAAAATATCTTTTCTCCTTATTTTAAATTGAATTTTCGAAAATTACTTTTAAAAATTCAGATTTTTATTTTAAAAATCAAATCTTTTCAAAAATCATATCCAAAGTTTTTCAAATCTTCTCAATTAAGCAATTATTTTCATTTTCAAATTTATTTTTCTCTTGGTTTTCAAAATTTACATTTTAATTTCTAAATATTTTATTTTATTTTATCTTATTATTTTTATTTATCTTAATAATTTGGTTTGTCCTAGTTAAATAAAATAAAAACAAAAATTTATTTTATTTGCAATTCATATCAATTCCATTTTATCCATCATGGATCTAAGTGGAAATGAACATTCCAGAAGGACTCTGGGGTCATATGCTAATCCCACTACTACTGCATATGGGAATAGTATCTGTATACCTCTGGTGCACGAAATTGGAAATCACAGTTCTTCACAAATTCGCACAACTAACCAGCAAGTGCACTGGGTCGTCCAAGTAATACCTTACGTGAGTAAGGGTCGATCCCACGGAGATTGTTGGCTTGAAGCAATCTATGGTTATCTTGTAACTCTTAGTCAGGAAAACAATAAAATAATTCACTTATCAAATTTGATTGTAAGGAATAAAAGGGCAGAACACAAATTATACTTATATGCAATGATGGAGAATATGTTGGAGTTTTGGAGATGCTTTGTCTTCTAAAATTCTGCTTTCCTCTGTTTCTGATTCACGCACGCATGTCCTCCTATGGCAAGCTATGTGTTGGTGGATCACCGTTGTCAATGGCTACCATCCATCCTTCCAGTGAAAAGGGTCCAGGTGCGCTGTCACCGCACGGCTAATCATCTGCAGGTTCTCAATCGTACCGGAATAGGATTTACTATCCTTTTGCGTCTGTCACTACGTCCAGCACTCGCGAGTTTGAAGCTTGTCACAGTCATTCAATCCCTGAATCCTACTCGGAATACTACAGACAAGGTTTAGACTTTCCGGATTCTCTTGAATGCTGCCATCAATCTAGCTTATACCACGAAGATTCCGATTAAGAGATCTAAGAGATATTCATTCATTCTACAGTGGAATGTAAGTGGTTGCCAGGCACGCGTTCGTGGAGGAATGATGATGATTGTCACGTTCATCACATTCATATTGAAGTGCGAATGGATATCTTAAATAGGAACACGCATGTTTGAATGGAAAACAGAAATACTTGCATTAGTTCATCGAGACACAGCAGAGCTCCTCACCCCCAACAATGGAGTTTAGAGACTCATGCCGTCAAAAGGTACAAAGTTTAGATCTAAAATGTCATGAGATACAAAATAAATCTCTAAAAGTTGTTTAAATACTAAACTAGTAACCTAGGTTTACAGAAAATGAGTAAACTATGATAGATGGTGCAGAAATCTACTTCTGGGGCCCACTTGGTGTTGCTGGGGCTGTGACTTAAGCTTCTCACATGCATGGGCTGTTTTGGGCATTCAACGCCAGGTTGTAACCTGTTTCTGGCATTGAACTCCAACTTGTAACTTGTTTCTGGCGCTGGACGCCAGACTGTAACATGGAACTGGATTTGAACGCCAGTTTACGTCGTCTATCCTTAAGCAAAGTATGGACTATTATATATTTCTGGAAAGCCCTGGATGTCTACTTTCCAACGCAATTGGAAGCGCGCTATTTGGACTCCTGTAGCTCCAGAAATTCCATTCCGAGTGCAGAGAGGTCAGAATCCAACAGCATCAGCAGTCCTTTTTCAGCCTGAATCAGATTTTTGCTCAGCTCCCTCAATTTCAGCCAGAAAATACCTGAAATTACAGAAAAATACAAAAACTCATAGTAAAGTCCAGAAATATGAATTTTTCCTAGAAACTAATGAAAATAAACTAAAAACTAACTAAAACATACTAAAAACTATATGAAATTATCCCCAAAAAGCGTATAAAATATCTGCTCATCACAACACCAAACTTAAACTGTTGCTTGTCCCCAAGCAACTAGATAAATAAAATAGACTACTAATAAGTCAGGAAGCAATAATATCTCAGAGTTTTTGAGTGAAGCTCAGATTCTAATTAGATGAGCGGGACTAGTAGCTTTTTGCTTCCAAACAGTTTTGGCACCTCACTTTATCCATTGAAGCTCAGAGTGATTGGCATCTATAGGAACTTAGAATGCAGATAGTATTATTGATTCTCCTATTTCAGTATGATGATTCTTGAACACAACTACTTTATGAGTCTTGGCCGTGGCCCTAAGCACTTTGTTTTCCAGTATTACCACCGGATACATAAATGCCACAAACACATAATTGGGTGAACCTTTTCCGATTGTGACTCAGCTTGCTAAAGTCCCCAATTAGAGGTGTCCAGGGTTCTTAAGCACACTCTTCTTTTTGCATTGGACCTTGACTTTAACTGTTCAGTCTCAAGTTTTCACTTGACACCTTCACGCCACAAGCACATGGTTAGGGACAGCTTGGTTTAGCCGCTTAGGCCAGGATTTTATTCCTTTAGGCCCTCCTATCCACTGATGCTCAAAGCCTTGGGATCCTTTTTATTTACCCTTGCCTTTTGGTTTTAAGGGTTATTGGCTTTTTGCTCTTGCCTCTTGGTTTTAAGAGCTTTGACTTTTTCTGCTTGCTTTTTCTTTTTCTTTCTCTATATTTTTTTTTCTGCAAGCTTTTGTATTCACTGCTTTTTCTTGCTTCAAAAATCATTTTTATGATTTTTCAGATTATCAATAACATGTCTCATGTTCATCATTCTTTCAAGAGCCAACATATTTAACAGTCTTAAACATCAAATTCAAAAGACATATGCACTATTCAAGCATTCATTCAGAAGACAGAAAGCATTGCCACCACATGCAAATAATTAGAATTTTTCTTATTAAAAACTCGAAAAATATTGCCTCTTATTCTAAAGAAATTCTTCTATTTTATTCATGTTTAATGATGATGATAAAATTAAATTATAGCTTAATTGGAGATAAAATAAAAAATATAGATACTAATTACTACTATATGACTCCTAAGGTAAAACTAAAATAAAAATAGTTATCACAGAGTTAAGGCTAAGATTGAAATTTAACAACCTTTGTTCTGGGAAGTGGATGTTCCTCTAATCTGCGGGGTGCTTGGTCCTTCAAGAGATAATTTCTGGCGCTTCAATTCCCTTAAATCACGCCCTTGCTCCTCCTGTTCTTTAAGCAAACAGCAAAGAATGCTACTTTGTTCCTTCTGTTCTTTCTTTATTTGTTCCATAGCTTCTTGCATCTTGGTAATAGATATTTCAAGATACTCCCAGTATTCAGATTGAGGGATTTCTGGGAGAATTTCCTGTGTTCTCTTCTTGATGGGGTCATCCTGTGCTTGTTATTTTTCCATTGATGCTTTGGTGATTGGTCGCTCAACTGAGATATACTCAGTTATTCCCATCCTTACTCCAGCGTCCTTGCAGAGCATAGAAATCAAGCTTGGATAAGCCAACCTGGCATCTTTGGAATTTTTTGTTTGCAATTTTGTAAAATTCAGTTGAAATCAGTTGATGAACTTCCACTTCTTTTTCCATCATGACGCAATGGATCATCACTGCTCTTCTAATAGTGACTTCAGAACGGTTGCTAGTGGGCAGCAGAGAATGCCCAATGAAGTCCAGCCATCCTCTGGCGACTGGTTTGAGATCTTCTCTTTTGAGTTGATTTGGGACACCCTTTGTGCTGGTGGTCCACCAGGCTCCAGGGATACATATATCCTCTAGAATCTTATCCAGGCCCTTGTCTGTTCTCATCATTCTCCTATTGAAGGAGTCTGGATCATCTTTCAGCTGAGGTAG
The DNA here is from genome assembly GCF_003086295.3 of Arachis hypogaea. Lineage (NCBI taxonomy): Eukaryota > Viridiplantae > Streptophyta > Magnoliopsida > Fabales > Fabaceae > Arachis > Arachis hypogaea. Next base: position 14,323,784 of record NC_092050.1, read on the forward strand.
CTTTAAGATCTCCCTGATCTTGTCAGGGTGGGTATGAACAATCTTTCCTCTGACCAAGGTCCGATAGTCATAGAGAGCAGATCCAGATAGTCTTTGCTTGTCTGTTTGCCACATATTAGCATAGAACTCCTGGACCATATTCCTTCCCACTTTCGTTTCAGGATTAGCTAGGATCTCCCAGTTCCTGATTCGAATTTGCTCCTGGATCTCTGGATATTCGTCTTCTTTCAGATCGAATCTAACTTCCGGGATCACTGATCTTAGACCCATTATTTTGTAATAATGGTCTGAATGTTCTTTAGTTAAGAACTTCTCTTGATTCCAAAGTGGTTTTGGAACACTCTCTTTCTTGCCTCTTGGAGTGGGTTGTTTTCCTTTAGGAGCCATTATCTTAGTGGGTATGGTTTAGTGATCACGGATAAACACACCAAACTTAGAGGTTTGCTTGTCCTCAAGCAAAAGAAAAGAAAGGAGAGGGATAGAAGGAGAGATAGTGTAGGATGGTGGATGAGAGGAAGGAAGCCGAATGGGTTTTTAAAAGGGAGGGGGGTTTTCGAAAATAGGGAGAAAGATAAGATAGAAGATATGATTTAAAAAAAATAAGTATGATAAGAAAAGATATACTTTAAAATTGAAAAGATATGAAAGATATTTGAAAAAGATAAAATTGGATTTTTGAAAAAGATAATATGGAGATTTGAAAAAGATATTGATTAGTTGAAAAGATTTTTGAATGAAAAAAGATAGATTTGTTTTGGAAATTTTGAAAAAGAGTTGAATTGGATTGAAAAAAAAAGGATTTGTGCTTTATGGATTAAGATACATTTAATATTTTTAAAGAAGGGTTTTTAGAAATCAGGGTTTGTAACATGTTTATGCAAGAAATCATGAATTGAAACATGAAAATTAAGATTAAAATGAAAAATATGAAAAAAAAAAAAACGAATTTACCTCCTCCCCACCATCCTGGCGTTTGAACGCCCAAACGCTGCATGTTTTGGGCGTTCAACGCCCAACTGCTGCTTCTCCTGGGCGTTCAACGCCCAGCTGTTGCTTCTTTCTGGCGTTGAACGCCAGGAACTCCTTTGTCACTGGGCGTTTTTCTGAACGCCCAGGACGCTGTAAATCTGGCGTTAAACGCCCAAAAGGAGCTTCTTTCTGGCGTTCAACGCCCAGAAGATGCTTCTTTCTGGCGTTTAACACTCAGATGGCTATCCTTACTGGCGTTCAACGCCCAGTGGATGCTTCTTTTGGGCGTTGAACGCCCAAAACAGATTTTTACTGGCGTTTTCTTGCCAGTGAGCTCTTTTTTCTCTGTTTTGTGTGTAGAATCCTTCTGTAACCCTGTAAACTTATACAATTGACTCTTTACCTTAGTATCAATGAACTTTATATAAACAAATAAAATCAAGAATAGGGCAAAATGCTTAGAGAAAGTGATGTCCCATGGCTGGGTTGCCTCCCAGCAAGCGCTTCTTTATTGTCTTTAGCTGGACCTTGCTGAGCTTTTAATTTAGCTTCAGTCTTGAGCACTCTTGCTCAATATTGCCTTCAAGATAGTGCTTGATTCTCTGTCCATTAACAATGAACTTCTTATCAGAATCAATATCTTGAAGTTCCACATAACCATATGGTGATACACTTGTAATCACATATGGTCCCCTCCACCGGAATTTCAGTTTCCCGGGGAATAGCCTGAGTCTAGAGTTAAACAACAGAACCTTCTGTCCTGGTTCAAAGATTCTAGATGATAGCTTTCTGTCATGCCACTTTTTTTATTTCTCTTTATAAAGCTTGGCATTTTCGAAAGCAGTGAATCTGAATTCCTCTAGCTCATTTAGCTGAAGCAATCTTTTTTCTCCAGCTAATTTGGCATCAAAGTTCAGGAATCTGGTTGCCCAGTAGGCTTTATGTTCCAGTTCCACAGGCAGGTGACATGCCTTACCATATACAAGTTGGTATGGAGAGGTCCCTATAGGAGTCTTGAATGCTGTTCTGTATGCCCACAGAGCATCATCCAAGCTTCTTGCCCAATCCTTTCTACGGGTATTTACAGTCCGTTCTAGGATTCTTTTTAGCTTTCTGTTAGAGACTTCAGCTTGCCCATTAGTTTGTGGATGATATGGAGTTGCCACCTTGTGGTGAATCCCATACCGGACCATGGCAGAGTAAAGCTGTTTGTTGCAGAAGTGAGTGCCCCCATCACTGATTAGTACTCTAGGGACCCCAAACCTGCTGAAGATATATTTCTGGAGGAACTTCAGCACTGTTTTAGTATCATTGGTGGGTGTGGCAACGGCCTCTACCCATTTTGATACGTAGTCAACTGCCACCAGAATATAAGTGTTTGAGTATGATGGTGGGAAAGGTCCCATGAAGTCAATTCCCCATACGTCAAACAACTCAATCTCCAAGATTCCTTGTTGAGGCATGGCGTAACCATGAGGCAGATTACCAGCTCTTTGGCAACTGTCACAGTTACGTACAAACTCTCGGGAATCTCTATAGAGTGTGGGCCAATAGAAGCCACATTGGAGGACCTTGGTGGCTGTTCGCTCACCTCCGAAATGGCCTCCATATTATGATCCATGGCAATACCATAGGATCCTCTGTGCTTCTTCTCTAGGCACACACCTACGGATTATTCCGTCTGCACATTTCTTGAAGAGATAGGGTTCATCCCACAAGTAGTACTTTGCATCAGTGATTAATTTTTTCTTTTGTTGCCTGTTGTACTCTTTGGGTATGAACCTTGCAGCTTTATAGTTTGCAATGTCTACAAACCATGGTGTTTCCTGAATGGCAAATAATTGCTCATCCGAAAAAGTCTCAGAGATCTCAAAAGAAGGTTGGGATGTCCCTTCTACTGGCTCTATCCGGGACAGATGATCAGCCACTTGGTTCTCTATCCCTTTTTTGTCTCTTATTTCTATATCAAACTCTTGCAGAAGCAACACCCATCTGATGAGCCTGGGTTTTGAATCCTGCTTTGTGAGTAGATATTTAAGAGCAGCATGGTCAGTATACACAATCACTTTTGATCCTACTAAGTATGATCTGAACTTGTCAATGGCATAAACCACTGCAAGCAATTCTTTTTCTGTGGTTGTGTAATTTTTCTGGGCGTTATTTAAAATGCGGCTAGCATAATAAATGACATGCAGAAGCTTGTCATGCCTCTGTCCCAATACTGCACCAATGGCGTGATCACTAGCATCACACATTAGCTCAAATGGTAATGTCCAGTCTGGTGCAGAAATAACTGGTGCTGTGATCAGCTTGGCTTTCAGCATTTCAAACGCTTGCAGACACTCTGTGTCAAACACAAATGGCGTGTCAGCAGCTAGCGGATTGCTCAGAGGTTTTGCGATTTTTGAAAAATCCTTTATAAACCTCCTATAGAATCTTGCATGCCCCAGAAAGCTTCTGATTGCCTTAACATTGGCAGGTGGTGGTAATTTTTCAATTACCTCTATTTTTGCTTGATCCACCTCTATTCCCTTGTTTGAAATTTTATGCCCAAGGACAATCCCTTCAGTCACCATAAAGTGACATTTTTCCCAGTTTAAAACCAGGTTGGTCTCTTGGCATCTTTTCAGAACTAGTTTCAGGTGATCAAGACAGGAGCTGAATGAGTCTCCATATACTGAGAAGTCATCCAAGAAGACTACCAGAAATTTTTCCACCATATCAGAGAAAATAGAGAGCATGCATCTCTGGAAGGTTGCAGGCGCATTACACAGCCCAAACGGCATCCTTCTATAAGCAAATACTCTAGATGGACATGTGAATGCTGTTTTCTCTTGATCCTGGAGATCTACTACAATCTGGTTATAGCCTGAGTAGCCATCCAAAAAGCAGTAATAATCATGACCTGCCAGTCTTTCTAGCATCTGGTCTATGAATGGTAAAGGAAAATGATCCTTTCTGGTGGCTGTATTGAGCCTTCTGTAGTCAATACACATGCGCCACCCTATAACTGTTCTTGTAGGAACCAGTTCATTCTTTTCATTATGAACCACTGTCATGCCTCCCTTTTTGGGGACAACTTGAACAGGGCTCACTCAGGGGCTATCAGAAATAGGATAAATAATCCCAACCTCCAGTAATTTGGTGACCTCTTTCTGCACCACTTCCTTCATGGCTGGATTTAGCCGCCTCTGTGGTTGAACCACTGGTTTAGCATTATCCTCCAATAAGATTTTGTGCATGCATCTAGCTGGGCTTATGCCCTTAAGGTCACCTATGGACCACCCAAGAGCTGTCTTGTGTGTCCTTAGCACTTGAATCAGTGCTTCCTCTTCCTGTGGATTTAAAGCAGAGCTTATGATCACTGGAAAAGTGTCACCTTCTCCTAGAAATGCATATTTCATGGATGGTGGTAATGGTTTGAGCTCGGGTTTAGGAGGTTTTTCCTCTTCCAGAGGAAATTTCAGAGGCTCTTTCATTTCCTCTGATTCCTCCAAATCAGGCTGAACATCTTTAAAGATGTCTTCCAACTCTTATTCGAGACTCTCAGCCATGTTGATCTCTTCTACCAAAGAGTCAATAAGATAAACTTTCATGCAGTCTTTTGATGTGTCTGGATGCTGCATGGCTTTGACAGCATTCAACTTAAACTTATCCTCATTGACTCTCAGGGTTATTTCCCCCTGTTGGACATCAATGAGAGTTCGTCCAGTTGCTAGGAAGGGTCTTCCTAGAATGAGAGTAGCACTCTTGTGCTCCTCCATTTCCAGCACTACAAAGTCAGTGGGAAAGGCGAATGGCCCAACTCTGACAATCATGTCTTCAATCACGCCTGATGGGTATTTAATGGAGCCATCAGCAAGTTGAAGACATATCCGGGTTAGTTTAACTTCTTCAGTTAAACCAAGCTTTCTGATAGTGGATGCAGGTATTAGGTTGATGCTTGCCCCAAGATCACATAAAGCTGTCTTGGTGTAATTACCTTCTAATGTGCATCGTATCAGAAAACTCCCAGGGTCTTTAAGCTTTTCAGGAAAGCTTTTCAGAATGACTGCACTGCATTCTTCAGTGAGGAGAACTCTTTCAGTTTCTCTCCAATCCTTCTTATGACTCAAGATCTCTTTCATGAACTTGTCATAAGAAGGTATTTACTCAAGTGCCTCTGCAAATGGAATCTTTATTTCAAGAGTCCTGAGATAATCTGCAAAGCGAGCAAATTGCTTATCCTGCTCCTCTTGGCGGAGTTTTTGAGGATAAGGTATCTTGGCTTTATATTCCTCAACCTTAGTTACTGTAGGTTTATTTCCTACAGAAGTGGTTGAAGAAGCCTTTTTAGATGGGTTGTCATCAGCACTTGTGTGTGTCTGATCCCTCACTGGCAATTGAGTGCCAGAGTTAGAAGCTGGAGTGACGTTAGACGCTAGCTCCTCATCTGTTCCTGGCGTCTGAACGCCAGAACTGTGCTTCTTTTGGGCGTTCAACGCCAGATCCTTGCTTGTTTCTGGCGTTGAACGCAGTCCTAAGCATGGTCTGGGCGTTCAGCGCCACCCTTCCACCCAATTTCTGGCATTTTAGCGCCAGAATTATTTTTCCCTGGGCTCTTACTGTCCTTAGGTGGATTTTGGGTGGTTCGCTCATTTCTTGGCTTCTTGCTGCCTTGAGGTGGGGTATTTAATGTCTTCCCACTTCTTAATTGAACTGCTTGGCATTCTTCTGTTATTTGTTTTGACAGCTGCTGCTTTGTTTGCTTCAATTGTTCTTCCATATTTATATTAGCCATCCTTGCCTCTTGTAGTCTATCCTTGAATTCGGCTAACAGCTTTGTTAGAAAGTCCAATTGTTGATTGAATTCAGCAGCTTGTTTTACAGGACTGAGTTCAGCAGTTACTGTTTTAACCTCTTCTTTCATGGAAGGGTCACTGCTTAGGTACAGATGCTGATTTCTGGCAACTGTATCAATGAGCTCTTGAGCTTCTTCAATTGTCTTTCTCATGTGGATAGATCCACCAGCTGAGTAATCTAAAGACATCTGAGCTCTTTCTGCAAGCCCATAGTAGAAGATGTCTAACTGAACCCACTCTGAAAACATTTCAGAGGGGCATTTTCGTAGCATCTCTCTGTATCTCTCCCATGCATCATAAAGAGATTCATTATCTCCTTGTTTAAAGCCTTGGATGTCCAGCCTTAGCTGTGTCATCCGTTTTGGAGGAAAGTATTGATTCAGGAATTTTTCTGTCAGCTGTTTCCATGTCCTTATGCTGGCCTTAGGTTGGTTATTTAACCACCTCTTAGCTTGGTCTTTTACAGCAAATGAAAACAGTAATAATCTGTAGACATCCTGATCTACTTCCTTATCATGTACTGTGTCAGCAATCTGTAAAAACTGTGCCAGAAACTCTGTAGGTTCTTCCTGTGGAAGACCGGAATACTGGTAACTTTGCTGCACCATGATAATGAGCTGAGGATTCAACTCAAAGCTACTGACTCCAATGGAGGGTATGCAGATACTGCTCCCATATGAAGCAGTAGAGGGGTTAGCATATGATCCCAGAGTCCTCCTAGACTGTTCATTTCCGCTTAGGTCCATGATGGAGAAAGGGAGATGATGTAAAATAGAAGAAAAATATTTTTATTTATTTAATTATTTATTTATTTCAAAAACAAAATAAATTAAAATAAATAAAAATGGGTGAAGATTTTCGAAAAAAATGAGGAGAGAGAGAGTGGTTAGGAAATTTTGAAAAGGATATGATGATTTTTGAAAAAGGTTTTAAATTTTGAAATAAAAATCTGAATTTTAAAGGTAAATTTCGAAATTTTGCTTTAAAATAGAGAGAGAAGATATTTTTGAATTTAAAGAGGAGAGAGAAAAACAATAAGATAGCACAAGATTTAAAATTTTTTTAGATCTAATGCTCCTTGTTTTCGAAAATTTTGGAGGGAAAACACCAAGGAACACCAAACTTAAAAATTTTAAGATCAAGACACAAGGAAAACTCAAGAACACTTTGAAGACTCACAAGAGCACAAGAACATGAAGAAAGAACACCAAACTTAAAATTTTTAGAAAACCAAACTAAAATTTTCGAAAAACAAAAAAAAATCAACAAGAAAACACCAAACTTAAAGTTTGGCACAAGATTTATTCAAAGAAAAATTATTTTTGAAAAAGATTTTAAAAATAGGATAGCCAATTACTAAGAACATAAGCACTACGCTCTAGCTAATTGAGCTATAAATTTAAAGTGTTTTAACAAGGTATAAATAATAAAAGACTCTAAACCAAAAAGAAAAATTTTTCCTAATCTAAGCAACAAAATAAACCATCAGTTGTCCAAACTCAAACAATCCCCGGCAACGGCGCCAAAAACTTGGTGCACAAAATTGGAAATCACAGTTCTTCACAAATTCGCACAACTAACCAGCAAGTGCACTGGGTCGTCCAAGTAATACCTTACGTGAGTAAGGGTCGATCCCATGGAGATTGTTGGCTTGAAGCAATCTATGGTTATCTTGTAACTCTTAGTCAGGAAAAGAATAAAATAATTCACTTATCAAATTTGATTGCAAGGAATAAAAGGGCAGAACACAAATTATACTTATATGCAATGATGGAGAATATGTTGGAGTTTTGGAGATACTTTGTCTTCTGAAATTCTGCTTTCCTCTATTTCTGATTCACGCACGCATGTCCTCCTATGGCAAGCTATGTATTGGTGGATCATCGTTGTCAATGACTACCATCCATCCTTCCAGTGAAAAGGGTCCAGGTGCGCTGTCACCGCACGGCTAATCATCTGCAGGTTCTCAATCGTACCAGAATAGGATTTACTATCCTTTTGCGTCTGTCACTACGCCCAGCACTCGCGAGTTTGAAGCTCGTCACAGTCATTCAATCCCTGAATCCTACTCGGAATACCACAGACAAGGTTTAGACTTTCCGGATTCTCTTGAATGCTGCCATCAATCTAGCTTATATCACAAAGATTCCGATTAAGAGATCTAAGAGATATTCATTCATTCTACAGTGGAACGTAAGTGATTGTCAGGCACGCATTCGTGGAGCAATGATGATGATTGTCACGTTCATCACATTCATATTGAAGTGCGAATGGATATCTTAGATAGGAACACGCATGTTTGAATGGAAAACAGAAATACTTGCATTAGTTCATCGAGACACAGCAGAGCTCCTCACCCCCAACAATGGAGTTTAGAGACTCATGCTGTCAAAAGGTACAAAGTTTAGATCTAAAATGTCATGAGATACAAAATAAATCTCTAAAATTTGTTTAAATACTAGGTTACAGAAAATAAGTAAACTATGATAGATGGTGCAGAAATCCACTTCTGAGACCCACTTGGTATGTGCTGGGGCTGAGACTTAAGCTTCTCACATGCATGGGCTATTTTGGGTGTTCAACGCCAGGTTGTAACCTGTTTCTGGCGTTGAACTCCAACTTGTAACTTGTTTCTGGCGCTGGACGCCAGACTACAACATGGAACTGGCGTTGAATGCCAGTTTACGTCGTCTATCCTTGAGCAAAGTATGGACTATTATATATTGCTGAAAATCCCTGGATGTCTACTTTCCAACGCAATTGGAATCGCGCCATTTGGACTCCTGTAGCTCCAGAAATTCCATTCCGAGTGCAGAGAGGTCAGAATCCAACAGCATCAGCAGTCCTTTTTCAGCCTGAATCAGATTTTTGCTCAGCTCCCTCAATTTCAGCCGGAAAATATCTGAAATTACAGAAAAACACACAAACTCATAGTAAAGTCCAGAAATATAAATTTTACCTAGAAACTAATGAAAATAAACTAAAAACTAACTAAAACATACTAAAAACTATATGAAATTAACCCCAAAAAGCGTATAAAATATCCGCTCATCAACCTCCCATCAAAGCAGGCAGTTTCGAGCTGAATCCTCAGCTCATTGTCATGGTGCAGCAAAACTGCCAGTATTTCGGTCTTCCACAGGAAGAACCTACTGAGTTTCTGGCACAATTCTTGTAAATTGCTGACACAGTACGTGACAAGGAGGTAGATAAGGATGTATACAGACTGTTACTATTTCTGTTTGTTGTAAAAGATCAAGCTAAAAGGTGGTTAAATAACCAACCCACAGCAAGCATAAGAACATGAAAACAATTATCAGACAAATTTCTGAATCAATATTTCCCTCCAAAAAGGATGACACAGCTAAGGCTGGACATCCATGGCTTTAAACAAGAGGATGATGAATCCCTTTATAATGCCTGGGAGAGGTACAGAGGGATGCTAAGGAAATGCCCCTCTGAAATGTTTTCAGAGTGGGTGCAATTAGACATCTTCTACTATGGGCTTACAGAAAGAGCTCAGATATCTCTAGACCATTCAGCTGGTGGATCTATACACATGAGAAAAACTATTGAAGAGGCTCAAGAGCTTATTGATATAGTTGCTAGAAATCGGCCTCTGTACATAAGTAGTGGGTCCTCCATAAAAGAAGAAGCCAAAGCAGTGTCTACTGAACTTGGTCCTCCAGAACAAGTTGCTTAACTCAATCAACAATTGTGTTTTCTAACAAAACAGCTAGCAGAATTCAAGGAGATGCTACAAGACACTAAAAATGCTAATAAAAATATGGAAGCACAATTGAATCAGACAAAACAGCAGTTATCAAAGCAGATAATAAAAGAGTTCCAGGCAGTTCAATTAAGAAGTGTGAAAACATTAAACACCTCACTTCAGAGCAGCAGAAAGTCAAGAAAAGAACAACTGACAGAGGATGAGCAAAATATTATCCAAAATCCCTCTGAGGACAGTAAGAGCCCAGAGAGGAACAACTCTGGCGTTCAAACGCCAGAAAAGGATGCAAGGTTGACGTTAAACGCCCAACCCACGCGCAGTTCTGGCGTTCAAACGCCAGAAACAGGCAAGGAGTTGGCGTCAAACGCCCAATGGAAGCTTAGTCCTGGCGTTCAAATGCCAGGAACAGGTAAGAAGTTGGCGTCCAACGCCAATCAAGCTTTTAACCCTGGCATTCAAACGCCAGTGAGGGATCAGACACACACAAGTGCTGATAGCAACCCCTCTAAAAAGGCTTCTCCAACCACCTCTGTAGGAAATAAACCTGCAGTAACTAAGGTTGAGGAATACAAAGCCAAGATGCCTTATCCTCAAAAACTCCACCAAGAGGAGCAGGATAAGCAATTTGCCCGCTTTGCAGACTATCTCAGGACTCTTGAAATAAAGATTCTATTTGTAGAGGCACTTGAGCAAATACCTTCTTATGCCAAGTTCATGAAAGAGATCTTGAGTCATAAGAAGGATTGGAGAGAAACTGAAAGATTTCTCCTTACTGAAGAATGCAGTGCAGTCATTCTAAAAAGCTTCCCAGAAAAGCTTAAAGATCCCGGGAGCTTTATGATACCATGCATATTAGAGGATAATTGCATCAAGATAGCTTTATGTGATCTTGGGGCAAGCATCAACCTAATACCTGCATCCACTATCAGAAAGCTTGGTTTAACTGAAGAAGTCAAACCAACCCGGATATGTCTCCAACTTGCTGATGGCTCCATTAAATACCCATCAGGCGTGATTGAAGACATGATTGTCAGGGTTGGGCCATTCGCCTTTCCCACTAACTTTGTAGTGCTGGAAATGGAGGAGCACAAGAGTGCTACTCTCATTCTAAGAAGACCTTTCCTAGCAACTGGACGAACTCTCATTGATGTCCAAAAGGGGGAAGTAACCCTGGGAGTCAATGAGGATAAGTTTAAGTTAAATGCTGTCAAAGCCATGCAGTATCCAGACACACCAAAAGACTGCATGAAATTTGATCTTATTGACTCTTTGGTAGAGGAGATCAACATGGCTGAGAGTCTCGAATCAAAGCTGGAAGACATCTTTAAAGATGTTCAGCCTGATCTGGAGGATTAAGAGGAATTGAAAGAGCCTCTGAAACTTCCTCAGGAAGAGGAAAAACCTCCTAAACCTGAGCTCAAACCATTACCACCATCCCTGAAATATGCATTTCTGGGAGAAGGTGACACTTTTTCAGTGATCATAAGCTCTGCTTTAAATCCCCTGGAAGAGGAAGCGCTACTTCAAGTGCTAAGGACACACAAGACAGCTCTTGGGTGGTCCATAAGTGATCTTAAGGGAATCAGCCCAGCAAGATGCAATGCACAAGATCCTATTGGAGGACGATGCTAAGCCAGTGGTTCAACCACAGAGGCGGCTAAATCCAGCCATGAAGGAAGTGGTGCAAAAAGAGGTCACCAAGTTACTGGAGGCTGGGATTATTTATCCTATTTCTGATAGCCCCCGGGTGAGCCCTGTCCAAGTTGTCCCCAAAAAGGGAGACATGACAGTGGTTCATAATGAAAAAAATGAACTGGTTCCTACAAGATCAGTTACAGGGTGGTGCATGTGTATTGACTACAGAAGGCTCAATACAGCCACCAGAAAGGATCATTTTCCTTTACCATTCATAGACCAGATGCTAGAAAGACTAGCAGGTCATGATTATTACTGCTTTTTGGATGGCTATTCAGGCTACAACCAAATTGCAGTAGATCCCCAGGATCAAGAGAAAACAGCATTCACATGTCCATCTGGAGTATTTGCCTACAGAAGGATGCCATTTGGGCTGTGTAATGCACCTGCAACCTTTCAGAGATGCATGCTCTCTATTTTCTCTGATATGGTGGAAAATTTCCTAGAAGTTTTCATGGATGACTTCTCAGTATATGGAGACCCATTCAGCTCCTGTCTTGATCACCTAACACTGGTTTTGAAAAGATGCCAAGAGACTAACCTGGTTTTAAACTGGAAAAAATGTCACTTTATAGTGACTGAAGGGATTGTCCTTGGGCACAAGATTTCGAACAAGAGAATAGAGGTGGATCAAGCTAAGGCAAAGGTAATTGAAAAATTACCACCACCTGCCAATGTTAAGGCAATCAGAAGCTTTCTGGGGCATGCAGGATTCTATAGAAGGTTTATAAAAGATTTTTCAAAAATTGCAAAACCTCTGAGCAACCTGCTAGCTGCTGACACGCCATTTGTGTTTGACACAAAGTGTCTGCAGGCGTTTGAAACCCTGAAATCTAAGCTGGTCACAGCACCAGTTATTTCTGCACCAGACTGGACATTACCATTCGAATTAATGTGTGATGCCAGTGACCATGCCATTGGTGCAGTATTGGGGCAGAGGCATGACAAGCTTCTACATGTCATTTATTATGCTAGCCGTGTTTTAAATGATGCCCAGAAAAATTACACAACCACAGAAAAAGAATTGCTTGTAGTGGTTTATGCCATTGACAAGTTTAGATCATACTTAGTAGAATCAAAAGTGATTGTGTACACTGACCATGCTGCTCTTAAATATCTACTTACAAAGCAGGATTCAAAACCCAGGCTCATAAGATGGGTGTTGCTTTTGCAAGAGTTTGATATAGAAATAAGAGACAGAAAAGGGACAGAAAACCAAGTGGCTGATCATCTGTCCCAAATAGAACCAGTAGAAGGGGCGTCCTTTCCCTCTATTGAAATCTCTGAAACCTTTCTGGATGAGCATTTGTTTGCCATTCAGGAAACACCATGGTTTGCAGACATTACAAACTATAAAGCTGCAAGGTTCATACCCAAGGAGTACAGCAGGCAACAGAAGAAAAAATTAATTACTGATGCAAAGTACTACTTGTGGGATGAAACCTATCTCTTTAAGAGATGTGCAGACGAAATAATCTGAATGTGTGTGCCTAGAGAAGAAGCACAGAAGATCTTATGGCATTGCCATGGGTCACAATATGGAGGCCATTTCGGAGGTGAGCAAACAGCCACCAAGGTCCTCCAATGTGGCTTCTACTGGCCTACCCTCTATAAAGATTCCTGAGAGTTTGTACGTAACTGTGACAGCTGCCAAAGAGCTGGTAATCTGCCTCATGGTTACGCCATGCCTCAACAAGGAATCTTGGAGATTGAGTTGTTTGATGTATGGGGTATTAACTTCATGGGGCCTTTCCCACCATCATACTCAAACACTTATATTCTAGTGGCAGTCGACTATGTATCCAAATGGGTAGAGGCCATTGCCACACCCACTAATGATACTAAGACAGTGCTGAAGTTCCTCCAGAAACATATCTTCAGTAGGTTTGGTGTCCCTAGAGCACTAATTAGTGATGGGGGCACCCACTTCTGCAACAAACAGCTTTACTCTGCTATGGTCTGGTATAGAATTAGTCACAAGGTGGCAACTCCATATCATCCACAGATAAACGGGCAAGCTGAACTCTCTAATAGAGAACTAAAAAGAATCCTGGAACGGACTGTAAGTACCCATAGACAGGATTGGGCGAGAAGCTTGGATGATGCTCTGTGGGCTTACAGAACAGCATTCAAGACTCCTATAGGGACCTCTCCATACCAGCTTGTGTATGGTAAGGCCTGCCATCTGCCCGTGGAACTGAAGCACAAGGCCTACTGGGCAACCAGATTCCTAAACTTTGATGCCAAATTAGCTGGAGAAAAAAGATTGCTCCAGCTGAATGAGCTAGAGGAATTCAGACTCACTGCTTTCGAAAATGCCAAGCTTTACAAAGAGAAAGCAAAGAGGTGGCATGACAGAAAGCTGTCATCTAGAGTCTTTGAACCAGGACAAAAGGTTCTGCTGTTTAACTCTAGGCTTAGGCTATTCCCCGGGAAACTGAAATTCCGGTGGAGGGGACCATATGTGATTACAAGTGTGTCACCATATGGCTATGTGGAGCTTCAAGACATTGATTCTAATAATAAATTCATTGTTAATGGACAGAGAATCAAGCATTATCTTGAAGGCAATGTTGAGCAAGAGTTCTCAAGGCTGAGGCTAGATTAAAAGCTCAGCAAGGTCCAGCTAAAGACAATAAAGAAGCGCTTGCTGGGAGGCAACCCAGCCATTAGCAAAGTTATTTATTTATTTATTTATTTATTTATTTTAATTATACAAGTTTAATATAAATAATCTTCAAGGTAAAGAATCAATTGCATAAGTTCACAGGGTTACAGAAGGATTCAGAATACAAAACAGGGAGAAGGAGCTCACTGGCAAGAAAACGCCAGTAATGATACCTTTTTGGGCGTTAAACGCCAGAATGGGCACCATTTTGGGCGTTTAACGCCATACCTACAGCATCCTGGGCGTTCAGAAAAACGCCCAGTGACGAAAGATTTCTGCAGCTAGGCGTTAAACGCCAGCCAGAAGCAACAGCTAGGCGTTAAACGCCCAAAAGAGGCTACAGATGGGCGTTAAACGCCCAAAACAAGCAGCAGTTGGGCGTTTAACGCCAGGATTGTGGAGGGGAGGAAGTTTTTGTTCCCAACTTGATTTTTTTTTCAAAATTTCATATCTCCATCCATTTTTCTTACATAAACATGTTCCCATACCTTTATTTTTCAAACTTTTTCCAAAAATTTTTAAAATATCTTAATCCTAAAATTAAATCTTTCTCAATTCTTCTTCAACCTCTTCTCAAATCTTTTTCAAAACAAATCTATCTTTTTCAAAAAAAATTTTCAAACTCATCAATATCTTTTCAAATATTCACAATATTTTTAGAACAAATCTATTTTTTTAAATATCTTTCATATCTTTTCAATTTTAAATTACATCTTTTTAAAAGATTTTCGAAAACCCACCCCCTATCTTTAAATCCTCGTTCGCCCCCCTCTCCTCCACAAATTCGAACTTGGCTCTCCCTCTATCCCTCTCCTTTCTTTTCTTTTGCTTGAGGACAAGCAAACCTCTAAGTTTGGTGTGTTTATCCGTGATCACTAAGCCAATACCCACCAAGATCATGGCTCCTAAAGGAAAACAAACTAACTCAAGAGGCAAGAAAGAGAATATTCCAAAACTACTTTGGAATCAAGGGAAGTTCTTAACCAAAGAACATTCAGACCATTACTACAAAATAATGGGTCTAAGGTCAGTGATCCTGGAAGTTAAATTCGATCTGAAAGAAGACGAATGTCCAGAGATCCAAGAGCAAATTCGAAACAGGAGCTGGGAAGTCCTAGCTAATTCTGAAACAAAGGTGGGAAGAAACATGGTTCAGGAATTCTACTCTAATATGTGGAAAACAGACAGGCAGAGAATAGCTGGAACCGTATTCTATGACTATCGAACTCTGGTCAGAGGGAAGATTGTTCACACCCACCCTGACAAAATAAGGGAGATCTTCAAGCTGCCTCAACTGCAAGATGACCCAGACTCCTTTAATAGGAGAATGATGAGACCAAATCAGAGCTTGGACAAAATCCTAGAGGACATATGCCTCCCTAGAGCCAAATGGACAACCAACACAAAGGGTGTCCCAAACAAACTCAAAAGAGGAGATCTCAAACCAGTCGCCAGAGGCTGGATGGACTTTATTGGGTGCTCTATACTGCCCACTAGCAACCGCTCTGAAGTCACCATCAAAAGAGCAGTGATGATTCATTGCATTATGCTAGAAAAAGAAGTGAAAGTTCATCAGCTGATTTCTTGTGAGCTCTACAAAATTGCAAACAAGAACTCCAAAGATGCCAAATTGGCTTATCCAAGCTTGATCTCTCTGTTATGCAAAGATGCTGGGGTAAAAATGGGAGTAGATAAGTATATCCCAGTTGAGCAACCAATCACAAAAAAATCAATGGAAGGACAAGTGCAGGATGACCCCATCAAGAGGAGAGCACAGGAGTTCCTCCCGAAAATTCCTCAAATTGAATACTAGGAGCGCCTAGAAGCATCTGTCACCAAGTTGCAAGAAGATGTGGACCAACTGAAGGAAGAGCAGCAAAATCAAAACAGCATGCTCTGCAAACTGCTTAGGGAACAAGAAGAGCAAGGGCGTAAACTGAAAGAGCTGAAGCGCCAGAAGCTATCTCTTGAAGGGCCAAGCACCCCACAGACTAAAGAGGCATCTACCTCCCAAAGCAAAGGTTGTTGAGTCCTAACTCTGTGATAACCTTTTATCTATTTTAAAAGTACATGAGTCTTAGAATTAGAGTCATTTGTCTTTATATCTTTAATTTCCTTTCTTACTAATTGTCTACTTTTATGCCTATTTTATATTATTTCTAGTAAATAATGAATAAAGATTAGAGTCTATGCCTTAAGGTTATGAATGTCCTATGAATCCATCACCTTTCTTAAATGAAAAATGTTTTAATTACAAAAGAACAAGAAGTACATGATTCTGAATTCATCCTTGAAACTAGTTTAATTATTTTGATGTGGTGACAATACTTTCTATTTTCTGAATGAATGCTTGAACAGTGCATATGTCTTTTGATATTGTTGTTTATGAATGTTAAATATGTTGGCTCTTAAAAGAATGATGAAAAGGAGAAATGTTATTGATAATCTGAAAAATAAAAAAAATTGATTCTTGAAGCAAGAAAAAGCAGTGAATACAAAAGCTTGTGAAAAAAAAAAGGAGAAAGAAAAAGAAAAAGCAAGCAGAAAAAAGCCAATAGCCCTTAAAACCAAAAGGCAAGGGTAAAAAGGATCCAAGGCTTTGAGCATTAATGGATAGGAGGGCCTAAAGGAATAAAATTCTGGCCTAAGCGGCTAAACCAAGCTGTCCCTAACCATGTGCTTGTGGCGTGAAGGTGTCAAGTGAAAACTTGAGACTGAGCGGTTAAAGTCAAGGTCCAAAGCAAAAACAGAGTGTGCTTAAGAACCCTGGACACCTCTAATTAGGGACTTTAGCAAAGCTGAGTCACAATCCGAAAAGGTTCACCCAGTTATGTGTCTGTGGCATGTATGTATCCGGTGGTAATACTGGAAAACAGAGTGCTTAGGGCCACGGCCAAGACTCATAAAGTAGCTGTGTTCAAGAATCAACATACGGAACTAGGAGAATCAATAACACTATCTAAATTCTAAGTTTCTATAGATGCTAATCATTCTGAACTTCAATGGATAAAGTGAGATGCCAAAACTATTCAAGAGGCAAAAAGCTACTAGTCCCGCTCATCTGATTGGAGCTAAGTTTCATTGATATTTTGGAACTTATAGTATATTTTCTTCTTTTTATCCTATTTGATTTTCAATTGCTTCGGGACAAGCAACAATTTAAGTTTGGTGTTGTGATGAGCGGATAATTTATACGCTTTTTGGCATTGTTTTTACATAGTTTTTAGTATGATTTAGTTAGTTTTTACTATATTTTTATTAGTTTTTATGCAAAATTCACATTTCTGGACTTCACTAGGAGTTTGTGTGTTTTTCGGTGATTTCAGGTATTTTCTGGCTGAAATTGAGGGACCTGAGCAAAATTTGATTCAGAGGCTAAAAAAGGACTGCAGATGCTGTTGGATTCTGACCTCCCTGCACTCGAAATGGATTTTCTAGAGCTACAAGAGTTCAAATGGCGCGCTCTCAATTACGTTGGAAAGTAGACATCCAGGGCTTTCTAGAAATATATAATAGTTTATACTTTGCCCGAGTTTAAATGATACAAACTGGTGTTCAACGCCAGTTCTCTGCCCTATTCTGGCGTTAAACGCCAGAAACAGGTTACAAGTTGGAGTTAAACGCCCAAAACAGGTTACAACCTGGCGTTTAACTCCAGAAACAGCCTAGGCACGTGTAAAGCTCAAGTTTCAGCCCCAGCACACACCAAGTGGGCCCCGGAAGTGGATTTCTGCACTATCTATCATAGTTTACTCATTTTCTGTAAACCTAGGTTACTAGTTTAGTATTTAAACAACTTTTAGAGATTTATTTTGTACCTCATGACATTTTCACGTTTTACATTGTATCTCTACGGCATGAGTCTCTAAACTCCATGATTGGGGGTGAGGAGCTCTGCTGTGCCTCGATGAATTAATACAAGTACTTCTGTTTTCTATTCAAACACGCTTGTTTCTGTTCTAAGATATTCACTCGCACTTAACCATGATGTATGTGATGATCCGTGACACTCATCACCATTCTCAACCTATGAACGCGTGCCTGACAACCACTTCCGTTCTACCTTAGATTGAGTGTGTATCTCTTTTATTCCTGGTTCACGAGTTTGATTGCCTCTCCTGACAACAGAGCATTCGAATCCGTGAGATCAGAGTCTTCGTGGTATAGGCTAGAATTATTGGCGGCCATTTCTGAGATCCAGAAAGTCTAAACCTTGTCTGTGGTATTCCGAGTAGGATCTGGGATGGGATGACTGTGACGAGCTTCAAACTCACGAGTGCTAGGCGTAGTGACAGACGCAAAAGGATCAATGGATCCTATTCCAACATGAGTGAGAACCGACAGATGATTAGCCATACGGTGACAGCGTATTTGGACCATTTTAACTGATAGGACGGATGGTAGCCACTGACAACGGTGATCCACCAACATACAGCTTGCCATGGAAGGAGTCTTACGTGCGTGAAGAAGAAGACAGTAGGAAAACGGAGATTCAGAAGACAGAGCATCTCCAAAATCTCAATCTGTTCTCCACTACTGCACAACAAGTAACATTTATTTCATGTTATTTAGTTTTCATAACAAAAGTAATTTTTATTATTAATCTCCTGACTAAGATTTACAAGATAACCATAGATTGCTTCAAGCCAACAATCTCCGTGGGATCGACCCTTACTCACGTAAGGTATTACTTGGACGACCCAGTGCACTTGCTGGTTAGTGGTACAAGTTGTGAAAAGTGTGATTTACAATTCGTGCACCACTGGACATCTGACCAAATGGTCTATCGAGCTCTCGGAATTCGATATCCAATTTCAACCAAGGTCGGCATTGAAAGCACAGGTCCTCGCAGACTTCATCTCAGAACTAACCCCGGACGAGCACAATAAACCCTGGGAGTTACACGTTGACGGGGCGTCCAGCCGAGGAGGAAGCGGAGCTGGGATAATCCCGAAAGAAGGGGACAAAGTGGTAGCCGAACAATCCCTCCAGTTCCACTTTCCAACAAGCAACAATCAGGCCGAATATGAGGCCCTCATAGCAGGACTCAAGCTTGCCCTAAACCTCCAAGTACAAAGCCTGACAGTACATTGTGATTCCCTCTCGGTGGTGCAACAAATCCGAGAAGAATTTCAGGTAAAAGATCCCTTGCTAGAGCGATATTGGCTCATAGCAAAGAATCTCATTTCAAAGTTTAGTTCATTCATTATTCTACATGTGCATAGAGAAAAGAATGTTAGAGCAGACATATTATCCAAACTTGCCGCTACTAGGGCGGACACACAAACATCAGCATTATCACAACTCACACTTAAAAAACCCAGCATTGAACTATTATCTATAACGAGCATTAACCACCTCCGCGACTGGAGAACACCTTTCTTTGAGTACATCAATGCAGGTATCATACCCAAAGACGACCTCAACCCGCAACACTTCAAACGAAAAGCAAGTCTCTACACAAACATAGCAGGAGAACTATACAGACGCGGTTTCTCACAACCATTACTAAAATGCCTAAATAAAGATGAGGCAAAAGAGGTGATAGACGAAATTCATGAGGGCGTATGTGGGAACCACATCGGGGGACGAGCTCTCGCAGCAAAGATCGTCCAAACAGGATATTATTGGCCGACCATGAAAAGAGATTGCATAACAAAGGTCAAAACATGTGACAAATGCAAAAAACATGCCGCCATCTCTACAAAGCCTGCCGAGGTATTACACAGCATGGAGGTAAGCTGGCCTTTCCACAGATGGGGTCTCGATATTCTCGGCCCGTTTCCAATAGCGCCAGGCCAGGTAAAATTTCTTAGTATCAATAGATTATTTTTCAAAATGGATAGAAGCACAACCGCTAGCAAAAATAACAGCCAAAAAGGTACGATCTTTCATATGGAAAAATATCATATGCCGATTTGGAATACCAAGGGAAATAATATCAGACAATGGTAGACAATTTACAGATAATAAGCTCGGCTCATTTCTAAAAAATTTTAATATACAACATTATTTTAGCTCGGTCGAACACCCACAAACCAATGGGCAGGCCGAAGCTGCTAACCGAGTTATACTGCAGGCAATAAAGAAAAAGCTCGATAATGTGAAAGGAGAATGGGCGGAGCTAATCCCAGAAGTGTTGTGGAGTTACAACACCACAATACAAACCATCACGGGCGAAACACCCTTCAAGCTAGTCTATGGGTCAGAGGCATTAATCCCTGTAGAGGTCAGAGTTCCCATATTAAGAACCAAACTATACGATGAACAACATAACATAAGCACAAGAAATGCCGAGCTTGATCTGACAGAAGAGGACAGGGAAATCGCCGCCATTAAACAGAGAGCCCAGAAACAACTGGCAGAAAGAAAGCACAATAAGAGAGTGGTGCCGAGGACATTCGAGGAGGGCGACTTAGTCCTCAGACGAACAGAAGAAGCCAGACGACCTCCTTCACATGGAAAGCTCGCCGCAAACTGGGAAGGCCCATTCCGGATCACAAAAGTACTCGGGATGGGGGCTTACCAACTGCAAACACTACAGGGCAACTCAATATCTGGGAACTGGAATATCTCTTCTCTGAAATTGTACAGGTCATGAACTGTAAAGTACGCGGATGAAGGTACTCTTTTTCCCCCTTAGAGGTTTTTTTTCCCAAGTCAGGGTTTTACTTAAGGAGGGTTTTAATGAGGCCAGACGCCCAAAATATCAAAATCAAGTTAATACCGATCAATGAGCAATCTGATCTTTTATCCTATCTATTTCTAACTGCCTATTATCTTTATCCTACTTTTACATAAATAAACATCAAAACCAAAATGCCACAATTATATGCATTATCAAAATATCAAACTGTCAAACTGATCCAACCTTGGTCAGCACAAACAAAGTATCTCAAATCCAAAACAACAAACAAAAGTCATACTACATAAATCAAACAAACCAAAAGATACACAAACAAAACAAACTAAGGGAGCGGGACATTTTCATCATGATCCTCCACCGTCCCATCCACAACAAGCTTCCCATCAACAACTTTTTTCGTCACATCCAGCCGAGAACAATCGAACTCAGGAGCTAACACATTGAATTAGCTCACGGCTCGGTCAAAACCTGAGGCAAACATTTCCATACCCAACTCTTCCAACTCATGAACTCGAGAAGTCAGCTGACCTTTAGCCAGGTCACTATCCTTAATGTCGGACTGCAAAAGTCGAATCTGGTCTGTAAGATGATTAACCTCGTCCTCAGATGACTTCAACTTCGTCGTTGCATCCACAATCGCCTCGTCTTTCTCCTTCAAAGCCTTCTCCATCACAGTATCTTTATCCTTCAACAACTTATCCAACTCGGCAACTCTTCCCATACTAGCCTGCTGCTCAGCTATGATCAATTCAGTAGTGCAGCCAATGCACATCAAACGAGAGGCAACAATCTATCAATGGCAACATGGAAGCATATGAACAAAGGCGGTAAAAAAGAGGGGAAAAAGAAATCGAGTAAACAAAGACAAAAACTAACCTGAATGAACTTTCCCATACCCTCCATTCCAATACGGCGAGTCATGAGCATATCGCCAGGGTACTGAGAAACCCTATTGGAGAGCTTGGCTATGGGGAACTGGTCACTCCACAGAGAATGAGTGCTCGTCCCAGGTATGAATCCATGAAGCCGCCTTTTTCCGATCAAATACAGACTTAGCACCACCCGCAACATCCTTATCACATTCAGAAATAACCTCCAGAGATTGATTCATTTCATCCCTTTTCCTCTTATGTGATGACATGGGCTGAGCAGTGGATTGAGCCACCTCACCACCACCATCCTTGGGAACCCCAGAAACCGCAGCATCCTTTTCCTTTTTCTTCTTCAAAAAAGATTGAAATCGGGAGGGATCAAGAAGAGGAGCTCGCCCACCTGCACAAAGGAGAACAGTCAGATAAACGAAACAAGTAAACAACAGCAGTACATCAACCATCGTTACATATGTAAGCTTTCAAACCCTCATTATCACCCGCATCATGCAGGCGAAGGAGTTCGGGAATTGATAAACACACCCCATCAGCAAAACATTCTATCAGAAACTCTAGCAAGCACTCCTCCTCCTCACTTCACTCAGTAGCCTCTAAGATTTGACATGGCTCCGAACACCAGTACAATGGAAACATTTCTATGAGCTCGTCATCCAGATAAAAAGGATACTCGGCCTCCAATGACCGGACCTTAACAAACAAAGATTTAAAAATTTTGAAAGAAGATTTATAAAGCAAGAAGAGGGAACGGCCGGGAAAACTACTCAGACATATCCACAACCCCTTCCTAACCCCTTTAGATTGAAACAGCGAAAAGAATAAAGAAAGGGAGCAAGGAAAAGATAATAACTCCATTAAGCACTGAAAAGCGCGAAGAAATGCCCAAGAATTTGGATGTAGTTGAGAGGGCGCACAGTTTAGTTGGGTCAACAAGTCACACTCGAAAGCAGAGAAAGGTAACTTAACACCTAATTCCGTGAAACAGGGAGCATACATGTAAAAATATTCCCAATCCCCCCTTCTTTCAAAAACCCTATCATCAGTCAAACAGGAAAACAACTGAACGCCCACACCAGAACCCTCTCTCACAACTTTCAAACCCTCTAGTTCATGTATGGATGCAAAATCAACATACGAAGAAGAACGAATTTTCACATCATCATGAACCCAATGATATGGGTTATCTTTCTTCTCCTCAACAGCCATCTTTTTTTTCTTTCTCTTTCGTCATAACAAAAGCAAAAAACAGTAAATGTGAAAGAAAAAACTAACCTCTAGAAGTCATAGTCGAAGATTAAAACCAAAAGAAGATGAGGCAGCAAACCATCAGTTCCAAAACCAAAAACCAAATGATATTACCAAGCCCACTAACTTAGTGAGTAAACCAAGTGACAACCGTTAAATGCCTCGAAAAACCAAAGGGATGCATTAATCGCGACACGCCAAACAAGACAGGAAACCCTTGACTTCCCTTGACTCCCAAGACCCATAACAGGCCCAACGGCCAAACAACCAACCTAAACAAAAAACCAAAGAAAAAACCCAGCTAATCAAAGCTTGCCTGTCACCCAAAACATGGAGACAAACAAGCTTGGGGGCTATGACGTGTACCCCTAAGAACTCGGCAACTATCCTTTCATCCTAACCGACCAAATATTTCGGAACTCATATCAAAACCTAAAACGGAACTCAAACACAAATTACATACGTGACTAATATCATCTCCAGTCCGTTACTAACAACGGCACTCACCTTAGATATCGGAATAAACGCAAGGAAGAACGATCCCCCCACTCATCTATAAAACAAGCCAAGCAACCCTTAAAATACAGGTCACAAAACTCACTCTAATTCATTACTTTCATCTCTTATAGTTCACATACTTACTTGAGCGTCGGAATACTTTTTGCAGGTGCTCCCGCCGCCGTGTTTCATCGTGCCGAGGTTATTCCTGAAGGCTACCTTCCAGACGACGTATAGCTCCACCAATAGATTAGCAGCCTCGCTGGGAGAGATATACCTCGGCTAGACCTGAACGGAACAGGTACAATGAAGAAAACCTCTTGCTCTTGGCCTTTTATATTTGTGTTTTTGAATTTGGCTTTCACTGTTAACTGTGTAAACTGTAAAGTGTGAGTGACACTAAAAGTATTTGTTGGGTACTGATGACAAAAAAGCATGCTTGTTTCTTGTTTGTTAAGTATAGGTACTAGGTACTAGATTGTGAGATTGTGTGCGGGTGCGTGTTATGTTGGAACCCCATTTCCTTGTATCGTAAGTCGTAACCAATGAATTTGCGGGACCTGTGATGCGCCTCAATTAGCCTTGTGCCAGTATTCATCTGAAAAGTAACTGAGCTAGTATGAAACCGTGGATTCTCTGTCATTTGTTATAGTAGCTCTTTTCTTTGGTAGTTCGAACCACCCAAATCATGAGAGTTTCTAGTTCTGAATGGGAGATAGGATCTTGTTATGCTACTTCTTCCTGCTAAAATATAATCTGCTACTGTCTTCCACATGCTCTCTGGTCTGTTATGGGGGTAAGAAAATTAAAGCTCAACTAAAATTGAATTGTAATAGTGTTAAGCTTCGTATGTTGGTGGTACTTGCATTAATATAAGTCATAAATATAAATGATTTTGCTTCAACCTATTTCCATTGCACTTCAGGTCTAGATAGTAAATACACATTCTTTTTATGGTACCCGGCCTTGTGAATTTAAATTACATTTTCATAAGGAGCATCTTCATGTCTGAAATGATTAATTAAGTTTTGAAACTTCTGACCTTTGTTTTTAGGCGAGTGGGTTGGATGCTCGTCAATCGGTGCTAATTTTACCCCCCATATCATCACTGCTAATTCCGGGGAGGTGAGTATCAACTATACTCATTGACCATGCTGAGCTTCTATGATGCAATCAATAATGCATTTTTATATTTCCATACTCGTCTTCATAACTTCCTATCTTGGCAGTGTCATAATTATATTATTTATCTTGGTGTTAAAACTGGAAAACGGAAAGCATGTATGCACTGTTGACAAATAGTGGTTTTCTTATTGATTCTGATTAGGATGTTACCATGAAGATAATATCGTTTTCTCAGCAAGGACCACGAGCTATATGTATTGTGACACTTCGTCAACCTGATTCTTCCGGAGGTACACTGACATACGAGGTGAGTATTTATGCAACCTGGATCACCAGTGCAATGAAAAAGTATTGATTCATTTGCACCTTCTTACTCATTGGCTGTTTCTGCTATGTTTTTTACCTTCGAATCATGAAAAGATGGTTCTGTATTATTGTGTTGTTAAACAGGGACGGTTTCAAATTCTGTCTTTGAGCGGATTATTCATGCCAAATGATAATGGTGGAACACGGAGCAGATCCGGTGGCATGAGTATTTCCTTAGCAAGTCCGGATGGACGTGTTGTAGGCGGCGGAGTAGTTGGTCTATTGGTTGCTGCAAGTCCTGAGCAGGTAGCTACTATGCACTCCCATTAGCAGTTAGTTAGTTAGTTAGTTGCGAGTGCGGAGTAGTTGGTCTATTGGTTGCTGCAAGTCCTGAGCAGGTAGCTACTATGCACTCCCATTAGCAGTTAGTTAGTTAGTTAGTTGCGAGTGCAGGGCAATGACAATGTTCATCAATTCATTGATATACATCCTCCCCAGGTTGTGGTAGGCAGTTTTCTCGCAGGCAAGCAAACAGCAATCAAACCCCAAAAAGCAGAAATTTGAGGTAATATCAACAGCCATGCCACCCGCTGCTCATGCTAATCTCTGAACTTGCTCTTCCTGGAGTAACCCAACTGATATCAATGTGTCATTTCCTGGGGGCTAGTTTCATCAAATCAATTCAAATCTGCATTTGCTAGAGCTCATTGTAATGGGATTACTAATTTCCCTAGTTTCATGCTTATTTAATATCCATAGAGTTTGTCCCTCTTAGTTCTTAGCATGCCGGGTTATTGTTCATGTAGAATTGAGGTGTAGCTAAGCTAGTTAGGAATGCTTCTGATCCCTAAGGAGCACGTTTGGACTTTGGATAGTAATGGTTATTCCCTAAATTATCAAAATGATAAAATGAATTTAAAATTTTCTCTATATGGAAATTATACAAGTAATTTAAGACTCTCCATCGTCTTTCATTTCGAAATCCTTCCTGATTATTCCTTTCTATTACCACAATTACTAATTGACTTACATTTTTTTGTCCCATTGATTTGAACATATTGATGTTATTTCTGTCATCATGTCATGCAATTAAATAGCAATAGTCGATCCTATGATTCGTCAGCCTCATACATTTTAATTAATTTAACTTTGCGAAGAAGACAGAAAGAAAAACCAAGATACATTTGCTATGCTAGTCCTACGAGATATTATTAACACTTTCCCATATCATGCAACTAATTAATGGAGTAAATCCAATGTGATCAAATGAGTATGAAAGGTATGCAGCATTTTCATACTGATTTTCCTTATAACTATATCTTATTTTCATGAATTGAACTCATATACATACATATATACACATACCCATCGTCCGGAGCATGGATTTCAAGAAACAAACAAGTGTATCGTTCAATCGAGTGAGTTGTAGATCATCCTGCATCAAAGGGAACGTTGAATTAAGAATATACATTTTTATTGTAATACAAAAAAGAGAGGCATTGTTTGAGATAATAAGTAAGTATACCAAAATAGAGAGAGGAAAAGGGAGAAAACAAGATAGATGAGTTTGAGGAGGCGGTGCTTCTTTTCCCAGGACAGATTGTTGAATATCTCTGTAACATCAACTAAATGCTTTCTTTGCCTATATCTGATATATATCATTTCCAACACATTAAATAAAAAGAAAAGAAGGTGCCAAGTCACGTGAAAGTAAAGTAAGTAGGTACTGACAAATGGAGATTGAAGCAGAGGTAAGGAAGAGACAGAAGTGTCAATATCCAATGGGAGTTAACAAGGTAGAAAGAGGTAAGGAGAGCCTGAATAATGAACTCGGGTAAGACCACCATGTTGATTCGAGAAGAGGAGTCATAGGCATTTATGTAATCGAATTCCAGGTCTGCCAGGCACATTAGCTGCAACACAAATATGAATATGAACCATAAGCGAGGGAGATTGAATTCATAGATAGAGATGGAGATGGACCTGGTAAATGAGGAGGGCCAGTAAGGAAAAGAGGAGCAAGAAGGAGATGAGCCACGCTAATATGTCCCCCATCTCTCTTCTCTCTCCTGTTTCTCCTTAATTTTCAGATTCATTCAGCCTCTAACCTCAGCTCTCTCTTTGTCTCTGTCACCAATCTCAGATATCTACGCCACACCCCACAAACACACCGCCCATCAAACAACATACACAAAACACTCCTACTATTGTTTCTTTTTGGTCAACCTATCTTATTTCAAACTAATACACTACTATCATAACTGCCTTCAAAAATATGTTGCAATTTTATTTTTGGCCTTAAGTGGATAAATATTAAGATCAAAGGCCACACTTTGACCCAAGTGCTATTCTAGGTAAGATAATAATTAATTGCTTCTAAAATAAATCACTTTTATACAAGCGGAGATCATCACAAGCTTTAATTATATGGTTAATCTCTATGTTAATGTCAAATAATGTAGTCACGGCCAAAGTATTATTATATTGTCGTGTACCATTTTCCTAGCCCCTCTCAGTCCCAAAAATTGTTATACATACATGAACCGCATTGAAAAGCGTTTAGTTGAGTAATTACTAATTAGAGAAGGAGGAATGCTAGAAACTCAAAGAATTTATTAATTTTGGCCGATCAATAATATTTAAAAGTGTTAAAGTGTAAATGAAAAATATATTGTTGGATTATTAGACTAAAAGTATTGAATTGATAATGCAGGATCGTTGGCAAAAAAATAATAAATTTTTTTATTTTTTTATTTTTTATTTGAGAAATTAACGATATTAACGATATGATGTATGTATAAAAATCTTAAAAATAAAAAAGAATAGAATGGTTGAAGGAACGAAGAATAAGACAAGACAACAGGACAAAAAAATAAATCAATCATGGCCAGATGTTACATTCGGTGGTGATGAGAGTATGAGATTCAAAGCTTGCAAGAAATATTTTGACTCTGCTAGTGCATGTGGACGAAAATACTAATAGACACATATACTCTCAAATAAATTACTCCTATATTGTATTTTAAATTCTGTAAGACAGGAGCAATGCACATATATACAACAAAGCCATTCAATGTTGCACTACTAGATAGTACTTATTACCTGATGTATTCAGACATACCTCCACGCACGTATCCAAAACTTGACCAAACTCACAAAGATAATTTAAAATAAGGGAAGCACAGAAAAGTGCACTCTCTCTAGAAGTTTGTCCATAGTTTCATGACGACATGCCAACATTGCAATATGATTACATTAGTATACACAATGATCGTAAAAAAGGAATGCAACAATGTGCTAGTTCAAAGGGAAATTAAATATGCAATAATTAAAATAAACTGTTGGGAAATGCATGCAAGAATGAATCAACGAATGAATGGGCGTCCGTTAATTAGCCAGAATTAAAAGGTAGGAGGTCTCGAACAGAGAAAGAAATTTCTTGAACCGAGGTTTTTCAACTTGTCATTTGGATTCAAACCTGCACCAGCCCAATAGTGAATGGTTGGGTGTATATATGTAGAGCATAGGATGATTGGATTGAAGGTGAATTAAATAACGTACTTTGGAGGGTGAAGGGAGAGTAGTGAAGGTCGTAGGAGTGAGGAGGAGTGTCCTTCAAGGGTGGTCTTCTCTTCTCGTAGGCATAAATGGACAAGACTGCCTTAATCAAATCGGCGACGGTGTCTTCGGGGCGCATCAGCACCTGAATTGCTCCCAAGCTATTCTCCACGGTCACCTTTAGTAGCATTTTCGTTGGCCCAACACCACACTCACTCTTCTTTAGGCTCCCACCAGGACTTGACACCGATCCACCCATTTCGAGATCGAGAGAGAGAGAGAGAGAGAGAGAGATTTTAGTTGATTGCACGTAATGAGAGTTAGGAGTGTGTGTCTGTTGTTGAAGTGAACGTGAGAATGATGTGACTTTTGTGTTATATGGGAGAAGGGACTAGGAAGAAGCACGAAACTTCTTGGAAGGTGCCTCGGTTTTTAACTTTTGTTGTGAATATGTGGAGGCAGCCTCGATCACGTTGCTGATTGCCCACATCAGAATCACTATCACATGACATATGCTACTCACTCTAGTGGGAAGAAATTCAGGTGGGCAATTAATTTAATGAAAAGTTGATAGTTAAAAATAATTTAATAATTTAATAAATTTATCTAAATTATTATTTAATAACTTTTAATTATTAATTTTATATAAAAAAATTGGTATTAAAACGGGGTTTAAGTTTGAAAGAAAAAATCTAAATACAAACTAGTTGGGATAAAGTAAATTTTTGTTCATCATCAACTAAGATGCTAACTATATCTTTAGGAGGATTATTCTAAACAATTTCGCTATGTAATCAATAAGGATTCTACCAATTCTTGCCAACTCTTATTTATGGCTGTGTTTAATAGAAGTGTCTTTGTGGATGTGTCTAATAGAAGTGTCTTTTTTATGGCTGTGTCTAATGAAAGTGTCTTTGTGAATGTCTCTCCTGAATGTATCTCCTTATACATGTGTTTTCTAGTGAAGGTGTCTTTGATCAGATTGAGAAGGTAGAAACGAAATAGAGGGAGCACACTGCGGTGGACGGCGGCGATGCAGTTCGCGAGGGGGAAGGTGCCGCGATGGTCCTGTGGAGGAGAAAATTGCGCATGCAAAGCGCGCATTGCGGCGACGGGGATTGGTTGCGGAGGGCACCGACACTGCCCAGAGGATCGTCGGGGTGGAGGCTGTGGCAGGGGCGCAGATGCGAACCACTGCACGCATTCCGAGCAGTGCAACTAACGGCGCGACGCAGCAGCGGTAGCAACACAGGGATGGGGTTCTGCATGGCGATGAAGACGACGGTGGTGAAGGCTCCATGGTGTGACGATGAAGACGACAATGGCGGAGGGGATGCGACGCGGCGATCGCGGAGGCGTAATGCGGGCAACGGCTTCGTGAAGAGCATGCTCAGCACGTCGTGCAGGGGCAGCAACGGTGGAGGCAAAGGATGTAACGCCGACTGATGCCGAAGTGAGGGAGAACGCAGGGACGAGTGACGACGACACAGTTAGGAGTTGTTGCGGAAGAGGGTTAGGTGACACCTTCCTGAATTCACGTCGCAACTCTCTTCGGTGCGGCTACAAATCCTTATAATTCAAAATTTTTGTTAATTTAGGTCAATTCAATGCTAATTGTAATTAAAATATAATAATTAATTATTGTTGGCAATAACCATTTATTTTATAGGTGAGACCAAGAATAAATATGAGAGAGAAACTATTCAAAGTAAAAGATCACACTTTATCCTTTAAAGTACAAATTTAAAATTTAGAAGTTCCAAATTAATAAAAGATAATTCTTAATTCCTAGTCCTCTAATTATTAATGTCTTTAATTAAAGCATTTAATGATTGCTCAGATTTTTAAGGTTGTTCAGAAGATAGATAATAGCATTAGAGTCACATTGTATTATAATTCTTTTCAAACTCATGGTCCATGCTATCTTTAGACCTATATATACACCGCAAATCTTAGTTTTGAAGGTAGTACAGTTGCCAATACCATTTGAAAAGCCTCATATCCAATTTCCATTCTCATTTCTGATACCACATTCAACTTTTTTATTTTGTCGAGATCATCTGTGTTGAGTGCAACCCAATTGTGTGGGGAGGGTTTCATTTTATCTGTTGCTCAGTTCTCCTTTTGAAAAAGTTCTATTTCCTTCTCCTTTCAAAAGCTTCAGAAATTTCCTTCACCTTCTTTAGTATTTCATTGTGGCATTGAGGCGATCTAGAGTAACTTTGTTTATGTATCTCCTTGTTTCTCCAGTTCAAGATTTTCCAACATGTCGTGACGAAGACATCTAGCCAGTCCCTCCGATTGCTACCATTCATCTTTTCTCTAAAATTGAGTTCAATCCATTCATTGAAGCTAGCTCCAAAGAATGAATTGATCAATCTAGGGTTTATTAGTTGGACCCAGATTGGTGACACCTTGGGGAAGTTCCTCATAATGTGAAGCGCGTCTTCCTTCTGGTTATTGCACAGGGGGCATTCGCCGATGCCACCAAATATACGGCTTCTCCTCTCATTAGTGAAAACTCGCTTTTGCATTAGTTTTCACATAAATATCTGTCTTTTGTGGTCCCTTCCATTTTCACATAACATTCCAAATCGAGCAAAAAGGGGCTCCAGGATGCAATAGCTTTGTAGGTTGAAGATACAGAAAAATCACCATCGTCCATATGTCTCCAAGCCACTCTATCTTCTCCTCTATTTCGATTGGGTGCAGGTTGGGCCATTATTTCCATGATCATGATTTATGGTAAGAAACTCTATAATTTAAATTTGTCCCATTCTTCTCTTTCATTGGTCCATTCCCAAACATTGTTATCTAGGTCTAAGTCTTCTCTGGTTACAAAATTAATCAAGTTGTTTTCGCCTTCCACCTAAGCGTCCGTCCAAAATTTTGTAGTGAGCCGATCTCCAACAAAGGTAATGGAGTGCTTCTGGAAAGAGGGTCAGATTTTGATTAATTCCTTCCAAAAGTACTTTTACTTCTCTATAAGATCTTTTAAAAAAAGATAACTCGAAAAAAGATCTTTTTTTAAAAGCTCACCCAAACAACCCCTAAGTATTCTTTAAATTAGTCTTTTACAGTTTACTCAACTTTTTTATTACATTAATTAAAAAAAACTAAAACAAACATTCAAATAGATTTATTATTTTTTTAATTTAAATATCAATCTACAAAGAAGAATTAAAATTCAAAATTTTAAATTTAAATATTGTAAATACTTACACATTCCAAATAAAATGCTAAATATTTCAAACCGGATTTTCACTAATAAAATCTTTCCTCCGCAAAAATCCAGAGCTGCAGTGCCTTCTCCTCCTCATCTGTCACCACATTTGTCTTCTCCCATGTCCTGCACCTTTCCCGCGACGATCTCTTTCTTCGGTGATGCGCTCCTCCCCAGTGACGCGCACCCCCGCGCCACGCACCCCCGCGTGCTCCTCCATTGTTGCGCGCCTCCTCGTCCCTAGTCTCCTTCCCCACGTCGCACTCTTTCCCTGTCTCTAGTATTTCTGCTTGCACAATTATGTATGATTTTAGAGTTTGTAATATGAATGTAATTTGGATGTGTTAATACCTAATTTCAAATGTGTTTGTGTTGTCTAATTAATTATGGATGTGTTTGTGTTTCGGAATATTTTCGTATAAGATTGTGTGATCAAATGATGAATTTTGGATTTTTTTTTTAAGGCATTATATTTGTTGTTTGTTATTTTAGATGTGTCTTGAGCACATTTACATTCTACATCAAATATCTAAATTTTACAACTCTGTTCATTTTGAGTTTGAAATACTAATGTAATTTAGATGTGCTAATATTTAATTTTAGATGTGTTCATATTGTTCATGTTAATATTGGATGTGTTCGTGTTTCTGGTATGTCACTTCTAATTTTTCAAAAATTAGATGAGACTATTCTTGTTCTTCAAAGTGTTCATTAGTTTAGAAATTTTGTTAGTGGGATTTGTGTTTGAAAGGAAAAAAGCTTGAGTGAGTTAAAGAATTTATTGTGTGAAAAAAAAAATCAATTATGTGAGTTTTAGTTGTCTGCAGAGGAATATTATGTAATTGAAAGATGCTTGAATTATGTTGTTTAATTAATTGTGGATATATTTGTGTTTTTGTACAATATTTGTATAAGATTTGTGTGATCAAACGATAAGTTTTGGATTTGTTTTAAATGTATTTTTTTTTTTTGTTATTTTAGATGTGTCTTGAGTACATTTATAATTTTACATTAAATATCTAATTTTTACTACTCATATTGATTTCGAATTTAAAATATTAATATAATTTACATGTGTCAATATCTAATTTTAGATGTTTTTATATTGTTCATGTTAATATTAGATGTATTTGTATTTTTGGTGTGTCATTTTTAATTTTTCAAAAATTGGATGAGGGTATTCTTATTTTCGAAAGTATTCATTAGCCTAGAAATTTTGTTAGTGAGATTTGTGTTTGAAGAAAAAAAGCTTAAGTCAAAAAATTTATTGTGTGAAAACAATTAATTGTGTGAGCTTTAGTTGTCTGCAAAAAATATTATATAATTGAAAGATGCTTAAATATTGGAGTGAAAATTCAACCAAAAAAATTATTTGAGAGATTGTGATTTTTGAGTTCAGTTTTAATTTTTTTGTATAATGATATTTATTGTTTATTTTTTTCTTTGTTTCTGTCTCATGCAACTAAGTAAAATTATTTTTAATATATTATATGCTAAATTATATGTCATTTCTAATATGTCATTTCTAATAGCTATTTAAACATGCTGAATTATCAACCCTTCTTATCAACGGTCAATTATAACTATCATGTTATAAATAATAATGGTATAGATAACGGTAATATTTTTAGATAATGCTGAATTTTTATATATTCTTAATATAAAGTTTTGATTTATTTCATGAATAGTTTGGGGTGAATTCTCGGCAAATCTTGTAATGTTGGATGTGTATATTATAAATCAATATTTAATATATTCTAGATTTCTCATATGAATTTTGAATGTTATAATAAAATAATTAGCGTGCATTTTTATAATTTTAAATGTGTACTTAACGCTAATTTTTTAAAATAATTTTATATTTTTATAACTACAATGTCAATAAAAAAAGTACTTGTGCTGATCTAAAAAAAAAAAAAGAAAATAAGAAGATTTCTATGGACAAGTTCGATGAACTTAATGATAAAAATATTACATTCTTAAATTTTAAATTTTATTTATATGATTTTTAGATGTGTACAAAATATATTTTGTGTGTGATTTTATTATTATAGATGTGTTATAGATTTATGTAATTAACTAATTTTAAAAATTAGTTAAAGTACCAAGCAATAAAAAAGTAAAAACAAAATTATAATGAATAAATACTAGTATTTAAGGGTTTTTTATTTAAATAAAATATTTGGGCTTCTATATTACTTAATTTCCCTAAATGGTTTTGAACGTGAATCCCCTAAACCATATAATATATAAATCGTCCTAGGGTTGTGTGTTTTAATGAATACAAAAAATCATTGAACCTTGGACGATTTATGCATGAATTGCATAGGTGAATAGGGCATAAATCGTCCCAGCTCACTGTGTGTTACGAATAACACGTAAATCGTCCTAGCCTAGGATGATTTATGCATTTTAACCTAAAACACTCTATCCTGGCACGATTTTCGTGCTTCTTCCTAACCCTCTACCCCTAGCACGATTTACGTACAAATCCCAAACCCATAAGCCCTAGGACGATTTTTATTTGTATTTAACAATAAGTTTTTTAATTTAAAAATTAATTTCTAATCAACATTTAACACTTGATTATTAATAAAAATTATATATTAATTTTATAAAAAATATAAAATAATATATACCATTTTTAAAAATTAATCATTTAATCTTTGATTTTTCATAAAAAATAATTAATTAATACAAATAATATTTTAAAAACTTAAATTTTGGAAACAAAATAAAATTATTTTAAATATTTTAGCATTTTAAAATAATTTTTTTTAGTTACAAAAATTCTTATATTTTGTGATAAACAAATAACTTGTTACAAACAATATTGAATTTTGTGACAAATTAATTTTTTATTACAAAATAATTGGAGTTTTTAAAACAAATGAATATTTTGTTACAAAATATTTTGAATATTTGCAACAACTTCATTTTTTGTTACAAAATATTATAAAATTTTGCAATAACACACTGATTCGTTATAAAAGCCAAAATAATTTGTAACAAAAAAATCAAATTATTATAAAATATCAAAACATTTTGTAACAAATTGTATTGTTGTTACAAAATATTATTATTATGTAACAATCACTAATTTTTGTTACAAAAATTAATTTTTTGTAACAATTTTAAATTTGTTAAAAAATTTTTGTTACAAATATTTCATTTTCTTATAGTATATATATAATCAAGCCCATAATGTGATTTACATAAATATTTGTGTAGTAGAATATTCTAGAACAAATAAATAAGTCAACACAATATAAATTTGATGAATAAATATATGAAAATTAACTTTAATTAATATTAGTTTATTTTTTATTGTAAATTAATTTTTTTTTATTTTTTTAAATTTAAAATTTAAAATAAAAATAAATTAAAAAAAAAATTGTAACTTAAAAAATTAACTTCTTAATTGAACTCAAATTTGATATAGTAGTAAATATGGTGTGATTGCATCAAAAAATGGTTGTCATATATTAAAGAAACACATGTCTTTTTACTCTAGATGAGTTAGAATTCGAATTACACATAAAAGTTTTCACATAAATCGTCTTAGGAGCTTGTGGGTTTGGGGTTTGCACGTAAATCGTGTTAGGGGGTAAAGGGTTAGGAAGAAACACGTAAATCGTGCCAGGGTAGAGTGTTTTAGGTTAAAATGCATAAATCATCCTACACTAGGACGATTTACGTGTTATTCGTAACACACAGTGGGTTGGGACGATTTATGCCTTATTCACCTATGCAATTCATGCATAAATCGTCCCAGGGTACAATGATTTATATATTCATTAAAACACACGACCCTAGGACGATTTATATATTATATGGTTTAAGGGATTTACGTTCAAGAAAACCATTTAGGGGAATCAGGTAATATAGAAATCCAAATATTTTATTTAAATAAAAAAAATCTAATTAATAATAAGATCAAATATGTTAGATATATTTTTATTAAATGTAATATAAAAAAATTCAAATTTATTTTTAAACTTTATTTGTATAATTTTAGATGTGTAAAAAAAATATTTTTTATATAATTAAATAATTTTAGATGTGTCAAATTTAAAATCTCTCTTAATTTGTGTCTTATTCTTCTTTACCTTACTGTATCCATAAATTCAAGTTACTATTCCTATGGCTTGATTGAATTTACTTATTAACAGAAATTAATAAATAATAATAATAATAATAATAATAATAATAATAATAATAATAATAATTAAAGAAGTACCATATGAACAGTCAACAACGAATCTTTCCAATGGAGCAGAAGAGGAGAGTTGCTAAGCTCCGAAAAATTTTGATGGTCCATTGAATTTAATTTATTAATATAAATTAATAAACAAAAATAACAGAAAATAATAATAATAATAATAATAATAATAATAATAATAATAATAAGGAATAAGTATTGTTTTGATCTCTAATGTTGAGGGTTAGAATCAAAACCGTCCTCAATATAATTTTTTATTTTGCATCATTCTTAACGTTTTTTTTCGTATTAAAATCGTCCTTTTTAATAAATTTTTTAATTTTATTATTAAATTACTCCTATTCTAATAAATAAAAAAATTATAAAAAAAAAACAAAAACAAAAGAACGTGAGGGGGAGGGGAGGGGAAAAGGAAAAGGGAAAGGGGGAGGGGGACGACACTGGTAAAGCTTGGAGTCGCCGTTGTCGTCGCCGTCGTCGTCGCTGTTTGATAAACTCATATTTCATGAGTTCTTTTGTGCTTAATTTGAGTGATTTATACAATCCTTCACCTACTTATTCACATTAATTGCATGGTTTTATTTTCCCTTCCTTATTATGTCATATTGTGAAAAACATGTTTCCTAAGCTTTAAAAATCAATTATTTTAATTACCTTTATCTCCATTCGATGCCGTGATTAGTGTGTTGAGTAGTTTCAGATTTTCTAAGGCAGAATGACTTAAAGGACGAAAAAGGAAACATACAAAAATGGAAGGAGAAGGCAAAACGGAGCTTTGAAGGAAACTGGTATTCACGCGATCGCATGGACGACGCGATCGCGTGCCAGAAGCGAAGATGCAGCGACGCGGCCGCATGACTGACGCAACCGCGCGACATAAGAAGAACGCATACGACGCGGATGCATGACTGACGCGACCGCGTGGCAAGGAAAAGCTCCGAATGACGCGACCGCGTGACCCACGCGGACGCGTGACAGAGGCCACGTATCAGAATTTACAGAATACGCCCCCAGCGAATTCTGAAGCCCTTTTTGGCCCAGATCCAAGTACAGACAGCATAGACCAGAGGTTATAAAGTGTGAAAATGCACCCATTCAAGAGAGAGCTCGCATATTTTTATTTTTCAATGATTTAGATTTAGTTGAGAGGGAGATCTCCTCTCTCTCTCTCTCTCTTAGGATTTAGGATTTCTTCTTGTTTTAAGAAGTGACTCTCAATCCAGGTTTTACGTTTCTTTATTTTAGCTTCCTTTTACTTTTATTTATTCCAGCACTTGAATTGATAAGTGAATTTATGAATTTCTTCCATGTTACAGACTGTTATTTGAATTAATGATAA
Source organism: Arachis hypogaea (assembly GCF_003086295.3). Lineage (NCBI taxonomy): Eukaryota > Viridiplantae > Streptophyta > Magnoliopsida > Fabales > Fabaceae > Arachis > Arachis hypogaea. The sequence goes on from NC_092050.1 coordinate 14,360,739, forward strand.
TTGAGGTATTTTCAGTTTATGATTGTTCTCTTTGATTTAAGTTACCATTGCTTCCCATCTAAGGACATTTTTATTATTCCAGCAATTTTACTTTTTCCCCTTTTGGTCCTGGTTAAGAATTCAGTAACTCAACAGTTATTAAACTCAACATAATTGATAATCGTTATCTTGCTAATTAAGCTGAACTTAAGTAATCCCAACCTTTTCTTAGGAAATAAATAGGATTCAAAGGTCAATTTAATTAGTCCCTTGACTTTCCGTTGCCCTAGTACAGGTTGATCAAGTGGAGTTTAGATTCAACTTTCATTATAGTTGAGAGAGATAACTGCATTGGACCTCCAACTTCTCTTACCTTGCCAAAAGTCTGCTTTACAGTATTTATTTACTTTAATTGCCATTTACTTTACTTGTCATTTAAATTACTTGCTTCTCATCTTCTAAACCCCGATCACAACCTTTATAGCCAATAATAAGAACATACTTCCTCGCAGTTCCTTGAGAAGACGACCCGAGGTTTGAATACTCGGTTAACAATTTCTAAAGGGGTTTGTTACTTGTGACACCCAAAACGTTTGTATGAAAGGACTTTTGAAGGTTTAGAAACTATACTTGCAACGAGGATTTATCCGCAAATTTCTAGACCACGCAAAAGTTCTCTCATCAAAATGGCGTTGTTGCCGGGGAACTGCTAACGTGTGCCTTATTATTGGTTATTGTAAATATTTTTCTTTTGCTTGTTTATTTATTTTTGTTTTTCCTTTTTATCTTTATTTGTTACTATGAACTCTCACCCCTCTCGCTTTGAGTTTGGTTCTAATATTGTTAAAGGAAATAGAAGTTACAACAGGAATGTGTACCAAGGTCAGACCAATCAAGGATGGATGAAACCAAGAGGATCTAATCAACCCTTTTGGCAGCAATACCCTCCGAGATATCCTGGACAAAGACCATTCTACAGTGCATACCCAGCTGAAAGACATGGTGGACAACCTTGTAACTACCAACAAGCCCCACCCCGTGCATATAAACCATCCTTTCAACATAACCTCGAACCACCATACTCACAAGCTTCTCTTCACCATTCGCCACCATATGATCCTTCCTTACCCCAATACCAATCCAATCGTTCCCAATCACCACCACTTTCCTTTGTGTCATGTCCAAGTCCAGCAACCCAGGAAGCAGAGGATCGCCTAAGGGAAACAGTAATTAAATTTCAAACAACCATTCAACAACTGGAGCAAGCGATAATTCAATGGGCTTCTAGGTGCTCAAATACACAAGGATTAGCCACAGCCCCATGTGGACAGCCCAATGAAGAGCAGAGCATGAAGGAATTGCCAGAAACTCGAGTGGACAAGACAGAGAATGAATTTGTACTAGAACAATTAGAAGAAGCTGTCTTTGTTCAAGAAGAAGAGTTGGTTGAAGATCTAGGAGATACTGAACCTCCATGGGAATCCAGAATTGAGGAAAACGCCGTCAAGGAGACTACAGTTGATGCTAAGGAGGATATTTCTCCAAGGCACATCGTTTATGAAGAATCAGACGGAATAATCCAAGAAACAAATTCCCTTGATGATGATAGTCACAAGTCTAACTCTCTTAGTGATGAACTTGCATCCGCAAGTGAATTCTCTGAGATCGAAGAATCTTCCCCAAGTGAATATGAAGATGATGCAGAGGTAGATTTCTCTCAACCTCCAATCTATGACTCAAGTGATGAGGAAGACGCAGAAGACTTTGACCAGGACATGGATACAATTGAAGATCTTTGCAAAGAAGTGGAGGAATTCACAGAAGAGCACAAGAAAATGGAACTTGCGGAACCACCAAAAACACCTACCCCAAGGCCATTACCACCTAATACAAGCTTCAAGTGGGTACAATCCTTAACTTATAACTTTACTTATTCACTTGAATATGGTTTGCTTGAAACAGATGGCCAGCTTAGAGCTCTCTGCGGTTTTAAGAGTAAGAGGAAAATGGCTCGTACTCAGAGCTGGTGCACAAGGTTCAATAAGGTTCCACGCTTCACCTCGAAGTACACGGATTGGTATCATGCTCAATTGCATGGATCACGGAGAACGTTTGGTCACCACGGTGAGATTCTACTTTTTAAACCGCCCGGATGGAGACATGTAGATCAAGATGGAGGCGGATTTAAAAGCAAGGCTTGGAATCCTAAAGTTTATTCTGACATTTGTCATCCCGGGAGCCTAACAATATATTTAAAGCTGTTCGGAAGCTTTGCATGCCTAGTTTGGGACTCCGGAGGCTATTGGCATTCCAAGCACTGGTGGAGATTTTTAAATGAATTTAAACATAAGCCACCATAACAGGATACTCCTCCAATGTCCAACTTAAGGACTTTAACTAAAAGTGCTAGGTAGGAGACAACCCACCATGGTATGGTCGCTTCTTTTTCAATTTATTTCTTGTTAATTGCTTTCATTTTTCCTTTTTCATTTTAATTTATTAAACCTGGAATCATGCATAGCATTCATGTTAATCATTGCATTCTGCAATTTTCATGCATATAAAAAAAAGGGGGTGCACGACGCGACCGCATGCCCCATGTGATCGCGTCATATTGCGAGAAACACCACCTACGCGACCGCATGACCTACGCGGCCGCGTGATATATATATCGGCGTAAGGATCCAACGAACAGAAAGTTGGGCTGGAATCGTGCGGCCCTTGTGCGTTTCGCACAAATTGGCCCACGCGATCGCATGCCCCACGCGATCGCGTCACTTACACAATACCAATCCCACGCGACCGCGTGAGCGACGCGATCGCGTCGCATGGATTGCACATCACCCCAAAAGGAGACAGAGAGTTGCGCTAAAACGGCACTGGAGTCATGCGTTTAGCACGAATTCCAGCGACGCGATTGCGCGACCCACGCGATCTCGTCAACCCTTTTCCACCCCTCTCATGCGATCGCGCGCCCCACGCGATCGCGTCACTCCCATTTTCACCCCAACCACGCGACCGCGTGCCCCACGCGGCCGCGTGGATTCGAAAGTATAATCCCCCAGCCACGCGAACCCTATCAGTTGCGCAGCCCCCCACCCCCAACCCTCTTCTCCCTCTTTGCTTCTTCTTCCTCCAACCACCACCCAACACCACCCAGCCGCCACTGCGCCACCACCCAGACGCCGCCGCCGTCCACACACCGCCGCTGTACCACCCCCTCCCCTCCCTTCTTCTTCCTTCTTCCTCTCTCCTCCTCTCTCCACCACTGCCCTCCGCGACCACCGCCCACCACCGCCGGCCATCCAGCCGCGCCCCCCTCTCTCCGCCACCCACCCACAAACCCCCCTTCCTCTATCACTAACCCTAAACCCTCTCTCCGCCACTGCCCCCCTCAGCTGCCACCGCGACACCGTGCCCGCCACCGCGCCGGACGCCGCCGCAGCCACCTTCTTCCCCGTTCCACCCCTCCCGCCTACCAGGTTCCGCAAAACGTACTCCCTTTTTATCCGTTCGTCGTTTATCTGTAATTCTTTCCGTTTCTGTTCATCATTAGGATAGATAGATATGCATGCTGTAGTGGATTTTTAGGTTGTTAGGTAGCTTAGGCTGTGGTTAATGGATCTAGGTCTGTTTACTTGCACTGTTCCTGCTTATATTTTATCATAACTGCAATTCTACTGTTCCTGTAACCTCGTTCATATGCTGTGATTTCTTACAATTGCTGCTTGTTACTCCAAATTTTCCTGTTTCCATTCATTACTGATAACTGCAGCAAGTTTTTAATTCATATGAACTGCTATGATTGCTGTTTATTTTCCGGGACAATCCAATTTTAGCCGGAATGCTGCCCAAATTTTTTAAAATTGTTTTCATTCATGTTTTGGTTTGGCATCTCTGAACTCTGCTTTACCCAAACCGTTTCATGCATGCTATGGCAGACTTTCTTATCCTCTTTGATTTCCTGGTTCATAAACTGCATTTGTGATTCACTGATTCCAATTTTTGCTTTCTTTATTTCTATTCGAATCAGCATCACCCTGTTTTCCTTGTTCGATTATGAGTACTTCTATTCTTACCTGTGAATCCTTGTTATATGGAATTTTTCTATGCCACTTACTTTAACCCGCACTTTACTAACTCACTAATTTTATTTTACTAATTTCTTTTTCAAATTCTAACCATACTAACCCTTTTGATCTCTTTTCTGATTATTTTTACTTTCCTCTAACTTTCTCACCATGGCATATTGATTATTTTTCCATTTAACATAAATTAAATCACATTTCATTTACTCATTTTCCTTATTCTATTTCTCCCTTGCCGCTTTGAGTTTCCTTTGTTTAATTGCCTATTTGCTTTCCTATTTTATCCATATCCTGGTTTTCTGTTTTTCAGGATGTCTGCCTCACAAAGGAAAGGAAAAGGCAAGGCTACTGGCAAGCGCAAAAGAGGAGACTCCTCCCAGTCCATCATTGCTCTAATGCACGATTCTTCATGGCAGGAGAAGGACTTCACACAGCAGGAAAAAGCTGACCAGCTGCTCCCTGAAAATGATCCTATAAAATTTACAAACCGGTACTGTGAGCTGAAGTACCCGGCTTTTGCAAACTCCAGAAATCTATACCTGGAACGAACTCTGAAGATTCCAGAAGCACTCCAGCAGTACACCACTAAGCAAATCAAGTAAAGGGGCTGGTTCTTTCTGGAGAGAACACTGACAGAGGTCAACGCATCTTGGGTCCGGGAATTCTACTGCAACTACTACCTCACCACCCTAGATGCAGTGAACCTGAGAGGAAAATAAATTATGGTCACTGAGGAGGCCTTAGAGGACATTCTCCGGCTCCCAGCCAAGTCCGATCAGCCTGATGGTTATTCAAAGGCTGAGGAGGACATGCGTCAGATGCAGTTTGATTGGGATGCTGTAAAGGCACGGATAGCTCTCGACCCGACAGTCCCTTGGGAGATGGGTCAGGACACTACCATGCCTAGAGGGATCAAGAGAGCATACTTAAACGATGAGGCTCGGTTATGGCATCAGATCTTGAGTAATTATGTGATGCCGAGTACTCACAAGACGGAGATCCTGGCTGCTATGATCACCCTCCTTTGGTGTGTGCTGGAGGGTAAGGACCTTTATCTGCCACGTTTCATTCGGTACTATATGGCCAGGGTCCACGTCCGAGGCACCCTCCCTTTTCCATATCTAGTTACACAGCTTGGCCGTCGAGCTGACGTGCCATGGGAGGCTGCCGATGAGAGACCACCAGCGGCGGATTGCAGGAAGATCATTCCGCATAGCCAGAACTTCTTAGCCTTGGGCCACAGACCACCACCATTCACTGCTACTGATGAGTCAGCCCCACCGTCTGCTGGACCCTCTTCCTCCACTGCTACACCACCTACCCCTGCTACCACTACTGCACCTCCACCTACCACAGAGCCCGTCTATCATCTGGTGCACCGCTTGTTCCGACGACTTGACCAGATGGAGCGTCGCAACAAGCGACGCTATGAGCACCTAAAGCTGATGATACGATCCAGTGACATCTCCTCCGAGCCTGACACACCATCCGAGGCATCTGAGGAGGAGGCGGATGCACCCGAGGCAGAGACCCATCCCCAGGAGGCAGCACCAGCCGCACCACAGGCAGCGGTCCCACATCAGATTGAGGCTGCGGATCTTGAGATCCCGATCCAGTCAGCACCTCCTCCACAGCAGCCAGACTCCTAGCCTACCACCACTGAGACTCCAGCTACCATCCCTTCCAGTGATGACACTCCTTCACACCCGGCTTGATTGAGCATCAGGGACGATGCTTCATTTTAAGTGTGGGGAGGTCGCCATCTCTGGCGTTTATTTTGGTGAACCACTACATCTTTTTTTTTCTTTTTCTTTTATTTTGGATATTTTTCTGTATTTTTCTCTTTTTCTTTTATTGTTATTTTCTGAGTACTTATACATTACTTTTATGTATTTTTACTCTATTTTCTGTATTTTGCATCTTTAGTTCATATTTTAGCCATTTAGTTTATTTTAGTTATTTAGTTTAGTTTGCAATTCTGATTTATTAGTGGATTAATTAGTATAGTTTACCCTTTTTAGCATAAGATAGTATAGTTTAAAATTGAAAAATATAAAAAGAAAGTAAGCTAGGAAATTGAACATATCAGATTTAAATCCACAAACCTTATATATAGCATTACATGATATAGTTAAGCTGACAACATTTCATCAAGGAGGAACATTAAAATTTTAAAAGCTACCCTAAATAAATTTTTTTATGAGAATAATGAGAATTTTTAACTAAACTTGCATACAATATATAAATGATATATGATGCTTGAGTTAGAGAACACACAGCATGTGAGTCTTGAGCTTAATTGTATGGTTGCATTCAAACCATAATTTCATTTATGTGTGTTTCATTTCTTTTTATTCTGATGTTCTTTACTTTGCTTTAATCTATATGTCCAATTATAGAATATAGAATAGATACATACCAAGAGAATGATTGAGGCCATCATTTGATTTCAGCTCACTTACCCCAAATTAGCCTACCTTTTACATCACCCTTGTTAGCCCCCTTGAGCCTTTTAAAAACCCTTCATTCTATTTAGCCAAATTACTAGCCTTAAGCAGAAAAACAAAAGAAAATCCCAAGTGAATCTTGGTTAGCTTAAGATAGAAAATCATGAATAGAGTTAAATGTGGGAAACCTTTTGGGAACATGGATGATAGAAAAAAAAAGGTAGAGAAGTTAAAAGAAATAAAATAAAATTTGGGAAGCATGCTCATGAGAAAATCTAAGTGATTCAATTACCATGTGCATTAAAAAAAAAGAGAGAGTTATTTTTCAGCATCTAAATAAAAGGGAATACAAAAGAAATTCCCTAATGCAAAATAAAAACAATGCACATGGGATAAAAATAAAAAGTGAAACATGAGCATGTAACAATAAGTGGGATAATATGGGAGAATAGGTAAAGAAGTTTTATCTTGCTAAATATGTATGTTAGGTGAGATCTTAGTCCAATTAAGGATTCACTTATTAGCTCACTTGACCCTATACATAAATCCTTACCTTTACCTTGGCCCCATTACAACCTCAATTAAAGACCTTATGACTTTTTGGTATGACTATATTCTATAATTGTTGATTAGTTAGATGAAGAACAAAGTTATAGAAAGTAAGAATAAAAGGAAAAATAGAGTGAATAAACCCAATAAACACTGAGTGACTAGAGAGTAAACACAAAATCCAGTGAGGGTTCTATAACTCATCAACATATATCTGTGCATATATTTACTAATTGTTTTGCAAGTTTGTACAATGTTTTCTTTCCCATCTCATTTGCTAAAATGCTTTATTATTTAAGGGTTGGCTATATATATATATATATATATATATATACATGACTCCTTGAGAATGTGAATTAACTTGACTACATGTAAGCTTTATATATAAATGAATAATTTAGAGTTGCATGATGCATCATTCATTTAGGTAGTTGCATTTAAATTAGGTTGCATTGCATGACATTCCATCACTTTAACCTTAATTATTTACCTTGGATTTAGCATGAGGACATGCTAGTGTTTAAGTGTGGGGAGGTTGATAAACCCATATTTCATGAGTTCTTTTGTGCTTAATTTGAGTGATTTATACAATCCTTCACCTACTTATTCACATTAATTGCATGGTTTTACTTTCCCTTCCTTATTATGTCATATTGTGAAAAACATGTTTCCTAAGCTTTAAAAATCAATTATTTTAATTACCTTTATCTCCATTCGATGCTGTGATTAGTTTGTTGAGTAGTTTCAGATTTTCTAAGGCAGAATGACTTAAAGGACGGAAAAGGAAACATACAAAAATGGAAGGAGAAGGCAAAACGGAGCTTTGAAGGAAACTGGTATTCACGCGATCGCATGGACGACGCGATCGCGTGCCAGAAGCGAAGATGCAGCGACGTGGCTGCATGACTGACGCGACCGCGCGACATAAGCAGAACGCATACGACGCGGACGCATGACTGACGCGACCGCGTGGCAAGGAAAAGCTCCGAATGACGCGACCGCGTGACCCACGCGGACGCGTGACAGAGGCCACGTATCAGAATTTACAGAATACTCCCCCAGCGAATTCTGAAGCCCTTTTTGACCCAGATCCAAGTACAGACAGCATAGAGCAGAGGTTATAAAGTGTGGAAATGCACCCATTCAAGAGAGAGCTCGCATATTTTTATTTTTTAATGATTTAGATTTAGTTGAGAGGGAGATCTCCTCTCTCTCTCTTAGGATTTAGGATTTCTTCTTGTTTTAAGAAGTGACTCTCAATCCAGGTTTTACGTTTCTTTGTTTTAGCTTCCTTTTACTTTTATTTATTCCAACACTTGAATTGATCAGTGAATTTATGAATTTCTTCCATGTTACAGACTGTTATTTGAATTAATGATAATTGAGGTATTTTCAGTTTATGATTGTTCTCTTTGATTTAAGTTACCATTGCTTCCCATCTAAGGACATTTTTATTATTCCAGCAATTTTACTTTTTCCCCTTTTGGTCCTGGTTAAGAATTCAGTAACTCAACAGTTATTAAACTCAACATAATTGATAATCGTTATCTTGCTAATTGAGCTGAACTTAAGTAATCCCAACCTTTTCTTAGGAAATAAATAGGATTCAAAGGTCAATTTAATTAGTCCCTTGACTTTCCGTTGCCCTAGTACAGGTTGATCAAGTGGAGTTTAGATTCAACTTTCATTATAGTTGAGAGAGATAACTGCATTGGACCTCCAACTTCTCTTACCTTGCCAAAAGTCTGCTTTACAGTATTTATTTACTTTAATTGCCATTTACTTTACTTGTCATTTAAATTACTTGCTTCTCATCTTCTAAACCCCGATCACAACCTTTATAGCCAATAATAAGAACATACTTCCTCGCAGTTCCTTGAGAAGACGACCCGAGGTTTGAATACTCGGTTAACAATTTCTAAAGGGGTTTGTTACTTGTGACACCCAAAACGTTTGTATGAAAGGACTTTTGAAGGTTTAGAAACTATACTTGCAACGAGGATTTATCCGCAAATTTCTAGACCACGCAAAAGTTCTCTCATCAAAATGGCGTTGTTGCCGGGGAACTGCTAACGTGTGCCTTATTATTGGTTATTGTAAATATTTTTCTTTTGTTTGTTTATTTATTTTTGTTTTTCCTTTTTATCTTTATTTGCTACTATGAACTCTCACCCCTCTCGCTTTGAGTTTGGTTCTAATATTGTTAAAGGAAATAGAAGTTACAACAGGAATGTGTACCAAGGTCAGACCAATCAAGGATGGATGAAACCAAGAGGATCTAATCAACCCTTTTGGCAGCAACACCCTCCGAGATATCCTGGATAAAGACCATTCTACAGTGCATACCCAGCTGAAAGACATGGTGGACAACCTTGTAACTACCAACAAGTCCCACCCCGTACATATAAACCATATATCAAAATTAACTTCTATGATTTTAAACAATTGTTCTACTCCTCATTATAATTTTCAAATATTAATTACCACCTATTGAATTATTAGAAAGTTTACTTATTATAATATTTATGACATAAAATATTTTTTAATCCAAAATAGTTGTTACAACCAAGATTATTTAAGAAATAAAATTAAAAAATATTATATAATTTTAAAATAAAAAATATTAATTAATAGATAGATACTATTTTTTCTTATTTCAATTAATTTTTAAAGACAAAATAAGGTATTGATAATTTTATTTATATTTAAAAAATTGAGTTTTAATTTGATAATTAACTAATTAATTAATTTTAAAAATTATATTAACACTGTTCATTAATTTTTTATCGAGTTAATTTATTTATTTATTTTTTATTTTTATATTAAATCAATTTAACAAAATAAATATTGTTACATATTAAATTTAATAAAAATTATTTTTAACATAAATCTCAAGACAAAATTTTGTAAATTTTTGTGGCACAAAAGTCTAATTATATTTGAGACAAATATATATATATATTTATATAGAATTATTATTTTTTTTTTTAATTTAGTGGGGCAAGTGCCCCCTTCCCATGTATTAGGGTCTTTGTGTCTCCATCCCTATTTTGTTTCTTATCCATCTTCAATTTCATCCACTCTTTTGACTGAATGTCTTGTGAATCTTCTTTTCATATGTCTAAATTACTTGAGACGCGATTCTATCATCTTCATTTCTGCTACACTTAGCTTATGTTCGTATTTCCTTTTAGCCGTCTAACACTCTGTACATAAAGCATAGCCGGTCTAATAGTGCGATAGAATTTATCTTTAAGTTTTAAAGACACTTTTTTGTCACATATAAAACCAAAGGCACTCCGTCATTTTAACCAACCTGCTTGGATCCTATGATTTACATCTTGTTCGATCTCTCAATTATCCTGTATGATGCACCCAAGATATTTAAAACTTTTAACTTTTCGTAGGATATTTTCTCCAATCTTCACCTCTATATTAGGGTTTTTCCTTTGGCGGCCGAATTTACAATCTATATATTCTGTCTTGCTACGACTTATGCGTAGACCATACACTTTTAGAGCTTCTCTCTATAAATCCAACTTTTTATTTAGGTCTTCCCTTTACTCTCCCATATGAACGATATCATCGGCAAAAAGCATGCACCATGGCATAGGCTCTTGGATATGCTCAGTGAGTACTTCCATGACTAATGTGAAAATGTATGGATTTAAGGATGATCCCTGGTGTAATCCTATACGAATAGAAAATTTTTCTATCACACCACATTGAGTCTTCACACTAGTTGTAGCTCCATCATACATGTCTTTAATTGTACGAATATATGTGATCCTTACTTTCTTCTTTTTCAAAACCTTCCATAAAACCTCCATTGGCATCCTATTGTACGCTTTTTTCAAATTAATAAACACCATATGTAGATCCCGTTTATTATTACGACATCTCTCCATCATCCTTCTTAATAGGTATATTACTTTAATGGTGGATCTGCTTGGCGTAAAACCAAATTAGTTCTCTGTTACTTGTGTCTTTTGTCTCAACCTCCGTTCTATCACCGTTTTTCATAATTTCATGGTATGACTCATGAGCTTAATCCCTCTATAGTTTTCACAATTTTGTATATTTTTCTTATTCTTGTAGATAGGTACCAAGGTACTTTTTCTCCACTCATCTGACATCTTCTTTGACCTTAAAATCTCATTAAAAAGCTTGGTTAACTAACTGATGTCTTTCTCTTCAAGGTCCTTCCAAACTTCATATTATCGGGTCATACTACCCTACCATTTTTTTCATCCACTTTAAAGCCTCTTTTACCTCGAAGTCTCGAATCCTTCAATAGTAGTCGAAATTTTAATCTTCTTCTCTCGTGCATAATCGACCAAGACTCGGAAGAGTCTTCTATCCTTCATTAAATAACTCGTAGAAATGGCTCTTCCACCTTTCATTGATCTTCTCCTCTTGAGCTAATACCTCTCATCCTTTATGCACTTAACCTGATCCAAGTTTTTCGTTTTTGTTTTACGGCTCTTTGCGATTCTATATATACCTTTTCCTCCTTTTTTCGTGCCTAAAGACTGGTAGAGACCCTCATATGCTCTTGTTTTTGCTTCACTTACAGACACTTTTATCTCTTTCTTAGTCGCCTAATATTTTTCTCAATTACTTGCATTGCGGCACAAAGACCATTCATTAAAACACTTCCTTTTTGTCTTTATCTTTTTTTGCACACTTACATTCTACCACCAGAACTCTTTGTCTCTTAGTCATATCCTTTTAGATTCACCAAAAAGAAGTTATATAATGTGTTTTATTTTTTTACAAATTTAAAAATTAAATCTATTACAAAATATTGAATAAAGACTGAAAGTTAAAGGATATATAATATTTTTTTTTATTTTTTTATATAAGAAATGGAGTTCTGTAATTTACTAATATAAATTTAAATTGGCGTATTTTATATATGTGATGCATAATATAAATTATGAGTATCAATTTATATAATAAAAAAATTGTGATTTATAATTTTATGAATTATAATTTTTTAATTAACAAAATTAAAATAATGATTCACGATTTTTTATTATCTTATTTAAAATTGTGATTCACTTATTTTTTTAATTTTTTAACTTATTTAAAATCATTATTCATGATTTATTCTTATTCTATATAATTTTCATATCACGGTATTATATCAAATATTATCAATAATTATTTAATATAAAAAAAGAGTAAAGTATTTTTTGTGAAGTTTGACAAAAATTTTAAAAATACTCCTAAATTTTATTTTGTTTTAATTTTGTTCTAAAAATTTTCGATTTGAATCAAATATATTCTTAACAGCTAATTTTTCAAAAAATTTAAGACCAATTCAACAATAATTTCATAAGAACAACTCTCAACACAAACAAATCAAGCATAATTTTTATGCATTATTGTTATATTGGTCTTAAATTTTTTGAAAATTTAGTCGTTCAGAGTATATTTGATACAAATAAAAAATTTTTGGAAAAAAATTAAAACAAAATAAAATTTAAGAGTATTTTAAAAACTTTTATCATATTTCAAAGACAAAAATATACCTTTTTCTAAAAAAATTAGCCAATAAGCTAAGAATTTTTTATTTAAATAAATAATTTAAAAAATATTTACCGAAATAAATATCCTTTTCTTATTTCGTTTAAACTGTAAACGAGATAAGACAAGTGGAGACGAAACGTGTATATCTCATTTACACTGTAAACGAGATATATATATTTTTTAAAAAAAATTTGAAAATAATAAAAATATTAATATTATCAATAATCCAAATTTTTAGCATGCAATTAGTACATAAAAAGGTTGGTAAAAGAGATTAAAATGAATATGTTTGATCAATTGGTATCAAAAAAGTTGATGGGATAGTGGAATTAAAATGGAAACGGTTATCTCTCACGTTATCTCCCACTATCCGCGTGAGAGATAATCGTTTCAATTCTCTTCCTATTATTCCTATCAATCTCTCCTAACAATTGGCAAACGGTTATTTTTATTTTTCAAATTTAAATCAATCTAAATTTTTGTATGTAATCTTTTTGAGTACTAATTGATCCAACATATCCATTTGAACAGTCACAAAAAAATATATCCATTTTAAAAAAAATTAAATTAAATTATGATCTAATTGGATCGATTTAAATTTGAAAAATAAAAATAACCTTTGCCAATTGTTAGTGGAGAGAGAATTGAAACGGTTATTTCTCACGTGGATAGTGGGAGATAACGTGAGAGATAACTGTTTAACTGTTTTCATTCTCTTCCCACTATCTCATCAACCTTTGAGTATCAATTGATCAAACATATCCATTTTAATCTCTTTTACTAACTTTTTATATACTAATTACATACTAAAAATTAAAAATACATGTTATATCTGTAAATGAGATATACACATTTTGCGTCCATATGTCTTATCTCGTTTACAGTATAAACAAGATAAAAAAAGATTTTTATTTGGGTAAATATTTTTTAAATTATTTATTTCAGTAATTATTATAATTAATTTATTTATTTAAATAAAAAATCCAATAAGCTACGCCTCTCAATTATTTTTTCTAACAAAAGGTCCATCATTCTCTCTCCCACATATCTACTACAAACTACAAAGTACAAACACAGAGCATTTGGAAAAGAAAAATGTTTTTTAATTCCAATTTCTTGCATTGTATATCATATGGACATCCTAATTATCTTTAAATAAATTTTACTGCAATCTTTTGCACACTCAAATTTTCATTCTCTATTTTCAAATTAATTTAAGTGTTCATAAATTTAGAATATACAAACATATTTCTTAAACTAAATAAATAATTCAAGTATTGAAAATTGGAAAAGATTCTATGCACAGCGGAGACCCGTCCGGTGGTTTCATGGAAAAAGCAACATAAAAATGGATGCCATGCTTTTCCGTGATAGTTGACACCGTTGGAGGTTTACATACAGAAGGAAAATAGAATTCCTACGGGCCTTACTGCGAGCAAACTACCATGTTCCAGAGCCTTTTAGCCCTTCTTACGATTTTGTTGATCTTCCCGGCTATAAAAGACTCTAGAAAGAACGGAGACGGAGTTTTTGGAACAGAGCTATGTGTAACTAATTCGGGTGTACTTTCTGAGTGAAATGAATCCATGCCAGATGTTCCATTACTCTTCCGGAGATAAAAACTTCTACTACCTACATCCCCGATCAGTTCTGATTTGTCCAAACCTACCAAGCAACAAAGTCAACTAAAACTCTGTCAAATCCACTGTATAATAATAAGCTACCGCGTTTAATTTGCCAATTCTATAATATATGTCATTATATTATAATATTATATGTTCAACTAATAATATTATATTATTAAGACTTTGTTATATAAACAATAATTTTTGTAATCTATAAATAATGAATTTTAAAATTAATTTAATAAAATAAAAATATACTGCATTTTAAATTATTTACTTAAATTTTAATATTAGAATAATTATCTATATATGTAATAAATTGAATATCTGATGTATCAGTTATTCACATTATTTAGTATTTTTATTGTTCACCGATACTTTTCTTTATTATTATTATTAATCAGTGACTTACTTTGGAGACTGAAATGGGATTGATGCAATTGGAATGTTGATGAAGGTGCATCAAGGTCGAGGCTGGGGCTCCTGCCTTCTTCTCTATATATATCGATCACGCGCTTTATTGTGTCATCCACACTGGATCCCAATTTCACCATGGTTCTCACTGGCCCTGGACTTCCTTCAACCGTTACATTAACCACCACCTTAGCTTCCTTCTCATACCTCTGATGTAACTAAAATCAATATAATTATCCACTATTATAATTGTAATTATCACATAACAAACTAGAATTTGATGATCGATCTGGAACAATAATCACAAACGAAACGGTTATATCAAAAGCTGCAGCAGATTGGCGAGAAATTAAAGCTGAAAGCATTCATTTAGAACAAGTATACCTTGTTAGGTACAAGGATTGGAGAGGAAGCAAAGAGAGAAGGGGAAGAAACGAAGGCTTCGGAGAAGGTTTGAGGGCGAAAAAGGCTCCCTTCGCTCTTCAACTCATATTCGAAGAAATCGTCTCTGCCTCTCGAGAGAAGCAGAGGCGCCGATGAGCAGCGCTTCAAGATCTTGAAATCAGGCCTCGACTTATTTTTGGACCTCCGACGAGATGACGGAGATGGCGACGGCGAGGGATGCGGCGGTTTGATTCTCCGGGATCGGATCGCCGGCGATCGTCGGCGCGAACTGCTCCGCAACATGCAAGGGGACTTGTTAATTAGTTGGTTCCTGTTTGAGTAATATAAAAATGTAAAATCAGTTTTCAAGAACTGTTTTTGTGATTTATATACAAAGTAGGGGAGCTAGAATATGAGAATGGTAGTTAAGTTGAGGGCGTGGGTTGCGTGTGTGGAGGGAACTTATGCCAGGCAGGAATAACCGTCAAGCTCTTTATTATTTTTTTCAATTTTACTACTACTTCACTTTGAATTTGAAGGCAGGGCAGGCACTGCTAAGCTATTTGGTGGGTCTTGTACTCTTGTTCTTGCGTGGGTCCTACACTCCTTTTGTTCGCCTTTAGGGATGCATGGATGCCTTTCGTATAGTTTCCTTCGTTCGTTTCCTCTCTCCTTTTTCCTAAAAGTTAACCAAAATACGACTCGCACCGTGACCGTCCACCCCTTAATATTCTTTTCTTATTACTTAGGTCAATTCCTTTATTATGTGAAACAGATGCGGATTAAATAATGTTATCTCATTTTGGTGATGTATGGTCTTGGAAAATGAATCAAGGAATAAATACAGTGAAAATGTTGTAATGAATTTCACAGTTCACTGAAAAAGATTAAACATAAACTTTGATTGGGTTTCTTGGGCGGTACGGGCAAGAAGATGACGCTCATATATTTACTATTCTGGAATAATGAATGAGTCGCCAACCTGTTGACAGGCTTCCTACTGCGGCAAAACAGTTACTACTAAAACACTGGTTCCCTTAGTTTGAAGATAATAATGATGCAGACAAGCACTAGGAGACTAATTTCTAGCTAAGAGGATCCCAGGAACCAAACAAACGTTTTTTTTCCAAGGATGTCCACCGCCGACTAATATCTTCGCTGTGGATCATCTGCCAATACTTTTCTATGCCCAATGAGCAAATGGCTTGCTAAAAGCCTAAGGATCTAAGAAACCCAGCGAACCCTGAAATTTTAGGACTGGGTCAATATGTTGTTTCTTTTTATGTGCTGCAATCCATATGGATCCAACTATAACTTCTTTACGTTCGTTACCAAATGAATAAGCCCAAACACTAATAAGCTTAAAAGCCTGGTTTGTTTCCTCAAACGTCAACTCTATCATATTGCATTTCTTTTCTGTACAAACTACTCTGGGCTGACCATACCGCCCAACAACAAAAAAAAAAAAGACTACAAGTAATGATAGTCATTAGCATCCCATTGTCATGGTAATTGTAAAATGCTAACTGAATGTGGCTACAAGTATCTACTGACTACTTGCTTTTAATTAATGAAATTAACTAAAAATCATACTGATTATTTCAATGAAAAGAATAATAATTTTCACTTAAAAGTTTTCTTTTTGTTGTTTCCTTAACAAGTGTTATTAGTAAAAAGTAAAAACAATCACATACTCTACTTTCATTCCCCTCCTGTTATTACATTTGCAAAAAAAAACGTGTAATTTTTTTCTATTTTAAAAATTACACAGATGACCATTGTCAAATTTATGTATAATAAATTTTCAGATAACATCTTATTCGAACTTCTAAGAGATTTTTATCATGTGTTGTTCTTGCTCTTTATATTTTCCTCCGTACACTTTATTCCTATACGGATGTACTAGCAGCCTTGAGAATAGGACATATTAACCATCTTGTATAATACAACTAAATTAATTTTTAACAAGCCCGTCTAGCTCAGTCGGTAGAGCGCAAGGCTCTTAACCTTGTGGTCGTGGGTTCGAGCCCCACGGTGGGCGAAATGATTTTTTCCTATTTCAATATCACCACCAATATACTATATATAGAGCATATAAGTTTGATCTTCAAAAGTTTAGAGGAATTATTGGCTCATTCTTCCTTTTCATTCAACCACTTTTATAAAGTCGGGGGGAAATTGTAAATGAGCTTTTTTCTCTCATTGTTGGTCTCAGACTTTAAGGCTTTCTTTTTGAAGGCATCACTCGAAATATATTTCTCAATCCTTGGCCATACACGTGGATAGGATCCCTTGGTAAATGGTAATGATAGGGCCCGGGCTTTTTCTTTTGGTAGGCGACCAGAGCTCTGTTCCTCACCCAACGCACAACCATTCTTCCCTTTTCTTATCCATTTTGGGTCTTTCGGATGGATAATGGAAACCAAAGATATGTATGTATGTATGTATGTGTCTATCCTTGCCACTTTTTCTCCATTTTCTTTGCCAAACCAGGAATATTATGAAACTGGGCCTGGAAAACCTTCCAACCTTCTTATGGATGCCGATATAGTATATAAAGGGATTTTCTATTGCCACTATCCCTATATATATATATAGTTGTAGTTGTACTTACTAGAATATAAATTAGAGGTTGTTATGATCTTGTGTGTTTATCAATCATCAGTATTCTCACTTCTCAGCGCTCTTCTATTTTACTACTATTCATTATCTCAAAGCGGGTACACTCTTTTAATAAGTGTTAGATGTATATTTAGATAGAGTAGTCGGTACATGAATAATTATAATAATTTATATGGGTTTAGTTTATAATAAATTCAACGAAGAATTAGAGATATAATAAAACAATAATTGACGTCTCAGGTAGTCTCTCACAATCTCATGGACTCAATCTAATTACTCGTTGGTCCCCATCATCAATGTTCTGGATCCGTACCTGCTTTTGCCAAATGCATATGGATGCAGAGGGCTTTGATGGAAGTATCAATGATTTCATCAATCAGGAATAGCTACATTTACCTTTGGAGCTTGTGTTATTAACTTATTATTGACCTTTAATTTATTTAAAACTTCTTAGACAATATATATATATTAGGCTTAATTTAAGTGATTATTCATGAACTAAGCCGAGAAGCCACTCAGATACATTATGGACTGTTTTTACGCTAGCACTGCTATCCTTTTTTCACAAACTTTTCCTTGGTTTAAATCATAAATGTTTATATTATGGACCGCATCACCGTATGGTCAACAAAATAAGGAGCAGCATTACATAAGCGTGAATTGGATGGACCAAATCCAAGCAAATAGTTTTAACTAAAATTAATAAAGAATTTTATTGAATACTTAAGAATGGGAAAGAAGGCAACAATTAGAATTTTGTGAGCAAAAAATAAAATATAAAAAATAAACAATAGTCGCTACTGGTCCTCCATCTAACACCACTATAATAGTGTGTACTACATGTATGTTCATATTGTTATTCGTTTATAATGCGCAAATATAAAGTGATGATGGGTTTGGTGATTTTGTACGTGGTATAACAATATATTAATTATTCTCTACTTGATTTACATACTGTTTGTTGTATTTTATGCTTTATTTTTTCCGTAGGACTTTGATTCCTAAAGCGATAATGCATTCATGACTAATTGACTTTATACAAAGAAATGGCCTATTATCCCCGTAATGATCTCTATGGGCCAGTATTGCCCTTTCCTTTCTGTGTGTGATATCTTCAATCTAGCGTTGTCGCATCTCAATGTTTCAATGCTAAACCACATGTGTATGTATGGATGTAAAACCCCTTTAGGTAATGTTTCTCTAATGAAAAAAAAAAAAGTTTATAGAACAACACTTCATTATGTGTATTATTCTTACAATCATATCTGTTTCTTTGTTAGTTGTTACTACATTTTTTTTACAACTGTAGTTTTAAGAATCCGATGTTGGATCCAAAAAGATTGAAATTGCTATGATGGTTATATAAGAGAATAATAAACTTCGCGTAAACACAAAACAAATAGTGTAATAGTAATTTGAGAACGCTATATGCATCTCAACTCTCAAGTACTTCATGTGTTTGACAATGGAACCAATAGTAGGTTGCATATTTAATTTCACTCGGCACCGAACAAACAAGGAATATGAATTTCCTGTATGCATTAACGGCAATAGTAAACATTATTGCATGTCTTTATTTGAATGACCCAATGTCCTTTTGTTTAATTAAGGTTATTCAATTTTAAACTTTTATTGATTTCGTTAAATAAATTAGTTTTTAATTATATCAAATTATTCGTCTAAATAAAAAGTTAATCTAAAAATATTAAAAAAATTGAAAGACTGATATTTTTATTAAATAATAATAAAAATTAAAATTAATTTAAAAAAATTAATTTAGTAATTAAAATTTATTAAAAATAAAAATTAAAATATTAAAAAAAATCTTGAAAATCGATCTAGAATATATTACTCGAAAAATATGTAATTTATAAAGAAGATATCCGTGCTAACGGCAATTCCTTATTAAATTATTCCACATTTATATCATTTTTAATCTCATATATAACCTTTTCCCATCCCCTTTCATCAGCACATAAAAATTGGGTTTCATTCAGTACTTGAGTAATGCAGTTGACTTATTATTAATTAAAATGACAACTTACTAATTATGCCCGATTTGTTAATCTCATTGTTAAGTCCTTAAATTTTTATTAATCTAAATAAATAATATTATTTGAACATCCAATAACCAATATTATTGCAATACTGATTTAAGAATTTGATTAAAGACGGTTAAGAAAGTAAATAAAACTTTTAATTTTTTCGATATATTAAATATATAAAACCTTTAAAATTTTATATTTACTTTATATTTACAGTAAAACATTTTATATAAAATATTCTTAACTAATTCTATAAAGACCTTGACGGGTCTTTTAGGAACAATGGAACCTCCTCAAGTATTTTATAAAAATATTGAGATAAGTCTCAAAGTAGTCTCTGAAATTACACTCGAACTTCAAAGTGATCCCTGAAATTTATAATTCATCAAATTTGTCCTTAAAATTGCACTCCGAGACTTATAGTAGTCCCTGAGACATTTTCCGTTCATCAAAACCTTAAAACGACGTCGTTTTGAACAAAAAAAAATAAAAATAAAGGTGCAGCATAGACCCCCCAATTCCAACCAAAAAAAAAAAAGAAAAAAGAAAAAAAAAAGTGTAGCGTAGAACCACCCCCTCCCCTCCCTTAATTTCAGGGATCACTTTGAGGCTCGAGTGCAACTTCAGGGACTACTTTGAGATTCGAGTGCAACTCCATAATAGATTATAAATGAGTTAAACCTCAAAGTGGTCCTTAAACTTGCACTCGACCCTCAAAGTGGTCCTTAAACTTGCAATGGCCTCAATATTATCCCCGAATTTAACACATGTGGTTCACGGTCTTCCCTGAAGCATTTTTCAGGGAATATTCTCTAACGGCGCGCTGACGTGTATGGAGAGGCGCCACATTGGATATCTGACGTGGCTGTTATCATTTTTTAACTCAATTTAGTCCCTGAATTATTTTATAACCCTAATCCCCAATTTATTATCAGAAACTACTCTGTTTCTTCTTCTCTGCTCTCCTTCGTCTTCTCTGTCATTGTTGAACGTGATTTGAGTGGGTCATGATGGATGGAGGCAGCAAATTGAGGTTATGATGAAGGCCCGAATTTTGGAGGTTATGATGCTCATGATGTATATCATGATGAGTTAGATAGGACAAATTCTTGGCATTTCGAAGAAATGAAGACACCCCTAACTCAGAGGACGACGACTCATTTCCTGTTTTCAGAGAAGAAACAAGGTTCGGGAAACTCCAATTAGAGGTAGGGATGAAATTCAACACGAAGATGTATTTTAAGGAGGCTGTGAGGGAGTATTGCATCCAGGAAGGTAGAAGAGTTATATTCAAGAAAAATGATATTGTACGATGCAGGGCTTTATGTAGGAGTGAGGAATGTCCATGGGTTATCTATATCTCTAAGGATAGTGAGATTATTTGCCGGCAAGTTAAAACCTTCAATGATGATCATACCTGCCCAAGGAAGACAAAAAATAAAATAGCTAACAGAGGGTGGTTAGCAAACAAGTTGGTGAAGAAGCTTAGGAAATTTCCAAATCTGAAGCACTCTGAAGCTTTAACATACTTCAAACCCCGCAGATGAGCCCACTTTTGACAAGATGTATATTTGTCTGGATGGGTGCAAGAATGGGTTTAGGGCGGGATGCAGACCGCTAATAGGGCTTGATGGAGCATTCCAGAAAACCAGATTTGGTAGACAAATCTTGGCAGCCATTTACCTCATTGCATATGCCATTGTACCAGTGGAGAACACGAATAATTGGAGGTGGTTTCTTGAGCTACTGCAAGAGGATCTAGGGAGCTACACCTAAAATGGGTGGTGTTTCATTTTGGACATGTAAAAAGTAACGATGTCTTTGCTATTTACTGGTTATTGTATTTTAGTAAGGGTTGAACTCCTTAGGTTGATGTATTTTTTGTAGCCATGTTTTGCTTTCATGATTCTGTTTCTATATTTACTGGTTTGTTTCACACATTGTTATTGCCTGTATTGATAGAATGGGGTAGGAGTAGAATTTAATAAATCGTGGGGATAAATTTGCTATCACTTATACATGTGTAGGGATTAATTTCATGTCACTTATGTATGTGTAGGGACCATTTTGATGTCACTTATGTAAGGTGAGGGACCATTTTGGGTCCCGATATTGTAAGTTATTAATTTTAGTGGTTTCGTACAGGGGCTAATCACAGCTGTGCAGGAGGTCTTCCCTGATGTCCACCACAGATTTTGTGTATAGCACTTGCGGAGAAACTTCAATAAGCAATGGAAAGACAATGAACTTAGAGGATTACTGTGGGAGTGTGTAAGATCTACTACTCAAGAGGGATTCATTGAGGGGATGATGAAAATCCAGAGAGCTAAAAAAGAAGCATGAGAGTACCTTTCCAAATGACGAAGAGATGCATGGAGTCGGGCCTTCTTCCCCTCCTAACCAAAATGTGACAACATATGTAACAATGCTTGCAAAGTATTCAATGCCAGAATCAAGGAAGTAAGTGCCAAGCCAATTATCACACCACCAGGTACTTCAACTATTACTCCACCCATCATGACCCACTCAAATTACGTTCAACAATGGCAACTCAACAACGGCAGAGAAGACGAAGGAGAGCAGAGAAGAAGAAATAGAGTGGTTTCTGATAATAAATTGGGGATTAGGGTTATAAAATAATTCAGGGGCTAAATTGAGTTAGAAAATAATAACAGCCACGTCAGATATCCAACGTGGTGCCTCTCCATACACGTCAGTGCGACGTTAAGGAATATTCCCCGGAAAATGCTTCAGGGACGACCATGAACCACATGTGTTAAATTCGGGGATATTAAGGCCATTGCAAGTTTAAGGACTACTTTGAGGGTCGAGTGCAAGTTCAGGGACCACTCTGAGGTTTAACTCATTATAAATAGCTCATTTGAGAAAGGTTAAGATTCAAAGAAAAAAAAATGTCACAACATCAACCTTTCATGATAATTTTACTATTCTAATTGTATCGTATTCCTTATACGTCGGAAAAAAACGAGTTATACCTTGGTAAGATAAAATAAAATTTAAATTAAATTAAACTCTTTATCATAATCGATAGAAGCAGATGACTAACAACACCATCACTGATATTATACTCGTTTCTGTTAAGATTTTTCACTGACTTGAACGTCAGAGTCTTTTTTACAGGTACCACACTTGGGTTCGAGTTCACAAGAGTACTTTACTTCCAAGCTGAGCCACTGTAGTTCTAGGAAGAACGAAGTTGACCTATAACTCAAAAAGAAGTATCCGTGTCAGAACACTAATGAATCGTGAAAAAAAAATAAGATATAATTTTCAAAGGTTCAAAGAATCACATTTAATGAGTTTAATCTCAATTCTAAACTAGATCTTGAGAATAATTTTAATTTTAAAAATATCATCTAAATTAGAGATACAAAGTTAAACAATTTTATGTTAAATAAAATTTATATAAAAAGTATTTAGATAATTATTCGTTATCTAGTAAAAATTATCCAAAATAATTTTAATATAATTAGTTTGATATTTTATATAGTCAGAATATTTGGATTTTTTTAAATAAATAAAATAAAAATTTTATTTACGAATATAGATAATTTGGAGCATTTTTATTAATTTGCATTGCATTACTTATCTCGTTTATACACTATAAATAAGATAAGACACATCTCGAGGTCCACGTATTGTGTTTGCGCACATGTTATGACACGTAGTTTAAGACACGTCACGAGGTCCACATATTGCGTTTGCACATGTGTTATGACATGTAGCTTATCTCGTTTACACACTTATAAACGAGATAAGGTTTAGACGCGCATATATAAGGAACTTGTTCACAGCGCCTCAAGTGTCACTTTCCTTCCCCCTTAACCTTCATTTCTCCCTTTGTCGGATGTTTTCTTGATATTTTTAGATACTCAGACGTTATGGCGTGCACAGATGCACGGGACAATGACAACAACTGCCTGAATGTGACTTAGCACATTGCGGGAGCGATCGACTTCCAGGTTAGTGTTGTTGTTTTTTTCTTTAAAATAAATATGCATATAATTATAGTTAGGGTACTTTTATAGATTTAGTGTTTATACATGAGTATAATGGATTATGTTTTGGTAACATAAAATAGGTTAGTTGGCATGTTATTAACATTTGTTAGGTGTGGAATGTATTCTTACACTACAACAAAGGCGGAGGATAGCGACCAAAAATTGTCGGCCGTTAATCCAACTGCCGCAGCTAACGAAAATACCAGCTATTGTCACTTTGCCACCGCAACTTCTGCTTGAATAACGGCTACTGCATGAAGAACCGCCGGTAATCAACATCTTTATCCTAATTAACTTAGTTATTCAATCTTATTTTTTCTAATAACTAACAATTTTCCCCACAACTGTAGCTCCAAAAACCCACAAAAACAGATTGGAAGCACCCGAAACTCTAAAGTTGCTGCTCCACGGTGAGCCACTGCTGCCCGTCCATCATCCTCTCTCCGGCGTCGACCTTTCGTGCCTCCTCCACAGTGCATAAAACCCCCTGCTCCATCCTCTACGGTGCGCGAGAAATCCTTAAGATCTGCTCTACCCTTCGCGTTTGTGTGGTTGTGGAGTAGTGCGGCTGCCATCCGTCCTTATCTCTCCAGTGTCGACCTTTCACCTCTCCTCCACAGTCTGTGAAACCCCTGCTTCCCCCTCCATGGTGCACGAAATCCCTAATCTCTTCTCCACTTACTTTCATCACATTCTTTGATGAACAAGCACCATGTTATGGAACCCGTATTTGGAATTTTTTTAATTATTACTTGTGAACACAATAAACATTGCTGATAATAAAACTAATTGAAACATGTAGTTAGTAGTATATTGCAAGTAGCATTCCCTTCCATTCCTATAATGCATTTTAATTTAAAGGTTTAACCTCTCCTCAGTCCTCTGTCTATGATCTTTCTACTTTCTTCCTAAACCTTTAGTTCGTTCTTCACCATTGCTATTTCTTTCTTATTTTCACTCTTGATCACTTACAAAGTTTAAATCTCTTTTTTTTTCCTCAAAATTTGGCTATTTTGTCTATATCTTCTATTAGTTGGGGTTAATTGTGGCTTTTTAGAGGTAGGAATTTGAATGTACATTTAATTGAATTTATTGTATGTTTTGTAATTTCTTTTTGTCTCTCATATTCTCATTAATGGATTGCTAAAGTGAAGACCCTGTCTTCAAATTGATACTACACATGTGATTTAGATATTATGTATGCTTTTGGTTTGTGAGTAATTTTATGTAATTTCAATGATCACTTTATACTAGGTTCCTAACCTTCTGCTAGTGTTTGCCTTTATTTACTATTGGTAATTCATACACTATGACTTAGTGAGCTAGGTGTCAAGTAGGCAAAACTGAAACTGTGTCCTTTTTTTTTCTTGTTAACTTGATATTCAATATTTACATTTTGGTTTTGGATCTTAAGTATGTTGATTACTTCTTTATAACTTATTTTGGACACTGTGAGTTTTCCTTGATTATGTTGTTCTTGATCTTATCTACTGAAGTGATTAAATTTAAAGGTAAGCAAAGGATAAAGATACCTAAGAAGCGTTTGGACAATAAAAGTCCCAAGATACAACTTCTAGCACTTTTTGTTAGTATTTCTCTTCTAATGGGTTGTGATACCCATTTACTCCACCTTTAAGGCTATTGAGAGTAAAGACGAAAATGATAAGCACAAGTGGTTATTGTATTGGGTAGGTTCCTAATTTTTCTTCCTTCTCAATGAATACGAAATTGCTTACATTGATCCCTGTCATATACTTGTTCTGAAATCTTGTAATTGTTAGTGCTTATAAGTTACAATAATTAGTTGTGTTTGTATCATTCGAATTTGATTGACAATGTGGTACGCGGAATCGTGATTACACTTTAATTATGTAAAATTCATTGCTCTTTCTTTCCCTGGAAATGGCGCCAAAAACTTGATGCCAAGACCATGGTTCACAACTCCGTGTAACTAACCAGCAAGTGCACTGGGTCGTTCAAGTAATACCTTACGTGAGTAAGGGTCGAATCCCACGGAGATTGTTGGTATGAAGCAAGCTATGGTCACCTTGCAAATATCAGTTAGGCAGATATAAATTGATAATGGTGTTTTTGAATAATAAATAATAGAATAGGGATAGAGGTACTTATGTAAATCATTGGTAGGAATTTCAGATAAGCGAATGGAGATGTTTTTTGTTCCTCTGAACCTTTGCTTTCCTGCTATCTTCATCCAATCAGTCTTACTCCTTTCTATGGCTGGCTTTATGTGATACATCACCACTGTCAATGGCTACTTTCGGTCATCTCTCGGAAAAATGATCCAATGCCCTGTCACGGCACGGCTAATCATCTGAAGGCATCACCCTTGTCAATGGCTTCATCTTATCCTCTCAGTGAAAATGGTCAACGCACCCTGTCACGGCACGGCTATTCATCTGTCGGTTCTCGATCATGCTAGAATAGGATTTACTATCCTTTTGCGTCTGTCACTAACGCCCTGCAATCGCGAGTTTGGAGCTCGTCACAGTCATTCATTTATTGAATCCTACTCGGAATACCACAGACAAGGTTTAGACTTTCCGGATTCTCTTGAATGCCGCCATCATTCTAGCTTACACCACGAAGATTCTGGTTAGGAGATCTAAGAGATACCTATTCAGTCGAAGGTAGAACGGAAGTGGTTGTCAGGCACGCGTTCATAGGGAATGATGATGATTGTCACGTTCATCACATTCAGGTTGAAGTGTGAATGAATATCTTAGAAGCGAAATAAGATGAATTGAATAGAAAACAGTAGTACTTTGCATTAATCTTTGAGGAACAGCAGAGCTCCACACCTTAATCTATGGAGTGTAGAAATTCTACCGTTAAAATTACATAAGTGAAAGGTCCAGGCATGGCTGAATGGCCAGCCCCTCTGATCTAAGAACCAGGCGTTCAAAGATGGTCAAAAAGACAATAGTGAAATGTCCTATTTATAATAAACTAGCTACTAGGGTTTACAGAAGTAAGTAATTGATGCATAAATCCACTTCCGGGGCCCACTTGGTGTGTGCTTGGGCTGAGCTTGAGTGTTGCACGTGTAGAGGTCCTTCTTGGAGTTGAACGTCAGCTTTTGTGCCAGTTTGGGCGTTCAACTCTGGTTTTGGCTCCTTTTCTGGCGCTGGACGCCAGATTTGGGCAGAGAGCTGGCGTTGAACGCCAGTTTGTGTCATCTAAACTTGGCCAAAGTATGGACTATTATATATTGCTGGAAAGCCCTGGATGTCTACTTTCCAACTCAATTGGAAGAGCGCCATTTCGAGTTCTGTAGCTCCAGAAAATCCACTTTGAGTGCAGGGAGGTCAGAATCCAACAGCATCAGCAGTCCTTCTTCAACCTCTGAATCTGATTTTTGCTCAACTCCCTCAATTTCAGCCAGAAAATACCTGAAATCACAGAAAAACACACAAACTCATAATAAAGTTCAGAAATGTGAATTTAACATAAAAACTAATGAAAACATCCCTAAAAGTAACTAGATTCTACTAAAAACATACTAAAAACAATGTCAAAAAGCGTATAAATTATCCGCTCATCACAACACCAAACTTAAATTGTTGCTTGTCCCCAAGCAACTGAAAATCAAATAGGATAAAAAGAAGAGAATATACTATAAATTCCAAACTATCAATGAAACATAGCTTCAATCACATGAGCGGGACTTATAGCTTTTTGCCTCTTGAATAGTTTTGGCATCTCACTTTATCCATTGAGGTTCAGAATGATTGGCATCTATAGGAACTCAGAGTTCAGATAGTGTTATTGATTCTCCTAGTTCAGTATGATGATTCTTGAACACAGCTATTTTATGAGTCTTGGTCGTGGCCCTAAGCACTTTGTTTTCCAGTATTACCACCGGATACATAAATGCCACAGACACATAATTGGGTGAACCTTTTCAGATTGTGACTCAGCTTTGCTAAAGTCCCCAATTAGAGGTGTCCAGGGTTCTTAAGCACACTATTTTTTTTTTTTTTTTGCTTTGGACCTTGACTTTAACCGCTCAGTCTCAAGTTTTCACTTGACACCTACACGCCACAAGCACATGGTTAGGGACAGCTTGGTTTAGCCGCTTAGACCAGGATTTTATTCCTTTAGGCCCTCCTATCCACTGATGCTCAAAGCCTTGGGATCCTTTTTATTTGCCCTTGCCTTTTGGTTTTAAGGGTTATTGGCTTTTTGCTCTTGCCTCTTGGTTTTAAGAGCTTTGGCTTTTTCTGCTTGCTTTTTCTTTTTCTTTCTATTTTTTTTCGCATATATTATTTTTTTCTGCAAGCTTTGTTCTTTGCTGCTTTTTCTTGCTTCAAGAATCATTTTCATAATTTTTCAGAGTATCAAATAACATGTCTCCTAGTCATCATTCTTTCAAGAGCCAACATATTTAACATTCTTAAACAACAACTTCAAAAGACATATGCATTGTTCAAGCATTCATTCAGAAAACAAGAAGCATTGTCACCACATCAATATAATTAAACTAAGTTCAAGGATAAATTCGAAACTCATGTACTTCTTGTTCTTTTGAATTAAAACATTTTTCATTTAAGAGAGGTGATGGATTCATAGGATATTTATAACTTTAAGACATAGTTACTAACTACTAATGACCATTTAATGAAGACACAAACATAGATAAGCACATAACATAAAAAACGAAAAACAGAAGAAATAGGAACAATGAATGAATCCACCTTAGTGATGGTGGCGTTTCCTTCTTGAGGAACCAATGATGTCCTTGAGCTCTTCTATATCTCTTCCTTGTCTTTGTTGCTCCTCCCTCATTCCTTTTTGATCTTCTCTTATTTCATGAAGCATGATGAAGTGCTCTTGATGTTCCACCCTTAGTTGTCCCATATTGGAACTCAATTCTCCTAGGGAGGTGTTGATTTGCTCCCAATAGTTTTGTGGAAGAAAGTGCATTTGAGGCATCTCCGGGATCTCAGGGTGATGAGCTTCATACGCCTCTTGATCTCCATGAATGGGCTCTCTTGCTTGCTCCATCTTCTTCTTAGTGATGGGCTTGTCCTCTTTAATGAGGATATCTCCCTCTATGTCAATCCCAACCGAATTGCATAGGTGGCAAATCAGGTGGGGAAAAGCTAACCTTGCCATAGTGGAAGACTTGTCAGCCACCTTGTAGAGTTCTTGAGGTATAATCTCATGAACTTCCACCTCTTCTCCAATCATGATGCTATGGATCATGATGGCCTGGTCTATAGTAACTTCAGACCGGTTGCTAGTGGGAATGATTGAGCATTGAATGAACTCCAACCATCCTCTAGCTATAGGCTTGAGGTCCAATCTTCTTAGTTGAACCGGCTTGCCTTTGGAGTCAATCTTCCATTGAGCTCCTTCTACACATATGTCCATAAGGACTTGGTCCAACCTTTGATTAAAGTTGACCCTTCTAGTGTAGGGGCGTTCATCTCCTTGCATCATGGGCAAGTTAAACGCCAACCTCACATTCTCCAGACTAAAATCTAAGTATTTCCCCCGAACCATTGTAACATAGTTCTTTGGATCCGGGTTCTTACTTTGATCATGGTTCTTGGTGATCCATGCATTGGCATAGAACTCTTGAACCATTAGGATGCCGACTTGTTGGATGGGATTTGTTAGAACTTCCCAACCTCTTCTTTGAATTTCATGTCGGATCTCCGGATACTCATTTCTTTTGAGTTTGAAAGGGACCTCGGGGATCACCTTCTTTTTGGCCAAAACATCATAGAAGTGGTCTTGATGGGCTTTGGAGATGAACCTTTCCATCTCCCATGACTCGGATGTGGAAGCTTTTGTCTTCCCTTTCCCCTTTCTAGAGGATTCTCCGGTCTTAGGTGCCATCAATGGTAATGGAAAAACAAAAAGCTTATGCTTTTACCACACCAAACTTAGAATTTTGCTCGCCCTCGAGCAATAAAAGAAAGAATAGATGAAGGAGAAGAAGAAATGGAGGAGAGGGAGAGTGGGGAGTGTTTCGGCCAAGAAGGGTGTAGAGGGGTGTGTTGTGTGAGTTTGATGAAGAATGGAGGGCTTTATATAAGGAAGGGAGGGGGGAAAGGGTTCGGCCATATGGGTGGGTTTGGGTGGGAAATTGGTTTTGAATTTTTGAAGGTAGGTGGAGTTTATGAGGTAGGTTTATGGGGAAGAGTGGATGGATGTGAGTGGTGAAGAGGTGATGGGGAAGAGAATTTGAGGTGATTGGTGAAGGGTTTTTGGGGAAGAGTGTTTATGGGGTTGTGTGAAAGAAAGTGGTGAGAAGAAGTGAGTGGAGGTAGGTGGGGATCCTGTGGGGTCCACAGATCCTGAGGTGTTCAAGGATTTACATCCCTGCACCCATTAGGCATGTAAAAATGCCTTTGCATACAACTCTGGGCGTTCAGCGCCAGGTTGGTGGCCATTTTGGGCGTTCAACGCCCATTTGTGTGCCATTTCTGGCGTTGAACGCCAGAACCATGCCTGTTCTGGCGTTCAGCGCCCAGAAGCTGCCCATTTTGGGCGTTCAGCGCCAGAACCATGCTCTGTTCTGGCGCTGAATGCCAGACAGATGCTTCTCTAGGGTGTGATTTTTCTTCTGCTGTTTTTGATTCTGTTTTCAATTTTTCTATTTATTTTGTGACTCCACATGATCATGAACCTATAAAGACATGAAAAACAATGAAAATAAAAATTAGATAAATAAACATTGGGTTGCCTCCCAACAAGCGCTTCTTTAATGTCAATAGCTTGACAGTGGGCTCTCATGGAGCCTCACAGATGTGCAGAGCTTTGTTGAGACTCTCCAACACCAAACTTAGAGTTTGGATATGGGAGTTCAACACCAAACTTAGAGTTTGGTTGTGGCCTCCCAACACTAAACTTAGAGTTTGACTGTGGGGGCTCTGGTTGACTCTGCTTTGAGAGAAGCTTTTCATGCTTCCTCTCCATGGTTGCAGAGGGAGATCCTTGAGTTTTAAACACAAGGGAGTCCTCATTCCATTGAAGGACTATTTCACCTCTGTCAACATCAATCACAGCTCTTGCTGTGGCCAGGAAAGGTCTTCCTAGGATGATGGATTCATCCTCTTCCTTTCCAGTATCCAGGACTATGAAATCAGCAGGGATGTAAAGGCCTTCAACCTTTACTAATACGTCCTCTACTTGTCCATATGCCTGTTTTCTTGAATTATCTGCCATCTCTAATGAGATTTTAGCAGTTTGCACCCCATAGATTCCCAGTTTCTCTATTACAGAGAGGGGCATGAGGTTTATCCCTGAACCAAGGTCACACAGAGCCTTAAAGATCATGGTGCCTATAGTACAAGGTATTATGAACTTTCCAGGATCCTGTCTCTTCTGAGGCAATGTCAGTTGATCCAGATCACTTAGTTCATTGATGAACAAGGGAGGTTCAACTTCCCAAGTATCAATGCCAAATAATTTGGCATTCAGCTTCATGATTGCACCAAGAAACTTGGCAGTTTGCTCTTCAGTAACATCCTCATTCTCTTCAGAAGAGGAATACTCATCAGAGCTCATGAAGGACATAAGGAGGTTCAATGGAATCTCTATGGTCTCTAGATGAGCCTCAGAGTCCTTTGGTTCCTCAGAGGGAAGCTCCTTATTGATCACTGGATGTCCCAGGAGGTCTTCCTCCTTGGGATTCACGTCCTCTCCTCTCCTCACAGGTTCGGCCATGGTGCTTATGTCAATGGCCTTGCACTCTCCTTTTGGATTCCCTTCTGTATTGCTTGGGAGAGTACTAGGAGGGATTTCAGTGATCCTTTTACTCAGCTGGCCCACTTGTGCTTCCAGATTTCTAAAGGAAGATCTTGTTTCATTCATGAAACTTACAGTGGCCTCAGACAGATCAGAGACTAAGTTTGCCAAATTAGAAGTATTTTGTTCAGAGTTCTCTGTCTGTTGCTGAGTGGATGATGGAAAAGGTTTATTATTGTTAAACCTGTTTCTTCCACCATTATTAAAGCCTTGTTGAGGCTTTTGATCCTTCCATGAGAAATTTGGATGATTTCTCCATGATGAGTTATAGGTGTTTCCATAAGGTTCACCTAAGTAATTTACCTCTGCTATTGCAGGGTTTTCAGGATCATAAGCTTCTTCTTCAGAAGATGCCTCTTGAGTACTGTTGGATGCAACTTGCATTCCATGCAGACTCTGAGAGATCATATTGACTTGCTGAGTCAATATTTTATTCTGAGCCAATATGGCATTCAGAGTATCAATCTCAAGAACTCCCTTCTTCATAGGCGTCCCATTACTCACAGGATTCCTTTCAGAAGTGTACATGAACTGGTTATTAGCAACCATGTCAATGAGTTCTTGAGCTTCTACAGGCATTTTCTTTAGGTGAATGGATCCACCTGCAGAAGTGTCCAGTGACATCTTTGATAGCTCAGATAAACCATCATAGAGTATATCCAGGATGGTCCATTCTGAAAGCATGTCAGAAGGACACTTTTTGGTCAACTGTTTGTATCTTTCCCAAGCTTCATAGAGGGATTCACCTTCTTTCTGTCTGAAGGTTTGAACATCAGCTCTAAGCTTGCTCAGCTTTTGAGGAGGAAAGTACTTGGCTAAGAAAGCCGTGACCAGCTTATCCCAAGAGTTCAGGCTGTCTTTGGGTTAAGAATCCAACCATAATCTAGCTCTGTCTCTTACATCAAAAGGGAAAAGCATGAGCCTGTAGACTTCAGGATCTACTCCATTAGTCTTAACAGTATCACATATCTGCAAGAATTCAGTTAAGAACTGAAAAGGATCTTCAGATGGAAGTCCATGAAACTTGCAGTTCTGCTGCATCAGAGAAACTAATTGAGGTTTCAGCTCAAAGTTGTTTGCTCCAATGGCAGGAATGGAGATGCTTCTTCCATGTAAATTGGAATTAGGTGCAGTAAAGTCACCAAGCATCTTCCTTACATTATTATTATTTTCGGCTGCCATCTCCTCTTCCTGTTCGAAAATTTCTGAAAGGTTATCTCTGGATTGTTGTATTTTAGCTTCTCTTAGTTTCCTTTTCAGAGTCCTTTCAGGTTCTGGATCTGCTTCCACAAGAATGTTCTTATCCTTGCTCCTGCTCATATGACAAAGAAGGGGGCACAGAAAAATAATAATAATAATAGAGATCCTTTATACCACAGTATAGGGATCCCTGTGTGAGTAGAAGAAGAGGGGGAGACAAAGAATGTAATGTAATGGAAGAAACACAACTGTGAGGAGGGTTGAGATGTGAGATGAGATGTTAGTAAATGAATAAATGAATAGAATAAGATGGGAGAGGGAGAATTATCGAAAAATATTTTTGAAAAAGAGTTAGTGATTTTCGAAAATAGTTTTTGAAAAAGGTTAGTATTTTTTTCGAAAAATTTTAAAATCAAAAAATAAAAATAAGAATAATTAGTTAATTAAAAAGAAATTTTTGAAAAAGAGGGAAGATATTTTCGAAAATTAGAGAGAGAGAGTTAGTTAGGTAGTTTTGAAAAAATTAAGAAACAAACAAAAAGTTAGTTAATTAGTTGAAACAAATTTTGAAAAGATAAGAAGTTAGGAGGTTAGAAAAGATATTTTGAAACCAACTTTTTGAAAAAGGTAAGATAAGAAGATATTTTAGAAATTAGTTTTGAAAAAGATTTGATTTTTAAAATCTCAATTAATGACTTGATTCATAAGAAATCACAAGATATGATTCTAGAACTTAAAGTTTGAATCTTTCTTAACAAGCAAGTAACAAACTTCAAATTTTTGAATAAAAACATTAATTGATTATGTTATTTTCGAAAATTTGATATAAAAATAAGAAAAAGATTTTTGAAAAATATTTTTGGAATTTTTAAAAATAACTAAGAATTTTGAAAAAGATTTTATTTTTGGAAAAAGATTTTTGAAAAGATAGGATTTTCAAATTGAAAATTTGATTTGACTCATGAAAACACTAGATTTTTTAAAAAATTTTGAAAAAGTCAATTCAAATTTTCGAATTTGATGAGGAGAGAAAGGGAAAGATATTTTTTTGATTTTTGAAATTTTTATGAAAAACATGAAAATGATGCAATGCATGAAAATTTTTGGATCAAAACAATGAATGCATGCAAGAATGCTATGAATGTCAAGATGAACACCAAGAACACTTTAAAGATCATGATGAACATCAAGAACATGTTTTTGAAAAATTTTTTATGCAAAGAAAACATGTAAGACACCAAACTTAGAAATCTTTCATGTTTAGACTCTAACAAACGAAAAATGCACATGAAAAACAATAAAAGATGCAAAACAAGAAAAACATCAAGATCGAACAAGAAGACTTACCAAGAACAACTTGAAGATCATGAAGAACACTATGAATGCATGAATTTTCGAAAAATGCAAGATGCATATGCAATTGACACCAAACTTATAACATGACTCAAGACTCAAACAAGAAACACAAAAATATTTTTGATTTTTATGATTTTCTAATTTTTTTGGATTTTTTTCGAAAATTATATGAAAAAGAAAAAATAAGGATTTCAAAATTTTTAATATGAATTCCAGGAATCTTGCATTCTTAGTCTAAAGCTTCAGTCCAGGAATTAGACATGGCTCACTAGCCAGCCAAGCTTTCAATGAAAGCTCCGGTCCAAAACACTGGACATGGCCAATGGCCAGCCAAGCTTCAGCATTTAATTCAGACATGACATGCCTGACATACCCTACAGTCATATAACAGCTGATGGTTGGAAGCCTCAGTCCAAAAGAATTTAGACATGGCTTTACAGCCAGCCAGGCTTCAACATGCTTCATGAAACACTAGAATTCATTCTTAAAAATTCTGAATAAATTTTTTTTTTCGAAAACAGGTGAGAAAATTTTGAAATATTTTTGAAAATTTTTTGAAAAGAAAACAAAAAGAAAATTACCTAATCTGAGCAACAGGATGAACCGTCAGTTGTCCATACTCGAACAATCCCCGGCAACGGCGCCAAAAACTTGGTACGCGGAATCGTGATTACACTTTAATTATGTAAAATTCATTGCTCTTTCTTTCCCTGGAAATGGCGCCAAAAACTTGATGCCAAGACCATGGTTCACAACTCCGTGTAACTAACCAGCAAGTGCACTGGGTCGTCCAAGTAATACCTTACGTGAGTAAGGGTCGAATCCCACGGAGATTGTTGGTATGAAGCAAGCTATGGTCACCTTGCAAATCTCAGTTAGGCAGATATAAATTGATAATGATGTTTTCGAATAATAAATAATAGAATAGGGATAGAGGTACTTATGTAAATCATTGGTAGGAATTTCAGATAAGCGAATGGAGATGTTTTTCGTTCCTCTGAACCTCTGCTTTCCTGCTATCTTCATCCAATCAGTCTTACTCCTTTCTATGGCTGGCTTTATGTGATACATCACCACTGTCAATGGCTACTTTCGGTCATCTCTCGGGAAAATGATCCAATGCCCTGTCACGGCACGGCTAATCGTCTGGAGGCATCACCCTTGCCAATGGCTTCATCTTATCCTCTCAGTGAAAATGGTCAACGCACCCTGTCATGGCACGGCTATTCATCTGTCGGTTCTCGATCATGCTGGAATAGGATTTACTATCCTTTTGCGTCTGTCACTAACGCCCTGCAATCGCGAGTTTGGAGCTCGTCACAGTCATTCATTCATTGAATCCTACTCGGAATACCACAGACAAGGTTTAGACTTTCCGGATTCTCTTGAATGCCGCCATCATTCTAGCTTACACCACGAAGATTCTGGTTAGGAGATCTAAGAGATACCCATTCAGTCGAAGGTAGAACGGAAGTGGTTGTCAGGCACGCGTTCATAGGGAATGATGATGATTGTCACATTCATCACATTCAGGTTGAAGTGCGAATGAATATCTTAGAAGCGAAATAAGATGAATTGAATAGAAAACAGTAGTACTTTGCATTAATCTTTGAGGAACAGCAGAGCTCCACACCTTAATCTATAGAGTGTAGAAACTCTACCGTTAAAATTACATAAGTGAAAGGTCCAGGCATGGCTGAATGGCCAGCCCCTCTGATCTAAGAACCAGGCGTTCAAAGATGGTCAAAAAGACAATAGTGAAATGTCCTATTTATAATAAACTAGCTACTAGGGTTTACAGAAGTAAGTAATTAATGCATAAATCCACTTTCGGGGCCCACTTGGTGTGTGCTTGGGCTGAGCTTGAGTGTTGCACGTGTAGAGGTCCTTCTTGGAGTTGAACGCCAGCTTTTGTGCCAGTTTGGGCGTTCAACTCTGGTTTTGGCTCCTTTTCTGGCGCTGGACACCAGATTTGGGCAGAGAGCTGGAGTTGAACGCCAGTTTGCGTCATCTAAACTTGGCCAAAGTATGTCTACTTTCCAACGCAATTGGAAGCGCGCCATTTCGAGTTCTGTAGCTCTAGAAAATCCACTTTGAGTGCAAGGAAGTCAGAATCCAACAGCATCAGCAGTCCTTCTTCAACCTCTGAATCTGATTTTTGCTCAACTCCCTCAATTTCAGCCAGAAAATACCTGAAATCACAGAAAAACACACAAACTCATAGTAAAGTCCAGAAATGTGAATTTAACATAAAAACTAATGAAAACATCCCTAAAAGTAACTAGATTCTACTAAAAACATACTAAAAATAATGTCAAAAAGCGTATAAATTATCCGCTCATCACAATGGTAGAAGAATTTCCAACTGAGTGGAAATAACTTTTGATAATCATCTGTGCAAGGTTAAGTTTTTAGTCCTTTTGGGTTGCTTAGTTGAACGTGCTATTTTGCATATTTTTTTATTTATATTTTTTTAAGAGTTCGTTGAGTTGATGGTTTTATCTATAAAATGGGTATATTAACACTGATCTCTCTTATGGTTTTCCAACTTATGGATGTTTTAGTGTAGCAGAAATGTTTGCAAAAAAGTTACTCTCGTAATACAGTCAAGTCGTCATTATCTCCATATGTTTATTTCATTTGTCTATGTTAACTGTAATGGTTCATCTTTTTTTTTTCTTCTTGGAAACTTTCCTAAGTTTTTATTTCAGGTCTTCATAGTTAAAGTAGCTAGTTCTATGTTTTCTTGTTATTTGCTTCCTATGTTTTCTTCTTGTGATCTTTCACAATTAATGCTCTCCTGATGCCTCGAACCAATTACATTGAGAATTTCTATCTTGCTTTAATTGTTTTGCTTTTATATTTTAACATTTTGCTTGGATTATTCTGGGATCTAAGTGTTTGCTTATCATATTTAATCAGGTTTCCACTCTATTACCACATGAAGTTTGCATTTCTTGTTTGGCTACAGCTTCCTACTATTAATGTAAGCTTAATCAAACGTCTGCACATTACTGCTTTCCTTGCCGTGTTTTCAGAGAATTTGCTTCGTTAGTTAGTTAGTTAATACTATCTTTTTTAGCTCTTGAGCAGGATATAATATATTATGCTATTTTACTTCTCTTTTAGTTGTCCTTGTCTACGAGATAACATTTCCAGTACATTGGGTAGTAGTAAATTAACAAAACCATATGGTGCTTGTTGAACAGGGTGCAAAACAACTCTATACTGATCATTTGCATTCATTCTTGTTGAGGCATCAAGCTAGACTTGATCAAGTTGTCGACGTTGTGTATGGTGAAATGGTAAAAATCTATTTGCTAATTTTGTTATCATTTGAATTTAGAAATTCATGATTTCTTTTATGTTCTTTTGAAAAGAAAAATATGTTTTCCCCTTCCTTTCCACGGAGTAAATTTGTCATTGCACACCAGGTGGAATTCCAACTTGCAAGATCTCTGCTAATGAACATTTTAGTGACAAGCATGCATGTAAACTCTGTAGCTCTATTTACACCATTTAATCTCATATTTCAATGTAATATAGTCAATTTGTTATTTCGAAAGGAACAAAATGGTTAAATGAAAGTTAGCATATAGGAGCTGTTCTTGTGTGGATAGCCGACTCCAAGGTATAGCTCGTTTTCCTGATGTAGCGGACTCACTTTTTTTTTGGACAAGAGAGATGATACGTCGGTTTTCTCCAAGAACGGCGGCAGTGGGCACCTGCAAAGGCACTCGAATGCTCAAGTTAGTAAGAGTAAAAGATAAATATCAAATTACTCAGAATGAATAGTGTACCTCTTCCATGTCAGGAGTGGATGTATTTATAGAATTGTTGTGCTATAGGCGATTACTTAGTGAGTCTAATATTGTAGAGCGGTTGAGAATGTGAGCCTAATTATGTGATAACTGCTCTTTCGTGATGTTTGACTTCTTAAGATAAGCACGTTAGGAGAGCAAAGCACGTTAGGAGAACAAAGCTCGTACTCCTAAGTAGCACGTGTTTATTTATTTAGTTCTAAGAAGATTTCGATTTATAGTTTTACCTGAGCCAGGTTATAGCTAACGGAACATAGTCCCCAAACTTGACCTGTGAAATTTTTCAATTAAACAGGTTGAGCTTTCGACCTATAAATCGGAATTGTGATTATAGCAGCCCCCAAGCTCAACTTGTTAGATTGAAAAAGAAAGAAAAAACATTGGTAGTGAAAAAGTTAGATTGAAAGATTGTTAACAATCGAACAGATAAAATAGATAAACAGATAAATAAATAAAGATGGATAAAAAAATTAGGAAGTGATATAGTTATGTCTATCTATAAATCGGCTATGCAATGAGTGATAGCCCCCAAACTTAGTCAGTTAGTCGATATTTATTCAAAAACAATTGAATAGTAAGAGTTGTTCGATCAATATAATTGTGTGGAGGATACTTTTCTGCTTGAGAACAATTTTTCATGGATGACATATAGTATTTGATTGACACGAACTGAAAAGTTCAAAAATATGTATTCGTTGACCAAATCGATTGTATGATCCGATGATGTAATGATCAATTGTCTTAAGAATTTTTCCAACCCACAACAACTTATTGATGGATTTCTTGCCAAAAATAATTAATTATTGAATATTGAGTGAATAATAAAGATTTGTAACATAAATAAAATGG
Source organism: Arachis hypogaea (assembly GCF_003086295.3). Classification (NCBI taxonomy): domain Eukaryota; kingdom Viridiplantae; phylum Streptophyta; class Magnoliopsida; order Fabales; family Fabaceae; genus Arachis; species Arachis hypogaea. Next base: position 14,399,454 of record NC_092050.1, read on the forward strand.
ATTGAAAGTAAACATGCATAAATTATTGTAAAATAGAAAAATAAGAGGGATGAGCCAATCACCCATGTATCAAGTAATTGAGTTTGTTTTTTGATTGGTAAAAAGTCATTTTTTGTAGGATTGATTAATAGCCAATTTTGTTTTTGGATTGATTGATTGATTTTGATACATAAAATGATAAAATACATAATAATACGAAGCAATTCGAATATATAAAGTAGTAAAGCAAATTAGATCATGCATATACATGATTTTACCGAAATAGAATTGTCAATCTTGACTTATAGGTTCATAAGTTATAACTCTTTGAGTTGCTAGAGGAGGAGATGAAATTTGCTCATGAGCTATGATCGAGGTATACAAAAAAAGAAATAACAAATAGAAAAAAAATGTGGGGGCAACATTATAGTCAGGCCTTTATTTTTGTAGATTTAGATTAGATAAGTCCCAATTCATGACATTATGAATGATAATGACAATTTCATCTACCAAAAATGTGGCTAAGTTCAATGACAAAGTAATATAGCAGTAGTAGTAAAGTTTTGTTGAATCAATCATATAACATTTTTTTGCATAATTCATCAATAGGAATAAAAAGTAGTTATGTATTATGCTACTTTGCTAAAAATCAATGAGAAAGTGTCGTTATCATTGTAAGTTGCTTAAATTTTTTATTGTCGGGGAAACATAAGAATAAAAAAGAGGAATTCGGCATAATAATAAATATTATAATTAGAGCAAAGCAATGTAAAATAAGGAATAAAGCCAATACTCATTCACGAGTAATACGTGAATTTAAAATGAACATAAAAAAATTCACTATCACTAAAAGGATAGAATAAATGATAAGTTTGTAAAAAATTATTCAAAAATATTGTAAAAGATTGTTAAATTTGGTTAAAAAATTCGAATATAATTTTAACTTTATGAACTTCGGTGGAGCAGAAATTAGTTTATTCGGTCCCTTTCTTGTTTCCTTCGTTGGCCATATTAGAAGACCGGCCATTTTCTTTACCTCCACTTAGAGAGTGATGTTCATTACCACTAGTTCATCATGAGTAGGTGGGAGAACAACATCATCAGCCATGGACCTGCAAAATAATAACAAAAGGTTGTCGTGGGGTTATTTAATTTCTGCCTCATGGTGGGTGCCAAATGTTCTTATGTGGATAGCCGACTCCAAGGTATAGCTCGTTTTCCTGATGTAGCGGACTCGCTTTTCCTTGGACAAGAGAGATGATACGTCGGTTTTCTCCAAGAATGGCGGTGGTGGGCACCTGCAAAGGCACTCTAACGCTCAAGTTAGTAAGAGTAAAAGATAAATATCAAATTACTCAGAATGAATAGTATACCTCTTCCATGTCAGGAGTGGATGTATTTATGGAATTGTTGTGCTATAGGCGGTTACTTAGTGGGTCTAATATTGTGGAGCGGTTGATAATGTGAGCCTAATTATGTGATAACTACTCTTTCGTGATGTTTGACTTCTTAAGATAAGCACGTTAGGAGAGCAAAGCACGTACTCCTAAGTAGCACGTGTTTATTTATTTAGTTCTAAGAAGATTCCGATTTATAGTTTTACCTGAGCCAGGTTATAGCCAACGGAATATGAGCTATTTTAATTGATTTAGTTTTTCTATTTATTGTCCTGTGTTTGTTTAAATTCAGTAGATTTGTTGTGAACTTGTGATTGGAATATGGTAGTGTAGATTTAAGCACATAATTTAACTAGGAGTTTCGAAATTGATTGCATAGTAAGATTTATGTACCCCTACATAGAAAGTGGTCTTGTGGTTTTGATCATCATAATCGATTAAATTTTCTTTTCATACAAAAGATATGTTTTAATTTGTTGTTAGTTTTTCGCATAAGAGATCTCTTTGCTCATGTTATCTGTATACCCTATCAGCAAACCAAATCGTTAGAAGTATCATTCTACTAGTTAGAAGGGAACCAAATCGTATCAAAGGACCGAAGAGGCTGCCAGTTTAGGATTTTAAATCAGATAAAGAGTGACCTGTTTGTTTCTCGCCATTAGACAAGCATCGATTGGATAGTTTTAAAACACACAAATATTGTGATATGTGTGTAGTTTTGTCTTAGTTATGAGCTTTAAATTTTCTGTTTTCTTTCATTTTTCCTTTGTTTCCATCATTGTACATAGGAAATTTACATATTGTATCCAATAAGACAATGTTCTTGGCTATTAGTTGAACCTGGGAGTGAGATAGAAATTTAATTAACAAAAGTAATATACATGCATCATTCGTACCTCCCCTAGTTCATGTTTAGATTCATAATGTGTTATAAAAGTATGGGAGAGTATATATAAAGCCTGTGTGATGCATCTGATTGAGGGTAACTAAGCATGCTTCACATGGCTTATGCTTGCGCTTCACTTCATTAGTTCTTAGCAAGAGATTTACTATGTTGATATTTTTAGAAATATATTATTTTATTTTTCAATTAATTTTGTTGTTTTTGCCACAAATTTAGATTCAATAGATGAAAAATATTAAGATTTATAGTATTAAAAAATTTAAAAAAGGCCAAAAAAATATATCATTGAACTTAAACAAAAAAAATTCATTTTTTTAATTTGTATTGAAATTAGCAGCAGTTTTATAACCGCCGCAAACAGCCCTAAATTAAACAGCGTAAGAATATTGCTGCGGTTCGTAACCGCTAGCAAAAAATGGCTAAATTCTAATACTTGTATATCGCGGCGGTTTAAAATTGCCGCTAAACTAATTACAACAAAATACTGATTTAGCGGCTTTTATACTAGCAGTTGCTGGAAACTGCCGCAAAACCTTATTCCCGCGCCAATAACTATGGCATTTTTCTTAGCGGCCGGCGTCGGCGTTTGATTTTGCGGCGGTTTAAAACTGCCGCTAATCATGAAAAAACCGCCGCAATGTAGCACCTCTCTTGTAGGGGTGGCAGGAGTACCCGAACTCGCAGGTACCCGACCCGGCCTTGCCCTGCTTGGGGAGAGTTTAAACCCGACCCGAAGCGGAGCGGGTTTGATCGGGTCGGGGCGGGGTCAGGGGTTAGGGTAAGCCCGCCCCGGAGTGTATATGTATATATATGTTTCTAGAGATTAAGGTTCTTTTGTTTGTGCCTCCATTAGATCCCAAGTCTCTAGATGAGGAGGAGGAGGAGGAGACTTCTTCTTTTTCTTCTTCTTCTTGTTCTTCTTTTTCTTCAGAGAACCATAGTCACCATAGTCTTCTTCTCCGCTGCCCAATTCCCAACCTCCTTGTTGTTGCCATAGCTCAGTTCCACAGCTCCCCGTCGTCGCTGCTTAGCTCCCCGCCGTCGCTGCTTAGCTCCCGCCTACCGTCGATTCTCAGTTCCATAGCTCCGTAAGACCGTAAGTTCTTCTTCTTCTTTTCTCTCTCTCTCTCTCTCTCTCTCTCTCTCTCTCTCTCTCTCTCTCTCTCACATTGTGAGATCTAAGTTCTTCCCTTATTCTTCCGCAGATTCATCGTTTGGTCGCTATCATTGTGAGTTTGGCCGTCGCCACTGCATGTGAGCCTGTCACCGAAGCCCTATTTTCTGTCTCTTTGAGTCTGTGACCACCGGTAAGTTTTGCAATTTTTTATTCAATTTTGTTAATATATGAGCTGTACAATGGGTTTATATGTGTTTGATTGAGAATTTTGTTGTAATTTTATTGATTTAAGAATTACTTTGTTGATTGCAATTTTTTTGAGTTTCATTGTAGTTTTTCATTTTTCATTTTGATTATGTGTTATGATTTTGTTAATAATTAAACCAAAAATAGCAAACGAGACTCTTGGAGCATGTAATAAAATTGTCCAAGCTAACATAGGCAACCAGCATAGATCAAGGCTTCACTTGATCATTTCAGAAAGATATGTCCGTTAACATTGTTAATATTATAACATACTCTGTACATACTTGATTTATATGTGTTGACATTACAACATTGTCGACATTACATACAACCGTGGATTTATATGTGTTTGATTGAGAATTTTGTTAAAAATTGGCCATTTCTTGTTTTTAGGGGGCTATCATGGCAGTTGGAGCATCAAAGCCTCAATAGGCTGATGTAACTGGATTTTTCAAGGTGAAAAATAAGATGTTGATGAGTATATGTGTATATATTTTCTTTCAAGTAGTTATGCTTATGCACTTATTAGAACACCATATGAAGGCAATCAAGCCATTGCCACGAAAAGATAAAATAAAAATATAAAGAACAATTATTCCTTTGTTGGTGATCTGCATGACTGAGAATAACATCTTCAAGTGTCTCTAATTGTAATTTTTTATTTTCTATTTTGATTAAGAATAGAGACTTTGAGATTGTAATTTTGTTTATATGTGTCTAATTGCAGTTTTTTATTTTTTGATTTTGATTGAGAATCAAAGACATTGTAATTACAATTTTGTTTATATGTGTTTGATTGCAATTTTTTATTTATTTTTTATTTTTTTCATGACATTGGCATGTTGCAATGTAATGAGTAAAATATAGGCCAAGGCCCAATTAGGATAGTTTTATTAGTATTTAAATTACTATAAATAGATATAGTAGAAAGGTAATTGGAAAATCATGAATTGAGTAATGAATATAGTTTCTTTTCTGGAATTCCTTTCATGGAATTATCTCTCTCCCTCTTAATTCTCTCTAAATTTCCTCTGATTGATTAATTCTTCTCTATTCCTAAATCATACCCCTTACATTGGTGCTTTCATTGACCACCATTTTTCTATTTTCATGGTGGTTTGGCGATCTCACCTCCAATGGAGCAAATTGGAAGTGTGGCTGAATATTTTACTGCCTTTTTGTGTTATGTTCAAAGAGTAAATTTGAATGATGCTGAAATATTGAAGATATTTCTCAATGGATTGGAAACTTATATCCATAGAGAAATTATCTTTGATGAGCCTAAAACTATTCGTGATGCTTTTTATTTGGCAAAGTATTATGAAGAACGCTGGAGCAATCCATTTTCAGAAATTTCAAAGCCAAAATTATCATCTCAGCACCAGATCCAGGAAAGTTCATCAACAAAAATTTCCTATCAATCACTGTATCAAAGTCCAGAATCAGCATTTCAAGCAAAAATTCAAATCCAGAATTCCATAGTAGACACCACAGAAAAATCATCAACAGAACACGAAATCAGAAATTCAGAAGCAGAATCATCAATCCAAACTCAAGATCAAGCGAAATTACAGACTGTGGATGCAGATTTTACATCCTCCAGAATTTAACTATCTAATTCAATACCTCATCAACAGTTTTCAGCATCAACAACAGTAGTTCCATATCTGCAAAGGGAGCTTCAGATTCAAGAAACGACCTCCCTGAATGCTGGACCATGACCTCTGAATGCCAGCGATTGTACGTGGTGGGAAACAGCACCCGTTGCAGAGGACGACGACGTCCACGTCGACAGAACCGCTCGGAGCAGCAGTGTCAGGCTAAGCATGGCCAGCAGTGGCGCCGAGGACGGCACCGTCTCGAAGAGGAAAGTGGATGACACAGATCTATTGGATCAGGAACCGACACCAAAGCCGCCTTGCAGGTTTACGGACGCGGTGGTCAGAAGCAGAGCAGCTGCAAGAAAGCCCGCACCAGAACCAAGACCGCGGAAGACGAATGACGCGGTGGTAGCAAGCGGCGCCTCCGCAAAGGGAAAGCTCACGAGGACCCGAGTTGACGAAGCGGCGAAGGTTAGAAGAGGCGTTCTGTTCCGTTGTGTTCCCTCAATCGTGGCCAAGCCACCACCACTCATGGTGGCGGTTTTTCCATTGGATTGTGAGGATAGATGGAGCACAGAGAAGAAGCGGGACAAGGTGTTGTCTCCATGGGTGGCGATGGACCAAGCAGCAGCACAGGAGCCTACCCAGGTAAAGCAGACGGCAGAGATGCAGAGTGGTTAAGAGATGATTGGTGGCTGTTTTAGGATGGTGCCATCTCTTTTCAAGTGCAGCAACGAGAATGAGAAAGCAAAGCATGAGGAGCTGTTCCTTCCTCAAGGGTTGGGCCTTTCCCCAATGTGCCAAGCCCAATTTACCTCAACAAGAGTCCAATTCACATCAATAAATAGATTTAGGCCTACCAAAAAACAATGGGATCCTGGAGGTAATTTTTTATTTTAAACAGTAGAATAGAAATAATAAAAAAATAATACTTTAATAATTTTTTTGTTACTTTAAGATTAATTGTAATTAGGGTTTATATTTTTTTTTCTTCAATAATCTTGAGGGCAAGGTTGTCGTTAAGGAGAATGTAATATAATGAGTAAAATATAGGCCAAGGCCCAATTAGGATAGTTTTATTAGTATTTAAATTACTATAAATAGATATAGTAGAAAAGTAATTAGAAAATTATGAATTGAGTAATGAATATAGTTTCTTTTCTGGAATTCCTTTCATGGAATTATCTCTCTCCCTCTTAATTCTCTCTAAATTCCCTCTGATTGATTAATTCTTCTCTATTCCTAAATCATACCCCTTACATGCAATTGGTTATATATGTTGATTGAGAATGAGGCTATGATATTCATGCTTTAGATCAACAAAACAAGAAAATAATTAGTACATCTATAGTTTATACTAGTATTTATAATCTAATACTTACCTATGCTATCATGCTTCTTTGTAAAGTTTTCAAAGTGCTTCCAACCTTTAACGGAACTAAACTTAAATTAGGTGAAATATATTTATATCTACTAATATTCATTTATGTTAATTTTTTACATAATACTAATTAATTTATAAATTGCTATCTTTTTTTATTTTCAGGTTTAAATCTTAACTTTTAAACCTTTAATGATGATGAAAATTTAAAAAGTGATCAGAATAAGGATTGAAGACTCTTTTATATCTAATGTTATAATTTTTTTATTATGGTGTTAAATTTTTAACGATCAAACATTAATTTTTTTTATTTTAAATTATTTGACATTATGTATTGTATGAATCTTATGTTTGTATTATAATTTATGTATGAATTTTAAGTTTTTATCTTAATTTATACATGAGTATATAAAACTTAAAATGTTATTTAACTTTTATAGGGGCGTATAGGGGTAGGTAAGGGCAGGGCAGGTACCCGGAGGTTGGGTTAAGGTAGAGCAGTTTACTACCCGCGGTAAGGGTGGGGCGGGTAGTAGTAAAGTGAAAGGAGGGCGGCGCGGGGTCGGGTAGGGCAAAAAACCGCCCTACCCGCCCCATTGCCACCCCTACTCTCTTGTAGTATTAGTAAATGTTAATTGATTAATTTAATTTAATTTATTCATTAAATGTTTATTATGTTTTTTTATTTCTTTATATCGAAATTTATATTTTTAATTTTAATTAATTTTTGAATATGTTAGAGAACTTATTTTATTGGATATTTGTTAAAATGATATTGGATAAATTTTTTAAATGTTTGATTTTTAAAGTTAATTATTCTGAAATGTGAAATAATTGTTATTATTATTTTTATCTTTTTATTTCATAATAAAAATATTTACAATTGAAATAGATTTGTTATTGAAATATTTTTATTTTTTAACAGAGGACACACCTACTACTCTCTAGACGAGTGAGCCACACTCTTGCACCACCGAACGTCAAAAGGGAGGCTGACTTTGGCAACACGATGTAGCTTAGGGACTTTGTCTTTGACAATTCCCTAATTACTGCATTCGTGGAGTGGTGTCCGTAGATCTACACTTTCTACTTGACTTGAGGTGAGTGCACCATCACCCTGCAACATGTTGCATACCACCTTGGGTTACGCATTCACGGAGAGCCAGTGGGTAGGTGCTAGCATGATTTTCACACATGGTCCCAGCACCCGACCTGTGAGTGGATAGAGGAGCCCCTTAGTGTCAGGCCTCTTCATGCTCAGCAGCAGAGAGTGCAAAGGAATGAGTCATTCTCTATCAAGATGACGTGGTTGAGGGACCGAGTACGGTATATTCCAGCTACTATAGATGTAGCCACCCTTTGACAGTACAGTAGGTGTTACATCTTGTTGCTGATCGGGGATTGCCTGATGACAGAAAAATCAAACAATCAGGTCCATATCAAGTGGCTGCCCTTATTATACTGTCTTGGAGATCTGTTGTACTTGCCTGGACATATCACTCTTTATGCTCTGCAGCACATCGATCTACTATAGACATTACTTGATACACTTTGGTATCGTGGATCTATCATAGATTTCTTTAGTGGTGTCCACCAGAGAGATAGATTCTAATATTTTTACTGGCCGTGAGGTAACTATTTTTATATGCGGTTATTGTAGTTTCTATGCATGTTATTCAAAAGTTTGTTGCATAATTTGAGAGATTGTTATTGTTGCATATGTCCATAAGTTGATAGGTTTGGCCCAGTAGAGTAGGGAGCAGTTTGACCAGCAAGCCCTCTGATATCGCCTTTCATTGGACTGGTTACCATTGGATAAGGTATGTGAAAGTGTTTTATTTAGTTGTCTCTAAATGAGTAATTCTCCTATGTAATGAACTGAACCTAATGATTATACTACACTTTATTTTGCAGTTTTTATAGACGCCGTACAATGATCCAGTCCGGACTGGTTGAGAGAGGAGGCAGAGTGGGGGACATAGATGAGTGTTGTTCCCCTTGTCTGCTTTAACATTGTTGAGTTTCACCATGTTGACCGGGTGAAATGCCAGTTCGGCGGCGAGCAGCCGGTTTCTGGAGACCTGATCAATGTCGATCGGTTCTTGACCACCACAAGATGGACAACTACTGCAGCCTCTCGTAAGTGCATCGCAGGATGGCTGAAATCGGTAAATAATGCGTACCCTTAAGAACTGCATTCATGCACTCGGAGAGATTTGTTGTCATATGACTAAACCTGCGACTGCTATCATAGTGCCATATTTCCTTGTTGAATCTATCGGCTCAGTCTACCATCTTACGTGATAAATCTTTCAAAGCATCCATATACCACTCATACCCAGCCTTGCTTGGACTATAGGCTGCCTTCATGAGATATCCCTTTCCCTCGGCAGATTAGAGACATAACATGAAGTTTGCAGCCATGTGCCTAACACAAAAAGCATAGAACTCTCTAGGAGGCTTCCAACCACTATTATCGACTCTAAATGAAGCCTTAATCATTTGGGATCTATCAAATATAATCAAAAGTCCTTCTTGTAGTGTCACATGTCATCTTAAGTTGGTAAGGAAGAACGACCAGGACTCCAAAGTCTCAGACTCAACAATTGCAAATGCCACAGGAAGGATATTACTGTTACCGACTTGTGCCACTCCAATTAGCAACACACCACCATATTTTCCATACAGGCGTCTAGAATACCTTATCAAATTGGATGCAGTTGAATACCACTAAGTGTCCATCATATTATGGTACGGCTCTGAAATCACATATTATTCAGGATAACAAATATGCAATGTTTGGAGCAACCTCGGTACCTTATTATATGACTCCTCCCAATTACCTTATTATAACTAAAATAATCATGATAAATAAGAATATACACCATAATTAAACTTGACCTCACCAATATTCAAGATTCTTTTAGAAGGCAACACGGAGACTCCAACAACATCCTACTGCAAATTGCCTGCAATGCACATGGTACTTTAATCAATCTGACTTACCGACTCGGTACTCAACACTTCTACGAATGCTGTAATTCTTTACACCTTGCATTACTGCCTCTCTATTTTTGAATATGTGACCAACTCTAAACTCCACACCATCGTCTATGTTGTAATCGTCCCTACCCATATTGAAAAATGGAGTTTTCTCATACATCGCGTCTAGATCAAATGTATGATAGTGACTATGTACAACTAATAAGATTGGTTACGGGACTGGCAGAAGATACCAAACTGATGTATTGATCAGAGTCTCTGGTACAAACTTCTCCTCATCATCATCCTCAGAAGAACAACTATCATTGCTATCGGCAATATACTCTTCATCGGACTCCTCACCATCCACGTCCATGTCTATTGCTGGACTAGCACAATGCAGTGGTGGTGGTGCAAGAGGTGGGTCATCTTGGATAAAATTCAAGTGGCCAGATCCACCTACACCAACATCATCAACCTCCACAGAAAGCTCAATCACTTTTTCCGCCATGATTCTCCCATGGATATCAAACATAAGGCGCACATGCTCATTGCCATGGAGCCAAAATAGACGAAATCGAAAAACTCTATTTTCCATTGGTACTAGCAACCTATACCCAACTCTTCCAACCTCTTTTGTCTCGCTAGCACCGATGTTCCTTAATATTAGACTCTTTAGCTCAGACAAAGAATTTACTCTCCGAGTGTATAACAGAATAGAATTATCATACTCAAATATCACTCCAGTGTCAGTGTTTCTCATATGATAATTGGGATACACACTTACAACCACATATCCACTACCACTAGAAATTTTTGCTTAATTTTTGGAAGAAAAATGGAGGAGAAGAAGTGAAATATTTGTAAAGAATTGTTGTAGATCCTTTTATAGTTACTCAAAATTTGCTGAACTGTATTTCATTTACAGTAAAAATGACATAACTTTTTTGTTTATCTCATTTATAAATAATGTAAATGAAATAAGTGTGTGTATATCTCATTTACAATATAAAGGAGATACGTGTTGATCGTTCTCTCCCATGTATCACATGTGAAAACGTGATACATGTAATGACAAATGCGTCTTATCTTGTTTACAATATTGTTTCACTTGTCTTATACTGCACCTTTTCTTAGGGGCTAGTTTGTACTTTTGGTGCCCAGCTACTAATAACTTCCATCTTTCTTATGGAATGATGGACCCGACCTTGATGGAAATTTTTGCTTTCATTGGCATTGCTCTCTATGTGGAGGATGCATGCTGGAACACTTCATCCCTGATGATGTATTCGACATCAACTTCGACCCGACCTATATGTCGGGTTTTATTCCAAACAACATTGGTTCTGAGGGTGGCCTTGTGACTGACAGTGAACATGTATCATTTTTACTCTTATGGATAAATGCTTTTATTTTTGTTCAAAATCAATTCAAATCCAAAAAAGTAATTATTTGCCATTAGCTATCATGTTTCACTATAAAAAAATATGTTAATCTCCCTTCTCTAATTCTGGGTCAATTGTATGAAACAAATAATTAGTGAAATTCGATAAGGTGAGTCTTCGATCAAACCCTTTGGTCCTATTTGGGTTATAAACCTATGGTTGAAGGTTGTACTTGAAGCCCGATTCACTGCCTCCTCTTCTGAAGTTCCAAAAGCTCAGCTTGATGGTTTCCGAATTTCTTTTCTTTCTTAGTCAAAAACCAAAAAGCATGTCATCCATCTACACTTTTTGTTACTTCATTAGTCTCCTTCTCAACATCGAGACTAATGATGACTCTTCATACTACCCAAATCCCTTTACCTGTCGAAAAAATGCAGTGGGATATCTCCATTCTTTAACTAGCCACAAACCCGAAAATCAAGAGACTGTCAATGAACTATGGTCAAAAACCTTAATTCCCCAAATTCTTCATGTAGGTCTCCCTCATGAGTCGATCATGGCTCTAAAAAAGAAATTGGTCACCTATTCCCCACAATATGTGTCAAGGCAGTTTGGTCTTACACAAGGATTGCCTTTTGCTCCTTCTCTCGACCCTGGAGCACAAATGATCCATTATGAGGTATCGAGTTTGGAGGAATTTGATCAAATTTTGGACTTTAATCACCAAAGGATGACTTCTCAATATCAAAGATATGATATCAAGTTTTTCTTTCTCTCAACACCTGTCTTCCCCAAGTGGTGATCGACCTATTACAATTCTTATTGTACATCATCTAAACAAGCAGTCTCTAATTTGGTTCATCCTACTGCATAGACTGTTGCTACATCGAAGAATACTAAAGATGAGCATATCAAAGAAATTCTTAAGTTCGAAAAATATTATAAGGTAAAATGACATTTCAGGAAGGTAAAGTATATTTTCAATAAGGCCTTAGAGGTATGGGAAAAGAAGAAGGAAACATACTTTCGTAGACAGAAATTTCGAACAACTAATAGACAAAATGGAACACAAAATTCGACTTAATAAGGAAAATAACTAGGAAAAATAAAATAACTAAGTGTACACCAAACTTAATTTCAGAAATTAAGAGAAAAATTTAAATAACTTAAGACTTAATTTTTGAACATTAAAGAACAAGAATAAATAAAAATTAAAAATTAAGAACACCTAACCTAAGCAATCAAACAACGGGTAGTTGTCAATCACAGTCAATCTCTGGCAACGACGCCAAAAACTTAGTGCAGAATTTAAAGTCTACAAACTAACCGCAAGTACACCGGGTCATACCAAGTAATACCTCAGGGGAGTGAGGGTCGATCCCATGAGAATTGATGGACTGAGCAACAGTAGTCGAATGATTCACTTAGTCAGACAAGACAAGTAGAAAATGGTGTTTTGGGGTTCAAAGTGCATTAAACAATAATTCAAGAGTTCGAAAAGCAAACAGTAGATTTGGTGTAAGAAGTATGTGAGAGAACAATTAAGGTTTTATATATGTTTATTTTTCTGAATTTATATTTCTTACCAACTATTTTAATCATGCAAAATTCATTTTATGGCAAACTATAATTGACTAAACCATAATTCCTTAGTGATTTAGTTTCCTCTAACCTAATCAACTGCCAATTCCTTGGTCACTTAATATAGATTAAAAGGTTAGGTTCAATTCTAGTTTATTAGCCACAAAAATCCTTATTACCCAAATATAAGAGGATTATATGTCACGTATCCCGTTAAGTCCAAGAAATTAGTGGTTTAGGAGGAGTTTACTTTCAAGTTAATATTCAAGTGAGATAACTTTTCCAAGAATTAACAAGAATTCATATAGAATAAGAGTTATTTTTCAATACACTCAAATTCATAAGATGAAGAACGAAAGTATTCATTGAAATTAAATCAATACATGAATTAAAACAGAGTGGCAGTAGTATCAATCCATAGAATAAACTGAACTCCAAACCTTAACCAAGGAGGTTTAGTTGCTCATGACTCAAAGAAAAGTTAGGGTTCAAAAATGTGTGAAAAATTAGAATGAGGTAGAAGAGAAGAGAGTCTGAAGGGCTAAATCTTTTCCCTTTTATATCTAACCTAATTTTGATTTGAAAATAAAATAGAATAATAAATTCTAGGCCTAAAAGATTGTGTTTGTAAATAAAAATAACTAAAACAAAATAAAATATAATAATTAGAACCCAAATCTAACTAATGAAGCCCCTTTGGTTGAAGTTGGATCCGCGTCATTGGCGCTAAATGCTAGAATTGGTGTTTAGCGCCCTATGTGGCAAAAAGCTTCCTAATGTTGCTGTCTTCCTAGTGCTAAACGCCAGGTTCGACGTTTAGCACCTGACGAGGTAGAAGCTTAGTACGAATCACGAAGCACCTGGCGCTAAACGCTCAGGTCTGCGTTTAGCGCCAGCTTGACAGAATGGTCGCACACGTTCCAAAGCTCTTGGGCGCTAAATGCTAGATGCGGCGTTTAACGCCAGCTTAGCAGATTCAAAATTCTTCTCTTTTCTTGCATGCGAACTCTGCCAAATCGACCCAAACTTTACCTAAAATAATAAAACACTAAAGCGACTTAAAGTAGCATCCAAATAGGCTTCAAACACTAAAATATCAATCAAACTCAATAAATTCATATCTAAAATAATAACAAAATAAAGAAAAGATGCTCACGCATCACATACCTGGCTGTTCGACTGTCCAACTTTCAACAACCGTTCGACCTCCTCTTTGATTTTTTTTCCATGATTTTAGGGGCAAAACATCTTGGAACTTGCTTGATCAGTCGAGCATTCTCAAGGATGGGAAGCTTATGCTCGACAAGCAATCTATCCAACCCAGACATCTCCTTATATTGCCAAGTAAAACAATCTTAGTGTTCCTTCAATACCTTTATTAACTCCCTTTTGAAATTAGGGTCTAGGCATTTACTTACATAAGTAATTCGACCTTCTCTACCGATCTCGACTTCATCGAGATGATCTTGTACTTAAACTTTTTTTATTGTACATATCTTTTAAAAATAAATCGAACTTCTCAAACCCTAAGGGGTAGAGATCATATATACAATCTAGTGTACGTTCACCTCTGCACTCTTTCTTTTTAGCCATATTGTTTGAGAGTCGAGCCCAATGACTTGATATATCCATTAAGTGGAGTTTGTGGTCAAATTATCCTTGGCCTTAGGGACCAACTTCATGCCATGAGCCCCTATATAACAACCTTTGATGAGAGTAGGGTCAAAGTTGCTCATACCAATATCTAGTGGTCGAATACTAGTATGATACTCTTTGAAGCTGACGTTCATTTGTTCAACATAGCAAGGACTGTCATCAACTTCGATCTCTTCGATCATTCCATCCTCGTCCCAAAGTACCAATTTCTGATGCAGAGTCAAGGGTATTACCCTACTCCATGGATCCAATCTCTTCCCAACAACATGTTAAAAGTTGCTTTGGTAGGTATTACTATAAACACTGTTGATCGTTCGACACTTCCTATCTTGACCCTGAATGGGATCATTTCTAAGGCATTCCTAAGGATGTTGTTGACTTACCATTGAACCCAATGACAGCAAAGTTTGTTTTTATTAGATCTTCGACTGTCTTTTGGAACAAAGATAGCATACTTTCAGGAGGTAAATTAATCGCTGCTCCTCTATCAACCAGGATACGATTGATCATAACTCCTTCGACCTTAGCTTTAATGTGCAAGGGTCGAAGATGACCTTTGGTGATTTCGTTAGGTTTCTTGAACGACCCTTCTTTAATCAATCCATTCTCAACAAACATGCATTCGTCTCTTGGAATCACAATCTCCCCCGAGATAATTCTAAAGCTCTCCAGGGTTACCATGGAAGTCGATAGGGAGAATAGACATCGTGGCCACGTATCCAAAACCAGTTTCTCCAAACATTACATCTAGGCCATCCTCGACTCTAGAGTCAAACATTTATGTTAATGCTTCCTCCTTTTCTTTCCCTTTGAGAATCGGCTTGGTTAAATAGGTTTCTTTCGACTCGTCTTTTGACTCTTGGCTCTTAATCCTCGAAGATGCTTTATCCTCCTTATGTTCTTGGTTTTGAGATGACTTTCCCTCTTTGCTCAACTTTGGATATGGACCCTTTGTGTCGACATAAGCACCCTGAGACTGAGCGACAGTTCTTAGAATGAAGGGAGATCTATCCTAGAAGTTGCGTCGAGATCGTACTCGACCATTCTCTCTTCTGTATGCCCCTCATCGAGAAGCACCTCTCTTTTGGTTTCCAGTCCAATTTTCAAATCCTACTCTAGGAACGTTGAAATTATAATTCCTCGAGTAGTTTTAAGCATTGTTTTGTATCCATTTATTATTTGACACATTAGAGGGAGGAACTCTAGTTTGATTTGATATTCCTTAAGATTTTTGATCGACTATGACAATAGTTTGCATCTGTTGTTTGACAGGCACACTAGAAGAGTCTCGACTCTTACCTCCCTACTTTAATTGGGTTTGCCTTAATTCTTTTTGGTAAACCTGCTTTCTACTCTTCTTATAAGAGTCGAAAGTCTTAGTAGCTGATGTGTCGAATAGAGCACTGCATCGAGGGCATATGGCAACATTCCCTACTTCTTCCCTTTGCCTTGGTAAAAAATTCAACAAGTCTTCTCTTGCTTTTGGATAGATCAGTCTTTTTGTTTTGAACATATCGAGTTCGAACTGATCATCTTTTTTCATGGGCTCAACAGAGATTATGTTGATCGAGAAAGTTATTTCCTTTGTTTCAACAAAATTTGACGTGACATGGAAAAGATCAGAGCCTATTTTCATTTCAGGCTTCTCTGAAAACTTTAGTCGACCATCTCTAATAGCCTTTTGTATCAAGTCCCTGAAACATACACAATTATTAGTATAATGCCTAAATGTTTGATGGAATTTACAAAATTTTTTATTTCTGATTTAAAAAACATATGACATTTTCTTTCCTTAAGGGAATACAAGCTATTTGTCTTTTAATAACATGTTGAATATTTGTTTAGATTTTTTCAAATAAAAAGAATAGTTTCTTCCTCCCGATAAATGAGTTTCGTCTTTTGCTGGATTAAGATATCGACACATATGTGGAGGTCCATCTTTTAATTCTGCAGCAAAGGTAGATTCATTGTAGGACTCTTCCTCACTCATACAGTTGTCATAATTTACTTTCTTGTTAAAGAAAGGTTTTCTTTTATTTGACTCTAGTTTCTCTTTTTATTTATTTAGTTTTTCAATTTGTTGTACTTAGCTAACTGAGCCAAATTCAAAAGTTGCTGGTTTACTAACTTCTTTTGAATATTGAAATTGAGACCATTTATGGCCATCTTGATTACTTCAGGTTCAGGAATAGGAGTAAAACACTTGTTTCTCATATTCTTGAATCGTATTAAGTAGTCATCGATTGACTCTGCTTTTTCTCTCTTCACTATGAACAAATCGGACAACGTTACTTTCATTTCACCTCTAAAGAACTAATCATAAAAACTTCTTTTTAACTGAGCCCAACTATGGATCGAATTGGGTTATAAGTTTGAAAACCAAGTAAAGCCGTTCTTTGTGAGAGAAGAAGGAAAGTATCTCATTTTCAAATATTCATTACCAGCTATTTCTCCAATTTCGACTGTGTACCAAGCCACATGCTCGACAGTCGATTTCCCACTCTCACCTAAAAATTTAGTGAGGGACTTTGGAGTTTTAACTCCTCTAGAGAGTTCACCTTGTAAAACATAATCGAAAAAAGGAGATATGAAGTAAGGTTAATTTGTCACCTCTATATTTAACCCTGCTCTATTTCAAATTTGTTCGACAGCTTGGGTTGTGCTTTGACTATAGGCTTGAGCAGCATTATTTGCTCTAGCCTCGTTCAATACCCTGTTTAGGTCATCTCCCCTATTTAGCATTATAGGTGGATTATTAACATTCATCCCACCTATGGGTGGTACAAAAGGTCAATTAATTGCTCCTGCAATGTCATCGACTCGTCGAGCAACTTGCTCTATTCTAGCATTATTATTTTTTATAATAAGATTCAACACTGTAGCCATCTGGTGAGTTAGCATATTGACTAAATCATGATGACTATTCTCGATTTACTGTCTGAATATGACTAAGGATTTGACTGTGTTAGGAGACGATGTTCCAACAGAAATTTGTCTCGACATTTCTGGAAAAATAGAGGTATATGTTTCACCTACTGGCAACCTTGTCGTCCCTATGCCTTGTGTCGAAAAGACATTTGGCATTGTTGAGATAGGTTGTGACATAGAAACTGACCCTAAATATGGAGGGTAATTCATCAAATATTGATAAGCATTGTAATTCACCATATTAGGGTTATAATTAGTAAGTATACCCACTAAGGGGTAACCTTGTAGTGGTTATGCTCCTATATATCTCATATTGGAATTTTCTAATGGTGGAGAATAATTTGGAGACAACTCATATGGGGTCATGTAGCGGGCATAGTTGATGGGATTTCCTTTGTGATAACAGGGTTGATCCTTTGACTTAAAGTGCCTACTGATGGGACAACCTCTGTCTCGGGGCCTCTCGAATTTGAGACTCGATCATACATTATTAATTTGCCATTGCATAATCGCATACACAACTTGATACGTTAGCTTAACCCAGGGTCCCACCAGGTGTGCCAATTTATTTCACTTGATTTTTGGTAACCTAGACAGGGTGTTGAATCAAGCTTGTATCAAGATCTTAGTTCGGGGAGCAAATACGACTCCTCTGAAAAAGAATGAGCTCGACCCAGGAATTACTTACCGTAGGTATCAAAACTGTATATGTCAAAATATTTGTGATAAATTACAAAGCAAAAAAATAAATAAAGTGAAGTAAAAACTTTGAAATAAAATGCTTGAAAGAAAAGAATCAAAATACACAACGTAAAACAGAATAACAAGAAGGAAAAGAAATGAAATAAATAAGAACTGTAACTAAAATAACAAGTAAATTAAAGTTTAAAATAAATGAACGAAATAAATTAAAATATCTGGAAAGGAATGGAAAACAATAAAATGAAATAAAAGAGAGTTAAAATAATGAAAATAAAATGAATAAAAGAAAATTGACTCCAGATACTCACATGCACTTTCACTCCATAGATCTCTTTGGCGTTAGTGTGACTTTGGATTTTGTAGAGTTTTGTGTGATATTGTAGTGTTCAGATTGAAGTCCCTCCCTTTTTTTACTTATGCCTTTCTTCTATTTATTGACCACAATAATAAATTTGCAAAGTATTTTTCTCTTCCCACGACCTAACTTCCTCCTATTTCTCAGGCCACGACATTGCCTTGACCATAAAAAATCTTGACTCCCAAGTTTAACGTCCCACGTCTTCTCTTACCTTGGTCTTCAAGCTCCATGTTCCATAAAGTGCTTTTGGATAAATCCTTCATGTAATTATCTCATTTCGATTTTTAGAAGTTATCGACTCGACTCCCTCTATGATAAGTTGAACCCTTGTGCTAATGCTCTTATGGAACAACTCATGTTATGATACTTCGACCTACATTTTCGTAGAATAACCCACATGCTATGACATTTCGATTTACATATTATTTACTCACCTTTAGATCAAACGATCATGGTCAAACTATTTGTACTGTCGAATTTTTGTTCTAATAAGTGTAAACGAGATATACACATTTATTTTATTTACACTGTAAACGAGATAAGTAATGTAATACAAACCGATAAAAACACTCCAAATTATCTATAACCATATTTATTTTTAATAATTCCTAGAATATTCACCTTCTAAAAATATAACATATTATTTATTTATTTTTTATCCAGCTGACTTTCCAAAAATTCTCTTGAAGTTCTGTGTTAACAAAATAGTGAAAATACAACAAAAGTAAAAAGATAGATTTTTAAAATGTTTAAAATAAATATTAACAGTTGTTGCATTGGGTACGATTTTTTACTGAAGAGTGTTAGTGATCAGTAATTTTTGTGATTTGTAACTATCAATTAGCCATCACTAATATTTTTAATAATATAAAATTATATTTAATAGTATAAAATTACTCATTTTTCTTTTATTAATTAAGTACTGACTAAATTAATAAAAGTGTTAGTCTCCAAAACTTTCTCTTTTTGACTCATGGCTTCGTACGCACTTGCACACTTGACATTTCTGTTAGGGATAAGTATGATTTTGGTCCCCAACGTAGGGCTGAAAATTTTTTCGTCCCTCGCCTTTTTTTCGCTCCAAAATGGTCCCCAAAGTTTCACGTTGTTTTAAAATAGTCCTTCGGACAAAAATACCCCTCCCTCCCCTCTTCTTCCTCAACCAGTTCCTCAACCAGAAGCAGAAGCGCAAACCTCCCTCCCCTCTTCTTCCTCAACCAGAAACAGAAGCAAAAATAGGCAGAAGCAAAAAGCAACCAAAGCATCAAATAAAAGGAATAAACAGAAACAACCAGAAGCATCATCAACAACAACAACAATAGAATCTTTTGAATCTGAAAAATTAAAGAAAAAGAAATAAAAAATTAAAACTGAGAAAGGGTTGCGGTGGTGGTGGAGAGGAGGGGCTGCGGCGGTGAACGGCGACTGCGACGGAGTGGAGCTGCTGCGACGGCGACCTTCCCCCTTCCCCCTTTCCCCTTCCCCCTCTTCCCGAAACAACACCCCCTCCAGCTTCTCTTTCTCCCGCCTCCCCCCGTCTCGGCGGCGCTGTGTTTTTGTTGAAGAAGAAAGGAGCGGCGTGGAGGAGCAGTGGCGTGGAGCGGCTGCGGCGGTGTGGAGCTGCTGCGGCGGCGACCTTCCCCCTTTCCCCTTCCCCCTCTTCCCAAAACAACACCCCCATCCCGCTTCTCTTTCTCCCCCCTCCCCTGTCTCGGCGGCGCTGTGTATTTGCTGAGGAAGAAAGGAGCGGCGTGGAGCGGCTACGGCAGTGTGGAAGAAGAAGAAGAAGAAGAAGAAGAAGAAGAGGGCAGTGGCGGGATCGGCGGTGCGGCAGGACGGCGGTGCGGTACGGTGGTGCTCTCTCCCTTCCCCCTTCTTCCCTTCCCCTCCCCCTCTCGCCCCACCCCCCTTCTTTCCTCCCCCGATTCTGTCTCTCCCTTTCTTTCCTTTTTTTTATTTATTTTATATTTATTTTATATTTATTTTATTTTATTATTTTTTTAATAAAGGGTAATTTGGTAATAAAAAATAAAATTGGTAAAAATGATCATTTTAAAACAAACTGAAACTTTGGGGACCATTTTGGAGCGAAAAAAAGGCGAGGGACGAAAAAAATTTTCAACCCCTACCTTGGGGACCAAAATCATACTTATCCCTTTCTGTTAATAAATTCTAACTTTATTACTGTTACCCATGATAGTTTACTAGTTAATTAATGGAACCCATTTGTCTATTCGTCAGTGATAACAAGAGAAAAACAAAACACGGACAAGGGTTTCTCTTGAAAAAAAAAATAAAATAAAAAATTAACAATAATACCTTGATTAACTATACTGCAAACAGTAAAATATAAATAACTAATAAGAATTTTCATTACAATTATGATTTTATAATAATATTGTTATAGACTGAGTTATTAAACAGACAATGCCGCCACTATAAAAAGTTAAATTCTGTTGTTGGATTGGTGGGATGTATAGTGTTTTTATCAAGGTTCTGAGAACCGGATCGGTTATCAAACCGTTCTAGTTACTAATTCACTAGTTTACTGGTTCAACTGGTTCAACCGGTAATTCAACCGAAAAAACCGTTTTAGAATAGAATAATAAATAAATTATAAATAAACATCCTAAAATATAATTATAGTCTAATATAAATCTTAAAATAAGATTAGTAACAATGGAATATAAAGAGATCTAATGCTGTGGAACACTAGCAGCCACTGTTGCTACATTACCAGCTGAATTCCTGAATTGAATCGGAAAAATAAAGTGAACTTTCAAACAAGTCAACACTCTACAACACAAACTTCCCAATATAGAATAGTAATCATTAATTGGCCCAAGCGAAAAATATTGTAATTTGATTTTGGTATAGTTCCCATTAACATTCATAATTGTTTATGTTGAGAGTAAAAGGCACTATTAAAATTATCAAATATTTAACACCATAAGCATCTTAGTATTGACACAAAATGATTGCAGTCAGCACATTGAAATTTTGCTTATAGGTTCAATACAAGGTATGGAGTCATGAGACTCAGATGCCACAATGGTGGAAAATAATTCATAAAAGTAGAAAATATGTTCAATACAAGATACATGATTAGATACAATTATTGGAGTAATTTTTCATGGAGCAGGTTTTTCCTTTCATTTTATCCATTGATACCTGCAATAAATCGAAGGAGACAACAAACACAAAGAAAGCCATCACTTCAGCACCAAATTAAGCTTAAGGACAAAATGGACAAACCCTACCAATGAATTACCATCTCCTTTAAACTAAAAGTCAACACAGCATAAGCAAGGTCTCCAGTAGTGGTTTCACTGAGACTATGATTAAATTGGTTCAACAGTTATTATGAGATCATCTACAATCATATATACACTAGCTTAGTTTGAACACCCTAAGAGATTTTAGGGGGAAAAACCATTTTCAAGAGCTATGTCATAAATTTTTGTATTATAGGTTATTATTTCAAACACAAACTAACTTAATCAAGTAACCAGAGCAAAATTACAAAACAGAGCCAGCAACAAGCAACCAGCTAACAACGATTAGAAAACAGCAATTACACTAACATTGGTACATTATGAAACAGACCAGTAACCAGAGCAAAATTATAAAACAGAGCCAGCAACAAGCAACCAGCTAACAACAATTACAAAACAAACCAAAACATTAACCAATGCAATAATCACAAAACACTAAACCTTCACCCAGCAATTACAAACAAATCACTGAGGACCTGGGGAGGGCGGCAGCGATGAGGACCTCGGGCACGACAGCGGCAATGAAGGGCTAGGGTTTTGCTTTGCTTCAGAGGTCTCTAGGGAGTGCACGAATGATTTGGGATTTGGAATACAATAAAATAGAAATTGGAATTAATTTAATTTTATGATTATTTTTTTTTCTTATACTAAACAAGAAGACTGAAGAAGACCAGAGGCGAAGAACGAAGAAGATGAGCAGAGGAAGTTCAGAGAAGATGAAGGGGACGAGTCACTCACCTGGGTTCGATGGAAGGCTACTGGTGTTGAGGACTAGGCGATAATGAAGACGATGAGAGGGCTACTGGTGTTGAGAAGATGAAGACGATGGAAGGCTACTAGACTGGGAACCAGGCGATGATGGAGGGCTACTGGTGCTGAGGATCAGGCGATGGCGGTGGCGCTGACGACCTGAGACCGCGGCGACGATGGAGGGCTACTGGGCTGGGAATGCTTCAGACTTCAGAGGGCTAGGGTTCACTGAGACTGAGATGAATGAATGGGGGTCAAGGGAAGAAGGGGGTGTGGTTCACGGGTGGGTCGGGTTTCTTTTTTAATTTTTTAAAAACAATTACAAAACGGCGTTTTTTAGAAGAACCGGCCGGTTTTTGGCCGATTCACTGATTTTCTAGCGATTTTCTATCCGACGGTTATTAGAGGAGGACCAAACTGCTTGCATCGCCGGTTCGCGATTAAACCGGTCAAACCGGTCGATCCAGTCCTGTTTTCAGAACCTTGGTTTTTATACACTCATATACTTTAGAAATTTACCGTAACTCTTTATCTTTGTCAAAGAAGTTATTAGTTCATTGTTGTTTTTAGAACTGAATTTATCTTTTCTATGTGATTTGTTTATGTATTCATTTAAAAAAGAAACATATATATATATATATATATATATATATATATATATAATGTTTGTATTTTTCAATAATATTTTATTAGTTTAATTATGATATATTTTTGAAATAATTTTTTTTAAATGATACAAATAATAATAATAAAATTGTTGAGATTAAACACTTATTTAATTTAGAGTTTTTTATTATTTCGCGAATTTATGTTACTGAAATTGAAAACTTTGATATTTATCTTTTTTCTTTGTTCAATTGCTTTAATTTTTTTTTTTTTTGTCTTTCTCAGTTGAAAGAAAATGGTACGGTGATTCGTAAATGCTCAGTGTACTTGTTAATTGTTTGTGTTTTCTTATAATTTTAAAAAGCTTTTGGCTCATGCATATGATGGCTGAGTATTGATAATCAGATTTTAGATTTTTTTTATTAGAATGAAAATAAAAATAAATATTATAAGCAACGCTACATGATTTTTATATATAATTATGATAGACAATATAAATTATAATTGGTAGATAGTATATATATAGTTGATAGTTTTCTTTTATGTATACGTTATAATTTATTTATATAAAATTATAGAGTATGTTTATTATTATTTAAACCGACTCGTAAACAAATAGATTTAATTATTAATAAATTGAACTTAATTTCTGTGAGTGAAATTTAAATTTAAGTTTGTTTTTTCTTATTTAAAAAAAAATTGATTATAAACATTTAGAATTTATAGCAGCATAACATATCATTAAAAGTGTTTAAGTATAACGAGTTCAATTGTTTTAATAACTGATTATTTAATTAAATATATATATAAATATGTAATAATTATTTTAGTAACTCATTTTTAATATTTATTGAATAATATTTTAAAAATTTAATAATTAAATCTCTGATACTTATTTAAACAAATAAACAAATAAACTACTCAGTCACAAAAAAAATAAAGTCACCAAAAAAAACAAATAAACTACTCACTCGACTTAAAATATAACGGTATATATTTTGTCAGTTGTCACGCAATACATAACAATCAGTTTTCGCATTTTAATTTTTACCAAAACAAAAGAAAACATAATTAAATTTGTTTCAAACATTTTTACTTTTATTTATGGCTATATATATATATATAATAATATTATAGAGCAAAATCACAAGTAAAGAATAATAGTTTCAAACATTTTAATAAACAATACCAATAATAATTAGTTACTACTACTACTACTAATAATAATAATAATAATAATAATAATAATAATAATTGTTCATTCTCTAACTCAAATAATTTAGAACCAAAAATTTAGTAAATATTGGACCATTCTAACAACAACTTATTAAGCCTACAAATCCAATCTAATAAAATCCTAACCCTACCAACCCAACTTGATCAAAGTACGGATTCTGTGACCCGCGACCAATCTGACTTCTGCAACAAGCAAAACCTTCATCTACTGTAGCATTGTTCCTAATAAACAATGACAATAATTATGGCAAGAAATACGTTAAATATCGTCAGATTTATCGTCAGATGTTACTGTCGAATTTAGTGGCGAATTTTTCGATGGTTACAACTGAAAATTTGTTTGACATAAAAATTATTGCCAGATTAGTAATTTTGTTACTAAATCCGATAGTAATCGTTGGTGCAAAATTTTCTATCATTAGCGCTACTTTTAGGGTCAAATTTTACGGCAGAATTTTCCTACGGTAACAGGGTTTAGTGAAACGCTGCGTATAGGTAACGACAAATGATTTATCGTTGAATTTTTCTGCTGATAAATCTGACGGTAAAATTGGGATAAAATTCAAACGCAAAATTCTTCCACCTCACTTCTGCAAACTCTCTCTCTCTCTCTCTCTCTCTCTCTCTCTCTCTCTCTCTCTCTCTCCCTCTCTCTCTCTCTCTCTCTCTCTCTGAAGCTGCTGCCGTCACCACCACTTAGAAGCTGCCGCCGTCATCGCCGCTGCACGCGTCCTCACTGCTACTGAAGCTATCGCTGCCACCGCTGTTGGTGTCTATTCCCATCAGAGGTAATTTTTCTATAGTTTTTTTTATTTTTTTTAGATTTTTTTGTGAGGTTAGGATATTATTAGGTCTTTTTTAAATTCTTTATTAAATTTGTTTAATGAAGTGTGTGATTAGGATTTGTTATGATAATTTAATGTAATTAGAAATTAAATAATATTATGGTAAGTTAGGTAGTGTAAAATTAGGAGTGCTTGACCTGTTGGAAGATTAAGGTTTGTTATTATATCATTTACTTCTGGTATGGAAGTTGTTAATTTGACAAAATTAGAATTAGGTTTTAATTAATTGCAGTGTTGAATTATATTTATTCCTTTTAAATTAGTTTTTGAATTAGTTTTACCTTGTGAATTTAATAAGTTATTTTTTTTATTAGGACGGTGCTATTTTTTCCGGGATCAATTGAAGTTCGCATCTTTCGTAGTCTGTGCAATCATATTCCAGGTTGGTTTTCTATCTCTGAGTATAATAAATTGTTTAAGTTTTATGTTGGACTTACTTTTCCTAGGATGGAATTTTAGGACGGAAGTGGGAGAAGGTTACATGGTGGCACCTTCTCGAAATCCTTGTTTGCTAGAAAATTGTGGAGTAATAACGGGTTGTGCACTAGAATGGCTAGGATTGATTGTTTTATTGAACGCGTATTTGTTCTTATTTGTGCAAAGTGATAAATTTATTTGGTGGATGTCTTTGAATAAAGTAGAAGTTCTATCGAATTTTCGTTTAAATTGTTTGAAACATGTTTGGTTTGTAAAAAAAATGATAATTGGACTTGGTGGGAGATTCTAATTATAGAAGAAACTCTGCCGAATTTTCTAAAAAATTTAATAAGTTGTATTGTCGGTTGAATTCTAGGGTGTATGTGGCAAAATGATTCTAAGTCATCGTCTGTGGATATATGATAGGGATAATGGGGGACGGGGTGGGTTAAACCCCGAGTTTTTTGAGGGGGTTGACAAGTTTGTTACGTATATCTTCAACACGGAATTGTTTAGACCCAAGGAATTTCTAGGTGTCCGTACTATAAGTGTTGACTGACTAAGTGGTTAGAACCTTTGGAGATAACACTTCACCTCTATCATAATGAGTTCAAGGATGGGTATTAGATGTGGATGGAACATGGAGAAATGGATGAGCAGTGAATCAACCAGTCTGCCTTGAGTTCCAATAGGCATGTGGGTCGATCAACAAGAGTTCGGGTGGTTAGAGATACAACGATATGGTGTTTGATTCAATTGGTGTTACCGATATATAAGATGATGAGCAAGAGCCTAACCCAGAAGCAAAGAGATTTTATCATCTATTAGAGTCTGCTGTGAAATCTTTGTTCGATGGGTGCGTTCATTTGAAACTGTCTGCTTGTGTTAGAATGATGAGTATTAAGTCTAAGTCAAATCATACCCAATATAGGCACACGAAACTGCCTGCCTGTGTTAGAATGGTATGATCCAAGTTCACAGTAAGAAACGCGAAAGCACAAGGACTACAATATCACTGAAATAAATGTGACCAGAAAATATAGGCACTACGATCATTTTATTCTACCTCAAAATGCATGACAGGTATACTATTTGCCTGATCCAAGGTCATGCAAGTCTAGTTAGGCGGTTGTTGTAAACACTAAGCCAAGAGGTCGCATCGAGTATGACGGGACAGAGGGTCAGGAACCTTATCGAATTGATGACCCAACTCCTTTGAAAATGGTGGTTGATATCAATGATTCGATTTGTAACACCCTACCACACAAAATCTTATGCTATAGTCATAAATCAAAGGTAGTGAGGTATTACGACGCAAAAAAAAAATGCATATATTCGAAGAAATATTAATATACTAGGAGCTTATAAAGAAAGGTTAACAAAAATGACAATTATATCGCACTCAAATTGTTAAAGGTAACAAGCGCTGGTATACAAAAAATAAAGAGATATATATACATATATTATTCAAAAGGAGATACATAGCAAGTACTAGTCTCGACTTGCGAAGAAAAGGCCGGCTAGGCAAATATTACAGCCCAAAGAGTATAAAATATAATCCTGTTTCTCCATACAACAAAACCTCTAAGAGAGATATACATTTACAATATAATAAAGTGGAGAAATAACATCTAATGTAAAATGAAATCCCAAAAGACAGTTCTCGCTTCCCACAAGAGGTCCTGCACGTTCAGCAAGATGTGTCATGTCCTGTATCTATAAAATAAATAGTTCCACAACGGGGTGAGAACCCGAAAGTTTTCAGTAGGGTAATGATTTCAAATAGAGACTACATAAAACTATATGAACCCGCTAGGCAATCCTAAACTTCAGCTCAACACAAGATTCAAGTCTAGGATTCCATTAATTCCAACAGGGTAATCAAACTAAATCTCAGCTGTATTAGTGATCTCGTATCCTCAACTCTTCTCAATACAAGTCATCAAATCTCTCAATATCACAATGGTTCAAATTTATTAATTCAGTGTTCACTAATTTGCTTAGTATTAGTAACAAGCACAAGTAGAAATATTCAAGCACAAACAAAGGCAATTACAACAAGTATGGCAATTAGCAGTTAAACATGAATAATCACATAAGCAAACCCAAATACAATATGCACTCGCAAATAATTCCACATAGATGCAGATGATGCATAACTGTCCTACTGGCCATGAGCTCACGTATCAGTTAAACTGTCAGAACCCGACACAATCGGTAGCTAGCTTGGATATCGTCTTTCTGTTGTGCATCCCCAGGAGGCATTTAATCAAGGGAGTGTGCCTTACCACATTCTCTTGGAGGCAGTCATCAGAGGGAATAAATCGAGGGAGAGTGTCCTAGCAACTTCTCCTGTGAGGTCGTGCCATACAGATCGAGGGGTTAGTGCCCTACCACATTGCAGACAGAGAGAAAATGTGGGGGAATACATTGAGGGATTAGTTCCTTACCACATTTTTCGCTTCCAATATAAAACAATCAACGAGAATGTGGGGGAATAAATTGAGGGAGAGTGCCCTAGCTACCACCTTCCCCACATCCAAACAAATCATAATTTAAGAGAATACGGGGGAATAAATCGAGGGAGAGTGCCCCACATCCTTCCCCACATCCATATCATAACAAGAAAGGGAATCTTTCATCCTCAACTTGTCTATCACAATGAGAGAGGGAATCCTTCATCCTCAACTCGCCTAATCGTGAGTAGGACAACACCACCGTCCTCACCGTGAGCGGGATAAAACCACTATTCCTACCACATCACACCGCAACCACGAACAAGTGGGATAGAACCTCTGTCCTTGCCTGGGGCAGGTGCCAAACCAAATACGCAAGTGGGACGAAACCCATGTCCTTGCCAATCCAGCCATTCAGGCCACAATCAGACAACATCAACATCTTTAATCAATTTCTTAAGTTATTATACTCATTAACCAATTTGTTATCAATTTATCAAATTTAGATTCATTAACCTAAATATTCTATCAGTTACCAATTCTATTATCACGTGAGCGGGATAACACCACCGTCCTCACCGAGGGCGAGACAAACTACCATCCCTGCATAGTAATTTATGCACTTAGCAAGCGGGATGACACCATCATCCTTGTCAGGAAAGAAATCAATATCACATTTATCCTTAATTGTCATCTCATTCGATTCCATAAGTCATATTGTATAAAAACCCCATTCACTTATCAATGAACAAATCTTATTATCTCGTGAATGGGATGAAACCACCGTCCTCACTGCAGGCGGGACAAACCTCCACCCTCTCCACAGTGTATTCAAAGCTTATTTATCAGTTATTCAACTCTATACGGAGGTTAAAAAGGGTTATAAATATTATGGAAAGACTAGATAGTTCAAAATCATCAATTTGACCAAAACACGGTATTTGTAACAGCCCAGACCATACGATATTGTCCGCTTTGGCATACAAGGCCTCACGGTTTTGTCTTTGACGATAGGGATGATAGCCGAAGCCCCCCACACTCACTCGTCAAAACGCGTCATGCTAGGGAGATGTATCCACACCCTTATAAGGCATGCTTCGTTCCCCTCCCCAACCGATGTGGGATCTTACAATCCACCTCCCTAAGAGAGCCCAGCGCCCTCGTTGGCACATCGATTCGGGCTCCGGTTCTGATGCTATCTGTAACAGCCCAGACCACCTGCTAGCACGATATTGTCCGCTTTGGCACACAAACCTCACGGTTTTGCCTTTGACGATAGGGATGATAGCTGAAGCCCTGACGAACGGTTTTCTGCCAGTAAAAAAATTTATAAAAATAATCACATTGCAAGTATAGCTTCTAAACCAACAGAGAATCCTTTCGTACAAAAATTTGGTTGTCACAAGTAACAAAACCCAATAAAATTTATAATCGAAGTATTTAAACCTCGGGTCATCTCTCAAGGAATTGCAGGGAAGTATGATTTATTATTGGTTATAGAAAAAGGTATATTTTTGGGTTTTTGAAATAGGGAACAAGAAAATAAATTGGCAAGAAAGTAAATTAATTATCATGAAAACCATTGCAAGGTATAAGAACTGGAAATCCCATCCTGATTATCCTTATCAAGTGTGATGAGAATTGTTTATTACTCCCACTTAGTTAACCCTTACTAAATAAAGGAAAGTCAAGTGGACTAATCAATTTGATTCCTCAAGTCCTAGTCAACTCCTGTGGAAAGACTAGCTTTAGAGGGATCCAAATCAATAAGCAAATTCCAATTTTCAATCAACAGCTAAGTTTGATAACTCAAGTGTCACCAGTTACTCAACCAAAGCAAAAGAGAAAAATCTATTCGAATAAAAATGCCTTGATATTCCAACTGAAGGGTCTCCTATTAATCAATTCATCAATTAAAGCTAAGAACGCAAAAAGCTAAATTAAAATCATAATTCTGAAAAACCTCAAATTGCATTAAATATAAATTCAAATCTAACATGAAGAGTTCATAAGCCAATTTGGGAAAATAAACAAACTAAAGTAGTAAAATGAATAAAAGTAGAAGAGAATATAAATTAAAGAAATATTGAACCTGGCATTGAAGAGAAACAATCCTAACACTAAGAGAAATCATAATTCCTAAAACCTAGAGAGAGAAGAGAACCTCTCTCTAGAAAACTACATCTAAAAACCTAAAATTCTCCCTATTGAATGAATGATGAATGAATCCTTTTGACTCCCTCATTCTCCAGCCTCTATTCTGTGTTTTTGGGCTTGGATTTGGGCCGAAAAGGAGCCCAGAAATTGCTGGGGGCGACTTCTGAAAAAAATGCACGTGGCGTCTGTGACGCGTACGCGTAGGTCACGCGTGCGCATCATTTGAATATTTTCCTGGTCACGCGTACGCGTCAGTCACGCGTACGCGTCGTTTGTGCTCTGCGCCAGGCACACGTCCGCGTCGTCCATGCGTGCGCGTCGCTACCATTTTCTTCAAAACTCCATTTTGTGGGTTCCTTCCATTTTTGCATGTTTCTTCTCTGTCCTCTAAGCCATTGATGCCCTATGAAGCCTGAAATTACTTAACACACAGATCACGGCATCAAATGGTAATAAAGGATAATTAAAATTAATATTTTTAAGGCATAGGAAACATGTTTTCACATATATCACATAATAAGGAAGGAATTATAAAACCATGCAAATTATATGAATAAGTGGGTGAAGAATTGATAAAAACCACTCAATTGAGCACAAGATGAATCATAAAATAGTAGTTTATCAACCTCCCCACACTTAAACATTAGCATGTCCTCATGCTAATTTTAAGAGAAACTGAAAAAGAGTGAAGGTAGAATGGTGGAATCTTATGCAATGCAATCTATTCTAAATGCAAGCTACCTAAATGAATCATGCAATTTTAATTATTATCCACTTATATATATAAGGCTTACATGTGGTTAAATTGATTCATATTTTTCAAGGAATCATATATGCACAACCAAGGCTAAACCATGTTAAAACATATTCACAATTGAGTTGAGTTAATCAAAAGAGTTCACAAACTTGCAAGAATAACAATGATTAAACATGGATATATGAAAATGAGCTATTGAACCCTCACTTGATTTGTGTATACACTCTAATCACTCAGTGTTTGGGGTTAATCACTCTAATCTTCTCTAGTCATGCTTTCTAAAACTTTGTTCTTCATCTAACCAATCAACAACTATATAATGTATACATGCAAACATCATAAGGTCTTTTCAAGGTTGTAATGGGGTTAAGGCAAGGGTTAGGGTATATATATATATATATATATATATATATATATATATATATATATATATATATATATATATATATATATATATATATATATATGGCTAAGTGAGCTATAAATTGAATCCTTGATTAGTCTAAGATCTCACCTAACATACATACACTTTATATAATTATAAAATTATGCCTAGCTACCCAATTTCCCTACTTTTGTATCACATACTCATGTACCAGTTTATTTTTGATTTTTTTATTACATGTGCATTGATTTTTACTAAACTCAATACTGGGGTAATTTTGGTTCCCCTTATTTAATTATTTAATTATAAGAAATTTTTTTATTTATTTTTATTTTTTATTTTTTATTTTTTTATTTTTTATTTTTTTTAGAGAAACATAATATATATCAATGCACATATTATTTTAATTATTTTTGTCTTACATGAGCATGTACCCAAATTTATTTTTCAATTTAATACCTTTTTCCTATCAACCCATGTTTCCACGGTTTTCCCACACTTAGTTGATACACAATCTCTATCTTAAGCTAACCAAAGAGTCAATTTTGGAGATATTTAATTTGTTTTTCTGCTTAAGGCTAGTGATGTGATAAAATACAGAGTAAATGGGGATTAGAAGGCTCAAGGTGGCAAACAAAGGCGATTGAAAGGGTAGGCTATTTGGGATAAGTAAGCAAAAATAAGTAATAGCCTCAATCATATGCAAGTATGTAAATACATTCTATATTGGACATATAGAGTGAAACAAAGCAGAGATTGCAAGCATAGAGAAGGAAACACACAGGAAAGAAAATGTTTATGGTTAGATAATGTAACCATGCAATTATGCTCAAAAACTCACGGGTTGTGTGTTCTTTGACTCAAAAACCATATATCAGTTATGTATATCATGCAAGTAAGAGTAAAGAGTTCCAACTCTAATCAATGTGAATGTTTGAATGGCTTTTATAAAAATAAATATATTCCTTGAAAAAAATGTTGTCAATTTACTAACATTTATTGCTATATATCTATATGCTAAGTGGATTGTTGTGATTATGAAAATTTAAAAATTTCTAGTTTACTCTTTATGTTTAATTAAATCAAATTATCATATGCTAAAAGGATAAACTAAACTAAATAATCCATATTTTCTATATCACAACTAATAAACTAAGAGTGCAAATTAAGCTAAATATCTAAGATATATACAGCCCAAAGTGCAAAATATAATAAAATCGAAATAAACAGAAATACAGCAAAAGAAAATGTGCAAGTACTAAAGAGGAAAATAAGATAAAATAAAGTAAAAATAAAATAAAAATACAGAAAAAGAAATAAAATAGTATAAAGAGTCTGAAAATAGTTCACCAAAATAGAATTCGCCAGAGATGGCGACCTCCCACACTTATATAATAGCATCGTCCCCGATGCTCAATCAAGCTGGGTGTGATGAAGCGTCATCTCCGGAAGGGTGTGCTGCTGGTGTCTCTGTGGCGGCCTGAGGTGCTGTAGTCTGTGTGGGTGCCTGATGAGCGGATAATTTATACGCTTTTTGGCATTGTTTTTAGTATGTTTTTAGTAGAATCTAGTTACTTTTAGGGATGTTTTCATTAGTTTTTATGTTAAATTCACATTTCTGGACTTTACTATGAGTTTGTGTGTTTCTCTGTGATTTCAGGTATTTTCTGGCTGAAATTGAGGGACTTGAGCAAAAATCAGATTCAGAGGTTGAAGAAGGACTGCTGATGCTGTTGGATTCTGACCTCCCTGAACTCAAAATGGATTTTCTGGAGCTAAAGAACTCGAAATGGCGCGCTTTCAATTGCGTTGGAAAGTAGACATCCAGGGCTTTCCAGCAATGTATAATAGTCCATACTTTGCCCAAGTTTAGATGACGCAAACTGGCGTTCAACGCCAGCTCTCTGCCCAATTCTGGCGTCCAGCGCTAGAAACAAGCTGCAAAGTGGAGTTCAACGCCCAAACTGGCACAAAAGCTGGCGTTCAACTCCAGGAATAACCTCTGCACGTGTAACATTCAAGCTCAGCCCAAGCACACACCAAGTGGGCCCCGGAAGTGGATTTATGCATCAATTACTTACTTCTGTAAACCCTAGTAGCTAGTTTATTATAAATAGGACCTTTTACTATTGTATTAGACATCTTTGAATCTTTGGTCTCAGTTTTAATCCATTGTTCATCTTTGGACGCCTGGTTCTTAGATCAGAGGGGCTGGCCATTCGGCCATGCCTGGACCTTTCACTTATGTATTTTCAACGGTAGAGTTTCTGCACTCCATAGATTAAGGTGTGGAGCTCTGCTGTTCCTCAAAGATTAATGCAAAGTACTACTGTTTTATATTCAATTCAACTTGTTCTGCTTCTAAGATATTCATTCGCACTTCAACCTGAATGTGATGAACGTGACAATCATCATCATTCCTTATGAACGCGTGCCTGACAACCACTTCCGTTCTACCTTAGATTGAATGAGTATCTCTTAGATCTCTTAATCAGAATCTTCGTGGTGTAAGCTAGAATGATGGCGGCATTCAAGAGAATCCGGAAAGTCTAAACCTTGTCTGTGGTATTCCGAGTAGGATTCAATGATTGAATGACTGTGACGAGCTTCAAACTCGCGATTGCTGGGCGTAGTGACAGACGCAAAAGGATAGTAAATCCTATTCCAGCATGATCGAGAACCGACAGATGAATAGCAATGCCGTGACAGGGTGCGTTGACCATTTTTACTGAGAGGATAGGATGTAGCTATTGACAATGGTGATGCATCACATAAAGCCAGCCATGGAAAGGAGTAAGACTGATTGGATAAAGATAGCAGGAAAGCAGAGGTTCAGAGGAACGAAAGCATCTCTATTCGCTTATCTGAAATTCTCACCAATGATTTACATAAGTATTTCTATCCCTATTTTATTAATTATTTTCGAAAACCCCATTACAATTTTATATCCGCCTGACTGAGATTTACAAGGTGACCATAGCTTGCTTCATACCAACAATCTCCGTGGGATTCGACCCTTACTCACGTAAGGTATTACTTGGACGACCTAGTGCACTTGCTGGTTAGTTGTGCGAAGTTGTGAACCATGGTATTGGCATCATGTTTTTGGCGCCATTGCCAGGGAAAGAAAGAGCAATGAATTTTACATAATCAAAGTGTAATCACAATTTCTGCGCACCAGTGCCTGAGGGTCTGTCTGCTGAAGCGGAGGCTCTGTCTGTATAGGGATCTCTGTATCTGCTGGTTGTATCTGCTGGGGCTCAGCCTGCTCGGGTCCTGCCTGCACAGCCTCTGCTCGTGCATCGTCCTCCTGCTCATCCTCCTCCACCTCAGATAGCTCTGATGGTGTGTCAAGCTCGGAGGGGATGTCAGCGTGGCCCGACCAGATCATCAACTTCAAATGCTCATAGCGCCGCTTTATAACCTAAAAGAGAGAGAGAAGATCTCCCTCTCAACTAAATCTAAATCATTGAAAGGTAAAAATATGCGAGCTCTGTTTGAATGGAAGCATTCCCACACTTTATAACCTCTGGTCTATGCTGTCTGTACTTGGATCTGGGCCAAAAAGGGCTTCAGAATTCGCTGGGGGCGTATTCTGTAATTTCTGGTGCGTGGCCTCTGTCACGCGTCCGCGTGGGTCACGCGGTCGCGTCCTTCGGAGCTTTTCCTTGCCACGCGGTCGCGTCAGTTATGCGACCGCGTCATATGCGTTATGCTTAAGGCGCGCGGTCGCGTCAGTCATGCGGCCGCGTCGCTGCTGATTCGTGCTTGGCACGCGATCGCGTCATCCATGCAATCGCGTGGATACCAGTTTCTTTAAAGCTCCGTTTTGCTTTCTCCTTCCATTTTAGTATGTTCCCTTTTTCATCCTTTAAGTCATTCTGCCTTAGAAAATCTAAAACTACTCAACACACTAATCACGGCATCGAATGGAAATAAAGGTAATTAAAATAATTAATTTTTAAAGCTTAGGAAACATGTTTTTCACAACATGACATAATAAGGAAGGGAAAGTAAAACCATGCAATTAATGTGAATAAGTAGGTGAAGAGTTGAATAAATCACTCTAATTAAGCACAAAAGAACTCATGAAATATGGGTTTATCAACCTCCCCACACTTAAACACTAGCATGTCCTCATGCTAAATCCAAGGTAAATAATTAAGGTTAAAGTGATGGAATGTTATGAAATGCAACCTATGCTAAATGCATCTACCTAATGGGTCATGCAATTCTAATTCATCTACTCATATATAAAGCTTACATGTAGCTAAGTTAATTCACATTCTCAAGGAGTTATGTATATATATATATATAGCTAACCCTTAAATAATAAAGCATTTTAGCAAATGAGATGGGAAAGAAAACATTGTACAAACTTGCAAAACAATTAGTAAATTTTAAGCACAGATATATGTTGATGAGTTGTTGAACCCTCACTGGATTTTGTGTTTACTCTCTAGTCACTCAGTGTTTATTGGGTTTATTCACTCTATTTTTCTTTTTATTCTTACTTTCTATAACTTTGTTTTTCATCTAACCAATCAACAATTATAGAATATAGTCATACCAAAAAGTCATGAGGTCTTAATTAAGGTTGTAATGGGGCCAAGGTAAAGGTAAGGATTTATGTATATGGTTAAATGAGCTAATAAGTGAATCCTTAATTAGACTAAGATCTCACCTAATATATATATTTAGTAAAATAAAATCCCTTTACCTATTTTCCCATATTTCCCACTTATTGTTGCATGCTCATGTTTCACTTTTTATTTTTATTCCATGTGCATTGTTTTCATCGGGGAATTTCTTTTTGTATCCCCTTTTATTTAGATGCTGAAAAATAAAAATTTTTTTTTTGCACATGATAATTGAATCACTTAGATTTTCTCATGAGTATGCTTCCCAAATTTTATTTTATTCCCTTTTACTTCTCTACCCTTTTGTTTCTATTACCCATGTTCCCAAAAGGTTTTCCACATTTAACTCTATTCATAATTTTCTATCTTAAGCTAACTAAGGATTCACTTGGGATTTTCCTTTGTTTTTCTGCTTAAGGCTAGTAATTTGGCTAAATAGAATAAAGGGGTTTTAAAAGGCTCAAGGGGGTTAACAAAGGAAAGAACATCAGAATAAAAAGAAATGTAACACACAGAAATAAAATTATGGTTTGAATGCAACCATACAATTTAAGCTCAAGACTCACAGGCTGTGTGTTCTCTAACTCAAGCATCATATATCATTCATATATTGTATGCAGGTTTAGTTAAAAATTCCCATTATTCTCTTGAAAAAAATTATTTAGGGTAGCTTTTAAAGTTTTAATGTTCCTCCTTGATGAAATGTTGTCAATTAACATGTAATGCTATATATACAAGGTGTGGGTTGTTTTGATTCTGTTAAAGTTTCTAGTTTACTTCCTTTTTATATTTTTCTTATTTAAACTATACTATCTTTATGCTAAAAAAGGGTAAACTATACTAATTAATCCACTAATAAATCAGAATTGCAAACTAAACTAAATGACTAAAATGAGCTAAATAACTAAAATATGAACAAAAAATGCAAAATGCAGAAAATAGAGTAAAATACACAAGTAGCAATGTATAAGTACTCAGAAAATAACAATAAAAGAAAAAGAGAAAAATACAGAAAAATATCCAAAATAAAAGAAAAAGTATGTAGTAGTTCACCAAAATAAACGCCAGAGATGGCGACCTCCCCACACTTAAAAGGAAGCATCGTCTCCGATGCTCAATCAAGCCAGGTGTGAAGGAGTGTCATCACTGGTAGGGATGGTAGCTGGGGTCTCTGTGGCGGTGGTGGGCAAAGAGTCTGGCTGCTGTAGAGGGGGGACTGACTGGATCGGGATCTCCGGATCTGCAGCCTCAATCTGGGGCATAACCTCCTGATGCGGGGCAGCCTGCTCTGTGGCTGCCTGCTGATGAGTCTCCGCCTGGGAATGAGTCTCCTCCTCGTGCTCATCCTCCTCCTCCTCTGATGGCTCTGAAGGGGTGTCGGGCTCGGAGGGGATGTCGGCGCCCTGCCTGATCATCAGCTTCAGATGGGAATAGCGTCGCCTGCTGCGGCGCTCCAATCTCTCATACCGGTGCCTGTTACGGCACTCCATCTGATCAAGCTGGCGGAAAAGACGGTGTACGAGGCGATAAACTGGCTCAGAGGCGGGTGGAGGTGCAGTGGTGGCAGCAGGGGCAGCTAGGGCAGCTGTGGATGAAGAGGGTCCAGCAGATGGAAGGGCTGTCTCATCAGTAGCAGTGACAGGTGGTGGTCTATAGCCCAAGGCAAGGAAGTTCCTGCTGTGCGGGATGATCTTCCTGTAGTCCGCTGCTGGTGGTCGCTCATCGGCATCCTCCCAAGGCACATTAGCCTGACGGCCTAGCTGTGTAACCAGGTAAGGAAAGGGGAGGGTGCCTCGGACGTGGGTCCTGGCCATATAATGCCGGATAAAACGAGGCAGATAAAGGTCCTTACCCTCCAGCACACACCAAAGGATGGTGATCATGGTAGCCGGGATCTCCGTCTCGTGAGTACTCGGCATCACAAAATTACTCAAGATCTGATGCCATAGCCGAGCCTCATCATTTAAGTACACTCTCTTGATCCCTCTAGGCATGGTGGTGTTCTGACCCATCTCCCAAGGAACAGCAGGGTCGAGAGCTATCCGTGCCTTCACAGCATCCCAGTCAAACTGCATCTGGCCCATGTCCTCATCAGCCTGTGCAAAACCATCTGGCTGATCGGACTTGGCTGGGAGCTGGAGAATGGTCTCTATGGCCTCCTCAGTGACCAGAATTTGCTTTCCCCTCGGGTTCACTGCATCTAGGGTAGTAAGGTAGTAGTTGCAATAGAATTCCCGGACCCAAGACGCATTGACCTCTGTCAGTGATCTCTCCAGAAAGAACCAGCCCTTTTGCTTGATTTGCTCAGTAGTGTATTGCTGGAGGGCTTTTGGAATC
Organism: Arachis hypogaea; assembly: GCF_003086295.3. NCBI lineage: Eukaryota > Viridiplantae > Streptophyta > Magnoliopsida > Fabales > Fabaceae > Arachis > Arachis hypogaea. Next base: position 14,437,532 of record NC_092050.1, read on the forward strand.
TTCAAGGTACGTTCCAGGTATAGATTTCTGGAGTTTGCAAAAGTCGGGTTCTTCAGTTCACAGTACCGGTTTGCAAATTTTATAGGATCATCTGCAGGAAGCAGCTGGTTAGCTTTCTCCTGCTGTGTGAAGTTCTTCTCCTGCCATGATGAATCGTGCATTAGAGCAATGATGGACTGGGAGGAATCTCCTCTCTTACGCTTGCCAGTAGCCTTGCCTTTACCTTTCCTCTGTGAGGCAGACATCCTGAAAAATAGAAAACCAGGAATGGATAAAAAAATAGGAAAGCAAGTAGGAAATTTAAATAAAGGAAACTCAAAGCGGTAAGGGAGGAATAGAATAGGGAAAATGAGTATATGAAATGTGATTGAATTTATGTTAAATGGAAAAAAAATAAGCAATATGCCATGGTTAGAAAGTTAGAGGAAAGTGAAAATAATCAGAAAAGAGATCAAAAGGGTTAGTATGGTTAGGATTTGAAAAAAAAAATTAGTAAATTAAAATTAGTGAGTTAGGAAGGTAAGTGGCATAGAAAAATTCCATATAACAAGGATTCACAGGTAAAAATAGAAGTACTCATAATTGAATAAAGAAAACAGGGTGATGCTGATTCGAATAGAAATAAAGAAATTAGAAATTGGAATCAGTGAATCACAAATGCATGTTATGAACCAGGAAAGCAAAAGAGGATAAGAAAGTGGCCCTTAGCATTCATGAAATGGTTTGGGGTAAGTAGAGTAAAACAGAGTTGCCAAACCAAAACAAGAATGAAAACAATTTTCAAAAAATTTGGGCAGCATTCCGGCTAAAATTGGACTGTCCTGGAAAATAAACAGCAATCAGATCAGTTCATATGAATTAAAAGAAAGCAAGATGCATGTACATAGATATAAAATAAACAGAAAAACTCAATGTAAACAGCAGCAACATACAAGAAAGCAGCATATGAATCAGGATTATAGCAGCAACAGATTTGCACATAGGATAAAACAGAAGTAAGAACAGTGCAAGTAAACAGACCTAGATCCACTAACCACAACCTAAGCTACCTAACAACCTAAAAATTCACTACAACATGCAAGTCTAGCTATCCTAATTATGAACATAAACGGAGTAGAAAATACAGAAAAGTGACGAACGGATAAAAAGGTTGCGTGTTGCGGAACCTGGTAAGCGGAAGGGGTGGAACAGGGAAGAAGGTGGCTGCGGCGGCGTCCGGTGCGGTGGTGGTGCACGGAGACGCGGTGGTGGCTGAGGGGGCAGTGGCGGCGAGGGTTTTGGGTTGGTGATAGAAGAAGGGGGGTGTGGTTGGGTGGCGGAGAGGGAGGGGGCGCGGCTGGGTGGCAGTGGTGGGGGGGCGGTGGTCGCGGAGGCAGTGGCGGAGAGGGGAGAGGAGGAAGGGAGAAGAAGGGAGGGGAGGGGGTTGGGGCAGCGGCATACGGGGTGGCGGCGGCGTCTGGGTGGCCGGCGATGGCGGCTGGGTGGTACTGGGTGGTGGTTGGAGGGAGAGGGAGCAGAGAGGGAGAAGAGGGTTGGGGGTGGGAGGGGGCTCGCGACTGATAGGGTTCGCGGGCTGGGGGGTTATATTTTCGAATCCACGCGGCCGCGTGGGGCATGCGGTCGCGTGGTTGGGACGAGAATGGGAGTGACGCGATCGCGTGGGGTGCGCGATCGCATGAGAGGGGGGAAAGAAGGGTGACGCGATCGCATGGGTCGCGCGATCGCGTCGCTGGAAGTTGTGCTGAACGCACGACTCCAGCGCCGTTTTAGCGCAACTCTCTGTCTCCTTTTGGGGTGATGTGCAATCCATGCGACGCGATCGCGTCGCTCACGCGGTCGCGTGGGATTGGTATTGGGTAACTGACGCGATCACATGGGACATGCGATCGCGTGGGCTAATTTGTGCGAAACGCACAAGGGCCGCACGATTCCAGCCCAACTTTCTGTTCGTTGGATCCTTACGCCGATATATATATCACGCGGCCGCGTGGGTCACGCGGTCGCATGGGTGGTGTTTTTCGCGATATGACGCGATCGCATGGGGCATGCGGTCGCGTCGTGCAACCCTTTTTTTTTAACTGAAAAATGCAGGATGCAGTGATGGACATGAATGCTATGCATGATTCCAGGTTTAATAAATTAAAATGAAAAAGGAAAAATGAAAGCAATTAACAAGAAATAAGTTGAAAAAGAGGCGACCATACCATGGTGGGTTGTCTCCCACCTAGCACTTTTAGTTAAAGTCCTTAAGTTGGACATTGGAAGAGTATCCTGTTATGGTGGCTTGTGTTTAAATTCATCCAAAAATCTCCACCAGTGCTTGGAATGCCAATAGCCTCCGGGGTCCCAAACTAGGCATGTAAAGCTTCTGAGCAGCTTCAAACAAATTTTTAGGCTCCTGGGGTAACAAATGTCAGAATAAACCTCAGGATTCCAAGCCTTGCGTTTAAATCCGCCTCCGTCTTGGTCTACATGTCTCCATCTGGGCGGCTTAAAAGGTAGAATCTCACCGTGGTGACCAAACATTCTCTGTGATCCATGCAATTGAGCATGACACTAATCCGTGTACTTCGAGGTGAAGCGTGGAACCTTATTGAACCTGGTGCACCAGCTCTGAATACGAGCCATTTCCCTCTTACTCTTAAAGCCGCAGAGAGCTCTAAGTTGGCCATCTGTTTCAAGCAAACCATATTCAAGTGAATAAGTGAAATTATAAGTTAAGGATTGTACCCACTTGAAGCTTGTATTGGGTGGTAATGGCCTTGGGATAGGTGTTTTTGGTGGTTCTGCAAGTTCCGTTTCCTTGTGCTCTTCTGTGAATTCTTCCACTTCCTTGCAAAGATCTTCAATTGTATCTGTATCCTGGTCAAAGTCTTCTATATCTTCCTCATCACTCGAGTCATAGATTGGAGGTTGAGAGAAATCTACCTCCGCATCATCTTCATATTCACTTGGGGAAGATTCTTCGATCTCAGAGAATTCACTTGCGGACGCAAGTTCATCACTAGGAGAACTAGACTTGTGACTATCATCATCAAGGAAATTTGCTTCTTGGATTATTCCGTCTGATTCTTCGTAAACGACTTGCCTTGGAGATTGTACGGTATCCTCCTTAGCATCAACTGTGGCATCTTGGACAGAGTTTTCCTCAATTCTGGATTCCCAAGGAAGTTCAGCATCGCCTAGATCTTCAACCAACTCTTCTTCTTGAACAATGACAGCTTCTTCCACTTGTTCTAGTACGAATTCATTCTCTGTCTTGTCCACTGGAGTCTCTAGTATTTCTTTCATGCTACGCTCTTCATCGGGCTGTCCACATGGGGCTGTGGTTGATCCTTGTATATTTGAGCGCCTAGTGGCCCATTGAATTAGTGCTTGCTCCAGTTGTTGAATGGTTGTTTGAAATTTAATTACTGTTTCCTTTAGGCGATCCTTTGCTTCGCGGTTTGCCAAACTTGGACATGATACAAAGGAAAGTGGTGATGATTGGGAACGATTGGATTGGTATTGGGGTAAGGAAGGATCATGTGATGGCGAATGGTGAAGAAAAGCTTGTGAGTGTGGTGGTTCGAGGTTATGTTGAAAGGATGGTTCATATGCACGGGGTGGGGCTTGTTGGTAGTTACAAGGTTGTCCACCATGTCTTTCAGCTGGGTATGCACGGTAGAATGGTCTTTGTCTAGGATATCTTGGAGGGTGTTGTTGCCAAAAGGGTTGATTAGATCCTCTTGGTTCCATCCATCCTTGATTGGTCTGACCTTGATGCACATTCCTGCTGTAACGTCTATTTTCTTTAACAATATTAGAACCAAACTCAAAGCAAGAAGGGTGAGAGTTCATAGTAGCAAATAAGGATAAAAAGGGAAAATGAAAATAAATAAACAAGCAAAAGAAAAATATTTACAGCAACCAATAATAAGGCACACGTTAGCAGTTCCCCGGCAACGGCGCCATTTTGATGAGAGAACTTTTGCGTGGTCTAGAAAATTGCGGATAAATCCTTGTTGCAAGTATAGTTTCTAAACCTTCAAAAGTCCTTTCATACAAACATGTTGGGTGTCACAAGTAACAAACCCCTTTAAAAATTGTTAACCGAGTATTCAAACCTCGGGTCGTCTTCTCAAGGAACTGCGAGGAAGTATGTTCTTATTATTGGCTATAAAGGTTGTAATCGGGGTTTAGAAGGTGAGAAGCAAGTAATTTAAATGACGAGTGAATTAAATGGCAATTAAGAATAAATAATAACTGTAAAGCAACTTTTAGCAAGGTAGGGAAATTAGAGGTCCAACTTAGTTATCTCTCTCAACAATAATGAAAGTTGAATCTAAACTCCACTTGGTCAACCTTCACCAGGGCAAAGGAAAGTCAAGGGACTAATTAAATTGACTTTCGAATCCTAATTATTTTCTCAGAAAAGGTTGGGATTATTTAAGTTCAGCTCAATTAGCAAGATAACGATTATTAATTATGTTGAGTTTAATAACTGTTGAGTTACTAAATTCTTAACCAGAACCAAAAGGGAAAAAGTAAAATTGCTGGAATGATAAAGAGGTCCTTAGATGGGAAGCAATGGTAACTTAAATCAAAGAGAACAATCATAAACTGAAAATACCTCAATTATCATTAATTCAAATAACAGTCTGTAACATGAGAGAATTCATAAATCAAATTATAATAATCAATTCAAATGTTGGAATAAATAAATAGAAGTAATACTAAAAGAACATTAAACCTGGGATCCAGAGTTACTCTTAAAACAAGAAGAAATCCTAAATCCTAAAAGAGAGAGAGAAGATCTCCCTCTCAACTAAATCTAAATCATTGAAAGGTAAAAATATGCGAGCTCTGTTTGAATGGAAGCATTCCCACACTTTATAACCTCTGGTCTATGCTGTCTGTACTTGGATCTGGGCCAAAAAGGGCTTCAGAATTCGCTGGGGGCGTATTCTGTAATTTCTGGTGCGTGGCCTCTGTCACGCGTCTGCGTGGGTCACGCGGTCGCGTCCTTCGGAGCTTTTCCTTGCCACGCGGTCGCGTCAGTTATGCGACCGCGTCATATGCGTTATGCTTAAGGCGCGCGGTCGCGTCAGTCATGCGGCCGCGTCGCTGCTGATTCGTGCTTGGCACGCGATCGCGTCATCCATGCGATCGCGTGGATACCAGTTTCTTTAAAGCTCCGTTTTGCTTTCTCCTTCCATTTTAGTATGTTCCCTTTTTTATCCTTTAAGTCATTCTGCCTTAGAAAATCTAAAACTACTCAACACACTAATCACGGCATCGAATGGAAATAAAGGTAATTAAAATAATTAATTCTTAAAGCTTAGGAAATATGTTTTTCACAACATGACATAATAAGGAAGGGAAAGTAAAACCATGCAATTAATGTGAATAAGTAGGTGAAGAGTTGAATAAATCACTCTAATTAAGCACAAAATAACTCATGAAATATGGGTTTATCATAAAGTTAGTGGCATGGTATTGTAGTTCCTAGTTAACAAAAATTGCACGAACTTGAAGAACCAGCAACTCACATTCAAGCAGAGAATGCAGATTATTGATGATGAATCATATAAATAAAAGAAGTGCAAAATGAATAAAATCATCAATAATGCGATTTAACTAAGAAGGAAACCAGAAGGAGTAGGAATGCTAGCCCATTCGTCCATGAATTGGCTTGGTTGAAACCAATTAGTGCAGAATTCAAAAGTGCCAAAGCCAATTTATGAATGGGAGTTGAGTAAAACAATTTGCGAAAAAATCGGACAGCATTTCGGCTAAAAATTGGACGTTTCCGGGTAATAAACAGCAGCAGAAATTCAGTTCATATGACGTGAAAGTAGTACATAAAAGAGTAGCAATTAGCAAGTCACATGAATTCAGAATAAACAAACTCAATCTTCAGCAAGAAATGCAATTTAGGTTGAATAATGTTAAAACAGCATTAAACAGTAATGAACAGCATATTAGCAGCATCATTAGCATAGCAATTTCAAAATTGCAAAACAGATAAAGCAAGCAGTAAGAACGGCGCAATTATCAGACCTAAATCCACTAACCACATCCTAGCTACCTAACAACCTAAAATCCACTACGAACATGCATCTCTAACTATCCTAATTTGAACAGAATTGAAAAATATGCAAACTAACTAACTGGAACGGGAAAGGAATCGGAGTGCAGTGAAACCTGGTGTGCGTAGTGAAAAAAATTGAACGAAGAGAGAAGGTGGTGGTGTGGTGGCGATGGTGGGCGGCACGGCGGCGCTGTGGTGGCGGTTCTCATGGTGGTGCAGGGCGGTGCGACAGAAGTGCAGTGGTGAGGGTTGGGTTGGTTGTAGTTGAGAAGGGGGCAGGGCGGCCAAGGGGTAGCGACGGCGGCGCTGTGGTGGTGGCGGCGGTTCTGGTTCGGCCGTGGTTGTGGCAAGAGGGAAAGGAGGGAAGAAGGGGAAGAAGAGGAAGAGAATGGGGGGAAGAGGGGGTGAGGATGGGGTGAGGGCGGAGCGGTGGACTTGGTCGGCGACGGTGGTGGCTGGTGGTGGGTGGAAGGTTGGAGGAGGGAGAGGAAGCGCTGAGGGGTTGGGGGGGATGGAAAATGACGCGAGGGGGAGGCTAGGGTTTCCGCGTCAGGGGTTAGGGAATTTAAATCCACGCGAACGCGTGGATCACGCGACAGCGTGGATGAGGCGAAAGTACAACGACGCGGAGGCGTCATTGACGCGAACGCGTAAATGAGGGATAATGAAAATGACGCGTACGCGTGAGACACGCGTACGTGTCGACTAGAATTGTGCTAAACGCACAATTCCAGCATCGTTTTGGCGCAACTCTCTGTTTCAATTAGGGGGCCAAAATTTTCACGCGACGCGTACGCGTCGCCCACGCCCACGCGTGGTGTGTGTAAGTGAAAATGACGCGTACGCGTTATTGACGCGCACGCGTGGTCCAAATTGTGCCTAACGCATACCAGCCGCACGATTCCAGCCCAAATTTCTGGGCGTTGGATGGAGACGTCGATTTGAAGTCGACGCCCACGCGTGGCCCATGCGCACGCGTGGTGATTTTTTTTAAGGTATGCAGATGCTGATGCAGATGTTATGAATAATATTAGGGAAAATAAAATATCAATAAAATAAACTAAAGACAAACATAACAAAATAAAATTAAGATTGAAAAGGAACGATCATACCACGGTAGTTGTCTCCCACCTAGCACTTTTAGTTAAAGTCCTTAAGTTGGACATTTGATGAGCTCCTTGTTATGGTGGCTTGTGCTTGAACTCATCTAGAAATATCCACCAACGTTTGCAATTCCAATAGCCTCCGATGTCCCAAACTAAGCATGTAAAGCCTCTGAGCAAGTTAAAGCAGGTGCTCAGGCTCCAAGGATGTTGCTTATCAGAATGAATTCCAGGATCCCAAACCTTGCTTTTGTACCCATCTTCGCTTTTATCTACATTATTCCAATTGGGCAGTACACAACCTGAATCTCCACTGAGATATCCAAACTTCTTCCGAAATCCATCCAATCGAGCTCTATACCAATCCTTGCACTTCCACTTGGAGCGTGGAACTGTATTGAAATTTGGGTGCCAACTCCTATTACTAACCATCTCCCTCTTACTCTTAAAGCCACAAAGAGCTCTAAGCTGGCCATCGGTTTCAAGCAAACCGTACTCAAGTGGAAAGGTAAAGACAAAGGCTAAGGATTTTACCCACTTGAAGTTTGTATTGGGTGGTAATGGCCTTGGGAGAGGTGTTTCCAGTGGTCTTTCAAGCTCCACTTCCTTGTACTCTTTCGTGAATAATTCCACTTCCTTACAAACCTCTTCAACTGCAACCACGTCTTGATCAAAGTCTTCGATTTCTTCCTCATCACTCAAGTCATAGGTTGGAGGTTGAGAAAAGTCTACCTCCACATCATCTTCATATTCACTTGGGGAAGATTCTTCAATCTCAAAGAACTCAATTGCGGATGCAAGTTCTTAGGAGAGCTTAGTTCATGATCATCATTACCAAGGAAACTCGCTTCTTGATCTGTTCCGTCCAGTTCTTCATAAGATACATGTTTTGGGGTTGTGCACTATCCTCCTTAGCATCAATTGCAAATCTCTTGGCAGAATTCTCTACAATTCTTGATTCCCATGGAGGTTCAGCGTCTCCTAAGTCTTCAACCAATTCTTCTTCCTTGATAATTTCAGCTTCCTCTACTTGTTCCAGTACAAAGTCACGCTCCGTACTGTCGACCGGAGCTTCTAGTGTCTCCTTCATGCTACGTTCTTCATTACATTCTCCACATGAAGCCATGGGAGTTCCTTGAGTTTCCGAACATCGGGAAGCTAATTGATTTATTGCTTGCTCCAATTGATAAAGAGTTGCATGAAATTGATCTACTGTTTCCTTGAGGCGAGCCTGTGATTCTTGGGTCGATGGATATGGACATGGTGCATATGGAAGTGGTAGTTCTTGGGAGTAATTGGATTGGAATTGGGGTGGATAAAGGTTAGGGTCATATGGAGGTGAATGGTTGTAGGTGGCTTGTGAGTATGGTGGTTAAAAGCTATGTTGAAGAGGTGGTTCATTGACATATGATGGGCTTGCTGGTAACTACAAGGGGGTCCACCATATCTATCATCTTGGTACGCACCTCGGAATGGCTTTTGACCATAGTAATTTGGTGGAGGTGGTTTATCATGAAGGGGTCCACCATGACTATTGCCTTGGCATGCATTGTAGAATGGTCGTTGTCCATGGTATCTTGGAAGGTGTTGTTGCCGAAAGGGTTGATCAGATCCTCGTGGCTCCTTCCATCTGTGATTGTTTCGACCTTGATGCATGTTCCTGTTATAGCTTTCATTCCTTTCAACAACATTAGAACCAAACTCAAAGCGACGAGGGTGAGAACTCATAATATCTAATGAAAATTAAAATCAAAAGTAAAAACAAATAAACAAGCAAAATAAAATATTTACAATAACCAATAATAAGGCACATAATTGCAATTCCCCAGCAATGGCGCCATTTTGACGAACGGTTTTCTGCCAGTAAAGAATTTTATAAAAAAATCACGTTGCAAGTATAGCTTTTAAACCAACAGAGAATCCTTTCGTACAAAAATTTGGTTGTCACAAGTAACAAAACCCAATAAAATTTATACCGAAGTATTTAAACCTCGGGTCGTCTCTCAAGGAATTGCAGGGAAGTATGATTTATTATTGGTTATGGAAAAAGGTATATTTTTGGGTTTTTGAAATAGGGAACAAGAAAATAAATTGGCAAGAAAGTAAATTAATTATCATGAAAACCATTGCAAGGTATAAGAACTGGAAATTCCATCCTAGTTATCCTTATCAGGTGTGATGAGAATTGTTTATTACTCCCACTTAGTTAAACCTTACTAAATAAAGGAAAGTCAAGTGGACTAATCAATTTGATTCCTCAAGTCCTAGTCAACTCCTGTGAAAAGACTAGCTTTAGAGGGATCCAAATCAATCAGCAAATTCCAATTTTCAATCAACAGCTGAGTTTGATAATTCAAGTGTCACGAGTTACTCAACCAAAGCAAGGGAAAAAAATCTATTCGAATAAAAATGCCTTGATATTCCAACTCAAGGGTCTCCTATTAAAATCATAATTCTGAAATACCTCAAATTGCATTAAATATAAATTCAAATCTAACATGAAGAGTTCATAAGCCAATTTGGGAAAATAAACAAACTAAAGTAGTAGAATGAATAAAAGTAGAAGAGAATATAAATTAAAGGAATATTGAACCTGGCATTGAAGAGAAACAATCCTAACACTAAGAGAAATCCTAATTACTAAAACCTAGAGAGAGAAGAGAACCTCTCTCTCTAGAAAATTACATCTAAAAACCTAAAATTCTCCCTATTGAATGAATGATGAATGAATCCTTTTGACTCCCTCATTCTCCAGCCTCTATTATGTGTTTCTGGGCTTGGATTTGGGCCGAAAAGGAGCCCAGAAATCGCTGGGGGCGACTTCTGCAACTTTCTGCACGTGGCGTCTGTGACGCGTACGCGTAGGTCACACGTGCGCATCATTTGGAGATTTTCCTGGTCACGCGTATGCGTCGCTGCCATTTTCTTCAAAACTCCATTTTGTGCGTTCCTTCTATTTTTGCATGTTTCTTCTCTGTCCTCTAAGTCATTCCTGCCCTATGAAGCCTGAAATTACTTAACACACAGATCACGGCATCGAATGGTAATAAAGGATAATTAAAATTAATATTTTTAAGGCATAGGAAACATGTTTTCACATATATCACATAATAAGGAAGGAATTGTAAAACCATGCAAATTATATGAATAAGTGGGTGAAGAATTGATAAAAACCACTCAATTGAGCACAAGATGAATAATAAAATAGTGGTTTATCAAGCCCCCACACTCACTCGTCAAAACGCGTCACGCTAGGGAGAGGTATCCACACCCTTATAAGGCATGCTTCGTTCCCCTCCCCAACCAATGTGGGACATTACAATCTACCCCCTAAGGGAGCCCAGCACTCTCGCTGGCACATCGATCCCGGCTTTGACTCTGATACCATCTGTAACAGTCCAGACCACCCGCTAGCACGATATTGTCCGCTTTGGCACACAAGGCCTCACGGTTTTGTCTTTGACGATAGGGATGATAGTCGAAGCCCTCCGCACTCACTCGTCAAAATGGGTCATGCTAGGTGGGCCCATAATCCACAGGTCCCAGGATCGAAACCTGTCTCTGATACCATCTGTAACAGCTCAGACCACCCACTAGCACGATATTGTCCGCTTTGGCACCCAAGGCCTCACGGTTTGTTCTTGGGAATTCCTCTTTCCAATTACTTCATTCATGTCCATGAGACACCCTTTAGGTCTTGTCCACACTAGCCAAGCGATATCGAGGTGATCAGACTCAATATCTCAAGTTAAGTACTTCAAAATACCAAAGGTACACTCATGGACTTCATGCTAGATGTATCAGCTAGATACCCTAACTAGCACAGGCACAGAATCAGAGTATGCATTTAAGCATAAGCAGTTCCATCCCTCAGGCTCACGAGGACGAACTGCTCTGATACCATAATCTAAGGTCCCACATCAGTTGGGAAGGGGAACGAATCATGCCTTATAAGGGTGTGGATACTTCTCCCTAGCATGACGCGTTTTGACGAGTGAGTGTGGGGGGCTTCGGCTATCATCCCTATCGTCAAAGGTAAAACCGTGAGGCCTTGTGTACCAAAGCGGACAATATCATGCTAGCGCGTGGTCTGGGCTGTTACAGATGGTATCAGAGCTGGAGCCCGGATTGATGTGCCAGCGAGGGCACTGGGCTCCCTTAGGGGGTGGATTGTAAGGTCCCACATCGGTTGGGGAGGGGAACGAAGCATACCTTATAAGGGTGTGGATACCTCTCCCTAGCATGACGCATTTTGACAAGTGAGTGTGGGGGCTTCGGCTATCATCCCTATCGTTAAAGGCAAAATCGTGAGGCCTTGTGTGCCAAAGCGGACAATATCGTACTAGCGGGTGGTCTGGGCTGTTACAGTATTCGTGCGTACGCACGCCTGGTATGTACGCGCGAAACCTGACTTTGGTTTTTCGCAACTTTTTAACATTGTGCATATGCACACCTCGTGGGTACGCACAAGTTTTCATTCATGTGTACGCACACATGGTGCGCACGCGCAGTACTTGCCATTACCCCCTTGGGTGCCCATAGTGATGCATACGCACACCTGGTGCGTACGCATGGGACCTCCCACTGCCAAGAATACTGTAAACTCTGCATAATTCAATTTTCAACCCCAATTTTTCAACACCCATAACTTTTGATACAAAATTTATTTTTCACCCATTCTTAGATGTTTTAAAGATTTTTTCACTGGTTTTAATTTAAGATAAATTTTATTTAATTTAGGATAAATTTTATTTAATTTTAAGTTTTGAGTGCCAAGTTATAACCCGTCGAAGTTGGTAAAAAATAACAATTTACACATATTATCTACACAATGCACTATCACAATTCTCTAATTTATTCGATTTCAATACTACCCAAAACTACCTATGGACATCATTTATACACAATTATTAATTTAAGTTCATTCCCTAGTCACACACACGCACGCACGCACGCACGCACACACACACACTCACTCATACATCTATACTTCTCAACCAAACTAAAATCAATCATCTCATTCTCATCATGTCAACCATTTTTAACATAGCAATGCCACCGCTTACCTCCATTCACCAAGTAGGGGATACCTCACCCTATCACGGATTTCGGTCTAATATCCACATTAATAATCATGATAGGAAATTAAATCACACTTTTATAATTATGCACACACACCCACCCCCCCCCACCCACACACACATATATCATAATTCAAGCTACCATCGAACCAATTAATCACCATAACAATTAATTCTATTCTATTCAATCCTATCATAAGGACAATTAACGTAGGTTTTCACACAATTTTACATAGTGCCTATCCAAAACCAAAACATGTACCTTATCGATGGCGGTTTTCCAACACTCAGATTTCTTTTTCGACTGGACTCTAGCCTCAACCGACTCCTCCAAGCCTCCACCAATCGTTACGCAACCACATCACGTACTCCAACTGCCCAAATTCAACCAAACAAGTCGAGCTAATCCATATATTCTAACCAGATACAATTTCACAATGTTCACACTAGGTTCTTAAACCAAATTTGAGGAAAACAAAGGAAAAAGGTTGCCTTATCTTATTTCACATATCCTTGGGTTAAAACCTCACTAGAACTCAAGATTGAGCTTTTCCTAAACAACAACATCACAACAATCTCAACACCACATACCCAAAATGTGAATTTGAAGGAAATTTCAAAAATAGTTCAAGGTTCTTGGAAGTAATTACCGCAAAAGTTGGTATAGAATCAAAGAGCACGACAAGAGCAATGCGTGACTACAAACGGGTCCTCGATCAGAGATACGGTTTGGAACTTATGTGGATTTTAGTGAGATGGTAAATAGTAAAAAGTTAGGGCTCCACTCTCTTCTCTCCTTTTCTTCTTTCAGCTGCTCCCTCACTAATGAAGGGAGAACGGGATTGAACTTCACTAATGAAGGGAGAACGGGGCTGAACTTGCTAAGGGTGAGGGGTTACATGTTTGGGCTTGGGCCTAAGTATGACCCAATTCAATTTCTTAGCTATTTGGCCCAATTTTGGGCCAAAACCTTTAAGATAATTGCTCGAGCTTTCGTTTTAAATATTTTTTCTTGTTCTTTTCACAGTTTTAGTTTTTTCTCACTTAAAGTACCAGACAAATTTAAGGCAGTACAATAAACTTTATCGTTGGTATGCACTTTTTCGCAATTAGTTATATTTTTCCGCTCAGTTTTATTTTCTAATTTAAATGTTCACCGGTAAATTCCCAAATTTTAAATTTTAAATTTCTTAACCATTTTTGCTCATAATTAATTTATTACTTAATTGTTTATTATTTACCTAGGTTTTACACGATCACCCTCAGGTTGGATGTTATGGATATCATATTGAAACAATGAATGAGAAAAATCATGAGTACTTATGTATAACAACTCATGATTCAAATAAAAAGGTTATATTAGAAAAGTTACCCTCACTTTCATCTGGGTTATATTATACTAAAATTAGTATAATTGAATCACATGTCATTGTAAACCAGAAGTTTACCAGCCCAAATGAATTCATAATTTGGCATGATCGATCGGGGCATCCTGGAACAACAATGATGCAGAGAATTATTGAAAACTCTCATGGACATTCATTAAAGAACTAGAAGATTCTTAAATATAGTGAATTTTGTTGTGCTGGATGTTCTCAGGAAAAACTAATTCTAAGGCCATCACCAGTAAAGATTGGATTTGAGTCTCCTGAATTCCTTGAAGGATTCAAGACGATATATGTGGATCTATTTATCCACCATGTGGATCTTTTAGATATTTTATGGTCCTAATAGACGCATCTTCGAGATGGTCTTCCTAAATGGAACATGGAAGCAATGGCCTTGCTATCCTTCAAGTTCTTCAATTCCTGAAGTTAAGACTAGCATCGTTCAATAGTGGTTCTCCCCAAAAGATAATGCACTTGCCCATAACCTTGAATTTCATGAATAGCTCTAAGTAATTAAATTGGATGGTGCTCAACCGCATCATCTAGTGCACACCTAGAACCACATCAGCCCCTTTTAAGTCTTGTACATAGGCATCGACGCCAAAATCATACCCTTGAACTGAAAGGGCCAAATTGGGACACTTAGTTGCATAATGAATCAATGCACCATTTCCGACCATCACTTGGAGAGTCGGGGTGGGAGTAAATGATGTCTTTAATTTCTTTGTAACAAAACTCTTGATGAAATTGTGAGTACTACCCCCATTGATCAAGATCATTAGGGGCCGGTTAGCATGGGTTCCATGAACCTGAAGTATCACAGGGTGAAATTATCCTTCAAGTGCGTTTAGACTAATCCACAAGCGAGGAGTCTTATCATCATCGTCCTCTCCTTTAGGATCAAAATTTGAATCGCCGGAAACTCCTTCCTGTGTCCCCTGTAGCAACTCTCGAAGCTCTTCCTCCGCAACTAATAGTTGGAACACGGTTTTACAGTGGTGTTTCGGGGCAAACTTCTCATCATAATAATAGTATAGGCCTTTTTCTTTTCTAGTGCGGATGTCAGCAAATGTGAGCTTCTTGAACTGGCGTGTATTTGATTTTGCAGAGGGAGAATAATCTTGTGATGTGAGGGATGAAGAAGCCATGACAAGAGTGATAGGGATTGTGGGTTTCTGATTGGAATTAATCTGGTTTAGAGTCCACTGAGGATGAACCGGTTCGGGTTGTTGAAGGAAGTATTAGGGTGAGTTGCATTTTTTTGGATAGCCCTAAAGTCACCGTGTGTTTTTGTTCATGTAGCTTGGCCATAGGCACATCTTGGATATAAGAAGTGGCTTGGGGTAGAAGTATCTCACATTTTAAATGCTCTTGAAGCCGAGAAATAAACAAGGCAATAATCCACTCCTCACTCATGCCAGTGACCTAATTGCTTAGCTCTTCAAACTAGCCCTGTTATTCCTCCACTGACCCTCCTTGTCTCAATTCTTTGAGGGCGGTCCGGTCGTCGTAGAACACATTTTAATGAATCTAGTGTTCATGGCATTGAGCATCGAAGAATGTTTCCTAATTGTAAGGAATGCCATTATTGACTCCCCAGCGATATCAAGCATAGGCTGCGTCTACAAGGTAGAAAAACAGAACCTGGATCTTCTGCTCCACCAGAATATCAGATGTCTCAAGGTACTGTCTTGCTTGGAAGACCCATTCTTCAACACCTTTCCCATTGAACATTGACAGATTCGCAACTTTCAATTTTCGTGGCCAATACAACTCTGCACGCTGATTATTCGAACTTCCTTCAAAATCGTCTCCGACAAAGACCGATTCATCGTCTTTGTTCTTCAACTTCATGTTATCGTGAAGAAGCCTTTCAATGGATTGCAGAGAGGAATACATATTGTTAATCTGCATTTGTATCTCGGCAATCCGCTTGTTAGCTTTAATGAACCCTCGACATAACTTCGATATTTCATGCTTTTTGGAGAGTATCAATTCCTCCAACCGATTCAGATGAGCTCCTTCCACCATGGTGAATTCTCAATGGAAGCACCAATGATGGACCTGAATAAAAAAATACCATTTCTACAGCAAAATACACAAAGGCAAAGATGATAACAACACAACAAATCAATCCAAAAATTGTTAATGAAGAAGAATTAAGAGGAGAATGAAAAAGAGAGCAAATATAACCTATGAAAAGAAATGTAACAATGTTTTCCCTTTCGAGTATGGGAGTACTCCACAAATAAATTATATAATTCTCTGTTACTCTATATTTTTCTTTGCTTCCTATTTAACCAATCCTCCACTAAGGTTGTTAGTAACTAACTCTACTTTTGTATTATTTTTTTGTGATGCATCCTTCTAAGTTTCATAATCTCTCAACCACATTGGGGCTCTTCACCTTGTACTCCTTTATTGTGGTGATAGTTCATCTGACCTCATTGCTTCTTTGTTTTTCACAATTTTTTTGTTGGTCCGAGACTAGTATTTGGCATGATTGGGCTTGTATCACTTCACTTTAATGTAAAACACGCTTAATATTCTAATAGAGTTAACTACCAATTCGGTACTCGAAAGATTTAGCCATTGACAAAAAGGTCGCTGAAAGATATTATCGACAAAAAGAACTAATAAATATTATATTTTAAAAGTAACAAAAAAATTTCATACTTGGCAAACGACTTATTGTATATTTGGATCAACATTTGTAAATGGACATTGATACAAATGTGCTTTTACAAAATTAATTTATGTTTGGATATTTTTTGTCAAATGTGCTTTCGAGAAAATGAATCATGTTGGAATTATATTGACCAAAATCACATTAAAATGTAAAATGACTAAAAAAGACATAATTTATATTTTTTCATATTACCTATGCAAAAGATAAATATTATTAAATATTATTATATAAATATAATATATTAACCAAAATGTATTTAAATAATAAATATTATTATATGAAGGTCGGAGATCCTGATTTCGACGTGCTTAGGATTAGACCGGGTGGACAACCTACAAGACATTCCGATGTTAAAATTAATAGTATTTCTGGATGATATAGAATAAGTGTCCTTACCTGTAGAGTGCCTTCCCCTTTTATCTCTCTTTTTTGGGTGGTGCCGTTTTTTCAGTATTTAGTTACTTTACATTACGTCATAAATGCTGGGATTCGACGATTTCAATCTTAGTAATGTTGTCGTTGTGGTGTATTTAATGTTAATTCATAACGTCGAATTTTCTTTTAGTCGTTGTCTGTTATATTATTATTTGTCCAGAACAATAAATATAAAAAAGTATAAAATAGATATGGCATTATGTGTTGTGCAAATTGACATATATGATAAGGTGATTAAGATATTTTTTTTTTTTTTGTGTATTCTAGTAATTCAAACATATATACAAAATGATGTGTAAATATAAATATATAAATGAAATTAAGATAAAACTTTAAATAATGCTGTTAATTCATGAGCAAATGAAAATTCTTTTACCTATAATTTTTACGGTAGATTCTCTTGCATATATTATATATTTGTAAGAATAAAACACTTATAATTTTTTAAAAATATAGGTTTAATTATTTTGTTGATTCCTATAATTTTATTGAATTTTCAATTTAGTTTCTATATTTTTTTAATTGAGTTCTTATATCATATCAAATTTTATAATTAAGTCATTTCCTATAATTAACAGAATATTTTGTTAAAGTATACAGAATATTCAGTCAAATGTTAGGCATATTCGTTTTGTTTAACAGAATATTCTATTAATTCCAATACTTTTATCATGATAGAGATTTAACTACAAAATTTAATATGGTATAAGGACTCAATAAAAAAAATATAAAGACTTAAATAAAAATTTAATAAAACTATAAAAATTAACAGAATAATTAAACCAAAATTATAATATCTAATTCTTAACAAGTACATACCGATATTTTTTTTTTCACCATCCATCCATAGCATCTATTGTGTTTTTTTTTTCTCTATTCCATCCCAATCCAGTTTCTTTAGCAAATAATTTGTACCACACTCTCCATTCTCTTAAAATTTTTCCACTTGTTTTTCAACTTATTCTTATCGTCTTTCAATTGTTGTTATAATAAAATGCCTGATAGTTTTCATATCTCATACCGCCTTTTGATTTTGAGATTCATTGTTATTCGATATTCTAATTTTGTGTAAGTTAAAAAATTATAATCATAAAAAAACATAAAAACAAATCCAAGAACATCAGCCAATATAATCTAATTTATTTTTTTTTTAAATTATAACCTATAAATAATAGATACAAACTGTTTCAGATAAAATACTTATTACTATTATAAAAAAAATAAATTCATACCAATAAAAAATTCTACTCAAATTAGTAGATTATAAAGAAATAAAATTATGAAGAAAAAAGTGTTCATTTTATTGTTGAATGAATCAGTCTTGTAATTTTAAAGCCAATCTTCTTTGTATATGAGATTTTATGAAAAAAAAATTTAAAAACAAAAGAAAATAAAAAAAGGTATGGTTAGTAGAAAATAAATCAGTCTATCATAAATTTTCAACGACATTTTTAATTGAATGTTGAAGTAAGTCCAATATTACTTTTGAAAAACGTACGTTTGGAAAATGTTAAACGTTGATGAAAAAAAGAAAAAGAAACCAAACAAAAAGAACTTAGTTTAAGAAAATAAAACATACTTGTTTGTTGGATAAAACATTAAACCAAACACACACTTATCTATTAATTTTAAATATTTGGATAAATATTTAGAAGATGCACACAAAAATTTAGAGTAAAATTTAATTTTTAAATTTTTTTATTATTTTTTTTAAAATATGATCATTCATACTAAAAAAAATTTATTAGAAAATTTTAATAATAAAAAATTGCATCAAAATTTTGTTTAGAATATATATAATATTAGTTCTTTTTGTCATATTTTTAAATCTTTTAAAAAATTATTTGTCTCTAGCATTTTTTGAATTCGTCTTATCTAGGGCTGACAATACATACTCTATATGCGGGTATTCAATTCGGCCTAACCCGTTTGGGTAGGGTAGGTTACCCAACCCGCCGCGGATAGGATAGAAATCGGTCCGAATATGCCTACGGATAGGATAGGGTACGAATTTAGGGTGTACTCTACCCGCATATATAACACATATTTTATAAAAATTAAGTATATAGTAAAAGAAATAAAAGGTGAATTCACAACCTCTCTCATGTAATGACTTACAATAAGTGAACAACTATTAAATTAGTTAATTAATTTAGTAATTTAAAATATTAATTTTTTATTTTTTATTTTATTAATATATAAAATTCAGAATAATTGAATTTTATATTTACTTTAAAAAAATTTAATATTTCTATGGGTAAAGTAGGATAGTGTAGGGTAGGATTTAGAATTTTAGGGTGCTAATAAGGTTAGTATCGAGAGATTCTCAACCTACAAATAAGATATAATAGAATTTTAATAAGTCCAAACCATATCCTATCCTATCCATTGTCAACTCTAATCTTATCAACTGTAAAACTTTTATATACCATTTTAATAATTTACTCTATTCTAATATAAAAAAATTGCAAAACAGAGCCTATTAATTAATATTGACCTCAATTTATTTGACTTGGGCATGCGATAAAATTGTCCTGTGACATACGATGAACTTTTTAACGCCGTTGTTGCTTCAGTCTTAGTCAACAACTGTCCAAAGAGCACCGGTGACTGGTGTGGAATCCATTCGTAGGTTAAACATTCTTAGTACTTCACAGTTCACATATCAGTTAGTCACATAAGGGAGCCCAATTTATGAAACTCACCCTCCCTTCTGGCGACCATCACAAAAATTCTAAGTTCAAAATAAACGAATAGGCAAAACAAAATAAATATTAATTGAAAGTTTTTCGGTAAAAAAAAAAAAGAAAAAGAAAAATAAAAAGAAATAATAAAAAAAATAAGAATGAATGAATAAATAATAAAGGAAGATGTTAAAAAATAAAATAAAACAAAGCTACAGAACGTGAAACGGATGTCAAAACTCAAAATAAGAGTTAGAGGGCTTGGATGAGCGCGTGATATAGACTCGCGAAGTGAGTGGGAAGTGAGAAGCATGGTCACTCATGGGCTCCTGGTTTCGTACGTGGGGACTAGTGTTCCTGTGTTACCTCGTTGCAGCAGTTCCCATCAATAACCCTGAGGCATGATCCCAACGCGCAAATATCTCGCGCGTGAAGTTCTGCAGAGCAGCTAAGCTTTGATAGTTTGATGCATCATGTATGTATGACCAAGGAGGAGGCTGAGCCTCATTTGCCTTTCTATTTCTGGCTCCCTGCCCCATTCTCCTTTCTCCCTCCACACAAACTATAATCTCTCGGATTCTTCACTTCACAAACCTGCTCTCTACAGATCACGATTTCATGAATGGCCACCCACCGGAAATTCAAATTCCGGCCTCCTTTTCCGACTTGAATGCACAATTTCATTGCCATCCGGAGGGCCTAAGCCATGACGACCAAGAATAACATGTAATCAATCATAAGAAATCCTCCACGACCTTCAGCTTGAGCTTCCATCATCACACACCAAAGCTTTTTTGTTTGTTTGTGTTTGAGTGGGTTCTGTTGGTCAGTTCCACTGCAATGGCGGCGAGCAACACTGCCACAACGCCTTCCGTGGACTCCGCTTCAGCAGAGGAGCTATCAGCGAAAGCCGTTAACAAGCGATACGAAGGGTTGGTCATGGTTAGGACCAAGGCAGTCAAGGGAAAAGGGGCTTGGTACTGGGCGCACCTCGAACCTATGCTGGTTCACAACGCTGACACCGGTCTTCCCAAAGCGGTGAAGCTACGCTGCTCTCTCTGCGACGCCGTTTTCTCAGCTTCCAACCCTTCTCGCACAGCCTCCGAGCACCTCAAGCGTGGGACTTGCCCCAATTTCAATTCCGCTGCCAAACCCATTTCCTCTGTTTCTCCCACCGTCGCTGCCATGGCCTCCTCTCCCTCTCCTACGGCCAACCACAACCACCGCAAGAGGAGTTCCACTTCGTCCGCCGCCGCCACGGGCGGTCCTGCTACGTCGTACCACGTGACGCCGCTGGCGGTGGTGGATCCGTCGCGGTTCTGCGGGGAGATCGCGTACACATCGTCAGGTTCCACGGCGATTACACCGGTGGGTCTGCTGGCGCAGCAGCCGCATTTGATGCTGTCGGGAGGAAAAGACGATTTGGGAGCTCTGGCTATGTTGGAAGACAGCGTGAAGAAGCTCAAGAGTCCAAAAACGTCCCCCGGTCCAACGCTGAGCAAGACGCAGGTGGAGACGGCCTTGGATTTCCTGGCCGATTGGGTATACGAGTGTTGTGGTTCGGTTTCGTTTTCGAGCCTGGAGCAGCCGAAGTTCAGGGCGTTTCTGAACCAGGTTGGTTTGCCGGCGGTTTCTGGGAGGGAGTTGATTGGCGGGAGGTTGGATTCGAAGTTCGAGGAGGCGAAGGCGGAGTCGGAAGCTCGGATGAGAGACGCCATGTTCTTTCAGTTATCGACGGAGGGTTGGAAAGCAAAGAGCAGTGAGGAGAATGGGAATGTGGTGAAGGTGACTGTGAATCTGCCGAATGGGACCAGTTTGTACAGAAGAGCTGTGTTTGTGAGTGGCTCTGCTCCTTCAAAGTACGCAGAGGAGGTTCTGAGGGAGACAATCACTGCCATTTGCGGGAATGTTGTTGACAAGTGTGTTGGCATTGTTGCGGACAGATTCGGCTCCAATGCTCTCAGAAATTTGGAGTCTCAGAATCATTGGATGGTTAATCTCTCTTGTCAGTACCAAGCTTTCTCCTCTCTAATCAAGCATCTCACCAAGGAACTTCCCTTCTTTCCCACCGTCACTCGCAACTCTTTTAAGATCGCCTCCTTTCTCAATTACAACTCTCCCCATCTCAGGAATGCTTTCCACAAGTACCAATTGCAGGAGTACGGCCACGCCTCCATGCTGCGAATGCCGCCTCCCCCGCCCGACTCTCATCATGCTTTCTTCACCTTTGGCCCTCTCTTTGACGTCATGGACGACACGCTGGCTTCTGCCCGTGCCTTGCAGCTTCTCCTGCACGATGAACACTTCAAGATTCTCTCCATTGAAGACCCAAGCGCCAGGGAGGTCGGGGATATAATCGGAGACGTTGGATTCTGGAACGACTTGAACGCTGTTCACTCGCTCGTGAAACTGGTCAGGGACATAGCTCAGGAAATTGAGTCAGAGAGGCCGCTTGTTGGTCAATGCCTTCCCTTGTGGGAAGAGGTGAGAGCCCAAGTGAAAGAATGGTGTTCTAAGTTCCACATGGCAGACGGAGCGGTGGAGAAGGTCATAGAGAGACGCTTCAAGAAGAACTACCACCCTGCTTGGGCTGCCGCCTACATCCTGGACCCGCAGTATCTTGTGAGAGACACCTGCGGCAAGTACCTGCCGCCGTTCAAGTGCTTGACAGCGGAGCAGGAGAAGGACGTGGACAAGCTCATAACAAGGCTTGTTTCGAGGGAGGAGGAGCACATTGCTCTGATGGAGCTCATGAAGTGGAGAACGGAAGGGCTTGATCCCGTGTATGCACGCGCCGTGCAGATGAAGGAGAGGGATCCCGTTACCGGCAAGATGAGAATTGCCAACCCGCAGAGCAGTAGGCTCGTTTGGGAATCATATCTGACCGAGTTCAAGTCCTTGGGGAGGGTTGCTGTTAGGCTCATTTTTCTTCATGCAACTTCTTCTTGTGGCTTCAAATTGAACTGGAATGTGTGGAGATGGGTTTCTAGGGGACAAAGACACTCCACCACCGCACTCGAAAGGGTGCAGAAATTAATATTCATTGCTGCTCATTCCAAATTGGAGAGGAGAGATTTTTCCACTGATGAACATAAGGACGCAGAGCTTCTTGATTTCCCAAATTCTGACGATGATGTCTTGAACGACGTTCTTGTCGATACATCTTCCGTCTAGTAACTTTTTTTTTTTTTTTTGGTTAGGGAAGGGGAAGGAGAGCTTGATTAATCATCATTTAGGACTTTTTTTTTCTTTTTCTTAAAAGAATTTATTGAATTCTTTCCGATTACTTTTCTTGTGATCTTATCTCCTTCGTTTCTTTTCATTATTATTACTATTATTATTGTATTTTGTGGTGCCATCCTTCATCCCTAAAGCTAGAGAAAGGAAAGGTTACATCTTTGTTGTTTGTAAAGCTAGAGAAGAAAAAAGGAATGCATGAGCAGCTCCAGAAACGGGAAGAGTGTTGTATAAAGTGTATGTGGCTCTGGGAATTTCGAGATTTTGATGATAATAATAATAAGAATAATATATGTAAAGTCGGGAATGGAATTGTCCTTTGATGATTCCATTTCTAAGCAATGCTCAAAACAACGTTGTTTTTCCGCCTTACATCATCCGCTAAAAGCTGCAATCATATTCTTGTCAAATGTGGCTAACTTTGGGCATCAAAAATTGTCTTAATGGGGTTCAATCCTCTTACTGTTACTACTAGTTATTTTATACTCTAAAGAATCTTAGTAGTGCATTTTTATAAAATCTGGTAAGTTAGCTCCGCTATCAATCACTTGTAGGACTGATGAATCCTTTCCGCCCTACACCTCCAAACAAAGAGAAACAGCTTTTTAATTCTGACTACATAAAGTCAAAGTTGTGCCATAAATCATCCAATCCCAAAGGTCTTGTTGATGAAATCACGTCAAATATGTAGATATAGTTATAGTTGTGACTTTTCAAATGGACACTTGTTTTGAAGTTCAGTCACGATGTTGATTCCTTGGTAAGTTCAGTGTCTTGTGGTATTGGCAGCAGAATATAAGGGGGGCCTTTGTTTGCTAGCTAAAGCTGTCATGGATATCACTCCAATGGGGATGGGGTCCCAATCCCACATTAATCTCAGTTTAAACGGACAGCATAACATGGAGTAATCTTTATACTTTTAACCACATTATACACACAAAATTACATGATCTAACAGTGTATAATTTTTTTTTCCTTATTAAAATACTAAGTAGCAAAATTGGTATTGTATGCGGTGCATGCTTGATGACGAGTTTAAATACTGTATAGTGTGTATACTGTGTAGAGTTTGAAGTACTATATCTTTAGTGTGGATACTGTAGAGTTTGAACATATCAATCAAATTAAAACTTAGTAACTTACTGTTTGGTGCCAGTGGACAATGGTGGACGTACAATGATATGGTTGGTTGTTAATAGAACTCGCTGGACCATAACTTAGGAAAGCAGGTCTTAATTGACTTGAATTTCAAGGTGTCTATCTATACTGTTAAAAAGTTAAGACAGTTTGAAATATGATTAACAAAGACTAATTTGATTCTTATTTAATATTGTTTCTTTTGAATTTTAGTATATTTACTTAGCTAAAATTATAATTCAAGATCTCTAATTAAACCGATCAACTGTTATGAGAGTGTTAATAAAGTTAATTTGACTGTGATTGGATTGGATTTCAAAGGAGCAGGGCTAAGCTAAATGTATCCCATCCAGGTATGTTTGGTCTGAAATCTGAACCCCACCAGCATGAGAGTATGTATAGTGGTGAGTGGAGGTCATTTTCCAAGCATTGGTTGGTGGTGTTGCATTGTTATTGTGGATAGATATTAAAGCCTTTCTTTCTTAAATGGAACAAGGTAGCTTTGAGTAACTTCTCTTTTAAACATTCCAAAGATTGTGTGATGGTTCATGGCAGGGTCATTGGATGATGCTCCCCATGATTGCAAGAAAGGTGTTGAGAGGACCCAAAACAAAGGAACTCTGTCGGCATGAAGCACCACAGAAGATGCTGCAACACAAGATTAGAGAGAACCCATTCTTGATTCTTCAACAACGAATTTTATTTTTTAACCCAACTACTCCCTCCCTCCCTCCCTTTCTTTTTTCCAAAGCTACTACTCTTCCCCACTTTACTATAATAATATGTTTGTTGAAACCCAAGAATAACAAATTATTATTGAAATTGATTCGTTTTTGCTAAAAGTTCCGCATCTTAAGCTGCTTCTACGAACGCTTTCTTCAAGCATATATAGCAAGGATGCTCCTATAGTGTGTGACATAATATGTTGTAAAGTTTGAAAAGGAAAGGCACGTATATATTATTAACAGGCTTGTTCATAATTCTTTTGAAATAATATCATATCATATCTTACCAGAATCGGAACACTTGTGTATAGTGTATATCCCACAGCAATGAAATTGTCTAGCTAGTTTTATTTGAAAACTCGAAAATTTAAATTTGATGCAAATTGCAAATTTTCATTAAGCTAAAGATTCGAATTGTCTGCTACTACTACGCGAGGTATTATTGTACGAGCTAGAAGCTCAATGCCTCAATCTATCCCCAATTGATTCCGTATATGCCAGCTACTCAATTGACAATTTGACATCATTTCAAAATTGAACATTTGAAAACAATGCTACAGAGGACCCAAACATCAATAACAACTTTTAACTTTATTAAAATACTACTAAAGAGAATCCTATTTAATATCATTAACTTTAATATAATCAAGTTGCTCGTCAAGTTTACTAAATTTAGGCAAGCAAAAATATTGAATAACTTATCTTTTAACGCAACTAACAATATTTAAATTTATATTTAACTTATCAATTTATTCCTACCGATATATATAGATACATAAACCACACAATAGTCACAATCTAAAAGAATCATTACTATTTTTTCTTTCAGCATGTTTAGAAACTTTTAATGACAGAATTAAATTGAATTTTATCAAGAATTAAATTTTAGTAGAATTGAATTGAATTTTAGTGTTTGAAATGAATTAATAAAATTATAGAATTGAATCAAATTTTAATATTTGGAATGTTTATCAAATGAATTAAAATTTTATAATAAATAATTTTATCTTTTATTAATATAACATCATGTTTAAATAATAAATATATTTATTTAAAATACATCTAAAAATATTAAAATTTAAAAAATATTATTATTAATTAAAAAAAATTAAATAGTTGTTCACGGTTGATTTTAATGACAAACCAACAACAAAAAATAAATATAAATTATCAAGAACCAACTTGTTAAGTGGTCTAATGACATAACAAATAAAAAAAAGTTAGTTATTAATAGTAAGTTATAACAATTAATTCATATTATTAAAATAGAATAAAATTATGCCTTTTTTGCTAGTGTCATGATTGACACAATTTCACTTGAAATATTTGGACGTATCGACAAACGCTTGGTATTATTAATCTAAGTTAAATACGTGTGTATATTTTTTTAGATCTATATAGTAGACCTTTTAAAAAAATGTATATATTATATTAAGTAAGTTGAAGAAAAAGGAATGAAGGTGGTGAGAGAAGCGAGAATGTGTTAAAAGGTAGGACCCATTGAAAGAAAGTAAATGAAAAAAATTAAAAAATAATTAGATTATAAAGACATTTTAGACATTTTAAGTTTTAAGTAAAATTCCAATAAAATAAAATTTTAAATCAAACCTATATAAGTTGGAATTGATTTTTTAAAAAAATAAATGAATTGAATTAAATTCTATCTAAACTAATTTAATTATTTTTATTTCAAACACTAGAATTGATTTCAATTCTAGTAGGAATTGAATTCTAAGAGGTTTCAAAACACCCTGTTTATTTGCATTATTATTATTTATTTCAAAGAATTTAACTAAAAATGTGTTTAGAAGGTGTTTAATACAAAATATTTTTTTAACTTCACAAATTTTGAAATTTGTACACTTTTATAATGCATGTATTATTAAGAAATAAAACTTAAAAAATATTTACTTTCAGTATCCTTAACAAATGTCACTTACTTCTTAGTTGGAACTTTTTTCTCATTCTTTCACTGGTTTCTTAACAAGCGTAAAACAAAAAGGAGTTTTTTTTCTCAGTGTATATAATAAGGTGTAGTATAATAGCATGCTTATGATGCCTTTACATGTGAAAATTATGTTGCCATTAATAATAGCCGGAATGAACCCTTTCAATATATTCATGGCTTAAGCTAGGGGGTATTTAAAGCTTTGCCCCAAAATTAAAGCAAAGCAGGTTCCCAGTTGTGGAAAGCTTCCACTAGTCTCAGGTATACTATATTTCGTTTCCACAGAATACAATAAAAAATAAAAAAACAAGAATTATTAAAAGTGCATGTATAAAATAATGAAAAAGATGATGTAGTGTCCTTCATGATAGTCACGATAGTAATTACATATCCTCGTGGGGGGAGCTGTGATATACGAATCCCCAATGTTGTTGATGGTGTTCCACGTTCACACATTCACTCACTCACCACTTACTTCAAACAGTTAAAAGGTGAAAAGCTTAGGGGTAAAATAATAAGTGGGTAGAGCTCTTCAGTAGTGTTCTTTTTTTGAGGTCTAGTTATGATAATAGAGATGTTGTAAGGAGTGAATAGAAAAGTGGTAGTAGCTAGTGAAAAATCAAGTATAGTATTATTATTATAATTATAATTGAGTTAGGGGTGATGTAATTACTGATTTTAGTGAGAGACAGAAATGATTGTCGGCAAGGCCTTAACAAAGCTGACTGCTCACCAACCAAAAAGTTCATTCTCTCTCTCTTACACACACAACTTTCTCTGTATGTGTTTGTCTGTGTCTCTCTCTAGATAATAGATATATTAGGCTTTTATTTTCACCTGTATGGTATGCACTACATTCATTTTGAGGTTAAAGAGAAAGAGGAAAGCAAATATAATGATTAGTATAGGACGACACACACACACACTCTTTATACAAGAATCTTGGCTGTTCCAAAGGGTAATTATGTAAGCTTTATTAATAATTGTTGGTTTTACTTAATGGCTGACTTGATTTGTATGTCCTTTTCTAACGGGAAGAGCACATTGAGGCATTGATGCTTGACAGAAAGAAGAATGCTGTTTGCGATCTGTGCATTCATATGGGTACCCACACAAATACGCATATCTACTCACTACTCACTACCCCCTATCTAGCTACCTAGCTTTAATTTTCTCTTTCTGTTTAGTTTCACTAATCATATCATTCCACATTATTACCTTTTGGATCTTGTAACAACTCTACTCCAAATTCAAATTTACCAATTAAGCTACACATATTAATCAACATTAGCAGTAGTAGCGTATGCTTTTCCTTAATTTCTTTAGCATCATCACACGTCATTTTTTAAGAATGAATTGAGTTCTCAATGCCCTTCACTACTTTAATTTTGCTCTGCATGCAATAACAATTTCTTTCTTGATATTATTAATTATTCACTTCAAACTAACTAAATTATATTTTTCTACTAATTCATGCAGGGACAAGCTAAGCACGCTGAACAAAATTTTATGAACGTATGAAGTAAATATCTTTGCTTTCAAATAAGCTCCCTAAACATCAAGCTAATGTTGATTGTAGTAGAATAGATTAACATAGTGTATATATATACTGTCATTTCACGTGCAAAGATAGTTTTTTCATACCTTAACTTTCTACAAGAAATTTAATTCCTTCTCTTAAACATGAACCCAAAAGTCTTGGCTCTTTATGCACTTTTCTATTAGACCATGCCTCTATTAAAATAAGAGAAAGGAGTAATTAATCGTAATGTGTCAGGAGATGTGTCTTGTAAGTTGTAAGTACATGTTTGTTATTTAAATGTTTATTATTTGTCAGTAGTCTCTTTTATATGTTGTCGTATTCCGTTCAATTTTACCCTTGTGAGTAGTATATAACTATATACATGCACGGGTACATTAGATTATTTGATGTGATTGCGCGCGCTACAAGAATCGGGCAGATATACTTGTTTCTTTTATTCTTCTTTTCTTAATTTCTTTTTAGTTTAGTTATCCTTTCTGGCAAAAAAATTTCAAGCCCTTTACAGGCGGGGTGGAAGTGGAACTATAAATTCTTAACGAATTAACTCTCTATTCTTTGAAGATGCAACTACATCCTAACCTTTCCTAAAAATTAAATTCCAAGACTAAGAAATTTGTTATGAATATTATTTCTCCTGTAGTCATTTAAATATAATGTTTGTTAGTAGTGTTCATGAGATAAACAATATAAGTTTTGATCCAACATTAGAATTGTCGAGCTTCATTCACTCAATCCTATAAGTTACTAGTTTATGAGGCAAAGGTTGTCCATCTTGTGAAAGCTGCTAACCTTTATCTCTATAAGATAAACAATTCTAATAGGATTATGTGTTAGTGTTGCAAGTGTGAGGAATGTTGAAGTTAGTCCCACATCAAAGAAAGCATGGAAGAGTGAGGAGTTTATAAGATGAAAGACCCATTAACTTAACAACCTTAAGGATTTGAGTTGGATGTGGTGTCTTCTCATCTTATGTTCTCTCACTTGATTCCTCCCCGAAGTCTTTCCGTTGGTCGATAGCTCTCCACGGTTCAAAGAATAAATTGTAATTAGAAAATATGATAATTTGCTATGATGATCATATAATAAATAAGCTTACACTATAATATTACTCGTAAAAAAGATTAGAGGAATAATAAACCTTACTTTATGTTTAATTAGTTAAAGCAATTATATAAAGTAGACATGTTTGTAATTATAGATAATGATAAAATCCATCAGTGATGAAATATCTTGTGAAACAATAACCATATCGTAGCAAAAGTGGCATCATATTTAGTCATCAGTTTAATCTATTCGAAATCCCTCTTTTGTTTTTTGATATGCATTTTCTTTATTTATTTTCCCGGATGAACTCTAAATAAACTTTACATATTTGTTCTATGATGATAATTTAACAATGGTTTTCTCTCACGTACGAGCATTCAAACTTCACATAATTTTGTAATATATATTTTTCTCCTTTCCGACTCATATTATACCATCCGTCATCTTTACATACTAAGAAATTGATTAATATATTGGCTCAAATTTAAGAGAAATATAAGGAAAAAATGTTGGTAATTTAACATTTGTGTATTAATGATATAGTGGAGTTATATATTATATTTTGTTCATAATATGATTCATTCTGAAAAAGAAAATGTTTAGTAATATTAACAAACAAATGCAAAACAAAACTTATTGCAGTTCTTTCTATGTTGTTGTTTTCTTTTTTTCATTTTTTTCAACATGATTGTTTTCTTTCAGACTATGATTTCCCCCTTTTGGGTTGGGTCCATACAAGGAGAAACGCAATGATTATAATAAGTTAATAGCCCTTACAAACCAATGAGCGAAAGGACTCAAATCTTATGTAAATAATGATGGTTGCGGGTGGGACGACTAATCCATTTTGAATGGGTTGAATGTCTTTTCAGGGTCATATGTTTTATGTATTTAATTGGTTTTAATTTGTTTCGGTTTACTTTTGGTGGTTTTTGTTGGAGCTAATACAAAATAACGATCAAGCATTAAGAAACCACTTTATTTATTATTACTATTTATTTTTGGGAATGAGAATCACTTTTGTTTAAAGCCGTAGATGGTGCACTTTCGTTTTTCGTATTATGATAGTAGTGCAATTTGTGCAGGTGCTTAATTCCATGACGTGGCTAGCTGAGACTGGCTACACATCATGATCCATGTTAGATGAGTTATCTGAAATGACAATAGTAACCATTGAAGATTTAGAATCCAATGCAAATGAGAAGGTGAAAGTGGGAAAGTGGGGTTTGAGGGTTATGAAGTTGGTGTTGCCTTTTGTGTCATTGTGTGTGTGTGTCTCTGTACAGATTACTGAATCTCCAAACAAGATATGGAGGGTATAAGTATTTGCCATTTTGTAGGCTTGCATGGTTGCTTGCTGCAAAAGAATAGGAAAAAAAAAATAAATTAATTAGTTGGATTAGTTAACGAATTTCGCGTGATATGATGGGTAAACACTTAAATTTTTCCCTATTGCTCCCATTAGAAGCATGAGCCACGAGAAATGGAAGCTATACTTATAATCATTATTATATTG
The DNA here is from genome assembly GCF_003086295.3 of Arachis hypogaea. Taxonomy (NCBI): domain Eukaryota; kingdom Viridiplantae; phylum Streptophyta; class Magnoliopsida; order Fabales; family Fabaceae; genus Arachis; species Arachis hypogaea. The sequence continues at coordinate 14,468,135 of NC_092050.1, forward strand.
TTATTATTCTGATTATTAATAGTTAACCTTATTTGGTATTGAGTGGTGGACCTACTACTTCTAGTAGTAGCAGGCGTAGCTACATAGTGTATTTGGTAGACGGGGTAGGTATTTATGTCTGCGAGAGTGCGGGTGAATATCCTGGCTAATACGTGAGGCGTGTTGAATACGTGACACCATTCTAATCAACATATAAGGGGTGTATTACAATATAGGAGGAGCGTGTTGAATAATTTTTATAATACGGTAATACATTTTAAATGTCAATATTTAATTAAAACACTATTTCTATTTTTATATTAAAAATAATTTTTGAAATTTTTTGTGATAAAAGTGTATATTAAAATTCGTAATTATGAAGTATACTAAAAAATTATTTTTGAAGGACAAAAATATATTAATCTTAGACAAAATATTTTTGTTTATTGAAAATAATCGATATACTTTAAAATTTATAATTTTTTGTATGTATTTTTGTTCATTCTAAACCTTTTTATGTGTACTTTCATTTATTTACTTGTGAATAATAATATAATATGATTGAAAGTGATTTCTCTTTAAACTCGTGTTGTCAAATTTGACAACCATGAATTTTTGTAACTTTGTTAATATTCATTCATCCATGCATTTTAACTCAAATGTGTCCATGTCCATATTAATATTGTGAAAGTCTAGTCAAACCTATAATCTGCTCTATTCAGTATTCACTGTGTTTACTAAACAAAGGGGACATGGGACCATAGCTTACGGCTGACACCGTGATGAATCTTTACTCCTATTCTACTTAGCACACAAATCAGAACACTGCAATTAAGCTTTAATGCTTTATTTCCTTTCTATTTTTGGTCAAAATATGATGGGATTGAAGTATGACCCGAAATATACTTTCATATGGGCTAGCGAGATCCAGCTTGAAATTGGGCCTCACGTATGATCGAATGGAGTAAACACGTGTCTTTTTGGAGAAGGAAATAGGAATAGATTGTGTGGCTAAAAAAAAGTCTGTGTGTGAGTCGGACTTCCACTTTGTAGATGAACATTGTGCTGAGCAGACGGCCATTGATGATGCTGGAGCCCAGAAGGGTCCCCTTAACCCATCTCGTTTTGTTGATGTAATTTTGGGCGTTATGTTACGGTTTTTGGACACACTCCAACGTTATCATGTCGACACTCGAACTTATTTAATTTCTTGAACTAAGACCAAGTCAACCTAACCCTCAATACTTAACAAAAAAGCTACGAACACAAGAGAAATGAAGTTTTGGTGGAAAGAACACTTTCTTGTTCAAGTGTTTGTTACAAATGACTCACGCACGACTCACACGCTCAAACTCTAACTCTCACCTCCTATTTATAGCCATCCACCTCCTTAATAGATGGTTAGGATTAAATCTAATCGACGGTCCAGATTAATCATTCAGAACCTTTATTACAAATATCTATCATACCACAGCTTTCTAAATACTTCTAGATTATTTCATACTACTTTTCATACTCCTATATATATTCAGAGTCTTCTAGAACCTCCTAGAGTATTCTGGGACCTTCTAGGACATTCTAGAACGTTTCGGAACCATCTAGAGCATTCTCAAACACTCCAAAAACTATACAAATACCTTTAAATCTAACCTTCTAAAATTTTTACCATGACATTCTCCCCCACCTAATGCGCAGACGTCCTAGGTGTTCTTGGAATTGCCACAAGTCTTCACGAGCTTCCCAACTAGCTTCGGTTATCGGGAGTCCTTTCCACTTGATCAAGTATTGGATACTTGATGGTACTCCTCTTCGTCGCACAACGCAATTAGCTAAAATCTCTTCAATTTCTTTATCAAAGGATCTAATCACCACAGGCGGAGCACGGCTCGAGTCACCTCTACTCGGTTTATCTTGGTCTTCATGATATGGTTTAAGCATACTCACATGGAAGACTGGGTGGATCTTCATAGAGGGAGGGAGTTGTACCTTGTAAGCAACCTCCCCAACATGTTTAATGATCTCAAATAGCCCTTTGTATTTGCCGATTAAGCCCTTATGAACCTTGCGAAAGGCTTTGAATTGTTGTGGAAGAAGTTTAATCATTACCTTGTCTTCCACTTGATAGCTTGCATGCCTCCTCTTCTTATCTGCCTATTTCTTCATCCTCTTTGCAGCTTTGTCGAGGTAAGAACGAGTGACATCTGCTTGTTCTTCCCATGACTTAATCATATGATAAGCTCCTGGCTCTTCCCTGAGTAAAAAGAAGAAAGAGAGTGTGGTGTAAGCAACTGTTGTCCACTCTTTCCTGTAGACTCACTCCTTTGCAGATTGTATGAGAATTGAGTAATGTCTAGGAGTTTTGTCCAATCCTTCTGATTAGCGCTTACGAAATGCCTCAGGTAACACTCGAGTAAGGCATTCACTCTCTCAGTCTGTCCATCTATTTCAGGATGAAAGTTTGTTGAGAAATGAAGTTCTGATCCAATAGGAGTTTGAACAGCTCTGTCCATAGTCGTTCTGTGAAGTGTGGATCTCGATCATTAATGATGCTCTTAGGCAATCTCCAGTATTTCACCACATTCTTGAAGAATAGTCGTGCTGCTTTCTCTGCAGTTCAGTCAGTAGGGGCAGGTATAAAGGTAGCATACTTTGAAAATCGATCCACTACCACAAGAATAGATCCAAACCCTTCGGACTTCGGTAAGGCAGAGATGAAATCTAGAGAGACACTTTTCCACGATCGCTCTGATGGAGGCAGAGGTTCCAACAACCCACTTGGTGTCTTGTTTTCAATCTTATCTTGTTGGCACACAAGAAAAGTCTTCACATAGCTCTCCACTTTATCTCTCATTTGAGGCCAATAATAAGAATACTCAATGAGTGCCAAGGTCCTTCGCTGACCTTGGTGACCAGCCCACTTGGTGTCGTGGCATTCTCTCACTAATTTTCTTCTAAGATTTTTCCATTTAGGGACGTATAGTCTTCTTCCTTTGGTGTAGAGAAGGTCACCTTCTAGCCAAAATCTTTTGGTCTTACCTTCTTTAGCCAACTCCACCAACTTCTTGGCTAATGGATCATGATGCAACCCTTCCTTGATGGTATGCACAATATTTCCTTCGACCATAGAAATGGCTACCAACTTGACCTTGCAGCTCACCGCATCTGCTACTACATTTGTCTTGCCTGACTTGTATTCAAATTCAAAATCAAACTCAGCTAAGAAATCTTGCCACCTAGCTTGTTTGGGGCTTAATTTCTTATGAGTTTGGAAGTAGCTTATAGCCACATTGTCTATCTTGACGATGAACTGTGAACCAAGCAAGTAGTGACGCTAAGTTCTTAGATAATGCATTACTGTTGTCATCTCCTTCTCTTAGACGGTGTATCACCTCTCTGTATCATTTAACTTGCGACTCTCAAAGGCAATCGGATGTCCTTCTTGCATTAGAACCCCTCCAATAGCATAGTCAGAAGCATTAGTGTGGACTTCAAATACCTTTGAGTAGTCAGGTAGTGCTAGTACTGGTCCTTCTATGATAGCAGCCTTCAACTCATCAAAAGCCTTTTGACACTCCTTTGACCATTCTCAAGAGTGATTTTTCTTGAGAATATCAGTCAGTGTTGCAGCCTTGGCAGAGTATCATTTGATAAACCTCGGATAGTAATTAGCCAACCCAAGGAATAACCTCAATTCTGATACCTTGTTTGGCAGCTCCCATTCTTTGATAGCCTTCACATTTCCTTGATCCATACAGAGAGTTCCATCTTTAATGATATGTCCCAAGAAGTGGACTTCGTCCCTTGCAAAGGAACACTTTTTCTTCTTTACATATAGATTATTCTCTCATAAGATCTTAAACATGGTTCGGAAGTGTTCTACATGTTCCTCCAAAGTATTGCTATAGACAACAATATCATCCAAGTAGACCACTACAAATCGATCAAGGTAAGGTCAAAAGATCTCGTTCATCAAGGTACAGAAGATCGCAGGAGCATTGGTCAAGCCAAAAGGCATCACCAACCACTCATATGATCCATACCTCGTGACACACGTGGTCTTAGGCTCAACACCATCGGCAATCCTTACTTGGTGATATCCTGACCTCAAATCCAGCTTTGAGAACCACTTGGCTCTACCAAGTTGATCAAACAAATCAGCTATCAAAGGAATAGGGTATTTGTTCTTGATGGTTACCTTGTTAGGTGCTCGATAGTCAATGCATAGTCTCAGCGAACCATCATGCTTTTTTTGGAACAAGACTGGTGCGCCATAAGGTGCCTTCGATAGACAGATGAATCCAGCATCTAGCAAATCCTTGAGTTGCTTCTTCAACTCCTCAAGTTCTGGCGGTGCCATCCTATAAGGTGTTGAGGCAGGCGTCCTGACTCCAATTTGATCTTGTGGCCCACCTTCCTCCTAGGTGGTAGTTGTTTTGGCAACTCGGGAGGCATCACATCCTTATTTTCTTCAAGGAATTCTTTGATTTCGGGAGGAACGTCTTTTCTTTCAGATGTTGACTCCTCTTGTAATAGAGCTAAATATGTAATCTCTCCCTTCTTAAACCCTTTCTTGAGTTGCATAGCAGAGAGTATCGGTGGTCCTCCTACTTTAGAGACTGTAGGGACCATTCATGGATACCCTTTCTCCATGATGAATATTATTTCGTAGTATGGCATAGGTATTATATTTGCCTTCCTTTGTAAATCGAGTCCGATGACTATTTTGAAATCATCCATGGGTGCTATTGAGAAATCCACAAGGTCCTTCCAAGAACCAAGAGTCATCTCAACCCCTTTTGCTACTCCCTTGAGGGGTTCACCCTTGGTATTCACGGGTTTGAACCAACCATTCTTTTCAGTGAGCTTCAACTCAAGCCTCTTTTCTTCATCAAGCGTGATGAAGTTATGTGTAGCACCAGTGTCGATCATAGTCATGATGGGTTTTTCATTGATAAAGGCTTTTACATACATCAAGCCTTTCATTTCTACAGTGCTTGCCTTTTTGTCCTTTACAACATTCATCTGTTGGATAGACCCAACACACTCAGTTACTTGCAATTGAGCATCTCGTTCTTCGGTGATAGATGTCAGAGTCCCTAGCTTGGGACAGTCCTTCATTTGGTGTGGTCCCTTGCACACGAAACATCCTCCTTTGGACACGGAAGCCTTCTTTTTTTTTCTCGTACTCTTTCTTTGAAGAGTATTTGCCTTCTTTCTCACTTGAGAAACTCTTTTCCTTGTCTCCCTCACCTTTAGTAGAACTAGGCTTGGAGGAAGACTTGGGTTTAGAGTCTCCGCTATAATATTCAGTGAGTGATTCGGCCACCACGATGGCCTCGTCGACATCCTTAACATTTCTTCTTTGTAGTTCTTGCTTTGCCCAAGGTTGGAGTCCATCAACGAAGAAGAACAATGCATCCTCTAATGCTAAGTTGGGGATTTGAAGCGTGAGAGTAGTGAACTCTTTTACGTAGTTACTAATTATACTCTTGTGCTTCAACTCCCTCAAATTCTTCCTTGCTTCATAAACCACATTCTCAGGAAAGAATTGTCTTTTCAACTCCCTTTTGAAATCTTTCCATGTGGCTATGTTGCAAGTACCCTTCTCTATATCTATGCATTTTCTCCTCCACCACAAAGTAGCATTATCAGAAAGGTAGAGAGTTGCAGTGCGTATCTTTCTTGCTTCTTCGACCACCCCTTGGCCTTCAAAGTACCTCTCCATTTGCCATAGGAAGTTCTCCACCTCTTGAGCGTCCCTCACTCCCTTTAACTCCTTTGGCTTTGGGAGATCAATCTTTGTCGTCTCCCTTATAATGATTGGTCGAGATTTTGCCTCCTCGAACCAAACTCAAACTTCCTCAAATAGCTTCAAGGAATTCTCAAGCTTTTCTTCGATTTGGGGCATGCTTTCTTTGAAAGCATCTAGTTCTCTTAACATGTGAGTCTCGAGGGTCTCCTTGTCATGTTATATCCTTTGGAAGCGCTCATCCATAGAGGATAGAACATTCTCCAACATAGAAACTCTATCTTCTAAGAAATTAGAGTCCTTACCTTTAGGCTCACTTGAAGAACAGGCCTTCTTGCCTCCCCATTGAGAAGGAATAACGTTCCTTCCCCTTTGAGACTGAACATGCTCCATGGTTACACTAGAAGCCATACCCACAAACCACTTGTGCTCCCTCTCGAACCAGGCTCTGATGCCAAATTGTCACGATCTTAAACACACTCCAATGCTATCGTGCCGGCACTCAGACTTACTCAACCTCTTAAGCTAAGACCAAGTCAGCCTAACCCTCAATACTTAACAAGAAAGCTAAGAATACAAGAGAAAGAAAGTTTTGGTGGAAAAAAATTTTTATTGCTCAAGTGTTTGTTACAAATGACTCATACATGACTCACATTCTCAAACTCTAACTCTCACCTCATATTTATAGCCATCCACCTCCTTAATGAATTGTTAGGATTAAATCTAATCGACACTCCAGATTAATCATCCGAAACCTTTGTTATAAATATCTATTCTACCACAACTTTCTAAATACTTCTAAATTATTTCATACTACTCTTCATACTCCTATATACATCCATACTCTTCTAGAATACTCTATGACCTTCCAGAGTCTTTTAGAACCTCCTACGATATTCTAGGACCTTCTAGGACATTCTAGAACGTTCCAAAACCATCTAAAGCATTCTCAAACACTCCAAAAACTATAAAAATACTGTTAAATCTAACCTTCTAAAATTTACCGTGACAGTTAGCCCTGTTTAAATAACCAATTATACTACATGTACACCAAAATCAGCCACTAAAGTTAACCACCAGTATAAAGTACATATTGAAATATAAATACATATTAAAAATAAATTAAACTACACATATATTTATATATAAATACATTAATGGCTAATTTTAGTAACTGATTTTAATATACGAATATTATTTTTATTAAACAACAAAAAAAAACTTTTGTAAAAGAGCTTCTATATTGATTGTGCGGCGAGAAGTCGAGAACTTGCTGATAACTTTTGCTTCTACCAACCGCATTATGAATTTATGATTCATTGCAAGGAGCCTGGGAGTTGACTCGTAAGATTTTATTGGATTGGTCAATTCGACGATGAACAAGTTTTTGTGTAAAGAAAATAAAAAAATATAATTTATCTTAAAAAATTAATAAAAATAAATAAAATGACACATTTTATTTTATTAGATAGGTATTTAACTGTTAGATAGGTACTAGTATTTTTACACGTAATAATATTATGGGAATATAAATTTTTTAAAATTACGTCGGTCCTGATATTATAGATTATGCCACAAAAAATTTATAGTATTTTTATATTTGATTAGATGTTAAGTCTGTTATACAAATAAAAATAATTAATTTTTATGCTTGCTATTTAAAAAAAATATTTTTTCTATATATATAAAAATATAATTAGATATTAGCATAAAAAAAGTTATACTGATATTTATTAAAATTAACTCCCAATTTATTTTTTTAAAACAATTGAATCTTGATTATAATCTTTAATTATAATATTAGTATTTTTTTAAAATTATATGTAATAAATATTTGAAGAAAAAGAAGTAAAAATTTAGATTGAAAAGATAAATAAAAATTTAAAACTAAACAAAAAATATGCATATATAATAATATTTTTTATTTAAATTATATTATGTTGTTAATTTTATTTTTTGTAGAATAGAAAGGTAGAGAAAAATAAAGAATGTGAGAAAAGAGAGAGAAAGATAAAGAAAAAGAACGAAAGAGGGAGTTTGTTAATTTTGGAAGAAAAAATTTTATTTTATTATAATAAAAAAATATTTAGTGACACATTTTGATTTATCAATTTACTAATATAAAATATAAATTATAAATTATATATAGAGTGGGAAGGATAGAAAGAAATAGAAAAAAAAGGAGAGGTAGATAAGAGAATGTAAGAGGGATGTTTACTAATTTTGGAGGAAAATATTTTCTCTAAATTTTAATAAGAGAGTTTCATGTGACACATTTTAATTATTAAATTAGTTAGTAATATATAAATATAATATATAATATAGTTATATTTTATTTTTAATATTTTAATTTTAATTTTAATTTAATTTTAATGTAATTAAAAAATGTTATGTTGTATATTTTGATTGTCAAATTCGTAATTAGTCATTAATAATGATATATAAGAGAGATAAAGTAAGTGAAAGAATGAGAAAGATAGAGAAAGAGAGAGAGAAGGGGAGAACTTTTTATTTTTGGAGAGAAAGATTTGATTTTAATTGCAATGAGAAAGTAACATGTAACACATTTTAGTTGTAAAATTAGTAATATATAATAGATTTAACTATATAACAAAAAGAATTTTTATTTATTTTTACTATTTTTCCTCTCTATTATAGAAAACACTCATTTTGTTTGCTTGCATGTTATTTTTTTTGTTTATACAGTATCCCTAACTAATCTGTCGCTAATGAATTGATATATAGGGAGATTTAAATTTATGACACTTGCTTAAACGTACAAGTGAACTTATCACTCAACCAATTCAAATTGATATATATATATATATATATATATATATATATATATATATATATATATATATATATATATATATATATATATATATATGTTCATTTTAAGTTCTGCCCTTTAAGGACAGAGCAATTCGAAAAGGCCCAAACTGCTAATCCTATAAGTCAATCTTTCATGAACAATAATAACTTAATAATTTTTCCAATTAAATACAGTAATGCATCCACGCTTCTAAATTATGAGGATTTTAGTGCCTCGTTTGACATTTGCCTTAATAAGTATTATTTCCTAATTGTTGCATATATCGGTTCTGGAGTGCTTCCCAACTCGAGATGGTTACTATAGAAAGATGCATGGTTTTATGCAGTAGATAATACCTTTCCCTTATTTTTTACCCTTTATGTTTTACCTTATAAATATATATGCCGTAAATTAGAAGATTTTGCATATAGCATGTATGGAGCAAAAAAGATACTAAAATGGACAAGAGGACCTGAAGAAGCCCTTGAGATATCCATCGAAGGTAATATAATAATTCCTTACTCAACATTCTTTACGTGAGACAGACTTTATTGCCATTTTTATAAATGACATCAATTTTTACGACTGTAGTATCTATTGAATGGAAGGGATCTGAGTGGCTGGTTATGTTGATTTGCATGTGGTCAATATGCTTGGTTCATGATCAGGTTTGCGTACTACAAGGTTCTTATTCACTGCTATTTAATCTGAATGTCAGTAAAGAATCAAGTGCAGGTTTATAGGCTGTTGTAGTTGCATTCTCAGTGATCTATTTTCAAAATGAGAACTAGAAAAAACTATAAAAATTGGGTCGTATATACATATGTACATCCTTATGGTCGAATATGATCAAGACTGCTTGTGCTCCTCTAATTTTAACGAGGGTCAAACTGAAATTGTTACTCGAACAGCAAAATAGAAGAAAAAATTGAGAAGTAGTAATTGAATTAAGGTAAAGGAAGAAACGGATAAAGTATAGTTTATTGAATTTGAAATAACAGAAAGCTTCTAACAATTTTTCTGCCTTTTGAGTTCACGGAGTGAACACTCCACGTCTCCACTCATAACAACTAAATTGATTTTTACCTCTCTCTCCCTTTCTTTCTCATATATCCTTTACAGATTCTAACTAACTCTCTTCTTTTTTACTACTATGCACCCACACTTACTTAGTCATTAGGTAGTCCTTAATCCAATATAGGGCTCTTTTTTCTCTCTTTTCTCTAGTCATTGGCCTATTTTCCCATCTGTTTTTTCTTCCAGTTCAGTTGTGCTCTCTTGAGTTGGGCCTGGAGTCATAGTGACTGCATCAACTATCCCCCTACAATGACTTTGTCCTCATGGTCTAAATCAGAAAACATCCTCTATAACTCCTCATAGTCTATCCATGAAGTCTCCTCACAAGGCATCTCCTCCCAATTAACTATCACTTTCTCAACGAAAATTCCTTCCCTCATCACAGAGCGGCGAGCAATGATGGCCGTCAGGAGCGGTTGGAATGCCGATGGTGTAGCCACTAGCACAGGAGGCGCCGTTGGTGAGTCCCCATGGAAACGCTTCAACATGGAAATGTGGAACACTGAATCTTATATGGTCCAAAAAATCATCTTCCCAACTTCAGATGTTCTTTGTGGAATAAGGTAACTTGGCGATATAGTTTCACTTTCAATAAAATCCAAATCCCCTTCCTTGAACTATTGGTCATGGCGATGCTTATAGTCTTGCTTTTTCATGCGACTGTGGGCTTGATGCAAGTATAAGCCTAACTCGTCATTGAGTATCTCACGGGGTGCGTAGAAAAGCATCTACTTTTAGAATCGGCGAAGTTCCTACAATATACCCCGGTGGTAAGTTCACAAGAAAACCATGGAATGCCACATGGGGAGTCATTTGAATCACATAATAGAATGAGTTGTTGTAGCAGAATTCGGTCCACGGCAAAAACGAAACCCACAGCTATGGCGAGAGTGGGTGAAAGCGCGTAGGTATTGTTCCAACGAGCGACTGGTAACTTCTGTTTGACCATCACTTTGGGGATGGTAAGCAGTGCTATAGTGCAAATGAGTTATGCTATGTTCGAATAAATTGTGCCAGAATTTACTGTGGAAGATGGGATCCCGATCAGAGACAATAGAGGAAGGAAACCCATGAAGCTTAACCACTAGAGTGATAAAAACTTTAGCCACTGAACATGCTGTAAAACCCAGCCATAAGGGCTCAGAATGCACTATCTTGCTAAAATGGTTGACAACCACCATGATAGCCAAATAGCCAACGAATTTCGAAAGTTTCACAATGAAATCTATTGAAAACTCCACCCAAGGACTTGGGGGCAACGATAAGGGATGAAGAAGGCCTGTTGCCTTTGTGGGAGAATATTTGTGGCTTGGTAAACCTCACACTCCTATATGAACTTGTGAAGGTGGTGACGGAGTTCTGGCCAAAAGAACACACTACTAAGGGCCTTGAAAGTTTTAAGCTCACCTTGATGCCCTGCCATGGGAGTCAAATGGAATTCCTTAAGTAGCTAGGCGCGAAGGTTCTCAGAATTCAGAACCCAAATTCTACCACGGTAAGTCATGAGTCCTTCTTGGAACTAAAAATCGGGGGGTTAAAGCTCCTTGATCGTGTTGAGTAACCATTAAGACATTAACTGAGTTTTTTTATCCAATGCAGAGGCGCACCACAATATAGGAATAAGGGATGACTGGATTGTTGAAAAGGCTTGAAACTGAGCTTCCTAGACTTCTTCCCCTTGCCAAGACAGAGCATCTGCCGCTAGGTTGGTCTTGCCGGACCTATACACTACTTTGAAGTCATACCCTAATAACTTGGTAAGGTAAACCTACTGATCAGGGGTTAATACCACTTGGGTCATCAACTCACGCAAGCCTTGATGATTCGTCTTGATGCAAAAGCGATGCCCAAGCAAGTGATGCCTCCATTTAGCTACTGCTTCTGTAATTGGATATAATTCATGGACATAGGCTAAAGTAACCTTTAATCTACTATTGAGATTTTTTGCTAAAATAAGCAATGGGATATCCTTGCTGGGAGAGGACTGCACCAATGCCATGAGCCGAGGCATCAGTTTCAACAACGAAGGGTTGTGTAAAATACGGTAATGCCAATACTGGAGTATGTATGAAAGCCAATTTCAATTTTTCAAATGCAACATCAGCATCAGGCCAAAGTGAAAGTTATTGTCTTTGAGCAATTCAGTTAGCGGGCCACAAAGTGGACATATTTGGCCACAAATCTTCGATAGTACCCAGTAAGACCCAGAAATCCCCGCAATTGCTTCAGGTTGGTAGGTTTAGGTCACTCAATAATGGCACTAATCTTGGAATTGTCAACCTCGACTCCTGCTTTACTCACTACATAGACAAGATATTCCACCTGTTCTTGGCAAAAGGTACACTTCGATAACTTGGCGACGCAATGTTGCTTTTGTAGCACGGCCAAAGTAGTTCTCAAGTGGGTTTAATGTTCCTCGCGGGACCTACTATAGATGAGGATATCATCGAAGAAGACGGCAATAAACTTCTACAAATGGAGGCCAAACACCTTATTCATCACGGCTTGGAAGGTGAATGAAGCATTAGTAAGGCTGAAGAGCATGACCATAAACTCATAATGCCCCAAATGAGTACGGAAAGCTGTCTTGGAAATGTCAGCATCCCGCACCAAAATCTTATGGCAATCTGAGAGTAAGTCAATTTTTGAGAAATAGGTTGGACCATATAACTCATCTAAGATTTCATCAATGGTAGAAATGAGGAATTTATCTTTAACTATGATAGCATTCAAGGTGTGATAGTGACGAGTGACGAAAGTTAGACCAATTAAGGGATTATAATATAATAAAACAGTGTTGCGAGTATAGCTCTTAACTAGCTAAAATCTGCCTTATCAATTTAGAAAGGTTGTCACAAAAAAAGTTTAGAATAAAAATACTGGGAGTATGAATCCCAGGTCGTTTCCCAACGAGTTGCTAGAAAGAGTGCTAATTTATTAATCAGGAGTTTTCGAGAGTTTTGAGAGTTGAATAATAGAAAATAAACAATTGTAATTTAGTGCAATGAAAATTAAAAGAGATTTATAATATTCTAAATAAAAAGCCTTGACTGGGGGAATGATTAATCGGAAGTTCTATCCTTGTTGGGATCTCTTAAGTGTAGTATCAAAAAGGTTGTTGTTTTCACTTAGTTAACCCTTACTAAATAAAGGAAATTCAAGTGATTAAGCTAACTCTTATTCGCAAATCCTAGTCCTCTCCCTTGGGAAGGTCTAGTGTTAGTAAATACAGAACTAGCCAACAACTTCCAATTTAACCATCACTTAAGCCTTCCAACTCAAGTGTCTCCTTTTAATCAACCCCAATGTCAAGTAGGGAATCTACTCCATTGACATGAATATAACGCTTGTAGAAATATAAAAAGAAGACATGATGAATTGAATAAAATAAAGCTTTGAAAATTAATTAAAGATAAAAGTAATCCTTTTCACTAACAATCCATGAAAATAATCCAATTACTACTCTAAATAAGAATTAAGAATATGGAATAAATAAAAGAGTAAGTAAGGAAACAAACTAGAATAGTATCTTCAACGGAGGTGATGACTCTTCAGTATCCAAAATCAAAAGCGATAAACTATGAAACTATGAATGTAAACAGAACCTAGTGGAAGAGTAGTTTCTCTCTAGATTCAGATCTAAAAACCTAAAAACTATCCTAATGAGAATGTGTGAATGTGTATGTTTCTGTGTGTTGAGTCTCTGCTTGTTCCTTGGCTTTATTATATGTTTTTGGGCCAAAAACTGGGTCAAAACGCGGCCCAAAATTGCCCCCAGCATTTTCTGTTAATTTTGCAGATCGTGCAGGTCACGCGTACGCTTCAGTCACGCGTGCGCGTCATTTGGCGAATTTTCTTGTCACGCGTACGCGTCGTCCATGCGTGCGTGTCATCTTGCAAAACTCCATTCCACGCGTACGCGTCAGGCACGCACACGCATCACTGCAATTTTCTCCATTCCGCACGCTCGCGTGAGCCATGTGTGCGCGTCGATGCTCGCTGGTCATCTCCTTAGTTTCTTGTGTTCCTTCCATTTTTGCAAGCTTCCTCTCCATTTTCTAAGTCATTCCTGCCCTACAAAGCCTGAAACACTTAACACACGCTTCACAACATCGAATGGTATAAAGGAGAATTAAAATATACTAATTAAAGATCTCTAGGAAGCAACTTTTCAATCATAAAATAAGACTAGGAAGGAATTGTAAATTCATGCAATTAGTATGAATACATGGGTGAAGACTTGATGAAACCACTCAATTAAACACAAGATAAACCATAAAATAGTGGTTTATCAGATAGTCCACCCAAAATCGCCAACTATCGTCTTTTTTCCGAACCAATAGTACCAAGCTTGAAAAGACAATGTGACTTTCCCTTATCACCCCCGAGTGCAACATCTCGGCTACTAACTTTTCTATCTCCTTTTTTTGATAATGCGGATACTAGTAGGGTCTGACATTTATGGGTGCAGCATCGCGTTGTAATTGGATTTCATGCACAATCTCTCGTGTAGGTGGTAGGTTCTCGAGCTCTTTAAACGCTATCTCATACTCTTGGAGCAACAACTGTACCTTCTCGTCTTATTTTGGGTCTGCTGATTCAGGTGCTAGTTCAATCACCCGCAAGTGCAGAAACGAGACAACAACATCTGCTAATACCATCTTATTCCGGACAGAGTTTTCGATAGCACTTGATTGGAACAAGCATAGTTGTCAGAACCGAACCGGTGATCGAACCGGTCAGGCTACTGGGTCACTGGGTCACTGGTTCAACCGATGGGTCACTGGTTGAACCGGTTAACCCGGTCCCACATAAGAAATGTATAAAATAGCTAAAAACTTAAAAATTAAAAGTTAAAAAACATATCTCCAATAATATTTTAATAAACATTAAATCTCAAATCCTAAAAATAAGTAGTAATACGAAAATAAACATAAAATTTAGTACTATTAGTCTATTACATGAACAACTCAATTTAACATAATGAAAATAACAATTCATGGATTATATCCAAGGAGTAACTTCAAAGTCTGGAAATCTTTCTTCATCTGACAAATCTGGAGCTACATCCTGATTGGTTTCATTCTGATTTGCATTTTCCACAGAAGTATTATTAGCTTCACCATCATCTCGATCATCTTCCAGATTCAATTCATCTAGCATTTCAATAATGTTTCACAAATCATAATCAATAATAAGGCAAAACATTTGGTTAAAGCATTACAAAATCATCCCTAACAACAACATACCCAAATCATCTAAAGCTGATTGAAGAGATATATTTGCAAGATCATTTCGTAAAGCATCAACTTCTTCAGGAGTTAAAAATGGTGGTGAATCTTCCATTATCCATTCTGAATGATCCTCAAATGCATCAAGACAAATTGGATCATAACTTTGCTTTCTCATTCGGTTCCTATATTATCAATTAACTTGATTATTCTTATTATGACTAAAAATTTTAAATAATGCCTTCAAGAAAGAATAATAAAAAGTACCTTTGTTGTAGCCTTAAGTTGTAGTGAACATAAACAAGATCATTAAGCTTTTGATGCTCTAACCGATTCCTTTTCTTTGAGTGAATGTGTTCGAAAATGCTCCAGTTACGCTCACAACCTGAAGAACTGCAAGTTTGACTTAAAACACGAATTGCTAACTTTTGCAGGTTTGGTGCTCCACATCCATAAGATTCCCACCATTGATCTTAACATAAAAAGAAAACAATCACAATCATAAAAATCAAATCTTAAACATATTACAATCATAAAAAACTAATTTTAATACAAAATTTACCAGGCATCACAGTGCTTCGCTCACGTATTGCAGACTGTCTCCCAAAGTCTCCTTCAGCATTCTTAAAGATTCTCTTCTCACTTGTCAATTTAGTAATCAAATCAGCATCACCGTAAGCATACCTCTCAATCACATCTAGTAGGCCAGAAATTGTGTCTTTGTGCTTGTCAAATTCTGCAGAATTAAATCGAAAAGCTGGATTTAACCAATAACCAGCAGCATGAAGGTTTCTTTTAAGTTGTAAATCCCAACGTGAATCTAAAATCTTCAAATAAGGTTCAACAACTCTCTTTCTTTTTTAAAACCTCTTCACCATGTCTTCCCTAGCCTTATACATAGCTTGATAAAGGAAACCCATTGCAGCTCTATCTTCACTATCCACAATACGCAATACATGAACAAGTGACTCCGTAAGCTTAACAATATCAGTGCATTGATTCCAAAATTTAGAATCTAAGACTTGATCCACAAACTTTTTTGCTTTGGCTTCTTTAGAGTAAGCTGAACTTGTCCATTCTCTAGATGTCACCATAGCTCTCAATGCATCCTTTTGAGCCAAAATACTTTGCAAAGCAATGAAATTAGTGGCGAATCGAGTTGGAGCTGGACGAAGTATTTCTCGGCCGCCTGTGAACTGCCTCATCAAGTACAAAGGATGGCAGTGATTATAGATATATTTCGTAATCATTAAAGCTTGTGACACAGTTTCAGTCACTTCCACAAACTTCCCAATATCCTGCAACATCAGATTAATACAATGTGCCGCACAAGGAAACCAATACAATCTAGGAAACTCTGATTCCAACAACCTTCCAGCAGCAACGTAATTTGCAGCATTATCCGTCACTACATGTACAACATTCTCAGGACCAACAAATAACACAACATCCCTAAGCAACTTAAACAAAGCCTCAGTAGTTTTCGAGATATGAGAAGCATCAACTGACTTTAGGAAAACAGTTCCTTTAGGGCAATAAACTAAGAAATTAATTAAAGTACGTCTACAACGAGCAGTCCATCCATCAGCCATGATAGTACATCCAGTTTGTTTCCAAATCACACGATAACCTTCAATCATCTTCTTTACATCTTCAACCAATTTACTCAACAAAATATCCACGAACTCTTTGGTAATTTGGCCCTTTATACCCTGCACCCATGTTTGCAATAGCATCAATCATCGGCTGATAATAAGCTGAATTAACCGCATTGAATGGCACAGAGGCATCCATCATCCATCTTGCAATAGCAATATCACACTTCTCCACAATTTCTTTGCTTTGGAGAACACTTTTAATACTTGGTTGAGCTCCAGGTGTTGCTGCCGGTGGAAAAAAGGATTGTAATCCCTTGACTTGTTTTCCAACTCCCTTTCTAGAGCTAGGTGTTGGAATTCTTGATGCTTGTTGTTGTCACATCTCATTACGTTCAATCTCATCAAATTCCCTTTCAACGTCATCACAAGCACCATAACTTTCTGCATATTCTTCTTGAGTTTTCCTTTTCTTGGTTCGAAGATCTTCAATGTTTTGATTGAATTGGTGTCTCACCACAGCTGACACCTTTCGACATGCCTCAATATCTCCACCTTTTCCAGCCAAATGATGCTTAACCCGGTTAATTCCTCCACCTCTAATAAGCTTCTCGCAATAAATACATACCAAAGCAGTTTTTCCTTTATCCAAAACTTGTTTACAATGGCCCCATGCAGGATCAGTTTTTCCTCTGTTACTATTTTTTTGGGTTCCAATTGAAGGATCAGGAGTTGATCCTTGTTCCTGAGAAGTTGGTGTTTCTGATGGTGTATTTGATGAAGCCATCCTAAATTCCTAATCAACCAGGATCCAGGACTAAATGACTAATCTCCAAGAATAATACACAACAATCCACTAAGGCACTAACTACTAAGAATAATATACAACAGCAACCAACAATGGATAATCAACAAACTGAACAGAAATAAAAAAATAAATCAAGAAACGAGAGATCAAGTCATCAAACAGAAAAATATGTGGTCTTGTTCATGTTCTCATCTGCCCGCATACAAAAATCAAACAGAAATCAAAGTATCAAACATACATGGATTAAAAAATTAAACAGAAATCAACAATCTAAATTAAACAGAAATCAACAACCTAAAATTATTTGAACAACCAACAATCTAAATTCTAACACAAATCAAACAGAACCAAGTAACCAACATACATAATCAATCTACAATAATCAATTAACTTCAAAAAATTAAAAAATTAAAAATACTTAGTTACTTACCTGGCTGGACGGCTGAACCCTGGAGCTGGAGGAATGGAGCGACGAGCAGAGAAGAGGGTGACCGGAGCGACGAGCAAAGAAGAGCGACGAGCAGTAGGCAACGATGGACCGTGGACGTGCTTCTGCCTTCTTCGCGGTGGTGAGTGGCGCAGTGCTCTGGATGTGGTGGTGAGGTGAGTGCCGCGCTGGTTGAAGCTGAATGGGGCGACGAGGTGGCTGAGTGAGTGGCGCACTTCTCTATCTCTCAGCTCTCAGCTCTCATGGTGATGGTGGTCTCTCAAAATTTGGGAATGGGAAGGGAAAGTGTGAAACAGGGGATGGAGGCTAGGGTTACAGGCTTACAGCAACAGCACTCAGCAGCAAGCTTTTTTTTTTTTTTAATAAAGAAACGACGTCGTTTCCAGCGTATAAAACAAAAAAAAATTAATTTTCGAACCGGTCCGGGTTAAACGAAACCCGCCGGTTCACCGGTTCTGGTCAAACCCGGCCGGTTCAATACGGGTTTTTCCGGTTCGACTCCTTGTCCGGTTAGATGACTCACCTGGACCGGTTATGGCACCGGTTCACCGGTTTTCCGGTCCGACCGGCCGGGTCGGTCCGGTTCTGACAACACTGGGAACAAGTGTTCCCCCTGCAATTTCACTGTAATGTCACCTACTTTAAACTACATAGTTAGGTGCAAGTAGTTCATGGTCACATCCCCTAGTTGCATTAACCATTGTGCCCCCAACACTATGTCTGCACCCTTGATATCCAAGATAAAAGTTTCTAAACAAAACACATACCCCTACATGTGTAGAGGAACAACACTACATTTAGAGGCACACCTAATACACTCTCCATTCCCAACATAGACATTCAATTGATGCACCTGTGTAAAAAGCATATTCATCTTCTTTGTAGTGATCTCCTTCATGAAATTGTGGGTAATGCTCCCATCCACCAACACCATGACTAGCTTCCCTTCGTATGTCCCTACTGTGCAGATAGTTTTTAGATGGTAAGCACCTACCATTATGGTGAAGCTAATCTCCAGCACATCGCTACCAGCCACCGGGGTAGCGATGTCGAAGAGTGCAACATTAGAATTGGAGAACTTATCCGGTCTTTCCCAAGATAACTCCTCAAGCTCCTCACCCCCTACCAACAACAAGTAAGTGGACTTACACTTGTGACCCGTGAAATATCTCTTATCACAATAATAGCATAATCCCTTGTCTCTCCTCAATTTGATTTTCGCTGCAGATAAACGTATATGTGTCGAGCTCGCTGCTGTGGTGGAAGTGCTCTTCTTAATGGTAGGAATCTCTCCGGGCACTAGTGACGTTACCGTCGGCATTTGCAACGGTGGTGTCCGTGTTGTCGTAACTTGCGTTGGGGTTGCAAGAGCTCGATTTTCATGAGGTCGCAAGTTCAACGATCTCGCTTGGTTCTTCTGTTCATGGAGCTTAGATAAGGAAACTGCCTTTACATATGATTATAGTTTTGCCAACATCAACTCACGTTTTAGAGTATTGGTCAACACAGCAACGGACAAAGAAATCACCTATTCCTTGCTCAACCTGGTGAATTGATTGGAGAGCTCCTCGAATTGGTGTTGATAAGCGGCCACAGTTGTGACTTGTTTGAGTTCTTTTAATGCGGCTTTTGGATAGTGAAAGATACGACAGCCGAAGCGGATGCAGAAGGCCTCTAAAAAACTTTCCCAAGTGTGATTGATAGCGTCATTCACACACCATCGGTACCATGCATAAGATGGCCCTGTCAAATGGAAGGAGAGCATGCACACTTGCCAGGCCTCCGAAACGGCATAAAGCTCGAAGTATTCGCGCGCTCTGAACGTCCATTCCTCTACTCCTTTCCCATCGAACATGGGTAACTCTGTCTTCACACCTTTAGGCCAGCGAAGTTGTTGCGACTCGCCTACGTTTTTGAAAAAGACGCTGGGTGTTCTATGTTCAGGTATCACTTGCTTCATCTTCAAGGTTTCGTGAAGCATTCTCTCGATGTTCTTCATAGAGGATTCCACAGAACCAATCCTCTCCTGAGTACTTGTGATCTATGACATCGTCTCAATTTGACTACGTTACAGCGGGGTAATTTTCGAGCGATTCTGGGTGCATATCTCTTCTAACTGAGACATCGAAATTCTTGAATTCATGGTTGAATTTTTCTCAACAAGAGTACCAAAATGTTACTCGAACAATAAAATAGAAGAAGAAATTCAGAAGTGGTAATTGAATTAAGTCAAAGAAAAAAATGGATAAAGTATGGTTTATTGAATTTGAAATAACAAAAAACTTCTAACAATTTTTCTGCCTTCGAATCCAGGGAGTAAACTCAACTCATAACAACCAAAATGATTCTTACCCCTCTCTCCCCTTTCCTTTTCCATATATCCTTTACAGATCCTAACTAACTCTCTTCTTCTTTATTATTTTGCACAGTGCACCCACACTTAGTCATCAGGTCGTCTTTAGTCTAATATGGGACTCTTCTTTCTCTCTTTTCTCTAGTCATTGGGCCTATCTCCCCATTTGTTTTTTCTCCCAATTCAGTTGTGCTTTCTTGAGTTGGGCCTAGGATCGTAGTGACTGCATCAGATATCAGAGGTGATGACTGATGAATGCCTTGTCCGTACAGAAAGAGGAATCCGTTAATAGATTATAGTGGTTTATGACAACATTCCCTTCTCTTGTCTTAAATATAATTTTTGGTCCGTAATTTAGTTATTTATTTCGGTGAGTATATAGTAAATTTCTCATCTAAGAAAGTTATTATAAATATCTAAAATTTCTTATATTTATATTCATATAATTCTGTATATGTGTCAAACATATGTTCATCATTTCTCTTAAAAACAAAAAAAAAAATGATATTTTTTCCTCTTATGGTTGCAAATGCACTACTTTCAAACCAGGACGATCCGCTTCATAAATCTTTTATTTATTTCAACTATTTTGGTTAGTAAACAATCAAGATTTTCCTTAGTATATTTTTACTGTCTGCATTCAGTTACTCGGCTGAAACACAAGAAGCCGAATGCCAAAGAATATCCAATATCAAGAAGATTACATTATATTACAATTTACAACAGAGACATCATATCTGAAGCTCGTTTCCCAGTCCATGACATCATATCTGGATATCATCCAGTGAGAGTTCATGTGTGGTTATCATCTTAAGTTTCTGCAGAAACCAAAGTACCAAATATATAGTAAGCAAGGGTCATAGAAAAAAAATTGCATTGCAAAGGATCAAAACTTTAATACCGTAATAAATTGGGCAGGATCATCAAGACTTGATGAACCTAGAATAATTTCCCTCTTCAGCTTTCCAGTAAGTTTATGACAAGCCCTAAGCTGAGGATTAAAAACATCAAATCAGACCAGAAAATATTTTAAATAGAATAAATATTATAACCTTATTTTATAAAAAATTATTATTGAAAATTAAAAAAAAAAAACACCTCCGATCTGGTGGCTCCACCAACAATGAATACAAAAATTCGTCGCCCCATCTTCTTGAAATCACTAGATGCATGTCTTAGCACCGAATCACTACAAGCCAGCAGGAAAGCATAAAAATTGCATGTTAACTTTCGGCATAGAGGGAAGATTACCGAATATACTACTTTATTCTCTAGTCACGCTGGAAGAAAGAATACGAAACCTTGAATATCCATCATCGGAGCCACGTGGTCGAGCCCAAGTTGGTGTTCGTCTTGATCTCATTGACTGAGGTGGAGGAACTGGGTTTGCAGCCCCAGTAAATGGTGAACCATGGAATGTTGGACTTGGATCATTCAGACATGGATAATCTTCCTTTGACAAATCATTCTTCGCAAGTTTTTCAATGAGTTCCTAAAGAATCATCCACTTATCAGATACGAGGATAAGAACTTACGTTGAAGCTAAATCATAAAAACGCATTTGATTGGATCAGCTAATGAATATTATTCCCCCATATGAAACTTTCTCTTTATTCTCATTATATTTCGATAATATCAAAAGGTAGATATCACAATTCAGAAACAAGAAGAAACTAAACTTTCATGCGAAGTCCATAGGCTCAACAATAGCCTACCTATGGTGTTCTCTTAGGAC
The DNA here is from genome assembly GCF_003086295.3 of Arachis hypogaea. Taxonomy (NCBI): domain Eukaryota; kingdom Viridiplantae; phylum Streptophyta; class Magnoliopsida; order Fabales; family Fabaceae; genus Arachis; species Arachis hypogaea. The sequence continues at coordinate 14,489,925 of NC_092050.1, forward strand.
ATGAGAACAAGTAGGTTAAGAGGAAGGAAATAAGAATCTTTTACAAATTACAAACTCTCAAAAATCTTCCTATAGTTTTAAGAGCAAATAGAAGTTTTAAAAAATAATAGTTAATTACTCTCTTAGTCCCTATAATTTCACCAACTTTTCAACTAGGTCCCTATATTTTTTTTCTTTTCAATTGGGTCATTACACTATTTTTAATTTTGTAATTAGGTTCCTTTCATATCAAAAAGGTTAAAATTAATAGAATATTTCTCCCAAAATACATGCGGTCAAAGATCTAGTTAGGTTTTTAATTATGAATATCTTCAATTTGCAAAGAAATATTCAGTCAACTCTAACATTTTTTACACTAAGAAGGACCTAATTATAAAATTAAAAGTAGTGCAAGGACCCACTTGAAAGGAAAAAAAATATATGAACATAATTGAAATTTTGATAAAATTATAGGGACCAACAGAATAATTGAACCAAAAAATATTATGATAAAACACATTTAGTTATTTTAATAGACAACAAAATTATAATGGGATAGTAAATCACGATCCTTCAATTTCGTCACCCTTATTTATTTTAAACTCTTAAACAAAGTTAAGTTTAAACCTTCTCCCAATCTTCTTATACCCTTTTGGCACCCCTTTGCTTTCCTTCATGCCTCCCAACCAAGCACACAATTCTCAGTTGAATTTTCATAAATAAATGCATATTTTATGTTGGAAAATCAAATTAGTAATGTAGTTTTTACCTCTATTATGGGATAAAAGCGAGATAGTTGCCATGTCTCGTCTTCACCAGCACGGTCTTTCCTTGCAGCACGCTTCTTCTGAACTTAAAATAACAATTTTCAGATGGAATACAATTTTACAATATTTGAAAATCATGTATTTAAACTCGAAGCTAGAAACAACCTTATGGATATCAAATTTAAGACCACCGAAAGCAGCAGTCAAACTTTTCTTGGTATCTGGCTGTCCCCCAAGCATTCTCAAATTATTCACAGCGGTTATATCGTCATCTGTCAACCGTGCTACCTGAAAGGAATTTCCAAGGATAAAATTGGATAACAGTAACACCATGGCAGGAGCTAGGGCATGTATGATGTATCATTAAGATTAAGAATATACTAATTCTTTGTAATATAAAATGAACAGCAAGTGAAAATTAAAATGACAACCATTAAAAAAGAATCCTTACCCTCATCAAATTTCTACCCTTTTCTCCCTCAAATTTCTCAGGATAAACAGCTGCAAGAATCATTATCAAGCGCAATTTATTTTCACGAGTAGCGTCCTGCATAAAACAATATCTCTATCCAATTTAACAGACCAGCAGCAGTGAAAAAGTGTCTATACTGCATTAAAATTTTCTCATGTGCATTGTTGACTAATATAAGGGATATCAAATTCCTTTTACGAATTTCTTACTTCTTTAGTAGTAAAAAATTTGATGACATCTTTCATTCCTGCATCTCCGAAAACAATATCTTGCTCCAGCTGCCCAAGTTCCCGCAGTCCTGTCTCCCTAATGATGCTATTAATTTTTCCTGCAATCTGGACAAAGAAGCACCTCATTTACAAAGCTGAGAAAATCATAGTTGGATACACTATCGTTATTAAATGTTTTGATCAATAGGCTGCTGTTATTGTTTAAAACTCATAATTGAGCTCCAATAGGTTGCACCTAAATAATATATACATATAAATTACTGATAAATTGCCAAAAGGTGGTACAAGATTGCAAAAGAACCAACCTCTACATGGAGAGAGAGTTTGTCAATTTGTTCACTGTATTGTGGTAGTGCTTGGACCATCTTTTGCAAGTCCCTTGTTGACATTTCTTTACTATCTCTAAAAATAAATTGCAATTTTATTATTTAGTAAAATATATCAAGTCAGGAAGTAGATGAATAAATAGTCATTTCTAGCAAGCTCCACATATAGAATTAGCCAAATTGAGAAGCTAACTTTCCAGAACAACAAATACATATCTTTGCCTCTGATTTATTCTACAAGCAAGAATTTTACCATTTTACACAACAGCACATGTTTAGATAATTAGATTCAATACAAAAACAGGGAGGTTTAAACTTTGAACATTAAATGACATCCTCGCATAATTAAAATTAGAGTAGATTACACTAACCACCCTTGGGGTTAAGTTATATTATACACAACACCCCTTTTGATTTAATAAGTTAACAATTTAGTACTTAGTTAAGCATCAAAATCTTCTCATATAACAATTCAACACAGAAGAAATCCTCAATGATCACCTTGATCCATGTTGGATTTGTGCTGCTTTGTTTCTTGAAATGAAGCTGGTCATTTTCTCGTGTAACCTTTCACTTGCCTGTCAAGGCTACCAATATCAGAGGGTTTTAAAGTGTAAAACAGTAGAAGCATAAATATGACAGACATACATCTGCAATATGTGCATGGCGAAGCTCAAGCCATACAGGATCATGATCCTCCAAAAGAACCTCTTTTCTCTCAGGTGGAACCCCATCTTTGCCAGGAACCTTAAAAATAAAGTAGAACCATGCTTATAACAAGAGAGAGAGAGAGAGAGAGAGAGAGAGAGAGAGAGAGAGAGAGAGAGAGAGAGAGAGAGAGAGAGTGCAGAATTTACTTCATGAACATATTTATTTCCTTCCATATTCAGCAAATCATGACACATGGCATCATATGTCCATTCATGTATCACAGGTGCAATCTACAAATTCAGAATAATATCCTCATTGTAAATACACAACAGTGTCAAAAGAATACAAAGTCAATGACTAACAAACAGAAGTTAGAAACCTGATCAAGAGATCTGTCAAGAATGAGCAACTCGCAAGTCTCTGTCTGAGGAAAATTGGGTATAGTTTTTTTATATTTCATAAGGCAGTCCCAGACTCCAGCAGCAACTTTTGTGGGAATAAGATCACGGAAAGTAGTCATTGTCATTGGATCTAGTGTCTTGGCAGCACGGAAGCGAACAAAAGGAAATTCCTAGAGAAAGGGAGAAAAAGAAAAATCTTTACATACTTCAGGAGATTTCTCAACCATGTCTTTGAACAATTATGTAGTATTGACTGCATACTCTTAACGAAGCAAACACTGTAGCAAGCCGCAGAGCCATCACATTCAAACATGCAACACCTTTGCGATTATTCTCTTCATCCCCAAATAGCTCCTCCAGAGCTCTCTCATTGTTTGTCATGAATCCCTACATTATCATGGGCAAATGATCATTTAAAATAATAAACAGGATTGTTAAGGATCACAAAAAAGAAATAACTCAAGGGAAGGTCGTCAATAAACAGGTTTCACAAATTCTGAATGACTAATGAGATATTATAATAGATACAGATGAATGTTAAAAATTGCCAATTTGGACAGGGGGACCGATCCACTTACGTCACAGTTGGATTTCACTTCTAAATGCCATAAGCATTGAAATTACTAACAAACAAAAGCCATAAGCATTGAAATTTACTAACAAACAAAAGGGAAGAAAAAATGTCTAAATCTATTAAACAGAGGTGGCCTAGATGACAGAGAAACGGAATAAATACAAGTACAATGGTAACCACATACCTGGCTGTCTATGGGAAAATACTCCAAATTCATCTGCATGGTGTCACCCAAATGATGGGAAGAACACAATAAGCAATTAGTTTGAGCAATAGTATGAATTTAAGCACAATCTTGTTTCTAGATAGAAAATCTTCACCTCTTTCAGTGCACCTAATCGGGGCAACACCCTTGTATCTTTCTTAATCTCCATAACTAATTCTCGAGGAATGGTTGAGCTGAAGAAAACAAATGCCCTGAAAAAGAAGAGGGGGGCAGAAAACAAGATGTGAGGATGAAATACCATTCATTAGAGAGATATTATAAAGATCATCACATACTTCCTGTATAAGGGTGTCTTTCCAGACATGTCTGACAAAAACATAATTACACTGCAAACAGAAGTGGGGAGAAAGTCATTAGTTAAGGAACTAGTTTCATGAAATTGAGAGAATTGAAAAGATGAGTGCATATGTTACTTCTCTTTTGTTGGCTGGATGAAATATATAGCATCCATTGTGGGCAAGGGCTGCCTTCTCTTGTATATGTCTTCAACCACTACAAAAAAGAGTAGAAAGTCTCATAGCATCGAAGAAATATAATCAAGAAAAGGGAGGGACCAATGAGAGGCCATATACACAACTAAAACCTCTTTGCAAGAAATAATACTATTTGTGGAAAACCTACAATATAAGTCCCCTAAATAATTTTCTCCTATTGTCCTATTCACGGGATCCACTCAAAGATGGTGGAAGAAAATTTAGAGAAAAATTATGGTGGAAAATATTGATTAGGCATTGGTAGAAATGAAAATGACTGCTCAAAATATACTCTTGTGATTCTTACATGAGACGCCTTCATCAGTGATATCGGCCATCTTGCATGAGTGAGACATTATCTTTACAGTAAGTTTGTCCATTATAAGTACCTGCAGGCAAGCAGCCCATGAACCAATATAATTACCAGAACTAGCTGCACATCTCCTTGTCCATAATGCATAATAGTATAGTTATCAAGGCAAGAAATTAAAACCACATGATGATGCTACTTGGAACTAAGCTTGTAGACAGACATATCACGGCTACAATGAGCAAAGCAAGTTTTCAATTCTAGGCATATGAATTTTCTGATTAGCCATTCTCATAAGGTGAAGGTGAAAAATTGAAGAAGGCTCATAAAACATGTTCTTTTCCAATCATCAACATTTTAAGAAGAAACTATGTTAAATGGTTCAAAGAAATGAACCAAGAAATTTATATAAAGGTGACAAAGGGTAAGTCCTTCCGCATACAACATAAAGGTTAAACGAATGTATGCATAATTCATCAAACTGGTGGCATCAGATACCTTCCAAGTCGATTTCGAATCACCTGTTTTTGCTGACCTTAGCATTTCATGTAATAATCCTGAGACAGTTCCAGTTCAAAAAAGTTAAATGTGACTGTGTGAGCAATTAAGCATTTAAGCAATAAGTAATTTACTATTCAATGAAGGGGAAAAAACTAAAAGGACACTTCCTTGCAAAAGACTGAAATGACATTAGTAGGAAGTGTTATTGCCATTGTGAATGCATAGCACTAGCTTCGTGACAGTAAAGTACTTGTTTACGAGCTCATGCGCTAAAGCTAAAGCTAAATCTCGTCACTCAGAGAACATATAACCGAAGAAAAATGAAGAAACGGCATAAATATGACAGCATGAGCATTGAGCAAACAAAATACAGTTGAAGAACAAAATAGTAACTAGCGATAACGACGTAAATAACAAACAGAGAAGTTTTGCAGTAGATGAAGACAGTTGAGAAAGAAAAAACAAGGGAAGAGGAGTTACGTTCGCGGGTAATTTGCTTGAAACTTTTGTGGTCGGCGGCATAAGAAGAAGAAGAAGAGGAATCAGAATCGGACATAGACATGCTTGATGATCTGTACTGTAGAGCTTCCTCCGTGTGATTGTCTGATTGATTATAGGCTGATGGCCTCAGAAATGGATGAAGGAAGAAGCGCGTGAAGACGAAGCGAGGAAGAAAGGGATTTAAGTTAACTTAAAAGAGAGGGTTTATATATTTGATTCAGAAAAGTAAACAAGATTGTTGGATTGATCAAACTGTAAGAGACGAGTGGATGACGTGTAGGCTGTTGAATAGTCCTCCACAGTGCTCCAAATGGATCGAAACGGATCGGGTCAGTGCCAGCGGATGGCGCATAGCAGCTTCGTTTTTTTCCAGAAGCGGAGTGGAGTGGACCGTTGCTGAACCACCGTGGACCCCACCGTTAACTCCAACGCATTCTGAAGCGTAAGACCATCTTACCATCTTCATTCCTATATTTATGAACACCTACCATAAAAAGTAATTTCATAATTTTTGAGGTAAAAAACAAAAATAAGTTATGGGGAGAAAGAAATTACTTCAGCCAAAACGAAATCTGATTCACCAATTAATTAATGCATAAATATATGTAGTTCGAGTTAAACCGTTTTGAATTTGGATTAAATGTAATTCGAATTGAGCTATTTCGAATTACATGCAAAGTTAAAAGATATATAATTCGAATCGAGGCAATTGAATTACTATGAAACTTGAACTAAACATAATGAATTGAAGCAATTCGAATTACTATGAAACGTGAGTTCACATAATTCGAATTGAGTTGGTTCGAATTACTCCTATGTAATTGGAATGATGTTGATTCGAATTACACATTGTACAATAAAATACTAGAAAAATATTATATAATATAAAAAAATATACTAAAAAAAAGTATAAAACAAGATGATAGTAAATTAATTTTAGTATAAAATTATTAAATATAAATTAATTTTAACTCCTATTAGTACATTGAATTAAAAATAACATATAAAAATTTAATGACTTTTTAAATATTCTTTTTATAATAGGAGTACATTTTTATATACTTTAAATACTTTATATAAAAATGTACTTGTATTTATCATACAAAAATAAAGTGTTGTGTCAATATAATAACATTATAACATTTTAAATCAATTTTTTTTTAGGATTTTAGATTAAAAGCAGCACATGAAAAATTATTATTGGTATTTTAAAGCTAACTTAATTAAAAAAGATAGAACTGTATTTTTTAGGATTTTATGTACGTAATTAGGCTATTTTTTTTTAATATTGATCAAATATGTGTTACACTATGTTATCTTTAAAATACCAATAATGCTTTTTCATGTGCTGCTTTTAATCTAAAATCCTAGAAAAAATTGATTTAAAATGTTATAATGTTATTATATTGGCACAACACTTTATTTTTGTATGATAAATACAAGTACACTTTTATATAAAGTATTTAAAGTATATAAAAATGTACTCCTATTATAAAAAGAATATTTAAAAAGTCATTAAATTTTTATATGTTATTAAAATTTAATAAATATAAGTACATTTTTATATGTTATTTTTAATTCAATATACTAATAGGAGTTAAAATTAATTTATATTTAATAATTTTATACTAAAATTAATTTACTATAATCTTGTTTTATACTTCTTTTAGTATATTTTTTTTATATTATATAGTATTTTTTCTAATATCTTATTGTACAATGTGTAATTCGAATCAACATCATTCGAATTACATAGGAGTAATTTGAACCACCTCAATTTGAATTATGTTGCGCTGACGTTTCATAGTAATTCGAATTGCTTCAATTCGAATTATACTTAGTTCAGGTTTCATAGTAATTCGAATTGCCTCAATTCGAATTATGTATGTTTCAGCTTTGCATGTAATTCGAAGCAGCTCAATTCGAATTACATTCAATCTAAATTTGAAACGGTTTGATTCGAACTACATATATTTGTGCATTGGTTGATTGGTGAATCAGATTTCGTTTTGGCTGATTCACGTAATTCCTTTCTCTCCATGGCTTATTTTTGTTTTTTACCCTAATTTTTGCCTTATAAATCGTAAATAGAAATTTAAAGTATTTTTTTATTAAAAAAAATTAATTTTAATCTAAATTTCACTTAATTAATTAATTAAAATAATTAAAATTAATATAATTATTATTTTTTTTATAATAATATTTTTTTAATTTATAAATTTAAAAATAATTCACTGTTAAAAAATATTAATATTAAAAAGAATCATATATAAAAATAATACATAATATATAATTCGAGATTACACTAATTTGTAAAATTACTTAATATAAAAAAACATAGTTAAGCTCTATAGTTAACGACATATATTGTGAAATTGTTATATGTATTCAATCAAGTCCTCTTTCAACTGTTTATGCTGCTGTTTATTTTGAAGTTGGTATTTCTTTGGAAAAATTGATGATATGGTGCAAAATTTTCATCTCCCAGCTGAGGTTGTGATAAGCCGTTTTCGACATCGTCATACTCTAAGTCTTGAGCAAAATTTCTTGCATAAGTGTCTCTTTCATCCTCAACAATCATATTATACAATATAATACAAGCTCTCATTATGTTTTCAAGTTTCTTCCTTTTCCAAAAACGCGCTGTAAAGCGTGCTTGCAACACTCCGAATGCTTGTTCTACATCTTTTCTTTGCCCTTCTTAGTATTGTGCAAATAACTTGCATTTCTCCCCTATGGTTTTGAGATTGATTTGACAAATGTGGCACATTCAAGATAAATACCATCTACTAAATAGTATCACATAGTATAATTATTACCATTAATAGTATAGTTTACCTCCGGAGCACGGTCATTTAAAATAACATCGAACACCGGTGAAAGATTTAACACATTGATATCATTATTTGAATCAGAAACTCCAAAGAACGCATGCCATATCCAAAGGTATGAAGATGTTACAACCTCAAGTACTATGGTTACAACTCCACGATAACCACTCATGTACATACCTTTCCATGCCTTCGGACAATTTTTCTATTGCCAATGTATGCAGTCAATGCTACCCAACATGCCAGGAAAGCCATGACCTTCTGCCATTTGTAGCAGGCGTCGTATATCATTTGAATTTGGTTTTCGCAAGTATTCATCCTCAAACATCGAAAGACACCTTCAACAAATTTTTCCAATCATTCAATTGTAGTGCTCTCGCCTATACCCACATAATCATCAATAGCATCAACAGCTACGCCATATGCTAACATCCGTATCGCAGCAGTGTATTTTTGGAGTGGTAACAAGCCTCTTCTCCCAGTTGCATCGACCCTCTGTTAGAAATATGGATAGGTATTTGAGAGAGCATCTACTATCCGAAGGAACACATGTCTTTTCACTCAAAATCTCCGTCAAAAAATGTCAGCATTATATACCGACTCATCTACAAAATAATCTTGGAAAAGCCAATCATGTCCTTCTTCTCGATCTCTGTTAATCCATCTATGAGGAGTTGGGATAGAGCTTCTATCAATATCTTCTTCTTCTGAATATCGAATAAACACTCATCAATCCAATTATCTATGAGTGTGTTATCTCGTCGTCTTCTTTTACCATACAAAGCCTCATTAAACATATCATCAAAATTTTTAGCCATAGCTTGAGGAATTTTTTAGTATTTTTTTAGGCGAGAAACTAGATTTGGAATGGAGTTGTTGAATCATTGATAGTTGATATTTATAAGTGTGTTCACAACAAGTAACTACTTCTCAACGGCTAGTTTTGCAACGGTCACTTTCATAAACAATAACAGCACAATAATATTGACTAATTAAAAAAGTTACATCAGAAATGAATAAAATAGACTACATCACATACCAGTAATATGCAATAAAAATAAAAACATACTACTTAACTCTACGAATACAAGAAACCATTAAGTAAACCACTTATTGATTATTTTCTCACATGCAATCTCATGAAGAGTTCGTCGTTTTTCACTCAATGTAGACGTGTCAGCATTAAATATTTGCATATCCATTTCTCCTTCACTTTCCTTAGCCATCCTTTCCATTTTCCTTTCCTTTGCATTTATCTCCATTTCTTTAATATACCTCTGAGTTTGTAATTCTTGTTCTTTCATCGTGGCTTGAATCTGTAACTCCTTTTCTTTGATTGCCATAATTTTTTCTCTATGTTCCCTCTCCTCTTCTCTAACATTCTTAATATCTTCTATGAGAAATAGTTTTTTAGCAATCAATGATTTCTTTTCGCTAAGATTTTCAGACATTTGTGTTTTTTTCTTACCCTTTCTCTTGCTCTTCTTTGATCCTTGTGGGCGAACGGGAGAGTCCACACCGCCAACGGTGTTTCTGAATTTGATGATGATGAGCATAGTTATCAAATTCGGCTCGACCCAGGCGGTTCGACGAAAACCCGTTCACCTGACCAGGTCGAGTCACTCGTCGAACCGGCTATGCATGAGACCCGGTGGAACCTGGTTCGACCCGATGGGTTTTTGTAAAAACCGGTGATTCGGCCGGTTAATTCAACCTTGTCTAGGTCGTGTTTTTTTCTTTTTTTTTTAATGGCAATAGCGTCGTTTGGCTTTCAAATCCCCCCTCCCCTTTCAACGAAACCCTAATGGCTATTCCCCCTCCTGGTTACCCCTAATCTGAGAAATCACAAATCAGTCTGATTCCAGTGGAAGTGTGGAACCCCCCAGCACTCGTCTCTCTGCTCCTTCGTCATCGGCATTCGGTAGTTGCTCACCCTCCCCCTCACCTCGTCACTCCATCGTCTCTCCCCTCACCTCGTTACTTCGTCGCGCCTCCAGTCACCTCGTCACTCTCGGGCTCTCACGGTCACGACCTCACCTCGTCGCTCTCTCAGTCTCTCACCTCGTCTCCTCACTTCATCGGTGGCAAAAAGCTCACAAAAGATAGAAATCAAGCCGCATCTCTACATCTGCTCCCTCGGGTCAGTCGGGTGGTGGTGGTCGTCTTCTTGGTCGCGGTCTGGGAACCAGTTATCCAAGTGAGCTCCCTTCAAGTTTCTAACCATTATTTTTCATTAGAATTGTTGAATACTGAACCTAGTGGTTGCTGTTGACTGTTGTAATTAAATTTTAGAGTTGTTGAAGGTGAGCATAGTTTAGTTAGTATTGTTATTGAATCTGGTGGTTATTACTATTGTATTTGATTTTTTAGAGTTGTTATTGAATCTGGTGGCTGCTGATGTTGCATTAGTTTTTTAGTGTTGTTGTTTGTTGCTGGTTGCTGTATTTTAGAGTTGCTGTATTTTGTAGAGTTGTTGTTGTTTGTTACTGGATTTTTCTAGAGTTATTTGTTTGTTCACTTTGTTGAATCACAAAGTCAGTGAATTTTGATGGAATGGTGGTGATTACTGTGTTGCTTAAAAACTGACTTAATTAAATCTTTTGTTGCTGAAAATATATTTGGTTTCTTTTGTCCTATGAAGATGTTGATGCCGACTTTGAACTCACCCATTGGACTTGATTTAAGGATTGTGTTATCTTTCATTTGCTCATGTTGATTTAAATTCAGAACATATTTTGTACTAGAGACTAGTTTATTATCTTTTTTTTAGATTATTAGTTATGTTTAAGACTTGATATTAGATTATTAATGTTTGTAAAGACTTATATTTTAAGTTTTAAGACATAATTTTAATTCTATTTATATAATTTTATATTTTTTTTAATTATGATCGGGTTAACCGGGTGAATTAGTGACCCACCGGTTGAACCAGTAATCTGGTGACCCGGTTACCGGTTCGGTTCTCATAACTATGGTGATGAGTATGCTCCAGTTGTACTAATCTTAGTTCTCTTTGAGCCTCCACTCTGTGTAGGTAATTGGCTTCTCCATTTTTGCTCCAAATGAAGCATATTCCAATGCCTCTCAAAAGTGAATTTTTTACCATAATTTGTGGAATAAAGTTTATAGGCAAACTCCTTTATATCATCAACGTTTGAAACACTCCTTATGTTTCGACTAGCTTGATCGTAGCAACTAGCAAATTGTGCAACTGCCTTGTTGATCTTATACCATCATTTCTTACATGCAACTGCCCTTCTTTTCATGTCGGCGTTGAATTGTATATAATAGCTGTAGATTCAACTCCAAAATATTTCGCCCTTTTGGTCAGTACCAACTATGGAGTCAGTTGAAACATTCAATCATGCACTGATCAACATCTCATCCTCTTCCCATTGCTAGTGTTGAATACTATCTTGCCTATGAGTTTCAATGTCATCGTCATTGAGATCGATAGCATCTAATCCACGAGAGTTGGCAAAATCTGAATATTGCGAATTTGGACTAGATTATATCAGAGTCTGAGGGGATGGGTTAGAAGAGCCACCAACACCAAATGAGCTATGTCTCGATGCACTGAATTGAGTTGAACATGGCACGGATGTTAGAGTAACATTTTCGATAGGGGTTAAATATGGATGAAAATGGAAAATGTGGTGTTTGTGAATTTTGATTTTGTGGTTGGAACATAGAAAATTGATTATTATAAGGAGCTTGAAAATTAAAATTAAGAAGATTTAGTGGATTTGGATTTTGAAATGTATTTGGTAGTATGAAGTTTTGATTTGGAATTTGAAGTTTGAGATTATTGGGTATTTGGAGTTTGAGAAAAGTTTTGTAAGTAATTGAAACAAGAGTTGAGTTGGTTTGGATCCATTTTTTCGAACAAAAATAATATCAGTAGAATTTAATTTCGTAAACTTTGAAAGAAGATAAAGAAAAGTAGAAGAAAGTGTGGAAATAGAAGTGTATGTAAGTTATATAGAATAAAAAAAATATTAATTTATTAATAATAACAGTAACATAGTAATAGCTAGTTTTCAACGGCTAATTTTGTAATGTGGTTAGCATTCCAAATTTCATAAATAAAAATAAACAATTCACTAAAAAAATTATTTTGTAATGTGTAAAAAATTAAATTTATTTTTTTATGTAAACAAATTTAATTAATTATAATTTAATATAATTATTTATATTAATTATGATTTAAATAATTAATATAAATTATTAATTAAATAAAAATATAATTATTTATTATAATTAATTATGATCTAATTATTTAAATAATTATATTAAATAAATAAATTATAATTAATTAATTATAATTTATTTATTTAATTAATTATTATTTTAAAGATAACTTGCCACATGGTAAGTTATTATTGGTGGGTAGGATCCCTGTGAGGAGAAACTTCTCTTTTTTTAGGCTTGTGCAAGGACCTAGTTATTCTTCTCTCCAATGATTAGAGTTCCTGTGTGTTAGAAAAAAGTGAGAGAAGGACTCACCGTTGGATGTGCTCTGAGAGAAGGGGGAAACTCCACTCCCAAAAGACTTCACTTCATCACCTAAATCTAATTTTTTCACAAACCAGAGCTCCAATCAACGATTTGTTTGCGGCTACGCATCGCTCTCAACTCCCTCTATATTTCTATACCCTTTTGCGGTGAGTAATCACAAAAACCCTACCCTATTTCTTCATTTTTCTCTTTTCGCATTTTGGGTATATAGATGTTAAAGTTTGTGATATTGATAGTATAATTCTAAAGAATAGATCCTTTCATTAACTTAGGGTGGAGTTAACTGATCATTACTCACCAAAATCTTTGTTAAAATCCCAATTATATGAATGATCCAAGAAAGTATTGGTTCTAAGTATATATGAAATTTTGTGCAGATCTGATTGCCTTGACAGATGCAGAATGCAAGCTCATATATATCATTACATTCTTTTCACACACTAAATTATGTGCAATGAAGTAATAATCATAATTAGCTCACTCATCCTTAAAATCAAAACTAAGATTTTCAGCCGATAAAAAAAGTCACATGACAAATAATAATATTATTTCTCACCCTTCTTATAGCATCTTTAGATTTCTTGAAAAATCCTTTCAAGTTTCAACAGAACTAGATGGAAGACCTTCGATTAGACGAATGTGGTGAACAATCAGTAGCGTGTATAGTGTACACTGATAATACCTGCACATGCCAAGTCTCACAGTTATCTTCACCATCAACGCTAGTAACTTCATCAATCCCAATAATGTCTAAGGTTCTATTCACTTTCAGTAATGAATCATCATATGAACTTTTCATCTTCTGGAGTCTACTCATTTTTATTGCCTTAACCAACGCTCCTCAAAATTGGTCAGGATGTCAAAAGCTGTTGGACCATCAATTCTCAAGTGCAAATCATGCCATGGTTCTCTTGGACACCCAGTAACAAGCCCTTGCTTAGTATATAGTACACAAATAAAAAGATGGATGATGCTAATGAGCATTATATATCATTGATTGGAGTCGAAAGCTAACGAGGCTAAAGGGATGATAAGATATACCTTAAAGTTAGGATTATGAAAGTCATCTTTGTGAGTTGTTTGCAAAGTCCTAAAGAGAGAATGTTCTGGTATATCATATCTTCCAACACATAAATTGTTATGGATATCTAACTTAATTAGTTAGCAATTAATTAGTCATTCTTGTAGGGATTGTGAAACAAGCACAAGCCCTGGGTATCTTGTGGGTTGTGAAACATATTGAGGTAGACTGCCATTTTGTTCGAGAGAAAGTTGTGGCAGGATTCATCAAACTGATCCATGTTCAAACTTAGCATCAGCTTGCCGATGTCTTCACAAAACTGGTAACTCCAACCCAGTTCCACAATCTCATCTCCAAGTTTGGCATGATCAACATATACCTGCCAACTTAAGGGGGGATGTTATGAATACCTAATTTAATTAGTTAGCAATTAATTAGTCATTCTTCCTACTGTATATCAGTTAGTTAGGCTCTCAGTTCACTTATATATATATATATACACACAACTTGTAATTACTTACTTACTCAATGAAATCATTTTTTTTCTCCATTCTCTTACACATTCCAATATAAATCAAGTCCTCCCATGAAAGCTACAATCTTTTTATGTGCCCTGCATCAGCATCCACAAAGACAGTCTGTTGGTGATGGGTATAGATAGTCCCAGCTTCCTAAAATATTAGTATGTAATTAGATATATATGAACTGATGAACATATGGCATTTTTGGCTCACCTGTGTTTTGAGCAAACTATGTCCTTTTCCACCAGCTCTTGGGCAAAGAAGCACTCGAACGGAAGAGTGTCTGAAGAAATGGCGAGTGTTCTCATCGTGAGTGTCCATTGGTCCAACCTATGTATTAGAATAATTTGAAGATAGTGTTAAGAAACTAGTTACAGTACAAGGTATCATCTGATGCATAAGGTAATCAATTACATTATTCACATCCAAACATAAATTAATTTATTTTATTAAATCCTACAAAGTTATCAAATATGTTTGCAACTAATATGGAAGCTCTCAAATCATGTATTTCAATGTGGGAGTGATGAAACTCAAGATAGCACAAAAATCAAAATGGCATTTGCTCCTATGATACTATTAATATATGTATAAAACTATAGATTGAATAACTGTCCAAAATCAGCTAGGCATGACAAAAAGCTTAATTAAAACAATAACAACATAAGTCGTGGCAGCAAGCAGAATCACTAATACAAAGCTTATTTGAAGTTTGGTTTATTGTCGTTTTCTGACCAAGGAAGCTTTTGGAAAATAGGATCATCCCACACAAGGAACAAAACTCTCACACCTTCGTGTGGTTTGGCTTTGAGAAGTTCACCTAAAGTGCAATCCTTTCCATCATCTCTAGTACCTCGAATCAAAGTAACATCAATGGCAGGACAAATATCTCCCAAAATGTAGTGAATAATAAATTAATTAAAAATTAAGTAAATAACAATGTAATACCTCTTATTTTCAAAAAAATTAATTATGAATAAGTTATGTTTTATTTTATTAAATTGAGCTTTTCATTATAAAAATTATTTTAGTGGAGATATTTAAATTAATCTTTATGATAATGAGTTTAGATTTATTAAGAATCTTATTCTATTTAATTAGATATTTTGTTTAATTGAAAATAAGATTTGGGTAATTAAAATTAGTGAAAATTTCATCATTTAATTCGAATAATTTGAATTTTTAGTTTAATTTTATGAATTAAGAAAATTAATCAGATTATCTCTAATTTTTAAATTAGAGTAGCTATTTGAAACTACTTGATGAGTTTATAAATAAATAGTATTCTAAAAAATAATTATATTACATTATATTTGGTTTTCACTTACAACCCTGACCCTATCACAACACACACGCTCCCTCACTTAGTTGCCGCCACCCTAACTCTAACACACTCTCACTCGCCACCCCTTACTCACGCAACATACACGCACGCAGAAAGGGAAAGATGGAGGAAAGAAGAAGATGAAGAAAGAAGGAGGGAAAGCGAGAAAATCCAAGTCTTAGGGAAGGTTTTGCCAAAAATTTTGTAAGAATTTGAGTGAAATTGAATAAATGATTATGATTGGGGAAATAAAATGATGTTCAAGTCTTTTTGGGAGAAGTTTTAAACTTAAGATGAAGTTAAAGTTAATTTGGGAACTTGAATTTGGCTAGGTTGGCATTCAATGGATGTCAATTTGGTGAAAATGAGTTTTGGAGGATTTTCTAATGGTGTAGAAAAATTAGCACTATGGCAAATTTTTAACCTAGCTTTGGAGGGTCATAACTTGATGCCTAAAATTTGAAAATTTATGAAACTTATTTTGAAATAAAATTGGGGATGTATATTATGTTGTCTGTGAAGAACGGAAGCAAAATGATTTTTGTACTAAAAGTTATGATCCTTTGAATTTTGGTGGTTGAAGTTGAATTTTGTAGATTATGCAACAGTGCCTAGTTTCGTGCGTATGCATGATGGCAAAATTGCGCGTACGCATGTAGTCTGCGTAAGCACCAATGTACATATTTTCCAAAAATGCTGTTTTTTTTTTCTATTAAGCTTTTTTGGCGAGTTTGTAACCCTTTATAACCTCCGTATGGAGTCTAGTAAATATTGTAAAGGCTTTGAATATGTTGGGTGGATATAATGAGTTTTATTGAATGACAAAAATTTATTAAATGAGATATAAACATTGTGAGGACAGTGGCTTTGTCCTACTCACGGATTGATGATGATAATTGTTTTAATAACAGATGGGATTATGATGAATTATAACTTATGAAATTGATTAAGATTGTGATTATAATAATTGATTGGTAAGGACGTGGATTTTATCCTGCTTACATAGTGTTGCTTTGAGACACTTACACCTGACAAGAATTGTGGTTTTGTCCCGCTTGTTCAATGCTGTAGTATAGACATAGGGACTGTGGTTTTGTCCCGTTCACGGTAAGGACAGTGGTTTTATCCCGCTCACAGTTTGAGTATGAAAGGTGAGAAAGGTGAAAGAGCACTCTCCCTACGAGTTTTGATTATATATGCATGAGATTTTATTCATCTCCATTCTCTCTCTAGTTGCAAGGTGATAGGGTACTCTCTCTACGAGACTTGTTTCTTCATGCATGAGATATTTTTTCTCCTGAGGATGCTCATCAAAGAACTAAGGTTCAGATTAGCTATTGGATGTGTCGAGTCTGGAATATAACCGACACACGCCCAGTAGGCCAAGCATACATCATGTGCATTTGTTTGTAATTGTTTGGGCTTGCATAATTGCTTGGTTTGCCTAATTGATAATTTGTTTAACTGCTAATTGTGCTACTTGTCATAATTATTTTCTATGTGTGATTATTTGTTTGACTATTTGATTACTTGTGATTGTGATTATTGGTTCAGATTTATTGTGAAGTGTTGTGACTTGTAAGAGATTGAGTATATGATTAATTGAATAGTAAATCTTGAAAGAAATAGGAAGTGAATAATATGCCCAATGATCAAAGTTTAAAAAAATTAAACAACAATAGAATTAAATTAGTTAATTTTGAGAAGAGTAAAGTATTGTTTTTGTCCCCAACGTTTGGTAAGTCCCAAAGTTGTCCCTAACGTTTCAATCATCCTATTTAAGTCCCTAACGTTTCAAAATTGACTCAATATTGTCCTGCCATTAGGATCCGTTAACAGAATTGACGGCAGGACAAAATTGAGACGATTTTGAAACGTTAAAGACATTAATAGGACGAAAACGTTGGGGACAAAAATGATACATAGAAATACATTTTAATTTTATCCTTCAATAATATCAATTTTTTACTATACACAGTATTCAATTATTTTTTAATCACATCTAAGTAAATTACACTTAATCTTATTACTTCATTCTAAATAAATTAATGTTTTTTTATAATTTTACTCTTAAAGATTTTTAGTTATCATGAAATATTTGTAGAATGATTAGTATATAAACTTACGGAAAAAAATAATATATATACAATAAAATATAAATTATATCTTTTGTCTCTAATGGATCAAAATTCTTTAAAATTATAAAAAAATAATTTTATTTAAAATAAAAATAATGTGATTAAGTGTAATTTATTTAGATGTAATTAAAAAATAATTGAATACTATGTACAGTAAAAAATTGATATTATTGAAAGATAAAATTGAATTAAAAAATATTTTTATGTATCATTTTTGTTCCCAACGTTTTCATCCTATTTAAGTCCCTAATTTTTCAAAATTGTTTCAATTTTGTCCCACCGTCAATTCTGTTAACGGATCTCTAACGACAGGATAACATTGAGTCAATTTTGAAACGTTAGGGACTTAAATAGGACGATTGAAACATTAGGGACAACTTTGGGACTTACCCCAAATGTTGGAGACAAAAATGATACTTTACTCTGAGAAAATGATAGTTCAGAAAAAAGATTCATTAGAAGAGCAATGACCACTGCTGTAAAACAAACTTTTTTTTATATATCTTTCTATGAGAACTTTGAAATTCTTCTACGGAGACCTTTGGGTTAGGTTTCACCCCCTACCGCCCTATATTTTTCAGAAAAATGGAAGAGGAAGCCTGTGAAGAGTTTACTGAGCTTTTGAACGTGCATTAGTTTATTTGTAGATTTGAATTTGTTTGATTATCTTATATGTTTTCCCTCGCCTTTGTTATCTATATTTACATTTTGTAAAGAGTGATATAAGTGGTGATTTTATAATATATGTTTATGATGAGTTTGGAAAACTCTAACTTAAATTGATGATGATCAAACATTATTAACAGCAAAATTATTAATTTATCTTTGATCAATATATGTTTAATTAAAATAATTTTTGCTGTGCAGTTTTCTTTATGGGCCGAACAGAGAAGAACAAATTTAAATAAGCCCATTGGAATAATTCTCATTCAGCCTTGATGTTAAATTATTGTGAACATAGTGGCTGAAACTATGTTTTGTTTAATTGGGCCAAATTGATCCATTACTTGTTGCAAGCCCAAGTTAAACATATTTTGCCATACACTCCTATGCATGATCCGAAAACAATCCATCAGGAAAGCAAATGTTGATATTTGCCTATGCCCTCCAACGGATCTCAATTCTAACCATGTGATGGATTTCAAATTCATTCAATTATCATTTATTGCATGGGAACTATGAGAGAGAAATTGACAAATTGATTTGATGGTGATTAGCAATGCTACACGCTACTCCACCTAAGGGAAGTAAAAGTAACTCACTTTAATTAATTTATTCAAACACACTTGATTGCTTTTCTTCATACTCTCTTCTCTCTCATCTCTTTCCTTCTCTTCGGTCCTTACACAGCAAACCATGGAGACTTTGAGCTATCAAAAAGAAGGGAAGGCAAGCTACAAGACCATCTCAATGATGGCAAGAAAACATAAAAAATACAGTGGCTAAGATCTTTAAACCATGAAAGGAAAGATATGGTGATGGGATCTCAGCCTCTCCATACCAAAAATGGTTAAGGAGATTCGGCCAGCAGGAAAGAAGATCTTGGAGGAGATGGCTTGTCACCACTTTTGAAGTTCACTCATCACAGAAGGTAGCTAGGGTGGCTGCATGAGGAAGGAAGCAAAAGTGGAGCAGAAGAAGTTATCATCATCATGAAGTATCAAGGGCCAAAAATCCATCTTGGAGAGCAAGCCAAGGATGGAGAGCTCAGATTGATGAAGAGTGATGACCAAGAAAGGACTAGAGGTAATTGCATGTTGGTTATTGCATGGATTATCTCTTCTCTCTCTCTGGCCGAACCGGTTTTGTTATTGGAGAAGAAAAAGTTAGCTTGGTTTTTGGCTTCAAAAGTGGAGGCTTCCCTCTTCTATAAAAAGAGAGAACAGCCACTGTTTGGAGTAAGGAGAAAGTGTGAGAGTGCAAGGCACAGAGTTCTCAGAGCTACCTGAGCTAACAGATTTCTCTTCTCCTTCAATGTATTCTGTTTTATAATTTTTTTTGTTTAATTTTGTCATGTCTTGAGTCTCATGGAAAAAGGCAAACAGTGAGGTTTGTATGAAAAATCCATAGAGCGGAAAAAGGCAGAGAGTGCAAAATTAAAAGAAAAAGTCATAGATGTCCTTAGAGTTCCTTTGTTCATCTATGTTGTGTTTCATGATTCTGTGGGAATCCCCTTGTAAGTTGGGTTAGCACTTTACAGTTTGTAATCAGGAAGATTATAGTGAAATTCCATCATGTTTGTGATGAGACTGGATGTAGGCTGCACTGCACTTAGCAGCTGAACCAGGATATATCTGGGTGTAATTTTCTCTCTTCTCTACTCTATTTCTGTTTCCACTGCACAGGAGCAAAAACTAAAAATATCTCGTGTCAAGTGACGAGACAAAAAAAAAAGTCTCGTGGCTGGGGACGAGACAAAAGAAAAAGTCTCGTGGCTAGTTACGAGATAAAAAAACAAAAAGTTTCCAAAATTGGTTTCAAAGGCCAGCAAGTATTTTCAAGCAAAAAGGGGCTAAGATTCAACCTCCCCCCTTCTCTTAGCCACTGATAACCATCTGTTTGTATATTATTTGTATACATTATCTTGTAAATGTAAAAGTGTACCGATGATTTGTATGTATATACGTATAAAAGAAAAATATTACCGGTTTTTCAAAGAAAAAATAATAAAATTTGTAGGTAAAGGCTTCTACTTATTATAGTTATATATAGTTGAGTGGTCGTAATATACTTATGATAGTTATGTTATAGCTATCAGAATGGCACAACTGGAAGCATTTCATTCGGGTAATACGGGTGTTACAAACATCAGGCCAAAAACTAATCCACCACGATACTGAGCTCTATTTAAGGATTTATCGCTGGTCAATAGTTTGCTGCATGCACAAGGCGGGATTCGAACTCCCGACAATTGGTTAAGCGGACTAATGAGCTAACCACTAGACTAATCTAATTTGGTTTATACACAAAAAATATATAATTTACACACCTGAATCAATACAATTTGCACTCACATTTTTCAAAATTTACACATATAAATAACAATTTAGTATTTATGATGACTAAATCATAGCCAAATTTATAAAAAATTAATAGTCACAGAAATAAAATTTTTCTATTAAAAATTCAGTCTCTTTCCCGTCCCAGTTGATTGGTAATAATTAATACAGTGGACTAGATGATTTAATAATGACGAGGAAAATAACAACAAAAATGTTATAATATAATAGTATACTTGATTGAGATTAGTAGTGCGATATCCAAATACATGGAGGAAATTCAACACAACTAAGGTGTTAAGGTGAGAGTAAGGTTGCGAGAACAGAATCAGTCAAATGAGCTGGTGGAGTGATTGGTTTAACAATTCAGTGGTTTAATTGTGGTTCAATCAAAATTTAACCAATTTAATTAAATATAAAATAAAGTTATAAAAATTTTAATATATAATTTTTAATATTTAAATTCAATATATATTCAAGTAAACAAATACCGAAATCACAAATATACAGTATAAATTACATATAGCAAAACAAAATTTCAGCCAAAAAAATATATCTTTAAAGTTTAGAAGTTCATATGAAGTAGATTATCCAAAAAAAACTTGTTATTAGCGTTAATGTGTAATTTAGTTTTTCAAAATCATTAAAATTATTCTAAAAAATTTAAGAAAGTACCATCAACTATCAACAAAATTATTACAGAAGTAATAAAATAAAAGAATAACAAAAGAAGCAGTAACTAGATTTTCTTCTGTTAATCAACCGAGTTAAATAGTCAATCAAACTGAAATTATCACTGCTTTTTGACAATTACAACAACCAAAATTTATTTTATCCAACAATCAGAATCCAAAATTAAAAACAACAATTCATAATCATTATAATTAAAAAATAAAAAAATAAATTGAACTACTGAAAAACTCAAGAAAGAGGGAGAGTAACATAATCAAACTGTGTAATTTTTCACAACGACAGAGAGAGACAGCCAAGAGTCCACGGCAATAGAGAGAGGGATCAAACTTCGAAGACAGAGACAAGCGAAGACGACGAGGACAGAGACGATTACAGGGCGGCCGACGATGACAGAAGTGGGTTTGACGACATGACGAGGACAGAGACGACAACTTCCAAGCAGAACTGGCGATGCGAGGAGAAGGGATCTTGGAGAAGAGGGGGCGGCTGACGACGACGAGGACAACGGGGCTTGACGACACCACGAGGACAGAGAAAGCGACACTTTAGCGCACCAGGTTTGTTGGCCTTCCCTTTGTGCTTTCGTTCTCACTTGTGGAGTCATTGCTTCTTTTTTATACTTTCGTCATCTATTTGACCCTTCTGCAACTTCTCCAAGGTTGGTTTCTTTGTTTTCTTTTTGTTTTTCTATCATTTGCATTCCGTCTTCCGTTTGATCCTTCTGCAACTTCTCCAAGGTTGGTTCCTTTGTTTTCTTTTTGTTTTACTATCATTTGCATAAGATGTTTGCGTTTCTTCTTGCTTGCTTTCTGAAATGATTCGTTTCTTGTATGCCTTATTGGTTTTGTATTGTTTCTTGTTGATAGCTTATGGGGATAGTGCTTTTTCCTATTTTGTTAGTTGAATGTACCTTGTTTTTTTTTCTTGAAAGATTATTTCTTGTATATAGTTTTTTTTTCACGGTATCCCCCAACCCGATAGGTCAAGGATTAATTCGTCGCGGATCTGAGCTCTATTTAAGGGTCTGCCGCTGGCCAATGGGTTGCTGCATGCACAAGGCGGGATTCGAACATCCAACACTTGTTTAAGCGGACGAGTGAGTTGACCACTTGACCAACCCAAGTTGATTATTTTTTGTATATAGTTGTTTTGATGACTTATAGCTTCTAGGACACTTTTGAGGAAATGGCTGCGGCTTTCAAGCGATTGGTGCAATTGAGAACGAGTTGAGGGATTGCTATAATACAATTTTCGGGCTTTGGGTCCTCAAAATCGTTTTCTTTCAACTCAAGTTTTAGGTCATTTTCATAGTTGACGGAATTAGATCAATAATGGTTATTCATTGTTGATATATTTTCCATTGTAATATACGTTTTCTTTCAACTCAAAATCGTTTTCTTTCAACCCGACCCGTGAACACCCTTAGGTGTGACCTCATTATCCACGTGTCTTTTTTGCTAATTTTAACATGCAATTACAAGTTCACAACATACTATGAGAGATAAACACCACAAAATCCTGTGTAATTTGGTTCCCTGCCGTTATCTTTTTCTACTTGGTGATTGAGTCTTTGTTTTCTATTTTGGTAATTTGGTTCCTAAACATATGGTTAATGTTGCTAGCGTGCATTGTAATTTACGATCGAATAGTAGAATCTGTTTGAGTGTCGTTAAATTATTAAAAAAATATCTTTTTTATTTTTTAGTATGTGCTTATTTAGGTATTATTAAGTTGATAAAAAATATATTTTTATTTTTTAATGTATTTAGTAAATTTTAATAATAAAAGTAAAAATATTATTAAAAAAATCTTTTTTGTAAAGTTATCATTTATATATTTTAAAAAAAATTCTTAAAAAAATATTTTTCACATAATAAATAAATAAAAAAATATTTTTATATTATTATAATTAATAATAAATTTTTTTTTTGTATAATCCAAACATAAAATTACGTTTATTTTTTTATAAAATTTTTTTAAAAAGAATTAAATTTTTTTTTTTTAAAATTTACTCAAACAAACTTTATATTTGACAAATTTTTAATAATAAAAATAAAAATACTACAAAAATTAAAAAGCTTTTTAAAAGATATAATTTATATATATTTTAAATATTTTTAACATAATAAATAAATAAAAAATATTTTTATACTGTTGTATTTAAATATAATTGATAAATAAAAATATATATATTTTTACATAAAATATTCAAATAACAAGCTACTTTTATTATCTTAAAAAATAAAATAAAAAATCACATAATTTAAAAAAAAAAAAAAAACTCACGTATATATATATATATATATTCTTTTGAGTCCGCTATACATGATTCTCTTCTCTTGAATAAGATAAAATTGAGAATTTCGTGTTAAATCCCTTAAGGCTTAAATTGTCACTCTACACCTTCTCCCCTGTTTGATAAGCTATGTTTCGGTTCACTGAAATTTTGCCTGAAAATGCCTTGTACTTATCGATGCTACTTTTTGTGTATTTATTATTTAGGGGCGAAAGACAATAATTGATGTTACTTGCATCTTAGTGCGTATGTCCCACCACCTCCTCTGGAATAGCAAGAAATTGAGTTTTTATTTTTTCTAATTTTGCTACGGTTGATTATAGTAATTGCATTTTCTTTTGTTTTTCTAAGGTCCTGTTGACAGAGCATGCAGATGACACTTGTTATCAATCACTTATGGCTGCTATCCTAACCCTGCTAGTGTGCTTTTAGCCATTTACAGAAAGCACTCGGAAGAAGTTAAAATAGTTGGACTAGTTATGGTTTTTATTGTTTTTTAGTCGTCAAACTAGTTATGTGACTTAGTATTAAGTTATGGAGGATATACTCAAATAACTTAAAAAATTTTGCATGGGACATGTTTACCTCTAAAAAAAATTTTATTACATCGAGATTTTTAAATTCTATAAAAATAAAATATATAAATTTTTGCATTACATTTTTTAGAATTTATTTATTCAAATAAAAATATATGATAAAAATTTATATATCTTATTTTTATGAAGTTCAAAATTTTTGATGTAATAATTTTTTTTTAAAACAAAAATATTTGCTACAAAATTTGTAACCTATTTGAGTATATACTACAAGTTATTTTAAAAAGCAAAAATTATGTAACATCATTCGTTCTAAAATCTAAACCATAGTGGTTTCTGAGTGTAATAGCCACAGAAGCTCAAAATGGTTGAAAAAACAACCTGGAATTCGAGAAGCATAAACTAACATCTCAACAGCACTAGGGAACTTGCTTCAAAGTTCAAACTTGAAGATATGCTACTGCAGAATCAGAATTGGGAAATCAACTAGAAAAAGGTAGGCATCATAAGATAACACAAATAAGAGAAATAAACAAATAAATAAATAATAGATCGAAATCGTCTCTTGTTATTTACTTACATGGAAGCGGAGGTTAAATTATTAATTAATAAGAGTTAGCCAGCAAAATCAATTGACCTTACCCCGAATATTGTAGGTAGGTCCTGCTGTTTCTCCTCTTATAACATCTCCGTCATACTTCTAACTTCTCAGTACTAAACTACACGCGTGCTGCTATTTACAAAAATGAAAGAAAAAAAAAATTAAAAAAGGGTTTAGCAGTGATTAACTGATAACTAATTAATTCAAGTTCGAATGTAGTGGACGTCCCCTGAGCGTTGATCAACATGCTTAATCCATCTCTTACCATTATTACCCCTGACTGCTGATTGTGAATTGACCGAAGTACCCCCGGTGGTGGCGGAGGAGGAAACATGCGCCATGTCAAGCCCCTTCCCCACCGGAAGAAACACCGAACGAACAACACCACGGCTTGAACCATGTCCTCCCAGAAGGTTCCTCCATTTGACGGAAGACAAAGAAAAACCCGTGTTCTTGCACAAGAGCACAGCACCATTGTTGCTCAGCTTCGCCAGCCTCAGAACTCTCGGGAAATCCTTTCGCCGTGAATCCACGACCAAAAAATCTATCCCGGTCAACTCAGCCATCACCTCCTCCGGTTCACCCACCATGATCTCCGGTAACATCCCCGCCTCTCCCATGCTGGCGGCGTACTCTGATCTGGACCTCTCGTCGGGGACTATGCAGACGTGTCTTCCTCCGGTGTGGCGCCTGGCTATGGCTAAACCAACGCTAGTAGCGATGAGGCCTCCCTGCGACCATGTCTCCACGATGACCTGCGCGTTCCAGCCTGCAGCCATGGCGGAAACCATTTCCGCCACCCCTGATTGACGGTAAAGCTTGCACTGCTCATAACGAAATTAGAACAAAGTTAGGACGCCAGAATGCGTAAATTGGAGAGATCAATGAAGCAAAAAAAAAAAAAGGGTAGTTGTTGTTATACTTACTGATTTAACAGTGTCGATGTATGCGTTAGATGCTCTCTCTGGCGACCAAACTAGTTTCATTTTCTGTGATCTGTGGTGTGTGTTGAATGTTGAATGTGTCTGTGAATCGAAAAGAAAGGAGGTTGTGGATGGGAATATAAAGACAAGGACCGTTGACCTTTTTTAATCCTCGCCAAATCTAACGTACGTCTTGTATTACGACAGCATTAGCATTTAGCATTTACCATTTCTTTTACTTTCATTTATTTTATTATTGTCTTTAAGGAGAGTTGTAAATGCAATTACGATGTCTAGTGTTGTGTCACTTTTCTTTGTTAACCGAAGGTGGAAATTATATTAATTAATTGGTAAATAGTGAGGCTGGCCCGTTCTTCATGGCATCATTGACAATTGAGACAAAAGGCAGAGCACTCTGCATCAATCTTTTTCATTCAGTTTTTTTTTTTGTGACTAAAAAAAATATTAAAAAAGATTAAGTATACATTAAAATAAAAAATATTAAAGATATATTAAAAATTAATTATAAAATTAATAATTATATATTTGTATAAATACATATTATTTAATTTATTTTTAATAAATATTTTAATATATAATTTATAGCAGTGATTAATTTAGTCACTAGTTTTTAATGCAAAGGTAATACCGTTGTTGTTTTGTATATCTAATGTTGATGGTTTTGGGTAATGGTGGTGGTAGTTACCTTTTTCGTTCTACTTGTAAATGCTTGCGGGCCAAGGCCACTACTCTCTCCTGGTTGGATAGCGCATAAAATATCCAAGTGCCCCCAAAATATCAATGTTTCCCGTGTCTATATTTAATAATTTATGTCTATTGAGTTTGAATGTCATCGCTCTTTCTTAATTTGTTTTTCATAATTAACACTCAAATTATGCATACATTTTCCTACATATCTAATTTACATTTTAGAAGAAGTCATATTTTAAAATTAAAATTAACTCTAATGATTTGACAAGTTGTCTAGTGAAGAAATTTAAATTAAAAACATGATATTTTATGATTGGAAGAGATTTGCATAATTTATCAAGGAGTGATGCTGACTTGGGCGAGAGGTTAAAGACCTGAACGCTGAAATGGAAAAGTCCACAAGGAATGAAAATGGTTTAAAGTAGGAGCAATTTCAAGTCATTATTTCGAAAGAAAAGAAGTACTAGTCAGAGGATTTTTGTGAGGTCACTGCATCCGTAACTGTAATTAGAGTATCAAATAGGCAATAGAATGATAGATGAAGGATGATAATCATCCTAGTGCGACACAAAATTGGCATGAAAATATAATATTTTTTTCTGGTGTCTGATGAAATATAATTTATTTATAGCTAAATTATAGAGTTTGAATAACGTGATTTTATTGAACTGATTTTAAGTAAAATTGAGTTTGTGTTAATATAATTTATATTCGACAATTTTATACTAAAACTAATTTTGGGGCAAATGACCCAAAAAGTGAAATGAAAATTAAATTTATATAAATTTTTTAAAACAAAAAATGTTATGTGCATGCTTTCATACATAAATTTATGTAAATCGAATTAGATTAATTCAATTTAGTTATTTTAGTAATAAATTAAATAAGTTTGGGTTGATTTAATAAAGTTTGAAATATACCTATAATAAATTGAATATATAGACTTTGAATTACATCCATGATTTTTGTTTACAGTAATTCGAATGGAGTGAATTTGAAGTGAATTCGAATTGGGTATTAGTAAATCGAAATAGGCTGTTTCGATTTACTTGGAACGATGATATTGGTAAATCGAAATAGAGTGCTTTGATTTATTGGATGTTTACCTACATAAAGAGTTCGAAGTTAAATGCTTCAAATTACATTTAACTTCATTTTAGAGAAAATTTTCACCCAAAAACACCTTGAGATTTAGACTACGAAAATAAAAGATGATCTAAATCATATCTATCAGTTAAACGGTGTCGTTCATATTGCTCGTTCTATCCATGAAGAGATTAGTTTCCAAAATTGAATATCTTTAAAATATAAATAATAGTTTGTGATGTTAAGTCGTTTAGAATTTTATTATGTGCGCAATTGAGATTTGTAATTTTGCAAGTGATTTAGTGTTGTTAGAATTTTAAAAGTATAATGTAAGGTAGAATAGTATTAAACCATGGTTAGTTATAGTAGTAGTTAATTAAATTAGAGATTTTTTGAGAATTTAGGATTTACTAATGTAGATTTCAAATGTTATATTAAATGGTCAATAGAAATTTGGCAAGGATTTAAATTAGTTTAATTTTTTAATATTAATTTAATTCCTAAACATTAGGTTAACGGACAGTAATTTAATTTATTTTTATTTTAGTTAAAATTAATTTAGTTTGGGTTAAAAAAAATTTTGGTGAGTTTAATTTATTTAAAGTTAATGTAATTTAATACTTAAATGTTAGTTTTTAAATTAATATAATTTAATTTATTTTGTTTTTATAGTTCGCGTATTGAATATTAGATTAATTATGTACTGTTAGAATTTAATTTAATTTGGTTTAATAGAACTTAATTAAATTATTTATCGTTAGGTTATTTATGTATAGGAATGCAACATAATTTATATTAATGTTTATTTATAGTAGAGTTGTCTGTTTTAGGGTATTATGAATCAAAGTTGGATATCATTTTGTTGAGAAGGGTCTGAATTTGTGATGGTTTTTTAGTGAATTGGTTTCTTAAATGTGACAGTTTTAAAAGAATTTTTTTTATCGTTATACAGCTACATCGATGTATCACTAGCATGAGGAGGCAGGATGGTATGCTGATGCATGAGCATCATGTTGTATTTTCTATACTTTTTCATATAAGAAATTAGTATTTAAAGCTTAATTTTGGAAGTGTTTTGGTGCTTAAGTCGTATATGACTTTGATCTTTTGATTTAATGAATGTTGTAGGAAAGGAAAAAAAGAAGAAGCAAAAAGCACAAAACAAACTCAAAAGAAGCAAGAAAAGTCATCAAGGAAGTGTCTATAGTGGCCAATAAAAGAGAGAAAAGTGAAGCGTGAAACAGAGAAGAAACAGGGGAAGGCAAGAGTAGAGAGCTGGCAATGCTAACGTTGCATGCCACGAGCGCCAGAGGAGAGCGTTATTGGCGCTAACGCTAGCCTTACAAACGCCATGCAATCACCAGTGTTAGCAACGCTAACGCTGGCCCAATAATGCTTGCGACCCTTGGCAACCTGACCATGTCCTCTTCAAAGGAGTATAACTTGAGTTACAAAGCTCCAAATGAGGTGATTCTAGTGGCATTGGAAAGTAGGAATCTAGAGATTTCCAAGCATATATGGCACTACATAGTGGACACTAAATCTGAGGGAGAAAACTTACCCCAAAAGTGCAAAGATGAACATAGCATCAACCTGTATTAAGGCCAGCTGACCTCTTCACCTTTCATGGAGTATAACTCGAGCTGTAAAGCTTCAATTGATGCGCTTCTAAAAGCATTGAAAAGTAGACATCTAGAACTTTCCAAAAATATATAATAGTATAGGGTAAAAATTAATTTTGGGCGTCATAAGCGGGCGTTTTCAACGCTAACGTCACCATGCCAGCGCCAGTTTGGGCGCTGGCAGCGCTAATGTCACCTTGCCAGCGCCAGTTTAGGTGTTGACAGCGCTAACGCTGCCCTCAAAAGTGCCTGCAACCCATGACAACATGACCTTGTCTTATTCAAACGAGCATAACCTGAGTTACAGAGGTTCAATTGATACGCTTTCAGTTTTGTTGGAAAGATGACATTCAGAGCTTTTCAACGATGTATAATAGTCTATAGCGGGCATGAAATTGTAGCACAAATAATAGGCATCTTTAAGCCCCAAAAACACTTAACAAAGCATCCATAGCGTTGTTAACGCTAACTTTGGGCCACCAATGGCAGTTTGGGCGTTGGCAGTGCTAGCGCTACTCCAATAACGCCAAGCACCCTTGGACCTCACCTTTGCTCAATTAAATTCACTGCAAGTCTACTTAAACTTCAAGCAAGTAAGCCCACAATTGTCAACCAATCAAGGCCACAAGAAGCATCTAGAATAGTTAATTTTCATTTCATTGTAATTTGCTTTCAATTTCATTTAAGTTTGTAATTTATGAGAGCCTATAAAAAAGGCCTTAGTTTCATAGAATTAGGCATTCGGCGGGAGAGGGGTCTTCGGACTCTCCCTTCACACACTCTTCTTCTCTTCCATCTCTTTCTTACATTGTAAATATTTAGTTATGAACCACTAACTCTTTTCATTGGGAAAGAGAGCTCTATTGTAATTTAATGGGTTGATTTATTTTCATTCTTCATCTTTAATTCTTCTTTTATTGTTGCATTGGAGAGAGTCTTTGTGCTTCATAGATCCAATTACTATCGAGAGAGGGATTGGATCTACTTGAATTTTATGATGAACTTGAGAAAGGAGTCATGAAATTTAGTTTGAGGCTCTTCTCTCATAATCCTCTTGATCAATATATTCTTAGTCCGGTATGTGACATGTAACCACTTTGAATTGAGATCTTGAGGGTTGTGTGGCCTTTGAATTAGAAATTGAACTTCATCTCTTCTCATGACCAATTAGATCAAGAGATTGGAAATTGATCAAATTAAGAGAAATCAAATCACCAAAAAATTGGGGTTTGGTTACTTATGATTTGCCAAGAGATCAATGATTGCATGATTAAAGAGGAGATGAGAATTGTTGATCCTGAGAGTGCAATATCCCTTGATCCCAATGCTTTCTTTTTATTTTTACTTCTAGTTATTTTATCGTTCCGTCATTTACTTTCTTACACTTTACTTTCTTGTAGTTTCTATTCCTTATAATTTAATTTCCAGCACTTTATTTTCTTGTACTTTACTTTTACGTCATTTACTTTTCTTACTCTTTATTGCTTTATTTTACTTTCTAGTCAATTACATTTCTTGTTGCTCATCACTCCAAATTGAACCGTCTAACTAGAATAATCAATTCACTATTGATTGCTCAATCCTTTAATCCTCGTGGGATCGATCTCACTTTGAGTGAGTTTTATTACTTGATACGTGATACAAGGATTTACACCGGTTCGGAATTTCACAAAATATTTACGTTGTTAGTATAGTCCAAACCGATAGTCAATCCTCAAATCAAATTAAATTTGGTTGTCACAAGTAACAAACCCCAATAAAAATTAACCGAAGTATTTAGACTCCGGGTCGTCTCACAGGGAATTGCAATGAAGTAGTCAATTATTGGCTATGAAGGGGTAAGGGGTTGGTTTTTTTATATTTTTGCAAGAAAATAAATGGCAAGAAAAATTAAATGACAAGAAAGTAAAATGACAAGAACTAATAAAATAAAGGAAAAGTACTCTTGGCTAGACATAGGTAATTGAGATCACTATCCTTGTCTACAAACCAAATATTGATAATTATGAGGGTCCAACCCATTAAGTCTACTTCCAAAAGCTTTAAGTACGTGATATCTACTCCTAAGCTTGAAGTAAGTCAAATAGGCTTGATCACATCAACCCATAAGTCCCAACCTATCTACTAATTAAATTAGTAGTGGGTTAGTGTCAATGAGTATCAAATTGATCACCAAGGATTCTCAAATCACCAATTCAATGAGACCCAATGACTCAAGGTCACTCAATTCCCTTAGCCTAGGCCAAGAGTCAAGAGAACTACTCAAAAACTAAAGAAAATATTTCATCAAACATCTAGAGTGCAATAAAAGTAAACATCATAAATGGCAAAAATCAATAAAGTCTACCGACTACCAATTGCAAGAAAAGTAAGAACACAACTCAAATCAACAATAAAAAGAACATCAAACATTAAATTTCATTAAATGTAAATCAAATCCTACATGAGTTCATCGTCATAAAAGAAACATAAAAGAGAATCAAGTAGTAGGAACAAGAAATCATAAAAGAAATAAGATGAGAACATGGAATTAAGCCTAGATCTAAGATGGAAATATCCTAAGAACCCTAATTCTAGAGAGAAGAGGGAGCTTCTCTCTCTAGAAACTAACCTACATGATGCCAAAACTACAAATAATTGCTCCCCCTTTGCTTGGACTTCAATTCTGCATGAAATACACTCAGAAACAAGTTGGATTTGGGCTTGGGCAGTTCAGAAATCGCCCCAGCGTTTTGCCTTTAAGTGGGTCACGTGCTGGCTTCGGCGAGTACGCGCCATGTGCGCGTGCTCGTCGATTGGCTATTTCTTCATACGTGCGGACGCGGCATGTACGCGTGCGCGTCTCTATGCAAAACCACTTCTGCGCGTGCGCGCCTTGTTCACGTGCGCGTCCTTATGTGAAATCACTTCGGCGCATGCGCGCCTTGTACGCGTGCGCGCCTATTGATGCATTCCCAATCTTTGTTTCTTCATGCATTCTCTATTTTGTATGATTTTCTCCTCATTTCTTCCATCCAATACTTGCCTTATGAACCTGAAATCACTTAACAAACACATCAAGGCATCGAATGAAATTAAAGTGAATCAAAATCACCAATTTAAGGGTCTAAAAAGCATGTTTTTACACTTAAGCACAATTCAAGAGAGAATTACAAAACCATGCTATTTCATTGAATAAATGTGGAAAAAAGTGATAAAATTTCCTAAAATAAGCACAAGATAAACCACGAAATCGGGGTTTATCAATATGACCCGGTATACTTGCCGGTAGTTATGCGGAATTAAAATTTTTTCGTATCATATGCCTCTAGAAGACAGAATCATATTGTACTTGCAGATGGCCAGATTAGCCCATCTTGCGAGGCTCAACGACCACTGGTTTAGGTTGGATAAGCCGCTAGTCAGTGCATTTGTCGAGTAGTGGCGGTCTGAGACTCATACCTTCCACATGCCTTTGGGGAGTGCAAGATTATGCTTCAGGATGTTGCGTACCATTTAGGCCTCCCCATCGACAGACAGTACGTCAGCGGTTGCCTGACGGACTTCGAGCGGTTCATTGATGGCGAGTGACTAGCATGAGATTGGTTCCAAGAGTTGTTAAGTATATTGCCTCCGGCGGACTGCATCGACAAGTTCAGTGTGAAATGAACTTGGATGCAGGAGACATTCAGTTACCTTCCTCACGGAGCATACGAGAAGACAATCAGGAGGTATGCGAAGGCTTACATCATGATGCTATTATCCACCTAGATCTTTGGTGACAAGTCCAATACACGCATACATATCCGGTGGCTACCGTACGTAGCAAGATTAGAGGACATGGGTGGAGACAACTAGGACTTTGCCGCTTTGTCGTGGTTATACCAGTGCTTGTGTCGTGTGGCCAACAGGAATATGGTTAAGTTGGTCGGTCCTCTGCAACTCCTCCAGTCATGGATCTTTTGGCTCTTCCCGGGTTTCAGGCCCGATGGTTTTGAGGCCTTTCATTGGCCGTTGTCAATGAGGTACTCACCGTTTATGATTGTCATGTTTAGTAATATATATTACAGATTATTGTCGTTGTTAATAACAAGTTTTTTGTGTCAGGTAGTCCGGTTATCAGTCCACATCGAGCGAGAAGGAACCTAGAGTCGCGCATTGGAGACTCAGGATAGATTTACTCCAGCCGAGAGACGTGAGTGTTTTAGCTTTCAAGCATTCATTGTTGGTGTTTCTTTAAACTACTTACTGGATGTAAATTGACTTGCAATGCTCTTCATTCTTTACCAATTCACGTAGATGCCATATAGCACACTAGCTATGGTTCAGATAGTTTATCTCAAGATCCTAGAGCCTCGACATATGGCACTATGGAGGGCTGCCACGACATTGATCTATTTTGCTGTAATAGAGTGGCATCAGATGGATAGGGTGCTACCACATCTTGGTGGAGTACAGCATCGCCTACAACCTGCACTCGACATTGATTTTCTAATGTTGAAAGATGGTAGAGGCGGAGACCGGTGGTTTCCGACCACCCTACAGAGTTGTCATATACATTAGTCCAGGCGGACCGATCATGTGTTACGATTTGATGTGGTGAAAGACCCAGGACCATCAGAGGCTTACTTGGAGTAATGACATGAGCATGGGAGGAGATTCCTATCTCCGGTGTTCTTTCTCGAAGACCCCAAAGCAGATCCAATCCCAGCCGAGGCGACGCAGAGAGTTCCCGATGAGATTCTTAGGATGGATCAGGTGCCAGACATTCCTAACAAATGTCAAGTGGAGCAGAGACGTCGTGTCAGTATATGAGCCAGTGATCATGAGTGGAGATGGCTTGATAATGTGATTGACATCGTCGACAAGGCGAAGGGCGCGGTCGAGGTAGAATGCAACATATTAGGAGAGGTGACGATGACGATGGCAATGGTATGGATGATGGTGGAGGTGATAGCGGGGGTGACCAGGATGAGGGTGGAGTTGGAGGTGCTAGTGTATGTGGTGGCCTTGGAGATGATGACGGTGGTGGTGATGGGGTTGTGGATGTGGTGGTGGGGGTGATAAAGAGGGTGGAGGTTGTGGTGGGGGTGGGGGTGAGGGTGGCTTTCAGTGTGGTAGTGGGTATTCAGCAATTATTCTGTTGATGTCCCTAGTAGTGATATAGCACTGCATGAGAGTCAGACATTTACGAGCCCGGGTGAGCTCCTTTCGAATTTGCTAGGTAGCGACGGCCTTGATAGTAAGTTCGGAGGATCTCGCATCTTGGAAGAGATTAGCGTTATTATCCAGGAGGATGGGACAGCCCGCCATAGAGTCCAGGTACCCGAACATCAGAGTCCCCTTGATGTGGACCTGAACGAGCCTCCGTCAGGTCCACTGGACGAGACATTTGCCTTGGGTGGTACTCCTCCCTCAGCAGTTTCAGGCTTGCAGCTGCATCCCCCGATCGTGTAGGTCCATCCACCCCATCCGGACCGACCGGAGACGAGGATGAGGTACCTCTCGCTCAGAGAGCACAGAGGATCAGGCGTCCACACCGCTGCTTCACAAGATCGCATCTATTCTGACTATTCGGATGACTGTTTAGTTATATGTTATTACGTTGTGTATCTCTTGTCATTGTGTTGAGTTCAGGATTATGTTATGCCAATATGTTATCATGTGTTTAGGTTACGACGCTATGTTTTTATGTTATCATGCTATGTTGTTATGTTATTAGGTTACCATGCTATGTTATTATCCTATCGTGCTATTTTATTGCATACTTCTTGGATGAGATTGAAAAATATAAGCAATAGAAGTTCTTTGTAGATAGCTGTTGAAATTTCACAGGAAAAAACAGTACATGTAACAATGTACTGAAAAAGAAAATACGTTAACATTAGCAAACACAAGACATCGGACAAGACATCAATAAAGAACCACACATACACATGAAATGAAACACAAAACGACACAAACATTGCTAGGCAATAATAAACCCAAATATAGTGGACAACCAAACAAGCAACATAATAAAGAAAATACCAAACTCCACTAGGTGCTCCAGATCCCTCGATGCCTCCTCCCTGTGGATAGCTCTGCCTAGTATGACCAGGCTATCTGCATAGCCCACACTGCTTTGGTCGATCTGGATTAACCTCGTCCATACTAGTGCGAATTCTAATACTCCCCAGACGACCTTCAGATGCACGTCTCTTACTAGGATCCGGGATGATGGTAGGACCATCATAAGGCGGCCAGAAGCTTTCTGGGATGGGAGGATTAAATCTCATCTGGTAGACATTAAACACCGTGCTGAGGCGATATACCTTGTGAACATAAGTTGCCAAACTCAGGCGGGAATATACACAGCAAGCAACTACATGGTGACATGGGTAGTGAAGTGCCTGAAAGTATCCACAATCGCAAGTCCGATATCTCAACGAGACTTTGTAAGTACCAAGTGAAAAATTACCTGTTGGAGTCATCTCGGCCATATTAAACTCTGAATTATCCTTATCATACAGTGTCACTGTAAAATATCTCGATGCCTTCAGGTTTGTCTCCATTGCCTTCACACGTGACTGACTAAACTGCTGACCTATACCCAACTATACCTCAACCTTTCTTCCCTTGCAAACAAAGAGCTCTGCCAATCTCCCATAAGGACTTCACCAAAGAACAATTTGGAAGGTTCCTGACACCCATCATCATCGAGTTAACACACTCGAAAATATTTGTAGTCATATGGTCGAATCTACGACCTTCCCGATGCTAAGTCCACTTGTCATACTCTATCCTATTTGTCCAGTCATACATTGTTGGGTCTTCAGTCCGAAGGATGTCAAACCAATAATGAAACTCAACCTCAGTAGTCGGCTCTACGCATAAGCAACGTTGACTAGAAGCCTCCTGCCATCTTATCCCTTGAAACTCAATGCAAAATTCACTGCAACCAAGGTTGTCAAACTCGCGAGTCTAGGTAAACTCGTGGAGCTGACCTAGACTCGACTCGTAAACTCGACTCGTAGACTCGTACGAGTTTACCTGTTATACATTTTTTATAAAAAAATATATATATCATGTATAATATATATATTTACTCAGATATAGACATTCAAACTTAACAATTTCAACATCAAAACATATAAATTAACATAATACTACAATTGCAAGTTACAACAAGTACTCTAGATTACACATTTAAATCCTTCACAAGTATGTATCTAGTTCAACATAAAACACACAATCACACAATCAAAGCTTCATAAGACACAACCAAAACACAAAAGAAAACAATTTTTTTAAAGGGAACTTTAAGCACAATGATCTTATTGCTTCTACAACAACAATTTTGAATTCATCAGCAATATCAGACATGAAATTTGTAATATGCTTCATAAGACCT
Source organism: Arachis hypogaea (assembly GCF_003086295.3). Classification (NCBI taxonomy): domain Eukaryota; kingdom Viridiplantae; phylum Streptophyta; class Magnoliopsida; order Fabales; family Fabaceae; genus Arachis; species Arachis hypogaea. The sequence continues at coordinate 14,526,528 of NC_092050.1, forward strand.
TCTACACTTGATTCATTTCCTGTCTTTAAAAGAGTGGTAATAGCAAGTGTAGCAATGCTTCTGTTCTGGTCAGAAATTAAACTTTCCATGTCGATGTTGCAGTTAGTTACAGCCATTGGATGTGTCATTGCAACCTGCAAAGTTCAAAGCAATACTCATTAGGAATCAATGCTTAGGAATAATTCTGAGGCCAATATTTGATTCAAAATAAGCAAAGGTTAAATAAGCAAATACATTTCATTATTCCTCCCTCAATCTACTTTAATTCACTATAGTTTATACCCTCATAATAATAATAACATGAATTCTAGGACATATTTTCATTCCATAGTCGACAAACAAACTACAATCTTCATTGGAATTTGTCCTTTAAGCTAAGAAAACAGAGCACTGAAGAAAAAATAACCAAGTAAAATTCAATAACAATATCAGATCTCATATACTTGTTGTTATAAAAATAAAATGAAGCAACATTAGTTTAATTTTTTTTCAACATATCAAATCTCATTAACCAATTCTGTGTAGGATTTAAACTAAACTAAAAAAATTTAAAAAGTTAACATCAGCAATTTAGAACCAACATTGCAGAATTGATACCAAGATTGTTAATATTTGAATTTGTTTAAAAAAATTACCTTGGAGAACAGGGCAGAATTGAAGTAGATCGGCAATGAAGAACAATGGCGACAAACAGGGGAGGTGAGGCAAACGCAGTGAAGCAGAACAGGGAGGAGTGCGACGGCCTACGATGGTAGAACAGGGGCGGTGAACCTTCACTGCGTGGTGGTGGGCTCTGCGACTCTGCGTGGCCTTTACGTGGTGGTAGGCTGGTGTCGACGAGGAAGTGAGGAACCTTCACTGCGTGGTGGTGGCTGGTGGGCTCTGGCTCTGTGACTCTGCATTGGATGAGAGATGAGGGATGAGGCGAGGCGACAGGCGAGGGATGAGGATCCGTCCGGCGTTCGGCCTCTGCGTGGCGGCGCAGACGACGGTGCCGGTAGATGGTGGCGATTCACCGACGTTGGAGAAGAAGAAGAGAGTGAGGGCGAGGCAGTGAGCAGTGATGGGCTGATGGCTTGGTGTTGGTGGAGTGTGAGGGTTTCGAAATTTGGGTTACACACTTACACTCTTACCGGGTCTGGGTGGGTTAGTGGTTAGCTGTAGGTTTTTTTTTGGGCCCAAAACGACGCCTTTTTGGCAAAAATGGGCACCGAATTCAAACTCGCTGACTCGCTAGTAAACTCGCGAGTTTGAGTGATTCTGTCCGAGTCTAGCCGAGTCTACCCAGAAACGAATTTGTGTCCGAGTTAACTCGCGAGTTTGACAACCATGACTGCAACATACCTAATAGAGAATGCTTGATAAGCATCAGGTGGATTCCATCCACCATCAGGTGCTTCTAATGCCACTTTGATCCCCTTGTGCCTATCAGAGATCACGAGAATGCCTAGATGAGGAGTCATGTGCTGTTGTAAGTGAGACAAAAAAAAAAAGACTCTAACTTTGCATTCTCGCCCTCCACTAGGGCAAAGGCAATAGGAACGATATTAGAATTCCCATCTTGAGCTATCGCAACCAGCAATGTTCCCCCATATTTGCTGTATAAGTGGGTCCCGACAATACTGACCAACGGCTTACAATACTTGAATGCTTCAATGCACAGTGAGAATGACAAAAAACGTCGGTGAAACAAAGATGACTCACCATCATCCTGGCCTCCAACTCGCACAAGACTCGTTCTCAGAACTGCAATACTATCTGGCATCGTTATCTTCACATCGAGCACCCATCTTGGTAGCTTATTGTAGGCCTCCTCCCAATCACTATATATCTGAGCGATGACCTTCTGCTTGGCCAACCACAACCTCTGGTACGTATAGGTCTAAACCCAAAATGTGCCTCTGTCGCATTCTGCAGTACCTTGATGGACACAGCCGCATCAGCTCTGATCATAGGAAAGATAAAAGCAGATATCACATGATAAGCAAACTTCTTGTGATAATTGGAAATGGAGGTAGCCAAACATGTATGAGGTCCATTATACCGTCTGACCTCCCAGATACTCATTTGACGCCGTAGCATGATCTGAATCAACCATCTGCAACTATTTTCGAACTTCTTATACTTGCCTTAGTACTTGTCATGGTCTGACTCCATCCCTTTGTACTCAATCCCCCGCCAGATGGTATAAGTCTTCACACATAAGACGACCTCCTCTTTATTATGAAACTGCTGTCCGACTTGGAGCACCCTTAGACCCGCATTTTCCTGTGAATATCTCACGCCAAAACCGGATTCTACATCCGGTAATCCCCCGGTCTCATCGCATCCAAGTCCAGAGTCAAAAAGTGTGGCGGGTACTGCTGAGTTCCCAAGCTCGACGCTCCACTAGCCCCAACGGGAATACTTCTCCCTAAATCATCATCGCTGTCATCAGCAATCGATGCGGGCTCCACATCATCCTCATCCCCTAGGACATCTTCCACCGCATCTGGTTTTCCAACTCCCCCAGAAATCAGAATCATAACAGGAGTATTCATATTAGTACCTAGTTTCGCGATCTCATCGTGGTATAGATCAGCTGCGAAAGACGGAAATGCCACCAAATCTCCCCCAGATGTAATTACAGACACAGATGAAGATACAATAACAGGGGTTGAACTGGAGGCTGCTACCGTTGGTAATGATGGATGATTCCTGCTCGATTCTCCTGAGCTAGAGACCACATCCACAAGCTTGGCCAATAATTCAGGGATTCTCACCTTCGGAAACTGACGACGACAGTGAAATAAAACTTGCAAATCCTCGTCACTGCCTATCACAAACGAGTTGTACTTCAACCTATCGCGGACAACAGAAATGGGAATTCGATAATATAACTTCTCAATTCGTTTCATCCCATGCGTTCCCAATTTCTGTGGTACGATGTTCTGAAAATTAACAAGGCTCATAAAAGGTCTGATAAAGACGCTCAACAAATCCTTATCAGTGAACTTTTTTTCCGATCGCGTTTTTCTCTTAATCATACCTTTATTGTGCACAAGAACTAGAAAACTATCTTCAGTAGCCATTGTCAATTTACCTTCAATTCAACACTTTATGTTATTACCCCATTTATATAGAACACGTATCCTAAGTAAATCGAATTAGCTTTTTTCAATTTACATTAACTAAAGGTAAATCGAAATAACTTGCTTTGATTTACTGCTGGGTTTGGTAAAACTTTTTCAAGAGGTGCTTGCCCTTTTAAAAAGCACAAACACTTCATTTTACGTTTGGTAAATTAAAAAGTCCAAGTGTTTGTGCTTGCGGCTTTTAGAAGTTAGGGGTGCTTTTAAAAGCACCTAAGCGGGAGCTTTTCAAAGTTGGCTTGTGCTTGTTAAATTTTATTTATTTTTTTGCACATATTTGCCATTATTATATTGCTATTGAAATCCTCAAATATTCCTAAATTCTCATCCTAACCTTCACAAATTCTAACACGGTCTTCATATATTTTTTATTTTTCAACCTAATCTTCACAAATTTTAACACAAATACATCTCTATCACATATTAGATATGAACTTCTAGCCATGGATTCCTTACTCCCACTTTTATGTGGGAGTACCGTTAACCTGTCAAAAAATATTTACAAATTGAACCCCGTTTTTTTATTTTTGAAAAAAACTAATATTAAAATTTTGCCTCTCTAGTTTTGCTTTTCACACTTTTTTCCCTTTTCTTGTAACCATAGTTTCAGAGATGAGAGATGTTCTGCTAGGGTTTTTTCAATAATGCTCGTGTTCTTCTCCCATCTCTGCAGCTACCATTGTCGCTATCGCTGCCTGCACTCAGCACTGCTACCACCGCTTCTACTGCCGCGACACCACACTTTTCGGTCCTCTGCATTGTTGTGCTTCGTCTCTGTCCATGTGAACTACTCAGGTTTCATTTTACTTTATTTTGTTTTAATGCTTTTTCTATGGCAATTCTTGTGAATTTGGAGGTTTTTCTGCTGTCTTCGCACCACAGTTTTTATTTTATTTTATCCCTCTGCCCTGCTTTTTTGCTTTTTTGAAAAGAAATTGGGTTAAGTCGCTAAAGCAATCTTAATTATGTAAGACATAAGTCCGAGAGATACATCGTGCAGAATTGGTCTTTCTTTATCAATTAGAAGTTAAATCTTGTTGTCTATAAGATTGTTAGATTTAATTGATTAATTTTTATTTTGTAATGTGTTTGCATAAAGAATTAATTGATGGAACATGTCCATGAGAATTGAAAATCTTAATCTCTTCTAGCAAAGAACTATCTTAATTAATTTTGGATTCTTTTCGTAGCATCTACTTTTAGTTATATACTATCAAATGTACTTCCTGTCATCCTAATGTAGTAGAGTTGTATTCAGTATTCAGTGTTAATAAGGTAGAAAACAGGCTTCATCAGTTGTGAGTAAGGAGAATAGGCACTTTTTATCCTCTGCATTCCTAATTCACTGTTTGTTATTTAAGTGAATTTGAAAGTTCTTGCTCTAGCAGGATCCAACAATAATATTTATAAAGTTATTTGCCAGAGTATGCCTTTTGAGAAGTGTGCAAATGTGTAATTTTGATTGGCAATAAATTTATTTATGAGTTTAATAGTTTTACTTGAATGTTGTTTTGATTTCAAAAGAATTGTATAGTAAACCAGTTTTCAATTAAAAGTTTCCCGTCCTTATATGTCGGTGATCATATTTTGCGTTTGTGAGAATCATGATAGTTTGCACTACCTTTGGCTATAGCTTTCCACATAGAATACGTACCACAACTAAAAGAAAGCTGTAAATTTGATGACATGTAACATGGTTCGATTAGATGTATCCATATATCTAGAATGTGCACATGATTGGCCCAACAGTTGCAAAGGGAACACCACTTAGAAGTGCCCGAAATATTTGGAATGGATTTGTGCGGGCAGCTTTTCATGAGTTCTTGCGACCACACTAAGCACGAGTTATTCAGGTACATTCATAGGTTACAATCCAAGGATCTCATTATGCTACAGCATGATTCCACTTGGATCTTGTACTATGAAGTTGAATGCAACAACTGAGACGATGCCAGTAACATGGCCTAGCTTCACTGATATTCACCCTTTTGCACCAACTGAACAGACTCAAGGTTATCAGGTAGCTAGTTTGATGTTTAAATGGTTCTTTTTAGACTCTTATAAAATATGGAAGAGAAGGGTTTTTTTAATTTTATTTTCTGTGTCTGAACAATAAAATTTGGTGTCTGAAAATGTTCAACAATTTGGATGACTTGCTGTGTATCATCACCGGGTTTGACTCCTTCTTTTTGCAACCAAATGCTGGAGCTGCAGGAGAGTATGCTGGGTTGATGGTTATTCGAGCATATCATTTATTATGATGACTTGGCTCATTTGAAATATGTCCGCTTAATTTTTATGGAAAATATTTGCTATTGGAAAGGATTTTTTTATCAATTTATGAGTTAATTTATGACTCTTCTGATTTACTTACATTCAAAACAGTATTTGACATTTTTATTTAACATTGTACTTGTTCATTTCATCCGATAGTTGATAACCTTCAGTTGTGCTATTGTCTCTTGCTGTATATTTATAAGAGATCAATTTTTTGTTTTTTAATGTTGCTCAAATAAATTCCTGCAATGGCTCTTAACTATTTTGGAAACTAAAAACTCAGGCAAGAGGAGACCACCACCACAATGTTTGCATTATACCTGCCTCTGCACATGGTACAAATCCTGCCAGTGCTGCCATGTGTGGCATGAAAATTGTTTCTGTGAGAACCGATGCCAAGGATAACATTAACATTGCAGAGTTGAGGAAGGCCGCAGAAACTCACAAGGACAACTTATCAGCACTTATGGTAAAATCCTTGAGGAAGTAGGTGTTGGGGCACTTCTTTCAAATTTTGGGATTACTGAAACATCAGCTTCTTTACTTGTAAATGTCATTATAACATTTTTTATGCTCCCTTGCATTGCTCTTTCCATGAAACTTATGGATATTTCAGGCAGGAGGTAAGTTTAACTACAATTTCAAAATTTATTATGTAGTTTAAATTTGCTTTAGCCTTTTTTTGTTGTTCAAGATATTCTTTCGTAAAGTGTATTATAAGTTATAATCATATCTTTCTATAGTCTTATTCGATAACACTTTTCTAAATTACAAAATACAAAGATACTGAGATTGTAGAGAGATAGTAAAAATTCGTATATACCGTATCCATATTTTGGATGGATATAAATTTCGTCTATCTTCTTCGATCAGTTTGTGTCTTTAGATTTCTGTATTTTTATTCAGAAACTGATCTCCAATTACATTCTTATATTCAATTTAAGGACAAATAATGCATCATTGTTCTAAATGAGAATAATTATTTGTGAAATGCAGGGCACTATTGCTCAACACAATCCCCATCTTGATAGTGTCTCTAACATTACTAGTACTAAGGGATTCATTTGCCATGAGTTCTATTGTGAATGAGCAGTAACAGCAACATGTGTCATTGTCTATAAGAGCATATTCTGCATGGAATTTGGAGTGATTCCCAACATTATTTGTGCACAGATTTTTTCAACAAGTGTGAGAGGAATATGCATCTCAATTTGTGCACTCACATTTTGGATCAGCACATTGATGGTCACATCTTCATTCCCATTCTTGCTGCATCAAATTGGAGTCACTGGTGTCTTTTCATTGTTTGTTTGTGATTGCATCATTTCATGGGTGTTTGTTTACATGAAAGCTCCTGAGACAAAGGACATGCCTTTAGAAGTCATCATCGAGTTCTTCGCCATTGGTGCTAAGCCTGGAGCTGATCTTCGCCATTTTGTTTATTTGGTAACTATCTCAGAACAAAGATAGAGAGACATTGGAAGACACAACACAACTATTTAGAGAAAAAAATAAACAAAATGTCTCTGTCTTTACTTAACCCAAAATGGATGGGACAATAAAAGAGTTTATAAAGACAAGTTTTCTATTTGTGTTTGAGATCATTGGCAAACAGAACATTCATAATATTATCATTATTGTGATCACAAAGAATTGAAGCAGCAGTAGATTGATATAGTTTTGAGTCTTTAGTTGATTTTGATTCCAATTCCTATTGAGAGTTTAAGATTTCATTGGTGAAATGGAAATATTAGAACCTTTTGCTGGTACGGATAAGATTATGTATCTTTTTTCCACTGTACTTTGAAAAATAGAAATTACAATACAAATACTTAAAACAACTATAAGTGTTATGGATTGATAATATTCTAATCAAATTCTTGCACTTATAACATTGGTAAGTAATAGGTGATTGAGTTAAACTACTTTATTACTCTTATTATAGTATACGATTAAATATCTATTAAAAAAATTTAATATTAAACATACATACAAATAATATAAGTAACAAAATTTTTAAGCTTTGTTTGGTTGGAGAGAAGTGAAAAAGTAATAGAGGAGAGGGAAGAGAAGTTGCAAATTTTTATGTGTAATTCATGAAAAAAAATTTGCAACTTTTCTGTCTCCCACTATTTTTCCACCACTTATCTCCAACCAAACAATTGAAGTGTCCATTTCCTTGTGCTGGGCATTTTTTTCTGGTGAATGCTATGAAAAATTTCTCCTTGTATGAAGAGTTTGTGGACAAATGAAATCAAGATATGTATGAGGTTGTTAACTTTGCACTACAGAACTTGTTTTATTTAGCATTAATTAATTGTTGTTAAAATTAATTAATGCTAAATAAGACAAATTTAAACTATTTTTTTTTTGTCTTTCTAACATTATCGGTTATACAAATACATTACAATAAGCCAAGTATAATGCCATTTTGTGGTTGACAAGTGATAGTTGTTCGAATTGCTTAAATACCATTTTGTGATAATGTGATTGATGGTTAGAAGAATATATGAATACCCTTATCAATTACAAAGAATTTTTTTATCCAATAGTAAAAATAGGGTGACCATGCAGGCACGAAAACATAAAAAATCCTGGACCTTCTTCATTCACTACCTTAATACAGATTCTAAAGTCCTATACTGCATTCTTTTTTCACCCTAAAGTGCCAACATCAGCAATCACTGAATGATCCCATTCTGCCCTTTAACTAATATCTTCTTGGATATAACAGATTTCACCTCTTCTACCACCATATTTGGACAATTCATGGCAATCAAGTTCTGTCATTTAGAAGGATTCTCATTGCTTTTCCCAGCATTCCCACCATTAGCAAGTGAGGCATGAAATGCACGCGTAATCTGAAAAAATAAAATTTAAAAATAAAAATAAAAAACCATTAGCTTCCAGCCTTCCACATACATTTTATTGTAAATTTGTGATGCATAATAGGAAAACAAACTTATCTATTCATTGCTCTGTATAGTTTTTATCTACTCCCATACCCCCCCTCAAGATTGATATTATGTACATTCCAAGACTCGAGAAAAACAATATAAAAACAAAGAGAAGGAAAAATTGCACTTCTTATTCAAATTATGTTAGTTTGGTTAAATCAAGGGGACAAGTCTTTTTTTTCAATGCAGATTCAATGCAGAACAACCCCAAAAATTACTTATCCAAGTAACTGAAACTTTGACACAAAACAATCAGATAGCAATGCATGCTCAAGTAAGACAGCACAATTAGATGAAATGGAGAACAACCCCATCAAAAGAAAATCACTCAACCAAGTTTTTAAAAATATAGAACATATTTATATCTACAAAAAAAAATTATTTTAACTTGTAAATAATGAATGTTAAAAACCATTGATGCAGTGCTCATAGAATCACACAATGAGACATCAATTAATAATCACAAGTTTGCAACGTAAAAGTCATGGTGTTTGTTGTCAAATGCAATGCTCAGTTAATCTTGCATTCTGGACAATACCATGGTCCTTCTTGTATATGTATTTTCATAACACCAATACACCTGGAGTGATAACTCAGAATTGTTTTAACATATAACTATAGTTCCATTATAAGAATTCTGCACTTATGAATCAGAAAAATAGAATCACTGATAAACAATTGAAACAAAATTTCCTCTAACATATATCAAGCACAAATTGAAAATACAATAAAACAAAACAAAGTAAAATAGAACACGAGTTTGGAAAGAAGCAATAAAATATATCATATACAAGAGATAGGGTGAAAACGACACCTAATAGAAAATGATATTGCGGCGGCGGGAGAAGCAGGTTGAGCGGCGGCTGCGGAAGTGGGTTGCGAGGCGACTGCGGAAGCAGGTGTGAAAACGACACCTAATAGAAAATGATATTGCGGCGGCGGGAGAAGCGGGTTGCGAGGCGACTGCGGAAGCGGGTTGCGAGGCGACTGCGGAAGCAGGTTGTGCGGCGAAGATGAGCAGACGAGAGAGAATGCAGAGGGAGACGAAGAGACCATAGCAATAGTGATTGAAAGAGAGACAAAATCCTAACAGAGCAAATGGCTTACTACTTTGAATTTCAAAGTGTAAAAAAAATAAACATAGGGGTCAATTTTTAAATATTAATTTTTTTAAAAATAAAAAATAGGGTTTAATTTATAAATATTTTTTGACAGGTTAACGATACTCCCACATAAAAGTGGGAGCAAGGAATCCATGGCCTGAACTTCTATCTATTTATATTATTTTTTTGTGCGTTGTTTTTGTATTTTTTCAGTAGATCTATTATGTTTGTTTGTTTTTTATCTGTTCTTTTAAATGTGAAGAGGTCGACTTGGTTTATGAAAACCAATCATAAAATTTTCCTTGCATGAATATTAGTCAAAATTATAATAACAACATGTATATACATATGTAAATATAGATATATAATCATAAGAGTAGTTTATTTGAGATATGTGTTCCATTTTTTTTGTGATCGGATATATATAGGTGGATAATGGGCGTACCCAATACTAATATTGGATTATATATAAATTTTATTATTGACTAATGATAACTCTATTTATATTAGTACAATCAAGTAAATATTTAAAATATTAGTCTCTAAAATTTGAGTTAGGTAATTTAGTATTTTTAATGATGATGTTTAGGATAAAATAAATTTTTATGATACTTATATAAAATTTTAAAGTTAAAAAATGAAAGAGTTTATTTATTATATTTATGTTTATTATGTATTTTTTATTTTAAAATTATTTTATTTTAAAATATTATATAAAATTTTAAAGAATTTGACAAAATAAATTATTCTTCGTTATAAATATGTTTATTATAATTTTTTTAAGTTTTAAAAGTTGTTTTATCAAATACAATTGTGGTGCTTGTGCTTATTAAAATTCATTTTTAATTTGATTTTACCAAACGTAAATGCGGCGGCTTTTAAAAAGCTGTCTTTTAAAAGACAGCTTTCATAAGCTACTTTCAAAAAGTAAAAGTTTTACCAAATCAAGCATAAATCAAATTATGGGTAAATGGCAGTATTAAGCCAACTTGCATGAAATTTTACATGATTAAGCCAAACAGAAAAATGAGACATGAATTAATCAAAAGCATGTCTCTGTATAATTCGAATCAACCCCATTTGAACTAAAAAGCTTAGTAATTCGAATCAAACCTCTTCGAATTAGTGAGGGAGTTTGCAGTTTTAGTAGTTCGAATCAGACTAATTCAAATCATGCATAGGAAAGTTTGATTCGAATTATGCATAGGAAGTTGGAATTTAGCTCATTGGAATGAATCTGTTTCGATTTACTGGCAAATTGAGTTCTATTTATAAATAAAATTTGGACTATTAAATTTAATACAAAATCAACCTATATAAATATTAATAAAAATTTTGTAATAAAGAGAGTACTTAACTTATCAATTTTTATATGTTATTTTTAAGTTAATAAATAAATAAATATTAATTTTTATTATAATAATAAAAAATTATAGCATATTAAAATAAAATACTAAAAAATACTATATAATATAAAAATATATACCAAAAAAAGTATAAAAAAATATTATAACAAATTTAAAAAGATAATATTATAATTTAATATCATATTTTTTTAGTAATTATCTATCTAAAAGTGATTTTAACTAATATTATCTAAATAATATTTATTTTATTAAAATTAATTTTAATATAAAATGGTCAAATATAAGTTAATTTTAACTCTTATTAATAAATTAAATTAAAAATAATATATAAAAATTGACTCATATTTATTAAATTTTAATAACATATAAATATTTAACAACTTTTTAAATACTTTTTAATAATATATTTATTAAATACTCTTTTTATAAAGTATTTAAATATTCTTTTGATAAAGTATTTAAAGTATATAAAAATGTACTCCTATTATAAAAAGAGTATTTAAAAAATCGTTAAATTTTTATATGTTATTAAAAATTTAATAAATACAAGTACATTTTTATATGTTATTTTTAATTCAATTTACTAATAGGAGTTAAAATTAATTTATGTTTGATAATTTTATACTAAATTAATTTTAATAAAATAAATATTATTTGAATAATATTAGTTAAAATTATTTTTAGATAAATAATTACTAAAAAAATATGATATTAAATTATCATATTATCTTTTTAAATTTGGTATAATCTTGTTTTATACATTTTTTTAGTATATTTTTTTATATTATACAGTATTTTTTCTAGTATCCTATTTTAGTATGCTATAATTTTTTATTATTATAATAAAATTACTATTTATTTATTTATTAACTTAAAAATAACATATAAAAATTGATAAGTTAAGTACTCTCTTTTATTACAAAATTTTTATTAATATTTGTATAGGTTGATTTTACATTAAATTTAATAGTCCAAATTTTATTTATAGATAGAACTCAATTTGCCAGTAAATCTAAACAGACTCATTCGAATTAGTTAGATTCGAACTTCTTATCCATAATTCGAATCAGGTTGATTCGAATTTTCTCATGCATGATTCGAATCAGTCTGATTCGAACTACTAAAACTGCAAACTCTCTCACTAGTTCGAATGGGGTTGATTCGAATTATATAGAAATATGTTTTTGGTTGATCCATGTCTCATCTTTCCATTTGGCTTAATTATGTAAAATCTCATGCAAGCTGACTTAATACTGTCATTTGCCCTAAAATGATAGCACCTACGTAACGTTTTTCAATCTAGGAGATCCATTTAATTTTCTATTTCAATTTATTTTTTTATATGATTTGTTCTTAATTTTGATAAAATAAATGTTATTTAAATAATATTAATTAAAATTATTTTTAGATAAATAATTATTAAAAAAGACATGATATTAAATTATAATATTATCTTTTTAAACATATTTAATTTCTTGATTATTTTTTTAAGTATATTTTTTATATAGTATTTTTTTAATACTTTACAATTTTTTGCTATTATTATTATTATTATTATTATTATTAATATTTTTGTTTAATTTGTTTTATTTAATAGGCTCAATAAATTATATTATAAAAAATGACAATAATAAATATAATATACAACAATTTCAGTTATAAAAATATATAATATCAAATAATAAAATTTAACAAAAAATAATAAATAATAAAAAAATATTTTTATTAATTTTTTTTAAATGACACATATCTTCTTACTGATACAAATTTAATATGATACAATATTTTTTTACTAATATTAGTATTATTTTAAAATTTATATCTAATATAAATTTTAATTTTAAATTAATTTAATTATTTATCATAAAAAAAAATCAGAACTAAGCCAAAAAAAATAAAAATTACCCTGTTTTTCTTACTTGGAATCTTGGAATTCCCTAATTTACAAATTTCGAGCAAGGAGCCCATAATTACTCAACCCTACAAATACTAAATTAAAACATTAAAAAAAAAAAAAAAAAAAAAAAGGAAAGAACGAGGTCCAAATTTACATGCCACACTAGGTAACTATCATTTCCAAAAAACAAGCAAAATGAGCCACATTAGAGAATACAGACCCAGGTGTAAGTATGTTATGTTATAATAACGTCAGCACTTACCTTATCATAATATAAATTAATTGGCTTGCCACCTCTGTATCTTATTGGATGTGGACCATTTCTGTTTCATAATTCATAAACTTTTCTGAAGACCAAAAAACTTGATGTACTTTACTTTTCATTTGTAACTGTCACTATAATTTAAATTTTAAGTGAAAATACATGTAATATAGTTTTTGTAATTATGTTTTTTTTTTTCTAAGATTAAGTTGGAATATCTTTTCTTCTCTCAAAGCAGTGAAATTTATATGTATGTGTTTGACTAATTGAATTAAAAGTTTATATTAAATTGATTTTATAAATTTGATTTTAATAAAGAGTGAATTTGTATTAAAATGATTTATATTTGATAAATTTGTATCCAAATAAATTATAATAAAATAAATATTATTTAGATTTTAGATTAAAATTATTAAAAAAAATGAAAATTTTTTAAAATTCTTTGGCTATAAATATTTATTTGAAAAGAATTTAAATTTCTATATTAAAATTTAGTACTCTTTCTTATCATAATTTCCGTACTTATTTTTAGTATTTTTTTTTATTTAGCTTGATCTTTCTAATAGAATTAATAATTTAAATTATAAAAAATAATAATAATAAATAAAATACATACTAATTTAAGAATATATAGTAAAAATTATACAAAATCAAACAAAAAACAACAAAATTCTATTAAAAAATATATACAATAAATATGATTAAAAAATTTATATAAATAATAAGTATTAAAATTTCTATTAAAAATTACAACAATATGTATAAGGAAACATAAAAAAACTCTAAAGAAGAACATCTATACTATGAAAAAAATAAAAAATTTATAAAAAATTAAAATTTTAAAAAGTACTCAAATAATAATATGAAAAGTATTTTTTTATAAAGTATAACAATAAAAATCAAAATAAAAAAATTCTAATAATTATTTTTAGTATTTTTTGTTATAAAAATTGAATGAAAAAAAAATTAACAATTACTTTTTTAATCTAATAATTAAATACAAAAGCTACAATATATTTACAGTGAAGCAAAATTATTAAGAAAATGAAAAGTAAACAAAATTTTATCGTAAAAGAAAAAAGTTGAATGTACTTGCAGTATTTTCAATCCTAAACCAAAGCAACAACAAGGATTGATTGCTGAGCATATAATTAAAGCTTAAATTAATTAAATGAGTTAATGATTTAACTTTAACGGAACATTGGGTGGGGTACATACATTGACAAAGAGGAAAATGGCTGTGTTGTGTCATTAGACAATGTATGACAGTTGATCCATAGGGTACGTACAAAGGTAGTATTCTTTTAAGTAAAGAATAAAGTAGCGATAATTTCAGCGTCGACAGAAATAAAACAGACTTTTTGATCCAAACAAATTAAATATAGTGGCCTACAAAATTTAATTTCCAACTGCTAGCATTATCAACACAAAATACAAATAGTCTGGCGGAGCTTGAAAAAAATTTTTGGAGGATGAAAAATTTTAATAAAAAATTATATAATGATATTTAATTATTTATATTAAAATAAAATTTATAAATATAATTATTTTATTTTTTGATTTATTATTAATATGTAGGATTATAAATAGTTAATATTAACAAAAAATAATTTTAATTTTGATTAATTAAAAATTTTGTTTAGGTTAATAAGTCAATTTGATTTTAAATAAAAAATTAATTTAAAAAAATTAGTTTTTACATAAAAAAAATTAGTTTTTTACATAAAAATCTATTTTTATTTAAAAAACTAATTTTTTATCTAAAAACTGATTTTTTTTAAAAAAAATTAATTTTTTATTTAAATTATATAAAATTAATTATATCTTATAAATTATTTTTTAATATTTAAAAAAATTAATTTTATTTTTAATAATATTTATCTCTCAAAAATCTCAAAATTAATTATTTTTATTATAAATTAAATAATATAATACAACAAAACAAAATCTTAAATTTTTAATAAAATAAAAATATCAAAATTTATTAACGTAAACAGTGTGATGCTATAATGGTATTAAATTTGTAAAGTTAATTTAAAAATAAAATAATAATTTTTTATTAATAACTTATATTACTACTAGTTATATTATAATTTTTATTATTTTAAAATAAAATAATACATAAAACTATATGAAAAGTTAAATATAATTTAGTATAATTCTATAATAATATTTAATTTGTAATGTTAATTTAAAGATATATTACTTGTTGTTGATTTAAAAATATTTGTTATATCAAATAGGATAGGATAAAAAATTTAAAAAAATAATAAAAATAAATATAAAATTTAGATATATAAATTAAAAGTATATCAATTTGGATCTGTCTTTAATAAACACAACTCTTTAAACTTTTTAGATATGCACAATAAATAGTTTATGAATATAGCCCATAGGGGGTTTAATAATAATTATCATTTTTTTACATTTGCCACACATATTTTTAAAACTCATCCAATGAAACCCTAATTTCTTTCCCTGTAAACTCAATACACTCCCCTGTCTATCCACAGAGCCACCACCACCTACTCCACTCTTCTCTGGTCTTCGCGGTCCCGTCACCGTCTAGCCCAACACTCGCTGCCGATCTTCGCCCATTTTCCGGCGTCATTCTTAGCCTCTCTCTTCCCGTCGTTCATTCGCAGTAAAAAGAACAGATAAAGGAGCAGATGAAGTTTTATCTGTCTTTATGTCAAATGTTTCCATTTTCCATGTTATTTGTTCTTGGAACTTGGAAGTGTTCATTTATGATGACAACTTGAATGCCTTTCATATTTGATTGTCACACAACATTGCAAATGTTAACTTGATGCACTCTTTATGTTCATTGGCATGACATGAATCTGATGTGTTTGATTCGTTAAGGTAGTTTATTCTTGTGGATCTTCATTGTTGTGTATCAGTGCTTTTATTCTTGTGCTTGAGTTAATTAGTGATATATGATATAGTCAATGAGAGCTGTGACTTATGCAATAACACATTGAATGATTGAGTTGAACAGATTTTTAGCACGTTCTTACATTCTGAGGACAGAGGTCCGGGAACTCTCTTGGTCATTCCATTCATCATATGACATAATGGCTAATTCCTTGGATGCCACATCATTTTCAAATTTTTTAGCTGTATCTTATGACAGATTTGGTTGCAGACAATAATAAAGAATCAAATTTTGTGTAAAAGGGTGTTGTTCCTTTTTACTAATTACTGAGGTAGAAGCTGTCCTAAGGGAACTGGGAATTGATAATCTATTGAAGTGTTATGTAACTAATAATTAGTATATAGAATAGTATGAAGGAGTTAATAGCATATTCATTGTCACATTTCACATTCTTACTTCAATCAAATGGTGCCTGGAATATTGATCATGCTTCCCATTTGATTTCAACTTTTAGAAATACACTCCAGAAAGCCCTGCTGATGCTACCAGAAACTTGTCTCAACAGAATCTCAACTTCTAAGAACTTCTATTGAAGGAGTTGAGCTAAAGCCATGAATAAAGAGCTAGAAGATGCAAAATATGAATTGACCGTTTCAAAGCATTGCTGCAACGACTAGAGTTAGCATAGAAGCTGGATCAACATTCGGTTGGCAGAAGATTGTTGGCAGACAGGGGAAAGCCATAGGCATTGACCGTTTCAAAGCAAGTGTTCCAGCAGGGAAAATATACAAAGAGTTTGGTATCACCAAGGAAGCTGTTGGCCTGTTGCTACTGCAAAAGAACTTTCATAAATTCTCTGAGTTTTTTTTTATTTTTGTTTCTTCTTATTCAGAACTTTTAAGTTTCAATAGTGGTATGGATTTCAATTATGAATCTGTTTCTTGAGAAATAACTTTAGCCACAATAACAAAGATTAGATTACTCTTGAAAATGGTTCTCAGAGGAGAGACATAGACTGAAGGATGAATGGAATCAACGCTTGAGTTTTTTTCGCTGTGATGTAACACTTATTCATGTATAATGCAATTAATTTAGCCTTTGGATTGGTATCTGAAGCATCTTGCTTAAATGATTATTTAGAATTCTTTAAGGCTCATTCAAGCTTAAAAATTGAAAATGTAAAAAAAAAAACAAAAAAAAAAAAAAACAGAATAAAAGGTGTAAACATGCTTCAAAGTGAGGAGGAATGACTATGCAACCTGGTTATTTAATTTCATTCTATGTTTTGAGTTGACTAATAAATTGCAAATAAAAATGAACCCTGTTCTGTTTTGTACAGATTAACAATAATGAATAAAAAATTCTATTTGAAGAATGCCCTTATTTCTATGAATGCTAGATGAAAGATGAATATACAGTTTCAACCTGCACATAACATACTCATCTCACTATAACAAAACTAAAAGGTACAGCAATACCAAGAATAAATATGCCTTGAAATATAAATTTGTTTTAGCAAATGCTAAATTGCATATGATATGATGAATTTTAATTTTTCTAGTCCAGAACCTTCTTTTCTTGAAATTTGAGTCCCAACATCTGCTTAAATGCTTTATGTCATTATTCATATTCATACAGATGAACTAGAAGATACAACATAACATTAACAAAATTGGAAAAAGAAAATGTCATCAATAGCATCCATGTGCCACTTAAGGTTTAATCATTGATTTTAGGAGAGACCACTGACTTTTTCAGCTGCTGTATGCCTGTATCAAGATCAATGTCATAGAAGCATGGTCTAGTTGGAAGCCCCGGCATGGTGCTTATTGTTCCAACCAATGGATAAATGAAACCAGCTCCAATGCTGGTTCTAACTTCTAACATCTCTTATGGGTAAGAATTTGTCAATGAAGTTGAATATGTTATTGTTCTGAAATTGAATTTAAAAAAAAAAAAAGAATTTGTGCAAATTCAAATCTCAAAAGTACAATTAGTGAAGATCTAATTACATGAAAAACTTGTAGAATTTTACAAAATAAAATCAAGAATAGAAAGCTTTGTTTAAAACGAAAAGCAATCTCAAAAAAAAATTAATTAGAACAAAATTAATAGCCTGCTCAGCGAGAACTTGAGGAAGCAGTTAGAGAGGTGGCAGAAACGTTAATGACCACCGTATCACTGGTTGTCTTCTTCATTCTCGTTGCCATCATTGAGATCGATGCCATGGTCTCTTCTCTTCAATGTTGCCATTGGTAAAGCCGGCAACCATCATCCAAGACTTTGTTTCCAAGCATGTCGTTGGAAGTCTTCCATAACATTATCGGACTGACTGTGAAGGTACGGTAGGGTTTTTCTGCCGCTTTCAATGCTTCATTTACCTCACAATTAACTTGGGGTGGTTTTGGAATATTCAAAGACTTGATATCTATTTCCCTAATTTCTGGCAAGTTATTCATGGGATGAATGTAAATTATTAGATTTTCCGCCGATTTAAATCAACGTTTCCAATATCATGGTGCATCAGAAACGCCCAAAAGCTGATTTTAGACTGACCCTATCAATTTAATTAAACAAACTAATTTTATTTTTTTTAAAGTAAAATTACTAATATTTTTACAAAAATTTTGGGGTTCCATGACCCTCCTTGCCCACACAAAACTCTGCCACTGTTCTTCTCCTTCTAATATAAGCAAACAACAATGAAATTGATTGCATGGTCTAGCACCAATTTTAATTAGTTAGGTTGCCATGTATTGGTGATAACTAGAGAGATACGCATTATCAGCTTCTAAGTTCTTAATTTTAATCAATCCCCCATGCCTCATGCCTTTTTCCTGGAGAAGATAGTTTTCAAAGAAAAAGAAATTGTGGCGGTGGGTTGGATAAGTCATAAGTGCTGCCTAACATTGTATTGTGGCTAATAGCATCAGAATATATCAGCGTATTTCCTACACACTCACACGCCACTTTCATCGAACACCTTCTAGCCCAACGTGTCTACCCACAATCTATCCACGCGCCCATGCCAAATCCAAATTAAACCTCCTCCCTCAGTCTCTCTCACACCTCTTCTTCTTCTTCTTCTTCAACTTCAACATCACTGTTTCCAGTTCCCACGATTCCGAAACACTGCGACAAAACAGTAGTATCTATGAATCGCGTTGCATTCACCAAATCGATTTATGGGCGCTTCAGAAGCATCCACCACACCGCCTTTAAACAATTCTCCGACCACCGCGAAACCCAGCAGCTATTGGATGCTGGTCCCGTGGCGTCTCTCTTGAAATCGCGGGGTGTTATCCGATTCCGAGGTCCTGACACACTCAAGTTCCTTCAGGGTTTGTTGAGCAACGATGTACGCAGCTTCGGTGAACCCCTGGGTGAGAAAACCGCGAATGTGCCAACGCCCAATGTTCCTGTGGCCACTGTCCCTCCTCTATACGCCGCACTTTTGACCCCTCAGGGAAGATTCCTTTATGACTTTTTCCTCTATAAGCCCCCCAAGCCTGATACCAAGCTTGATGATACCGGCACTGCCCCTGGCTCCGACCCTCATGATCCCTTTGATTTGTTCGCCGATGTGGATGCTTCTGCTTTGGCTGAATTGCTTCACACCTTAAAGAAGTGAGCTCATTTACCCTCTCATCCTGCTTTTCCTGCTTACTATTCTCTCTATAAGTCCGCTAAATAATTTTCTCCTATTGTCATAGTAACTGCATCCACTCAATGATGGTGGAAAAGTATTTATTAGCTGGTGATAGAAATGACAATGAATGCTCAGAATGTAATCTTGTGATTCTTACATGAGTGAGACATTATCTGTACGGTTAGTTTGTCCATTATTAGTACCTGCGTGCAAGCAACCCATGTACCAATGTAGTTGCCAGCAGTTGCTGCATATCTACTTGTCCATAATGCAAAATTAGTGCTTGTCTATGAGCTCATACTTTAGAGCTAAAGCTAAACCCCGAACAGAGAATCGAACAAAAATGAGAAAACATCATAAATAGGACAGCATGAGCATTGAGCCATCAAAATGAAGTTGAACAACAAAATTGTAACTAAACATAACAGCGTAAATAACAGAGTATTTTTGCAGTATATAATAATAGTTGAGAAAGAATAAACTATGGAAGAGGAGCTAAGGTTGCAGGTAATTTGCTTGAAATTTTCGTGGTCGGCAGCACAAGAATTAGAATTGGACATAGGCATGCTTGCTGCTCTGCTCCCCCTTTCTCATAGAATTGAAATTGAGATCGTCAATGAATGTATTGAGGAAGCAAGAAGTGCGTGAAGACGAGGAGAAGAGGAAAGGAAAAAAGGGATTTAACTTTTAAGAGACAGAAAGTGAACATTATTACTAGTATGGTTGGTTTTGATTGACGTTTTTGTTATGGTGATTAATTTTAGAATGCTTTCATTCAGGGTTGCAATTTGTTTCTATTAGTCTTTGTCAGTTGCAAAGTGATCATTGCCATAAGACTGTTAATACAAGAGTACTAAGATAGATTTCATCGACATGATGTTGCTGATATGAGAATAGTTGCATCATGAATTCAACTGAGCTTGCACAAACAAGATCATAGGGCTTGCCTAAGTTTATTGTTTTTCTGGCGTTCATAGCAAGTTTATGCTTTGGTGCTTCTTAATTGCAGTTATTATTCTTCCTATTTTGTTGGTATTATTTGGGTTCTTATGCAGAGACCCTTAACATGTTAGTGCTGCAGATACCGGTTGAGGTCAAAGGTTGAGATTGATGATGTCACAGAGCAATTCTCGTGCTGGCAGCGTTACGGTGCTGGTGTTCCTGTTAAGTCCTCCAACAAAGAAGAACCAGAAGCTGCCTCTCTTGGCTGGGGTGCTGGTGTGGACAATGCTGGAGTGTCATCTTCACGTGCAAATAATATTGGATGGCAGTGGTTTAAGGATCCTAGATTGGTCTGTCTGGGTTTCAGAGGGATCTTCCCATCGAATACAATTCGTTAGTCATCTGCTCCTTTATTGCTGATAAGATTTTTATAGCTTTTGTTGGCTACATTCTTAATATGATTGTTATTGTGACATATCCATAGCTACTTACTTTAAAATAAAATCCCCTCTCTTGTCTGCGCATTTCAGCACCTCTTGTTGAGGCTGGTAAAGAAACAGATGAACAGAATTACCTTTTGTGGAGAATAGAGCAAGGGGTAGCAGAAGGATCGAGCGAGATCCCGAAAGGTGTGTATATGGTTTTTCCTTGTATAAATAAAGAATTCTTCTGACGCATTCCGTCTCACAAAGCCTTGATTGATTGATCATGTCCAGGTGAGGCAGTACCACTAGAGTACAATCTTGCAGGCCTTAATGCTATTAGCTTTGACAAAGGTTGCTATGTCGGCCAGGAACTCATAGCTCGAACACACCACAGAGGGGTGATAAGGAAGCGTGTAGTTCCTCTAAAGTTTATCGATGATGATGGGAAAGGTATTGCTTCAAGGAGTATTTGGTGTTTTTTTTGCATATAAACAATCAAAGTATGTGGGCTGAGCCATTCCTTTTGCATGTTTTCAGAAGTAGAAAACAAGGTGATTCCTGGGTCAGAAGTGATGAACACTGCATCTGGCAAAAAGACTGGTACAGTAACTACCGCCATGGGATGTCAAGGGCTGGGGCTCTTGCGGCTAGATGATGCCTTTAAAGGGTCCAATACATTATCCATACAAGGACAAGAGGATGTGAAGGTTGTCGCTAGTAAACCCGATTGGTGGCCTTCTGAATGGCTTCAAGATCAGCAACAAACTGCTTATGCCTAAAATTCTAATCTTGTTCAAGGGGCAAGCATGTCAAATAAAAATTTTGTGGGTGAATAGAAGAGCTCATAAACAGGGAGTTAATGTAATTCTAAATAAATACTGATCCTTCCACTGGCTAGGGAGAAGAATGCAGACGACTTTTGTGAATTTTCTTGCATAATGAGTTTCGTTATGGTAATGGTAGTTTGGCATTGTCTCCTAAAGAACTTGAACGCAGAACAATTGTGTTGGGAAGGCCATCATCTTGCTTGTTTCCACTTTCAACTTTAAACCATACATATATTGTTAATAGGTCATTTGATTATAGGTGGCTTGGTTTATAATTTTTAACAAACAATGCAGCAGAAAAAACGATATAACATTTAAAGAAGTCAACAGATCGTAGAATTCATCAAAGAACAAAATATTTTTTCGAGAAAATTCAACAATAAATCACGATGTATGCTGTGCTGATATTAATTATTACCTTCGGAGCCATTCGTTTTACATTCGAAGAATATCATTCAACAATCTCAAATGGTTTGAAATAGCAGGAGACGAATCAACTCAAATTTACAGATATTTGGTCATTGTTATTTCAGTTGCTAACTAACAAAAAAATACTGCATATGTTCATGAAAATAGTAGCCATGAACGGAACCAGAAATTGTGAAACGCCTCAATTTTTCCTGATACCCTTTGGGGTAGAAATGTAGTAGATCATCATGAATTAGCAGGAAACACATTCAGCTCTTGAATCACATCCACCATGGTTGGCCTTTGGTCAGGAAGCTCATGGGTGCAGAGAGTTGCAAGCTTTGAAAGCATTGTTGCTTCATGTTTGGAGTATCTTCCCCTCAGATTTCTGTCAACAAAATCATCAAATCTTAGAGACTCAACTGCCAACCGTATCGAACCACCTACAGTTTTCTTCCCAGACAGAACTTGAAGAACAATGACACCAAATGCATAGATGTCACTCTTCTCAGTGAAGCGTCCTGTAGTAACGTATTCAGGGGCCAGGTACCCCATGGCGGCACTTACTTTCAGAGCTGAGAAAACAACGTCATCTGCAAGAAGCTTGGGGAGCCCAGCATCCATGATCAACGGATTGAACTGCTGGTCAAGGAGAACATTTTCAACTGAAATATTCTGATGTACTAGTGAAGGTTTGCTTGCTTCATCACCGTGCAAATATCCAATACCTGCTCATAAAAGCATAGCCATTGACAATCATTCCTTATTTCTTTTATTTTCTTCTTTCTTTTCTGAATC
Source organism: Arachis hypogaea (assembly GCF_003086295.3). Lineage (NCBI taxonomy): Eukaryota > Viridiplantae > Streptophyta > Magnoliopsida > Fabales > Fabaceae > Arachis > Arachis hypogaea. The sequence continues at coordinate 14,549,449 of NC_092050.1, forward strand.
AAGTATTATAACATAATCTTGAATATTTCTTTTTCGCTTAGAGAAAAATAATGCAAGTTAGGAAGAACTAACCCTTTGCAATGCCCTTGATGATGGAGACCCTCTTGGACCATTCAAGCACATGTCCATTTCCATCTTCCATATCAAGATATTGAGACAGGTTTCCCTTGGTGGCAAAGTCATAGATCAGGAAACATTCACCTCTACTTCTTGAACAGCAGAAACCTCTGAGCCTAACAAGGTTTTCATGTCTCAGTGAGGTTACTAAGGTCAGCCCCTTCACAAACTCAGCTTCCTCAGTTTTGCAGCATGTCGAGTTAATGCTTCTAATGGCCACAAGAGAACCATCTCTGAGTACTCCCTTATAAACTGCTGAGAATTTGCTCTTACTCAATAAATTGGCTTCCGAAAAGTACAGCGTTGCCGACTCTACCTCATCCACATTAAATCTAACCTGGTTTAGATTTTGGTTAGACAATGGATCCCACCCATTGTGGTACTCAAGGTTAACAAGTGGAGATGGACTTTTCCTGATGAAGTCTTTAGGCTGGCAAGGACTAAGTTTCCCTTCAGATGAGTCTGATGTATTCCTAATCCTCTGCTTTTGCCGTCGGTATTTGACAAAAGTAAGAAATCCAACGCTGAAGAATGTGAGTGTGATTGTCACAAGACCTGCTGTGATCACAGCCTGAGGAAACCTCCTTGATTTTGAGCAATGAGTCTGGTTACAATTCAATTTCACATTTGCAGGCTCTGGAAGAGCGTTTTCAGTATCATCATTTTTGGGTAGATCTTGGTCTGAGTCATCAATATGGTTAACTTTCATGTCTTGATCTTTGTTGCAAGCTCTCAGAGTAGAAAACCCAACTCCACATAGACCTCGGTTGTTTGCACCTTGGAATCCATCCCCCAGTCTCTTCAATCCTTCATTTTCGTGTTCAAAACGCAAGTCACTTTAAATGCACTAAAAAAATGTACAAAGAGAAATATCTAGAAGGTAGAGCCATAGAGGCATACCTGAAGGAACAAACCCTGATATTGAATTGTTTTGAATGTCTAGAACCTTGAGTTGCTCAAGATGAGCTAATGTTGCAGGAATCATACCAGTGAAGTTGTTAAAGCTCAAATTCAGCCTGCTTAGCTTTTCCAAGTTTCCCAAGCTTAGTGGAATTTCGCCACTTAATTTGTTATATTGCAATGCAAGAGTACTAAGCTGCTTCAAGGAGCCAATCTGTTTAGGTATACTTCCCACTAATTGGTTGTCTCCTAACTGCACCACTGCATAGTATAATGAACAAGTATTAATTTATAGATCTTAACTCAATGTTGGATCATTGATATCCAATTATCCATAGACCAAGAAGATCAAAATATGAATGTTATAATATATATACTTACCTTGGAGACTAGCCATGTTGCCGATCTCAGTAGGTATGGTTCCGGAGAGACTATTCACGTCGAGATAGAGATCAACAAGTTCAGTAAGATTTGAAATTTGTGGGGGTATCTCACCAGAAAGGTTGTTGTAATGAAGGTATAAACCTGACAAGCATTTAAGTTCAGCCACAGAAGGAGATAACCACCCTGAAAGTCCCTTTCCCTGCAAGGAAATGTTGGCCACTTTGCGGTGCTCATTGCACGCAACACCTTGGAACAAGCCACTGCATGGATCACCATCACTGCTCCAAGAGCTAAGGATCTTTCCCTCCGGGTCTAATGAGGATTTCAAGTCCATAAGAGCTCTCAGTTCTGCATTTCCATGAACCAGCTGCACAATGGAAAATGCAACCAGAACAAGCAATGAAAGAAGGAAACCAAGGGAATTCATAGCTGATTTTTGGTGTAAAAATTTGTCAAACCTATGCTAAAAGAGAAACACCCGTATGAGGCAGTATCCTAAAGAATCTAACTTTAGTATTTGGTTCCTACTGTAACATGATTTTGAAACTTGACACCTTGCTTGATATTTCTTTATTATATATGAAGTTGCTATTATTATTACTAGTCTATGATTTTGTAATTAGTTGATAGATGCTACTATAGTGGAGAAAATGGGAAGACTAGCTATGCTAATGAGAAACATTTTCAACGAGGTTGCATAATTAATTGATATAACTTTTTTGAGTTGTTGACAGGCTAAAGTAAGTTGGTGCACATTTGCATTTCTCTAATCTCAGTCTTGACTCTAAGTTAACTTATATATATATATATATATTCTTTTTGAGGGGGAAAATAATTAAATGGATTTTATCAGTGCTGATAGTCGGCGGGGAGGGTTGCCACTTGCCAGGGAAAACAACATCTAGTGCTAAATTAAAGCCTGAATTAATATATGGGTGCCATGGACCTACCACCTTTGACTAATTCATTTTCAATCAAAATTTTCTATAAGTTTTAGTCTTTGCTATTTTTGTCCTCTTATATTTAATTCAAAAGTTTGTTAGAGAGTTCTGTAGTAAAATACCAAATACCAAGTAATTTATATCAATGAATTTAACATAATCAGAACTTTGACAGGAAGGGTAAAATAAATCAAAATGTTGGGTATTGCACATCGACCGTCCACCGTTAAAATGAATAATTTAATAATTTTACTAACAAGTATTCTAGAAATATTAGTTAATTATTTGTAAATCTTTACATTTAACATTTTAAAATATATTTTTAGGACATTTGTTAGCTGAAATAATACGCAAGGCAAAAAAAAAATGTCACCTTCTTCCGAAATTTTTATGGCTACTTTAAATTTCAATTGAATGGAAGAGGATGTCAAGGAGGGAAACCTAACCTTAAACCTAACTTTGGCAGCAATAAACTGATAACTTTACAGCTAAACATTAACGGATTACAAATAAGGAAACTATAAACTAAATTGTGTGATTATAAGTTGAGGTAGCCAATTATACTACTGATGTGGTTTTCAACTTTTAACCACGTTCCAACCTTCCTCAACTTTGACAAATTTCTGCATATTGACAAAAATGGTAACTGTTTCTTGGACTTGGATTCTCTTAAATGGGACCAATAATTTAAACGTATTAACATCACACCACTTAATTATTATCTCAAGAAGTATAAGTGAGTTTGCCAAATGTCCAATCTTTTGATTCTCGAGTGTGATACGGATACCTCAAATTTTAATATTTACATTTAACTACTCCTACGAAATCATAGCCAGACAAAATGCAAGTGGTCCTCCCTATGACCCTATCCCAACGAAAAAGGGAAAGTGGACAATAATTACTATATATGTGAGGGCGAGACTGTTTTTGGGTGATAGAAGCACTTTGTGGACAAAATTAATGCAGAGTGGTGATGACTGCATGTTCATGAATGAATACTGAATAGGTACATTTCAGAAGATTATGATGTTGTCCAACAACATCATGACCTGCGTGAACGAAGCCCACCGAGATGCCACGGGCGAGCCTGTCATCCCGGCCCACTATACTGATCTAGTTATATTAATTAGGAACGAGCTTAAATTCTAGTAGTATTGGATTAATCACTTAATAACGGGCCCAAAGTTGAGCTCACTTCAAAAAAAAAAAATGCCAGCAAAAGATGATGAACACTTTTGCCTCATTATTACTAACATTTTTTTTCCGGTCAAATAAAATTGACGTCGTTATAAATTTCACTACTCTTTAATAGATAGCTTATTAGTCTATTCAAATAAATATTGAAGTTTAAATTTTCTTGTAAATGTTATACTTTATTGGTTAATAACAAACTTTTAAATAAATATAACGTGAAAATAATCCTTGACTTGTAGGATTAAAAAATACTATAAAAAATAAATAAATAAAGAAGATTCAGTAGTGTACTCTTAAAATAAAATGAAATAAAAATGGGTGGTGGTCGAAATTCGAATAGTTGATAGTGTTAGAAGCTAGGGAGACGCGAGTGATAAGGGGTGCAGAATATTATTCCAATTTCCAACTCCGAATAGTCCAGAGTCCAGACATAATTGATGGTCAGCATGCACGGATGCTCCACATTTCCCAGTCTTGATGGGCTTTCCGGCCCAAAAATGAAAAGCCCTTATTCCTATTCGCTGTCACACAACGTGTCGTAGGCCCTCCACCTTCAACAATGCAAAACATGATTCCAACGACGTCGTCAAACCATGGGCTTCACGAATTTGTAAAATAAAAAAAAGGAAAACCAAAAGGAAATAGAAAAAGCAAGATGCATTATAGTCATTCAGCAAATAAAATCAAATCGCGAGTGTGAGAGAGAAAGGAGGGACGATTAGCATTTTCAATTTCACCTTTGCAGTTTGCAGCCGCGAGAGAGAGAGAGAATAGAAAGCGAAGCGTAAAAAGAAAAAACCGAAAGAAGAAGAAAGAAAAATGGGTAAGGATCTGAGCGACGAGCAGGTAGCTTCGATGAAGGAAGCTTTCACTCTCTTCGATACGAGCGGCAGCGGGCGGATCGCTCCGTCGGAGCTTGGGATCCTTATGAGGTCACTGGGCGGCAACCCCACCCAGGCACAACTCAAAGCCATCATCGCCGAAGAGAACCTCACCGCACCCTTCGATTTTCCTCGATTTCTGGATCTGATGGCCAAGCACATGAAGGCTGAGCCCTTTGATCGCCAGCTCCGCGACGCCTTCAAGGTCCTCGACAAGGACAACACCGGCTACGTCTCCGTCTCTGAGCTCCGCCACATCCTCACCAGTATCGGCGAGAAGCTCGAGCCCTCTGAGTTTGACGAGTGGATCAGGGAGGTTGATGTTGGCCCCGATGGTAAGATCCGTTACGAGGATTTCATCGCCAGAATGGTTGCTAAGTAAACTCCTCACATATCAGATCCTTGCAAATTCCATTCGCTCTGCTTCTGGATTTTCCTAAATGTGTTCTTTCTTTTTTCTCAGCTATTTCGGTATTGCTGTTTTTTCTTCTTCTTTTTATTTATTTATTTTTGGTCATGTTTGGTTTTTGTTTTGTGCCGTTTCCTTTAGTGGACGAACGGGTTAACCATGTTATGCGCATTTTGGTTTTTTGCCATATTAATGTCATCATGTAGCTAACAACGGGTGGTTTTAGGGATTCAAAAGTTGCTTGGATTGAATATATGTGTATGGTGAGATCCGAAGCGGTCTTTATCTGCTTCTGCTGTAATTGTTTATTGGCTAAATAGACTAAGGCCATGGTTGCGCAAATGTGTGTGTGTATATCAAACTTGTGTTCTAGTTTCGAGTGAAGTGGAATGAAGTATAAAGAACGGAAGAAAGGTGGTCCAATCTTACTAAGTAATAAAACCTGTATCTAAAGTCTAAATTACTAAGTTTGGTGTAGGAAGGCGCAAATCATTCTGTCCTGTGACAAGCTTTATGGAGATGGTCTATAACTATAAGTAGCTTACACAATTCTTGTGATGTAAAGTAAAAGGAAAGAGTCAAAGATCGTCTTTGGACGCTGATAGGTCTGTGAGAAATTAATGTGAAATTTTGAGCTTGTTTCATATGTCTGTGAGCCTGTGAGAGTTATTATTATTATTCCATCAAATGGTTGGGTCAGACTTAGACTGGAGTATTAAAATAGGATTTTTATGTGGAATTGTTAATGTGTAATCTCAATATTAGATTTAGATTGTCTGTTACTTTCAAGGGAATGAAATATTAGGAGCTGCTGAAGGGAGATTTCCTTTTAGCCAGGTGAATGAGGGGTAAAAACTCTGCAACTATGCTGAAATGGGAGTTACGTCTCTCACGAAATGATGTTGGGTCAGTGCTGCTTCGTCATTATTAATCAGGTTAATGATAGTCCAATTTCATGTCATGCTTTGTAAATTATGGACGTTGCAAATCTAAGTTTTGTAGTTAAAATTTCATTAAGTGCCTATGCACAGCCGAATTTTCTAGGTAGTAGTCTGTACTCTTATTACTGTCTTTGTCGTGATGAATTTCTATATCATACATTTCTCAAGCATTGGTTCGAGACTTTAGTATTCATTTACTAGAAACGAATGGACTCTGAATTATTGATGTCTTTCCTGTGCGCTATTTATTTTCCTATAAATATCTCACTGGTGTTTATCAAGTATTTTGACGTTGCATTCCTTGTGTTTCTGTGTCTTCTTGTGGGCCTTTCTCTTATTATTGCTGTAAACACTGCCCTTTTCCCATCTACCAATTTGGTTCACTCTTGTTCTACTGTAGGGCCCCTTTAGTGTTGTGTTAATCTCAAAGTTATTGGAACTTTTATATCCTGTTCTGAGATTACCTGATGGAAATTTTAAACCTTTCATATTGGTGTATATAGAGATTGTTTAACAGTAGGGATATATCAGATTTTCCTTGTCTTCTGTTTAAAATTTATGGCTGAATTCATCTCTATTCGAATTATTTTCTCTGTTTATTTAGCTTTGGACATTTAGAAGTCGTAAAATCCTGGTAAAGATGGTACTAATATGTTATACAGGAAACGGTGCCCATCTCCTAAAGATGCTAGGATGTCTGTTTCGAATTAATGGGATTCGTATTATATATGGTGTTTGATTTTAACATACTGTTTGATTTAGCTTTTGAAAGATCTCAAACCATCGCTTGCGTATTCACAAAGCTAGTTCGTTGTGTCTTTATTGAGTTGAGCAGTTTCATTATAAAAGGGCTTTAGTTTGGTTATTCTAAAAGACCCTGCCTAAATCTTTCAATCGCAATCCAAGTTTGCCTCCATTGGGTTGGGCATTAGCAATAACTATTATTCTTAATCTTCTGATATTCTGATGGGTTATCATGGAAAATTATTCAATTTATCACCAAAGGATAATAGCGACCATGCTGCTGGGCCGTATTAGAATTTGTGACTAATCCTTAATCCTTGTTAATCAAATATTATGTTAGACTGGCTAAATGGGCCGTTTGACAGCCCTACATACCCTGTCCTGGCTATGCTTAATTTTATACTTTTATTGACAAGGCCCTTGTAGATAGCGGTTGGGTGAACAGAATCTCCCTACATCTTACATAAACAATAATGGATAGTTAAAACAAAATAATAGTAGTTAGGTGTTATTCTTCATCATCTAGGGTTTGTTGCGATAACAGAAGATAGCCCCATGAGAGGTGGCTTTGTGAGAGGGGGAGCTGCTAGACCGCATGGGCCAAGGCTGAGCGCAAGGTCGGAAGGAGAGCTGCTACACAGGTCTTTGAAGAAGGTGAGAAAGATAGCAGAAGAAGAAGAATTTACTGGAAATTCTACACTAGTAGCCAGAAAAGAAGATTGGATGGAAGAAGAAAGGGGTACTGAAGGAGCAGAAGCAGATATTCATGTAATCGAAGTGATGAGAGCAAACAATGAAGAAAACAGCAAGAGATCATTTGCCCAAGCTGTCAGGGCAGGAAAAGCACAACAAGGGAAAAGTGGAAACGAAGCAGAGAAGGATTTTCAGGAGGACAAAATGGAAGAAGAAAGTGCTGAGGAGAGTGACGAAGAACAGGAAATTAGCATTGAAAAAACTGAAAATGGGGTATACAATCTGGTGATCAGCAAATCTTTGAAAAAAGAAATTTGCAAGGAATGGTGGGAATCAATCATAGTTAAACTCCTGGGAAGGAGAATTTCTCTTCTGGCGCTCAAAAGAAGACTAGAGACAATGTGGGGGAAGAACGGCAGCATTGACGTTATCGATCTCGGAAATGATTTCTTCCTTGTGAAATTCTACAATATGGAAGACTTGGATTTTGCACTCATGGAGGGGCCCTGGAAAATTCTTGACCACTACTTAACCATTAGATGGTGGAAACCAGAATTCAACCCCCTCACAGCAACAATAGATACACTGGCAACTTGGATTCGTCTCCCAGGCCTTGCGATAGAGTATTACAATAGAACAATATTGGAGAAGATTGGCAACATTGTTGGGAGGACCATGAAGATTGACATGACAACAGAAAACATCTCCAGAGGTAAATATGCTAGAATTTGCGTGGAGATAGATTTAAGCAAACCCTTGGTGTCTCAATACCAAATCAATGGTATCACTCATCTAGTGGAATACGAAGGCCTCCATATGGTGTGTTTCAACTGCGGCTGCTTTGGACATGAAAAATCCTCATGCCCAAGCTTAAGGTCACAAGAAAAACCAGAAGCCAGTAACAATAATGAAGGAATGGGATACGAAAAGGCAGGGACGGAGGAAGAAGAAGGGGGCAGAATTGGAAAAGGGGAGTTAAGTAAGGGCAAAGGCGTAATTGCAGAGGAGAATAACGGATTCGGCCCTTGGATGCTAGTCCAAAGGACAAGGGGGAAGAAATTACTGAAAAATGGAGAGGGAACCAGTAACGGCCAAAAAGGAAAAGAAAAAGTTTTGTCGTACGGGGAGTACACCTCTCGTTTTGCAGCTCTGCAGCATGAGGTAGTGGAGGGAGACAAGGAGACAAATGAGGTTGTGGTGATACCACAGAAGGATGAGAGCGATAAGACAAATCCAGCTGGAAGCAAGGCAACCACAGAAAAAGACAAAAGAAATAAAGGAGCTCTAGAGAGGAATACTCCTACAAAACTAAAAGACCAAATCCCACAAGAAAATAACCAGACCCACAAAAATAGCCCAAAACCAAGACAGACAAATAGCAAGATGCAAGAAACCCAAAACCAGACCAACCCAACTCTTGCCCCTACAACAGCCCAAACCATGAGAAAAGAAAGAACCCAAACGAAGACTAAAACCCAAACCCAAGAAGATACTAGCATGAACATTACTGACAAAGCCGTTCATTTTCAAGAAAATTGGGCAAACAACAACCAAACTCAAGACTCTCAAATCACTGAAATGGTTGAGGCCACTGGAATACAGGCTTGCGACATGGAGGAACCGCCTGACCCAGTCCCGCCAGACTTTGGAGCCAGAAATTCAGAAGATCTAGTAGAAGCCATGGAAGTTTTTGAAAGGGAACCAGCCCAAGGAGAAGCACAGGAAGAAGTACCTCCTTCATTAACGAGGGAGGATATGCATGATGATTAAGAGGCCTTGAGCCTCTTTGCTTTCCCAACCTTTTGGGTTAGGGTGCCTTTGTTTTGGCTTAGAGTTTTGGATAAGACTTTTGCGTCATATAATGAAGATCATGATGTGGAATATTAGAGGGGCAGCGAGCAAAAGTACCATTCGCACCCTCAAGGAGTTGCAAAACCAAAAGAAACCTGACCTCACTATTCTGGTAGAAACCAAATGTAGCGGAAATAAAGGAAGAGAGGTGATTAAGGCAATGGGATTCAATCATGCCATTGTCGAAGAAGCTGTCGGTTTCGTTGGAGGGATCTGGATCCTCTGGAAGAACGATGATCTCAAAATCAAAGTTATGTCAACGCACAAGCAATTTGTGCATATGAAAATTGAAAACAATCAGCGGAGGACATGGAGCCTTATGGCTGTGTATGCAAGTCCACAGGAAGCACAAAGAAAAGAAATGTGGGAGCTTTTGCACAACATCTCAAGAAACATGAACTTACCGTGGCTGATGATAGGTGATTTCAATGACATCGCAGAGCAAAGTGAGAAGAAAGGAGGAGGGGGAAATGATGCCTATGCGTGTAGACGTTTCAGAGGCTGGATTGACAAATGCAACCTCATAGACGTAGGTTATTCAGGATCAAGATTCACATGGAAGGGGGGAATAAGAGAAGGCCAAGAAAGAGTTTATAAAAGGCTGGATCGAGCTTTATGCAACTCAGAGTGGCGAACAAATTTTTCAAATGCATTTGTGGAGGTGCTGCCAAGAATACAATCAGACCATCACCCTTTGTTGCTACACACAAGACCTGAGACTAGTATCCAAGGAGAGAGACCTTTCAGGTATGAAGCCATGTGGAATACACATGAAGACCTCCCAAATGTTATTAGAAGTGCTTGGAATAATGAGTATGACTTTCCAGTAGCCTTAAACAATTTAACTGAAAGTCTGAAAAAATGGAATAATGAAACTTTTGGTAACATATTTCGAAAGAAGAGGAGGCTTTTGAATAGAATTCAAGGGATACAAAAATCCAGGCTTTATGGTAGGAATAAGTTTCTTGATGGGCTGGAAAAAGACCTTTCGGAGGAATTGGAAAAAATCCTTGATCAAGAGGAGATCTTCTGGCTACAAAAATCCAGACAAAAGTGGCTAGTAGAAGGAGATAGAAACACTAAATATTTTCACACAAAAACTCTGGTGCGCAGAAGGAAGAACAAGATAGTGAAGCTGAGGAACAATAATGGTATCTGGTGTGAAGAGGTAGAAGCTGTCAAATCGATAGTCTCAAATTTTTTCACTGACCTATACCGAGATGAAAGACCAAAGCGCCCCACTATTCGATGCAGCTGGCAATATAAAAGATTGGAAGAAGAACAGAAACAGATGTTAGAAAGAATGCCCATTCCAAGTGAGATTGAAGAAGCTATCCACAGCATAGGTTCTCTAAAGGCGCCTGGAGAAGATGGATACCCTGCGTTGTTCTTTAAAGAAAATTGGAAGGTCCTCCAATGCTCCATCTGTGCTTTCATTCAGAAACTATGGCAAGACCCCCCCTCAATACAACAGGTAAACCAAACTCTTCTAACACTTATACCCAAGATCAACCAACCTGAATTTGTCTCTCAATTTCGACCCATAGCCCTATGCAATGTGATATATAAGTGTTTGAGCAAAATTCTGGTCAAAAGGATAAAGCCCACTTTGAATGAAAGAATTGCTCCGAATCAGTCAAGTTTCATTCCAAGTCGGCTAATCCATGACAATATCATCATTGCAAAAGAAATGGTTCATACCATGGGAAAAATGAAGGGGAAAAATTCATTTATGGCTATCAAAATTGATTTTGAGAAAGCTTATGATCGTTTGAACTGGTGTTTCTTGGAAAAATGTTGCTTGGAGTATGGAATGTCGGAAAAAACTATTTCCATCATCATGCAGTGTGTATCATCAGTTTCCTTCAAGATCTTGTGGAACGGCGAGAAACTTGATATGTTCAAGCCAAGTAGAGGACTAAGGCAAGGGGATCCTCTGTCCCCTTACCTTTTTGTCATCGCCATGGACAAGCTCTCGCAACTCATAGAAGAGACCGTTACAAAAGGAAAGTGGATACCAATGAAAGCGGGACAAAGAGGACCTCAAATATCACACCTTCTCTTTGCTGATGATCTCTTGCTGTTTGCGGAAGCAACGGAAAATCAAATGAAAGTTGTGCTTGAAACTCTAGACGAATTTGGAGCTGCATCGGGGTTCAAAATCAATGCAGAAAAGACATCCATTCTATTCTCTAAAAACGTCCCCAACTGCAAAAGAGTAGGCATAAAGGAGATATGCGGCTTCCAGGAAGTGCCATGTCTAGGAAGATACTTAGGTGCTTACCTGACAAACAAACGAAAGAAGAAGGAAGACTTTAAAAGCATTATTGAAAGAACAAATAGCAAATTAAAAGGATGGAAGGCCAATTGCCTATCCTTAGCAGGGCGCATCACTCTTGCACAAACTGTAATCAGCCCAATGCTCAATTTTGATATGTTACATACAAAAATTCCCATTGGAATTTGCAATGAAGTGGAAAAATGCCAGAGAAAATTTATTTGGGGAGAAAACTCAAACACACGAAAACTGCATGCTGTGAAATGGGACACTCTCTGTAAAACAAAAATAAATGGGGGCCTAGGCATGAGAAAGCTTCATATCATGAATGATGCCTTTTTTATGAAACAAGTATGGAGGTTAATGCACGAAAGAGAGACACTGTGGGCGAAAGTCCTTTTCAATAAATATGGAAGGGGAAAAGATTCAATCCTGAACATGGAAAATAGGGCATCTGACTCAAAGTTTTGGAGAGATTTGATAAAGATCAAAGAAGACATGAAAGAGAACCTGAGGTTTTCTATTGGAAATGGTAAGTCGACTTCTCTATGGAGAGATAAGTGGTTGTATCATGAAAATGCTCTTATTGAGGATGTACAGGAAATAAACGCTTCCCTTCTCAATATGAAAGTGGCTGATGCAGTGTTAGAAAATGGAGAATGGAACTTGGAATTTCTAAGGGAGCTCATTCCTGAAGACAAAATTTTAAAGATTACTGCATGCCATCCCCCGAAAGAGAGCCTAGGTGAGGACAAGATCATGTGGAGTCCCTCCGAAGATAGAAACTTCACAGTAGCCAGTGCTTATAAAACACTCTCGCAAGCAAATGAAAATCAAGACCAAACCTGGAATCTTATATGGAAATGGAAGGGCCCCCAGCGTATAAAATGTTTTATGTGGTTAGCAACTCAAAACAAGCTGATGACCTCAGAAAGAAGACAGAAGATCTTTGGTGCAAATCCAAACTGCCACCGATGTCCCAATAATCCAGAAACACTACTCCACACATTAAGGGACTGCACAGAAGCATCAAGAATTTGGCGGCAGTTAGTGAAACCCTCTCACATAACCACTTTCTATAGAGCTCCCTTCGAGACATGGATCCGCTGGAATCTTACAGTGGAAATCGGTGCTAATGCACAGCCATGGCTGTCCCAATTTGTTGTGACTTGCTGGTGGCTATGGAAATGGAGGAATAAGGAGATCTTTGACCCCCCTTTTAGAAGACCAAACAATGCACATTTATGGATTAAAGAATATCTGCAAAGGATCAATAATGCTTTTGAAAAAGTCAATATCCTTAAAGGAGCACAGAAGAAAAAAGAAATACATATTGCATGGCAACCTCCCGAGGATGGATGGCTAAAAATCAATACTGACGGAGCAGTCTCACAGGAGCACCGTATAGCAGGGTGTGGAGGCTTGATTCGGGATAGCCGTGGAAGATGGATAGCGGGGTTCTTGGCGAATATTGGCAAAGGAACAGCATTCACGGCAGAAGCTTGGGGAATTCTCCATGGATTGAAACTAGCTTGGGATTTGGGATTCAAAAAAATCATTCTAGAAACTGATTCAAAAATTGCGTTCCAAATTCTCAGCAAAAGAGAAGAAAGGGACAATCATCCGGAAACAATTATAAGAAGCATCAGCCAGTTAATACAAAGAGACTGGAATGTAAAACTCTGTCATACATATAGGGAAGGAAACAAAAGCGCCGACTGGCTTGCGAAGGAAAGTTTACAAGCATGCCTTGGATTTCATTTCATAGACACTATGCCAACAGGGCTAAGGAACATTATAGATGATGATGCTAGAGGGGTATCATTGCCTCGTTTTATCATTGATTTTTAATTTTCTTGGGCGTTAAGCCCCGTCAAAACACCAAAAAAAAAATCTTACATAAACAATATCCATAAATCTTAAGGAAGCGTTGGGATTTTCTTTCTTCTCCAATATCTCACCGCACCGCGAATGACATCACGTCACGAAGGGTGGTATACGAACAAATGTTCAAATTTTTCCCAAAAAAATTACTCATTCTCTAAATTAATTTTTAATTTTTTTTAATTAAATTTATCTTTTTAAAAATTTTAAATTAATCACTTTAATCTTTCTATCACTTTCATTATTAATAATATTAAAATTTATTAATATAATATATTAAATAACATCACACTAACTACAAATCCACAACATTCAGTACCAATCTTAACTAGTGATTAATATAATAAATTTATATAATTAAATCAAATCAATTTTAAATTAAAAAATTAAAATATTAAATTTTTTTAATTTAAAATTAATTTAATTTTATTTTATAAATTTATCATATTAATTATTAATTAATTATAATTATTACATATATATTATAATATTACTTAACATATAAATAAACTTTGATACTATAAATAATAAAGATAACAAAAAAATTAATGTAATTAATTTAAAATATTTAAAAAATAAATTTAATTAAAATTTTTTAAAACATCAATTTAAAAATAAAAAAATATTCAAAAATTAATAAAATTTATTATTTTTAACTAATACTTTAATCATCAATCCAATCCAATTTTTTTAATTTAATAATTCAACCTCATATCTTTAGTTCATAATTTTATAATAACTACCGTCTAGGCAAAACAATAAATTGTCATTCTTGAAAAACGCACGAATTTCATGATTTACTCGATCACGTGGCATCCTCAATCTCGACAATGTAATGCTATCCATAACATTATTAATTTGGCTGATTAGCCATCCTTCCGCTAGCAACTATCATTTTTTTCCAAATGTCTTACAAATATTATCTTTGTTGAAGATTCTTTCTCAAATATTGGTTGTTTGTTGTTCCAAAATCTAAAAAAGTACTGACTCCTAACACTGCTGTAATTTAATTACTCATTTATTATTGTAAAATATTTAAATAAATAAAAAAGAAATAACAAATATAAAATATAAAAATATAATTAGATAACTATAGTAATAATATTCACTAGAACTATTATATCAATTAATATATTTAATAATATTATAAAGTATGTAAGAAGGAGAATAATATGAAAGAGAGAGAGCGAAGAATGTTTTTAATATTCTTATTATTGTGTTACTGTGAGAGGCTTGAGTCTTTATTTATATAGGTACAGGAGGTAATTTTTTCAAACACTTATTAAAAGCATTCTTTCTTGAGAATACTGCACCGCCCCATCATAAATGGGCATCCACGTAACAAATCTTATCACAACACTCTTCCTTGGATGACCATTTAGGATTATTGCCTCGTTAAAACCTTACTAAAGAAAAACCCAGTGGGAAAAAAATCTTAGTGAAGGAAAAAGAGTACAATATCCTTTAGTGATGGGGACTGCCTCATTAAAAACCTTGTCAAGAAAAACCCAATGGGAAAAAAATCTGACCAAGGAAAAAAGAGTATAGTCTCCCCCTCTTGCCGACATCATTTAATGCCTCGAAATCGGCGCATCCCAATCTCATGTACTAATCTTTCAAAGGAGGATTTTGGGAGTGACTTTGTAAATAAATCTGCCAGATTATCACTTGAGCGGATCTGTTGGACATCAATTGTCCCTTGATTTTGAAGATCATGAGTGAAGAAGAATTTGTGAGAAATATGCTTTGTTCTATCACCTTTGATGTATCCGCCTTTAAGTTGAGTAATGCATGCTGTATTATCTTCAAACAGGACAGTTGGAGCTATCTTATGATCAATCAATCCACATGATGACAGAATATATTGAATTAAGCTCCTCAGCCAAAAAACACTCGCGATTAGCTTCATGAATCGCTAGTATTTCAGCATGATTAGAGGAGGTTGCTGCTATCGTCTGTTTCGTGGACCTCCATGATATAGCTGTACCACCATATGTGAACAGATATCCTGTTTGAGATCTCCCTTTATGTGGATCAGATAAGTATCCAGCATCTGCATAGCCAACTAGTTGTGACTTGGATTCATATGGATAAAACAATCCCATATCAACCGTTCCATGAAGATATCGAAAGATTTGTTTGATTCCACTCCAATGTCTTCTGGTTGGAGAGGAACTATATCTTGCTAGTAAATTCACAGCAAATGATATATCGGGTCGTGTATTTTTAGCAAGATACATTAGCGCTCCAATGGCACTAAGATATGGTACTTCAGGACCAAGGATATCTTCATTTTCTTCTTTAGGACGGAATTGATCATTTTCCATATCCAAAGACCTTACGATCATTGGGGTACTCAAAGGATGTGACTTATACATATAAAATCTTTTTAAGATCTTCTCGGTGTATGTTGTTTGATGAATAAAGATCCCATTTTTTATATGCTCGATCTGCAAGCCGAGACAAAATTTAGTCTTTCCAAGATCTTTCATCTCAAACTCTTCTTTTAGAGTTTTTATAATTGTTGGAATTTCTTCAGGAGTTCCAATGATATTTAAATCATCAACGTACACAGCAATTATAATGAATCCAGATGCAGTTTTCTTTATGAAACATATGAACAAATATCATCATTCTTAAATCCATTTTTGGTCAGATACTCAGTAAGACGATTATACCACATTCGTCCAGATTGCTTTAGACCGTATAAAGATCTTTGCAATTTAACTGAGTATAACCCCTGTGAATATTCATTGGAGGGTTTAGATATCTTTAGTCCTTCAGAGACTTTCATATAGATATCCCGATCTAATGAGCCGTATAAATAGGCTGTTACCACATCCATTAAATGCATATGCAGTTTATGATATGCAGATAAACTAACCAAATAACGCAATGTTATCGCATACACTATAGGGGAATACGTTTCTTCATAATCTATACCGAACCTTTGTGAAAAATCTTGTGCCACAAGTCGGGCTTTGTAGCGCACAACTTCATTTTTCTCATTTCGTTTTCTCACAAATATCCATCGGTATCCAACAGATTTTACATCTGCAGGTGTACGGACTACAGGTCCAAAGACTTCACGTTTTGTGAGTGAGTCTAATTCAGCCTTCATGGCTTCTTCCCATTTTGGCCAATCATTCCTTTGTCGACATTCTTCGACTGATCTTGGCTCAAGATCCTTACTTTCATGCATGATATTTAATGCCACATTATATGCAAATATTTCATTGACAATTGTCTTGTTTCGGTCCCATTTCTCTTCTGTAAAGACATAATTTATCGTGATCTCGTCATTTTTACAATTTTCAGGTACCTAAACGTCTTCTGGCGTTAAAACTATATCAGAATTTTGGACAACTGTAGGTATCTTTACAATGTCTTTTTCAACAGGAATAGTATTTACCTCTTTTCTCTTACGAGGATTTTTGTCTTTGGAACCGACAGGCCTGCCACGCTTCTGGCGTGAATTTGCTTCAGTGGCTACTTGTCCTACTGGGACATCAATTCGAATTGGGGCATTTTCTGCTAGTATATAAGATTTGCTTATCCTCTTTGTATCGGAAAATGCATCAGGCAATTCATTTGCTATTCTTTGCAAATGTATAATCTTTTGAACTTCTAGTTCACATTGCCCTGATCGAGAATCTAAATGCATCAACGATGATGCATTCCAATTAAGTTCCTTTTCAGGAAGCTTATTCTCTCCCCCTAATGTTGAAAACTTTGATTCATCAAAATGACAATCCGCAAACTAGGCTTTAAATACATCTCCAGTTTGTATCTCAAGATACCTCACTATAGAGGAAGAATCATATCCAACATATATCCCCAATTTTCTTTGGGGTCCCATTTTGGTGTGATTAGGTAGTGCAATGGGAACATATATCGCACACCCAAATATTCTTAAATTTAAAACATTTGGCTGCTGGCCAAAAGCTAATTGCATGGGAGAGAACTGATGGTAACTTGTTGGCCTCAAATGAATAAGTGCTGCGGCATGTAAAATAGCATGCCCCAAACCGAGGTTAGGAGATTTGTTCTCATAAGCAAGGGTCTAGCAATTAATTGGAGGCGTTTAATAAGCGATTCTGCTAACCCATTTTGTGTGTGAACATAAGCTACTGGATGTTCAACACTTATTCCATTAGCCATACAATAAGCATCAAAAGCTTGGGAAGTAAATTCACCAGCATTATCAAGACGAATTGCTTTGATTGGATTTTCTGGAAATTGTGCTTTTAATCGAATAATTTGAGCCACTAATCTCGCAAACGCCAGGTTGCGAGAAGATAATAAGCACACATGTGACCATCTCGAAGATGCGTCTATCAGGACTATAAAATATCTAAAAGATCCACATGGTGGATGAATAGGTCCACATATATCACCTTGAATCCTTTCTAAGAATTCAGGGGACTCAAATCCAATCTTTACTGGTGATGGTCTTAAAATTAACTTTCCTTGAGAACATGCAGCACAACAAAATTCACTAGATTTAAGAATCTTCTGGTTCTTTAGTGAATGTCCATGAGAGTTTTCAATAATTCTCCTCATCATGGTTGTTTCCGGATGACCCAATCTATCATGCCAAGTTATGAATTCATTTGGGCTAGTAAACTTCTGGTTTACAATGGCATGTGATTCAATTGCACTAATCTTGGTATAATACAACCCAGATGAAAGTGAGGGTAATTTTTCTAATATAACTTTCTTATTTGAATCATGAGTTGTGATACATAAATACTCATGATTTCCCTCATTTATTGTCTCAACATGATATCCATTTCGGCGAATATCTTTGAAACTCAACAAGTTCCTCAGGGACTTGGTAGATAATAGTGCATTATTTATTATAAATTTTGTTCATCCAAGAAACAAAATTATAGCTCTTCCGGAGCCTTCTATCACATTGCCTGAGCCAATGATAGTATTAACATATTCCTCTTTTGGCACAAGATGGGTAAAATATATATTACTTTTGAGAATAGTGTGCGAACTTGCACTATCCGCAAGGCATACATCTTCATTACATATCCTTGCCATTCTCTTCAAAGACAAATAATAATAAAATGAGTAGTATGTACAGTTAAATTGAATACTTGATCGGAATTATTTTTTCTAAGAAATACTACACATAAAAATAATGTCATATACTAAAACTTTATTTTAAAATTTGACACATTTAATGATTTCAAAATTCATAAACATTAATATTTCATTATTTATATACATCACATTTGAAACTTAAATACATAGAAAATAAAATTTAACAATAAGTTCTTTACATTATTTATTTACATAGATACTTCACAATCCCACATATTAAACTATTCCATCATTTATCAAATGACCAATATTTCCTTCAGGGTCCTCAAAGAAATCAGATACATCATAATGAGTGGTGGAATTTTCAGCATCATTTGAAACAAAATTCGACTCTTTTTCCTTGTCGTCCTTTTTCAAAGATGCCTGGTAAAGATCGACTAGGTGCCTTGGGGTACGACAGGTACATGACCAATGACCCTTTCCACCACAACGGAAATACTTATCCTCTGTTGATTTATTTTGCTCGATATTTCTTTCTTTATCCCACTTCTAGTGAGATCCTCTCTTTTGAATATAATTCCTTTTCCTTCCATAATTTTTTTTGTTATTAAAACCTTGCCATTTACCTCTTTTGGGATAATTTGCCGCATTTACTTCAGGAAATGGGGCAGCGCCAGCTGGGCGCGCTTCATGATTTTTCAAGAGCAACTCATTGTTGCGTTCAGCAACAAGAAGGCAATAAATTAACTCAGAATATTTTTTAAACCCTTTTTCTCGATACTGCTGCTGCAGGAGCACATTCGAGGCATGGAAGGTTGAGAAAGTTTTCTCCAACATATCATGGTCAATTATCTTTTCCCCACATAATTTCATTCGTGAAGTGATTCGAAACATTGTAGAATTATATTCATTTATAGATTTAAAATCTTGTAAACGCAAGTGTGTCCATTCATATCGGGCTTGAGGAAGTATCACCGTTTTCTGATGATTATACCTTTCTTCAAGGTCTTTCCAAAGATCTGCAGGATCTTTTAATGTGAGATATTCATTTTTCAATTCTTCGTCAAGATGACGACGAAAAAAAATCATGGCTTTGGCTTTATCCTTTTGGGATGCATTATTTTCAGCCTTAATGGTATCTCCAAGATCCATTGAATCAAGATGGATTTCAGCATCTAGTATCCATGATAAATAATTGTTTCCAGATATATCAAGAGCATTGAATTCAAGACGAGAGAGTTTCGACATAATAAAAATTTGTTACCTGAGCCTTCCTAAAAATTTGATCAGAGTCTCGTGCTGATAACGGGTTGTAAAATAATTAAATAAATAAGGAAGAAGTAACAAATATAAAATATGAAAATATAATTAGATAACTATAGTAATAATATTCACTAGAACTACTATATCAATTAATATATTTAATAATATTATAAAGTATGTAAGAAGGAGAATAATATGAAAAGAGAGAGCAAGAAATGTTTTAATATTCTTATTATTGTGTTACTGTGAGAGGCTTGAGCCTCTATTTATATAAGTAGAGGAGGTAACTTTTTCAAACACTTATTAAAAGCATTCTTCCTTGAGAATACTGCACCGCCCATCATAAATGGACATCCACGTAACAAATCTTATCACAACATTCATCAATTAATTTGCTTTGGATAAATGGCATTAACATCGGGACCAAGTGATAAATTGTGAATGAAAAAAGTATATAAAATTAAGAAGTGATCAGCTAAAAAATAAATAATTTGATTAATTTATAATTATCTTAATTAATTTTATTCAATTATTTTATAAAATATTTGTACTTAATTGGTTTTAATGGAAAATTCAATTTTGAATGGATACGTTGAGGTATTTTCGTCGGGTATCACGGAGAAAAGCCCACCAAACCTACTTTGGAGTCTTCATTTTCTCTCTCTTTCTATGGAGTTAGGCAAACCCTTGTTTTTAATCCAAACAGGGAAGAAGTATCAACCTCCTCCATTCAAGGTATATTCACGGCGCATCTTTACCGATAAACACTCGTTTTTTAACGCCGTTAGCGGTGCTGTAATTTATCGTGGTTCTAATTCTTTCAGAAAATAGTGCAATAATTCACTATTCTTCTTATCAATTATTTTCACACTATTAATTAAATCATTCAACTTCCGTAGCTTTCTCTTTGCAACGCGCTACCATGAGTCCCGCACCATCTACGCAACGCTGTCCAAGACGTCGTTGCCGGCCACCCTGCAGTCTTCTCCTCCTCCTATTTAGTTTTGATGATTCTTTTAACTAGTTTCTTATGTTTCTTTTCCTAAATTTCGGACAATTCTTTTTATTAGTTTTGGATGATTCTTTTTCCTATATAATTTTGGATGATTCTTTTTTTTATATAATTTTGGATGATTCTTTTTCCTGTGTTTTGTATGTTTTTTTTTTAGGATTTGGATGATTTTTTTATTAATTTTGAATGATTCTTTTTCATATGTTTTATATATTTTTTTCTTAAAATTTAAGTGATTCTTTATCTTAGATTTTGGTGTATTTTTTTTTAATTTCAATTTTTTTTAAAAAAATTAGAATTTACATAATAAATAATAAAAGATGAATTATAGTAAAAAGAGATAATTAATAATCATTAATTTTATATCATTTAAAATATAAAATTTAAATAATCATTAATTAATGATTATTAATTAATATTGAGTGAAATTTAAAACTGCTTGTTGGCTTATTTTTGGCTAAACCCCTCTTGGTTCCTAACAGAATTCATTGTGAATGCCATTTAGGGTGAGTATCAAGTTACTATCACCACAAGAGAAACTAGTTCAAATGCTGAGCAAAACATGTCAAATTGGAAGCTGCCATGTTCGATTAATTAATCATTTGTGGATAAACAGATATATCAATCAATCAAGGCAAAAGTGATTCAACTTGATTTCTCAGTAGTAGTGAACCAAAAACTGTACAGTGGCAAAGACATTATAAATCCAAAAGATTATGGTAATAGTAATTATTTGCTGATACAAATGGATACATCACCACGAAGAAGCAGGGTTCTTCGTAGAGGGAGAGTAAAAATCAAGGTACCATTTCACAAAGTTGCTGAGACCTGTCTCCAAATCTGTGGTGGGCATGTAACCTAGCTCCCTATGCGCTCTGCTAATATTGGCATGCGTGAACTGAACGTCCCCATTCCTCGGCATAACCATCACCTTCTTCTTCGCCTTCACCTTCAGAAGCTTCTCCAATATCCTCACAAGCTCGCTCACCGCCACCGGCGAAGTGTTCCCCAGGTTATATATCCTGAACTGCGCAGGCCCCTTCTTCTTCCCCCCGCTGCCAGTGCTCCTCTTCGCCGTGTCCAAAGCCCCTAAGCACCCCTTCACGATGTCATCAATGTATGTAAAATCCCTCGCAACTGTTCCACCATCTGCCGCCTCAAACACAGTGATCTGCTTCCCCTTCAGAATATCCTTCGTGAAGAAGAAATACGCCATGTCAGGCCTACCCCAAGGACCATAAACAGTGAAGAAACGCAATCCAGTGATGGAAAGCCCATAGATGTGGTTATAGCTATGAGCAATGGCTTCACCTGCTTTCTTCGTAGCGGCGTAAAGACTCGCCGGTTGATCAGTTCTGTCCTTCTCCGAAAACGGTACCTTAGAATTGAGTCCGTACACGGAACTCGATGAGGCCCACACGATCGCTGGCTGCGGGTTCGCATCTTTCGAAGCTTCTAGAAGGTTCACGAACCCCGCGACGTTGCTATGGACGTAGGAATGCGGGTTCTGCATGGCGTAGCGGACGCCAGCCTGGGCGGCCAGGTGCATGACGTGGGTGAAGTGGACGACGTCGAAGAGTTTGCGAATGAGCGCAGCGTCGTTGATGTCGCCCTCCACCACGAAGACGCCGGCGCCTGAGAGCACCTTCTGGCGGGAGCGTTTCAGGTTCTGGTCGTAGTAGCGGTTGAAGTTGTCGAGGCCGACGACTCCGTCGCCGCGCCGCTTGAGGGAAAGGGACACGTGGCAGCCGACGAAGCCGGCAGCGCCGGTGACGAGGACGGTGAATCCGGAGTCGGAGTTCCTGCAGGCTGACTTGGTGACGCGCTTCTCCCAGTGGTGGCCTCCCCATGATTCACGGCGGTTGGCGGCGGGGGAAGGAGATGGAGGGGAGAGGATGAAGAAGAAGAGGATGAAGGCGAGGAAGATTGAGGACCAAAGGGTGAGTTTTGATAGCCTGAGACGGTGGATCATGTAGTGGTTGTAGGGTTGGTACTTTTCTGGTTTCAACTTGCCCGGTGTTGATGGCAGCATGTTATTGTCGACGTTGTTGTGTGACACCGCCACCGTCTTCAGCAGCGACATTTTTGGGGTTTCTTGGAAGGATCAGGAGAAGATGGTTTTGATTTGATTCTCTTAGTTCTGAGAAATGGGATCGGATTCCAAAGACACAGTTTAGGTTGCAAGGGAGATGAATGAGATAGGAACTGGCATTCCCGTAATTTAATTTCAGTGTTTTGACTTTTTACTCTTCTTGACTGACTCAGTCGTTCTTCCTAACTCTTTTCACTCTTCTCTTCTTGCGCCACGCTATCTGCTACATGGACTGATTCCATTTCATATTTCATATTTGCTTCATAGAAGGACACTTCAACAAACACCGTACATTATAGCCAATAAACAATATAGGCATATATACTGAATTTAAGTATGAAAATGGAAATTTATTTTGTATTTAGGATGATGCATATCATCTTGCAAACCAATAACGTACCAAAAGGGCAACTAATCTTTTATTATTATTATCATCATTTTCATGATGGACTTTAACATAAGCAATAAGGTCAAAAAAAAAAAAAAAAAAAAAAGAAAGAAAGCATTATGGTCAAGTTTGCTACCAAGACGCAAACCATCAACGTCATAACACAGATTTCATGAATTTAATCCATTTAGTTATAAGGAATATAAATAAAAGGGAGATATCTAAAAAGATAGTCAGAGTCAGAGTACTCAAAGATTCACTGCTTTACTTTTATTATCATCTGATATTTTGTTTAACTGTATCCAGAACCACAAGATTACCAAAGGGCTTTTGGCATTAACATATAGTGCATAAATTATCACAATGTCCAAAGGAAGTTTGAAAGTTATAAGATTTTGAGTATCATTAATCAAGTTGATAATAACTTTACCTATGCAATTTTGAATTAATTTTATGTACTATCTAAATGTTACATGATGCTAAGGACTTTCTGCATTCATATGGCAAATCGTCCAACCAAGAATCATCCAAAATAGAAGCTGAAGATTCTATTTCACTAGGCCATTCACAACTGACATCTATTTCATGATATACAATAGGTCTAGATTTTGTTTCCCAACATTGGAAACTCGCTGTTGACCAAAGATTACAATGCACAATCAGCTGAATTTTTTCACCTCCATTCTATTGCTTTTCTTGTTATGGATAATAAGTGCTCCAGTTACATGTCTACTAAAGGGAACTACAAGGTTGGCTAAGTATCCTTGCCGCAGCTCCACCTCCACTCTGCAGAGTGGGGATTTCATAGCCATAACTTGCCCACCAATCACCTACAGAACCAAAAGAATTAAATATGCAATAATTTAAAGGTAATAATCTACCACACACATTTGTTTTGTTGCATGCTTATAATATCCTTGATAATTAAAATTTAACAGTGTAAGGGCTGCAATCATGCTTTTAACATGTTAATAAAATCATAAATGTAATGGAACCCTTGAGTGAATGCAATAGTTAATGGCAACTTTGGTCCTCTATTCCATGAGATATATAACCTATAGCAGGCATGTCCCCATCAACCATGCTCACAGCTTCATGTGCATATTTCCAAAATCTATCTGAATGAGCCAACATGTGCTTCAAATTATCCTCTTGTATCACTAAGGACCTCAAGAAAAGGAAATTACTGACAAATCTAGTAATTTTTGGTCTGATTAATTCTTTTCCACCAGTGAATTTTCTTATTATATTAAGAATCCATGCATGTCTATAAATATACTTTGTGATGGTCTTTGCCTCTTCCAGGACTATATTTACCCAATTTTATCTACCAATATCCTCTAACATCTTACCAATACAATATGCAGCACAAGAAGACTAAAACAAAGAACCATACCTCCACATGAGAAGCCTTCCAGCATAAACATAACTAGCACGGGTATCTGTTATGACCTGGACAACATTTTCTACACCAATCTCCAGCACAACTGACTCAAGAAGTTCAAACAAGTAAGTACCATAATCATCATGACCTGAAACATCCACTATCTTAACAAAGACAGAGAAGCACTACTATTCTGCCTACTAGATCCATGTTATTATGGAAGCCACCACTAGCAGAAGAGCTACCCTGTTGACCATTTGCTAGAACAGCAGCTTGATCTGTCTTGTTTTTCTTTGGTGTTTTTGATTTCTTTGGAGTACTTAGTATACTTTGAATATGGTCCCTTACATCCATTGGAACTTGAGTACAGGGTATAACATCTTTGTTTTCAATTTGGGTAAAGGGAATTTCATCCTATAAACACTTCCACTGAATTCCTGTCGACAATAATTACATGTGACTTTCTGCCTGGTTGCATCAATAGGACACAATGCTCCCAACAGGCGTCTCTTCCCCTGACCATTATCTTAAACAAGGTACACTGAAAACATTCTATTAGATTAGGCCACATTCTATTATTCTTAAAAACAACAAACTTCGTTTGCTCCAATTATATCATTTTGACAACAAAACATGGTTAAATACATAATAATAAAATAATATAATCAACTTGAGTTAATTAGTTCGTTAGTCCACTTAACCAAAATGTCAGGCATTCCACTATTGTCATGTGTATGCAGCAATCTATTGGATAGTAGTAAACTCTTAAATGAAACTCCGTTTAGCAATGGATTAATCTTTGACCTATCAAACTAAAAAATACTAATAATAATTAGCTGATTTTGACATATAAATAATATTTTTAAATATTTTAATACTTTTATCCAATTACTTGGTCACATCTACAAAGCTTTTAAGATTACCAGTGGTTTTCTTTTTGAAAAAATTTAGGGCAGTAATTTTATTAAATTTTGGACAGCATCTAACCAGTAAAAGAAAAGTGAATAATTTTACACCATTAAATGAAATTTCATACAATTAAAAACATTATTAATGACTACTTAATGACTACAAATCACAAAAATTATTAGTTTCTAGCACTCTGCTTTTTTTTTTGTGACTAAGATTGCTAGTGGTTTAGTCTTATTAAGTGTATCCTAGATATTATCCTTATTCAAATTATTTTGAAATTTTCTATAAATACATGAAAATATACCAACAACAATAATAATAATTCTTTTTCATTGTTGTCCCTTGAAAATACCCTTGCAAATTATTTATAACATACACTTCTCTCATTTTAAAATAATTATTATTTAAATAAAGTATTATATTAAAAATAATATAAATGATTGAGTTTAATAACGTTATACCATGAAGTGAAATTTGTGCATGTCTTATTTCTGTCTTACCGAGGAGTGAGGAGGCCAAGAGAGAATATAGATTAAACAACCATACCTGATACGTATATACTGAAATTAATTAGTAGTATAAAATATATATCTAAATATAAATATATATTAAAAATAAATTAAATTATATATATTTATATACAAATATATTAGTGACTGATTTTAGTAGTTAATTTTGATGTATAAATAATATTTTTTATGATTAAATTCTTAAATTTGGAGAGCCGTTACATCATCCATAGGCCGTGGCTGAGATGAGTGTTAATTGTTATGTGCACGCTAAGCACTTTTCATGTGGCACCGAATTCATGAATTCCAGTGCAAGTCAAAGGAAGAGGCAAGACATTCCCCCATATATCCGCTAAAGCCACACAATCAGAATCAAAATCAGAATCATATGATCCACATCTAACATTCCACTCCCCAATCAATTCAAATCAGGATATATGGACCAACACATGTATCGTAGGGTGCTTACACCATTTCTATTTCATGTTTGGAATGTCACTCTATATAGCTTGCTCATATGATTTATCATTAGTCTATCTCCTCTTCGCTAGCCATGTGAACATGCATTATTTTATAAAATTATCATTTAACTCAGAGTTATATATAATGCTTCTTTTAAGTTTTTGGTAGTGCGAATCCATTTAAACAGAGATAAAAATAATCCTTCAATTGCTTTTATCATAATAAATATATCTAATTAGTATATACTGTACAATGCGGTCACCACTTTCTTTTCAATTTCATTTATATATGAAAAAGCAGCTACATGCACCCGCCAATCATAGCATTCTTGCCGCGTACAATTGTAACTTGTAAGTTTCTAACACAAGAAGCAACGAGAATATTCAATATTCACGATCCCGCCACTACTTGCTGAGTCAAATAAGTTATCTATCGCTAAATACGACGAAATGTCCTATACTCCTATGCTTTTTCATTTGTCTAGCATGCAATAATTCGGTTCCTTGATCATTATTGTATATATTTTCATCCTTCTTAGTCTTTTCTACATGGTAAAATAAAGGAAACTAAAGTGATAAATGATAATGGAGTATAACTAGCAAAATGCTGAGGCGTTGGTGGGAAACGGAGAGAAAGTTTGTATGCTCATAAAATTAAAGTGAAGCAGTATTGCCGATACAGTGATACATGACGTTATGTTAGGTGAATACAGTATTCACTCAAATTCCATCTACGGCTGAATAATTTTAAGTCCAATTAGAAAAAATCACTCAAGTAAAGTGCTTATATTATCTTTTACTAAAGATATTTTTGTGTTGCATTTTAATTAGTTTTTTTTATAATTTATTCAATGTTTTTTATCATATATTATTAAATCTTTTAAATTTTTTTTTCAAAAATAATAAAAAACATTTGGATAGACTAAAACAAAAAAATTAAATTAACTATTAGATAATTGTTTATATAAAAAAATATGTCACGGTTATATATATATATATATAGGGACGGATCTATAAATAGTATCATGGGGGGCCAATAATATATATAATATTAAAAAATTATGCAAAAAATTATATAATGTAAAATGCATTACAAAAATATACTGATAGAGAATATATTTTAAAGTACAAAAAATATATATGTACTTTTTATTAACGAAGTGGTCGATTTTTCGTTTCATAAAATTCATCGATAATAGAATTTGTGTCAAATTTTTCTGCAATTTTTTTTTCAATGTAATTAAAAGACAATTAGTAAGAAATTTATCTTTCATTTTATTTTTGAATTATTCTTCACAATATTCATAGCTGAAAAAGAACTCTAAGTTATAGTAGTTAAAACAGAGAAAATTAATACCAAATGAATCAAGAAGAACGCTCACAAAAAGAAAAAAATATACTTTATGGAAATTGAAAAATTTTATTTAATTAAAAAATATTAGTAATAATATATTTTCATATTTTTTTAATATTGTTACTTTCTTTTTAGATATTAGAAATCATTAATATTTAGGTTAGACTGGATTTTTATTTATATTAGACTAAATACTAAATAAATTTTTAAAAAAATTAAATCGTACTTAATAACTTATTACTATTAATCTTTTTTTAAAAAAGTTGGGGGTCGAGGCCTCCACTCGCCCCCTAAGTCCGTCCCTATATATATATATATAAAATTTTTTAAAGTGAAATTTATCATAGGAGTTACTTCATAACAAGATTCAAGTCTCATAAAATTTTTACAAATAAAAAATAATTAATTTATATTATGCAATATATAAAACAATTACTATATTATTATTACATTATAGATTAAAATTTACTAATTTAAATTTGTTTTTATTTTTAATATAAATATTAAAAATAAATCAAAATTTTATAACTAGATGTAGTGTAACAAAATATATATAATATTAATTAGTTTTTAAAAAATTCTAAAAAAATAGTTTCTTTTATTTTAGTCAAATAACTATTTATTAAAGTGGACAAACTAATTAATTTCTTTTCATATACAGTTTTTTTTAAGACATAAAAGTAATTGATTGGGATATTGGTTAATATAATTAAAGTTACTATTTCGTTAAAATTGTAATTTAGAGGAAAATCTCAGTTAATTTTAGTATATAAATCTTAAATTTGAAAACATATTTTGATTTATTTTATTTTCATTTAAAATAATCACTACATAAGTTAAAATTTTATTTTAAAGTTATATTCAAACTTCAATTTTGTTGAGTTAAGAAATTAACTAACATAATTGATGATGACAAACATTAGATTATTGGGTTAATTATCAAATTAGTTTTGATTATTTTGGTTTAGTGATGCAGGACAAAATTAATATATAAAGGCAGCCCAAAGAAAACAAAGCAAGGAACCAACGGGCTGAACTTGAATCAAACCGGATCCAAGCCCGATTACTTCTCTCATTCAAACCCTTCCCATGTGCTTTCACTAAAAGCAACGTACACTTTTTTCTCTTGCTCAGAAAGTAGAGAAGTAAGAGAAAGTTTAGTCCCTAAGTTGTTCACCAAAGAAGCAAGAAAGAGAAGGTTAAGCAAAAGGTTAAAGTCTAATCACCCACATCAAACTGTATCAAGAAGTCAGAAGCCAAAATGTGATTTTATTTCCTTATACATGCATCATATCTTCTTCTCTTCATCTTTAACGTTCTGCCTATCCATTCTGGGTTACATGAGAAAGATGATCTCTGCTCTTCACTGATGTGCATCTACGGTCATATGTGAGTCTTGGAGACCAAGTTATTTTTCAATGGCCAAGATCTGGGTTTACTATTGAAAATATTTATTTCTGTTGTCCTGTGGCTTTCGGTCAACAAGAGAAGTTAGAACCAAAATTCCTATTTTGAGGATTAATGGAAAAAAGTGAGATGGTGGGTTGGTGAAGCACACAGCTCGAGAGTTGACCTAGGGAGTGTAACTCAGTAACATGCAAGGTGTAACACCCTACCACACTAAGCTTTACGCTTAAGCCGTAAAATAGAGGTGGTGTGGTATTACGACCTCTAAAATAAAATGAGTACATGTAATAGCAGAAGAATTATAATATGCTAGGAGCCTTGAAGAAAAGAGGAAACAAAAATTGCAAAATAAAAGCGCAACGCTCTAGGAACGGGTTAACCTGCGTGCTAAGGAAACCATAACTATTATACATATGATAACAGAAGTAGGAATAGAGTGCCAAAGATACAAAATAACAAGCTCCTAACTCAGCCTGCGAAGTCAAGACTGGCCAGAGAATATTTACATATATATACATACATATCCAAGACCCAAAAGTACATATACACAATCCTGCCTCTCCATAAACCTCTAGGAGGATCAAAAGAACAAGTTATGCGGAGAGAAAACTAAGTACATATATACACATCATAGCATAACAAAATAACTCTGTAACCACTCCGCTTCAAGGGTCCAGACGCCTAACGAGATGTCTCTCGGCCTGCATCTGAAAAACAACAACATAGTATGGAATGAGAACCGGAGGTTCTCAGTATGGTAAATGTGCCACACACATAATATATAAGGTCCTGGGAATGCCAGAGGCAATCCTAGAACGCCGACACTCAGATTATAGAGCTTAAAGTATTAAACAGGAGCCATAAAAGGTGATTTTCTAAAAATATTTAAACCCAACTTAACTTAACCTTAAATCTAAGTCCCATACTGCCATTCCTCCATACCTCCAACTTCATCATGTATTTTCACAGACAAATAGACAGATAAAGGCAAGCACAAGAAGGTTACAAATACTGCAGGTAACAAATACACATTTAAAATGGCAAGTACATATAGGCACACCCAATTAAAGCACAAGCAAGTAATTCAAGTAATATGCAGATGATGCATGCCTGTCCTATGGCTGATGAGGCTCATCTGTCGGTTATCCAGCCAACCCGACAAGTCTGAATTGTCCTTAGACTGTCCCCCGACGTGCATCCCCAAGAGTCTATGCATAGATTTTTCTCAAATAATCAATATTGCTCAATGGGGGTAACATTCCCGGGAATTTATATAGTGCCCGGTCACACTTACGTCGTAGGGTCAACAGAGTATCGAGTTTTCAACCTGGTACACGTGGTGGCAAGCCACGGCACTTAATCCAGGGAACCTCGTATCTCAGATCATTAAATTATTCATGCCATATAAATAATTCAATTATAATTCATCAACATCCACATCATTCTCAATCGCATCTCATTCATGATCATAAATCAATCATATTCAATCCCTATCTTTCATTATCACACCACCCATTCTGTCCATCAATAGTTTCGATTCAAAACATAATTCATTCTTTTCTAAATGAATCAAACTTAAAACATGCTCATTTTCTTAATAACTCAAAATCAAACCATATAACATTTGAATCTAAATCTTTTTAAATAATTATCTAAATAAAATCTCT
This sequence comes from Arachis hypogaea, assembly GCF_003086295.3. NCBI lineage: Eukaryota > Viridiplantae > Streptophyta > Magnoliopsida > Fabales > Fabaceae > Arachis > Arachis hypogaea. Next base: position 14,580,170 of record NC_092050.1, read on the forward strand.
AATTTTTTATAAAATTTCGGCAGCATCTCCTCTAAAACTCGGACTTTGCCACCCTTTTCGGGTCCAAACCTGCATTCTTTTCAATTCAACATACCCTTCCTCATCATCATGACAATCACCACAATAAATCTACCTCAAATCAACAATTAAACTCATGCAATATTCAAGTCCAACAACCAAAATCCAACTAAGAATCATAGTTCACAAATCCTAGGCTTTTAACACAAAATACCTCATTATCACAGCAACCTCCACAATAATTAAACCTCAAATCAATAATTCACCAAATCATTAGTTAATCAACAAGCACCAAACTAACCATGTTCATCAACAATAACATTCAACCATAATTCTCTCCAAATTAACATAACAACATTCACCATCCAAAATTAAAAACTAATTATCGAATAAACTTCAACCAAATATATTCATCGACAAATTACTAAACATTAAACATACACCTGCATTCCAACTTATCCAATGGTCATCTAGCCTAAGTTTTCACAGAACATTATATATTAAATGCAAGAAACCTAAACCATACCTTGGCCGATTTCCACGTAATGACCAAAGCTATTTATTCAAAACCAAGGCAGCCCCTCAAAACTCAACTAATCCGCTTCCTCCAAGTTCCAGTATTCACAATTCCAAGCTCCAATTATTTATTCACAACCTAATACACATTCATAACACATATATATCCAATTTAATACTCAAAGCTCAAATTCAATGAAAATAAAATAGAATTATCATATCCTCACCTTACCCAAACTTCACATAAGCAAGAGTGAACGTTTCTCTCAAGCTAATTGGATCCTAAAACATCAAAAATCAAAGAAATTCAACATTCCCACTTAAAATTCGAAAATTGGGGGAAAAGAAGGCTGAGTGCAAAATAGTGAGTTACCCATGAAATTGTTTCGGTAAAAACGTAGAGCTCGACGTGGTGAACGCGTGGCCGCAAACGGTGCGGCGATCGGAGCTCGGACGGAGAAGTTACGAGGATCGGAAATTAACGTAAGGTTTCGGGAGCTTTTTCTCATTTCTCCTCTCCCTGGAAGCTGCAAGCTTCGTTTACGCTGAATGAAAGAAAAGAGAAGGCTTCGGTCTTCTTAAGTGATGGGCTGGTTGGGCCCACGGGCCCGGTTTGGGCCCGGTTCGGCCCGTTCGGTCCAATCTTGGACCGATTTTTTCGAAATTAGTGTCAAAATTCTCGTTTCGATGAGCTCTATCCTAATTTAATATAATATTCACATTTCTAATCCTCCTTATTAAAAACTAATTTATTGACTAATTATCTACTAATTTAATCGGGGTTTACACAAGGAGATACAAAAGAAGTTTTTCTCACCATTCAGAGATCAAGGAGAGATAACCAGTATTCTTGAGGTGTATGTTCTGAGAAGAGCTCTCTGAAGAAGTTCATCGACTTGGACAGTACTTCCTAGTCAAGGAGCATTTCGCCAGAATGAAGAACTGAATCAGAGGCTAGCAAATCTGGTTTATCACATAGCAAAGAGGCTGTTGAAGAGTCAATCTCCTTCATGTTTTGTAAATTGTAATTTACTTTTCAATGTTTATCTTTCTGTAATCTCTTGAGGTAAAAGGCAGAATGAGAGAGCTCAAGTAAAAGCCTAAGAGTGGAAAGAGGCAGAGTGATACACTTGAGTGAAAATCCTAGAGTGATTTCAGATTTCTTTAGGTTGATTCTGTGTCTTGTATCTTGTACCTGTGAGGTACCCCTTTCTTAGTTGGGTTAGCACTAAGAGTGAAGAGTTAGGTATTAGTATAACCAAGTCAAGTTAGGTTAGAACTTGAGAGTGAAAGGATTGTGTCAATCCTATAGAATTGGTGTATGTAATACTTTAACTATAGTGGAAATTCCACCTCTGTTGTGGTGGAGACTGGAAGTAGGTTGCATTACACAAGGCAACTGAACCAAGATACATTATGGTGTCAGCTTCTCTCTTCCCTGCTCTATTCTGCTTTCTGATATTCATGAGGCAAAAATAAATTGTCTCATAAATTTTCTGCTACTGAGTTCAAATAGAATCAGAATTGAAAGTTTGTATTAAAGGGTTATTTCAGTAACATAAAAGAAAGTCATAGATTCAACCTCCCATTCTCTAAGCCTTCTACAACCTTCAATTAGTATCAGGAGCTAAGGTCTTAAGAATCAAGCTTCACCGCTTGGAGCAAAGGTCCAATGGCGAACAACTTAGGCACAACCACAGTTGCCTATACTCTAACTGAAGGCTAGTCAAACAACAGGCCACCCTTCTTCAATGGGAAGAACTATGCCTACTGAAAAGAGAAGATGAGAATCTTCATTCAATCCATTGACTACAACAAATGGAAGATTGTTGTGAGTGGTCCCAAGATTCCAGCAAAAACAAAAACAAGTGCTGATGGAGTGGTGACTCCTAAAGAAGAAGCTGAATGGAATAAAGACGATAAGAAGAAGATGGAGCTGAATGCTAAATCCATCAACCTTTTTCACTGTGCTATCAGCTTTGAAGAGTACCGAAAGGTGTCTAGATGCAAGACAGCCAAAGAAATCTAGGAAAAACTCCAAGTTACACACGAAAGCACTAAACAAGTCAAAGAAACGATGATTGATATGCTGCGAAAAGAGTACAAGATGTTTAATATGAAGGATGGAGAAAGAATTGATGAAGTGTTTGAGAGATTCTCAATCATAATCAACAACCTCGATGCTATGGGTACAAACTATTTAGAACAAACCCTAGTGAGAAAACTCCTTAGAAGCTTCACAAAAAAATGGGAAACCACTGCCACTGTCCTAGTCGAGAGCAATAACCTAAGCCCTATAAATTATGATGAGCTGAGAGGAAAACTCCTTGCCTATGAAATCACACACACAAAACCGGACTCAAAGAAGAAGGGAACAACCCTCAAGTCAAAAATAGAATCAAAAGAGAGTGAGTCTAGTGATGGTATTTCAGATGATGAGCTTATGTTTTTTGTTAGGAGATTTAGAAGGATGATGAAGAACAAGGGCAAGTACAAGGGTTCAACCTCAAAGAAACACAAGATGGACTTGAGTAAGGTGACTTGTCATCATTGCAAGGAGGTTGGACATTTCAAGCTAAACTGTCCGAAGCTCAAGAAGGAGGACAAAGGGAAGAAAGAAAAGAAGAGAGTGCTCATGGCAGCTTGGGAGGATCTTGAGAATGACTCCAATGAGGAAGAAGATTCTGAAGGTGAAGATAAAATCTACTTCATGGCTGGTAATAATCATCTTGATGAGGTAAATTACTATGACTTATCTATAGATGATTTACATGCTATAATTGACGATCTTACACTAAACACCTTAAAACTGCTGGATAAATACACTAAGTGTAAATCTGAAAAAGATATATTGAAAGCAGAAAATGATTTTTTGAGAGAAAAGCTAAAGGAAACTGAATGTGCTTTGGAAATTATTGAAGAAAATAGATTTCTAAAATCTGAACTTGAAAAACTAAAAGGAAAGCACATTGTGAATCCTTCTCATGAACTTATTGCTGAAAATGAAAGACTAAACAAAATGGTTAAGAGGCTGAATGACAACTTAGCAAAATTTGCTCAAAGTTCCAGTAACTTGGACAAATTACTTGCAAGCCAAAGACCATTGTTCAAAAAATTCAGTTTAGGTTATATAACCAAGGAAAGTACAGTTTTTAATGAATCCTCTATAAAATTTGTGGCATCTTCATCAAAAACTAAATCCACTTCCAACAGATCTGATCTTGGAAATGCTTCCACACATGAGGAGGAATCTGATGAATTTTGTACTAGTGAAATTGAGCCTTTTTAAAAAACCGAAACAACATAAGATAGGCCAGGTTTGGGATACATTTCGAATAAGGAGGTTGCTTTCAAAAATCCACCATTTTACAACAAAACCTCGTATTCAAAAAGTACAAATGTTTCAAAAAATTCTGGTTGGAACACTTTTGCAAAGAGGAACAATCTCAATAAAAATCAGTTTGTCAAAAAGAAGAGCACCTCTTCTAAAAACCAGAAAATTCCAGTCCTTTAATCATTTCCAGCAAAATAAATCATCTCAGTTTCAGAAATATGCATCAGAAAATCGTTATTTAAATTGTAAGAAATTTGGTCACTCACATTCCCAATGCTTCATTGAAAAAAGAATGGTGGGAAACCAAGTTTACAATGTTGTGTGTGATTTCAATGCACTTGGGCAACCAAGATGGATTAACTTCAAAGGATCCAAATTAATTTGGATACCTAAGGTTACTTGAAGTTTTTCATGCAGATTTGTCTAGCATCCAAGAACAAAAGGGATATGTGGTACTTAGATAGTAGATGCTCAAGGCACATGACTGGAAGGTCAACTTACTTCATCAAACTAAACAAGTATGATGAAGGTTTTGTGACCTTTGGAGATGATGAAAAAGGTAAAATAGTTGCTGTTGGAAAAGTAGGTAATAAGCACTCTACTTTCATTGATGATGTCTTTTTGGTAAATGGCTTGAGGCACAATCTTTTAAGTATAAGTCAGCTGTGTGACTTAGAATATTTGGTCACTTTCAAAAGACTTGAATGCTGTGTGGTAAATGAAAAGACCAATGAAATGCTTTTCATTGCTAAGCATTATAATAATGTGTATGGACTCACCCTTGATGAACTAAAGGATCAAAATGTAGCGTGTTTTCATTCTAAAGAATCTAAAAAGTGGCTATGGCACAAGAGATTGGGCCATGCAAGTATGTTTCAAATAAACAAACTTGTAAAGAAAGGGTTAGTAAGAGGTCTTCCTTTGATAAGGTTTGACAAAGACATCACTTGTGATGCTTGTCAAATGGGAAAACAAACAAAAAGTTCATTTAAATCAAAGGAAGACATCTCTACTAACAGGCCACTTGAATTGCTACATATTGATTTGTTTGGTCCAACAAGAACTCAAAACCTAGGTGGTAAACATTATAGTTTAGTGATTGTGGATGACTATTCTAGGTTTGGTTGGGTTTTATTTCTTGCACACAAAAATGAAGCCTTTTCGGCCTTTGAAATCTTTTGCAAGAAAATTCAAAATGAAAAGGATTTAAAGATCTCTTCTATAAGAAGTGATCATGGAACCGAATTTGAAAATCATTTATTTGAATTCTTTTGTGAGGAATTTGGAATATCTCACAACTTCTCTTGTCCAATGACACCACAACAAAATGGTGTTGTGGAAAGAAGAAATAGAAGCATTCAAGAAATGACAAGAGCTATGCTTTGTGAGAGCAATGTTCCAAAATTTCTTTGAGTTGAAGCGGTTAACACAGCTTGCCAAATTTTGAATAGAACTATCAGAAGGAAATTTTTGAAGAAAATCCCTTATGAACTTTGGAAAGGTTCCCCACCAAACTTGGACTACTTGCATATCTTTGGATGTAAATATTTTGTTCTAAATAACAAAAAAAATTTGGGAAAATTTGATCCAAAGGCATATGAGTGTTTATTTGTAGGATATTCCACAACTAGTAAAGCATATAGAGTTTATCATCAAGATGCTAGAATAATTGAAGAGTCCATACGTGTTACATTTTGTGATACTAACTTGGTGCAAAGTGTTTTGGAAGATTGGGATGCAGGGAATCAAGCTCAAAAGGATGATGAGACTGCACAAAATCATGAAAATAAAATTCTGGACAAGCTGAACCAGAAACTGCAGTGGCTGAAAATTTAAGAGACAATTCCATTTTGTCTCATGAATTTGAAGGACATCCTGAAACCAGCAGTACCCAGAATCTTTTGGTAACTGAATCTGCCTCCAAGTCCACCAGACCTTGTAAATGGAGATTCTTGAAGAATTATCCTGAGGAATTTGTCATTGGGGACGTCTCTCATGGGGTTAAAACTCGGTCTTCAACTAGAAAGGCAAATGAAGAAACAAACATTGCCCTTCTCTCTCAAATGGAGCCTCAGAATGTCAAAGAAGCTCTTAATGACCCTTCTTGGGTAAAGGCAATGGAAGATGAGCTTCTTGAATTTAAGAAGAACCAAGTTTGGACATTGGTTCCAAGGCCGAATGGAAAGAAAATGACCGGCACCAAGTGGATTTTTCGAAACAAGCTAAGAAAGGATGGTAGCATTACTAGAAACAAAGCAAGACTAGTGGCACAAGGATATGACCAAGAAGAAGGAATAGACTTTGATGAATCTTTTGCCCCTGTTGCCCGAATGGAAGCCATAAGACTTCTCTTAACTTATGCTGCATTTTGTAATTTTAAATTATATCAAATGGATGTGAAATGTGCATTCTTAAATGGTGTGATAGATAGGGAAGTGTATGTGGAGCAGCCACCTGGTTTTGAAAATAAAGAATTTTCCAACCATATTTTTAAATTATCAAAAGCTCTCTATGGTTTGAAACAAGCTCCTAGAGCTTGGTATGAGAGACTTAGCACTTTTCTTTTGAAAAATAGTTTTCAAAGAGGCACCACAGACACTACTTTTTTTATAAAAAATTCTAATGATTCTTTCATTCTAGTCCAAATATATGTTGATGACATTATTTTTGGATCAGCCAATGAATCCTTTTGTGCTGAATTTGAAAAATTCATGACAAGTGAATTTGACATGAGCATGATGGGTGAACTTAATTTTTTCCTTGGGCTACAAATTAAACAAACTGAAAATGGTATTTTCATTCATCAAGAGAAGTATGCCAAGGAACTAGTTAAGAAATTTGGTATGGAAAATGCCAAACCCATGGGAACTCCCATGCACCCTAATTCTAAATTAGACAAGGGAGAAACTGAGAAAGATGTAGATGAGACTAGGTATAGAGGAATGATTGGTTCTCTTATGTACTTAACTTCCTCTAGATCCGATATTGTGCAAAGCGTTGGAATGTGTTCAAGGTTCCAATCTAAACCTAAAGAGTCTCATCTTTCTGTAGTTAAGAGGATCATTAGATATGTTCATGGCATATCCAATTTTGGTCGTTGGTATCTTAAGATTGATGATTTTTCTGCAGTTGGTTATTGTGATGCAGATTTTGCCGGTGATAGAGTTGATAGAAGGAGCACATCAGGCTTATGTTGCTTCCTTGGAAAGTCCTTGAATGTTTGGTCAAGTAAGAAGCAGCCAGCAGCGGCTTTATCCACTGTAGAGGCTGAGTCTATAGCTGCTTCTTCTTGTTGTTCTCAGCTCATGTGGTTAAAAACACAACTTGCTGATTACAAGTTAAATGCTAAAAATATTCCCTTGTTGTGTGACAATATGAGTGCCATTAATATTTCTAAAAATCCAGTTTTGCACTCTAAGACTAAACATATTGAAGTGAAATTTTGCTCAATAAAAGAACATGTTCAAAAGGGGGATATTAGCATTTAATTTATTAAATCAGAGGAGCAATTAGCTGATATTTTTACTAAACCACTAACTGAGGACAGATTTTGCATGCTTAGGACTAGTCTAGGGATTTTAAGCCATGATTCATTGATTGCTGATGTGTTTGTTGAAGTTTTTGTCTCATAAATAGGTATAAGACAATTCTAGGCAAGTGAAGAACCTTCTTTTAAATCAGCATTCTCAGGCCTTTTTACAAGTACAGAGTCACCTGGGCCAACCTCAAAAATCAGATCTGGAGTAGTCCAATATGTTTCCTTAAACCAAACCACCTCTGGGCCCAATATGAGTGTTACATTTATTTACTTTTTCTGAGTTTGTTTTGTGTATTTTATTTTATTCCTTGTTTTTGTTTTCTTTTGGTCAAAAGATTTCAAATTTGAAATTACTTTCTATTTTACTTTTAATAAAATCAAATCTTTCTTTTTATTATGTCAAGTCTTTTCATAGTCATATCAGAGGTGATGCAGTTGCATATTTTGAGAAAACTCTTGGGTACGGTTACCAACGCTTCTCCTTCTCCCCTCATAACTCCTCTGCAAACTCTTCGATTTCTACCACTACCTTTACTGCTTCTCTTTCTTCAAAACCTGAAACCACCCAAACGAGGAAGAAAACCATTTCACGAAAACCTCCTCGTGAAAAGATTCTTAAACTTCCATCAAAACCGAAGCCCTCTACTCGTTTAAGAGATCAGACCTTCACTCCCTCACCTTCTCCTCCTACCTCTCCTCCTCGCACTGATCCCATGGCTCGTACTAAGAACCCTTCAAGGCTCCTTCCTTCTTCCAAGCCGATGCCACCTCTGAAGAAACCTCCATCCAAACCTAGTTCATCGAAGCCGAGTTCATCGAAAGGGAAATGACCAACAGCGACTGAACCTACCTCTGAGCCCACTCAACCTAAGACAAGTTCTGTTTCCTTGCGTTCTCAAAAAGGTAAACCTCGACTCCCTTTCAAATCTGTTAGAGAACCAGACATTGATCCTTTTGCTCATAAATCCCACTTCATGACATCTCACTCCAACTATAATCCTTATAGATTTAGGCCTGCCGTGAACAATGACTTTTATGAAGGAGTTATTAAGTACTGTACCCTGTGTCACTCTTTTCTTGCTGATTTGCCAAACCTGAAAAAGAAAGGTTTTCAATATGTTGAAAATTTAGAATTTTTAGACTGGAATCACCTTTTTAACATCAAAAAGCCTGTTTACCCTCTTTTGGTCAAAGAGCTTTATGCTAACATGACATATCACGAGGGAAGTGTGCATTCTTATGTTAAGGGCCGAGGCATTGTTTTAAATGATGAAACAATCAGTGATTCATTGAAGTATACTGATGTTGGGCCTTGTGCTTATACTTCGGTTAAGTGGGATGAAGGAGTAGGTATATTTTTCAATGATGTTTTGGCTCATATTTGTGAACATGTTTCTCTGATTGATGGCATCACCCCTACTCATAAAGTCCTGAGTTATGAACGTGCTCAGTTGCATCGTATTGTAAATCACATCATACTTCCTCAAAGTGGTTCATATCAAAGGGTTTCATACACTGACACTCTTATTTTGTATGCCCTTCTCACTAAAACAGAAATCTCTTTTGCTTATTTGATAGTAAGATACATGTTTGATTCTGTTAGAAGTGAGGAAGATAAAGCTCTCCCTTATGGCATGTTCTTAACTTGTATTTTTGAACATTTTGGTGTTGATTTGTCTAATGAGTCGTATGAGAATAGACACTCTTACCTAAAGAGAGGTGGTTCAGTGAAACAACATAAGGGACCTACTCGCACTGAAAAGGTTGTACTAGATGATGAAGATGATGAGTTCATTCCTGAGGAATCTTCTCCTCCTTCCATCGAGGGCACTTCTATCTCTACTGGATAAAAATCTGCTCTGTTTAATGTTGTCAAGGATGTAGTCCAGAAGTTTGTCTCCCAATCCAATCACATGATTGCCATGAGTAAGGAACAAAGGAAGCTAGCAAGCAAGCATGAGAACTTCCTCCGAAAATCAAGGGATAGGGTGGTTGTATGTATGAAGTTCATTGAAGATGAAGATCATGCCACTGATGTTGAAGAAGAAGCTGAATCAGAGGGAACTGGTTCGGATGCCTAGATTTGTCTCATGAAGCTGCTGCTGTCTGCTCTCTTTTGTCTCATGAAAACTGTTTCTTTTGTTACTTTTGGACTACTTTTGTTATTTCGGATGACTGTAATACCTTAACAACTGCTGCATTTACTTTAAATTAATTTAGTATTTTTTAGACTGTGCATTAACACTTTCCTGCAGGTTTAAGGTGCGGATTTTGCTTGATGTTGTCTATGCTCCACCCTTGATGACAAAAGGGAGAGTAATAGCATGAGCAGTAAATTTTTTGGTGAATTTAACTGCTGCTACTAAATTTTTTTATGATTTTGATTGCTGGTGGCACAATGGTTTTGGCATGAAAATTTGATTTGTAATTTTTGCTACTGTTGTGATTTTTTTTTGCCATGAAATTGGAACTTGTTGTATATGAGATGTTGCTGGTTTGCCCTTGATTAACCTTGATGCTTTGTTTTTGTTGCTGACATGATATGCTCAGTATTGGACTGGATTTGTGGTGCTAATTGTTTAAACTCCCTTTGTCAAGATAAATTTGTATAGTTCTTTACTGTTCTCTCTATAAGTATAATGTAAATAGGAACAAAAAGAAGAGCATAAATCTAGGGGGAGCTACTCTTGAAAAAGAAAGAGGGAGTAACACATAAGTAAGAAACATTATTCAAAGGGAAGTTTTTCAACTTTACTAAAATTCAATTCCTTTTGGTTAATGCTTAAATATGTTTGTCATCAAGGGGGAGATTGTTGAGTTAAGAAATTAACTAACATAATTGATGATGACAAACATTAGATTATTGGGTTAATTACCCAATTAGTTTTGATTATTTTGGTTTAGTGATGCAGGCCAAAATTAATATACAAAGGCAGCCCAAAGAAAACAAAGCAAGCAACCAATGGGCTGAACTTGAATCAAACGCGATCCAAGCCCGATTGCTTCTCTCATTCAAACCCTTCCCATGTGATTTCACCAAAAGCAACGTACACTTTTTTCTCTTGGTCAGAAAGCAGAGAAGTAAGAGAAAGCTTAGTCCCTAAGTTGTTCACCAAAGAAGCAAGAAAGAGAAGGTTAAGCAAAAGGTTGAAGTCTAATCACCCACATCAAACTGTATCAAGAAGTCAGAAGCCAAAAGGTGATTTCATTTCCTTATACATGCATCATATCTTCTTTTCTTCATCTTCAACATTCTGCCTATCCATTATGGGTTACATGGGAAAGATGATCTCTGCTCTTCACTACTGTGTATCTACGGTCATATGTGTGTCTTGGGGACCAAGTTATTTTTCAATGGCCAAGATCTGGGTTTACCATTGAAAATATTTGTTTCTGCTGTCCTGTGGCTTTCGGTCAACAAGAGAAGGTCAAAACCAAAATTCCTATTTTGAGGATTAATGGGAAAAAGTGAGATGGTGGGTTGGTGAAGCACACAGCTCGAGAGTTGACCTAGGGAGTGTAACTCAGCAACATGCAAGGAGATACAAAAGAAGTTTTTCTCACCATTCAGAGACCAAGGAGAGATAACCAGTGTTCTTGAGGTGTATGTTCTGAGAAGAGCTCTCTAAAGAAGTTCATCCACTTGGACAGTGCTTCCTAGTCAAAGGAGCATTCCGCCAGAATGAAGAACTGAATCAGAGGCTAGCAAATCTGGTTTATCACATAGCAAAGAGGCTGTTGAAGAGTCAATCTCCTTCAAGTTTTGCAAATTGTAATTTACTTTTCAATGTTTATCTTTCTGTAATCTCTTGAGGTAAAAGGCAGAATGAGAGAGCTCAAGTAAAAGCCTAAGAGTGGAAAGAGGCAGAGTAACACACTTGATTGAAAAGTCTAGAGTGATTTCAAATTTTTTTAGGTTGATTCTGTGTCTTGTATCTTGTACCTGTGAGGTACCCCTTTCTTAGTTGGGTTAGCACTAAGAGTAAAGAGTTAGGTATTAGCATAACCAAGTCAAGTTAGGTTAGAACTTGAGAGTCAAAGGATTGTGTCAATCCTGTGGAATTGGTGTATGTAATACTTTAACAATAGTGGAAATTCCACCTCTGTTGTGGTGGAGACTGGATGTAGGTTACATTGCACAAGGCAACTGAACCAGGATACATGATGGTGTCAGCTTCTCTCTTCCCTGCTCTGTTCTATATTATGATATTCATGAGATAAAAATAAATTGTCTCATAAATTTTTCACTGCTGAGTTCAAACAGAATTAGAATTAAAAGGGTTATTTCAGTAACATAAAAGAAGATCATAGATTCAACTCCATTCTCTAAGCCTTCTACAACCTTCAAATTTGATTTTTAAAGTTTCAATTTACTTATTTTGATCTTTTAATTTGGTATCTGTGACTCACATTAGGGTTTTAAGTATTTTGCTAGAAAAAAAATAAGATAAAAAAAGTTTCAATTGTCACATCAAATAGTTGCTAGAAAGTACAGCGTAGCAGTTTTCTGTCCATCTCAGTATGTCGTTACCGATTTTATGAGACTGTGACAAAAATAAGACTAAGAACCAATGTGAGTTGTAACTACTAAATTTTGGGAGACTAAATTGAGTAAATCGAAATTTTTGAAATTAGATTGAAACACGAATATAATTTTAGAGGTCAATATAAGTATTATCTCTTTGTTGACAATTAAGTTGTTTTAATGGTTATTAAAATCTAATAATGGTTTATAATAAAAAAGAAGCATACTTTTGCAACAACGAACTTATAGCAGTAGTTAGGGGTGTTCATAGATCGAATCATATTCACAAATCTATGGTATTTATCCGTATCTAATCCATAATTTATGGATATGATTCGATCTATAAGATGATTAGATTGGATCAGATCTGATCCACACTCTAATCAGATAGAAGTAAATATGTTTAAAAGAGTAAAAAAAAAGTTTCAATCCTGCTAGGTAATCAAGAGGGATCCTGCCAACTTCTATTGGGTTGAACCCCAAAGCCCATTTCAAAAAAAAAAAAAAACTTATGTCCAATCATCCATGGTAAACCTAATTCAACCCCAACACTAGTAAACATAATTAACCATATCTTTCACCGTTCAAGTCCAGCCTCATCCCTCAACCCCCGACAGTCCCCTTCCCGACCTCCCTCCTCCATCCTTGGACGCGTTTAATTTCCATTGCCGGTGTCAACGATGGTCAGTGCCGCTCGTGCTTTCGTCGGCGAGCAACCACTGGTCTTCGGAAGTCTATCTGAGTTCCGCCATTACTGTATAAGATACAATCACAAAAAGGCACCTCCTGTAGAAGACACATTCATAAAAGACACCTCCATTTAAAAGACACATCCACAAACGACATTTGCATTAAAAGATACATACATAACAAGATATATACTTCTTGAAGACACATGCATAAAAAGATACCTCTATTAGAAGACACATTCATAAAAGACAAAAGACTCTTCGTAAATGGATGATGCATTCATTCCTTCTTCTCCAAATGTACATTCCATCGACGAAGCGGTCGAAAATGCGGGATTTTTGTTCGCGACTTCGGACGACGTCACTAGTGTTACTAAGGGCGTCGAGTGCTTCTTCCGGATGCATTATGACCGGCGTTGGAGATAGCTTTCGGTAATATATACGGTCGGTGATGCGATGGGATGGATGATAGCATTCGGCATGAGGATCTGGAAGGCTGAGTTTTGAGGAGACGAGGGTTCACGTTCAAGGTGGGGGCTTTTCGAGGTTTCATCAAAGGAAAAGTAACTTAACAGTGAAATGGAGGCGTAATGGAATCCTCGTTTTTCAAAATTTGCTTAAAAACCTATTAATCAATTCTTTATTTTTTTAAAAATATAAAATTAATATATATTAATTAGAGCTGTTTAAAAAAGTGACAAATTTATGTTGTCTACCTATATTTTTTCAAAAAGTTTTATTGACTTTTTTTTATAAAAATATATTTTTAATATTTTTTATTTTACGAATATATTTGATATCCAATCCGAACATAAAAAGTGCGAATATCGAATCCGATCTAATGAGTTTAGTGCGAATCGAATTGAAATTTTGGTCATATATGATCTGCAAACATTATTAGCAATAGTAATTAAAAAAATTTATAATAATTATACTTTTAATTAGGAGGAAGTCCAAAAAAAAAATACTAAATACAATATAAGAAAATTGTACTTTAAGTCAGTTGGACTTTTTTTGCTCCTATAATAATAATATGGTAATTGTTTTATATGTCACACAAATATAAACGTTTTTTATTATTTTTTTATTTTTTGTGAACTTAAGAAACGTGATGTGAATCTCTCTAGTGCTATTATCAATTTTTTTGGGGTGAATTATATGGTAAAGATATAAGTTTACAGATGTTTTCTTTAATAGAATGAAATAGAGATTAATAAAGGTAGGACCCACATTTTGAATAACAATAAAATAATACAAAATAACTATAAAAAAATTTATATTCTCTCTCTGTACCACTTCAATCTATATAGTAGGGTGTTTTGTTTTTTGGTATTAGTCCTATCATCGATTTGATTCATATATAATTCAGATGATAAATTATTTGGTGATGTGCTTCCGTTTTAGTTTTTACTGTGATATACTTCTTTTGTATAAACAATATTTAAAAAAAAAAACTAATAATTAAGCTATTTCACTTTTTGTTTTAGCCCAATTCAATTTTTTTGGAAAAAAAAATCTTTTAAAAAGTTTAATAATATGTGAAAAGGAATACAGAATAAGTTACATAGGAACAAATTAAAATACAATACAAAACTATTATTAGCAAAAGATGAAATAAGAATTTTTTACCTGGGATTTGGCTCTTCTAAAATTATATTGTCACTTTAAAAAAAATACACCATTAATCAGTCTTAGACTAAGACAGTGAGGCTCACAAATAATAAATGTTACAAATTTAAAGGTGATTAAAGCATCATTTACTACTTTATTAACATTGTCACTTTAGAGAATTTTTTTTTTACCTAAGTGGTCTTCTTAAAAAAAATTAATTAATATGTGTCCTAAAGACATATGATAAGTTTATCACTAATAAAAAAATTTAAATATTTTTATTAATAAATACAAAATAAATACATTAAAAATTTAAATTTTGTATATTTTCAACAATTTTTTTTTTAATTTGTAATCTTAGCAGGTACTCTTAAATCTTAATAGATAAATTCTTAAAAAAAATTCACGTTTCAACAATTAACACAATTAAAATGAAAGTATGACATTAACCACTACTTTATTTAGGTTTAAATGCCGATGGTAACTGCTTAATCATGCATGTTCATCTCAGAGTTCTCCCTGTCTAGCCATGAGGATGTGAAATAAACAAAGAAATGGAAAGAAAAAACAGCAAAATTTATAACCGCAATAAAAACAAGATTTACCATTATATCTGCTTCAAGGTCAACATCCATGTACAATAGGTTTTATAACCGCAAAAAGCAACACACAGTTTGCAGTTCACAGTTCCCAGATTTTGTCCCTAAACCTAACAGAGACACAAATGATTACAGCATTTTTAAAATTACAAGCAATGCGGCATTGGGGGGATTTGGTTTGCTATCACTTTTGCATTTTGGTTGGCGAGGAACCTCATTAAGAGTAAAGGTTCACGTCCACCTTCCTAGAATATTCCGGAACATACAATAGTAAATTTCAACTTCACTTTAGTTTAAAACCATGGTATATATTTACGTATTTATGTACGTATATATAGATTGTATTTTAATTAAAAGGTTATATCTGTTATATATATATGTTCACCTTCTTAAACATACACAGGTCACTCATCACCGTACTCCATGTATATCCTAAAATGCTAATGCCATTTTGTTTCCTCTGTTTCCAGAGTTTGGAGAGCATTTGACTCAGTCTCATTGAAACAGTTAAAACCAAAGTCATGAATGCCAAAGTCTTGACAGTCCAATAACCAAGATGTAGGAGTAGTATCCCATAATGCATCAATGAGTGGAGTATCATCAAGCCACAAGCTGTTCAATATTAGAGATTCATCCCCATCCCCCGATGCAGAACAAGAGTTTTCAGTTGGTGGTGACGAACTCGACGAGTTCTCCTGCTGTGAATTGATGGGAACCGGTACCCCATTATTATCGTTGTTGTTATCAACAGTTTCCCTGAGCTGTTGTTGAGGTTGTGGCAATTGCTCTGCTGATTCGGATGAAGATGATGATGATGAAACTAGTTGTTGCTTATCAAGAGGTTCATGAGTAACAGGGTCAATACCCATCTTAAGGAGCTTTTTCTTGATGTGTGTGTTCCAATGATTCTTAATCTCATTATCTGTCCTTCCTGGTAACCTTGAAGCTATCTTAGACCACCTGAGACAAAGAAACTTTACCATAAGTAGTTAAGTAAGCTTTAGGGTGCGTTTGGAATGGAGATTAGGAAACAGAGACTTAGAATCTGAGATTAAATTAAGTTTTTATATTATGTTTTTGTGTAAAATATATTGAATTATATCTAAATATTATGTTTAGTTTAAGATAAATATAAAAATTAAAGAATAAATTTAAAATTTAAAAAATTAAATAAGAATATTATTAAAATTTCAATTTTCAATCTTAAAAATTTCAGTGTTTTCTATATTGAAAGGACTAAATTTTGTGTCCCAATACCAAAATTTTAATTTTAGTAAACAAACACTACCTATGTGTTTTGGGCCTTCCTTATTTCTTGCTTTGCATCCAAAGATAAGTATTCATATATATAAAGTTAATCTTGTGTATAGCAAAAACAAGGGAAAAAGTGTTGGAATAAGATTGTATGTACCTGTTGCCAAGACGGGCATGGAGATCGATGACAAGTTGCTCCTCAGAATGAGTGAGGAGGCCTCTCTTCAAGTCAGGGCGAAGATAATTGGTCCAACGAAGACGACAGCTCTTTCCACAACGCTTAAGGCCTGCAAGCTTAGGCACAGTTCTCCAACAGCACTGTCCATTGCTCATGATGAAGTTCATAAGCTTCTTATCTTCTTCACTTGTCCATGGACCTTTCTTCACCCCAACTTTGTCACAGCATGGTTGTCTCCCCATACTGCTATACCAACACACTACTTTCTTAACTTTGATTGCTCCAATAACCCAATTGCCCCACACCCACCTATATATATAACAAAAATTAAAAGGAGGCAGAGACCAATTGGGGGCCACCAATAGGTTCTGAAAGCCACCTTGGAACTAATATATATATTTAAGGGGTGTTCTCGTGTTTATTATATATATATATGACGCTGACCCAAAGACACACCTACATGTGTTATATCATCCCAAACAACTCTTAGAGACGAAAATGATTTATCTTTTTCCCATCTCCCTTTACTGATCCACTCCCCTGATTCAAATCTTACTCAACCATTTCGTCATCACCACGTATATGTGTCGCTAATTTATTGATGGAGTAGGGTAAGAGATGATGAAAAATAATACTTGTGTAACTCTTTTTCTCTTTTTGTTTA
Organism: Arachis hypogaea; assembly: GCF_003086295.3. Taxonomy (NCBI): domain Eukaryota; kingdom Viridiplantae; phylum Streptophyta; class Magnoliopsida; order Fabales; family Fabaceae; genus Arachis; species Arachis hypogaea. Next base: position 14,597,096 of record NC_092050.1, read on the forward strand.
AATATAAAGTATATGTAAATTAAGGTTTGCTTTCAAAGTGAGTGGGAGTCATCATACATTGTTTGATTAGGATTACAAAGTAGAGATGGCCATCGTATCATTAGTTCATTACTACTAACACAAGTCTTTGATGTAATGGATATGTAAAGATGTCTATGGCTTAAAATTTGATGTGCTTGAAGAAGGTTGATCAAGATCATTGTCGTGTGTAGTATACGGTGTGTGTGGGACAAGTAGCTGCGCCAGGTGTGAAAATGTTAAAGCATTTGAAGATCTTTATCTATTTGACATTATTGGTGTTATTTTGAATGGACAATAATGATCTATTGAGTTTCGGTGGCCACAATTTTGATTTGATTTTCCTCTCACAAATAACCATTCCTAGCCCGCTCGCTGACTTTTGTTTTTCCTATGCCCCTGTTTATAATGAATCATAATCTCATTAATGCATTTGGTAGAAAGAAAGATATAATACAGAGGGGACATGCATGCCTAATAATATGACTCAATTCAAGGGTTAAGAAAATATTCGTCAAGGCTTAATTAGGACTACAGGGAATATGATGTTCCAGGGATAAAACAGTACAATGACAGCACCGCTCATTAATTGAAGCAAAATATAAGTAGTTATTAATTATTACAGATGGATATTTATCTAACTAATAGAAAAAGATTAAACAATTTCTTTCACAAATCTTCTGTTACACTGCTATATTTTATATATGATGCTCTATGGCTCACTCCACTGCTGGACAAGTATAATAAGGATGCGTGCATGAGTTGGTAAATTAAATCACAATTTTGGTTTAGTATCTTTGGCAAGTACCAAACATGCATGAACCGTAAAGCAGGCTGTGTATTATAAGCTAAGATTATTCCATGCATTGATCAACTATGAGGTTTATATTCAGGGCGTTTTCAAACATTTTTGCCTACCGTAACAAATGAAACAAATTAAATTTTAAAAAAGAAATGGGGGTTGGCAAGGTTATCAACAAGGCCAAGAGCCATTATAATATGGCAGATTGGCAGTAGTATCTTAATTCCGTGCGAAGAATAGATCATATCAAAGTCAAATCTCTTTTATCAAACAACATTGAGGTAGTGATGCATACATACATGTCCTTGTTGTGCATCTGCCATGCGGCTATTTAATTTAACATGTTAATATTTTATTACATGCAGAAGATTAGAATAGGGTAGGTGACAACCCCAATTTTTGGTCTTTGACTTTATAGTCTTCCCCTGCGTCTAAGCTTCAAATATCAAATTATTATATTAAAAAAATGATAAAACTTCTTTGTGGTAATTGGTAGAGGACTCATCGTATATAGCTGATGCAGGGGAGATGTGGTTTTATTTGATTTTGTTATTTTCTCTTATTTTCGTGTGGAAAGCTCTGAAAAGGAGAGGTTATATATACACTCAAACATTTTTTGTAGGTTATTATCACATTTTGAGGTTAAGGCAACTCAAATAGACAAATGCCACATAAATGTATGTTAGCTTTCAAGGCACTGTATTAAGATAGTATATTCTAGCATCATTTTGTTTTAATTTGTGAATTTTTAGAGACCATAATATACATATACTATTAGTATATTAGCTAAAGAGAAAGTGAATATTCAACATAAAAGGATTGGCCTCAGAGAGTACTCAATATGGAAGTTAGGTACAAAGACCAAGGGTGATATATATATATATGTATATGCAGCAATAATATATAATGGTCATATCAATGTATAAGCTAATTATGATTAACACGTTGCTTGCAAGTTGGAGCTGTCTGGAACCATATTACTGTAGCAGTTGTGAGTTCATTATCACACGACCCTTCGCCAAACATCTTCACAATTCTACTCAATTCCTTCCCTTTTAAAATCTCTTTGGCGCACTCATTCTCTTCCCCTTACACCATACAGAATTTAATATTTATGACCAATGTACATGGTAAACAATAATAAGCAAATATTGAGTAATGCCGTCAGTTCTTCTTATTTTATGTATATATAAAAAGAAAGGAAATTATAAAATTCTAACTATATTTTGGGGTAAACGGTATAAAGTCTTATCTCTTCTGTTGTACTGTTGTAAGTTAATCAAATCTTAATTGATTAGACATGTAAGTAATAAGCTTTATAAAAGTTTCGATAATCTTTTTTCTTGATGTGTTGAATCACTCACAGACCATAAATATAAAATATATATAAGTATATAACTTATAAGCCATCACAACAGTGGAATAGCAGGTGGACTGGTTGAAACTAGGACCAAGATACACAACGAATGCAAGAAAGTATAAGATAAATTACTTTAATCCATTTACTTTCACTTTAATGTTTATTAAGAGTATATTCATCCAAGTCAACGAATTATAGTTTAAATGTCTTTATACTCATCTAAGAGGTCGCGAATTCAAGTATTTCTATTTATATTCCAACATGTATTTTATACTAGTGGCTGACTTTGATGGCATGGACGGATCCAGAAATAGTATCTTGAGGGGCCAATAATATATATAAGAGGAATGCTAGGGGACCAGCAACTTTTGTGATTTGTAGCCATCAAATAGCCATCAATGATGGTTTTAATGGTGTGAGATTTTATCCAATGGCTCACATTTCTTTGCTGGTTACATGCTGGCCAGAATTTAATAAAGTTGCTGGCCCCCTAGACTTTTCCTATATATAATATTAAAAAATTATGCAAAAAATTATATAATGTAAAATGCATTACAAAAATATAGTGATAGAGAATATATTTTAAAGTACAAAAAATATATATGTACTTTTTATTAATGAAGTGGTCGATTCCTCGTTTCATAAAATTCATCGATAATAGAATTTGTGTCAAATTTTTCTGCAATTTTCTTTTCAATATAATTAAAAGACAATTAGCAAGAAATTTATCTTTCATTTTGTTTCTGAATTATTCTTCACAATATTCATAGCTGAAAAAGAACTCTCAGTTGTAGTAGTTGAAACAGAAAAAATTAATACCAAATGAATCAAGAAAGACGCTCACAAGAAGAAAAAAATCTACTTTATGAAAATTGAAAAATTTTATTTAATTAAAAAATATTAGTAATAATATCTTTTCATATTTTCTTAATATTGTTACTTACTTTTTAGATATTAGAAATCATTAATATTTAGGTTAGACTGAATTTTTATTTATATTAGACTAAACACTAAATAAATTTAAAAAAAATAAATCATACTTAATAACTTATTACTATTAATCTTTTTTTAAAAAAGATGGGGCCGAAGCCTCCATTCGCCCCCGGTAAGTCGTCCCTGTAAAATTGATGGCTGATTTTAATGTATACGTAGCATAACCCTTTTAATAAAAGTGTTTAAAACTTTTAAAAGGGAAGCATGCAATAAAAAAGATATAACCAAGCATTTCATGGATTCCTTACCAGATCAACCATATCATTGTACGACCACCATTGTCTACTGGCACCAAACAGCAAGTTAGTAAGTTTTAATTTTATTGATGTGTTCAAAGTTCAAACTCTACACTCTACATTATCCACACTATATATATATATATAGTACTTCAAACTCTACACAGCAATTAAAATCTTCATCAAGCATACACTACACTGCATACAATACCAATTTTGCTACTTAGTATTTTAATAAAGAAAAAATAATAATTATTATATACTGTTAGATCATGTAATTTTGTGTGTATAATGTGGTTAAAAGGATAAAGATTACTCCATGTTATGCGGTTAAACTGAGATTAATGTGGGATTGGAACCCATCCCCATTGGAGTGATATCCATGACAGCTTTAGCTAGCAAACAAAGGCGCCCCTTATATTCTGCTGCCAATACCACAAGACACTGATCTTACCACCAAGGAATCATCATCCTGACTGAACTTCAAAACAAGTGTCCATTTGAAAAGTCACAACTATAACTATGAGTATTTGGTTTAATATTTTATTCAACAAATATATGTTTTATTTTCTTTAATGGCATTTCTTTTTATTTGGCTTGGCTTTTTTTTTTCATCAACTTTTAGTATTTTTTGTATGTACGTTTTTTAAAAGTAATATTAGACTTACTTCAACATTCAATGAAGAATGCTGTTGAAAATTTATAACATACTAATTTATTGTTTACTAATCATATCCTTTTCTTCTTTTATCAAATTTATATTTTAAAAAAAATAAATAAGTTTTATCTTAATTTCATTCATATATTTATATTTACACATCATTCTATATACATGTTTAAACTACTACAATACACCAAAAAAAACTAATTTGTTAATCATTTTATCATACATGTCAATTTACACAACACATAATGTCATATTTATTTTATACTTTCTCATAGATATATATATTTAATTTTTTTTTTAAATTATATAATAATATTCATTATTTAAATACATTTTAATTAACATATTATATTTATATAATAATATTTACATGTAATAATATTTAACTTTTGTATAAATAATATAAAAAATGATATAAATTATGTCTTTTTTAATAATTTTATATTCTAATGTGATTTTGGTCAATATAATTTAAATATGATTTATTTTCTCGAAAACACATTTTACAAAAAATATTTAAATATAAATTACATTGACACCAATCTAATTTTGATTAAATTTAATTTTATAAAAGTACATTTATATCAACGTTCCTTTGGAAACTTAATCCAAACACACACTAAATCTATGTGTTATGTATAGCAATACATCCTCCCAAAAGATATATTAAAGGTGCATGTGCTTGTTCAAATTGAATTCAATTATACACGAAGTAGTTCAAATTCTTCATTAATAAAATAACTTAGTAACTTCCCAATATAAAATAATTGTTAAAATGCATTGTCACCGAAGAATCCCTATGACCTAATACTAACTATTTAAAGAACATAGCTAAAAGTAATTAAGTTATAATGTAAGAAAGTAATTTGCGTAATAAGAGAGTAATGCAGTCGTCATTAAGACAAACATGACTCGAATTAAAAATCTTATATACCACTACTATTTGACGAATTTCAAGGCTAGTTAATTAAACAAACAGATTATTAACTTTGGGATAATGTTCAATTCATTCTCGAAAAATTATTTATTCTTCAAATTATTTTTCTAAAAATTAAATTAGTTAATTGATCTTTAAAAATTATTATCACAAGTCAAATTAATTTTTCTATAAATTAAAAAATAACATATTACATTAAGTGATACGTGATATGATAACAAATTAATGTTATATATTATAAAATAATTGATTGATGTGTCATTATAGAGTTAAATTAATCCCTTAAAATATACAAGACTAATTTAATCTTTAAAAAATTAATTTAAAAAATGAGTGACGAATTTGATTATTATATGATCCTTTTTCTTTTAAATTTTGTTCAATGTGTTAGTGCATCCTCGTGTATTCCTGTGTACATTTGTGAGGTGTTTTCATTTCTTTTCAACACATTGAAGGAGTTGGATTAGAATTTGGACCCATTGGTCCAAAATTTCAACAGCGTAATCTTTGGTGTGACAAGAGCAATTCCCAGAGTGCATTCATGACACAAGGACTTTTGAAACACAAGTGTGTCTATATATACATATTAGAAATTTGGATGATGGTGGGTTGATATGAAAATTTGAAGCACAAGCAAAAAGAACGGGACAAGTGTATTCTAATTGACCAATAAGTATGTCCCACATTAAATAACGTCATTAGGATGGATCAATTTTAGTTCTATTTATATTATATAAAGAAAAAGTTTAGAGATCAACAACTTTATTAAATTTTGATTAGTATGTAATCAGCAAAACAAAAATGAATAATCCTATATTATTAGATGAAATTTCACACTATTAAAAATATTATTAATGACTATTTAATAACTATAAATCACAAAAATTATTGATCACCTAACACTCCTCTTAAAAGTTAACACTAATATTCCTACATAATGAAAAGTTGACAACTTAACATTTTATAATTTTATAGTTTTGTCATATAAATATTATTGTATAAGTATCTATTTTTTCTTTGCATTACCATCCAAATTTAATTATTTTCTATCTATAATGATTCTAATTAAAAATAGTTATAATTACATTTATTTTCTCGTTAATTGTAATTATTAACTCTTAATTAATTACCATCATTAACTACGGATACATATATATTTTCTCTCATTTATTTTAAATCATGATCATCAAATTCATTTTTTTTATCTTTATATTTACTTCTACAGTTTTACTCATTTTTATTATATAAATCAAAATTCACTTCATATATTTTTTTATCTTCTTCTATGTAATTCTATATCTCTTACTCTTTCTCCCTTCCATTATATTCTTGCTAATTTGCACAATTATTTTTATAATCAAATTTTTTTCTTACTTTGGATTTTCTAGAACAATAAAATGTATGTTTTTACAACTTTTTTTTTTTTACTTTTGTCTGTCTAATTGTATTTTTTCATTGATTATATATAATTTTTGTAATATATATATCATTTTTTATCATTTCATCAACAACAACAACAATAATAATATTAAAAATACATAATATCATCATTTATGAAAAATAAAATTAAAAAATTAAATATTATTTTTAATTATAAAAATATTATATACACGTTTATATTACATCTAATAGTGTTATTCTTATTTTAGAGTATTTAAATATAACCTAAAAAGACAAAAAAAAATAAAGTGAGTAATTAAAAAGAATGAAAATAAAATTGATTATATAAAATTATAACTATAGTAGGTGTACACTACTAAAACTAGCACCAAATTAGTCATCATATAAAATATATAGTGAAACATAAAATTGTTTTGTCGATTTTTAACAAATTGAAAGTGGTTCGATAACTAGTGGTCTGGGAGCAAAATCTATTCCGCTTTTTGAGTACTAATTTTATTAAAGTACATCAAAGAACCTATTCGATGAAACAAAATAAAAGGAATCTGAAAGATAAACAAAATAAACTTTGAAAATAAATTGACTGAAATCGAAAGAAATTGCATTGAATTTAAATAAAGCAGTAAATTGCTTTCGACAAGATCAGAGGACTTTGAAATTGAAAACAAAGTACTAAAACTTAAAAGAAAACAGAAAGAATAAATTTGCTTGAAAGATAAATTTGGATAAATTTTCAGAGAAAATAAAGGTTACAGAAAATGTAAATGTAATTTAAAAATAATGAAAGGAACCCTACAAAAAAATGACTCAAATGCAGACTCAGAAAGTCCCTAGGATGTGAGTGTTTTTTCTGAAGCAAAGTTTCAACCCTTTCTTCATTGGTCTTTCATCTATTTATAAGAATCTTCGACCAATCAGATTTAAGAGTAACTCCCTCGCATGCTACTCTTCGAGTAATTGTTCCCGCTCCTTTTGCCTAACATGAGTAACCACTAAAATAACCTTCAAAATCTTTAATTCTTCAAATGAACACACCAACCAGCTCCTCAACTGAATACGTCAATTAGCTCCTGCTTCACATTCCTTGACAAAACTCTTCTCGATACAAACTTTATTATTTGAAATACAAAATCATTAGATCTTGAATATAGTATTTCTCGAAATTTAATATTTTCGATCAACAAATTGTCCCATTTGGATTAATGTGTTCTTCGATAACATTTTAAAATAAAACACTTAATCCTATCTGCTCTAACTTCACCACAATAATAAATAGATTTGTTTTAAATGAAATTTATTAATTTTCATTTATTTGTGCCCACTCCGACACGTTCCCCACTACTAACAGTTTCTCTTCCTTCCACTTTCCCTTTTCAAAGAAGTTTCTTTATTTCAAAATTTAAAAAATGCAAAATATGAAATGGCAGGGTGCCTCCTTCATTTTTACGCGCCTCCTTCATTTTTACTTAACAAAATTTCCACTATTACTCAACATTAATTTTTCGTCTCTCAACTTTCACCTCTCTTTTTAAAATTTTTTTACTATTTCTGAATCTTCCTACGCAAATTTTTTTCTTCATAGACAAATCAATCATCAGAACTCCCTTCATATATTTATTAATGGTTTCTTCTTCTGCTCCAAAAACCTTATCTGCTCAAGAAAAAAGCAAAGGCCTCATAACCGAAACCTTTGAACAACCTGATTTGCAGGTTTTGAATCGATTCAATGACATTATTATTGAAGATCCCAAGAATCTGCCCAAGAACAAAAGAATTCTTATCCCTTTTTCACTGCCGATGAAAAAACTTGTTGTTTCGTCGGTCCTTTACAAATCTTGCAGCATACCAAAAAGAATGCCCAAGTTTTTTCCAGTGCCAAAGGAGAGGATTTGCTCATCAAGCAGGACCTTTTCATTGCCCCCTTTACTGATCACAAAAAATCCTTCAGAAATAACCCAAAAATCACCCCCGAGGAGATGACTTCCTTGCCTGGTATCAACACCTCAAACCATCAATAGGTTCTGCTTGGAGGGCACAAGGTATCTACAACCTTCTTCGTCTCTCCCATTTCACACCTACCACATATCATTGGATGATTGGGGATGTACTGAGTTTCTGGAATGAAACCACCAATAATTTTTATCTTCCTTGTGGAATGGTGGGACCCACATTATTTGATATTGTCGCAATTACTAGACTTCCAATAAACTGTCCTGAGACTACATTCGGTATAAAACCAACTCGATCATATCAGATAGTTTAAAAGAACTCTTATAGTGATTTCATCAATTACCACATGGGTCACGAAAACGATCCTGTGACTGATAAAGAAAGTGTTGCTTTCTTATACTACTGGCTGAATGCAATTATCTTTTACTCGATGAGTATTCATATGCAGAAATTGTTCCTCCCACTGGCTACCTTACTTCATGAAGGTCACAAATTTAACTTGGCCAAATTGATTTTGAGAAATTTATATGACAAATTAGGGCACTTAGTTGACTGCCTTCGAAACAAATCCTCAATCAATGTGGGTGGTCCTCTTTGGCTTCTACAAATCTGGTTAAATGCTGTTTTTAAAAAATTCATGAAGCAAGATGGGGGCAACGTTTTAGAGAAACAGCATATAAAAGATTTTCGATTAGCTCCTTTTCAACCGAACTTCAAAAACACCACTTCGACTGAAGATCTCTTCTGGGCTATATTTTCATTATTCCACTCTTGCAAAAGCTTCCAGAATGATCGAAGATTTGACGTTCACCCCCTTTTTTACGTCGAAGCTGTAGACCACCTTAGTTCGAATGTCTCATTTTTTTCGACGACGATGATGAAAACGACGTGGCAAGTGCAACTTGGGAAAATTTTCTTGCTGTTCAGGTATTTTCGATAGAAATACCTCAATACAAGAAAGAGCAATTCAAGGTGACTCTCCATTCTCCCCATTATGTTGCAAGACAAATGGGATTTTCTCAAGCTATTCCATCACCTGTCCCTCGAAAACACAATGCTCTTTGTCATTTCAAATTCAAGTTGAAAAAATACATCCAAAGGTATCTCGACATGAACCAGACATATAAAAACAACTATTCCCACTTGTCTTATGTTTGTAGTGCCTTCATCCCTAAGTCTTTCATCGAGGGGTGTAACAATTACTACTCTTAATACAATCTTACCTTGGATAAGATCAAAGAATCTTCAATAAAAACTCTCCAAGTAACTGAGACCTCACCCAAAAAAGCTCCAAAAATAAAAATTGAAGCTTCTATACAACTCAGACAACCAAAACAAAAAGTCCAGAAAATTTCAACCAAAACTTCAAAATCTGTAGAGGTAAACATTCAATCAACTCTTCCTATTTGAACTTCGATAGTCATATATATTTTAATACACCTTATATCTACTGTGCAACTTCTGATTCAGAAGCGATCATCAAGTTAAAGCACTTCTGATGAAAGTCAACAATCATCTCGTTCTAATATTTTTTCTTCATCTTCCAATGGTTCAGACTCAGATGATTCATCAGAGGCCTCTTCATTCCCACATCTTCAACAAAGAAAATCTGTCCAAGTATAATTATTTTCTAATTTAAACATTTCTTTTCAATTTTGAATTGGTTTTACTTACAAACATTTCTATCATGACAAAGGTTGGAAGGGCTACTCAATCTATTCCTTCCTCACCGATTACACAAATCAGCCTAGAACGACAAGGAGAACAACATGAACTAGAACTTCAAGAGTCTCATTCCTCTGCTCAAACAGTCATTTCGGCCAATCCTATCCAGATTATTCTTCATTCCATCAAACATCGAAAAACAAAACCTGGTGGATCTAATTCCTCAATTTTTAAATATTTCTAATCCTTCTTCTCCTATAATTAACACCAATTCAATTATCAACTCTCTAATTCCACAAACTCTCGATTCACCTTTTTGAGAGATCAGAGAGACCATACCTTCTCCAAAAAAAACACCAAGTCCAATAAAACTAACTTAACCATCTTCTTCATAAGGTCCCGAACTTTCGAAAGAGGCTCTCGACATTGTCCCCGAAGTTCAAGATGTAAACTTGGCTAATCTAGTAGCTGTCTTGACCAAAATCACTCAAGAAGAAGAAATTTCTGCCTCGAGTCCAATTACTGAAGATTTACCAACATCAAATCTTCCTAAAAATCTTAAATCCAACACACTCGAGCAATTAACTTCTCTTCTTAGGCTGTTAACCCACACTGCTGATGAATGGGTAGCATAACATAATTTGAACAGCCTTTTATCTAACATCTTGAGTTTTTCTCTTGAATTCCAGATTCCACCTGAACTTTCCTCCATAGTGAGAAGATTTACCAAGGTTTCGAATAATTTTGTTATCACTCAGGATAGAATAAAGGAAGCCAAAGAAATAACAGCAAAGATCGAAATGGAATCAAAAGAAATGGGTGTTGTCTACCAATCGATTCAAAAGTCATACAAAGAGTTTGACTTAAGAATTGCCTAAGATGCTAGTACCCAAGCCTATTTTGACAAGCGAAAAGAAGAACTCAAAAGAGAACTTGCTAGAATTCAAGAGAAGGAAGCTAAATTGGCAGGGCATTATGCTGCAGCACAACAAAAGAAACAAGATCTCTTCAAAAAATTTTGCAAAGTAGAAACTAAACAAGAAGAGATCGGGAGAAGATATGACAGGGCACAAAACGAAGAGCATGATAAAGTCGAAGCTTATTCTACCTTCAATAGTGAAAGAGCTCAACTTCGAATGGAACTCGAGGAGCTATTAGCTCCTCACTTGCCCAAAATTTGGTATATTGTTCGAATTGAATATTTACTTCATCTGTACTTTCTCTAAACACTACTTTCTATACATCGATATTGTTTCAAGTATTTTCCATTTATCGATTTCACTATATTGCTAGAACCAATATCTTTAATACAATATGCATTCCTGAAATACAAATCAATTACCTAAAAAGGTCCTTCCCAATTATGGGACCATTTACCAAAAAATTTCGATTTCTTTTTCATTGGTAAAATAACTTTTAAAACCAACTCTCCCATACTAAAGCACTTCTCTTTTGCTCGACGATTATAACTTTGAGCAATGTTATTCTTCTGATAAATCATATTCTCAAGTGCCAAAATACTTTCTTGATTTAAATCATTCAACTCATCATACATTGCATTCCAATAATCTTCAACCGGTTAATCATCTTGCCTCATTACTCTTAAAGTATTAAGATTAATCTCTAATGACAACACTGCATCATGGCCATATACCAATTTATAAGGAGACGTATTCGTCGACCCTCTAGGTGAATTTCGATAAGCCCACAATACTTGACTCAAAGTCTCATGCCAAGTTCGAGGTTTTTGACCGATTTGCTTCTTAATCAAATTGATCAATATTTTATTCGTTGCCTCAACCTAACCATTTGCTTGTGCATAATATGGAGTTGAAGTTATCATAGTAATATTTTCCGTGGCAGCAAAATTTTTAATACGTTGACCAGTAAACATACTCCCCTGATCAGTACTCAAAGTTTGAGAAATTCCAAATCGATGAATTATGTATTCCTTTATGAAATCAATAATTTCATTTTGCCCTGTCTCTATTAGAGGAATAGCTTCAACCCACCTTGTAAAATAATCAATTGCCACTAGAATAAATTTATGATTTTTCGAAGAAGGTGGGTGTATTATTCTGATCAGGTCCAAAGCTCAACCTCGAAAAGGCCATTGCTTAATAATTGAGTGTAATTCAGAGGCTGAAATCTGTTGTATTACTCCATGTCGCTGGCACTCCTAACATGCTTTCGCATAATCAATACAGTCTTTGATCATAGAAGGCCAATACACTCGATCTCGTCGAAGTACCCATTTCATTTTCATTCCAGCGCGCGTGATGGGCACCACATATTCCTCTATGAACTTCTCTAAGAGCAATATCTTTTTCCAATTGACTTAAACTCCTAGAAAGGCTACCATCGATTCCCTTCTTGTACAATTCATCAACCATCAACAAAAATTCATTGCTTTTAATTTAGTTTTTCGATCCACCCAAATATTGAAAATTTTCAAATATTCAGCAATTAGTTTTCTCCAATCATCATCATCCCATTCGTCCAAAATCAAAGCCTCTTTTTCTTCAATGGGTACCAGAATTTGACAAACTTTTGCCAATTTTTCCAACATCTCAGGGAGTATTTTATATCTCGATGTGATTTAGGCCAACTCATTAGCAATCTCATTTTGAACCATTGGAATGCGAACCAGAGACACTTTTCGAAAAGACACTAACAACTTCCATGCTATCCATAAATACTTTTGTAACTTCTCGTTATTGCACTTAAACTCTTTAGATAGCTGCTTCAAAACCAATTGGGAATCCCCAAAGATTTGAACATCCAATGCTCCTTTACCAACCAAAATTTCTAAACCCAATATCAAGGCCTCATATTCAGTGACATTATTCTAACAAAGATATTTTAATTCAAAAAAAAATTCTGATGGGGAACCTTCCGAAGAAATGATCAAAATTTCAACTCCGGCACCATCTTTGTGTTTTAAACCGTTAAAACATAGTTTCCAACAATCGGAAACTACATCAACTATATCTTTTTCCTGGTCATTGAGATTGTTCGGTCAATTAACTAGAAAATCTACAATGACCTAACCTTTCACAGTCTTGGCTGGCATATATTGCAAATCGAACTCTGTTAAAGCAAGCACCCACTTTTCTAACCGACCTTTTAATATAGGATAAGATAACATATACTTTATCAAATCTGTCTGTGCAATTACTTTCACAATTTTAGCTACCATATAGCATTTCAACTTTGTACAAGTATAGTACAAAGACAAACACAACTTTTCAATAGGAGAATATCTTGTCTCAATATCGGTTAGTACTCTACTTAGATAATAAATAGCTCTTTCACATCCCTCCTCATCATCCTGAGCTAGCATGCATCCAATAGTACTGGTAGAAGCTGCAATATACAACTTTAAAGGCTTATGAGAATGGACCGTTGCCAATACTGGTGCTTTGGACAAGTAAGCTTTGACTAATTCAAATGCTTTTTGGTGACCTTTTGTCCATTCAAATTGAGACTCATCTTTGAGCTTAACCAAAGATGCAAAGATTCAAGTTCGACCAGAAAGATTTGATATAAATTGTCGAAGGTAATTAACCCTCCCAAGAAAAGATTGTACTTCTTTTTTTTACTTAAGAGGAGGCAAATCTAGAATTGCTTTAGCTTTATTTTGATCAATAGCAATTTTCTTTTTTATGAACAATAAACCCAATTTCCTGCAGATATACCGAATGCACACTTCAAAGGATTCATTTTCAACCCTTTTTTTACGCATTGTAATAAATGCATGCCTTGAATCATCGAGGTGTTGATTTATCGAATTTGATTTAACCATAACATCATCAATATAAACTTCCATGAATTTCCCAATAAATTCATCAAAAATGGTATTCATGGCATGTTGGTATGTTGCACCAATATTTTTTAAAACAAAAGGCATTACTACCCATTCATATGTCCCTAATGCCTCAGGACATCGAAAGACAGTTTTCGATACATCATCCTCAGCAATGAAGATTTTGTTATATCCCGAATAACCGTCCATATATAAAACTTAAGATTTCATTGCCTGCTGCAGAATCGATCAACATATCCGCTATGCGCATAAAATATTCATCTTTTGGAGTTGCATTATTTAAATCTCGAAAATCAATACATACTTGCAGCTTTCCATTATTTTTCATTACTGGAACAATATTCGAAACCATTCAACATAACAAGTGGTTCGAATAAATTTTGCTTTAATCAATTGCTCAATTTCCTCTTTAATTTTCTGATTGATTTCAGGAGCAAAACGTCGAGGAGTTTGCTTCACAGGTCGAGCAAATAGTTTCAATGCCAATTGATGTTCTACAAGAGAACGATCGAGACCAGGCATCTCATGATAATCCCAAACAAAACAATCTTTATATTCAAGTAAAAGAATTAACAACTATGCTCGAAGTGGTTCATCAAGATTCTTAAAAACATAAGTAAGTCGAACATCATCATCAGATCCTATATTAATTTCTTTAAGAGGATATTGTGATTCGAAACCTTTTATAACGTCATCATCTTTTACTGAATATTTCTCAAAACCCAAAGGCTCCAAATTATAAATACAATCAAAGGATAAATCAATAGGCTCATTTGAAATAAAACAAACTTTATTATCAACCAGATCAACAATTGAATCATTTTCAGTACAATGGGCTTTGGCTATATCAATAGTAGCCTGATTGATAATACTATCATGAATAGAAACACAATATGAACTTAAACCGTGACTAAATTCGATTGAAGGAATCGAATCTGTCCTACTAACTGAAAAAATTGAATTGAAATTCCTACATGATTCAAATTCATCAGAAGAATCATCTTTATTTTCAACGGAATGAAAATTACTTATATATTTATTTAAAGTTACCAGGTAATTCAAGGCATTTTGTTCATCTGCCATGGAGAGATGTCTTTGAATCACCTCCTACGCATATTAACAATCCCAACCAGTCGGAGAAAAATCAAGTTGTGGATGATGGAGCCTCACATTCAGACCCTCTGAAGTCAAGAAGCAACCTTCACAATTGTATGAATTGAGTACCCTGTCGACATTTAAAGGCTTTAATTTATCATTATACACCTTAAAATCGACATGTAGCTGTTCAACATACAAAGTGAAATCAGCCTTGATCACTTCAGGTTTCCCTTCACCCGTCCACAAAAGGACACTTTGATGCATGGTTGATGATACAGCTCCAACACCATGGATCCAATTGCGTCCCAATAACGCATTATGATGAGTTTGGAAAACTCTAATTTAATTTGATGATGAACAAACATTATTAAAAATAATTAATTACAAAATTATTAATTTGATCTTAATTCATACTTGCTTAATTAATAATTTTGTTGTGAAGATTTTGTGTCGGGCCGAAAAAAATAGCAAGCCCAATGGAGAAATAAAATTCAGCCTTGTGCAAAAATATATCTAAGAATATGTGGCAAAATTTTTATTGTGATAGTTGGGTCAGATTTAATGGTGTAAGCTTAAATCAATTGTTGGTGCAAGACCAAATAGGTTGGTCCAAAATTAAAAAGGAAATGGGGCCCAACGGTTAAGCTATTCTTTTATCATCATGGTGAAATCCAATTTTTGTTATATAGCTGCATGTTTCCACGGACACCAATCTCCCACTAAGGAATGGATTTCAAATTTATTCAATTGTGTTTAATGTCTTGGAAACATGAAAGAGAAAAAGCAAAGTGATTTGATGGCATTGATGGAAGTCTACACGTTGCCATACAAAGCATGAAAAGTTGCACCTAATTTAATTTATCTTGATATCACTCATAGCTTTGCTTTTCTTTTCTCTTTCTCTACTCTTTCTTCTTTCTCTCTCTCGGTCATTTCCATCAGGAAACATGGAAGCATTAGCAAGCTACCAACAACAAGAAGAAGGAGCTAGTATCAAGACCATCATGATGATGGCAAGAAAAAGAAGAAAAGTATGCTGTGGCTGAGATTTTCACCAAAAATGGTAAGATTTGGTGAGGTAATCTCGAGCTCTTCATACCCAAAAAGAAAGAAGAAGATCTCGGCCAGCAAGGAGAAAATCTTGGAGGCATGGCTTGTCTCTGATTCTACTCAACCACCACAGGAAGTAGCTAGAGTGGCGAAGTGATGGAAGAGGCAGAGATTGGAGCAGATGAAGCCATCATCATCATGAAGCATCAAGGGCCAGAAATCCATCTTAGAGAGCAAGCCAAGGATGAAGCGCTCGGATTGATGAAGAGTGATGACCAAGGAAGAACTAGAGGTATTTGCATGTTGGGTTTTGCATGAGTTATCTCTTCTCTCTCTGTGGCCGAACCGGTTATGTGTGAAGGAAAAGAAGTTAAGCTTGGGTTTTGGTTTAAACTGTAGAGGCTCCCCTCTTCTATAAAAAGGGAGAACAGCCACGATTTGATTTAAGGAGTTAGAAGTAAGCAGTGAGAGTGCAAGGCACAGGATTCTCAGAGCTACCTAAGCTTACAGATTTTCTTCTCCTTCAATGTATTATGTTTAGTATTTTTCTGTTTAATTTTGTCATGTCTTTAGTCTCATGGAAAAAGGCAAATAGTGAGGTTTGTATGAAAAAGCCATAGAGCGGAAAAAGGCAGAGAGTGCAAAATTAAAAGAAAAAGCCATAAATGTCT
The DNA here is from genome assembly GCF_003086295.3 of Arachis hypogaea. Classification (NCBI taxonomy): domain Eukaryota; kingdom Viridiplantae; phylum Streptophyta; class Magnoliopsida; order Fabales; family Fabaceae; genus Arachis; species Arachis hypogaea. The sequence continues at coordinate 14,613,770 of NC_092050.1, forward strand.
TAGAGTTCTTTTGTTAATCTATGTTGTGTTTCATGATTCTGTGGAAATCCCCTTGTAAGTTGGGTTAGCACTTTACAGTCTGTAATCAAGAAGATTATAGTGAAATTCCATCATGGTTGTGATGGAGACTGGATGTAGGCTGCACTGCACTTAGCAGCTGAACCAGGATATATCTGGGTGTAATTTTCTCTCTTCTCTACTCCAATTCTGTTTCTATTGCACAGGAGCTCAAACTGAAAAAATATCTCGTGCCAAGTGACGAGACAAAAAGAAAAGTCTCGTACCAAGTGACGAGATAAAAATAAAAGTCTCGTGGCTAGGGATGAGACAAAAATAAAAAAGTCTCCTGAAGTTATCTCAAAGGCCAGCAAGTGTTACTAAGCAAAAATGGGGCTAAGATTCAACCCCCCTTCTCTTAGCTACTGAAACCATCAATTGGTATCAGAGCTTGGTCTCAAAGAGATCAAGCTTTGCAGCTTGGAAAAAAGATCCAAATGGCAGAAAGCAGTGGCTCTAATCTGGTGTCCTACAATCTTACAGAAGGGTAGTCAAGCAACAGACCGCCTCTTTTCAATGGGAAAAACTATACCTATTGGAAAGAGAGAATGAAGATATTTGTGCAGGCAGTAGACTACAGACTCTGGAAGATCATCTTGGAAGGCCCTCAATTTCCAACTAACACAAGTGCTGAAGGAGTAGTCACTCTCAAACCAGAAGCAAGCTGGACCAAGGAAGATAGGAAGAAGGTGGAGTTAAATGCCAAGGCAGTAAACCTGCTCAACTGTGCTATCAGCTTCGAGGAGTACCGACGGGTATCACGATGCACAACGACAAAGGAAATCTGGGACAAATTGCAAATCACTCATGAAGGAACCACCATTGTAAAGAAGACTCGAACAGATATGTTGAACAGAGAGTATGAAATATTTGCAATGAAGGAAGGAGAGTCTATTAATGAGCTATTTGAACGATTCAATATCATCATTGTTGGCTTAGATGCTCTGGAAATTACATATCCTGATTTTGTGCTTGTGAAGAGAGTGCTGAGATGTCTCACAAAAGAGTGGGAAACAAAAGCTTTAATTATTTCTGAGAGCAGTAGCTTAGACTCCATGACATGTGATGATTTGAGAGGAAATCTTCTTGCTTTTGAAAACACCTATTTGAAAAAAGATTCAAAAAAGAAAGGAATTGCTTTTTCTTCTATGACTAACCCTCTGGATGAAGAATCCAGTGATAACTCCTCTGAACATGAATTTGTGTTATTTGCCAAAAAATTCAGGAAAATGATGAAGCTCAAAGGCAAAGACAGCAGCTCAAAGAGAATGAAGAAAGACCTTAGCAAAGTAACTTGTTACAACTGCAAGGAAATGGGAAATTTCAAATCTGACTGTCCCAAGTTAAAGAAGGAGGAGAAGCCAAAAAGAGGAAAGAAGAAGGGACTGATGGCTTCATGGGAAGATTTGGAAAATGACTCGGATGATGATGATGAGGAATCCGAGACCAAGTCACAACCTTGTCTCATGGCAGATCACATAGATCAGGTAGTCTTTCATAACCTTAACACTGAAGATCTTCATCTTATGATAGACCACCTTTCTGAAAAAATAAGATGCTTTCTGCTGGAAAATCAAGAACTTGAACAACAAATCACCATTCTTAAAGCTGAAAACAATTTTCTTAAAGAAAAAGTAAGGGAGGCCGAAACCGCTTGTGATCTTGTTGAAGAAATAAGCAGTTAAAAGCCCAAATTAAGAGCTGTGAAAATGATCATTCCGTTCTTGCATATGTAGATTGTTTTAAAAGAAATGAAGAGTTGCTTAAAGAGGTTAAAAGGCTTAATGAAGACTTAGCCAAGTTCACCCAAAGTTCTAAAAATCTTAATCAAATCTTGGCTAGTCAAAAACCTCTTTATGATAAGGCTGGGTTGGGGTTTTATAAATCTGAAGAAAAATCTCATTTTGAAAACATTGCTTCATCTTCAAATGATATAAGGTATCAAGACCCCACCTACTTTAACAAAACAGCAACTCCAAGATTTTGTAGATTATGCAATCGAAATGGACACTTTCCTATTCAATGTTTCTTTGGTGAAAGAATGATTGGTGATAAAGTTTGTAAAGTTATTTTTGATTATAATGGCTTAGGACATAAGAGATGGTTTAACGTGAAAAGATCCAATAAAATTTGGATACCTAAGGTTACTTAAGCTTGTTTTGTAGGTGTGCCTAGCATCCAAACGGAAAGAAAATATGTGGTATATGGATAGCGGATGCTCTAGGCATATGACCAAGAAAACAACCTTCTTCATAAAGCTTGATAAATATGATGGAGGACTTGTCACTTTCGGTGATGATGCAAAAGGAAAAATAGTGGCTATTGGGAAAGTTGGTAAAAATTTTTCATCTTGTATAAATGATGTCCTCCTTGTAAATGGCTTGAAACATAATCTGCTTAGTGTTAGTCAATTGTGTGATTTAGGTTTTGAAGTTATTTTTAGGAAGTTTGTTTGTTTAGTTGTTTGTGAAAAAAATGGGGAAATTTTATTTGAAGCTAAAAGATGCAATAATGTGTATGGATTGACTCTTGAAGACCTAAAAGAATAAAATGTGACATGCTTTACCTCTCTTGAATTTGAAAAATGGCTTTGACATAGAAAGTTGGGTCATACTAGCATGTACCAAATTTCTAAGCTAGTTAAGAAAAATCTGGTTAGAGAAATTCCAAATATCAAATTTGATAAGGATCTTACTTGTGATGCTTGCCAATTGGGCAAACAAGTAAAATCCTCTTTTAAACCTAAAGATGGAATCTCAACCAAAAGGCCATTAGAGATGTTACATATTGATCTTTTTGGACCAACAAGAACTCAAAGCTTAGGAGGTAAACACTATGGTCTTGTGGTGGTAGATGATTACTCTAGATTTAGTTGGGTACTTTTTCTTGCTCATAAAAATGATACTTTCCATGCCTTTTCCACTCTTTGCAAGAAAATTCAAAATGAAAAGGATTTAAAAATTGCTCATTTAAGAAGTGATCACGGAAGAGAATTTGAAAACCAAGATTTTGAAAAATTCTGTGATGACTTAGGAATTTCTCATAACTTTTCATGCCCTAGAACCCCCCAACAAAATGGGGTAGTTGAAAGAAGGAATAGAAGCCTTCAAGAAATGACTAGGGCTATGCTTTGTGAGAATGAGATTCCTAAATTTTTATGGGCTGAAGCTGTGAATACAGCTTGTTATATTTTGAATAGGACAATCATTAGAAAAGGGTTAAAGAAAACCCCTTATGAGTTATGGAAAGGAACCCCTCCAAATCTTAAGTACTTTCATGTTTTTGGATGCAAATGTTTTGTACTTAACAATAAAGAAAACCTTGGAAAGTTTGATCCAAAATCTTATGAAGGAATGTTTGTTGGATATTCCACCACAAGCAAGGCCTATAGAGTTTATCTCAAAGAGCATAGAACCATAAAGGAATCCATACATGTTACTTTTTGTGATTCTAACTTATTTTCCAGTATTGTAAAGGATAATGATTCAGATTGTGAAGAGGCTGGAACAAGTAAAGAAAATCCCAAATCTGTGCAAACTGAAGAATCTGTCAGTCCGGTTTTGTCTCGTCAGATTGGAGGAGATATTTTCGTTTTGTCTCCTGAGCAAGCACGAGAAACTGAAACAGTGAGACCACCAGAAGTTCATCAAAGCTCAACACCTGTCCAAAAGCCTAGAGAATGGAAGTCCATGAGGGGTTATCCTCATGACTTCATCATTGGTGATCCCTCTCAAGGTGTAACTACAAGATCCTCCACCAAAAGGCAAACCGAACCTAGCAATTTCGCTCTCTTGTCACAAATGGAGCCCAACAATGTCAAACAAGCCCTTGAAGATCCATCATGGGTCAAAGCCATGCAAGAAGAGCTTGCTCAATTCGACAAGAATGAGGTTTAGACACTAGTACACCATCCGGATGGTAAGAAAGTTACGGGTACTAAATGGGTATTTAAAAATAAACTTGGTGAGGATGGACAAGTTGTTTGTAACAAGGCTAGATTAGTGGCCCAAGGTTACGATCAAGAAGAGGGTATAGATTTTAATGAGTCTTTTGCTCCGGTAGCTAGAATGGAAGCAATTAGGTTGCTTCTTGCCTATGTTGCCCATAAGGGTTTCAAAATGTTTCAAATGGATGTTAAATGTGCTTTTCTTAATGGTTTTATTGATAGAGAAGTGTATGTGGCACAACCCCCCGATTTTGAACATAAAGAGTTTCCAAATCATGTTTTCAAACTATCGAAAGCTCTTTATGGTCTTAGACAAGCTCCAAGAGCTTGGTATGAAAGGCTTAGTGCCTTCTTGTTGGAAAACCAATTTCAAAGGGGTACCACCGACACTACTTTATTTATTAAAGCATCTAATGATGATATACTCCTTGTTCAAGTTTATGTTGATGACATTGTATTTGAATCGGCCAATGTATCCTTGTGTGAAGAGTTTGGAAAACTTATGACTAGTGAGTTTGAAATGAGTTTAATGGGAGAGCTTACTTTCTTTCTTGGCCTCCAAATCAAACAAACTCCTAGTGGTACTTTTATTCACCAAGAAAAGTATGCAAAAGAACCTATCAAAAAATTTGGCCTAGAAAATTCCAAACCAATGGGTACACCAATGCATCCCAGCACAAAACTTGAAAAGGATGATGATGGTCAAGATGTGGATGAAACAAGGTATAGAGGAATGATAGGTTCATTAATGTACCTTACCTCCTCTAGACCGGATATTGTCCAAAGTGTGGGTGTATGCTCAAGGTTTCAATCTCACCCAAAGGAATCCCATCTTACGGCCGTTAAACGCATCATTAGATACATTAAGGGGACTTACAATTTTGGATTATGGTATCCTAAATCTGATGACTTTTGTGCAGTAGGATTTTGTGATGCAGATTATGCAAGAGATAGAGTGGATAGACGAAGCACATCAGGCATGTGTTGCTTCCTTGGAAGCTCACTCAATATGTGGTCAAGCAAGAAGCAAGCCACAGTGGCTTTATCCACAGCTGAAGCAGAATACATTTTTGCATCTGCATGTTGCTCTCAATTAATTTAGTTAAAAATCCAATTGGAAGATTACAAATTAAAGATCAATAGTATACCCTTGTTCTGTGACAACATGAGTGCCATAAATATTTCAAAAAATCCTGTTTTGCACTCAAGAACAAAGCACATTGAGATAAAATATCATTTCATTAGAGAACATGTGCAAAAGGGAACTATTGATATTCAATTTGTGAAATCCGAAGATCAACTTGCGGATATTTTCACTAAGCCCCTCTGTGAAGACAGATTCTGCACCTTGAGAAATAGTTTGGGAATGATAGAATTAAGTTCTGTTGAGAATTTGTAAATTTTTTGATTCTGTTTGTTTTTGTCTCGTAGAAAATCAGAAGACAAAATTGAGGACGTGATGAACTGGCACTGATACAGGGGGAGACAGATTCTGATATTAATAATCATGGGCCCAACCAATTTCTTTTACCCACTCCATGACTCTGGCCCGTTTAAGTTCTTCATCATATTTTTATTAAAAAAAATTATAATAATAATAATAATAATAATTTTTGGAGATTATCACATCATATCTTAATAGGGGAGGATAGTAGAAAAAGAGAGTGACTGATCTAATGATACTCTGAATTTTCTGATGTTTACTGCCTGCCAATTTTATTTGATCTGATATGTTGGTTGAACTTTATGTTACTGGATATTTTTGCTTGATTGAATTGTTTGGCAGGAAATATTTTTGAGCATGTTGAGTTTTGGTTACCTATTGCTGCTGCTGAATGCTCTGTTATTCTGCTCTATGTGTATTTGACTCAGGGGAACTATTTTCATGTGTCTTGGATGACTGTACCAAACTTAACTCGATGCTGTTTTGTTTTATGCTTGAATTATTATGGATTGCATTGCTTTGCAGGGTCCCTCCTTGATGACAAAAGGGGGAGAAGAGAAAAAGAGCTGAATTGAAACTGTTATGTTTCATTAAACTTGTTTTGCTTTGTATAATGTGTTGCCCTGTTTTGCTTTGTTTTATGCTCTGATCTGGCTCTATTTTGAACACTCTGTATTAGTGGATTAATTTCGAGTTAAGCTTTTATTGTCATTTGCTCAAATGCATGTGTGCTGACTGGACCATTGTGTTTTGGTGAAAAACAAATATTTTGCCTTTTGTATGTTGTTCTCATTTATTTTGCAGTGCCCTTTGATGCCAAAAGGGGGAGAAAGTGCTGAAAATTGAAATTAACAAAACAGGGATGAAATTCTTGTTTGGATTCATGACCTCCCTCGTTTTAAGTTTCAATATTTTGTTATGTGTTTGATGTTAATAATGCATCTGATTGATGCTTGCTGTTTTGAGTTGATGCTTGAAGCTTTGAAGTTTGTAATTTAATATTTATTTTGGTAAAATATTTGTTGTGCGACATTTGACTTACCTTGATAAAATTATTGTTGTTTAGGTTGCTGTTTTGAATTGTCTTTGGCAGTTCCTTTAACTGTGATATAAATATGAAGTTTGAAAATTGCTATGGTTTGAAAGGATCAAGCTTGATTAAAAATATTTTTCTTATCATAATTATTTTGCTCTTATTTGAATGGAAAATATTTTAAACAGTAATTTATTTTCAAAAGACTTTTTGGTTGATTATAGTTTGAGCATAAAATCAATTTATTGATAACAAATGAGTTTTGATTATCATCCAATTCTGCTCATAAATCAAGCATTCAACATCTCAAAATAAATATGTTGAATAACATTGTTACTTGAAGCTTGATTAAAATTGTTATAGGTTAGTGCTTCCCTTGGTAAAAATGACATATATTAAGGAGGAGCCATGTGACAATTTGAAAGGGGGAGAAATTCAAAAATTTAAAGGGAGTATTCTTTACTCAAACTTTAAATTTCTTTCCATTTCAATTTTTAATAATGCTTGTCATCAAGGGGGAGATTGATGAGTTTGGAAAATTCTAATTTAATTTGATGATGAACAAATATTATTAAAAATAATTAATTACAAAATTATTAATTTGATCTTAATTCATACTTGCTTAATTAATAATTTTGTTGTGCAGATTTTGTGTCGGGCCGAAAAAAATAGCAAGCCCAATGGAGAAATAAAATTCAGCCTTGTGCAAAAATATATCTAAGAATATGTGACTGAATTTTTATTGTGATAGTTGGGTCAGATTTAATGGTGTAAGCCCAAATCAATTGTTGGTGCAAGACCAAATAGGTTGGTCCAAAATTAAAAAGGAAATGGGACCCAACGGTAAAGCTATTCTTTTATCATCATGGTGAAATCCAATTTTTGTTATATAGCTGCATGTTTCCACGGACACCAACCTCTCACTAAGGAATGAATTTCAAATTTATTCAATTGTGTTTAATGTCTTGGAAACATGAAAGAGAAAAAGCAAAGTGATTTGATGGCATTGATGGAAGTCTACACGTTGCCACACAAAGCATGAAAAGTTGCACCTAATTTAATTTATCTTGATATCACTCATAGCTTTACTTTTCTTTTCTCTTTCTCTACTCTTTCTTCTTTCTCTCTCTCGGTCATTTCCATCAGGAAACATGGAAGCATTAGCAAGCTACCAACAAGAAGAAGAAGGAGCTAGTATCAAGACCATCATGATGATGGCAAGAAAAAGAAGAAAAGTATGCTGTGGCTGAGATTTTCACCAAAAGTGGTAAGATTTGGTGAGGTAATCTCGAGCTCTTCATACCCAAAAAAAAAAAAAGAAGAAGATCTCGGCCAGCAAGGAGAAAATCTTGGAGGCATGGCTTGTCTCTGATTCTGCTCAACCACCACAGGAAGTAGCTAGAGTGGCGAAGTGATGGAAGAGGCAGAGATTGGATCAGATGAAGCCATCATCATCATGAAGCATCAAGGGCCAGAAATCCATCTTGGAGAGCAAGCCAGGGATGGAGTGCTCGAATTGATGAAGAGTGATGACCAAGGAAGAACTAGAGGTATTTGCATGTTGGATTTTGCATGAGTTACCTCTTCTCTCTCTGTGGCCGAACCGGTTATGTGTGAAGGAAAAGAAGTTAAGCTTGGGTTTTGGTTTAAACTGTGGAGGCTTCCCTCTTCTATAAAAAGGGAGAAGAGCCACGGTTTGATTTAAGGAGTTAGAAGTAAGTAGTGAGAGTGCAAGGCACAGGATTCTCAAAGCTACCTAAGCTTACAGATTTTTTTCTCCTTCAATGTATTATGTTTAGTATTTTTCTGTTTAATTTTGTCATGTCTTGAGTCTCATGGAAAAAGACAAACAGTGAGGTTTGTATGAAAAAGCCATAGAGCGGAAAAAGGCAGAGAGTGCAAAATTAAAAGAAAAAGTCATAGATGTCTTAGAGTTCCTTTGTTCATCTATGTTGTGTTTCATGATTCTGTGGGAATCCCCTTTTAAGTTGGGTTAGCACTTTACAGTCTGTAATCAAGAAGATTATAGTGAAATTCCATCATGATAAAAGTTATTCTTTTATCATCATGGTGAAATCCAATTTTTGTTATATAGCTGCATGTTTCCACGGACACCAACCTCTCACTAAGAAATGAATTTCAAATTTATTCAATTGTGTTTAATGTCTTGGAAACATGAAAGAGAAAAAGCAAAGTGATTTGATGGCATTAATGGAAGTCTACACGTTGCCACACAAAGCATGAAAAGTTGCACCTAATTTAATTTATCTTGATATCACTCATAGCTTTACTTTTCTTTTCTCTTTCTCTACTCTTTCTTCTTTCTCTCTCTCGGTCATTTCCATCAGGAAACATGGAAGCATTAGCAAGCTACCAACAAGAAGAAGAAGGAGCTAGTATCAAGACCATCATGATGATGGCAAGAAGAAGAAGAAAAGTATGTTGTGGCTGAGATTTTCACCAAAAATGGTAAGATTTGGTGAGGTAATCTCGACCTCTTCATACCCAAAAAAAAAAGAAGAAGATCTCGGCCAGCAAGGAGAAAATCTTGGAGGCATGGCTTGTCTCTGATTCTGCCCAACCACCACAGGAAGTAGCTAGAGTGGCGAAGTGATGGAAGAGGCAGAGATTGGAGCAGATGAAGCCATCATCATCATGAAGCATCAAGGGCCAGAAATCCATCTTGGAGAGCAAGCCAGGGATGGAGTGCTCGAATTGATGAAGAGTGATGACCAAGGAAGAACTAGAGGTATTTGCATGTTGGATTTTGCATGAGTTACCTGTTCTCTCTCTGTGGCCGAACCGGTTATGTGTGAAGGAAAAGAAGTTAAGCTTGGGTTTTGGTTTAAACTGTGGAGGCTTCCCTCTTCTATAAAAAGGGAGAACAACCACGATTTGATTTAAGGAGTTAGAAGTAAGTAGTGAGAGTGCAAGGCACAGGATTCTCAAAGCTACCTAAGCTTACAGATTTTCTTCTCCTTCAATGTATTATGTTTAGTATTTTTCTGTTTAATTTTGTCATGTCTTGAGTCTCATGGAAAAAGACAAACAGTGAGGTTTGTATGAAAAAGCCATAGAGCGGAAAAAGGCAGAGAGTGAAAAATTAAAAGAAAAAGTCATAGATGTCTTAGAGTTCCTTTGTTCATCTATGTTGTGTTTCATGATTCTGTGGGAATCCCCTTTTAAGTTGGGTTAGCACTTTACAGTCTGTAATCAAGAAGATTATAGTGAAATTCCATCATGGTTGTGATGGAGACTGGATGTAGGCTGCACTGCACTTAGCAGCTAAACCAGGATATATCTGGGTGTAATTTTCTCTCTTCTCTACTCCAATTCTGTTTCTATTACACAAGAGCTCAAACTGAAAAAATATCTCGTGCCAAGTGACGAGACAAAAAGAAAAGTCTCGTACCAAGTGACGAGATAAAAATAAAAGTCTCGTGGCTAGGGACGAGACAAAAATCAAAAAAGTCTCCTGAAGTTATCTCAAAGGCCAGCAAGTGTTACTAAGCAAAAAGGGGGCTAAGATTCAACCCCCCTTCTCTTAGCCACTGAAACCATCACATTATAACTGGCCTTCGATGATACAACCACGAAGACAGTATTTTAATCAGAAGATCCAACTTGCACACCAAGAGTTACTAACCCCTTTGCAGGAGTAGATACTCCACTATAGCCAATTACCGAAATGTTGGTTGGGATCAGATCATCAAGATACTTCCCTATCTTCATTAACATTCTTTCTAGCAATAAACTTATTGGCGCTCCCCCATCAATTAAAACCTTATTCATCTTGATTCCACTCATAGAAGCTATGATATTCAATGGACGAAGATGAGACTTTTGTTTTTTAGTAGGCCTCTGGAAATAGCCTGGTTCATCTCATATTGAATGAATGAGAAAATCTCCTCATCTTCTACATCGTAGTCTTCACACGGATTTCCTACATATTCTCCCAGATACTCATTTAGGATTATCGAAATAATGCTCACCATCTCATCATCGCCCTCTTCGAAATACTCCTCATCTAAATCAGCATCTTTCTTTTTAGTAACCTCTGGGGTTACCATCATAGCCTTGATAAAGGAGATGGAATCTCTTTCGAGTATGTTTCCCCATCAGTAGGGAATACCACCCTAGAATGAACAGAAGGAGTTGCCCCCTTGGTTCTGTCACTCTGAGACACCCTTGGTACCTAACGTCCATCCCTTCCTCTATGATTTCCTCTGGCTCGACCTTGGAAATAAGAATAACAACCTCGAGGGAGACCTCGATGGCTCCACTGTGAATTATGCATGTACTGAGCATCTCTATTACGAAATTCTTGGCAATTTTGTATCCATTGGACACCTAAAGCCTGTGAACAAATCAAAGGTGCAGAAAGATTTCTTTGAGAGACACTAGAACTCTGTCCCTTTACCCTTCGAGTTGGTTGCCTCTGATGAACCTGCTCTTCTTTATGAGCCAACTCTTTCTTCATTCATTCTTTCTCAAAAATTACCGCAGCCTTAGCATCAAAGATTGCATTACATCAAGAACACAGAGATACATCCTAATTTTTCAATTTTTGTTGCATTAAAAACTCCAACAACCCATCACTAACTCCAGGATAAACTGCTCGAACATTAGACTCGAAGTCCCCCAGAGTAGTATCAAAGTCATAAGAGAAACTAACTATATTAACACCAAAATATGGTTCAGCAAAACTACCTCCAGCATCGAAGGGATCGGAATCAACCTTCATTTCTTTGTTTCCATCATTGAATTTCAACCTCCCTTCCATGATTGTTTCTTGTATTAAGTCCCTGAAATAAACGCAATTATTAGTTGAATGGTTAGTTGCTTGATAAAATTTACAATAAGGTTTCCCTTTTAAATTCTTTATTGAAAGCAAAGTCCTGCCTTCTGGCAAGATTATCTGTTTATCTTTAAACAACACATCAAATATTTGATCTGATTTTGAAATATCAAAACTATACTTTTCCCACCTTTATGTTTCGAATCATTCGATTTATCAACATTCAAAATTTTCTTAGGTAAAGAACAAACATAAAGTGGCCCTTTCTTTAATTCAGCCAAATCGACTTCTGTTTCAAAATCAAATTCCTCATCCGAGGACTCCATTGCGACATATGACACTTTATTTTTTCGAGAAAAAGATTTACTTTTTAATTTTCTCTCATTTTTATACTTCTCTTTTTCTTTTCGCATAATTTCAACCTGTGGTACCCTTTCATCTAAATGGGCCAAATCAGGTATATGAACATTAAGCAACTTTCGGCGCATATAAAAATCTAACCCTATAATTGCTATCTTTACTACCCCATTCTCTAGGAGAGATACATAACTTCGAATTCTGGCATTTTTGAAACGGATCATATAATCATCAATTGTTTCTCCATCATCACATTTCAAAGCCACCAGATCGGTAACTGTTACGTTCAACTCCCCTCTATTAAATTGTGAGTGGAAAGCACTTTCTAACTGTGCCCAAGTTACCATCGAATCAGACCTAAGATTTAAAAACCAAGTAAATGCATTCTTCGTCAATGAAGAAGGAAAGAACTTCATTTTCAAATTCTCATCATTGGCCAAATTGCCTATCTTAACTAAATATCGAGTAATATGCTCAGTAGTCGATTTGCCAACTTCTCTAGCAAATTTTGTAATTATTTTAGAATTTTTCACCCCTCAAGGTACCTCTGCCATTTGAACAACAGCAGAAAAAGCCAAGAAAAAATAAGGTCGATTCATAAAACTCACATTGAATCCCACCCTATTGAGCACATACTCAACAATTCTTGTGACTTGATAATGCTCACCACCTCGATTAGCTCACAATCGAGCCAACACATCATTAGCGTTTTGGCCACGATGAATCATTCGAGGATTTTCTCCACCTAGGAAGGCATCATCATTTTCATTTTTAATCAAATTTTCAATGTCTTCATAGTTTCCTTCCATATTCTGCCTGTCACCCTCATCATAATCAACAATTCAAGAGATCCGCTCTACTTGTTTAGCAAGACGCTCAAACTTTGTCTCCTGATCTGCCATCATAGGGTTCAAGATTGTAGTCATTTGTTGGGTTAACAAGTTAACCAAATCATGACAACTTTCATCAACATGTTGTCGAAATGCTGCCATTGAATTGGAAGCATTCAATGTAAAATCCACATAATAATCTCGAGAATACTCGGGATATTGTTGTAATGGTTGAGCATTATTCGTCCCAACTGTGCCTCCAAATTGAACTAGAGGAGCAAAACCACCTATTGATGGCGTGTAACCTAGAGAAAGGCCAGAAGGAGGTCAACCAACAGTTACTGGAGGTTGAGTTTGTAATGTGCTACCACGTGGGCGTGTATTACGCACATTATTCCCTATTTGGGAACTAGTAACCACCACACTTTCATTCAACACACTTTCTTCCGGACGTGAAGTCACATCCGCTTCTGCCATGCGTACAATTCGTCAACTTCTCAATTGCATACACTATGATAGCAACACAAAATCATTTGACACACTTAAACTTTAAAACTGTCCCACCGGGCGTGCCAATTTGTTTTGTCGATTTTTAGAAAATCGAGAATGGTTCGATATCTAGTGGTCTGGGAGCGAAACCTACTCCTCTTTGAGAGTACCAGTTTTATTAAAGTGCATCAAAGAACCTATTCGATGAAACAAAATAAAAGGAAATCTGAAAGACAAATAAAATAAACTTTGGAAATAAATTGACTGGAATCGAAAGAAATTGCATTGAATTTAAATAAAGCAATAAATTGCCTTCGACAAGATCAAAGGATTTTGAAATCGAAAATAAAGTGATGAAATTTAAAAGAAAACAGAAAGAATAAATTTGCTTGAAAGATAAATTTGCAGAGAAAGTAAAGGTTACAGAAAATGTAAATGTAAATTAAAAACAATGGAAGGAACCCTACAGAAAAATGACTCTAATGCAAACTCAGAAAGTTCTTGGGATGTGAGTGTTCTTGAGTGTTTTTTCTGAAGCAAAGTTTCAACCCTTTCTTCATTGGTCTTTCAGCTATTTATAAGAATCTTCGACCAATCAGATTCAAAAGTAAATCCCTCGCATGCTAGTCTTCGAGTAACTGTTTCCGCTCGTTTTACCTAACATGAGTAACCGCTAAAATAACCTTAAAAAAACTTTAATTCTTCGATTGAGCACACCGATCAGTTTCTCGATTGAATACGTCAACTAGCTCTCGCTTCACATTCCTTAACAAACCCTTCTCGATACAAACTTTATTCTTTGAAATACAAACTCATTAGATCTTGAATATAGTATTTCTTAAAATTTAATACTTTCGATCAACAAAAATATACATAGAAAATAAGTTAAAAATACATATATTTATATACACATACATAATGACTTATTTAGTGATTGAATTTTGTATGCATATACAATTTTTGATAAACTTAAATGAATAAATTTTATTTAAATATTTTTCGTAAATTTTTTCATAACTTTATAAAATTTTTTAATTACATAATTATTAAATTTTATATTAATTTATATATCCATCTAAATTTCGTGCAACACACGGGTTTAAGTCTAGTTTTATATAAAGTTGAAAACAATAAAGTTGAATCCAATGAATGAAATTATTCACATTACTATATATCGTTAGTTGTCACGTTCTTTGGACACACTTTAATGTTCTCTTATTAACACTTAGACTCTCTTAATCTATTGAGTTAAAATTAAATTAGTCTAATTCTCAATATTTAACAAAAAAAAAAATTAAGAATACAAGAAAACACAAAAAAAAATAAAATTTTAATAAAAATAACACCTTACTACACAAGTATTTATCTCAAATAACTTGCACATCTAAACTTAAAATTCTCATGATATTTATAACTATCCACCTATTGAATAAACGATTAAAATTAAATCTAATTAATTATTTAAATGATGTATTCAAAACTTGTACTACAAATATTAAACATATCACATTTTTTTAAATTTTTTATATTATTATTCTAAACATCTCTTTATATTCTATATATTTATATTCTCTTAAAAGATGACTATCACCTTTTAAAATTTGTTAGAATCTTCTAAATTTTTCTAAAATCTTCCACCGTATTTAAAAATCTTTTAGAATTATTCATAACAACATTGTCAGACACTTTAGAATTTGTCTCATTTTTATCAGACACCTTAAAATAAAGTAACACATGCATCATTCTAAAATTTTTTGTGACATAGTACCATATATTAATATAAAATAAAAAATCAAGTCATTAGATCTTAGTAAACACTTGAAGTACACATACAATACATAGAGTATTAATATTATTGAATTTCTTTAGTGAAAAATAAATATCGTAATTAAATTTTTAAGGAGAGTGTACATTGCAGATAATAATATATTTATTTTTTATTTTTATTATAAAAAAAATATTTAGTCTACATTAAAAAAAAAAAAAAAAAACTCTTCGACATTTAAATGACTAATAAGTTTGCTTTTGAGATGAGGGTGATAATTGACATGAATGGCCATTATAACTATAATATGGTAATGCCAATGTTGGATCCATTAGACCGAAGTCTTACCTAGAACTGGATTTTCAATGTAGGCATGTAGCATATATGGCAATGGCATGAAACTGATGAGACAGCCCATAAAGTAAGAACATCCATATTTATGACTCGTGTCAAAAATGAAAACTCTAGTCTACGCCAAGTTCTGTGCTATCTTGTACCATAATCCTGTTCCCTCTAAAAAGCCCTTTAGTTTGATCATTCAATTTATTATGTATGTAATCTTTGAATTTGATATGAAGTAGAACCATCCGTTGATTAAACTACATTAATAATGTCAATCAACCCAAACTTTTTAAGAGAATATGATGCATCACTTCAACTGTTTGATTTCTAAATTTCACCAATCCAAATCAACTTTTCCCATCAGGTCAAAGCACAATGAATACTAATACTACTAATCCAATATAATTTGTACCATGTCGATGACCAAGTACATTCATTCAAATTGAAGAACAAGAATTCATGTAGATATAGGTGTCACTGCACTGGTAGCTACTGGTGTTTGGCAGTGAGCAAGTTCGGCAGAGGTAGTAAAATTTCATATCACAACTTTATATTTCTTATATTCACAAGTTTTTTAGTAAGTGATTATTACATACACTACTTGTAAAATAATATAATAATATAAAAAATACTATATATCTTTTAAAATTCAACCTTCAATCAACCTTTTAATTCAAATAATATTATTTAATTAAATTTTAATTAAAACATATTTTTAGTTTGTAATTAAACATATTGGTAATTAAAATTAATTTAAATTTTAAATACTAGAATTTCTCTAATTTCCTATTCACCTCGTAAAATAATTATTTTATCATTTTTTTTATTTTCTTTGTACATTTCTCTCTCTCTTATACGTTCTTTTCTTCTTCTCTCTCACGTCCTTTACAAAAATTTTCATACAAGAGTATTATTCCTCTACAGTTCATACTTATTATTATTATTATTATTATTATTATTATTATTATTATTATATGAGTCATGCTTGTTCCAATTTGACTCGAGTGATTATGCATGCTAACTCAAAACTCACTCATTATCTTTGTGGAATGAAATTTTAATAAGATTATATCAATATTTGAATTAAACAATAAATGAATTATCAGTTTATGCATCAATATTCTTTTCTTCTTTTTCACTTTTCTTTTTCTTTCTTTCTTTTATTTTTTCAATCTTTATCTCTAGAATAATTAGAGAAGACCACCAACATAAAATAATTAGACCGAATTAAAGATAAATAAAAGAACAATTGCAGGTATTCGAGAGAAAAAAAGATAACAAATAAAAATTTAATAAAGATTTATAGTTTTCAACAAATTTTTTTATTATTAGTTAGATTTTTTCATTATTTATTTGAATATTAACGCTTTTAAAATTATTAAAATATGTGTTCGTAATTTTTTTTTCAATTGTAACATATCTAAAATTATTAAGTTATACAGAAAATATTTTTGAAACACATCCAAAATCATATCATCTAAAATTTAAATTTAAATATTAAAAATAAAATTAATTTTTTATATCTTGTTCGATAAAAGCTCATCTAATATTTCTTTTTTAATCGTTAGATTTTTCGCTACTTATTTGAATATTAACGTTTTTAAAATTATTAAAATGTATGTTCGTAAATATTCATTTTTGTTTTCAATTACATCTAAAATTATTAAGTGATACATAAAATATTTCTGAAACACATCCAAAATCATAAATCAAAAATTTAAATTTAAATATTAAATATTAAATTTAATTTTTTTATATCTTATTTGATAAAAACTCATCTAATATTTCTTTTTTTTTTATTATTTGTTGAATTTTATTGTTACTTATTTGAACATTAACGTTTTTAAAATTATTAAAATGTATGTTTGTAAAATTGGTTATTTTTTCAATTATTACATATTTAAAATTATTAACTTATATACAAAATATGTTTGAAACACATGAAAATTATAAATCTAAAATTTAAATTTAAACGCTAAAAATAAAACTAATTTTTTTATATTTTATTCGATAAAAACGCATATAATATTTCTTATTTTTTATTAACGGTTTTAAGATTATTAAAAAAAATAATTAAGCTAAGTTTTTTAGATCTTATTCCATAAAAGTATATCTAACATATTAGTTTAAAATATGATCTCTTTTGTAGGATTTCAGATATGTGGATTAATAATTAAAACCTTAAGATTTATTTTTTGAATTTTAAAATTAAAATCTTTAATTTTACTGAATTTAATTTTTAAATATGTATTTAAATAATAATCTGTTAATAATTAAAAATGCTAAAATTGAAATAGAAATTTTAAATTTTAAATTTTAATTTTATTTAATTTATATTTTGGATATGTATTTAATTTTTAAAAAATATTAAATCTATTTAGATATATTTGTTTTAATTTTTTTTAAATGATTGTAATAAAAAGCTAAATAAAAAATGGCTTTTAAAAGATACCTAATCGTAGTGTAATAATATATGAGAAGATCTTTAGTGTTCAAAGTTATAGTAGCTTAAGAGTGGCATGACATGTGGAGAGTAGCATGCAGATTGTTAGTAAATTTGGTCGTGTTATATGTTAGGAATTACCGCGGGATAAAGTAGTGGGCCTTTTATGTAAAGAAAAAAAAAAGCTCTATTGAGTGGATAATACTAAAAATTGAAAATTCATTAAATGTTGGATCAATAAAAATTTTTTAATTATCAATGAGTTATAGCTTAAATGGTATAGTCTTTTTATACTCAATTAAGAGGTTGCGAATTCGAGTCTCTTATCTTTGGTAAAAAAAAAGTTAATTATTTATTTATTATCCATTATATATTATTAATTTTATAACTAAAATATGTCACATATCACTTTCTCATTGCAATTAAAATTCAATCTTTTCTTCTAAAATTAAAGCGTTCTCTCTTCTCCAAAGATTCAATTATTTAAAAAAATTAATTTTTTTTGGAAGAGATATAAAATTAAGTAATAGTTATTAATTACAATATTAGTATTTTTTTTCAAATTATATATAATAAATATTTAAAGAAAGAAATATAAAAATATATATTAGAAAAATAAATGGTAAAAATTTGAAACTAAAAAAATAAAAAATATATATAATAATAATGACAACAACAACATATTTTTTATGTAAATAATATTACAGAATTTTTTTAATTATAAATTTAATGTATTTTTTATAATTTTATGAATTTATTTGAATTATATTATTTTATTAATTTAATTTTTTGTAAAATATAAATGTAGAGAGAAATAGAGAATGAGAGAGAAAAGAGAGAAAAATAAAGAAGAAGGAGAGAGAGAGTTTGTTAATTTTTGAAAAAAAATATTTTATTTTAGCTGTAATGAAAGAATATCTTGTGACATATTTTGATTTGTCAAATTAATAATATAAAATATAAATGATAAGTTATATATAAATTGGAAGGATAGAGAGAAATAGAGAAGGAGAGGTAGATAAGAGGATGAAAGAAGGAAGTTTATTAATTTTTGAAAAAAATATTTTATCTCAATTTTAATGAGAAAATATCATATAATATATTTTGGTTGTTAAATTAGTAATATAATAGAATTATATTTTAATTTTAATATTTAAATTTTAATTTTAATTAGAAAATGTGATATTGCATATTTTAATTGTCAAATTTGTAAATTGTAATTAGTCATTGATAATGATATATAAGAAAAATAGAGTGGGTGAAGAAATAAGAGAGATAGAAAAGGAAAAGAGAAGAGGAAATAACACTCTAATTTTGAAAAAAAAGATTAAATTTCAATTGCAATAAAAGAGTGACATGTAACACAGTTTAGTTGTAAAATTATAATATATAATAAATAATAGATAATAGATTAATAATTAAAGAGTTTTTATTGACCCAACATTATTGTAATGAGTTTTCAGTTTTTGTTGTTACTCACTCAAAAAATACTAATAGAATTTTTTTTCATATAAAAAACCCATACAATATACACATAATTTTAGTCAACTTATTTTTTATTTTATGTCATTTCTAGTATATAACTTCACTAACAACCTATAAGTTACTCTTTACATTCTTCACATATCATGTATTTATAGGTTAGTCATATCTTAGCTGTTTTTAGCTACTATAACCTTGGCCATTAGAGATCTCCCTATAATATAATACATACATATATCAGTTAAAAAAAAGTATAGGATACCAATATACTATCTGTCAATTTGTTGCCAATAACAATTAATTATTATATTTTAATTATAAGAAGAGTGTTAGGGACCAGCAACTTTTGTAATTTGTAGCCATCAAGTAGTTATTAATAATGTTTTTAATGGTGTGAGATTTCATCCAATAATGTGAGATTATTCACTTTTCTTTTGCTGGTAGAATTTAATAAAGTTGCTGACTCCCAAGATTTTTTCTAATTACAATTAGCATTGATATGTATAAAAAAACACATTCACAAAGACATTTTCATTAGACATAGTTATAAAAAAAATATTTTTATTAAACACGTTTACAAAAATACTTCTATTAAACACAATTATAAACAAGAGTTAACAGAAGTTGGTAAAATCCTTATTAGTTAAGTAGCGGGATTGTACTAGTTAATAATAATGTATCCATCTTCAACACTGGTGATCACCATGACAAGAAGCTGCTTTTATTATTAGACTGATAAAGCATGAAGGCTCTACATCATATATATATGTATCTATGAAGACTGAAGAAACAATAATAGACACTAGATAACTAATTTTCTTTAGGAAATAAAACAAAATAAAACAGCATGCAAATGGGAAACAAAAAATTATCACAACAGAACACAGAATGCTGACATATATGATAATGAGACATGCATAAACTTGGATTCCAGTGTACAGGGTTTAGGGTTTTTCCTAATAAATAAACAGCACATAACACCAAAATAATAGTTGGAAGGAGAACCCGCTCAATGCGACTCTGCCTGCACCTCCTTCATCTGCTCCGGCTGTTGCTGCAACCATTGGAAAAAGAAAAGCATATATAGTTTTATGACTGTGTGATGAGTTCACTTCCTAACTGTGATGACGACAAAACAAAATTATATAAACCCATCTTTATAATATAACAATTTATGAAAGGATGCTTAGCTTTATATATATATACACGCATGCATGTGATTATTTTATCTATAAACCCTGTTTCTTAATTTTATATCTCCCTTCTTATTTTTATTTTTTATTTTGTCATGTTGTAGTGAATTAGATCCCTTATTATTAAACCGGATAATTTTAATGTTTGTTTGAACAAAGTAAATATGATAATAACTACAATTGGTTCAAAAAGTCCTCAGACTATATCTTTCATAAACACATTAATATCAAATAATTGAAAAATGGGTTCAATAATTCCTAACGATTATACAGATTAAACATTTTGGTCGGTAATAGGCAGGGCAGAACTAGATTGAATTTGAGGGAGGTGCCAAAAACTAATTTTTTAATAGAAAAAAAGTAAAATATTTTTTTATTAAAATATTATTCGTATACTAAAATCAGTTACTAAAATTAGTTATAAATACATATGTATGTGATTTAATTTATTTTTAATGTGTATTTATATTCTAATATATATTTTATACTAATGTTTAACTTTGATGATTAATTTTAATGTACATATAACATAATCTTAAAATTTTTAAGAGAAATTAAACTAAAATTTATATCTAATTTATAAAAAAAAATATGTTTGGGGGGTGACACCCCTTTTGTTGCATAAGGCTCAGCCCCTACTAATAGGTACTATTAGATATGGTATTGACTCACAACTTATATATATAGAATCTAATGCAGTGAAAAAAAATGAACACCAAATACCCTCAAATGTCATCATCTTCTAAAAGCACAGTTTGCATATAAATAAATATAAGAGAAAAAAAAACAGAGAGAGGAAATATACAGTTTAATTTATCTTCGCATTCAACTCTAACCTTTGAGAAGATGCAATGCAAGAACCAAGTACTATATGACTAAGCATTCTTTTCTATTAGACCAATGCAAATGATGCATCAAAAAATTAAACTATTATTACCTTTGGGCTTCACCGACACTGAAGGAGGCGGAGCTGAAAGAGCGTCTGAAAAATAAAGTATTTATTAGAAAAATAATCCTTAAACAAACTATAATATGGGCCTTACAAAGATGAGGAGATTGTTACATACATGATGGTGACTTATATAGTACCTTGGCACAAGGAGACGCTAAGATTGAGGTTACAAGAGCGGACAAATCGGATAGTTTGAGTGGTGTTGGAACCAAAACTCTCAAGGAATGCAGGCGTTAATACAATCTGGCAGAGGCACGCAAGCTGTGTTTGGAATACGTTTTTGAGAGGGTTGCAGCAAGCATTGGGTGGCTTCTTGGAGTTCTTATACTCCACGCATGGTACTAGCTCTGTAGCACAAGCTGGATATGCATTAGTCTGCGCCTCGCCAAACGTAACTACTATCATCAACACCACCGCTATCATCATCATCATCATCAACCTATAGCTATCCATTTTTTAACTCTCTTTAGATCTCTTCTTTTTCTTTTGCTTGTTCTTTCGTTCCCGCTTCACCCTTTATATATAGTTCGTTTTGCTATCCATGATACTCAGTCATTGGTTAGTTTGTCAATAGAACTACATTATAAATATTTAATTCTTTATTTTATACGAGAGGCTGCCAATGTTCAAATGAATTAAATAAATAAATAGGGGAGGTCTTGTTCTGACGTGCGGACTAGCTAGAAAAGAAAATTCGTGTGTCACAAAATATATGTATCACTATCTTGAAACTTGTTTGATATGAAAATATATGATCTCTGGCTAATTGTTGAGAGGAATGGGAACCATTACCGATTTCGTGAGGTCATGCCCGTGCAAATCGAATAATTAAAACTAAATAATAAAAATTGCCCATTGCTGTTAAGTTGACTGCACAAGTTTAGGGGGGCATGTTTAATGAAAATTAAATAATAAAAATTACCCATGCGGAACCTAGCCATTACCTGGCCTAGATACTGCATATACCAGACCTTTATAGCTCTCTAAAACTTTCCCAAAAAGACTTTTAACACTCGAAATCGTTTTAACTAGAACAAGACCCGTTACGCGAATATATATATATATATATATTCTCATATATATATATATATATATATATATATATATATATATTATTTTTTATTTATATGGATTTTTTTATTGTTATTATTATTTTTTTATACGGAATATTTTTTTTGTTTTGTATTAATGATTCTATTAATTTTATTAGAATACGTAAGAGCACTGAAAATACTAAAAAAATATTAAAATTTATTTATATATTTAAAATAAAATTATAAGATAATATAAAATAATTATTTAAATTCATGTTTTTTTCTGTAATTTTTTATCTAAAAGTGATTTTGAATAATGTAATCCAAACAATATTTAATTTATTATAATCCATTTTAAATAAAAATTACCAAACATAAACTATATTAACTCCCTTTTGATCAAAATGAATTTTATAAAATCAATTTTATACAAATTTCTATTTACGAACGTTAATCCAAACACACACTAACTTGTCAGGATACTATAAAAAACTAACCAAAAAAATGATTAATAAATATTATAAAAATAATTTTAAATACATAAATATGAACACAGATGATAAATAATTTTTTGAAAAGTATATTTTTGAAAGTATGAAAGTTTAATTACATAAAAATATCAATGGTAAACCTTTCAAGATTATATGCAAGATAGTTATTTGTATAATCTCTAGAGTAGTTATCCTTTACTAATTTATGTTTCAAAAATTAAAACTTTTTTTTATCTATATTATCAAAATAATTTGTATTTTTTATTGAATATGATTAAAACATAAATATTAAAATAAAATAACATTAAATAATTACTTTAACTTGAATCAATAAAAAAAATAAACGTTATAAAAACTAAACATAAGTTATAATTTTATCTAACATTATTATTATAGTTATTTGTGTGTTCTACTATAATACTATTCAAGAAAATGCAAAAAAAAAAAATATTGAATTATTAGACATAAAATTGATTGTGATAGTCTAAATTAGTAATAATATTTCTTTCTTATAAAACAAACGGTATAAAAGTAGCTTGACATCTGTTAACTATAGTATAAACTTTTCATTGGTTTTTATTTTGTGAAACAATCTAGCACACCTATCTCTCATCAATTATTTTTAAAAAATGTGATTGTAAAAACAAATGAATAACTAACTTATTTCATGTTTTTCTAAAAAAGAATAAAGATATTTTAATCTAAAATTTAAGATTCAATATATGTGATATTTTTTTTACTAAAAATAGGAAGACCTGCGACCTTTTAGATGAGTATGAAAAGATTATGTCATTTGAGTTATAACTCATTAGTTAATATATATGATGCTTTACATAAAAAAAATTGTTAATTATTATGAAAATCGTTATAAAAATATGAATTGAATAATAAATAAAACATTTAACATTACTAAAAGGAGATTTTAATTGCAAGAGTTATCTTACTACTTATTATGAAAACAGTTATAAGAATTAACATTGAGATTTTAAAAAATATATTTAATTTTATAATAGAATTACATCTAGGGTATGTGTTAATTGCCTCTAATTTAATTAGGTAATCCTAATTTGATTCTATTACTGACGGAAATCATGATTTGATTCAAATTTTAAATTGAAAATTACTCAAAATTAATTAATTACCTCTAATTTAATTCTAATTTTAATTTAACCCCATTATATATATTGTATAAAATATACATTGGCTTCTCGTACTTTTCCAAATCGAATATATCCAGGAAGAAGGTGGGACTGAAATAATGGTATTTTAATTTCCTGGAATCAAAGTATCAAACTTATTTGAAAATAGTTTTTTAAACTTTAAACCAAATATGGAAATATGATATTCCCATCTTAAAATTTTTGGAAATTATTTATAATTTTCCTAACCACACACACCCCTATATTAATATACTAATATGAAAAATTTCTGCCAACGAGTTATAATTCAAATAACATAGTTTTTCATACCCACCTAGAAATCGTGAGTTCGAATTTTTGGAAAAAAAATTATGGCAAAATTCTAAGAAATCTATATATTATTATTTGAAATATATAATTACTTTTGTATCGATTTTTATATAAATAAATAAATAAATAAAATAGATAGATATATAGATTTTAATCAAATTCGTTTAAAAAAAAGAAATTTGGATTTATTACTTATAAGTTCATAATGTTTACAAGCCAAATAAATTTTTATTTTATAAGTATTGTTAAAAAAATTGATTTCCTAAGCAAATGAATCTAATTCCGGATATTTCAATTTTCAAACTTACTCTATTAGATATTCTAAGCTTTTTTTTTTTTTTTTAACTTACTCTAATAGATATTCTAAGCTTTTTTTTTTTTTGTGTATCTTTCATTGGTCCATATATTTATACATGTGCTAGTATGTAATATGAAATGACCCAGCCCATAGCAGAAAGAACCCAATTAGACAATTACCAATTTACGAGATGAACGAAGGTCTTTTTTTTGTAGTGTCGTTTTTGTATGGGGTGAACAGGGTAGTAATTCTAATAGGGAAAACCGGAAAAGGTCCTGGTAGATAGTGGGTAAGACTTAAGAGCTAGGAGAAGAGTTATGTTCTTCCTGGTTTGGGTTTTTCGGGTCGGTCTCTCCGACCCGTGATCCATAAAAAAAAGACAATTACCAATTTACTATGATACCCTTTCCTAATCCATGATTTGAGAGTTGCAACTGGGAAGAAGGGATAATACAGATTGCAGAGCGAGTGTGCTTGGGAAAGAAGGGGATAAGAATGGCAGCCCTTAGCTTTGGCATGGCCACCACTGCTTGGAATCATGGCACTAATACTCATACTCATACTCGTCCTCGAACTCATACTCGCACGCCCACAATTCGATGTATTGGCTGGGTAACTATTCTCTTCCATTTATTGCTTTTTGTTGTAACTTGCAAGTGCCAAGCTTATCTGCTGTTTTGTGGGAAGAAAGGACCCTGAAGGCATCCTTGGGGCACCGCAAACTGGCCACATAGCCAGACTGGAGTTCAAGAGGCGCCTCGAGAGAGATGCCGACGCTCGCGAAGCATTTGACCGTCAGGTCCGTGAAGAGAAACAGCGTCGCCAAGAACTTCGTCAGGTACTCTAATCCTAACTTCATTCCCCCAATCTTCTTTTCTTTTCTTTTTTTTTTTTTTTTTTTTTAATCATTTGTTGTTTGTGAACACCTAGTCTCGCATTCCTCCTGACAATCCACAAGAACTAATTGAATACTTACTTGACACGGAAGCTCAGGACATTGAATTCGAGATTGCAAGAATGAGACCCCGGTACAATTTCACAATTTCATTCATCTACATTTCTTGGTTTAGCACATCTGACCTTAATTCACTTTTGTAGATTGAACGAAGAATTCTTTTCGCAACTTAAATCGGAGTTAGGACAGCTTCGATTCGCTGTTAACAAAACTGAGGTTCTCATCTTCTCTTACTTGTATGTTTGTTTGGACGAGCTCGTCAGCTTATTTTACTGTGAGCAGCATTTTCACAGGCCACAGAGGACAGGTTGATTGAGCTGGAGGCTCTGGAGAAAGCCATTCAGGAAGGAATAGGTTTGTTACTTTTTCTTTTGCTTGTTGTGTTGTAGTAACTGCACAAGAGAACAGAGCAATGATGTATAATAATGTTACAGATGCATATGATAAGATGCAAGGTGAGCTTATAAAAGCCAGAGAAAGCCTAACCAAAATTTTGACTTCTAAGGATGTCAAAGCAACTGTATGTATTCTTCGCCATCGTTCACTTAGTTGTACTTTTGTTATCCGAGTTGAACTTGTCAATCTAACTTTTACTTTTTCTTCAATGCAACATCAGTTGCTGCAGATGGTTGAGAGCAGTGAAATTAACAGATCTCTGTTGGCACTTCTTGATGAAAACATAGCCGATGCACATAGGAGTAACCAAGTAAATATATACCAATTGTGTCTCTGAAGAATAATGCTTGTTTTGACATAACATGTTTCCATGTTATTTTGTTGCAGAAACAAGCTGCAGAATATATGGAGAAGCTTCGCGGGGCTCTACTCAAGTACATTACAGTTTAGTGTGCATATCTTTTTTTGTGTTACAAATCCGTGGAAAATATTTGTTGTTGATAATTGTAGTATTTTATTATACAAAAGAATTGTGTTGTAGCAGATTTCTCTAATGGGATATGGTATCAAACAATTGTCAATTTTGAATTACAACTACGGTTGGGTTCTCGTAGTTGATCAAGTATGAAATCTAATTTGAAAACCACTTATGTACTTCATGCTCAAAATCTTCTCGCAATGAATTTCCCTTAATTACTATCAATTTTTTTACTTTGGTTATAGCAACTAGCCAACTACACCATTTTCGTCAGAACAAGTAGACTTCATATAGCAATGTTACCATATTGACTGAATAGGCCAAGTGTGCTGATTTCGTTGAAACCCATTGTAATAGGTTTGTGAACTGGATAAATGTTAATAGAGAAACTTCATTGACAAATAAATAACAAGATTTATGTTATAATAAGGGTAGGCATAAAGGAGGTATGGCTTTTCTTTTTCTCTTTGGTCAAGATGCCATTGCTTTTTCTTCTTTTTTTAAGGTCACTAACTAGGCATGCTAGTAACTGACTGAGGCTGGCCCAATCATGGCTTGATTTGATGCTCGAATTCCGCTTGGTAAGTAGCTGATATGTCGATACAAAATACAAAATAAAATTTAAAAATAAAAAGTAGCTGATATATACTTCCTATCCACAATCATCTAGAATCTCCCATTAGGCCATTACCCATCCAAAAATACAAGAAAAGAAAGAACATTTACTATTAGGCCAAGTTCAGTAGTGAGAGATTTAATCAGTTTCACTGTCACGGGATCAAATCTCAATAACCTTACACTTAACCCAATGTAGTAAACTAAAAAAATTTTGTAGATTGCTCCTTAATGCGCGACTCAAGAGTCCTGCTGCTGCTTTATTGTTAACTGTCTTATAACTTAAGCAAAGCATTTTAACACTGAAATAAAAAATATATATATATTTTACTTCCAAAGTCCAAACAATTTTCCATAACAAAACTACCTTTCACCGCTCAATAAGTTGGGTAAAAGTTAAACAGAATTTCCTTTAGGAAAAGTGGGAAAGCAGTTTAAGAAAAGACAGAGTATAGCCCGGTTACAATAATAATAAAAATAATATAAAGCAAAAGGCATGGGGAAGATACATTATTTGAGCAAGCAAATAGTGGTTGTTCAAGTTGTCAGTCCCTATATATTGGAACTCCATACCCCTCAACTTAGTAGTAATTGAAGTTTGCAATATCAGACATGGCTGCAAGAGTAGTAAGACATGGAGTTATTCTTGTACTGCCTCTCTTGCTGGCGAGCTTTGTAACTCAGGCAGGTGGAACAACCCCACAAGACTTCATAAAATCTTCATGCAGAGCAACACGCTACCCTGCTGTCTGCGTGGAATGCCTCATGAGCTACGCAGGCGTGATTGGCCAAAGCAAGAGGCAACTAGCCCTGGCGGCCTTATCAGTGAGCATATCAAGGACACGTTCGTGTTCATCGTTCGTGAAGAAGATGGCGAAGGAGATGAAGATGAAGCCAAGGGAGTTAGGAGCGGTACAGGACTGCATAGAAAACATGGGGGACAGCATAGACAGGCTGAGCCAATCGGTGAGGGAGATGGGGCGCGTGGGTGAAGGAGTGGGAGAGGAATTTGAGTGGCACATGAGCAACGTGCAGACGTGGGTGAGTGCTGCACTCACCGACGACAACACATGTCTTGATGGCTTTGGTGGCCGTGCCATGAATGGGAACGTCAAGGCAGCCATTAGAGGCAGGGTCCTCCATGTTGCTCAGCTCACAAGTAACGCCCTCGCTTTGGTTAATCGCTTTGCTTCCACACACTCTCTTCAAACTTCTCCAATCTTAAACTAATAAATGCTTAGTTTCAGCTGTTGGGATGTTTAAGTTTTAAATTTGGTGATGACTAAGACTTAGGTGTGTGTTGGTTTGAGTGTCGTTTTCTGTAATATATGGATTTTGTATGATGTATCATGTATCTAATCTAAGTTGTGAGTTGATGTTTCTTTTTTTGTCTTCTTTTCCTTGATGAACCCTGCCATTGAGCAAAAATGAGGTTATAACGTCTCTCAATTCTAGAACTTGTGTTAATAGTCTATGTTTGCATCATTGGTTATTTTGCAATTTGCACAGTCCAAGTTCCTTCCTCTCAATAACAGAGTCTGGAGGAATAAGAGAGTAACAGACTAACAGGTGTGATAATTTTATAATCTGGTCTTAATATGAATGTGTCTTCTTTTGCTTTCCACCTTTGCTTTTTGGTCGTACTTTACTAAGATAATCATGGACTTTATTTTCTCGCATCCGCAGGCTACTAGATATGGTTGAAGTACACAAATTTGATGCACGCAAAATCTTTATGTAAAGGTAAATAATTGAAGTAGTGGACATCAGATAGTGGATACTGTACTAATCTTCCTGTCCCACTTGGATTTAATCTTTGTCATCAAGATCCTGATTTAGTGATCAACTATACTGAAGTTGGATAGTTAACTATAAAATAACAACCTGTCGCGAGTTGATTTAAAAAGAGACGGGATGATTGAAGGGGTTTGGTTATGCATGTTACCAAATGATTTGTCTTTAACCAGCTTATATGAGAAAATAGCCAACAGAATTTCAGATTCCGAAAGCGAAAGAAAAGGATGACTTTGAAATCAAAATGAAAGACGACAAAAATGAAGCATGAAATGTCGATAAGCATCATGAGTCTCCTACTCTCCTCAAGGTCATTTGTAGTCATGAGGGCTCAACTCCCCATAAAACTAGTAACAGATCTATTATTTGATTTATTTCAACGTAACAATAGCGTACTCACTTCTCAGCTTTTTTTAGAACAAAGGACAAATAGGTCTTCACTTTGTTTTCTGCAGACATTTTTGTTTTTTGTTATTGAAAAATACTTTTAAGTTAAAAGTTGGACGGATCAGTCACTCCGTTTAAATGCCTAGCGTATATGTCGCCTGACAAACTTCCCTCTCACGCGTACGTGTGACACACGAGTATGCGTCGTCATGAATTCAGCAAATCCTCATTTTTTTCATGAATTCTCCACTTTGCATGCTTTTTTTCCATTTCTTTTAAGTCATTCTTGCCTTCAAAACTTTAAATCACCCAAACAAACATATCAATGTATCGAATGGCAGAAAAGTAAATTAAATTTAGCCCTAACCTCGTTACAATCCTTGAAAAGACTTCTTGATATGTGTATCCATGCATTGAATATATGTTGATTGGTAGAAGAAGAGCATGCCTTAAAAAGCAAGATTAGTAGAAAATTGAGAGAATCGACCCTCAAACACTAGAGAGATTAGAGTGCAAACACTTCTGGTGAGGGTTCGATACTCAATCCCTTTTTTCTTGCTTTCACAAGTTTTCTTCTTGCAAGTATATTTATACTTCATTTTGAGATTTGAATTAGTGGAATTCATAAATCATGATACTATCTTAGCCCTACTTGTTCGTATATGTTCTTGGAGATTGATTCATTTTTAACCAAGTAGGTAGACGCATTTTGCATATTAGTTGATGAACCATAAGAGTTTAGCATGAGGACATGCTAATGTTTAAGTGTGAAAAAATTGATGAACCACAATTTTATGGTTTATATTGTATTGAATTTGGTGGATTTTATCAACTTTTTCCACATTTATTCACTAAAATAGAATGGTTTTGTGAATTTCTCCTAAGTGTGCTTAATGATTGAAAATATGCTTCTTAGCCTATTAAATTGCTAAATTTAATTTACTTTTTTCCCATTTGATGCCTTGATATGTTTGTTTGAGTGATTTAAAGTTTTGAAGGCAAGAATGACTTAAAAGAAATGGAAAAAAAGCATGCAAAATGGAGAATTAATGAAGAAATGAGAATTTGCTGAATTCATGGCGACGCGTACGTGTGAGAGGAAAGTCTGCCAGGCGACGTGTACGCGTACGACAAGCATTATGGGAGCCACGTCAGACTTTTTCGTTGGGTTTGACGGAGGCATTTGGACGGAGGGACTGATCCGTTCAACTTTTAAAAACGTCAGGGACTTAAAAGTATTTTTTAATGATCAGAAAAAAAATATCCGCAGAAAAAAAAGGCCAGAGACCTATTTATCCTTTACTCTTTTTAAAAAAAAAAATTATATTTTAATTAAGGTTGAAATTTTTTCCACTATCTTTATATTTTAATATAACTTTCAGTTTAACATAAAAATTCTATCTTATTATCTTTGATGAAATAATTTAAGTAGTATTCCTGTATGACAAGTCTGAGAGAGGTATAGCTCATTGGGTCCGAAGTTGCTCATCTTTGTGTGAGTTGAATGAGATATACATCGACTTCAAAAGAAATGACGACTGTAGATACCTACAAAAATATTCTGACGCTCAAGTTAAAAAAATGTGAGATGAAATATATATTATTCAGCGTGAATAACATACCTTGTTGAGTTTTGTGCACCCTCTTTCATAAAATGGTTCTTGTTCCGTTTCACCCTATAATATAGTTAAGTTTGTTTGACCTAATCTTGATTCAGTGTATTTTGAAAGTTACTTATAACCCCCTTTTTTCTTTTCTTTACCTCAAGGATAAGGACCCCTTGTTTTTCTGTACGGTTCCGCTACGTTATCAACAGCATATCTGCCAACTTCTGCCAATTCTTATTTATAATTGTGTTTTATGGAAGTGTGTTCGTGAATGTGTCTAATAAAAATGTCTTTTTTATAGCTATGTTTAATAAAAGTGTCTTTATAGATATATTTTCTGGATGTGTCTCTTTATATATGTATTTAAAATATATTAATTATTAGATACATCCACGAACACACTTCCATGAAACACAATTATAAATAAGAGTTGGCAGATAATATGTTAGTACCCTATACTTTTCCTTTTCTGTATTATTTAGCACGTTGACAAATTATAACATTAGTTGGTACGAGATATAATGAACGGATCAAGTAGTTATTAACTTATATACTTCAATCATGCAACTGAAATTAAATAACGATAACTACCTTCTTATTATATGATATCAAATATGGTAAATAGTAATTCTTTTTAATGTTCTTTCGTAACTTTTTTTTTTCTTCCCTCTGTAATGTTCTTTATGAATGACTTATTGTGTATGATATTGATACCTATCACTGAAGGATAAGATAAGAGAGAAACAGATCTTCTACGCTATGTAGCCGATCAAGGTCTATACCATGCTCTCAAAAGCAGAGGAATGGAAGCATACAGAAACCGAAAAAAGCTACGCCTAAGTGATGTGCATCCATTTCTCTATGCCTTTATGGAAATGGGCATGGGCATTTTAGCATTCGCAACCACCCACTTTTACTTTTGTTTATGGTCTGACATTTTGACCATGACTTAGACAGCGTATTTCTTCATCTTGAACTCGATTGATACCATATGCATTAGTTGTTAGAGCTACACAATTCGTAATGAATATATATTAAAAGATTACACTCGTGAATCATGATGCAAATTTTTATGTAGCTCACTGTGTACGAATAAACCAAATAATCAATAGTGGTGCCCGATCATTGGTCACTGCTGAGATATTAAGAAATAATCAGCTATTTATATATTAAAAAAAATATAGATAAACAATGAAAATACTAAACAATAACTAAGTTATATGATCCACACAATTTAAAGGATAAAGAATGATCAAGTTATATCACCTATCTTCGGTCGTAACTCATAGGTGGAAATAAGAAAAAACATAAAAAAGAAAACACCAAATTATATGGTCCACACAATTTCCTTGATATTCAGTTCGTCTTTGACCAAAACAAAAACGAAGAACCCTGATTAATTAGTTTTTCCGTTCCTCAACCATCCTTTTCTAAGAATTTCACCAAACCTTCTATAACACCAAATATAATTTATTTATTTATTTTTTTTTGTCATAAATACCGTCATTACTCATTTTAAACTTTTTGATATTTGGTTAAACCCTGAATAATCAAATAGTACGGCCGAAAATAACAAACAAAAAGTAGCCCAAAAGGTCTTCGGCCGGTAAACTAGCCCAAATCTGAGTCCGTATAAACAGGCCCAAATTCCTGAAGTTGGTTTACAAACTTTACATTGTAAACGGACAACGGACCAAAATTCCGGGGTCGGAACCGCCTGACAAAACAAACCAAATCATGCACCACCTCAAACTACCAAGCCCAGAAGCCACAGACTACCCCGGAAGATTATAAATAAAAAATCAAAATCAATATAAATTGAACCAACAACCGCAAAAGTACGAGGGGGTAAAAATGTTCAAAATTTTACTCGAATCATCTGGATTCACTATAAACAAGGCAAAGACCAAAAAAGAAAACCTTAAACAACCCAACATTTCCCAACCGTTTTGTAAATCAAATCGAATCTACAGCAATACAAGAGTCGCAATGGGAAATATAACTGTCAATTACTCCTTAATTAGCTTGAACACCCAGCCAGCTCAGTTGCCATAAATTCTACCTCATCTGGACAATCCCAGCACTGATGAGTTTTTGGATTTTGTTCATCACCATTGGATTCTTCGTATGTTCCTGTGCAGCCTTTGGATTTTCTTGGAAATCAACCAATACCTGCATGCAAAACCAACTCTAATTAGCATATCTACATATTCGAAGTACAAAATGCACATAAATGGATGCATACCTGTCTCATTACTGGGTCTTGGAGGATGTTCTGTATCTCTGGATCTTGCATTGCCTTCGCCTACAAGAATACAAAACGTAATATATATGTTCATTTAATAGATAAAGATTTATATGCCAAACTGAATCCACTACAGCAATTAGAGGCTTCAAAGAGTGACTGTAAACCATACCTGTCTCTCCTTCAATTCTTCGGGACTTAAATCCCCACGGCTTGCCTTATTAATTTGTTGTACACATCTGAAATGAATATTATACACACATTACCGCAGTGTGCATGGGGAAGTTCAAATAGGTAAACATATGAATGGAGCAATATAGACAATAACGTACCTTCCAATGCCATCAAGTAACTCCTGATTGTTGGGGTCGTGTTTCAACCCCTCCTTATATGTTTCCAAAGCCTTGTCATATTCCTTCATGAAAAACTGTACCGCACCTTTCCTTGTATAACCCTTTACAAAGGTTGGATCAAGCTCAATGCACTTCTCAGCATCCTTTAAACCTTCCGGCATTGCCCCTAGTTTGGTGTAGCATGCAGCTCTGTTACTGTAAGTCTGAGAAAAACACAGCATCCAAATGAATTAGCATATGCAATTCCCAATAAGAAAAATACTACCACCAATTCTCTTCAATGAGCATTAACAATTACCCTAGGATCTTTAGGGTTTCTCCTCAAAGACTCTGTGTAATGCCTCACAGCCTCGGGATACTTTTGTTGCTTGAAGTATTCATTTCCTGCATGCCAACACTCGCCAAATGAGAAAAATAAAATGGATAGAGTATACAGCTTACAAAACCTAATGCCATATATATATATATATATGATAAAAAAAATCACATTCATAAAAGGAAGTGAAAACCCATGAGCAGACTTACCTTTCTCTCGCTCCTCATCAGCCAAATTTGGATCAAAATATTCTTGTTGTTCTAGATCTTTCTTAGCCTTTTCAGCTTCATTAAGTTTCTTCAATGTGTCTGGGTTCCGGTGTTCTGTAAGTGCTTTCTGGAAAGTCTCGATGGCAGGTTCAAAATCCTTTGAGCATTTAGCCATCTTCACCAAGGCAGTTCCTTTCCGGGTCAAAGCTCTTGCTATCATCTTGAAGTCTGATCTTAGTTCTCTTCCTCTTTCAACAGCCTTATCACAGTCTTTTATGCATTCCTCATACTGGGAAGGAAAAAGATTACATGAATTGATGTGAGAATGCAAAATACAGGGGGAAGATAAGCTCTCCCTTACCAAAAAGAAAATAAAGATTCCATAATTCCCGCCCCCCTTTTTTCCCATATAACTTGCTAAAAATCAATACAAGCCATATAAATCACACAGAACCTTGATTAAACCCTCCCAAAAATTTGAGTGTTTTTCCGTAGCCAGCAAACAAGTTTCATTCTTATCATTCATCCTCTAAACTCATCTGCCAAACATAGCCTAACAACAATCCTAAACATTACCAATCTCAAAACACTATGGGGGTGTAACAAAGTATGCTAAACAAAGGTATCCTGAAATATGAAAAAAGCAGTGTTTAATTAAAAGATTATGTGAACCATTATACACTGATGCATTATACATTCTATGCCGTTTTCACGTATACAAAACAAAAACAAAATGGTTGCATCATATCTCTAATTGAGTCACTAACATTACCAAGCATGCCATAAACCACTTACACTAATTACTACTCAGGACAGAGCAAATATCAATGAATGATGAAAATTGAGTTAGAATGAAACAATACCTTTCCCATTTCCAAGTAAACAGCAGCACGGTTTGTGAGATAAGATATATCCTCATCATCCAACTCCAAAGCCTTCGAGTAATGATGAATAGCTGTATCAAAATCCTTCTTCTTGTACGCTGCGTTCCCAGCCTCCTTCTGCTTCTGCGCCTCTGCCTTCCTCAGCTTCTTATCCTTCTCCTCCTCCGACAAGTCCATGGGCTCGGGCTCTGGCTCAGGTTCGGGCTGCCTTGGAGGCTCCGCTTCAGCCGCCCTCTTCCTCTCGGAGGGGGAGGGGGAGGGGGAAGGGGAAGGAGAAGGAGAAGAGGACTCTGGCATGTCAGCATCATCGGTTGGGGTTCGAATCTTGACATTGAGCAAGACGCCAATGGCCTGCATAACCCTCTGATCCTTCAAGTACAAGTTCAATTTGTTTGGATCCTTCTGAATATCCTGCATCATCTTCACGAAATCCGGCTGCTGAAGATAAACCCTAGTGGTTGGGTCTGCAGTGAGCCGAGCCCACATCTCTGGCCCTGAGAAGGCGTCCCCGAAGGGGTTTGCAGGGGCCGAGCGGGCCCTGGAGGCGGCTGCCTGGGCATCAGCCAGGCCGGATTTGAGGGGCTCGTTGTTGGGGTCGATTTCGAGGCCCTTTTTGTATGCTGCAATGGCGTCGTCGTATTGGGAGAGGCCGAGGTGGGCGGCGCCGAGGCGGCTGTAGCCCTTGGACCAGTCGGGCTTGAGCTCCACCGTCTTCTTGGCATCGGCTAAGGCGTCGGAGTACTTCTTGAGGGAGGCGTAGGAGGCGGATCGGTTGGAGTACAAAACGTGGTTGTCCGGGGAGAGAGCTATGGCATCGGAGAAATGGCGTACGGCGGCGGCGTAATCGCCGGAGGAGAAGGCGGCGTTGCCTTTGGCTTTAGCTTCGTCGGCCATGAATTGCAGAAAATGAGAATTATGGAATTAGGGGTTTTGATTTGGGGTTAGTTTAGTTGTTTAATTGTTAATTGAGGAAAATAGTTGGAGAGGAGTTGGAAGAGCTTAATAGGCGAGCGTGGTGAGGACTAGAGACTTCTGGGGCTCACCTTCTGGAATGTTCTCCCACCATCAGCATAACTAAATGTATATTTTCATCCCTTTTTTTGAGTTGCATGCATATGCCTAATTGGCTAATGGCTATCCTCTTTTTCTCTAATTTTTTTTTTTAGATATTTCCATCTTAAACTTGCGCTTTTTATTTTTAATATTAGAGAAGAATGTATGTTTTGTTGTATTATAGAGACGAAATATCACAAAATTGTGAAGAGAAGTAAAAAAAAAAAATTAGAAAATAATATTTTAAAAAAAAATTTAAAAGTTAAATTTGTGTTTATAATTTTTTTATTTTTTAAAATTACATATTTAATTCTCAGATTTATGTTATTTTTGTTTTTTATATCATAAATCTAAAAGTTAAATTTGTGTATTTATAAAATTTGACCCTCAAATTTCTTATTTTCACATTAAAAAAATCACTTAATTTATCCACACCAATAAATAACCTATCATATTTGTTCATTTAAAAAAATTAGCTTCTTAAACTTTGATATAATCCAAATATTTTTATATTTTATTTTAATTTTGGCCTTGATAATTGATATATATTTGAATATCTTTTTATGCAAATCAGTATTTAAATTGACAATTATTGACTCCCAAAATATAATCTCTAATTCTCTTGACATGGACTAAAGTATAAAAAAAGAGAAAAATTAGTATCATTTTTGAAAATTTATATCGGACTTCATTCTTTGTCTAATCGATGGAAGTTTTAACTATGTTGTGATAAGAATGGAATGAATGCCCATTTATTTATTGGGCGGCTAATCTTTCCATGTAAAAAAATCACCTTTCAAAACAAATTAAAAGTTAATGAAGATTGAAAACAAAGGCTTATTACTTGTATAAATAGGTGAAGTCTCACTTGAATTTACACACAGAAATAAAAATCTTCTCTCTTTTATATTACTAATACAATTCTCTCTCTTTTTATTTTACAAGTATTTTTTAATACTTTTCTCTCTCATTCTTTACATATAATATTAGTAAATATATTAATCATCTTTATTATATTGAGATAGTAATTGTGGTACTAGAGTCTTCTACTTATACTTCTTTATTTTATATTTATTTTACAATACATTATTAGCACGAGACTCTAATCAAATTTTTAGGAAGACTCGGGTAACAAATTTTCATTATGTCAAAACTCTCTCATCTTGAATTCAATGCTCTTGATATATCTGGAAACAATTATTTATCATGGATATTAGATATTGAAATCCATCTTGATTCAATAGATCTT
Source organism: Arachis hypogaea (assembly GCF_003086295.3). Taxonomy (NCBI): domain Eukaryota; kingdom Viridiplantae; phylum Streptophyta; class Magnoliopsida; order Fabales; family Fabaceae; genus Arachis; species Arachis hypogaea. The sequence goes on from NC_092050.1 coordinate 14,650,734, forward strand.
GGAGATACCATTAAGGCTGAAAATAATGCATCCCAAAAGGATAAAGTCAAAGTCATGATCTTTCTTCGTCGTCATCTTGACGAAGGATTGAAAAATGAATATCTCACGTTAAAAAATCCTGCAGATCTTTGGAAAGACCTTAAAGAAAGGTATAATCATCAAAAGACGGTGATACTTCCTCAAGCCCGATATGAATAGACGCACTTGCGTCTACAGGATTTTAAATCCATAAATGAATATAATTCGGCAATGTTTCGAATCACCTCACGAATAAAATTATGTGGGGAAAAGATATCCGATAATGATATGTTAGAGAAAACTTTCTCGACCTTTCATGCCTCGAATGTGCTCCTGCAGCAGCAGTATCGAGAAAAAAGATTTACAAAATATTTTGAGTTAATTTCTTGCCTTCTTATTGCTGAACGTAACAATGAGTTGCTTTTAAAGAATCACAAAGCGCGCCCAGCTGGCGCCGCCCCATTTCCTGAAGTAAATGCGGCAAATCATTACCCCATAAGAGGTAAATGGCAAGGTTTTGACAATAAGAAAAATTATAGAAGAAAAAGAAATTATGTTCAAAAGAGAGGATCTCATCAGAAGTGGGATAAAAAAAATATTGGGCAAAATAAATCAACAGAGGATAAGTATTTCCATTGTGGTGGAAAGGGCCATTGGTCACGTACCTATCGTACACCAAGGCACCTAGTCGATTTTTATCAAGCATATTTGAAAAAAGACGACAAAGGAAAGGAAACGAATTTTGTTTCAAATGATGCTGAAAATTCCACCACTCATTATGATGTATCTACTTTCTTTGAGGATCCTAAAGGAAATATTAGCCATTTGATCAATGATGAAATAGTTTAATATGTAAAATTGTTAAGTATTCATGTAAATAAATAATGTAAACTTCTTGTTAAGTTTTATTTTCTATACATCTGAATAATGTATATAAATAATGTTTAATAAAATATTTATTATTGAATGTATCAAGATAATAATAATAAATTTTTTTAGTATATACTATACTTTTTAGAAAAAAATTTTCAATCAAGAATGCGCATATTCTTCTACTCATTTTATTATTATTTGTCTTTGAAGATAATGATAAGGATATATAGTGAAGATATTTGCCTTACAGATAATGCAAGTTTGCACACCATTCTCAAAAGTAATATATATTTTACCCATCTTTGCCAAAAGAAGAATATGTCAATACTATTATTGGCTCAGACAATGTGATTGAAGACTCCGGAAGAGCTATAATTTTGTTTTTCGGAGAAACAAAATTCATAATAAAAATGCACTATTGTCTACCAAGTCTCTAAGAAACTTGTTGAGTTTTAAAGATATTCGCCGAAATGGATATCATATTGAGACTATGAATGAGGAAAATCATGAGTACTTATGTATCACAACTCATTATTTAAATAAAAATGTTATATTAGAAAAGTTACCCTCACTTTCATTTGGGTTATATTACACCAAAATTAGTGCAATTGAATCACATGCCATTGTAAACCAGAAGTTTACGAGCCCAAATGAATTCATAATTTGGCATGATAGATTGAGTCATCCGGGAACAACCATGATGCGGAGAATTATTGAAAACTCCCATGGACATTCACTAAAGAACCAGAAGATTCTTAAATCTAGTGAATTTCATTGTGCTGCATGTTCATAGGGAAAGTTAATTTTAAGGCCATCACCAGTAAAGATTGGATTTGAGTCCCCTGAATTCCTAGAAGGGATTCAACACGATATATGTGGACCTATTCATCCACCATGTGGATCTTTTAGATATTTTATGGTCCTAATAGACGCATCTTTGAGATGGTCACATGTGTGCTTATTGTCTTCTCACAACTTGACATTTGCGAGATTATTGGCTCAAATTATTCGATTAAAAGCACAATTTTCAGAAAATCCAATCAAAGAAATTCATCTTGATAATGCTGGTGAATTTACTTCCCAAGCTTTTGATGCTTATTATATAGCCAATGGAATAAGTGTTGAACATCCAGTAGCTCATGTTCACACACAAAATGAATTAGCAGAATCACTTATTAAACGCCTCCAATTAATTGCTAGACCCTTACTTATGAGAACAAATCTCCCAACCTCAGCTTGGGGGCATGCTATTTTACATGCCGCAACAATTATTCGATTGAGACCAACGAGTTACCATCAGTTCTCTCCTATGCAATTAGCTTTTGGCCAGCAACCAAATGTTTCCCATTTAAGAATATTTGGGTGTGCGATATATGTTCCCATTGCACCACCTAATCGCACCAAAATGGGACCCCAAAGAAAATTGGGGATATATATTAGATATGATTCTTCCTCTATAGTAAGGTATCTTGAGATACAAACTGGAGATGTATTTAAATCCCGGTTTGCGGATTGTCATTTTGATGAATCAAAATTTTCAACATTAGGGGGAGAGAATAAGCTTCCTAAAAAGGAACGTAATTGGAATGCATCATCCTTGATGCATTTAGATCCTCGATAAGGGCAATGTGAACTAGAAGTTCAAAAGATTATACATTTGCAAAGAATAGCAAATGAATTGCTTGATGCATTTTTCGATACAAAGAGGATAACCAAGTCGTATATACCAGCGAAAAATGTCCCAACTCGAATTGATGACCCAGTTGGATAAATTACCACCGAAGCAAATACACGGCAGAAGCGTGGCAGGCCTGTCGGTTCCAAAGACAAAAATTTTCGAAAGAAAAAAGAGGAAAATACTATTCCTATTGAAAAAGACATAGTAAATACACCTGTAGTTGTCCAAAATTCTGATATAATTTTAACGCCAGAAGACGTTCAGGTACCTAAAAATTGTAAAAATGACGAGATCTCGATAAATTATGTCTTTACAGGAGAGAAATAGAACCGAAATAAGACAATTGTCAATGAAATATTTGCATATAATGTGACATTAAATATCATGCATGATAGTAAGGATCTTGAGCCAAGATCAGTCGAAGAATGTCGACAAAGAAATGATTGGCCAAAATGGGAAGAAACCATGAAGACTTAGTTACACTCACTTGCAAAACGTGAAGTCTTTGGACCTGTAGTCCGTACACCAGAAGATGTAAAACCTGTTGGATATTGATGGGTATTTTATGAGAAAACGAAATGAGAAAAATGAAGTTGTGCGCTACAAAGCCCGACTTGTGGCACAAGGTTTTTCACAAAGGTCCAGTGTAGATTATGAAGAAACGTATTCCCCTGTAGTGGATGCGATAACATTGCGTTATTTGGTCGATTTATCTGCATATCATAAACTACATATGCATTTAATGGATGTGGTAACAGCCTACTTATACGGCTCATTAGATCGTGATATCTATATAAAAGTCCCTAAAGGACTAAAGATATCTAAATCATCCAATGAATATTCGCAGGGGTTATACTCAGTTAAATTGCAAAGATCTTTATATGGTCTAAAGCAATATGGACGAATGTGGTATAATCATCTTATTGAGTATCTGGCCAAAAACGGATTCAAGAATGATGATATCTGCCCATGTGTGTTCATAAAGAAATTTGCATCTGGATTCATTATAATTGCTATGTACGTTGATGATTTAAATATCATTGGAACTCTTGAAGAGATTCCAGCAATTATAAAAAACTCTAAAAGAAGAGTTTGAGATGAAAGATCTTGGAAAGACTAAATTTTGTCTCGACTTGCAGATCGAGCATATAAAAAGTGGGATCTTTATTCATCAAACAACATACACAAAAAAGATCTTGAAGAGATTTTATATGGATAAGTCACATCCATTAAGTACCCCAATGATCGTAAGTTCTTTGGATGTGGAAAATGATCAATTCCGTCCTAAAGAAGAAAATGAAGATATCCTTGGTTCTAAAGTACCATATCTTAGTGTCATTAGAGCGCTAATGTATCTTGCTAATAATACACGACCTGATATATCATTTGCTGTGAATTTACTAGCAAGATATAGTTCCTCTCCAACCAGAAGACATTAGAGTGGAGTCAAACAAATCTTTCGATATCTTCATGGAACGGTTGATATGGGATTATTCTATCCTTATGGATCCAAGTCACAAATAGTTGGCTATGCAGATGCTGAATACTTGTCTGATCCACACAAAGGGAAATCTCAAACAGGATACATGTTCACATATGGAGGTACAGCTATATCATGGAAGTCCACGAAACAGACGATAGCAGCAACCTCCTCTAATTATGCTGAAATACTAGCGATACATGAAGCAAGTCGCGAGTGTTTTTGCCTCAAGAGTTTGATCCAATATATCCTGTCATCATGTAGACTGATTGATCATAAGATAGCTCCAACTGTCCTATTTGAAGATAATACAGCATGTATTACTCAACTTAAAGGCGGATACATCAAAGGTGATAGAACAAAGCATATTTTTCCCAAATTCTTCTTCACTCATGATCTTTAAAATCAAGAGACAATTGATATTCAACAGATTCGTTCAAGTGACAATCTGGCAGATTTATTCACAAAGTCACTCCCAAAATCCTCCTTTGAAAGATTGGTATATGAGATTGGGATGCGTCGATTTCGAGACATTAAATGATATCAACAAGAGGGGGAGATTGTACTTTTTTTTCCTTGGTCAGGTTTTTTTTCCCATTGGGTTTTTCTTGACAATGTTTTTAATAAGGCAGTCTCCATCACAAAGGATATTGTACTCTTTTTCCTTCACTAAAGTTTTTTCCCATTAGGTTTTTCTTTAGTTAGGTTTTAACGAGACATAATCCTAAATGGGCATCCAAGGGGGAGTGTTGTGATAATAATGGAATGAATGCCCATTTATCTATTGGGCGGCTAATCTTTTCCATGCAAAGAAATCACCTTTCAAGACAAATTAAAAGTTAATAAAGGTTGAAAACAAAGTCTTGTTACCTGTATAAATAGGTGAAGCTTCGCTTGAATTTACACGCAACAATAAAAATCTTCTCTGTCTCTTTTATATTACTAGTACAATTCTCTCTCTTTTTTTATTTTACAAGTATTTTTAAATAATCTTCTCTCTTCCTCTTTACATATAATATTAGTAAATATATTAATCATCTTTATTATATTGAGATAATAATTGTGGTACTAGAGTCTTCTACTTATACTTTTTTATTTTATATTTATTTTACAACAAACTAAACATTTATTATATGTTTAACAAAAATTTTATGTGAATAAAAAAATTAGTTATTAAATTAATTATATATATATATATATATATATATATATATATATATTGTTTTACACACTTTTAATATATATTTTTTATCATAGTATATTTTATTCAAACAATTAATTTAATAATTAAATTTTAATCGACAATATTACGAGACCAAAAAATCTTAATGATAAATAAAATTACGCACTTAATAATATTCTCACTTACAAAAGAGTATAAATTATTTTCTTGACTTAATTAACACAATTAATTCTTTTATTTAATTACACAAAGAATCATCAATTTCAAATTCTATTAAAATCAAATCCCATAATATTATTCATGATTATATTCATAATTATATATTTTTTCCAAATAAAAATTTTAAATTTTTATATTATTAACGCTAAAAATAGTCCCAAATCACCATATTATATTTTATAAAAAAATTCCAATCATCTCAAATTTGAAATGTCTCAATTTATTGAAAATCATAAAAATCCAAAAATAATTAATTGTAACCTGAAAAATATAAATAATAAATAATTTCAATTTGTTATGTCAATTATGAATGTTATATGTTTAAAATGATAGATATTATACATATAAAATTTTAGATGTTAAATTAGAGATATTTTAACAATTTTTATACAACTCATATTTTTTATAGAGATTATTATAAAATAAAATATAAAAGAAATTATAAAATAAAATTTTAAATATAATTATTAACTGCTTAGATTTTTTTTTGTGACTATTAACTACTTAGATTTAAATCAATAATTAACTATACATATGAATATAAAATAAAAGTATTAAAATATTTAAAGAATGATGACTTATTAGCATACATGAAATATACAATAGGATATAGTTTAAAATTTAATAATATTAATTATAAAAATTCGTTAAGTATTAATTATGAACAAAATATATATATATATATATATATATATATATATATATATATATATATATAATTATGAATATTATGAGTGTAGAATTATAAATATTATGTGTGGATAAAATTATAAATGTTAAACTAAATTTATTTTCACAAATTCTACTATATAAAATAATTAACAATAAGTGACAAAAATAAAGACAATGTTTACAGAAAATAAAATATTACATCATGAATAATGATTGGTACTTACAAAATTAATGAGTGAACAATTTTTTTTTTATGAAAACAAGATATGTTTTATATTTTTTAAGTTGAAAATAAGAGTTAATATTCAATTTTGTTTTTTAAAAACAATTCATTCTCTAAATTAAATTAAAAAAATAAAAAATAACACCTATTGAATGAAAAATAACAAAGGCAATGCTTATAAAAAAATGATTACATCAAGAATAAAGATTGAACACTTACAAAACTTTAAAATGGATGATAATTTTTTTTCTTTCAAAATAATATCATGCGTTTTTTTCCTCTCTAGTACTGAACATGAAGATATGACTAAACTTTTGAATTTATAAGAGATCAATTAAATTGGAAAGACACTCACATATATGTTTTTACAAGTGTAATAACCCGTGTCATGCACGTGATAAGATTAAAATTATAATTTTAAATTATTCTATTAAAATTGATTTGAATTATAATAATTTAATTAATAAACAAATAATATGTATATTGTTCGTTTTTTTTTAAATATGGTATTAAGTTATTTATGGTATTAAGTGTATTAACTCGAATGTAGCTATTAAATATATAACATAAGAATGGGGTAAGTATTGTTTTGGTCCCTAATGTTTAGAGTCAGAATCGAAACCATCCCTTACGTAATTTTTAATTTAGAATCGCCCCAAACGTTTTATTTCGTATTAAAATCGTCTTTTTAACTTTTTATGAACAAAAATACCCTCCACCCCCACCAGCACCTTTACCACCACCACCTCTCTTACTCCCACCAAATACTAATAATCAGATTCAAGAACACCAACAATAACACATTATTCAAATTCAGAAACAACATCAAATTCAACAACAAAATCAACACACAACAACAATGAAATCAGAAAATAACAAATCAAAATCAGAATTATAAACAAAAACAGAAGCAAAAATAGAAAAAGAAGAAGCAGAAGCAGAAGCAGAAGCAAGAAGCAGAAGCAAAAACGGAGAGGTGCAGCAGCGAGGCGGCGAGGTTGGTAGCAGCGGCGACAGTGGCGGAGCTCGATGGCGAGCTCTCTCCCTGGCTCCCGTCTCTTCTCTCCCTCGCGAGCTCTGCTTCCCGACGGCGACAGCGGCTCCAAGCTTCGTCGGCGCTGTCCCCCTCCCCCCTTCCCCCTCTTTCTTTTCCCTTTTCCTCTTCCCGGCCTCGCGTTCTTTTTGTTTTTAATTTCATAATTTTTTTATTAAAATAGGAATAATTTAGTAATAAAATTAAAAATTTTATTAAAAATGATGATTTTACTACAAAATAAAATGTTTGGGACGATTTTAAATAAAAAATTACGTGAGGGACGATTTCGATTCTGACCCTAAACATTAGGGACCAAAACAATACTTACCGCATATAAGAATTATGTTTGAATTATGAATTCTCTAAATGAAATTATCCTATTTAAAATATTTAAATTATGATTTCAATCATAAATTACAATTATGATTTAAAAAAAATTATTTTGATATAATATTACATTTTTTTCCACTTCACTATTAATATATTGATATTGCAAGTCTAAATTATAGTATTTTACTGAATTTTGGCTGAAAAATAAAATAGTTACATATTTCTATCATTTAATTATTTAAACACCATGTGCTAACACTAATGATTTTTTTTTTAAAAATATATTGATAAAAATATATAATATGATTATAAATATAACATAAATAAATAAAATATATAAATAAATGCTAAACAAATATGCTTACCTATGTCTTTGTTAAATTTTGTAAATTAGAGAATAATTACATATTCGGTTGTTTGGTGATCACATAGATGATCAAATAATTAAATTGTAAATTGATATCACAGTGTGCATCTTATTTTTTTTTATTTTTGAATGAAAGCGATAATTAAGACAAATAAGTAGTAATATATAAAGAAAACAAAAAGGATTTTGCACTACAACACATAATTATTACCGAAAGAAATATTCACATTAAAATATTAAAATTTTATATACTACAAATCATGAAGATCAATCATAATATACTGGTCACTTCTCCCTATTTTTTACCATGATATAAGTTTTTTTTCAGTCAAGATTCCGATAACATCTAATTGAACAAAAAAAATTAAATTAAAAGTACCAAATTAAGAATAAATGAGTGAATAATATAAGAAATTATAAGTTTGTGTGTGTATAAAATAAAGAGAATTTACTTATTTATTTTGTGTTAAACAATAAAATTAACAGTAGTATATTAATAAAAGGATATACCTTTAAAAAATGTTACAATACAATTTCAAATATTTTCATGAATAAAATGTTAAAATTTTTGTTATCGATAAAATGATGCTATTATACAATTTCTTGGCAAAACTTAAAATTAAAAGGAAAACAGTTTTGTATGCATTAATATAAATTAACTACGTACCAAATAATTAGAATCGTTCATTTATTTTTTTAATATATCAGCACGGGCAAACAAATTGAAATGATTATCCGAAATTTTATGATTATCGACCGTATGTACTATACATGACTCTTTTTTAAAAGATATTTTGCACGCAGTGACGGATCCAAAAAATTTTGTCTGTGGGGGCAAAATATATATAATATAATAATAATTTGTATAATTGTACTATAATATTATAAAATATAATTACTTCTCAAATTATTTAACTAATAAATTAAAATAATAAAATAATAATATAAACAATAACAAATAATTTAAAATTTCATTCTTCTGGGTTTCATATTTTAAAAAGATTGAATAATCTTTTCATTGTCAATACAATCAAATATCTCTCTTTCTATATATGTGACTAAACAATCATTCAAAAATTCATCTCCCATACGGTTACGAAGCCGGCTCTTTATGATGTTCATAACAGAAAAGGTTCTTTCAACTGATGCAGTTGGTACAGACAAAATTAAAGCCAACTTCAAAAGAAGAAACACTAATGGATAAATAATATTTTTTTGAGTCTCAACCAATTTCCCAAAAAGAGCCCCAATCCCATTTAAGTTTGAGAATTGATCATCAGAACGCACATTTAATATGAAATTCTCAAGTTGACTATCAAGTGCCAAAAGTTGAGTGGAAGAAAATTCTAATGGATAGACAATTCTCCTTATCAAACGCAAAAAATGAGTGTCTTGGATTCAAGCAAGCTATACAAAGAAGCAATTCAGTATTCACCTTTGTAAAATGATTGTTGAGTTCTTGAAGTTGTCTATCAACTACTTGATAGAATATCTCAACTTGAAAATGATGCAAATTTGAGATCTTTTGAGCTTTGCGTCTTGATTTTCCTTGTGACATAAATATATCATCCATTTTTGGAACAATAATATTATGTTTGTCACAAAATAATGAAACTTCATCAAGTAAAAGAGACTAACCATCATCTCTTATATTTTGCAACCGTTGCTTAGACACTTTAACCAATGACATAGCATTTACAATGTCTTGGTCATTCCTTTGTAGCGCTTGAGATAACTCATTAGTAATTCCCAAGATATTTTTCATCAAGTGCAAGTTAAAAATGAATTCAAAGGATTGAATGATATTCAATAAGTGACATGCTTCAGCTCTTTGTTCTGAATTATTTCCATCTTCCTCAACATATTCAAGAACATTAACCATGGAAGAAAACAAAGAAATTAATCTAAGTATAGTTCCATAGTGTGAACCCCATCTAGTGTCTCCAGCTCTTTTTAAAGTCATTTCTTGATTCAAACCACGTCCACTAGAAATTTCTCCACTTTGTAATACTTCAATTGTCTTAATCATCTGACTATCACGAAGCATATCTCTTCGTTTACACAAAACTCCAACAACATTACACAAATTAGTTAACAAATTAAAAAGCAAAACGATTTCAACTTGTTTTTTTCCAACCATTACAAGAGCTAATTGAAGTTGGTGGGCAAAGCAATGTACATAGAAAGCATAAGAATTTTCTTTTAATATCAAAGTTTTCAAACCATTAATTTCTCCTTGCATATTACTTGAACCATCATATCCTTGTCCACGTATTCTTGATAAACTTAAATTATATATTTCTAATAATGATTCCAATGCTAATTTTAGAGATAAAGCATTGATATTAGAAACATGAACAAGACCAAGAAAATGTTCCCTAACTTGCCCTTCTTTGTTCACATACTTTAAACAAAGTGACATTTGCTCCTTAATAGATATGTCGCGAGCTTCATCAATCAAAACAACAAACAATTCATCCCCAAGATCATTAACAATAACTTTTGTCGTTTCACTTGCAACAGCTCTTACAATATCTTTCTGAATTGAGGGTGCTCTTAGTTTAAGATTCCCACGAGAATTTTTAAAAGCACGATCAATCTCTTTATTATGTTGCGCAAGAAAGTTTAAAAGTTCCAAAAAATTTCCTTGATTAACAGAATCATCTGTCTCATCGTTACCACGAAAGGCCAATTCTTGTCGCAAAAGAAATCTAATACAATCAATTGTGACTTTCAAGTGAATTTGATAATTCTTTTTAGCTTGCTCAGATTATTTTTCAATAGCAGCACTGATGTGTTGTTTTGGCTTCATAAGTGCTTCACATTTTCTCCAAGCTTGATTATGAGCACTATCATGAATCCCAACATGAGTTTGTAATCTATCTTTTTTTTTTCCAATTTGAAAATCCATTAGTAACAAAAGCATCACCACCTTCAGTCTCAGGTTTCATAAGATAACAACAAAGACAAAAAATAGCATCTTTTGATATACTATATTCTAACCAGTTGCCATAGTCATCAAACCAATTTGGATTAAATCTTCGAAAAGAATAACCACAAACAGTTTGCAGAAAATTATGAGTTCTTGGTTGACAAGGACCTTTTTGCAAATATGCACATCTAACTTTGTCTCTGTCATTCGGATGATAACTTGAAATCTTTGGTCGTTGTCCTATATCTGCTATAAGACTCTCTACTTCGAATTCTAAAAACCTCATTTTGTTAGAAGAGGTCGACGAATTGTTTTGGGATCCAACCTCCAACAATGAAGTTCTTTTGAAATATTTCTCCATTACTAATAGGATAAAATTATAAACCTAAGTTAATTGACTAATATAAATAATTCACAATTCTACACAAATTAAAAAATACAGTATAAAATTATATATACAAAATTGATAATCATGTGTCATTCAAATTGATTTCTAAATTTCAATAGCAACATCTAATGGACTAAACTGCACTAAGGGGAACCAGCCAGTGCCTCTGTTTTCTTTTACAACCAAACTCTATCTATCTGAAAAAAAATGTAACAATTCAACAATTAAACAAATGCAGAGTCAAAGAACCATGAACAAGAACAAAACATGGAGTCGCAAGAAGTTCATATATTGCATAATCATCATTAATATTGAATAAGGATTATTAGCTTTTTTTTGTCACAACAACAGATCCATGAAAAGCAAAGAAAATGCATATCATTACATATATATAGTAACAAAATTGATTTCTAAATTCCAATAGCAACAACTAATGAACTAAATTCCAACAGCAATAAAATTGATTTCTAAATTCCAATAACAACAATTACATAGACAAAATCACATAACTAAACTGCAGAATCTAAGAGGCAATTAACAAAAAACAATTAACAATTATCATTCATGAATCATAAATGTCTGTACGACTGTATCAAGAGGGCAAGCGACAAGAGTGAATTGCAGAACCCTAAACTCCACGAGGCAGAACCCTGCAGCAGAACCAGCGGCACCTAGGAGCCAGGACCCAGCGGCAGAACCAGCGGCACCCAGTAGCAGAACCAGCAGCTCCCAGGACCAGGAGCCAAGACCCAACGGCAGAATTACAGAACCAGCGACAGAACAAATAGCACCCCGCAGTCCCGCACCCTGAATTGTTGAAGAGTGAAGACAGAACCAGATGCCGAAGCCTGAAGGAACGGGAAGACAGAACTAAACGAGGATTGAACCTGTGAAGACCGAGGAAGAAGAAGAAGAAGAAACCAGACGCCGAAGGAACGCTGAGGCAGAACCAGATGTGGGCATGAGGGCTGAGGCGATGCAAGGAGAAATCGACGGAGACTGGAAGCGTTAGTGGCAGAGTGGGTGAGTGGCAGCGGACGATGGTAACTCTGGAGGGCTGGACTGCTGCCTGCTAGAGTCTGGAACTCTGGAAGCATTAGGGTTGGAGGCGGGAGCAGAGAATTAGAGAAACAAAATTAAAAAAAGGGAAGAAGGAGAGGGAAGAAGGAGAATGTTAGGGATTTAGAGGGTGGGGTCAAAATTAATTGGATTGTGGGGGCAAATTGGATATTTTCTTAAGAATTACTCATTAATTTTTTTAATCTCATTGGGGCAGTTGCCCCACTACCTATTGAGTAGATCCGTCCCTGTTTGCACGTGTGTACAGTCGGGAGATATATTCCGCTTGATTCCTCAATCTCAAAATTTGAAAAGACATAGACCTTCCTTTCTACCAATTCATTCTCAAATATTTTTGTCAAATAATTCTTGATTGAACAATGAATTTTATCGCACTACAAAATAAATTAAATATAAAAGCTATTAACATCTACAAAACTATTAAAAATAATTGTCTTTAACCTGTGGAATGGTATACTTATAAAATTAACTTAAAATACAAACTACAAATATTTTTAAGAATTTAATTTTGATGCACTGACAGTGTAACATAGTTTTACACGTGTATCTAATTACGTAATGACACATCAGTAAAAATAACTACCTTTCATATTGACCGCATGAATAGTCATCCAAAAGAACAGATGTGATTGCACGACTGTGTAAAATATTTTACACTATCAGTGTATCAAAATTAAACTCTATTTATAAACTGAACTTAGCATTACTTGAAAAAATTTAGTAAAAGAATCAACTAATTTTATCATCTATTAGAACTATTTCTATGTAAGTCGTCTTATTCTTGTCAAACTTGGATGAGACTTTCTATAGCCTTATAATTCTGGTCTTTATTTTTCATACTTTCTCGTCGTATAATCTACTATAGGTGATACTATTGATTGGATTGTAGACAGTTGCCAGTAGATATGAAAAAGAAAATAAAAATAGAATAAAGACTATGTCAAAATTATAAATTTTTTAAATAATAAAGATGAGAAAAAAATTTACTATTACTTATTATATATATTAATAATATGTCAATATTTTAAAAAATATACCAATAATACTAATAGTTTAAAGATAATTGTAGGGTAAAGTATACTTTTTGTCCCTAAAGTTTGACAAAAATTTCAAAAATACCTCTAAGTTTTATTTTGTTTCAATTTTGTCCCAAAAGTTTTCGATTTGCATCAAATGTACTTCTGACGACTAATTTTTCAAAAAATTTAAGACCAATTAAACAACAATTTCATAAGAACAACCCTCACAATTGGAGGATAATTAATACTTAAAATGTTAATAATTAAATACCTAAAATAAGTTAATTAAATAACAATAATTAATATCTAAATATTGAAAAAGAATTTTTAATAAATGTGAGAAATAAAAATAAAAATAATTAATAAATAATAATAGTGTTTAAATAAAAGAATTGTAAAGAATAATAATTATAGCTAGGTAAAAATAGTGTTTTTATTTTGGAGGGAAAAAAACATATGAGAAATTATTTAATAACTCGTGCCATGCACATGATAATAAATTGTTCAATAACTTATACCATACAAGTGATAAGGTTAAAATTATAATTTTAAATTATTTTATTAAAATTAATTTGAATTGTAATAATTTAATTAATAAAAAAGTAACATGTTATGTGTTCGTTTTTTTCTTAATCTAATGTTAAGTGTATCAACTCTAATATAGTTATTAATTATTTTTGTTAATCTATTTTTTATTTTAAATTTATGATTAAAATAACAATTATAAATATTAATAATTAAAAAAATCATTATATTATAATTATTTACGTTTTATTCCCAAAATAAAAATGTACTATTTCTTTTTTATATAAGAATTTTTTTATTTATGCTACCAGTATATATTGATCGTTTAGTCAATAGTTTTTTTATTGGTAGAATATATTTATTTATTTTATTTAAATAATTTTAAACAAAATAAATAAATATATCCTACCAATAAAATGAAAAAAGGTGATACATATATTAAAAAAAAAAGCTTTAAAATAAAAAAAAAAGAAATTTTATATTAAAAAAATTTAAAATTAACATGTCCAAAAAGAATAGTCATAATATATAAATTGAGACAACAATTTAAATTTCTCTAAAACTAATTTAATCAAATACTAATATTAGAACTAAATTATTTAAATAATATTTAATTTATTCTAGTCCTTAGATACGTATAGATTAGAGTCATTCTAGTAACGACAACCAACTGAAATAACATCATAAGATCGAACATTTAGAATCCGTACAAATTCAAACCATCTTCTTGTTAAAATTGTCAAACTAAATTGACCTTCATCTTTCTCATTGGCATTGCATTGATGCACCAGAAGGCTAGTAATTTCTAAAAAAAATCACAATATGTTATAAAATTATTTTTAATACAAAAACTTAAAAGAAGAAAATTTAAATATAGTACCAATCTTTGAAATTGTATCTTCAAATTTGACGCAAATTTTTCAAAACTGAACCTAAATTGAGAAAATTTAATCTCATTATATGCTTCACTTCAAATATTTTCGGACAAACGTAGAAAGCGTGGAGGAAATGTGACTTGAACTTGACCTACAAAGCTCCTTAGAAACAATTGCTCAGTCAAAGAAGAATATATAACAAATTAGAAAAAAAGAATTCTTTAACTCTTAGATTTAGACTCACGAACTACAAAAGAAATACTATATATAACCTTTAGTAGTACAAAAATAATTATAAAAATTAATTATTAATATCAATATCAATTTATCATTATCAACATTAGTGTCATATTTATGACAATTAGAATCATAAAATTATGTTTATTTTTGTATTTTTAATTATTAATATCTTAATCCTTTTAAAAATATATTTTGCTTTTTTAAAATATAATGTGTGTGCTGTTTAGATCTTTTCTATTATTATTATTATTATTATTATTATTATTATTATTATTAATTGATATCAATATCAATTTATCACCATTAATGTACGTATCAATTTGCCACTAATTATATTTGATTTAAAATAATAATTAAAATAATAATTAAAAAATATTAATGATTGACAATTAATATTATACAATTAATATAATAATTAGTATCAATTTGTATCGGTATGTGTATCAACTTGTATAATGATTGAGAATTAGAATTATATAAATTAATATATTAATTAGAATAATTAAAAATATTTAATGATTGACAATAATCAGTATAATAATATATTAAATATTAATTTTTATATAATTATAAAAAAGATATTTTCTTAAAATAGATTGAGAAGAGAGTAAATATAAATATATTGAAAGTAGTGCTTTTATTTTAGAGAAAAAATTTTATGAGAAATTGATATCTCACCTCCAATATTTCTAAAAATATACTAATATACCAATAATACTAATAGTTAAAAAATAATTGTGGAGACTTATTAATAATTAATACCTAAAATAAATAAATTAAATAACAATAATTAAAAAGAAATCTTTAACAAATGTGAGAAATAAAAATAAAAGAAATTAATAAATAATAAATATAAATATATTAAAGAATAATATTTTTATTTTGGAGAGAAAAAAAATTCATGAGAAGATCACACCTCACTTTTATTAGTTAGGAAAGAAAATTTAATTTTAGTAAATTAAATAGAAAATAGATTATTATTATTATTATTATTAAAAAGACTTATAAGTACAGAATAACCCGTGCATTAAGCCACAAAAAAAAAATAACCCATGCATTGAAAAGAAATTTATCATGATTAGAATAACCCAAGCTATTAGCATATTATTATCATATCATATCATATATTTGTAATATAAATAGGTCACCATTAACGTAGTAACTTATTACTAATAAAATTATTGTATAATGAATAAGAATCAGAATTGTATCAATATAATTAAAATTAATATAATTAAAAATATTCTTGATTGATAATTAATTTAATAATGTATTAAATATTGATTTTATATAATTATAATAAAAATATTTTCCTAAATTAGTATAATTATGTATTATTCATTAAATGTTAATTGTAATATAATTATAACAAAAATATTTTTATAAAATAAATTTAGAAAAAAAAATAATGTATCATTTTGGAGAAAAAAAACTCACTGACACTTCACCTTTATTAGTTAAAAAAAAACCCAATTTTAATATATTAAATAGATTATAAAAAAATACAATACAATATATATTCCATAAATATCCACATTAGTTACACATTAATTCTTATTATATGGCTCAACCAAAAAGGAGCTCATAAAACATGGTCATTAAATTTAAATGAGACGCAATCAAATAAATAATATCTAAAAAAATATAGAGTACTAATATATTATTTGTTAACTTATTAATAATAATAATTAATTATATATTTTAAATATATATATAAAGACACATCTAGAAAATACATTTATAAAAATATTTTTATTAGATATAACCATAAAAAAATATTTTTATTAGACGCATCCACAAAAACACTTCCATTAATCATAGTTATAGAAAAAGTTTAGGGGGCCAGCAATTTTATTAAATTCTGGCCAGCATGTAACCAGCAAAAAAGAGTGAACCATTGGATGAAATCTCAAACCAATCTCACACCATTAAAATCGTCATTGATGGTTACTTGATGGCTACAAATCACAAAAGTTGCTGTCCCCCTAGCACTCCTTATAGTTATAAACAAAAGTTGGTAGAAGTTGGTAGAAATGCGTTAGTAACATAAGGGAATTGATAATATCAAAAATAAAAAGTTTAGAATTGTTTTGGACTAAATTTTATTAGTTACCAAACATTATTTATTTTTAATATAGATACTTAACACTTGCATGATTGTAAATTGAATCAACACAATCGTGCATCAAATATTAGAATTTGAGTTGAAAGAATGAGCTTTACTTAGATAGAAAGAAAATTATTTTACTTGCTGCTTAATCATTAACAATAGACAAATGTTCATTTAGTTTCATGTTTCAACACTCACGTCCCTTAGAATACTGATGTAAATTTAAAAGTCTGACAAAATATTTAATTTCTTCAGATTAAGGGGGAAAATAAGAGGAAAAGATTGCAATTAGCTCTATCTCCTGCGTTATTCCTGTGATGTGCTGGATAGATTTTCAAGTTGAAAACATGTAATCTAGAGTTAAAACTTGTGAAATGTGCAAACAAGATCAGCTGTTAATTTTTGTCAGCATTATTGGGCAACATATCTAAGGGGAGAGGAAAACACAAGTTAGCAGCAGAAATTTTTGACAAGTCAATTAAGGTGATACAATGCAACAAAGAACAAGTAGCATTTCTCTTATATTAATATTATATAGATATACAGTACAGGTGTTGGTGGCGTAGTGAGTGAAGGTCCCAAGACTTAACGCGTGTCAACCTCTTCTTTTGCATGGCATCTTGTCTCTAACCCCAACACCATGTTCTTATAAGCTCCCCCCACTCCCCTTTCTCATGCTATCCACCACTACTCTTGTACCTTCTTTGCTGCAATGGCGGTTTCAGCTGTTTCTGTTTCCAGCAAGAGGCCAATGTCAATATCATTATTGTCCTCCTGGATGCTCTTCGCGGTGTTCTTGCACACTGCACAAGCCACGAGACTGCTGGATTCTTCCAACTGGGACCCCAAGATTCTGCTGCCTTCCCAGCTGGATGATGAATCCGCTCCTGTTGATGACCAAGAAGAAGAAGAAGCAGCTGGCACCCGATGGGCGGTTCTTGTAGCTGGTTCATCTGGCTTTGGCAATTACAGGCACCAGGTCTCTTCTCTTTCATTCTTCCTAACCTTAATCACTTATGAATGGATGAATTATGTGTAATTATGAAGTTAATTAGACAATTAATTACTACTGCAGGCGGATGTGTGCCATGCATACCAGTTGCTTAAAAAGGATGGCCTGAAAGAAGAGAACATAGTGGTGTTTATGCACGATGACATTGCTACTGACCCCTTGAACCCTAGACCTGGTGTCATCATTAACCATCCAGAGGGACCTAATGTCTATGACGGAGTCCCCAAGGTATATATTTCAAACTATAATTAATGGATCATATATAATATTCTCATTAATTATGTTATTGTAGGATTACACCGGTGGGAACGTGACAACAGAGAACCTGTTTGCTGTACTTCTTGGGGACAAGACTAAACTCAAGGGTGGAAGTGGCAAAGTAATTGATAGCAAACCCAATGACAGGATATTCTTCTTCTACTCTGATCATGGAGGCCCGGGAGTCCTTGGTCAGTCATTCACATTGGTTTAGTTTCCTTTGATATTTATATATGACACATCCAAAAAATTCAAGCTAGTAATTGCTTGTTCGATCAGGGATGCCAAACTTGCCATACCTGTATGGGAAGGATTTTGTTGACGTGTTGAAGAAGAAGCATGCTGCTAAGGGTTACAAGGAGATGGTAAATAAATATATCTCAATGTTTCATTGTGTTGTATTGAAAACTAAGGGTGAATACTGAATAATATGTATGTGTAGGTTATATATATAGAAGCTTGCGAAAGTGGGAGCTTCGTTGAGGGTATTATGCCAACTGATTTGAACGTTTATGTGACAACTGCATCCAATGCAGAAGAGAGTAGTTGGGGAACTTATTGCCCTGGGATGGATCCTGCTCCACCCCCAGAGTACATCACTTGTCTTGGTGATTTGTACAGCGTGTCTTGGATGGAAGACAGGTACTCTTCTTCTCTATTAATTCTTCCTCTCTTTTCAAATTTTAATTCTGTTATATGTAATGTGTGCAGCCAGACTCACAATCTTAAAAAAGAAACCGTGCAGCAACAATATCAATCGGTAAGATATTTTTTATCAATAATATTATAACATCGTATTCATATTGATATAAAATAATCAGTAAGGTTTCTTTGTATTGTTATGCAGGTGAAGGAACGGACTTCTAATTATAACAACTATGCGATTGGTTCTCATGTGATGGAGTATGGTGATACCAAAATCAAAGCTGACAAGCTCTCTCTCTTTCAAGGCTTCGATCCTGCATCCATCAACTTCCCTCCAAACAACAGCATCCTACCACCACAGACCCCTGTTGAAGTTGTTAACCAGAGAGATGCAGATCTTTTCTTCATGTGGCAAAGGGTATATAAAATAAAATAGAATAAAATAATGCTCCTTTTCCTATCAACTCAGCTTATGATGAGCAGTGCGAGTTGGTTTTTGCTCTGTTTACAGTACAAGAGATTGGAGCATGAAGCAGAAGAAAAGGCACAAGCCCTGAAGGAGATTAGAGACACAGTGAATCACAGGAATCATATAGATGGCAGTGTGAAATTGATTGGTACTTTGCTGTATGGACCTGGAAAATCATCCTCAGTTCTGGAATCAGTGAGGGAACATGCTGGTCTGCCTCTTGTTGATGACTGGACATGCTTAAAATCAATGGTATATACGGGAGGCAGAACATGTTCAATTTGTTTTTTTGGGTCGGATTCTGATTGTGTTGTGAATGATGGTGATTGCAGGTTCGAGTGTTTGAAAGTCACTGTGGATCATTGACTCAGTACGGCATGAAACACATGAGGGCATTCGCGAATATTTGCAACAGCGGTGTCTCTGAAGCATCCATGGAGGAGGCTTGTGTAGCAGCTTGTGGAGGATATGAGCCTCGCGATTTACATCCATCAAATAGAGGCTATAGTGCTTGATTCTGCATACTGCCAACTTCTCTGTTCTTGGTGCACTATGGATCGGAATGTGGATTTCCAAATCTGTGTGTAACTATAAATAGATGTATCAATAAAAATAGTTTCCCTATGCAGCTTATGCTTATGTATTTGTGGCTCGTCCTTTATGGGTAACTAACGGAGCGGCCCCTGCATTCAAATAATAATGTATATATGTTTTCCATGAGGATATGGTTATAAAAGGGCAAAGAAGAACGCAATCATAATATAAAAAGCATAAAATTTATAAATACGAGGGTTATCAATTTTCATACGAAGAACACAAAACCATAACACTTGTTTAGATGTCTGGAAAGTTAATACAAATCTATTTAAGCATGAATTTATCATAACTAAGCAGATTAACCTCAATTAGAATGTTAAATTGAAATCACAGCTAATGAAAAAACATACCATCCATAAGACAAGTGTGATTTTGTTCGCTTCACAAACACTTACCAGAAGTCTTGGTTGAATGATGCAAATTACCCAAAGGAAAAAAAAATCGTAATTTTCAATTTAGCTTAAAGCATACAAATATATTTATTATTGAGCAAGGACAAAGGAAGTTGTTTTAAGACAACCTGCAATGGCACATAACAATGTAGATTTCCTCACCTTAGCAAGTCCCATAATCAGTCATTGTACCAGGTAAGGCATAACCGATTTAATTGAACTCTTAATAACATCAGAGTACTTTCTTTTGCCCTTTATACTAATAGTCAAATTTCTCCGCAAAACAGAAGCGCCCACAACGTCGATAAAATGACTTCCTATATACATTTGAAACTCTTGAATGACAGTCTTCCAACGCTTCACCAAAGTCTTTGGTATAGTGGCTTGCATCTTACCATCCTGTGAAAAAACAAATAAAATATTAAAATGAATCAGAAATAATGAAATATAGTCCATTAATATGAATGTTGTGTAAAATACAGGTTGCAACTTCCTCTGCCAATATATGCTAATATTACCTTATTATCCATAAGGACCAGCTCAATGAAGTTAATATCCTTCTCCTTAAACCTACTTGGATTATCCCACATCCGGATGACGTGAATTTGGATTCTCTAGATTTTGAATTTTCATTTTAGAGGGTAAAGTGTGATCTCTCATTCTTGAATGATTTCTCTCTCATATTTTTTCTTGGTCTTGACTATAAAATAAATGGTGAAAGATCACACTTTACTCTCTAAAGTGAAATTCAAACTTTAGAGAATCCAAATTCGGATGACATAGACCTTGAATCTCCATGCAAGCTTTCTTCCATTGACAAAGAAATCCAGATTTTGTTCCATTGCAAGCTTGCCAGGAAAATTAAAGACGTGCTTCTGTGTTTGTTAATGTATATGTAATAAAATATTGAATATCAACAATGAAATTTCTCTCTATATATATACTAACAATAAAACTCTACATCCAAGTAATTTAACCAACTAAATCTAACTAATTCTTTTAGATTTACGCACTTTTTTTTCTACCGCCTCCTCCTCCTTCTTGTTTTAAATTTATGCACGCACATTCTTCTTCACTCCTGATACTACGTCTTCTTCTTCTCCTCCTTTTTCATTATTTTTCAATTTTGTTACCGTCGTCACCAACAGCACCTCCTTCTCTTCCTCCTCCTTCTCCTTCTCCTTCTTTTCTTATTGGAATTTCTTCTCCTCCTTCCTTTTCGTCCTTCTCCTCCATCATCATCATCATCATCATCATCATCATTGTTATCGTTATTGTCTTCTTCTAATACGTATCGTCGTTATTGTTATCGTTATCATCGAATTTTTGCCATATTGATGACATTGTCCGATCCAAAATTGATTTGGATATATTTTTGTTCAAAATTGACTTGATCTGTGCTTGTTTTGAAACGAGTTTGTTTGTGTATCGTCATCATTAAGTAATTTTGATTCATTCGAAATTTAATTTTCAGTTCATTCTAGATGTAATTTCGGTTTATTTCTGAGTGAATTTCTGATCATTTAATTTTGTTTGTTTGCTTGTTTTCGAACACAATCATTAAGTAATTTCGGTTCATTCTGAATTTAAAATAAGGTGCACTTGGTCTGTACTTGTTTTAAAATGAGTGTTTGTGTATTGTCACTATTAAGTAATTTTGGCTTATTCAGAATTTAATTTTCAGTCCATTCTTAATGTAATTTCGGTTCATTTCTGAGTAAATTAAAGTCAATTTGGTCTCGTTGTTCTGCACAACTCAAAACTATTTCTCCTCACATCCTCTCTTGAGAGAAATAAAACCAAGAAAAAAAGAAGAAAAAATAAAAAAAAAAGAAAAAAGAAAAAGAAACAAGAATAAAAAACTCCTCATCATATTCTTTCATCTTCTCCTTCTTGTTTTTTCTTCTCATAATTCTTCTTGTTTTACCTTCTTAACAATAATAAAAGCATGAAAAAATCAAGCAAAGAATAAAAAATGCATAATGCTGCAAGGATGTGTTTTTGTTCATGATTCAATTTTGTTTGTGTGCTTGTTTTCGAACGCAATCATTAAGTAATTTCGCTTCATTCTGGATTTAAATAAGGTGCACTTGGTCTGTGCTTGTTTTGAAACGAGTTTGTTTGTGTATTGTCATCATTAAGTAATTTCGGTTCATTCAAAATTTAATTTTCGGTTCATTCTGGATGTTATTTCGGTTCATTTTTTAGTGAATTTTTTATTATTCAATTTTGTTTGTGTGCTTGTTTTCGAACACAATCATTAAGTAAGTTTGGTTCATTCTATATTTAAAGAATGTGCACTTGGTCTGTGCTTATTTTGAAATGAGTTGTTTGTGTATTGTCATCGTTAAGTAATTTTGGTTCATTCGAAATTTAATTTTTGGTTCATTCTGGATGTAATTTCGGTTCATTTTTGAGTGAATTAAGGTGCATTTGCTCTCGTTGCTCTGTACAATTTAAAGTTTTTTCTCCTCATCTTCTACTACTTCTTCATCTTCTTCTTATTTCATTTTGTTATAATTCTTCTTGTTTCACTCTATTAAGAGGAAGAAAACCAAGAAAAAGAGAAGAAAAATCAAACAAAGAAAAAGAAGAAATTCATAATGCTGCAAAATCACCCAAGAGAGGGGAAGAAAAGGAAAAAAATGCAGCACCACCAAAAGAACGATGATGAGGAGAAAACACGCGGAAAAAAAAAGGAATGTGAAGGACGAGGAGGAATGCGAAGAAGAAGAAGACGACGACGACGATAACGTCAAGCCCCGCGCGTATAATCACGCTCTTTTAATGAGAACGATTTTTGTTGGTGTTGAGTCTACTTAATTAAACTTAAATGACAATAATGCTTGTATGTGTAGCAGATGTGATATACTAATACTTAGTGAACATAGTTGTCTTAATGGCGGGATTTTAAATTTGAAGATAGTGTGCTATATGTCTATGCTAAATAGTATTAATAGCACTCTGAAATTGAATCATACCAATTAAACTAAACTTAGCCCTGAAGGCATGAACTACAATTTGTTTTTTTTTTTAAAGTCAAAAAAATTTATTAAAGCTAATAATAAAATATGTGGTCCAGCTAAGGATAACAAATACAAGTTAATAGAACTCTCGAAAAAAAAACTCTTGTATTAATTTAGAAGTAAATGAAACTAGTGTGAACAAGAAAAAGAAAGAGTATGCTCAGAGTAGCCCGATTGATAGTAGTGTGAACAAGAATGAGTATATCCCGATTGAATATTTATCCCCAAAACTCCTCTGCTGCTCTTTGGGTAGCCATGGCAATTTCAGAACTCTATATTACTTTGTCTTCAAAAATCTATTGGTTTTTCGCAATCCAAATTTTTCAGAGTGCTATTGCAATGATGGTCCTCTTTTTCTTGATTTGATGTCCAGAATTCAAAGCTCTATTAACATTTATCCACCATCTCCAGAACTCTGGATTGTCACCAGGTATATTTGGAAACTCTAATTTCATACTTGTGTAGAGTGAGGGCAAGTAATTAAGCAATGCATTATGAGTAAATAATGTATTTCTGATCAGTTTCTTTCTCATTCCAATCACCATTAGGGAATAAAAATTGATGAACCCATTGTAAATTATGGTTATTGGATTGATTTTGTGGTCTTGAAATTTTATCATGATTGAGCCCCCAAACATCCTCGTAAATTTTAATCTGCGCACCAAAGCCCACTTGCCATTTAACCCCTTTCCCTATCACATGCCTTCCCTCTATAATGCTTCGCCAAGTCCATGATGGGTTATTCCCAATATGAGCATTTATAAAAGATGAAAAGGGAAAATATCTACTCTTCAGTACATTGTGTATCAATGAATTGGTCCTGGTTAATATTCTCCAGCTTTGCTTGCCCAGCATGGCCAAATTAAAAGTTTTTAAATTTTTAAATCTCAATCTTTCCTAATTTTTCTCTTTACAAACTGTGTCCCATTTGATCAACTGCATTCTTTTTTCATTGTCTCGCTGACCCACCAAAATCTCATTATTTTTTTTGGATTTCGTCTATTATTGTGTCTGGGAGCTTGAAACAACTCAAAGTATATATAGGCATTATTGTTTCGATTGTCTTAATTAAGACTTCTTTTCCACTTACTGATAGTAGATACTTCTTTTATAAGTTCACCTTCTTATTCACCTTATCTTCTATGTAGCTAAATGTAGCTCATTTTGATCTATTAACTACTGATGGAAGTCTAAGATATTTGTCCTGAGTTCCCACATTTAGCACCTGTAAGAGTTCATACAGATTGTTGCTTAATTTTCGGGGAGTATTTTGACTAAAGAACACCAAAAATTTGTTTAAGTTGACAATTTGGCTGCTGATCTCACTATACTCCTGCAATATTCGAACAAATTTTGACATGTTTGGGCTATAGCTTTGCTAAATAGGATTGAATCATTAACAAAAAATAAGTGACTGATTGTCGAACATCTCCTGTTTAGTCTTAAGCCAATAATCTCTCCTCTTTGTTCTCCCTTGTGTAGCAAATGGGACAAACTCTCTGCACAGATAAAAAAATATAGGAAAAAGAGGATCTCTTTATCAGAGTTCTCTTGTCGGCTTGAAAAAGTCATGTGAGTGACCTTCCACAGTAACAAAGTATGAAACCATTGTAAAGCATTCCTTCAACCAATCAATCTATTTCTCGCAGAAATCAAATTTTCATAGTGTCTCCCAAACAAAATTTCATTCTATCCGATCATAAGCTTTACTCATGTCTAGTTTAACGGCCAACTCAAAATCACCATATTTCTTATTCTTCAAATAGTGCATAAACTCGTGGAGAATAATAACATTGTCACTAATGAGTTTTCCTTTAATAAAAATACTTTGATTCAAACTAATCACATTATCCATCATGAACTGTATTCTATGAATTAAGATCTTTGATACAATTTTATAAAAAAAATGTACTGAGGCTTATAGGTCGGATTTGGTTCACAAAATCAGCACACGTAACCTTTGGAATTAAACATATTTGAGTGTGGTTTAGAGATATTAAGAATTTACCTCCAAAAAAGAAGCTTCTAACTGCCTGGAACACATTTGACTTGATAATTTTTCAGTAAATTGGTAGAATTTTACTGTAAAACTGTCTTCTCCCAGGGAGCTATAAGGATTAATTGAAAATACAGCTTGTTTTATCTCCTTCTCCGTCATTGGTCTAACAAGGCTCCTATTCATCCTTCCATCCACCTTTTTCTCCAAACCTTCCAATGCCTCCATGGAGTCTTTCGGGTAAGAAGTATGAAAGAGTTGCTGAAAATAATTCTCTGCAATTTCACTAATCCCTATCACATCTGACTTTTGCTGCCCATTTTCATCTATCAAACTTTCTAACCTATTGTGTCAGTTTTGAGCTTGGAATTTTGAGTGAAAGAACTGTGTGTTTTGGTCCCCCCCCCCCCCACTTTAGCCATTTAACCTTTGACTTCTCTTTCTAATAACATTCCTCTTTCTCAAGAGCCTCTTGCAATTCTACCTCCAATCTCAGAATTAGCACCTTATTCACACTTTATTCTTTGCTTTTTTCAGTTTCTAGTTTTTGTTTGAGTTCCGTAATAGTCTTGGATGAGTTATTCGGGTTAGAAGTTTGCCATTCAACAAGCTTATGCCGACAGTATTTAAGCTTGCTGAATAAGACAAACATAGCCGAACCAGAACAATTAAGTTGCCAAGCCTCTTTAACAATTCTGGCCACCTCTTCCTCCTCACACCATCGTTCCTAGAATCTAAATCTTTGCTTCAATTTCCTACTCCGCTGATCTGAATTAAGAATGAAGGGGCAACGATCAGATCCAATGTCTTCCATGTGCACCACGGACGCCCTTAGATGCTCCATTAGCCAGCTGTTAGATACGAGGCATCTATCCAATCTTTCTCGAATTAAATTCTTGCCAAATTGCCAATTACACCAAGTAAATTTACAACCTTCAAACCCAACATCTCTCAATCAGCCTTCTTCCACAAATTGATGAAAATTAGCTATAAAACTTGCTGATTTAACTCTCCCTCCCTCCTTCTCATGATGAGACAAGATAGCATTGAAATTTTCTATTACCGCATACCACTCCCCAATTGATTCTAGCATACTTAGCACCTTTAAATATTGAGTGTTACACATTTAATTATTACTATGCAATTACTGTTAATCACTGTCATACTAAGTCTTGTTCTTAAGGTTGTCATACCAAGTAAAATGAATAAAGAACTCACCCGTGTCAATCACTATCACCTGAACACCTGATTGCCAAGCCAAATCCAAGCCACCCATTGTTCCTTAGGGATCAACACAAAAAAAAATTACCAAAACCCAATTTTTCACATTGTTTTTGAACGGACAAAGTGCTATTTTTTGTCTCACACAAGAACAATACTTCGGAAGAATGGGATCTTCGGATCCCTTGTATGTTGTGAACTACCAAGGTTTTTTCCAACCCTTGGCAGTTTCATATCATCATCTTCATGAAATTTGGTGCCATTTGTGGGTTGGCACCCTTCCCCATTTCAGCAAACACCATTTCATCTAGTCTCTTGTACTGCCATTCCTCCATCCTTTCTATTTCGTCTGTCCCTCTCTTGATACCCACCATATTCATTATAAGTGTTTCTCCCCCTCTTGCAAGATGCTTGAGTTTTGATTTTTTGTTGTTGCTGCTTATTGATTTATACGTTTTTTCCAAACCTTTGGAATAAATCACCTTAGTTACATCTATTGTGTTCTGCCTATCTTCTTAGTTCTGATCAATGCGTACAATTGAAAGTGCCTCTTTCTCACCTCCTATTTGATCTCCTGCATTTCATCTTTCTTCACCCTGGATATTAGTAAGGTTCACCATAGTTGTGCTTTTTCCTCCTGCCATTACCTCCCTGCCCTCCATTCCACCCAATCCATCAACTTGTTCACAATTATTCTTCTCTTCCACTGATAATGCTGCCATACTTCTAAGCAAATTAACTGGTGTAGGTCTTCGCATATGGTTTTTGTTGTAAAAAGTGTTGGACTTGCTGTTGGGATTCAAGTTCTCCTTTGTGGGTTCTATCTTCTTCTCCAGTTGTTCTGCTCTTAACCATTCCCCCCAACCTTCCTCCATAGCCTCTCCATTGGATGAATTTAATACTTCTTCACTACAGTTTCTTGATTCATGCCCCAGGTATCCACATAGTGAGCAGAGCATCTTATTCTTTGGTATTTCATCAGCTGCACTTCCATGACTTTTTTTATCTACCGTCATGGCAAAAACCCTTCCTTACTGCTGTGGCATAAATGGATTCTGCCTGTCCTTCTTAACTAGACAGTTCCTAGCCATGTGTCCTTGCTTACCATAGTTATAGCAAGCTCTCATTTCGGGTTGACATGGTCGATTCCCATGGTTAATACCACACTTATTACAAGCAAGTTCCGCTTGAGCTCGTTGGGTTTGTCTACCGTTATTAAAGCGAGATTGGAGATTTTAGTTCTGCAAGTTCCGATGTTGCGCCTGACCGTTTCCTTTAAAATTTCTTCCTTGCGGTGCTAAAATTCAATTGAAATTCCTCGAGGGAAAATCACGACTATTCGCTGGGGCTGTTGCCAGTCGCCTCGCAGCCAACTGCCTTTTGTTCACTAGCTCAGCAAAATTCCAAATCTCCATGGGTCCTACTGAGGCAAGTAGCTCCTCTTTAAGTCTTCCTTCATACTTGATGCATTTTCATTTCTCGATTTTCGCAAGGACCCCTTGACACACTTTGAAAAAATGACACAAATCTTCGAACTTTCCAGTGTACTTAGCTACAGTAATACCCCCTTGTCGTAGTTGCAGCAACTCCAGTTCATTAGTAGTGCAGGTTTATGGGGGAAAATACTTCTTATAAAATTACATCTTAAAGCTTTTCCACAAAATTTCAACACCTTCTTGATTCAGCAGTTGGTGCACTTCCTGCCACTAATACTGTGCATCTCCTTTTAGCATGTAAGTAGTAAACTCTACATGTTGCCCTTTTGGGACGTGTTGCACTTGCAAGACCATTTCTATATCTTGGAACCAGTCATCTGCCTTAGAGACACTAGTAGTTCTAGAGAATGAAGGTGGAATGACCTTGACGAAAGATGCTAAGACCATTGGTCTATCTCTATCGGGTGCACCATCCTCGTGCCCGTTTCCATTCTCATTCCCGTTACTATTTCCATTCTGCTATTCCAGGCATTTTATAACCCAATTCGTACCAGCAACATAATCATGCATAGCCGTAGCCATAGTGTTCATGGTTTTGAATAACACAGTTGGGTCTATAACAGACTCAATGTGTGGAAGATCACTCTCTGATGGTCATGCTTGTTAGCAGCCATGATGGTCCTATTAACACCAGATGATCAATATTGAAGTGATTAGTCTTAACATATTCAAGTATAGTGCTAATAATCCCACAATGAGTGCATGCATGCAATCATGTAGTTATATCACGTGGATATCCTAGGTAGCATAATTAAAGAAAAAGGCAAAGTATGCAGTAAAGCATAGTCAGTCCAATCCCCTGGCTCTACTAAGGATGAACTGTTCTGATACCAAATTGTAACGACCTAATTTTCAATATGTCGTGACAAATGCCAGTTGTCAGGTGTTACCATCTGGTTAAACCCTAAGACTCTAAACTATATATTATTTATATTAATATGAGCCTGTAGTGTGAGCTAAATGCACGAGTTTAAGCATGAGTTATATTGGATTATATCGGCATCTTCTATGATAGTTTGGCATATAACACATTTAGAAATAAAAGCAGAAAACACATATAGATATATCACATAGATAAGCTCAAAGGCCGAGTTTCATACAAAGGTTTTCATAGATTACATAATAGATTGATAATAGATAATATACATACAGACTCATATACTAAGCACCGAACTCCAGCTTCACACAAGCATCCCTAGACTGGAGTTAGGCTACTAATACAAAAGATCCTAATCCCTCATAAATTGTACTAAATGCGAGGGAAAATATCCTATACTATTATCTAGCTATGCTCCTCCGATGTGGTGAACTGCTATGGGCTAGAAGTCAGATCAATGATCATCATGTCCTCCCAAGATGGAGTAGTATCAGATTGTGTCTCATTGGAAGGAGTCAGCAAGAAGCCATCACACATGACCAGTATGACGTTCTCTCCATAAGAACTAAACTGAGCATCCATCGGCTCCAAGGGCTGATAATCTAGGCTCCACCAGTGTCAAAGGCTCAGGTGTGGGGTCAAACCAATCAGGATAGATAGAATGGGTGTCGAAAGGTGTCTCTAGTTCTGGCTCTGTCTGATAGAAGTGATGTGGTGAAAAAAGGGGATGAAGATCACCAGGGTGTAACTCAGATAATAGGAAGTCGTTCCGAAAGCATGTACATCCGCGTACTCAACTCGGCCCACAGGAAGGTGCTTCCCCATATGGGATCATCGTAGCGGGCTAGTAGATGATACTCAAAGAAGATGAATCCCGATCCCATCTGCGGTTTGGGAGAGAAAACGGGGTGAGAACCAAAGATTCCCAGTAAGGAGATAACGTAGAACAAAGAGGTTTTCATGCTAACCTAAGTTTTAATTGGGAACTAGGGGTCTTTCATACTAAGTTTTTATTTACAACAGTTGATAAAGGATATAAAGAAACAAAGAACAAATATATTGTAAAGCACAGATATCAATAAAAAAAACACACACACACATTCAATCACATAGAAATGTACAATCAAGTATGATGCATGCCTCATCCTAGTATAGGCCATGAACTCATGTGTCAATTTTCTACCCACTCCCGAAATTACCCGAACAAAAGTCCCGGATATGGTTTTCCAGCCGATACACAGTCTCACATAGAAGTCGTGCCGAAATAAAGGGCGCAATCTCACACAAAAGTTGCGCAATAAACAAAACCCAATCACAAAGTCAGAATGTTTCTTCGAATCGAAAAATAGCTCAATGGGCGTTAGGTATCACCGTCTCCATCGAGTAATTCTTAAGTGGGTGTCCTTACCTCACTGGCTAGGCGATCTCATCTCCGCACTACCAGGTGGCCAGCTCGCAATCTTGGGTCTTTTGCTTCTTTGGGGTACAGTGCAACGGTCTTTTGCTCTCCTCGCTCACCCGTACACTTCCATGGTATAACTCAAGAGTTTTTCTTCTCTTAGCTTCACAACCTCCAATACCATGTTACCCAAGCTTTCATGAAGTTTCATAAGTATTTTATATTCTTATTTAACCATGAAGCGACACTCTACTTTATTATCATTATATCTTTTCATAAGGACCATTTAACTCGTAGGACTTACTTATTAACCATTTTAGACCTTACTTCCCTAACTATCTGATGTGGATTTTATAAAACCACAAAATATCGGCAAGTACATCGAATCATATCAAGTAATATCACGGTGAGTGAGTTATCGTTCCCACGAGGATTAATGGACTAAGCAACAATGATCAAGTGATTATTCTAGTCAGGTATTTCAATTTCTCTTTAACCTAATTAATCACTAATTTAAGACAAGAGATTAAGCACATGCACAGATTCAAAACCACACAATTCTCCAGCCCTAACCCTAGATGATTTACTCCTCTTATCAAACAAGTTTTCAAAACTTAGAGAATCATGAGAATAAATTTCAAGCTTAATTCTAACCCACAACCTTCACAGGGTGATTTTAGAATTCAATTTAGATTCAAACTATTTTTCAATATGTTCAAATCTTTGTGATGAAGAATGAAACTTAATTATTAAGAAACATCAATGCATAAATCAAGAATAGAAAAGCAATAACATTAATCCATAAGGATCAACAGAGCTCCTAACCTTAATAGAGGAGATTAGTTGCTCATGCTGAGAAAAACCAAATTAGGGTTTAAAAAGTGTGCGGGAGTGACTGGATATGTTTCAAGGTTTCTAAAAATCCATCAAAATACCTCTAAAAACTAATTAATTCAAAACCTAAATCAAACTTAATTAAAACCAAATTAACTAATATTTTTTTCTTAATTAACTTCCATAAAGCAAAGATCTTCCAATCGAGGCCCCCTCTAGCAAATCTTCATTAATTCATGAGTTTGCACTCCCAGGAGACTTGGAGAAGCCCATGTATAACCTGGAATAGTTCACGTTTAACTTGGGTGAAGAAGAGGCTTGGATGTGGGAAGACTTGGTTGGACATGTAACATGGCATGAAGGAACGTTTAACATGTTGGGTATTGTGGAAAGCAAAAAAAAAAATATCTATACTTAAATTTATTATATTTGTGCCCCCAAAGCTAAATTTTTTTAAGTCCATTACTAAGCACAGAGATTGGATACTATACACCTGAAATATGTAATATCTTAAAAAATATATCTGGGTGCACCTGAGATAGGGGTGAACACGGATCGGATATGACCAAAATCTCGATCCGACTCGCACTAAAATCATCAGGTTGGATCAGATCCAATATCCGCTTTTTAAAGTTTGGATCCGATTTGGATATTTGTGATCGAATCGGATATTGGATATATCCGCAAAACATAAAAATATTTTTAAAAAATGTATTTTTATTAAAAAAATCAATAAAATCACTTTTTTCTACTCTTTTAAACATGTTTACTCCTAAAATGTTATTAAATATACTTTTTTAAAATAGCAAAATAAAATAATACAACATATATGATAATTATTAGTTGAAATAAAACATAAAAAGAATTTTTTTTTGCGAATCCGCGGATATGCAATCAAATCCGATCCATAAACATCCCTAACTCGAGATATGTTACATCTATGTAGATGTACATATGTACGTATTATGCACGCGAGATAAAGCCAAAATGAAATTAAGCACAAAATTACAAACTTCTTAATTTAAAATTTAGATGTATATAATTAAAATTAACAATTTAAACTTGTATTATTATATTTATATTTTAAAAAAAATTAAAAATTAATTAGGCAATACCTCTAATTGACCATACAAGTATAATAATATAAGTACATTTATTTGTATTGAATTAAATAAAGTTATTAATTTGAATTATATCTATCTAAATTTTAAAGTTAATAATTTTATAATTTTAAATTGCTTGAATAAAATTATATGAAATAAAATGAATATGTTTATCTCAAGTACACTGGGTGAACTTTTTATTTTTATTTTTTTTGGTTTTATCTCGGGTATGTTTTCTCAAGGTGTTACACATTTTGAATGCACAGTACCTAATTTTTGTGTTTATTTATATTTTATTATTTGTACTCGAAAAATGTAATAATAGTGTAAAAACATAAATATCTCAATAAATAATGTATTTAAATAATTTAAAAATAAATAATATTAATATTGTCAAAGTATATATACTCGTTAATATTTTAATTAACTATTTATTTTGTTTAAAAAATTAAATCTATAAATCTCACAATGGTTATGAGATTTAAAATTATACTTTAACAGTATCATAAATTCATGTCTCATTGTTGACATTATAGTTGACCTGTTTAATGAAGCAAAGTTAAGGTTTTATTATAGTGCATAATTTTTTATGTGGGAATAATCTCTTTATCACATATATAATATATAATAGGACACAACTCTTGTTTTCGAGTGGTTGGTTCATTCGTTTGGATTTAATCAATCACAACAATAAAAATTATTTTTACTGATAAATTTTTAATCGTAATTACATAATACCATTATATATTTTATTTAATTTATGTTTTTGCGATAATTATAAATTTGTCGTTATTACTATATGTTATAATGACAATTATATAATTAATGTTAAAATTTTTTAGCGACAGAATATAA
Organism: Arachis hypogaea; assembly: GCF_003086295.3. Classification (NCBI taxonomy): domain Eukaryota; kingdom Viridiplantae; phylum Streptophyta; class Magnoliopsida; order Fabales; family Fabaceae; genus Arachis; species Arachis hypogaea. The sequence goes on from NC_092050.1 coordinate 14,684,162, forward strand.
GACGGTTAATGTCTAATTGTCGAAAAATATATTAACGGCTATTTTATTGTCACTAAAAATAAAATAAGTTACCTTAAAAAAATAAATTTTCTAGTAATACAATTGTCAAGAATTTAAATCTCTCAAGAGATTAGTTTAACCTACTAAAATGAAAGATATTGTAAGAATATATATATATATATATATAAAGATACAACTTAACATACCTAATTTAGGCAATATTTATAATAGCAAACCATAATATATATCCATTATTTCAAGATTAAACAATTGAAAAACAAACATTAAATTGAATTGAACCAATAGGCTAGTAACATAAACCCAGGATCAATACAAATAATATAAAAGATCATCACATTGATATTAACTTTATTTAGAATATAGTCATATAAATTTATAACAGATCAATGCATTTATATTATTATTATCGCCAAAATATTCCATTAGAAGAATCCTCCGAAGCCATTGTTAAATGGATTATTGTGGTATGAAAAACCAAAAAAGCCTCCACCATTGTTATGGTTAGAATTTGAATGGTAAAGATAATTTTTAGTGTCGTTGCCGCCGCTACTTCTCCCAACACCATTTCTATTACTTGCATCATAGAGAAATAGACCATTATATTCTTGTTGGTGTTGGTATGATGGATACCAAACAGGGACATTCTGGTTACCAAATCCTCTCGTAGCGTCAAAAGGGTTGACACCGGTAGCAAAGGCTATGTTGAAAAGTACTCATACTTCCATGAGTAAGGTATGGGCCAATAACTCCAGGATTAACTTGAACCATGGTTAGATCTATTTGAAAAACAATTAAAACAAGTTACATTGAAAAATTGAACATTTATTATTAAGATAAAGAGGAGTTCTAGGAGGCCAGCACTTTTGTTAAATTCTGGCCAGCACTTAACCATCAAAAGAAAATTGAATGATTCTACACCATTAGATGTAATCTCACACCATTAAAAATATCATTGATGGCTAATTGATGTTTAAAAACTACAAAATCTGCTAGCCTCCTAGACTTTCTATAAGATAAAATTGACCAACAAGATTAACTTTGTTTAATAATAAAATTTATCAAATTTGTTAAATAATATACGAATTTATATATTCTTGTACCTTAATTTAACAATGGATTTTGCTTAATTGTAGAATCTACAAATGCAAAATAGAAAGATAAAATTTTGATATTTTAACTAACAATTTAAGGTTTTAAAGGATTTTATATAGATCTCTTTAGTGTATGACACTCGATTATGTCCTTTATCTATACAAAAAATAAAAAGTTATTATAACTCTAAAAGTTAAAATTTTAATAAAAAATATAAGAGATCTATACTATATGATCCATACCTATTATTTCATAGCTAAAAAAAATTCTTATTATAACTCCAAAATTTAAATTTTGAGCAAAAAACATGAGATCTTTACGAATATGATGCAAGTATCTATTTCCTTTTCAAAATAATAGTTGAAACCAAAATCAAATCATTCAAAATATCCAAAGTTAATATAACATTAATTAAGAAAGAAAAAGAAAGCTTACCACCGTGATAAAATATAGGTGCCACACTCTCAGCTGCTGTCATAACTGCTGCCTGATTTGCAATAATCTTGAGTGAAATTTGATTTTTCAAAGTCTGCTGGAGAAATGAAAAATTTTTTTTCAACTCTTTATTTTTTCACAACTTTGTCCAATCGTATCCCACCAATTGTTGGTGCTGTTGTCATTTTTAATTTTCTTTAAAACATTAGAAAGAGTTTCAGCTCGTTCTTTCTTAGCATTTAATCGATCCACAAGTGAATCGTTCTTTTTAACGAGATTCTGCATGTCCATCCTAGACATTTCCTCCATGATGTAACCAAGGAACTGATTACTACCTTGAGGTTGTTGTTCGTTTGAGAGAGCCATTTTTATTGTCTTTAATGAAGAATCGCCATAGCAATAGGCTTTTCCACTTGAAGAATATATGATCAAATCAACAACAGCATCACATAAAGATTTTTATTTCATTTGCCTTTTTCAGTAAGCCGTCTTTTCTCTTTGTAAAAGCGATTTGAAAATTTTTCTTATTCTCAATCCTCTTTATATCTCTCTTTTGTCTCCCTTTAGTTTTCTTGATCATTTCACCACCATTCTCCATTTTCAAAACTAGAGATTAGTAGTAACTTAGTGTATGTGACGTGAGTAGTATATAGTATTGTGTAATGATAAAGACTAATGTGTTTCATTATGTTTATATAGACTAATAAATATTTAGGATATTTAATTTTTATTTTATATTTTGCATTATTTATTTCTCTCAGATAATTTATTATTGTTTGATCTTTGACTTTCTAATAAGAACTACTCACACAGATATCAGATACAAATATATGGTGATAAAATCAGAGATTAAAAAGTCTATAATATAAAATTTAAGTGAGAAATATTCTTTTAAAAAATATATTAACATTTCTATATCATCAATCTTTCTCTTAAATCGTGAAAAAAGGAAATAGATTCTCTCAATTTTTTTTAATTATTTAATACAGTGTAATTTGTCATTTTACACTTTTTAAGTAGAATAAAAAAAATATGTGAAAAAAAATATTAAATAATAAAAATTAAATGATATTTTACTAAACAATTAAAGAAAAAATTTGAGAGAATCCACTCTAAAAGAAGAGTATATTTAATTAGTTTTTTTTTTTTTTATTTTGCCAAGAACATAAGAGAAAGTGAGATTTCTTTGCAAGACCGAAATAATACAATTAGGTAAGCAATAAAATTCAATCTTTATTCAACCAACAAAATCTAAAATCCATTTAAATAAATGTAAGAAATATATCTTTAGATTTAGTGTCTCGTATTTTCTCTCTCTTACATTTAAAATACAAAACCAATATCTCTAAAATTAAATATATTTAAATTTAAAACAAAACATAATCCAAACAAGAGTAAAATACTATTTTACTTTCTAATGTATGGGTTAAGACCAAATTTTATCCCTAACGTTCTATTTTTATCCCCAAACATTTTATTTTAGTCTTTTGGTCAAAATTAAAATTTTTTCTTCCAAGAATACCCTTTTCACCTCTATTTTTAGCTCTTTTTTTTCTTATAGTTTTGTCATTTTCACTCATAGATCACTATAATAGCTACTATGAACAATTATGATTTTTGTCGTTATTTAGAAGAAAATTCTAATGAAAGAAAGGATATTTTTTAAAGGAAAATTGATTATTTTGACCAGATGATTAAAAGAGGACGAAATAAAACAGTTGAGATAAAAAAAATAGAATGTTTCAAACATAAAGACAAAATTAAGACTTTACCCTAACTATCAAATGTCACGCTTCCGGCTGCGCCACTCTGATAGCTCGGGTATTACGACGACTTTTAAAATATTTAATACTAAAGTATGAGCCTGTTTAAAATTTAAAACCGAATATTCAGAATACCTATCCATACGTTACAGTACAGATTACACTACTTATATATATACATACATACATACATCATACCAAAATACAAACCTTCACATAACAAAACTCCTATCCCTCTTGCAAAAGTTATAATATTAATGGCGAGGGAAGAGTAATAATAACTAAACTAAAACATCTTCTATTGCATAAGCTAAACACAACTACTCTTCATAAGATTCTTCGTCCGTTTCCTGAAAAGAGAAGTCTGTAGGGGGGTGAGAACCTACCCACATGGTCTCACCACAGATTTTCAGAATTTGTTATAAGAAGATATTTAATAGGTAAACTGTTTTTCAAACTCAGTGATTAAGTATCCGAAAATCCAAAACACAATTTTTCCTATAAAAGAAAATTAAAAGTTCCCTAACAGTATGAATGATCAATCTGTTCCAAACATAGGTTCATTAAGTCTATGCTGAACCAGCTTGATTTTTCATACTTTACTAATAACTCAATCAGAAACCAATAACAGTCTTCAACTCAGCGACTCAAACAATTCCACAACCAAATCATCATCTCATCATCATTATCCAAACTCAAAGGTACCACAACAGAAACAAACACAGGCAAAACATACAAGAAAAACACATGTATAGATTGTAGTTACAACAAATAGCTCAGATAGCAGTTAATAACAGTTAAGCAATTAGGCAGACCCAAACAAATTCAAACTCAAGCAAAGCATACAAGTGCACATGATGAATGTCTATTCTATGACTGTTGATATCAACTGTCGGTTACGTAGCCATCCCGACATGTTCTCAAGCTCAAATATATACCATGGGAAAAATCCCTAGGCTGACATGGGGAGAAGAGACAACACCCCAAACTGACATGAGGGAGATAACACCCTCAAGCTCAATATATTCAATCATTTCTCATAATTATTAGTTTCATTTCCGATACTAATTCATATCTCATTTTCACATTCATCCTCATTGTCATTCAATTATTCAAAAATCATACTCAAAAATCAATCTTCACTCTCATACTCATTCTCATCATACCACTTGTTAGTTTCTTCAATAATTCAGATTCAAAATATAATTCATTCTTTTCTAAATAAATCAAGCACAAAACGTAAATTTTTTCTTCATAATTCCCAAAAATCAAATTGTAAAATCCTTGCAAATCTAAATCTTTCTAGATAACCATGTTTAAACAAAGTCTCCAATTTTTATAAAAATTTGGACAGCATCTCCTCTAAAATTCGAACTATGCCACCCTTGCAGGCCAGGTCCCATCAAAACCCCATTTTTCAACCCATTCTCAACTAGTTTTCAATATCAAATCCTTTTCAAAATCAAACCAAATTCCAACATTAAACATCTTCTAGTAATTCAAGGAAAATCAATTCAATAACGACCAACTTAACAAACCGAAATAGCAAATCAAAATAACTAGCTTCCTCAATAATTCAGTAAACCAGTCAAATAAATAATCACAACCATCCAAATAGGTCAATTCAATTCATAAAAATCATGTAATTATAAAAATATATTTTTCATACTATTATCGACTTATAACAACTCTTAAAAGTAAAATGAATTTAAGAAAACACCCCTACCTCGACACGTTCAAACCACAATCCAATTGCCTCATGAAATTCCTTTCCTCTCAACCCGAAATCAATGGCAACTGAAACCTCAGCTCTGCTTGCTTCCTCAAAAGCAGAACAGCCTCAAACATGACGTGTGACCTCGGTTTCTAATTCCTAAAACATCAATATCGTGGAAACCTCAAAACACATAACAGAAAACCAAAGGCGATGATTTTGGGATAGAGACACTTACTGGAATAAAAGAACGACGCGCCAGCCACCCGAAACTTAACCGGTAGCAGCTCCGATAGCGGCCAGGAGCTTCAGTGGCTCAGCAACAACCTTAATTTTTGACATGCAAACCCATAAAATTAACTACAACATATATACATCAAAATCCTTAACCACAGATAGCTAGAATGATTACAGAAAGAGCTTCAAAGCGCGGGCAACTCACTGTAAAAAGAAGAAGGATAGAAGTGGAGCGGCGGCTCCAATGGCGACCTCTGGCAGCGGCGACGGAGACAGCTTTACAGACGGCGACGTGGTTTGGCGATGGGCAAACCGGCGGTGACAGATCTGACGTGCGTTTCCTCTCTCTGTGGCTGAGCTACCTTGCGGTTCTGTTTCCTCCCTCGCGTGTCCTTCTCTTGTGACGGAACAGTGGCAGCGACGGCATGGAGCACGGCACGGCGGTGGTGATGAGGCGTGGTGAAAACCAGCGACGACAGTAACGACGTGGCTGACGGCGATGGCTTCACAGACGGCGATGGCTTCACGGACGGTGACGCGACTGACGGCACGACTCCCTCTCATCGCGGATCTGGCGGCGGCAGCAGCGCGTTCCTCCCTCATCCTCGGATCTCCTTTCTTCTCTCTCCCCTTTCTCCCTCTTCGTGCTTCCCCTCTTCCCCTTTCTTTCTTTTATTTCTTTTCCAATTGCTGTTAGGTTTCTTTTTGTGTGTATTGAGTGTGAGTGTGTGACTGTGGATGAGTGAGTGAGGGGTGTGGCTACTGTTTGTGTGTTAGAGGGTTAGGATAGAAAATTAGGTTTAAGCAAAATTAGGATTAGGTTAGGGTTTAGTGTTTTGGAAGTGTAAATTAAGGTTTTGTTTAGAGTAAAATTATTAATAAAGTAATAAAGTAAAGTAATAATTTAAAACCAAGTTAAATATAAAGTAATTATCTTTGAAATACCATTGAATTATTAACTTGAAATCTATCTTCGAATAAATACTAATTCAATGAAAATTGATGATAATTAAATTAATTCTCCTTTATTTATAAAATAAGGTTAAAAATCTAAATATTTAAGAGTAAGATATATAAAATATTCACTATTTATTTATTTTCTTTTATAAGAACTCTAAATAATAAATAAGAATTTACTCAACTTATGTATAAAAATTTATAAAAATATAATCTTAAATAAATATAATAGATCATAAATAATTAATTAATAACTTTTCAAAATTAGGGGTCTTACAATAACCATTGTAAAATGGATTATTGTGGTATGGAAAACCAAAAAAGCCTCCACCATTGTTATGGTTAGAATTTGAATGGTAAAGATAATTTCCAGTGTCGTCGCCATCGCTGCTTCTCCTAACACCATTCCTGTTACTTGCATAATAGAGAAATAGATCATTATAAATATAAACTTTTTACGGCTATTAAAGTGGTCTTTATTGGCAATTATATAATTATTGTTAAAATTTTTTAGCGACAGAATATAAGACTGTTAATGTCTAATTGCCGATAAATATATTAACGACTATTTTTTTGTTTCAAAAAAATAAAATAAATTACCAAAAAAAATAATTTTTCGAGTAGTACAAGTGTCAGGAATTTAAATCTCTCAAGAGATTAGTTTTTAACCTATTAAAATGAAAGATATTGTAAGAATATATATATATATATAAAAGATACAACTTAACATATCTAATTTAGGACAATATTTATAATAGCAAACCATAATATATATCTATTTTTTCAAGGTTCAACAATTGGAAAACAAACATTGAATTGAATGGAACCAATAGGCTAGTAACATAAACCCATAATCAATACAAATAATATAAAAAATCATCACATTGATAGTAAATTTATTTAAAACGTAGTCATATAAAGTTATTATTTATATTGTTATTATCGCCAAAATATTCCATTAAAAGCATCCTCCGAGGCCATAACCATTGTAAAATGGATTATTGTGGTATGGAAAACCAAAAAAGCCTCCACCATTATTATAGTTAGAATTTGAATGGTAAAGATAATTTCCAATGTTGTCACCATCGCTGCTTCTTCCAACACCATTCCTGTTACTTGTATCATAGAGAAATAAATCATTATATCCTTGTTGGCAGGGACGGACCCAAGAACAACAATAAGGGGGCACTTGCCCCCACTGTGTTTTTAATTTTTTTTTAAAATAATATAATTATATATAATGTATCCCCACTTTAAATTTTAAATGACCCCATTATAAATAAATTAAACTCAATTAGTTAAAGTTTTAAATTTATTTTTTTATTTTTTTTTATTTTAATTATTATTTAACCTAATCAAATTTAGTTCTTATGCCAATTACTTCTTTATTCTCTTAAACTCTCTTATTATTTTTATATTTTCAACCTTCTTTTTCTATTCCTTATCTAGTGGTCATCTTCTCTTCATCAAAAAGTACATTTTAAATTTTCTATTTTTTTATATAACTCTTTATGACTTTATGTATTTTTCAATTTCATTGTTTCTCTTTTTGATATTTTCAATTACAAATTTTAATTCAAACAATTATAGTTTAGGTATTAATCTAATATTTTATTTTCTTCATGACTTTATATATTTTATTTTATTCTCGATTTATTCATCTTAATTACTTATTTTTTATCTTTTATTCTATTACATGTACCTATGTTGCATATAAAATTTTAAAATGAATTGATTAATTTACCAATTTAGAATATATTTTTTATTTTTAGAAATAATAATAAAAAAATATTTTAATTACAATACATAATTAAATAGATGCATAAAATCTTTCATCTAACATTATATCAAAATTAAATTAAAAAATATAACAAATTTAATTATTTTAAAAAGAAAGAAAAAAATTATAAATTATGCTTCTATTATTTTATATAAACATACTTTTCATATACAGATTTAATTTTTCTAGTATTTATATATAATTCTAGTTTTAAATTATAAATACTAGTGTATTATTAGGTGCTACTGTGCCAATTGATTTAGTCTTTTATTATTAAATGTGTATAAAAAAATTAATTAGAAAAATAAGTTATCTATAATTTAATTAAAATATTTTAAGTTCCAGTTTTAGAAATAAAAAATATTTTTCTATAAATTATTTATAATGAATAATATTTTAAGAATGAAAGTGTTCACTAACTTTTTTTAATTTTTATATCTCCATATAATTAATAATATTTAATAAAATTTATTTTAGTATATATATTTTTACCCTCATTCCTAAAGTTTTCTAGATCCGTCACTGCTTGTTGGTGTTGGTATGATGGATACCAAACATGGCCATTTTGGTTACCAAATCCTCTCGTAGCATCAAAAGGGTTGACACCGGTAGCAAAGGCTATGTTGGAAAAAGTACTCATACTTCCATGAGTAGTGTATGGTCCAATAACTCCAGAATTAACTTGAACCAAGGTTTGATCTATTTGAAAAATAATTAAAACAAGTCACATTGAAAAATTGAACATTTATTATTAAGATAAAATTGGCCAACAAGATTAACTTTGTTTAATAATAAAATTTATCAAATTTGTTACATAATATACGAATTCATTTATTCTTATACCTTTATTTAACAATGGATTTTGCTTAATTGTAGAATCTACAAATACAGATTTTTTTTAATAGAAAGATAAAATTTTAATATTTTAACTAACAATTTAAGATTTTTAAGGATTTTATATAGATTTCTTTAGTATATGATACTCGATTATGCCCTTTACCTATACAAAAAAAAAAGTTATTATAACTCTAAAAGTTAAAATTTTAATTAAAAAATATAAGAGATCTCTACTATATGATCCATACCTATTATTTCCTAGCTAAAGGAAAAATTTGTGTAAAATGGTATATGGAGATTTTGGAAAAAATAATAATTCTTGTTATCACTCCAAAATTTAAATTTTGAGCAAAAAGTATGAGATCTTTATATGTACGATGCAAGTATCTATTTCCAGTTTTTTTTTTCAAAATGATAGTTGAAACCAAAATCAAATCATTCAAAATATCCAAAGTTAATATAACATTAATTAAGAAAGACAAAGAAAGCTTACAACCGTGATAAAATGTAGGTGCCACACTCTCAACTGCAGTCGTAACTGCAGCCTAATTTGCAACAATCTTGAGTGAAATTTGATTTTTTAAAGTCTGCTGGAGAACTATAAGAATTGTTTCCATCTCTTTATTTTTTTCACAATTTTGACCAATCATATCCCACCAATTAGTGGTGCTGTTATCATTTTTAATTGTCTTTAAAACGTTAGAAAGAGTTTCAGCTCATTCTTTCTCAGCATTTAATCGATTCACAAGTGAATTGTTCTTTTTAACAAGATTCTGCATGTCCATCCTAGACATTTCCTCCATGATGTAACCAAGGAACTGATTACTATCTTGAGGTTGTTGTTCGTTTGAGAGAGCCATTTTTATTGTCTTTAACGAAGAATCGCCATAGCAATAGGCTTTTCCACTTGAAGAATATATGATCAAATCAACACCAGCATCACATAAATATTTTATTTCATTTGCCTTTTTCAGTAAGCCATCTTTTCTCTTTGTAAAAGCGATTTGACAATTTTTCTTATTCTCAATCCTCTTTATATCTCTCTTTTGTCTTCCTTTAATTTTCTTGATCATTTCACCACCATTCTCCATTTTCAAAACTATAGATTATTAGCAACTTAGTGTATGTGATGTGAGTAGTATAGAGTATTGTGTAATGATGAAGACTAATGTGTTTCATTATGTTTATATAGACTAATAAATATTTAGGATATTTAATTTCTATTTTACTTTTTGCATTATTTGCTTCTCTCAAATAATTTATTATTGTTTGATCTTTGACTTTCTAATAAGAAATACTCACACAGATATTAGATACAAATATATGGTGATAAAATCAGAGATTAAAAAGTCTATAATATAAAATTTAAGTGAGAAATATTCTTTTAAAAAATATATTAGCATTTCTATATCTTCGATCTTTTTCTTAAATCGAGAAAAAAAAGGAAATAGATTCTCTCAACTTTTTTTTAATTATTTAATAAAGTGTAATTTGTCATCTTACACTTCTTAAGTGGAATATAAAAAATATGTGAGAAAAAATATTAAATAATATTTTACTAAATAATTAAAAAAAAAAATTTGAGAGAACCACTCTAAAAGAGGAGTATATTTAATTAGTTATTTTTTTTATTTTGCCAAGAATATAAGAGAAAGTGAGATTTCTTTGCAAGACCGAAATAATGCAATTAGGTAAGCAATAAAATTCAATCTTTATTCAACGAACAAAATTTAAAATCTATTTAAATAAATGTAAGAAATATATCTTTAGATTTAGTGTCTCGTATTTTCTTTCTCTTACATTTAAAATACAAAACCAATATCTCTAAAAATAAATGTATTTAAATTTAAAACAAAACATAATCCAAACAAGAGTAAAATACTATTTTACTTTCTAATGTATGGGTTAAGACCAAATTTTATTCCTAACGTTCTATTTTTATCTCCAAACATTTTATTTTGTCTTATTTTAGTCTTTGGGTCAAAATTAAAATTTTTTCTTCCAAGAATACCCTTTTCACCTCTATTTTTCGCTCTTTTTTTTTTCTTATAGTTTTGTCATTTTCACTCATAGATCACTATAATAGCTAATATAAAAAATTATGATTTTTGTCATTATTTAGAAGAAAATTCTAATGAAAGAAAGGATATTTTTGAAAGGAAAATTGATTATTTTGATCAGATGATTAAAAGAGGACGAAATAAAATAGGTGAGATAAAAAAATAGAATGTTTCAAACATAAAGACAAAATTAAAACTTCACACAAATTTTAGCAACGAAATCAATACTTAACTCTTTAAACAAAAATAACAAACCCTAAATTCAAAAATATAAATATTAAATCCTAAAACTTAACAATCAAAATTTTTAAATTAGAAAACACAATTTGAATAAAAATAATAAATCTTAAATTCTAAACTCTAAACACTAATTATTAAATCATAAACCCAAAATTCTAAACCTAAATCATATATCCTATATTCTTTTTATTCTAATATTTTACTTTTTAATATTGTGTGGTTGAACAACAACAACAACGACAATAATAATGATGATGATGATGATTTCTAATTATTAACTCTACCCACTGTAATTAGTTGACCCATTTAATGAAATAAAGTTAAGACTTCATTATAGCGCATAATTTCTTATGTAGGAACAATCTCTTTATCACATACATATAATATATAATAGAACACAACTTTTGTTTACGAGTTGTTGGTTCATTCGTTTGGATTTAATCAATTACTACAATAAAAATCATTTTTACTGATAAATTTTTAGTGGCAATTACATAATACCACTATATATTTTATTTAATTTATATTTTTACGACAATTATAAATTTGTCATTATTACTATATGTTATAATGATAATTATAAGCTTTTTACGGCTATTAAAGTGGTTTTTAATGGCAATTATATAATTATTGTTAAAAAATTTTAGCGACAGAATATAAGACAACTATTGTCTGATTAGCGATAAATATATTAACGATTATTTTATTGTTGCTAAAAATAAAATAAATTACCACAAAAAAATAATTTTTAGTAGTACAAGTGTCAGGAATTTAAATCTTTCAAGAGATTAGTTTTTATCCTATTAAAATGAAAGATATTGTAAGAATATATATATAAAAAAGATACAACTTAACATATCTAATTTAGGACAATATTTATAATAGAAAACTATAATATATATCTATTTTTTCAAGGTTCAACAATTGAAAAACAAACATTGAATTGAATTGAACCAATAGGCTAGTAACATAAACTCATGATCAATACAAATAATATAAAAAAATCATCACATTGATAGTAACTTTATTTAGAACATAGTCATACAAAATTTATAACAGATCAATGCATTTATATTATTATTATCGCCAAAAAATTCCATTAGAAGAATCCTTTGCGGCCATAACCATTGTTAAATGGATTATTGTGGTATGAAAAACCAAAAAAGCCTCCACCATTGTTATGGTTAGAATTTGAATGGTAAAGATAATTTCCAGTGTCGTCGCCGCCGTTGCTTCTCCCAACACCATTCCTGTTACTTGCATCATAGAGAAATAGATCATTATATCCTTGTTGGTGTTGGTATGATGGATACTAAACAGGGCCATTCTGGTTACCAAATCCTCTCGTAGCGTCAAAAGGGTTGACACTGGTAACAAAGGCTATGCTGGAAAAAGTACTCATACTTCCATGAGTAGGGTATATATGGTCCAATAACTCCAGGATTAACTTGAACCATGGTTTGATCTATTTGAAAAACAATCAAAACAAGTCACATTGAAAAATTGAACATTTATTATTAAGATAAAATTGGCCAAAAAATTAACTTTGTTTAATAATAAAATTTATCAAATTTGCTTAATTGTAGAATCTACAAATGCATATTTTTTTAATAAAAAGATAAAATTTTGATATTTTAACTAATAATTTAAGGTTTTAAAGGATTTATATAGATCTTTTTAGTGTATGACACTCAATTATGTCCTTTATCTATCCAAAAAATAAAAAATTATTATAACTCTAAAGGTTAAAATTTTAATAAAAAATATAAGAGATCACTACTATATGATCCATACCTATTATTTAACAGCTAAAAGAAAATTTTGTGTAAAATGGTATATGGAGATTTTGGGAAAAAAAATAATTCTTGTTATCACTCCAAAATTTAAATTTTGAGCAAAAAACATGAGATCTTTACATATACGATGCAAGTATCTATTTCCAGTTTGTTTTTAAAAAGTGATAGTTGAAACCGAAATCAAATCATTCAAAATATCCAAAGTTAATATAACGTTAATTAAGAAAGACAAAGAAAGCTTACTACCGTGATAAAATGTAGGTGCCACACTCTCAGCTGCAGTCGTAACTGCAGCCTGATTTGCAACAATCTTGAGTGAAATTTGATTTTTCAAAGTTTGCTGGAGAACTACAAGAATTTTTTTTATATCTTTATTTTTTTCACAACTTTGACCAATCGTATCCTACCAATTAGTGATACTGTTGTCATTTTTAATTGTCTTTAAAACGTTAGAAAGAGTTTCAACTCGTTCTTTCTCAGCATTTAATCGATCCACAAGTGAATTGTTCTTTTTAACGAGATTCTACATGTCCATCCTATACATTTTTTCCATGATGTAACCAAGGAACTGATTACTACCTTGAGGTTGTTGTTTGTTTGAGAGAGTCATTTTTATTGTTTTTAACGAAGAATCGCCATAGTAATAGACTTTTCCACTTGAAGAATATATGATCAAATCAACACCAGCATCACATAAAGATTTTATTTCATTCGCCTTTTTCAGTAAGCCGTCTTTTCTCTTTGTTAAAGCAATTTGACAATTTTTCTTATACTCAATCCTCTTTATCTCTCTCTTTTGTCTCCCTTTAGTTTTCTTGATCATTTCACCACCATTCTCCATTTTTAAAACAAGAGATTATTAGTAACTTAGTGTATGTGATGTGAGTAGTATAGAGTATTGTGTAATAATGAAGATTAATGTGTTTCATTATGTTTATATAGACTAATAAATATTTAGGATATTTAATTTCTATTTTAATTTTTGTATTATTTGTTTCTCTCAGATAATTTATTATTGTTTGATCTTTGACTTTCTAATAAGAACTACTCACACAGATATCAGATACAAATATATGGTAATAAAATCAGAGATTAAAAAGTTTATAATATAAAATTTAAGTGAGAAATATTCTTTTGAAAAATGTATTAACATTTTTATATCTTCAATCTTTCTCTTATATAGAGAAAAAAAAAGAAAAATAGATTCTCTCAACTTTTTTTTAAATGTTTAATAAAGTGTAATTTGTCATCTTACACTTTTTAAGTGGAATCAAGAAAAAATATGTGAAAAAAATATTAAATGATAAAAATTAAATAATATTTTACTAAACAATTAAGGAAAAAATTTGAGAGAATCCACTCTAAAAGAGGAGTATATTTAATTAGTTATTTTTTTATTTTTTATTTTGCCAAGAATATAGAAGAAAGTGAGATTTCTTTGCAAGACCAAAATAATACAATTAGGTAAGCAATAAAATTCAATCTTTATTCAATCAACAAAATTTAAAATCCATTTAAATAAATGTAAAAAATATATATTTAGATTTAGTGTCTCATATTTTCTCTTTCTTACATTTAAAATACAAAACCAATCTCTCTAAAACTAAATGTATTTAAATTTAAAACAAAATATAATCCAAACAAGAGTAAAATACTGTTTTACTTTCTAATGTATAAGTTAAGACCGAATTTTATCCCTAACGTTCTATTTTTTATCTCCAAACATTTTATTTTATCTTATTTTAGTCTTCTAGTTAAAATTAAAATTTTTTCTTCCATGAATATCATTTTCACCTCTATTTTTAGCTTTTTTTTTCTTATAGTTCTGTCATTTTTGCTCATACATCACTGTAATAGCTACTATGAATAATTATGATTTTTTTCGTTAATTAAAAAAAAATCATAATGAAAGAAAGGATATTTTTGAAAGGAAAAATTTTAATTTTGACCAAAGGATTAAAAGAGGACGAAATAAAACAGTTGAGATAAAAAAAAATAGAACATTTCAAACATAAGGACAAAATTAAGACTTAACACAAACATTAGCGACTAAATTAATACTTTACTCTTTAAACAAAAATAACAAACCCTAAATTCCAAAATATAAATATTAATCCTAAAACTTAACAATCGAAATATTTAAATTAAAAAGCACAATTTGAATAAAAACAACAAATCTTAAATTCTAAACTCTAAACACTAAACATTAAATCATAAACCCGAAATTCTAAACCTAAATTCTATATCCTATATTCTTTTTATTCTAACATTTTACTTTTTAATATTGTGTGGTTGAACAACAACAATGACAACGACAATAATAATAATGATGATGATGATGAAGATGATATGAAATATTAATTAACAATACAATTCATATCGTTAATTTTAAGTGATTTGGTGAGTGAACAAGATTTTAGGAATGAAGATCAAATTTAATTTGAGTTGGAGGTTACTTCCACAAAAATTAGAAAGTGGATTTTGATAAACCTGTATTTTATGATGATTTTTGGGTTGAAATAAGTGTATTTTATCAACTTATCTTGCACTTAGTTATTGAAAATGCATAGTTTTGTGAATTTCTTTTAATTGTGTTTAATGGTGAAACATATGCTTTTTATGCTTAAAAATTGCTAAATTTAATTCATTGCCATCTCATTCGATGCCTTGATATGTTTGTTTGAGTGATTGAATGTTTACAAGGCAGGAATGACTTGAAAAAATGAAGAAAAAACATGCAAAAATGGAGAATTCATGAAAAAATAAATATTGGAGAATTTCATGGTTGTTGCATATGCATGGGTCATGCATACGCATCATTCACAATTCGTGCGTACGCATGGTAGATGTGTACGCATGACCCTAATCTCATGCCTCACTTAAAATGGCACGTGACTTGCGATTTCTGGCCCAATCTAATTCATTTCTAAAGCATTTGAAGGCAAGACTCAAGGAGGATCAACCAAGTAGAAAGTAGTGTAGGAAGTAGTGCAGAACCATATTTTAGGGTAGAATTCTAGAGAAAGAAGCTCCAACATCTCTCTAGAATTTAGTGTTTTTAGTTTAGTTTCTTCTTAGATTTAGGTTTTAATTTTTGTTTTAGTGTAGTTTTCTTTACAATTCCTTGTTCTAGTATTTTAATAGACTTAGTTTCTCTTATTAATTTTTTATGTTTATTGTTGCTTGATTGAGTTGTTATTATTATTTTCTTACAATTGGTAGTCATAGATTTTATTATTCCTGCAATTTATGATGTTTTACTTTTATGCATTCCAAGTGTTTGTTAAAATGCCTTCTTTAATTTTAGAGTATAATTTTGCATTCTTGGCTTGGAATTGATAACTTAGGTGACCTTGAGTCATTGATGTCCAATATTGATTGGTGATTTAAGGTTATTAGTTGGTTTTATTTTCACTAACGCTAGTCTTTCAGTAAGTCTAATTAGTGAGTTGCCTAGTACTTGTGGATTAAGATCAATTATGCCTATTTGACTTTCTCCCGATGTTTGGGGATGACAAAGTGGGATCAACTCTTCTTAATTGTTATGTTTGTGGTCAATGACTTGAATAGTAACCCTTGACTCTTAATCCTTGCCAAGATGCCTTTTTATCATTTGAATTCGTTATTTGCTTTTCAATTTTTGTCATTTAATTTCTTGCCTTTTGCCATCAAAACCCCTTTTCTCATAACTAATGATACGCACACCTTACTGCAATTCCTTTGAGAGACGATTCAGGATTTAAAACTCTCGACTTTTATTAATTTGTATTGTGACAATCTTTTAAACTATGACACGGGTCATTTGTTGGTTTGAAACTATACTATCGACGAAGCAATTCTTTTGAGAAAATTTTGAACCGACGTTTGGCCCGCGTTAGATTTATAAAAATAAAAAATAGTATGTACACACTAAAAATAAACCAATATGTATTTGTATATAAATATGTGTTATTTAATTTACTTTTTAATGTGTATTTTGTACTTTAATATATATTATATACAGATAACAATACAATTCATATCGTTAATTTTAAGTGATTTGGTGAGTGAACAAGATTTTAGGAATGAAGATCAAATTTAATTTGAGTTGGAGGTTACTTCCACAAAAATTAGAAAGTGGATTTTGATAAACATGTATTTTATGATGATTTTTGGGTTGAAATGGGCGTATTTTATCAACTTATCTTGCACTTATTCATTGAAAATGTAAAATTAGTAAATAATTAATTAATAAATTAATTATCATTTATAAAATTAGAAAATAAAATTTTATAGTTTAATGAGATAGAACTAATTAAAATAAGAATTTTGACAATAATTTTAAAGAAGTTGGTCCAAAATTAGGCCAAATCGAATGAACCGAGCCCGTATTGGACTCATGGCCCAACCCAATTCAATAAAACACAAAGAGCTTCAGCTCTTCTTCCTCCCTGGTAAGGGAATCACGTTGAAAATCAAAACGGGGAGAAGAGAGAGAGAGCTCCAAACCCTTGTCCAACTTCAATCTTCCATATCTTTTGATCCGGAGCTCCGATTGACGAGCCGTCAGCAGCCACGCGTTTGTCTTGAAATTTGCTACAATGCCCACTAACCAATTTGGTAAGGAATTTACTTTTTATTACCTAAATCTTTCCTTCTCTGTTTTAAATTTGGGGGTGTTGGAATTGAGGATTTATATGATTTTGGTGTTTTAGGTTCGAATTAGCTCGCAAAAATTAGCGAGTTTTTGTTTATTTGAGACACAGGTAAGGTAAGAACCTCAAACCTCTTGTTGATTAGTGAATTAGAAACTTTGAATGTTGATTATAGTGTTATGTTGTAGAATTAGATTGAATAATATTGAATCGGAGTATATTGATGATGTTGGGAGCTTGATTGTTGGACCTTGGTGGCCAAAAATTCTGTTTGGAGAGGCTTTGGGGCTGTGGACTCTTGAGAAACGACCTTAAGATGTCTTTGGATTTTACGAGGAATCGGCTAAGGTACGGTTTATGTTTCATTTAAGTACTGTGCGGTGTAATGTGAATTCCTAGGTTAGATGCTCCTAGGAATAAACTTGAATGGTATATTTAAATGTGCTGATATGTGTAGAGAATGTATGGACGAGATTGATATTAGTATGGAGGAAATTGATATGGTATTTATGGAATTGATGTTGGCATAGATGATATTGAGATTGGATTATGATTGTGCATTTATGAGTAATATGTATATATATTGAATTGATAAATGTTGGGTCAGAGGCCATGAAAATGGACCAGAGGCCGGAAAAAGGGTAAAAAATGTGAATGATGCTTGTATGAGTGATGATAGTGATATATTGTTGAATTATGTATAAACGATGTTTGATTATGAAGTTATTGTTTTAAAATTGATAGAATTAGATATTTATGTGTTGAGAAAGGGGTGACAAGGATATGAAACGATTTTGTATGGAACTTTAGTTGAATTGGGTCGAGGAACTTGGGTTTGAAAATGAGAATTTGGAAAATAGAGGTTTTGGAACTTATGGGTAAAACTTGATTTTTAATGAATTTCGGCGATCCATAACTTGAGCCTCGGTATTTGGATTCGAATAAAACTTATTTCAAATTAAAGATAATTTCAAGACCTTTTAAACAGTATAAAGTTTGTGGAAAACCAATTTTTGTAGAGAAAGTTATGCTCGTCGAATATTTGGTGTGTAAAAGTGAAATTCTACAGCACTTAGACTTTTTACCATTTTGTAGGACTCGTGTATGCGAGTGTACATGCGACGCAACCATTTGGTTCGGCCAGACGTGCTTGCGTACGCAGGAGTATGTCGCGTACGCGAGAAGAAGAAAATTCATATGCCGCATACGCGGGCGCATGCACGCGACATGAGCTAACCTTTCGGGCCAAGGAGACTCGCGTACGCGAGTTGGGAGAAACACACTTCTGCGTACGCATTACATGGTTCGCATACGCGGGGCGCTATTTTTCAGTAATTGGAAGTTTTGTGTTTTAAACATGTTTTGAGCCTCTAAACCTCTATTTCTATCCTCTAAGACCCTAAACCTTAGTTGTAATGATAGAAAAAGGGGTTGAACTATGAAGGGATATTAACTTGGAAGTAAAGAAATGTTTGAAGTAATAAATTGTGGTTGGGAAAGTGCAGGATTGATGATGATGTATGATTAATGACAGGATTGAGAATGATAAGGTTTTAAATTGTGATGTGATTAAATTGAGAGGTGAATGTTGAGATTAGCACTAATTGAGTATGGCCGGAATGGTCGAGATAGCAAGATCTGAGTGTGATCCTACCTGTGAGTTAACTGAAAACTTTATCGAGTGGCAAGTTCATCGATGAAGGATCCCCTCTCTTGTCGTGACGTGGATGTGGAGAAGGTGGAAAGGCACGCTCCTTCGATGTGAAAAGGAACTCTCCTTCGTATTGTTTCACCCTTCGTAACGTGGATGTGGAAAATGTTTGAGAGAAGACTTGCTACTAATCAAAGCAATGGCAAGAAGATATGGTGGTTCTGTGTGAAATTCATATGTGAAAAATAGGTGTTCTTATGTGAGTTCTTGAGTGCTGTAAAAAATGTTACAGCTGAAGTATAAGGAGTAGAAAATAATGTTGTCCAATTTATTTTTGAAGAAGCAATAACATCAGTAGAGGAGTTTGTCATTGTCATCACGAGTCAAATCTTGGTACACTGGTCAACAAACAAAAACCTCAAAAATTAGCATCTCAACTTTGAACGAAATAGGTTGATGAACCTAATAAAGCATGGAGTATTAAGATACTTTAGCCACCTGAATAAGTAGAGAAGTATTGCAAGAGTATCAGAAACTATGAGGGTAACATGGTATAATAATTTTTAATTTTATCAAAGAAAGGTAGTATACATGGTTGAAATTAAAGGGATGTAAATTAGGATTGTTATTTTCTACTATATATGGTATATAAAGTGAGATGTTTAATTACTCTCAACTTGGAACCAGGAGTCTAGAATTAGGTACACTATTCGACAGAAGTGTATGGAACAATGGCTTATATATATGAGGTTGTTTGGTGTTAGCAAAGAAAGATGTCATTAGAGGGTGTTAAGAGGAGATATTGCATTTGATGTGAATAGCTTCAATTATTATGAGTATTAATTTCTGCAGGAAGGTGAGATATGAATATTTGATTTGGCATTTATCATTGAAAATCTATGAAATTTTTGGAAGGTGAAATTAAAGTCTAATTATGTTGGTGTCTCAAGAGTGAACATTTAGTTGTTCCTTTTTTTGAGTGTTTTTGTAAATTTCTATGCCTTGTTTTGGTGTTGATGTAGGATTCTTTGTGTTTGACTTTGACTTAATTGATTTTGATTGATTATTTATTCTTAATGACAATGTCAAAGAAAATTTTAATTAATTAAAGATCAGTTTTTGTATGTTTCTTCTCTTCTTGGATCAAGGTTGTAACTCAATAATCGAAAAAAAAATATGAAAAAACTTTTTTAAGTGCCAGTAACTTTTCATAATTGAACGAGTTAAGATTTAATTTTCTATTTGTTGTGTTTCTAATAATGTATTTCCTTTCTCCAAAACTGTTTATGTTTACTACTTCCTTTTGCAATAATATGTGGCACAATGCCATGAAACCTAGACTGAGTAGAGCAGGATCATATTACATCATACTGCATTGCATTACATTACATTAACATTTTTTTTATTTTCCTGCTTTTTTAGACATGGTTCTTTGACATTCTAAGTGTGAATTGAAAACATTATTGTGTTTACCAATTACTTTTTTTTCTTTGTAAAAAGAGTTTTTAGAGATTTTGAAAGTGGTATTTGATTGCATTCACTTGTCCCTAAAACACTAAATGATATAGAACAACAACTAAGTTATTAAATAGACATTCGATATTTATATTCAAATAAGCAGTGACAATAATAATAGTAACATATTTCACAAAACATAAAATCTTCACAAATACCTCTATGCGCTACTACGTGCTATCTAGTAGTTGACTGTATGTTTTCATTCTTTCATTTATTGGGTTGCTTTTGGTTTTGAAAATAAAATAATACAAAATATTGAGAACAAGACATAAAGAACATAGACAAAAAAATTAGTATATATTTTTTTATTTTGTTTGGTTATAAATTAAAATAAATTATAAAATTTTAATTTATTTTTATTTTTTTATTTAAAAAATTTGGAAAAAAAATATAATAATAAAAAATTATAATTATGAAAAATTAATAAGAATAATTAAAGAAAAAATAAAAAATAAGTTGTGTCTCTTGTTAATGTCTCTGTATGTTTTTTATCAGAATGAACATAAAATATACTAAT
Organism: Arachis hypogaea; assembly: GCF_003086295.3. Lineage (NCBI taxonomy): Eukaryota > Viridiplantae > Streptophyta > Magnoliopsida > Fabales > Fabaceae > Arachis > Arachis hypogaea. Next base: position 14,705,414 of record NC_092050.1, read on the forward strand.
TTAGTGTCTCTAGACACAATGTCTTTGTTTATGTCTTATCTATCAAATACGATTTTGTCTCTATGTCTCTGTCTTAGTGTTTTGTGTCTATAAACAAACGTATTCTTGATGAGTATGTATTTTGTTGCTCTAAGAAATTTATCCACTTTGAATTATAAAGTGAGTATTGTTTGACAAATGGTGTACTTTGTGGTGTTTTTCAGATGAAATTAATGAAAAGCAATTAGTATATTAGTTGTTTTTAGAATTGACTGAAGCAGATAGCTAGTGAGTCGTTTTTACTTGTTTTTTTGCTATTGAAAAAGTACTTTTCCTTTTTAACAATAATGATGCAGGAAAATATATATGTAATAATTTTTGTCCTTGGTTGAGATTGTATCTTTTGAAGTGCGTCTTATAATTTGGAAGTTGAATTTGTGCCGTTCAATTTGAGATTAGACCTTGGTTGTAAAGTGATATTTATGATTTTTATTTGCAATGTGCCAGAAGAAAAACATCAAATGTTGTTTTATTTTTTATTATTTCTTTCTTTACTGTTTAATTTGTTTTTTTGGGTCTCCAGGTTCTATGCAATAGATACTTAAAGGGTATATTAACTATCCTATTGGTGGTGCTAGTGGCATTGCATAATCAAAGATAAAAGGAGTTCTAATTATGTAATTATGGCATTTTTTTAAGTTATTAGTCACAAAAGGAGAGCTAATTATATAATTATATAATTATGTAATTATTATACATATTACTTGCAGCATTTTATTTTATTCTGAAACTTTCACTAACATTTTACACTTTCTTAAATTTTTATTGTAGCCATTTTCTAGAAGTCTAATTTCAATAGTTTTTTCCTTCATGTAGATTGTTGAGTTATATAAACATATATACTTCATTTATATATGACGATAACAGAGAGCATTTGCCCATTGTTAATTGGAAGTGGTGCAAGTGTTATATATATATATGACGATATTGTAATTTGTAATTTTTGTGCATTTATCTAAATTTTGGCTACAAAATTTAAATATAGAGCAATTTATTGTTAACAGGTTTACTCTTAATAATTATTCAAGCGATTAATATACTCTTTGTTTACTACGTTAGTGTTATTGAAAAATTTTTGACCAAAAAAATGCTAATTATGTAATTATGATATTTTTATGAAATTATTAATCACAAAATAATAGTAGTTGTTGATCGAAAAATATTTTCGATAAGAACGAATTGAATCGGAATGAGTTAAGTATTGTTTCTCGAGAAGATATACGCATGAGCGTGAAAATGGAAGTAATCGGCGCTGATTTGGATGTCGATTGTTTTGTTGATCGAGTAAGCCTAATCGAGTAGGAGACTCGATTCGAGAAATTGAGTAAGGCCTTCGAAGAGCTGGTCGAATAGTTGTGAAAGTTGGAAGGTTAGTGGCTTCTTTCACACGAGAAAATCATGGGGAATATCTCCAATCACGCGACGGGAACAGTTACCAAGAGGGAGTGCATTTCAAATTTGTAATTTTATTTAATTATAACTTAATTGTCCGTTATGTAAGATAGCCTATAAATACTAGGAAGTGTTAGGGAAAAAGGGTTGGAACTTTTACTCAGAAAAAACACTCAAGCACACTCACATCCTAGGGATGAGTTTGCAATCGAGTTACATTTTCTGTAGGGTTCCTTCCACCTTCCTCTTTCTTTCAATTTATTTTTCTGTAAACTTAACATTTCAATTGATTTTATCTATTAAGTGTTTTCTACTTTCTTTGTTTAATTTATCCTTCTGCATTTTATCGCTTATATTAAAGTCCTTTGATCTAATCGAAGGCATTTTTATTGTTTTCTTTTAATTTTGATGCAAACCTTTTCATTTACCATGTATTTAGTTTTCGAAAACTCTAATTTCTAAGTTTTGTTTATCAATTTACAAACTTTCTTTATTTTTATTTTCAACACTTGTCTAATCGAAGACGCTTTGATGCACTTTTAGAAAACTGGTACTCGCACAGAGGAGTAGGTTTCACTCTCAGACCACTAGATATCGAATCACCGTCGATTTGCTAAAAATCGATAAAACAAATTGGCACGCCCAGTGGGACAGTTTTTAAATCGAAGTGTGTCAAATAAACACTAGTAATTGTTAGTGTATGCGATTACGAAGTGGGAAAATCATTTACATGGCTGATGAATTATCAAATGTGAATGATGGTTCGTCCACCAATGATAGCATACCAATATCCATGCAACAAGCCGACGTATCTTCACGATCGGAAGGCGCAATTGGAACTGAAAGTATAGTCGTTACAACTATTTAAACTGGGAATGCTGGGCGAAATATTCGTCCACGTGGTCCTGTGCCACCATATCAACCTCCATTAACCGTTGGTTGGCCCCCTTATGGTCTTCCTCCTGGTTATACCCCACCGGTGGATGGTTTTGTGCCACCTATCCGTTTTGAAAATGTAAACGGAGTGAATAATGTTCAAAACCCACAACAACACTCAGAGTATTCTCGTGATTATAATGTGGGCTCCACTTCGAATGCTGTGAATTCGATGGCAGTATATTGACAACAAGTGGAGGAAAGTCACCATGACTTGGTCAATTTATTGACTCAGCAAATGACTACAATTCTGAATCCCATGATGGCTGATCATGAATCGAGATTCGAGCGTCTTGCTAGACAAGTAAAGAGGATTGCTCGAATTGTCGATTATGATGAAGGTGAGAGGCATAATGCCAGGGGAAATAACGAAGGGATGGAAAATATTTTTCCCAAATCGAGAAAATCCTCACGTGGTTCCCCGAGGTCAAAATGCTAATGACTTTTTAGCCGGATTGCGTGGTGATCGCTATCAAGTCACTAGAATTGTAGAAGAGGTATTAAATCGGGTTGGGCTGAATGTTGGTTTTATGAATCAACCATATTTTGTGTCCGCTTTTCCTCAAGTAGTTCAAATGGCTGAAGTGCCAAGAGGGCTGAAAAATCCGAAAATAACCACAAAATTTGCTGGTGAAGTGGGAGAATCAACTACTGAAAATGTTGCTCATTATTTGGTCGAGATTGGGAATCTAGCTAATGATGAAAATTTGAAAATGAAATTTTTTCCTTCGTCATTGACGAAGAATGCATTTACTTGGTTTTCGAATCTCAGACCAAATTCGATCACAACATGGAATCAATTGGAAACTGCTTTTCACGCTCAGTTTTATCGGGGGAGGGGGGAATGAACGTAGCAGTTACTAATCTAGTGGCCTTAAAACGTGAAGATGGTGAAACCATCAATGATTATTTAATACGTTTCAAAAACGCTAAAAGTAGATGCTACGTGACATTACCTGAAAGTGAGATAGTGAAAATAGCAACTATGGGGTTAGGATTCTATATGCGCAGAAAATTGCTTAATATGCATATTACTGATTTGGCTTATTTGGCTGAAAATGTTTGACAGATCGAGCTCATGAAAAAGGAGAAAGAAAAATATAGAAGTGACCAAAGGTCAAAGAGTAAACCATTTACTCGAAAAGAAAAGGTTGTCTATGTAACCATGGAATCCTCAGAGGAGGAAGTCGATTTTAAAACAGAAGTCGATTTAGCTGAACTTAAGAAAGGTCCTCCGTATGTTTGCTCCTTACTGAAAAAACTTCCTAGTAATGAAAAGTCAAATGATTCAAAACTTAAAAGTAGAAAGAAGTATAGTTTTGATATCTCGAAATCTTATCAGATTTTCGATGTGTTGCTTAAGGATAAACAATTGGTTTTGTCCGAGGGTAGAACATTACTTTCCGTAAAAGATTTAAAAGGAAAGCCTTACTATAAATTTCATCAAGAAACAAGTCATTCGACTAACAGTTGTGTCCATTTCAGGGATTTGATTCAAGAAGCAATCATGGAAAGGCGGTTGAAATTCGATGATGGCAAGAAGGAGATGAAGGTTGATGTAGATCCCTTCGAAGTCGATGCTAGTTATGTCGAACCTTACTTAGGGGTGAACATGGTTGGCATGTCTTATGATTTCGACGTGGATCTTGATGATTTTGAGTCACAGGTGAGATCTGTATATCCCAGGACGGGAGGTGGCTTGCTGGATTTTTTGGTTCAGCAAAAAATCAAAGACAGGGACGTATCTCTGTATCCTCGGTGTAATACTGTCTTTGATGCTGAGGCAGCAGCAATCTTTGAGAAAGAAAGAATGAAGAAAGAATTGGCTCATAGGGAGGAACAAGCACGCCAGAGGCAGCCAATTCGACGAGTGGAGGGTTCTAGTTCAAAGATCCCTCACCATGATGTGACTGCACCTTTAAGTCGATCTCTGGCTATAGGTTTTCAGTGGATCAGAAATTGTCAAGAATTCCAAAGGTGTGATCATATGTATCGACGCAATCCTCAGTGGGGGCATCGAGCACCGTCTCGAAACCAATATGCCTTCTATCGAGGATGAGCCAGAGATTACCCAAGAAGAAGATGTAGAAGAAGGAGTTTCAACCAAAGTAAGAAACTTCATATAGAGACAGGTAAGGAAGTAAGCAAGGGGGTAACGCCCTTTGTGCATTCTCGAATTGTCTTTCCTTCTGACGGGGAGACTTATCCTAAAGATATTCCATCACCTGTAAAGATGGAAAAAGGCAAAGCAGTTGCTCAATCTTTTGGAGTCGACAAACATAAGGATGTGGATGTCGACGAGGAGTATTTTGATGAAGGAGATGATGACATGATAGGGACGATCTCGATCATTCCAACTGAATATCTTGGAGAATATTAAAGTAATCCAGATGAGGACTATGATCAAGAAGATGAGGGGGCTTTCTCCTTCATTCGCATTGAAGTGAGCCAGGGTATTTTTCCCGGCCTACTGAAAGGCAAATGTCTCATCTATGCCCTCTTCATATTATTGCCATTCTGAATGGGTTTAAAATAAACAAGGTGCTTATCGATGGTGGGGCAGCGATTAGTCTTCTGCTGGAAAGGATGTTAGGGAAAATAGGAAAGCATCCTAATGATTTGGTCCCTACAAACATTGTTGTGACCGATTTTAGTAGGGCTTCTACGCCAGCGAAAGGGTTAGTCACTTTGACTGTAAAAGTGGGGTCATCAGAAAGGCATTCTGTGTTTGTAGTGGTGCCATCAAAAGCCAGTTACAATGCATTGTTGGGAAGAGATTGGATCCATAACGTAGGTGCTGCACTCTCTACTGTGCATCAGAGTGTGCTTCTGTGGACTAAGGAGGGCAAACCTGAAATTGTCAAAGCAGATTCGAGTCTATATGTCAAACAAATGCATGTCAATTTTAGGATATATAACCATAAATTAAAGCCTTTAAATGTTGATCGATCTCTAAATCCTTACAATTGTGAAGGGTGCTATTTGACTTCAGAAGGCCTTTCGGTGAAGTTGCGTTATCCAGATTTGGGCTTCGAGCCGACTGGTTGGTACTGTCTTTTGTGAAGACCTTGAAGACTGCACTATGAACCAGGTGGAGGAAGTTTTCAACTACCTGGTAACATTGCATAATTATTTAAATAATTTTCAGTTTTTAGAAAATAAAGATGATTCTTCTGATAAAGTTGAATCGGATAGGAGTAGTAATATTATCTATTGTAATATGTTTGATTTGACACCTCCAGTCGAATTTAGTTATGATTTCCCTATTTCTTGTAAAAAAGTTAATGATGCAAGCCGGACTGCCGATTTAATAGCAGAGGCTCATTGTGTAGAAAATAAAAGTAGTGATGATTTAATCAAAGACCAAGTCTCTTCTATTTCTGATGACTCCATTGATTTCACTTTTGATTGTATCTATGATTTGAAACCTCTAGGATTTGAAAAATATTCAAATAAAGAGGATGATCATTATAAAGGGTTCGAATATCAGGATCCCTTAGAAGAAATTAATTTGGGAACTCTTGATGATGTTCAAATTACATACATTTGTAAAGATCTTGTTGATCCTTTTCGAACTGAACTCTTCAATTTGTTACATGAGTTTAAATATTGTTTTGCATGGGATTATCATGAGATGCTTGGTCTCGATCGTTCATTAGTAGAACATCGATTAGCATTGAAACCTAATGCTCGACCTGTGAAACAAACTCCAAGACGTTTTGCTCTTGAAATTAATGTGAAAATTAAGGAAGAAATAGAACGCTTGATCAAGGCAAAATTTATTCGACCTGCACGTTATGTGGAGTGGGTATCGAATATTGTCCTGGTGATGAAGAAAAATGGGAAGTTAAGAGTATGTATCGATTTTCGGGATTTGAATAATGCTACCCAAAATGATGAATATTTTATGCCGATTGCGGATATGTTAATCGATTTTGCAGCGGAAAATGAAGTTTTTAGTTTCATGGACGGTTATTCTGGATATAACCAAATTTTCATTGCGGAAGATGACATGGCTAAAACTGCCTTCCGTTGTCCTGAGGCATTAGGTACATATGAATGGGTGGTTATGCCTTTTGGTTTAAAGAATGCCGGAGCAATATATCAACGAGCAATGAATGTCTTTTTTCATGAATTTATTGGGAAATTTATGGAGGTATATATCGATGACCTGATGGTCAAATCGATTTCTGTGGGTCAACATATTGACCATTTAAGAAAGGCATTCCTTACTATGAGGAAGAAATGACTAAAAATGAATCCTTTGAAATGTGCTTTTGGGGTGTCGGCTAGAAATTTCTTAGGTTTTGTTGTTCATAAAAAAGGGATAGTGGTGCGGAATTTACAACCACAAACTAACTGACAAGTGCACCGGGTCGTACCAAGTAGTACCTCAAGTGAATGAGGGTCGATCCCACGAGGATTGATGGACTAAGCAACAATGGTTAAGTGATTTACTTAGTTAGACAAACAGAAAATGGTGTTTGAGAGTTCAAAAAGCATTAAACAGTAAACTCAGAATATCAGAAGACAGACAATAAATAAGTTGAGAATAATATATGGAGAAACAGTTAAGGCTTCAGAGTTATCTATTTTTCGGATTGACTTTTCTTACTAACTATTTTAATCATGCAAGATTTAATTTATGACAAACTATATGTGACTAAACCCTAATTCATTAGACCTTTTTAGTCTCCTCTAACTCTCATCAATCGCCAATTCCTTGGTCAATTAATTCCAATTAGAGGGTGAAGTTTAATTCTAGTTATTATGCCACAAAAATCCTAATTACCCAAATATAAAAGAATTATATGTCACGTATCACGTTAAATCCAGATAATTAAAAATTTAGGAGAATATGTTTTCAAGCTGTTGTTCAAGTAAAGAGCTTTTCCAAGTTATACAAGAACTCAATTAAAAAGAGGGTCATACTTCCGTTCCACCCGATTTCATAAAATAAAGAACGAAAACAATTCTTGAATTATATGAATCAATACATGAATTAAAATAGAAAAAACAAGCAACTGAATCAATCCATACAATAGACAGAACTCCTAACCTTAACAGTGGAGGTTTAGTTGCTTATGGTTCAAAGAGAAAAACTAGGATTCAAGTAAACTATAATTTACAGAATGAGATGGAATAATCCAGAAGAGAAGTTTCTTTTCTCTTTTATATCTAATCCTAATTAATTTTAAATTATAATTTTTAAAACTAAATAATATCTTTTCCTATTTTAAAATAAAAAATAAAATTTAAATCAAAATTAATTAAAGCAATCTACGCGTCTTCAATTGATGAATGGGGACCACTTGCTTCGTAGGAAGGCACGCCTAACTTGGCACGGAGCTGCGCCTTACTTGGAGTCACCAGTGTGTGTTGGTGTGCATTGCTTGAGCACTGCGCCTTACTTGAGTATATCATGCGCCTAACTTGAAAGGAGTAACTTCTCTTGCGTGTTGTTGTTGAGCATTGCGCCTTAGGCGCAGCCTAGGCAGAGCTTCTTGAGCGTTCTTCTTTCATCCTTGCGCCTAACTTGAGAAATCTCAAGTTAGGCGCAACCTTGGCTGTGCTGGTGGAGAAGAAGTATAAACTATTATACATCATTGGAAAGTTCTGGAAGTTAGCTTTCCAACGCCACTGAAATCACGTTCATTGGACCTCTGTAGCTTGAGATATTTAGGTTTGAGTGCAAAGAGGTCAGGATTGACAGCATCATTCGCCTTCTTCTCTTTTTCTGCGGAAACTCCATCAAATCCAGCCAAATGCTACCTAAAGTAAATAGAATTTCACACGACTCAAAGTAACATCTATAGTGGCTAAAAGATAATTAATTCTTGATTAAACTCAACAAATTAAATGCAAATTCACTAAGAAAAGATAGGAAAGATGCTCACGCATCACAACACCAAACTTGAATTGTTGCTTGTCCTCAAGCAACCAAACTAACATAGGCTTAGGATGTGAATTTGCATGAGAATGAGAGTTCGATTAAGCTCATGTCTCTTCTTATAGTGGGGTTTACAACTGCAATCCTGAATAGTTTTAGCATCTCACTCTCCTTTGAATCAGAAGGATGTCACTGTCATTCGGAATTAGAATCCGGATAATATTATGAATTTTCTAATCTTTTGTACTTCAATTTAATCCTTGAACACAACAAATTTCCTTTGATTCTCTTTTCTTTAGTGCTTTACACCTTGAGCCTAGCCGTAACTTTAAATATTGTCTCAAGCTTCACTTGACACAAAAACACCACAAGCACTTAACTGGGGAACTCTCTTTAAGTTCTGATTTTTCTTTCAGTTAATCCCAGACAATGGTGCTCAAAGCCTTTGGCATACTCTTGTCAAATGCATTTGATCTTGACTCTTAGTGTTCTGTCTCAAGGATTACTTGACACAATCACACCACAAGCATATGACCAGGGAAACAACTCTTTGAGCTTTTAATCATGTCTGACCTCCCTAGTCATTGATGCTCAGAGACTCAGACCTTGCTTTTATTTTTCTTTTGCTATTTCTTCTGCTTCAAGGATGAAACTTTCACTTATTGCAGAGAATTCATTATAGTTTTCTAAATTCCTATTTCTTATACATCAACATTCTTTGATTCAAATTCAAATATGCATTGTTCATGTCATGCATTCAAAGTCACAGAAAATACCACCACATTTGGATAAATGAGACTACTATTAAAATTAAACTCAATTTCTCATGCACTACATTTTTTTTCTTTTTTTTTATTTCAAGCTTAGTGGGTAATACATGAGACACCTTTTAACATTAAAGCAAATCAAATAACAAAATAGACAGTAAATTAAATTAGAACCTAGGAATTGAAAATATAACTGATCATGCAATAACAAAATAAAAAAAACAGGAATATAACATAATAAGAACGGGAGAAAATATAGAATGAAAGAAACTCAACCATCTCAGTTATCCTAGTGGCCATCTCATTCTTCTAGTTGTGCTCCTCTGTGAAGATGATTTGCCTCTCTTTGGTGCTATTAAAATAAACAGAAAAGCCAAAAAGCGAAGCGACAACACCAAACTTAAAAATTTGCTTGTCCTCAAACAAAGAAGAACTGAAAACAGAAAAGGACATAAAAAGATAAACGGAAGAGTAAAAATATATTATGATAAAAGAAAAATAAAATGATAAAAGAAAATAATTAAAATATATATAGTATCTCTTTATGTTTTTGGTTTTTTTTTTTATATATATATATATAGGGGGGATATATGTATGGGAAGGGAAGGGAAGGATATGTGAGTGTTGAAGGGGGTGGGGAAGAGGGGGATTATATAGGGATTGTTTGGGGGGGGGGGTAGGTGGAGGTGGTCACGGGAATGGGGGGTCTTGGGAATAAATAACTAGGATTTTGGCATGATATGGTATGAATTTGGTTAATTAATGGTTAAAGGTGAGGTCAATGAGGAGGGGAATAAATGGGGAATGTTGAAAGAAAGAGAAAGGGGAATATGTGATTGATTTGGGGAGGATTTGGCGTGGGATTTGTGTGATTGGATGCTAAATATATATATATATTTTTTTTTTTTGAAATTTTTCACGCTAAACTTGGAAGGAGCGTGGGTCTTAAACCAAAAACATGCTAATTACGTCGTATGCCACGCTGAACTTGGAATTCTCCAAGTGCAGCGTGGGCTTGGCAGAAGCTCCCTTTTTATTTTGCACGCACATGCCACGTTGAATTTGGAGAATTCCAAGTTCAGCGTGGAACTGGCAGAATCAACCTCCTCCAGAGTGTTCAAAAATTTTTCTAAATGTCCGATTCCTGTTTTAAAATTTCTGCATGATCAAAACACAAGTAAAACAACGGAAAAACAGTAAAAACTAAATAAAAATCAAATAGATAATAAAACTAATGCAACGGAAAAATAACTAAGGATACGAAATTATCGGGTTGCCTCCCGACAATCGCTTCTTTACCGTCACTAGCTTGACGGTCAGCTCCTCTAAGGATGAGGATCATAGAGGCTCAGCTCTTCACCCCCTCACTGTGAATCTTCTCCCTGTGTCCCTATAAAGTAGCTCAATATATTCTAGAGAGAGAATTCTGTTTACTGTGTAAGTGAACACTGGATTGCTAGTCAACACCACTTTCATTTCTGGGGAGAAGCCTTCAGTGAGAATCTTTTTGTTTCTCCATCTCCTGGGTACTTTCTTCTTTTTGGGGACCTCCTCCTTGGTGGATGATGCATTTCCGACACCAAACTTAAGTTTGATGTCAGGAGAAATTTTATTGATTGTCACTAAAGGAGGTTTGGGCTGCAGATTCTGCTGTACATCATCAGGAGGTTCTTGAAGGTTTGGATCAATAAGTTCAGTCTGCATGCACCTCTCTTCTTCACCTGCTGAATGTATATCTTTGAAGACATGAAAGACTAGTTGCTCATTATGCACTCTAAGCACTAATTCACCTTCTTCCACATCAATCAAAACTCTTCCAGTATAGTAGCTAGGAATAGTCTTCCTAGAATTATAGAGGCATTCTCATCCTCCCCTGTGTCAAGAATCACAGAATCTGCTGGGAGGAAGAACTTACCCAGTTTGACCAAGATATTCTCCACTAATCCGTATGCAGACTTTATAGATTTGTCTGCCATCTGTAATGCTATCCTTGTGGGTTGTGCCTCTTAGATTTGCAGCTTCTTCATCACAGACAAGGGCATTAAATTGATGCTTGCTCCCAGATCACATAACGCTTTCTCAAAGGTTGTGCTCCCAATGGTGTATGGAATTTGAAAGCTCCCTGGATCCGGCATCTTCCTTGGCAAGTTATTCTGAATAATGGCACTACATTCTTTAGTCAGGACCACTGTCTCATCTCCCTTTAAAGGCTTTTTCTTTGACAACAACTCCTTCATGAATTTGACATAGAGAGGCATTTGCTCCAAAACCTCAGCAAAAGAAATATTTATTTACAACTTTCTGAAGACTTCCAAGAACTTTGAAAACTGCTTGTCCTTGGTCTCCTTTTGAAGTCTCTGAGGATATGGTATTTTAGGCTTGTACTCAGGAGCCTTTGGTAATGTAGGATAAGTGTCAAGAGAGTCTGGGAATGGGTTGTCCGCACGCTTTGGAGGGACGTGCTCTACTTTTTCCTTCTTCTTCTCTGGAGCTTCTTTTTCAACTGGCTCCTCATTAACTTATGCTTCCGTACTTGCCACTTGACCACTTATCAAGGTGATAGCCTTGCTTTCCTCTCTTGGATTTAGAATTGTGTTACCAGGAAGGCTATTAGTGGTCCTCTGATCAATTTCATTAACTCTTATGGCTAATTGACCCATCTGAATCTCCAAGTTCTTGATTGATGCTCTGGTTTCCTGTCTAAAACTTGCTAATATTGCTTCCAAATCATTGTTCTGCTGGGGCTGAGAAGTTGCTTGCTGAGATGACTGAAACTGGTGGTTATTAAAATTATTCTGTTAAAAACCACCCTGAGAATTATTATTAAAATTCTGTGGCCTCTGAGGTTGCTCTCTCCACCCAAAATTTAGATGATTTCTCCACCTTGATTGTAGGTCTTAGAATAGGGATCATTATTGGGATTTTTAGGAGCACTCCCCATGTAATTGACCTGTTCAAAAGAAAATTGAGTATAATCATAATTCTCATTTAGCATAAAATTACCTGTCATGTCATGAGGGACCTCTTGAGGTGCATTCTAAGTGTTGACAGCTAAAACTTGCATTCCACTCAACTGTTGAGTAAGTAAATTTATTTGCTGAGACATAAGCTTGTTCTGAGCAAGAAGAGCATTAACCGCTTCCACTTCCAAGACGTCTCTCTTCTGAGGGGCCTCAGAGTTTACAGGATTCCTGTTAGATAAGTATAAATATTAGTTGCTAGCAACCAACTCAATAAGCTCAATAGTTTTCTCCGATGTCTTCTTCATGTGTAATGAACCACCTGCAGAATTATCTAAGCACATCTTGGACATTTCACCCAAACCTTCATAAAAGATATCTAGTTGGGTCCATTTAGAGAACATGTCCGAAGGACATTACCTAGTCAGCAACTTGTACCTCTCCCAAGTTTCATAGAAGGTCTCACCATCCTTCTGTCCGAAGGTCTGAACCTCCACCCTAAACTTAGTCAGCTTCTTTGGTGGGAAGAATTTAGTAAGAAACCCAGTGACAACCTTATCCCAAGTATCCAAACTCTCCTTGGATTGAGAATCTAGCCACAGCTTTGCTTTGTCCTTCAAGGCAAATGGGAAAAGCATGAATTTGTACACCTCAAGATTCACCCCATTAGTTTTCATAGTATCACAAATTTGCAGAAAATTAGAGATAAACTGTCTAATTGGCCGATTGCCGAATTGAACTGTCTGCTGCTGATGCTTCCTTCATTGAGAAACAACAGCCTCATATTTCTGCTAATGTTTATGTTTCGAATACACTTCTGAGAGGATAGAAGCCCTAATGTTAAGCAATATACACGAGTGAAATGTACTTCACCATAATTATGATAGAGCAAAGTGCTTGTACAACATAGAACATGCATACATAAGCCAAATTCAAGATCTAAGTGAATAGCATTCTACTGCACAAACAACTTGCTTAAGATTATTTTAATTTATCAGATAAGAATAACTAGATCTTCCAATGGTTATAGAAACAAGTAATGACAAACTACAACGTAAAAAGCAAAGACTTGCCATAGGAAGCAAAACAGCAATGATGCATTGACATTTGACAAATATACATTATAGCCATTAACAACACAACGTGCATTCAAAAGAATTGATCATGAAGAATTAACTTTTATTAAGAGTTTAATTAATCAAATCAGCCACTTTGAACTCTCTATATCAATGCTATACTGCCATTAGGGCTTAATTTTGGGAATAAAACAACATGAAGCTGTTATACACAATGTTGCCATTTGAAACGACTCGTTGCCAGAAATAGCTTTTAGACAGCGACGCAGATAGACGCAGAGGTGGAGATAAAAAAAAAATAGAAAGAGAGAGAACGAGTTTAAGGGATGAACCAACCTTGATCCATGCGTTAAAGGGATTTCCGGTAGCAGCTAAGCCACCAACCATCACCGAATGTCGACCAGGACCACATCTTCAGATGCGGGCAAGGGATGTGCTCATTAGTAAATACAGCAAAGTAAGTTGCGCCAATTCTATAAATAGTTTTGGCAGCTCCATCAAATGGAGTTGTTATGACCACCTCCATCAAACTTGTCTAATGTAACTTGCTCATTCACGCCAGCAAAGCTCCAAGGTTGTTGCACCACTTTAACTACATTCAAGTAGGTGGCTAGTAGAATAGTTGATTTGTCTCGGTTTATAACAAATAAGAATGATTGTAAACATTCTAAGATTCAATTTCATACGGCATATGCAGCTTCCCATTGTATGCCAAAATGCAGAAATCTGCACTCAAGATATTCTATCGTAATCAAATTGAGCAAGAAATAAATTAAAAAATATTCTTAAATGAGCTTGATTAATTATCATAATTTATAGTATGATATGAAGCAGAATGGAAGATAAAGTAAAGCTATGAATCTGTTATATTATTTTCATGGCTATTGTACCAGAACTTCACTTTTGGCTCGGTAAATCATATTGTACAAAGAAACTGAGGGCTCCAATCCTGAATTTATCATCTTCTGTATGAGAAACTCCGCTTCCTTCCACTTTCCTTCCTTGCAAAGAAGCCCTATGGTTGAACAAAAGCTAGCCAAATTTGGAACCATTCCATTGTCAATCATTTCTTTGAGTAATCTAAGAGCCCTGTAAGAGCTTTCTTCTTTGCAATAACCATGAATCATGATATTATAAATGACACTGTTTGGTTCCAAGCGCAGCTCACCCAATGATTTGAAGAGCTTTGATGCTTCTTTCATATTACCGTTCATACAAAACCCATGCAAAAGGATACTACATGTAAAAACATCTAAATTTAAACCAGACTTCTCCATTAAAGACTTTATTTCAAATGCTTTGTCCATATGATTTAATTGTACAAAAGCATCAATAAGGATTGTATAAGTCACTTCGGAAGGAGCAATGCTTCTCTCCTCCATTTCCTTGACCATGTTAACAGCTCTATCCAAATTTCCAATCTTACAATACCCTGCAATCAAAGTATTGTAGGTCACCAATGATGGCGATAGTCCAATTGCCTTTGATTGATTAAATAATCTAACAGCAGTGTCCATCTTTCCAATGCCACAAAAACCATTGATTAGTGTATTATATGTAACTAAATTAGGAGTTAAGCCAACAAGATACACTTTATCAACCAACTTTACTGCTTCCTGAAGCTTCTTCAATCTGCACAACCCATCAATCAAAATATTATACGTTACAATACCATATGCCACACCTTTCTCACGCATTTCATCGAACACCTTAAAAGCCTTATCTACATTCCCATCCTTACAATATTCTTTGATGATACAATTGTAAGCATAAACATTGGGCACCGTTCCTCTCTGCTTCATATTTTCATACATTAGAAATGCTTCCTTTTGAAGGTCATGCTTGAAGAACCCGTTTATCAATACACTATAAGTGTGCTGATTGGGAACTAAGCCCAACCCCTCCATCTTACAAAACAACTTCTTTGCCAAATGAACATCACCAATCTTGCAACAACCATCAATCAAGGTAGTGTATAAGACAACATTTGGAGAGAAACCCATGCGAATCAACAAAGCCAAAAGCCAAAAACTCTTGATCAAGTCACCAACTTCACAGCAACCCTTGATCATAATCCCGAAACTGTAGACATCCATAGCAACCTTACCCTTCATTTCATTGAAAAGCAGCCATGCTTTACCAAAACAATTAGATCTAAGGAGCAAGATCAAAAGGTTATTAAAGGTGTTTGATGTGGGAAAATGGGCATTACGAACCATGTGGTTGAGGAAACAGAGAGCTTGATCAGGTAAGTGAGAATGAACATAGGCATTAATGATTGCCTCGTAGAGAAGAGTGTGTGTTGAATTATGAATGAACTGGGTGTGTGTGAGTTGGTGCATGAGTGATGATGGAGAGAAGAAAGGAGAGGAAATTCTGCCGGAGATGAGGCGGAGGAGAAGTGAATGGGCATGGGAGAGCATGGCAGAGGAGAGAAGATGGTTAAGAATGAAGGAAATAGATTGAGGGGTGTGGTGATGGTTTAAAGAATTGAACAAAGAAAGTGCTTTTGTTGGAGGCATTTTCACCATTTTTTGAATTAGAACCAGAGCTTTGTAACTATAACACATGATTTCTCCTCTTCACATTTTACACTTCCAGATACAGAACATATAGTGAGACACTTTCAAGTGTTTGAATTTCAGAACCTTGTGAGAATGAGTTGGGCTTCAACAACAATAACATATCATGTGGAGCCCAAACCCGAGTTTTAGTAAAGGCCGAAACTGCAGATGATTAAAAGAAAAGAAAAGATACAGAAAGGTATGGCTAATCCTAGCTGGAGGTGCAAGCATGTGAAATAAATCAATAAATAAATAAAGCAGGTACAAGCAATATTATGTACTGGTGTTCACAGTGCAGTATAGTTCGGTTGTTAGAGGAAAGGCCATCCAATACATTGAACAAATATTCCGTTGGTTTTTTATCTAAGGCTAACCAAACCAAACTAAACCAATTGTAATTTGATTGATTTGATTTGGTTTTTCGGTCTTCCTGTTTCACCAATGTTGTCACTTGTACTGTTATCAAACTGCAGTAATATCAAAAACAATAAAATAAAATAAGAACAGAGAACACTAAACCAAAATTGAAATTAGAACACCAAACTACAAGTTAAAATCAAATAATTAAAAAACAACCACAAAAGTTAGAAAACAAACTCAAATCATAACAAAAATCTAAGAATCAAGAACAGAACAGAAACTGGCAATGAAAAATAGATGCAGACAAAACTTAAGAACAAAAATCAAGAACAGAATCAGCTCAAAAACATAACAGAAAAAAAAAAGCAGTCGAAAATCATAACCAAAAAACAAGAACCAAGAACAGCAACCAAGAAAACACTAGAGAACTTCAGAAAATATCTCAACCAAGAATCAAGAACAAATTAAAAATCAAGAACAAAAATCAAGAACTGAAAAAATTAAGAACGGACCAGAATCAAATCAAGAACAGAAAAAAAATATAAGCAGGGAAAAATCAGACAAAAAATCTAGAACCAACCTGAGTCAAAGGCTCCATTCTTGATGATGCTGATGATGTGGCAGAGTGCAGGAAAGAGAGGACGAAGACACGGAAGTGGTTGCCAGCTGGAGTGCGCTGCGATGCACGGAGGACGACACGGGATACTGCTGCGTGGAGGACGACACAGAGGCTGCTGCTGCGTGGAGGGCGACGGAGAGGGAGCGCGACTACGACGAAGGGAGCGGGAGAGGATAGGGCTGACAGAGAGTTGAGGAGGGTGGAGGGAAAGGGGATAGGGCCTCCGCGGCTGCTGCTGTCCGGCGGATGGCAGAGGAGATTGAAGGACGAGGGGTTGTGTCTGAGGAGTGAGGACTGAGGAGGTCTGGGGCTGGGCGGACAGGAGTGTTCGCGGATAGACTTAAGGGAACAAGGGTAAAATTGGAGGTTTCACTCTGTTTAGATAGCTGATGCCTGATGGAACAAAAGAATACGAGAGAAAAAGAAATAAGTAGAAAGAAAATAGAAGATTTTTTTCATGTGTTGGTTTTTGGCAAGGTTGTGAGAATCGGACCGGTCAATAAATTGGTGAGGACACTGGTTTAACAGTTTAATGGTTTGACCGGAATTTAATCGGTTTAATTAAATATTAAACATATAAATTAACTAATTTCTAACTTGATAAAATTTAAAATTTCACGTAATAAATTATCTATAATTTAATATTAGAAGTTCACAAACAACTTCAAAGTTCATAACTAAAAACAACAAAACGCACATAATGACAAACACATAATGTTTTACTATCAAAAGAAACAATTATTAACAAGTTCTCAACTAATCAAAGGTGCAACTCATCACAAATCATAATCATTATTAAGTGTTTCAATCAGGGTTGCAAGAACCGGACCGGTCATTGAACCGGTCAGATAACAAGTTCAATGATTCAATGGTCCAACCGGAGTCTAATCGGAGTTGAACCGGTTTCATTAAATATATAATACAATTATTAAAAATTCAATATACAATTTTAAATATACAAATTCAATAATTTCTTAATTAATAAAATTCAGAAGTTTATAATTTGACATAATAATTTATTCATATTTTATTATTAAAATTCTATAAAATAAAATTTTTTTAACTAACTTCTAAATTATAACAAAATAATCAGCAAGAAAATTCATCCTTAAACTCATAATACTTTGGTACAGAATAAACTGTTGATTTAAATCAATGATCTGTGTCTAAAGTTCATTCCAAGCTAGACAATGTCCATCAAAGCTGGTTAGAGATCTTATCTCTGCTTTCTGAGTATCGACTGGCTACTATCTGGCAGGAACTTCAATAAACAAAGAAGCGAGGCAGAAAACTAAAAATTGGTCATTGCAATAAAAGTTTAGAATCACAAACTTACACCTACAAATTTCAATCCATCAGCAACAAAAAAATTCAGAGTTACAGCAAATTTCAACAACCACCTTTCAATCTATTCAACAATAAAAGTCGGAAAACTTACAATCACAATCTTACACTTACACTTAAAAATTTCAATCCATCAGCAACAAAAAAAAATTCAGAGTTACATCAAATTTCAACAAAAACCTTTCAATCTATTCAACAACAAAACTCAGAAAACTCAAAATCCAAATCCAAATCCAGAGAATCTAGAAACAGAAAACCTAACCAAAACAATCCAAACTTAACCTCCAAACTAAATTCAAAACCATATGAGCAGCAATCCAACTCAGAACAGAATCCCAATTCAGAAGCCAAAATCTTAGAAATTGAAACTGAAGAAGCAGTGGCTTAATTATTACCAGAGACACGGCGTAGGAGGAACAGCGGTGACAGAGTAAGCTCGGAAGAGGATTATTTTTGCGACGGCCAGGCCCCGAGCAGTGACTTCACGGCGAGGCTCTGGGCAGAGATTCACGGAGGAGAGGATGCGCTTGAAGAGGATTGAGTAACCGTTTGCGTGACATAGAGGAGAAGAGGATCGAGGACGAGGACAACGACGGCACCCTCTGTCACTGCCGATGACAACGATCACAGAGGCAGGCTTCACGACGAGCACAGAGACGGTGAACACAAGAGTGGCGGCGGCTGGGGGTGACGATGGCTGGTGGGGATTCGCGATGAGCAGAGACGGTGAGGAAGAGAAGAGTGGCGGCGGCTGGGGGGCTGACGGTGGCTAGTGGGGCGGTGGCTGGGGGCTGATGGTGGCGGCGGTGTTTTCTCTCCTAGGTTAGGCAAATTAGGGATTTTGGTTGGAATGTGCATGAGAGTGAGACAGAAGGGAGAGGGTCGGGTGTTTTGGGGGGGGGGTTTCACTTTTTTTTTTTAGAGAACCGGTCTTTTGAAAAACCCAACCGGTTCAGCCGGTTTGGCCAGTTTTTAAACCGATTTTTTGCAAGGCGATTTTGCGTGTCGAACGGACCGGCTATATGACCAGTTTTCGGTTAACTTGGTCGAACCGGCCGGTCCAGTCCGATTTTCAGAACATTGGTTTCAATATCTCCATCATAAACAGGTAATCCAAAGCCACCATCTTCAAAAGTACCACCAAAAGTTTCAAACTAATTTACTTCAAATCATAAAGCTAAGGCTAATTTATACTTTTGTAGGTTCAAGTCAACTAGGAAATGATCATAAAATTACAAAATTCAAAAACTAGTGAAGAAATTAACATATCCATCAGATCATCTTCAAAACAAATTAACGGTAACAAACCTTCTTTGAACCATTTGCTTTAAGCCAGTTAACCGAGGCCTCTATATCCTTTACAGCGCCTTGCCAATCGATCCCATCCATTAAATGTTGGGCTTTTGCGACATCAAGACCAACCTTTCCTCTATACCATCAAAACCGGACTGGATCGGTCGGTTCGACCAAAAAACTGATGAACCAGATCTTATACCGGTCTGGTCCGGTGATTGGACCGCACAAGGTCAAGAACCGGTGCGAATCGGTCAAACCCGAAATGAACCGGTAAAAATCGGTCAAACTCAGAAATAATCGGTCCGACCGAACCGTTTCAATTTAAAAATTTCCTTAAAATGAAATGGGTTCGAACCCCCCTCCCTCAAGGAGTTAAAAGGTAGCCACAACCACCAGGCTAACTTGCTTGTTACTAATATATATGCAAATTAAAATACATATTGATATCTTTCAGCAAATAATTTACTTCTATTTAATTTATTTTAATTTTAATTATAAGTTCACTCATTTTTAAATTAATTATATTTTTATTTAACAGTAATTATAAACTCACTTATTATTTTAATTATATAATATCTATTAATATTATTTTTCAATGAATACTTATAGTATATAATAGTATAATAGATATAAACTAATTAATAAATTATTAAAATTCGAAAATAATACTTATTTTAATATAAAATCAAAATAAAAATATTTATGATAGAGTAAAATTAACAAAATACTTATTGTTTCTGTTCCATATTGTTTAGAATAGTTAGATATTTTTAAAATATTAGTAAAAATATGTATTTTAAATTTTTAATTCTAAATTTTGTTTTTTATTTACATAGGACCGGGTCAATCGGTTCAACCAGTGACCCACCAGTTGAACCAATGACCCAGTGACCCAGTAACCTAACCAATTCGATCACCGATTCGGTTTTGATAACTATGCTCTATACATACTGGAACAATGGAAGCAATTTTCTGACCAAAAAAAAAAAAGAAAAAGAACAATGGAAGCAATTTCAATTTTCATCAGTTATCCAATTGAAGATTATAACATCATATAACGGATAAAGAATTCAGATCAGCAAATCTTATGAAAGCACCGTTATCTTACTCTAGAATAAGAGCTTTAAATCCGAGACCTAGCTGAGAAATCTTGACAGCATGATTCTTGATTTCAAAATCCACACCCCACCACTTCTAAAGAACAACAATTCCAGGAGCATCTTCTTTGCCAACGACGTATGCATCAAATGTTTAATAATTGAAAATAGATACCGCATATTAGTAACCTAGAATTTGCTTAGAACAGGTACATAGCATACGCAGAGTAATATTGCATTCGATACCCTAGAATTTGCTTAGAAAGATGATATTGAGGACACAATTTATAAAGTGGATGTACACAATAAAACAAAGACTCCGAGTCCAGAACTGAAAACCTGAAAAATGAATGGGAAAGGGAGAGGGAAAGAAGACTAACAGTGTTGTCCCTTTGGATGGTGATTTTGTTGAAAGGGGAAGCAGAGTGAGCCATTGAGCGGACTGAGAAGCGCGGTGGCTGCGGGATGCGGTGGCGGCGGGCTGCAGTGGTGGTGGCTGCGGTGGTCAAACCCGTCGCTGCTGTGGCTGCAGGACGTGGTGGCTGCGGAACGCGGTGGCTGCGGGATGCGGTGGCGGTAGGCTGCTCGATTGGTGGTGGTGGCTTCTATGGTTCTCAGAGAAGAGAGAAGAGATGAGTTGCTGCTGAGTACTGACTGAAGAAGATGGGTGGTGGTGGCTTCTATGGTTCTCCATCTTAATTTGCAACTTGGCATAAGGTATAATAAGCCTAAAATTTTGTTTATCTGATATGATATATTTTGTAGTTTTTGGTTGAATATTTATTGCTGAATTTTGTCTAAAACTTATGATTTTTGTGCCTTTTTGCTTTGAAACTCCTTCTCTAAAAATGTTCCAAAACCTGCATTGTCTAACTCTTCTTTTTATAAGAGACTTCAGTTTCTTGATTTGAGTAATAACAGATTATGAATTGGAATATAAAATTCTAGACTCATTTTTTCATATATGAAAAAAATATTAATATTACACAATAAAATGGATGTTTGTACGATATATACACTACTATAATATTAGTACAAATCGTAAGTTACGTTTTACATTTTTATTTTTTTTCTTTTTTTTTTGGTTTTTAAACAATACAAAACGCAGGTTGCGTTTTATTTAAAAAAATGTTTAAAATAAAACTTGCAAAAACGTAAGTTGCGTTTTGCATTTTGCTACTTTTTAATAATAACCAAAACGAGGTTACGCTCTAGTAATAATAATAGCAACAACAGAAATACTAATACTAATAATCTAATAATAATATAATAATATTAATAGTACTATTATTCCTATTTCCTAATATTAACTAAACAGTAACAATAATATAACTAAAACGGTGAATAATCATAACAATAATAAATATCAGTTCCGTGTAATGATGATGATGATGATGATGATGATGATGATGATGATGATGATGATGCACACAACAATAATATATAATAATAATAATAATAATAGTAATATTTAATAACAGTGACGGATCCAAAAAATTTTGATAGTAGGGACAAAATATATATAACATTATAATAAATTTTATAATAAAAATATTATGTTTATATAAAAAATTAGCTATCAAATTATCTGTTATAAATTTGTGTATAAATACATATATCATTTAACTTATTTTTAATATGTATTTTGTATTTCAAAATTTATATTTTAAGATTTATTCTGTATAAGTGATTATTTTATGTATACATAGCATAATTGTTGTTATAATTTTATTTTGTTATTGTAAAATATGATTAGGTTTCAAAATATCTAATTACAAATTAAAATACTAAAATAGTAATTTAAATAATATCATATAATTTAAAATTTAATTTTTTTATATTTCATATTTTGAAACCTTGACAATATAATTAAAATGTCGTTTTTTTTTTATATATGTTGTTAAACAATCATTTAAAACTAAACTTTCATACAAATTAGCTCTTGATGATATTTATAGTTGAAAAAATTAATTCAATTAGTGTAGTTATTATGAAAAAACTAAAGCTAATTTTAAAAGAAGAAACACAAATGGATAGATAATATTATTTCGAGTCGATTTCTAAGAAAGAACACAATTCTTATTTAAATTTAAAAATTAATCATTATAAATTTATAATGGACATCTAATATGAAGTTTTCAAATTGGCTATTAAGTGTCGAAAGTTGAATAAAAAATTATTGTGGGGTCAAATTTAATAATTTAATGAGGGCAAATAAATATTATTATTATATACTATTCAATAAAATTCCAAATTGTAGTGGGGACGGTTGCCCCCACACCCACATGAGTGGATCCGTCCTTGTTTAATAATAGTAATTACAATTAATAATAATAATAAGATTTAATTATTCTATTCGTTCTTATAATTTTATTAAATTTTTAATTAGGTTTTTATATTTTTTTCTCAATTGAGTCTTTATACTGCTTTAAATTTTATAATTACGTTATTTTTATATTAAAAATATTAAAATTAACATAATATTTTTATCAAAATACATGCTGTCAAAAATTTAATTAAATTTTTAATTATAAATACCTTCAATTTGCAAAAAAAATATTCAGTTAACTCTAATATTTTTTATATTAAGAAGGACTTAATTATAAAATTAAAATAATGTAGGAATCTAATTGAAAAGAAAAAAATATAAAAACCTAATTATAAATTTAGTAAAATGATAGAGACTAACAGAATAATTAAACTTATTAATAATAATAATAATAATAATAATAATAATAATAATAATAATATAACTTGTTGTAGTGCTAATAATAATAATAATAATAATAGTAATATAATAATATTAACAATACTAGTATGCCTTTGCCAACTCTTTGCGGCTCATTTTTTGGCAAATGGAGAAGTTCATGGAAAAATGGAGGTATAGCAAAATATTGCATTGCTATGGGCAAGTTTATTTATTTTTTTTTTGAATTTTAAAATATACCAAACGTAGTTTACGTTTTGGTTTTTCTTTTTTTTTTTTTAATACTAAACGCAAGTTGTGTTTTACTATGTTAGAAAAAGAAAAAAATTTTTGAAGCCCACAAAACGTAAGTTGCGTTTTGTTAGGGTCAGAAATTTTTTATTGGAAGCCTCAAAACGCAAGTTGCGTTTTGTACACAAAATAATATTTAAATCCACAAGTTTGCCTATAAATATGAAGTCCGGTGATGTTCATCTTCATTTTCACTTCTCCTCTTGTTTTTTCTTGCATAAAGTCTTTAGAGAGGTGTTTTTTTTGGCAGATAACTGTGTCAAAAAAATAGAGTTAGTTAAGGCTGAAGTTATGGAAGGTGTTGCAAACTTGCGAGTATATTATAACGGTGAGGTTGTAACAAACACACATGAAGGAGTCACTTTTGTTTGTGAATGTCCGTTGTCATTTGCCATTTGCCATTCCATGTACCATGGGTTTTGTCGAGTTGCAAAATGGTCTTTGTAATAACATTCAAAGCCACATTTTGAAAAGGGTGAGCAATCTTTTATACATAAGTCCTGTGCAAGTATTTGGTGGCTTAATACAGTTTCAAATAATGCCCATCACTGACGATGCCAGTATGCAGCAAATGTTGTATATTTATCAACAAACCCGATCTCACGTGCCGATGATAGAGCTGTACGTTGAGTTTGAACAGCAGCCGGGGATGAGTATGGTCGACGACGAGATCAATGTTGATGAGCTCGGGGATATAGATTGGGAAGAAGATAATAATGACAGTGAAGACGAATTCGAAGCTAACTATGAAGTCGATGACGAAAACGATGACGGAGACTTGGCAGGCAATCCGGCGATGCAAGATGAAGCAAATGCGATTGTAAGCCAGCACCCGTTTGGTGTTCCGTCTTTTATGCGGACTCTAGATCTCGAAGCCATGCATGCTCCGGAATTTCCTGAGTATGCAAATAACAAGTAAATACAAGTAATACTAATTACTGATAACTATTTATAAACCTAATAACCATAATACTAGGAATTAAAAACAATACATATTCCTGTTGCTCATGAGGCGGGACTCCCTGGTGAGGGCCAGCTGGTTCTTCCTGTTGCTGCTGTGGTTCATCGGCGCCAATCTCTCCGCCTGGAACTCTATCTGACAGTCGCAGGTGAATCCCATACTACTGCGTGTACCAGTCGTAGTACACTGGGAGAGGATGGAAGTCAATAATCTCCTCGCCTAGCTGCAATGTGTTATAGCGGTCAAATGTCCATCTGTTAACCCATTGACTGTAAATCTGTCCCCAGTCATGGTTCTGTGCTCCTGTCAGCCGCTTGCAGTGATCACGACCAAGGTTGAACGCGGGGCCTGGTGGTAGCTGCTGCATCCCGAACTGTCGTCTGACCCGATCTGTCGCGTGCCATTCTATGCACTCGAATGACACTAAAGACGACTGAGTGGAGCATATGAACATATGGGGTTCGAGGCCATCCGGAATCCCCACTCCCATATATGGCCGCCATATAAACTGCATAATAGTTACCAAGAGGTCGATTAGAAACTTTGAGTTCAGTGAAACGGTCGACTTATCCGGAAACACAACTGTACCGAGCATGCAGAAAATGTGCGCTCGGACGTACCGCTCGAGAGACTCCTGAGTATCACACGGCTTGGTGTCTCTGCACCGTCGGACCCAAGCAATATTAACCTTTTCCAACACGTGATCGTCTGGACCGGGCTCCCGACCAAAACACGCAATGCAGTTCTCCACCAAAAACTGGTGGCTGCTATCTGATCTACCCATAACAGCATCCCCATTAATCGGGAGACCAAGAATATAGCTCACATCTTCCAGTGTTACCGTCACTTCACCGACCGGAAGATGAAACGTGTGAGTCTCCGGCCTCCAGCGTTCCACCAAAGCACTCAGTAGTGCAGAATGACCTCTCATTTTGCCCACTCGCGAAACATGTTGAAAACCAGTCAATGCCAATGTCGCTGCAGCTACCTCATTCAACGTATCCGGCGGATCCAGTTTTCTGGGCAACAAATTTCTGATAGCCTGCAAAAAAAATGATAATTATTAAATTCTAAATAATACCAGTTAAAACATAATAATAATAAACTGTTAAAAAATCACGAATATTTGTCTATTATTTATTAAATAGTATTATTAATTATTAAAAATTAATAATAACTTTTTCTCACTATCATAACTAGTATTATAAAATAATCATAATAACACTCTAATTATAATAATAGTTATCCAAATATAACAATAATAACAATAATAATAACCATTTATTATAATAACTATAACCTACAAGGCTTGTTATTATTAACATACAGTATTAATTATTATTACAAAATATTACTGAAAAAAACCATTTATTATAATATCTATAATACTAATTTTTTTCCAACGTAAATATTATTAACAAAACCGTTTACTGTTGATGACAGTATTATTATTATTATTATTACTATCATAAAAAATAATAGTAAATCACTAAAAATAATAATTTATTACACATTATTCTTATTAAATATTATTAATAAATTATTTTCATTATCAGATAATAATAATAATAATAATAATAATAATAATAATAATAATAATAATAATAATAATAATAATAATAATAATAATAATAATAATAATAATAATAATAATAATAATAATAATAACAACAACAACGTTACTAACAATAAAGAGATTAATTTATTAGAATATCATAATTAGGGAACAAAATCAGAAAAATATCAAAGAGGATTAGAAAAAAATCAATGTAATTTATTAGGATATTATTCCATAACAAGTGTACTCTTAGCGTACTTTTGGTCTATATATTGATAAGAACTTTATAATCACAAATGAGAAATATGAATAAAAATAATACTTTTCTAAATAATTCTTCGTTTCTTTCCTAAACTCTTTGTACCATGGTAACATAATTTGCCTAATAATAATAATAATAATAATAACGGTATTAAAAAATTTAAGACGTAACGCAAAATTAATAATAACATAATATTCATTATAATAATATTAATAACCTCAATACTACTAATTACAACACAAATAAATAAAATTTAAATAAATTTATATATTTATTGTTAAATATTAAAAAAATTTACTTACAAAATGAGGATGATCCAAATACTCAATAATATGATCTTCTGGTTTAGTATAGTCACGCACCATTTTTTTTCCTATACCATACCATGTAGCTCTTCTTCACCGAGCTGATTCACATCTCTTTCACTCTCCCCCAACTATTTCTTTGGTAACGAGTTTGCTTCAGTAACTACGCTTCTTCAATCTGCGTTTCTCACTTATAAGGACCCAGCTGAACCCCCTCCCAAAACACGTGGCACGCATGCATGTATGGAGCCTGCAAAACGCAACCAGCGTTTTGCTCTGGTTCACTGACAAACGCATTCTGCGTTTTGCTCAGTTCAAAGTTGGTCAAGCTTTGGTCCTGTCGGTATGCAGGACACGTTTTAATTTCTTGTTCCATTTCCACGCCAATCACAGCCTGCGTTTTACAGAGCCTGTAATTTTCTGTTTCTTGTTCCTGCAAAACGTTACCTGCGTTTTGCAGATCTAGCAGGTCTCTGATCTTCACAGGTCCACATTTGTGGACATCACCCCATATATCCATTTATCTGCACTTCACCATTCTGTTATCCATTTTGAAATTAATTTCTGACTCTTTGCAGGGTATTTTTTGCTTTTTTTCTTTATGTTAAAACGCAAGTTGCGTTTTGGCTTTTTTTTTTTTTTTTTCCTAATAAAAACGCAAGTTGCGTTTTGTATAATTATAAATTTGCAGCGCCTATAATTTTGCATAACACACCATAATATAATATGGGAAGAATCATTTAGATATAATAATAAAAAAAAATAAAAGGTCCAGATTTGGCGAATGAAACACACATAAACATGAAGGCTGGGTGGTACATATAGACATGCAACCGTTTTTTCCTTTAACAAGTTTTGTATGATTGAAGTCAGCTTAGTTTGTCCTTGTAGACAAATTTTAAAAGCCATTTTTTCAGCCGCCATATATGATATGTCTTGGCTGAGCTGCACTAAATAGCGTTATTATTATTATTTTTTTAACGAGTTTCACAACAAAAATCATGCAATAATATAAAAAAATTTAGTTATTGTGTATAAAAATATCATTTAATTTTCATAAAATTTTTCATTATAGTACTATAAAATAATTAAATTATTTATTTATTATTTGATTATTCTATTATGTTAAATTTAATTATTTTAATAGTTAATTATTTAATTAAAAATATGTAAATTAATATTATAAATAAAGACAAAATCTTGTGTAAAGGAAGAGGGACAATGCCCCCTCTTAATTTTTTTTAACAAATTATGTATACATTTTTATTTAACTTTCTTTTTATAAAATTAATTTTTAGTCTTTTTTTGTTTTTCAAAATATAACATAACTCCGTTTCTACATATTACTTTAATACATAGTAATTATCTTAATATTTAATTTTTTGTATGTACTTAGTATTTTTTAACTTACAAATATGTTTGTAATGAGCTTAAAAATTTATTTAAAAATTGATAGAAAATTATGGTAAGTTCTTAATTTTGTTTGCAATCAAAATTATGTATGTTATATTTTGTGAAACCTAAAAATTTATTTTAGTAGAAATTTTGAATATTAATAAAAAATAGAGTAAAGTCGATAGACTTTATAAGAAATAAAATACTTTAAATTAAGTACAATAGGGGGTTCTTCTTTTGATGATTAATGAATATATTTAAAATTATAATTTAATCAATAAAAGAATAATTTATTAAAGGGTATTTTAATAAGTAAAATTTAATGATAAAAAATAAAAAAAATTTTAATGGATCTTTTTTTAAAAAATAATTTATTTTTTCTTAAAAAATAGATAAAGTTAACATTAGTTAACACAAAAAATTTAAAATGGATTAAAGAGGAAGTTTTTTAAAAGTTAAAAGGGAGAGAAATGTACATTTATAAAATAGAGGGAAGGCGAGTGTCATTTTAGCATCTCGGAAGAAAAGAGAGTAGAATTTTCTCTAAAAAAATAAGAGTAAGTATCCATTATATGAGATTATAAGTAAAAAATATATATATATATATATATAAAAAATACCTCAATTGCTAATTAAAATAAAAAGATCACGCATTTGTATTTTTTTAATTTCATTCTAATTAAATATAAAATTTATGTCTATTTTATACTTAATATAATTGAAAGCACCTTTTTCTTCTTTTAATTTTGTATTTTTTTTGCTTTGTATTAATCATAATAAGAATCACACGACTAATTTTATAAAAAAAATTAGTGTTGATTTTTAGTGGATTAATAACCAATAGTTAATGTGGCTAATTAATAACTTCATAATGTTATGCTAATTTCACTTATATATAGCGGTACTAAACTTAGGTATTATTAATAGTTCAATTTGTCATGTTATATGGTTGTTGCGGCCCAGCTTAGCTAGGCTCTTCGGTCAATCCGGCCCAAGCACTTATCGACCTAATTGGATAGGTCACCGTGCATGGTCCGCCCGGCTGACGACCCGGCCACGTACCTATTTTGCCAGCTGCATGACAGCTGTGGAGAAGGAACCTTTCTGGAAGGAGGCTTTCCCCTGTGGGGCCCGCCTTACTGACAGGGTATATAAAGGGAGGGTCCTACCCCTCTCCCAAGGTACGTCACCCTACTCTCAGTTATCACATCACCCATACACTCTACTGATTTGAGTGTCAGAATGTCATTGTAGGTGACACCCTCTCCACCTGAAGTGCTCGGAAGCTCGGCTGCCCCATCGTTCATACCACCACTTGAAGATAGGCGGGAACCCACTTCTCCATCCCAGAGACTTCCACGAACCGTCTGGTAACCCGACCTACCGAACAATGGTATTAATATTTTTAGAGGTATAACTAAAATAGCTGTTAAAGATAAAACTAAAATATATTTAAAAGAGATACTATTATAAAACTAAACTAAATGTAAGTGTTACAATATGTTGTGACTATAATACAAAAAGACAACAAAAAAACAAGTATTTTTCGAAATTAAAATAACTAGTCTTAAAGAGCACACAATAAAAATATTTAAAAGTAAAAAAAATTCACTATTAATTCTTTTTTACAAAAAAATAAGAAAAAACTTTCAATTTACAAAAAAGAAAAATTAATCTTTGATAGAATTTAGATTTAAAAGTCTTTTTGCACATATAAATTAATAAAATTTATTTGTTAAAGATAATTTAATAATTATACTTGTACAAATAATGACAAAAAATAGTAAAAATTATGGGCAAGTTACGAAAATAAAATATTTGGGCTCTAAAATTATCGAAATACAACTTTTGTAATTTGGATACGAAAATACAACTTTCTACAAAACTATGTAAACCGTTGATGGGAGCTTGCATGTTGCCTTTGCACTTGTGGAATGGGAGAATGCAGAGTCCTGGTAATTTTTCTTATCCAATTTGCGTCAACACGTGACTCCTCAAGAAGGCATTCTGATGATCTCTGACAGGCACAATGGCATTAAGGCTGCACTGGAGGCACCTGATAGTGGTTGGCTACCGCCTCATGCATATCGAGCGTTTTGCATTCAACATGTTGCAGCTAATTTTGTCCTCAGTTTCAAGGGGGTAGGATGCGAGGCCGCTGCTCGTGAATGCCGCATATGCTAAAACTGAGGCCAAGTTTGACTATTGGTTTGATATTATGAGGACTGAGAATCTGGCCATGTGTGATTGGGCTAACCGAATGGAGTACGACAAGTGGACTCAGCACCAAGATGGAGGCAGACGGTTCGGCCACATGACGACGAACATATCCGAGTGTGTCAATTCTGAGTTGAAGGGGACACGGAATCTACAGGTCACTGCACTAGTGAAGTCGACATATGGGAGGCTACCAGAACTTTTTGTCATTCGAGGACAGTCAGCAGAGGCTCAGTTGGGATCTGGCCACCGATTTTGCCAGACGCTGGTTAAGGCGATAGAGCGTGACTTGAAGGATTCGAGGTGCTTCACTGTTACTCTGTTTGACAGACATCAATCTGAGTATACTGTTGCAGAGACGACATCTACCGGTAACTTCTCGCTAGGTACGTATCGGGTTTTCCTCAGGGATTGCACTTGTGACTGTGGGTACTTCCAGGCTCTACATTACCCGTGCTGCCATGCGATTGCATGCTGTGCTCATTTTCGACTAGACTGGCTACATACGTTCATGAAGTTTATACCATAACTGAGGTGTTTAGTGTATATCGGATGGGGTTTCTGCTTCCTATTCCAAAGGGTCTCTGGCCACCTTATGACGATACGACTGTCATTCCTGATTCTAACATGAGACGTGTCAGAAAAGGGAGACCGAGGTTTACCAGAATCTGTAACACCATGGATGAGGCCGATACTGCTAGGCCGAAGCGCTGTGGGCTATGTAGGCAGACTGGACACACTTGCAGGGGTTGCCCCCAACGATGTGCTGCACTCGAAGCCGATGCATAGGTGTCAATCAGATCTTTGTATTTAAGTTTTATTGTTCTATCTTTATTTGTTTTGCTGTCTTGTATTGGTGTGTTAAGTTGTTGGTCTGAATATTTACTGTTATGTTGTTGATTTAGTAATGTTATGTTGTTGATTTAGTTTTACTGTAATGTCGTTGTTATTTATGTTTCTATATGTAATTTTGATTCTCTTGGGTAAAATTGATGCGATTTTATTTGCGATTTTGTTTGTGTAACCATAAACCGCTAGATCCCTTCTATGATTTATGCCTATTTGCCATTCACACAGAAACCGCGGGATCCCATCAGCGGTTTATGTGTATTTTGAAATCGTGGGACATTAGCAGTTTACATAATTTTGTAGAAAGTTGCATTTTCGTATTCAAACTGCAAAAGTTATATTTCAATAATTTTGGAGCCCAAATATTTTATTTTGGTAACTTGTCCAAAAATTATTGACCCCCTAAAATTTCTCATATATATGGATATACTAATAAAAAATATATAAAAAAATTAACAAATTTTAAAATACAAAAGAACTAAAACAACGTAATAAGAGAATATAGTTTGAATATTACTTTAAAAAAAGACAGCACTTAATTTTATATTATAATTTAAAACAATAAAATAATAGTAAACTAACAAGACAAATAAAAAAAAGAAGTACAAAGAAAAAATACTTTTGAGAACAATATATATATAGTCATATTTAAATTTTAACACTATTTTTTTATAATTATATTTTTTTATCTTCTATCTCCAATAATTATTCAAGAATATTTTTGCAATAAAATGAAATTAATACAAATTAAATAAATTGATAAAGAATAAATTTTATAAATTTTATAAATACAAATTGAATAGATTTTTTTTTTGTATATTGTATAAATATTTACTTTAATTATACTTAATTTCCTTCCTATTAACAAATTGTTTAATTTTATCAGTATTAGTCGCTTAACATATTCAATTACTCTCTATAATAATATTAATATGTAAAATAATTGTTTTTAAAATTATGTAAAAACTAAAATATTTTCAAATACTTTATATTGCAAATGAGGAATGTTGAGCCGTTCTATCCTATTCTTATACACTTTGACTCAGTTAAAATTAGGCCAATGATTAAGCCACAAACATTCGAACTATCTTGTTATTCCTATGTGAACTATTCTGTTGGCCAATTGTATAATTTCATATCTATTTTAAGGGTTAATATAGTAATTTCAAAGTTTACTAGAAGACAAAAATATTGCTAGAAACTTAATAGTACACAGAAACATGAAGTTCCGCAATGGTACACAGGAATACGTGATAACTTTCTTATAATATGTGTGCATAACACTATTTTTTCTTCTATTTTTAAATTATTTTCTAAAAATTCTAAGACACCAATAATTTATAAACTCAGAAAATTTTTCTCAACTCACTGGCTCTTTGAAATCTTCCATATAATAATATTGTTACTACTTTCTTTTTCTCATGATTTTCTTGAGAAGAGTAGTCTCTATATATATATAGTACTACTAGTACTAGTATATATATATATATATATATATATATATATATATATATATATATATATATATATATATATATATATATATATATATATATATATATAATGAGAATAATTGCACCGGCAGGAAGTTGGTGCGTCAGCTTATTATATTAAGAATAAAGGAATATTAAAAAATCAGTAGATGTATTTATTGGTGTGTTAGCTTATTATATGCTTTGAATTATCATTTTTATGCAATTGTGAATTTTGATTTTATTCTAATTTATGTTAATTTTATACTCTCAGTAATTTTAATTTTATTGATATAGGTGTTTTTAAATTACTTCATGACTAGTATTACTAGAGAAGACACACAAAGTAACAGTGTTAATTTTTATTTATGTTAATTTTTTACATAGTACTAATTAATTTGTTAATTTTTATCTCTTTTTATTTTCAGGTTTAAATCTTGATTTGTAAACTTTTAATGATGATAAAGATGTTGAAAGTGATCAAGAATAAGGGTTGAAGATTCCTTTATATCTAATATTGTAATTTCTTTATTATGGTGAATCTAAATTTGTAGTGATTTAACACTTTTTTTTTTAATTTCTAGTTATTTGAGCTAATGACGTACGAATTTTATGTTTGTATTTTAATTTATCTATGAATTTTAAGTTTTTGCCTTAATTTATATAAGAATATGTAAAAATTAAAATATTTAATTTTTATAGGGGTGGGTAGGGATGGGGCGGGTACCCGTAGGGACAGGTTCGGGTACTACAATTTACTACCCGCAGGTAGTGACGGGGTGGGTAGTACATGAGTAACAGGACGGCGGGGCGGGGTCGGGTAGGGTAAAAACCCGCCCCTACTCGCCCCACTGCCACCCCTATTTATATGCATGCCCTGTTGTAAAAAGCTACTAAATTTAGGAATTGATGTAACTAGATACAACTTTTTGCTACACTTAGTAGATTAATGATGCTTCATTCTGTACCTTGTACTTTCATCAAAACTAAGATGATGTCTATGCAAATCTAAGTAAGATTCAAGTGTTAGGTAGGTGCTACCTCAATATTTTCTTCAGCAGGTGGTGTCGGGGTGCTAAATGATGCATTAGCATCACTTCTAGCTTGTTGACCATATCTCTGAAGCACCCTCTCTTTATTTATGTTCCACCATTCTTCTGCTTGTTGCTCATGAAACCTTCGCTTGCTGCATAAATAAATAAAAAAATCATATAAAATATTTGAGAAGTGTAGGAAGAATTTAATTATTTTGCACTGGAAGTATACAAAAGAGTTTAACATTGTGATCCAATAAAAAGCTTGTGTAATTTGGGTGCCATGAAAAGCTTTCCAAGTGATTTATCAAAAAATCATGTTGCACACATGCTAATGTCATACAATAATTCAAACAACATATATTATTTAGTAATAGCAAAATTAAGAAATGCGTCGATACAAATTTCTGCAACTTCTTTTTTAAAAAATGTGTTGTGCATGCAGATCAAAACTAG
This sequence comes from Arachis hypogaea, assembly GCF_003086295.3. Taxonomy (NCBI): domain Eukaryota; kingdom Viridiplantae; phylum Streptophyta; class Magnoliopsida; order Fabales; family Fabaceae; genus Arachis; species Arachis hypogaea. Next base: position 14,739,261 of record NC_092050.1, read on the forward strand.
AGAAATGGTTTAAATAATGTAGCAGCTATTTTGATCACACATTCGTGTACATATTTCAAAAATGGGTATACACACCTTCACCTGAGATAGAAGAAGAATACTAATATAATTTTGTGAAGCTAACTACTATAGTGACTCATATGTTCAATACAAATCACACTGATACAGAAATTGAAAATGTAGAATTTATCAGATAAACAAGTAACTGTAGTATACCTAAATCTAACTCTCCTGAAAATTTTGACACCATTAGGCCTTACTATTAGTGTCACGTAAATACCAGGCTCAAATTGTTCAATAACTTGTGTTTCTCCATCTCTTGCCAACCTTGATGTTTCCTCGGAGCTTTGTGGTTGCACTGCTGTTCTATTATCGGATACAGATGATCCATTTCTTTCTTGAAGGACATTCTCCTCATCATGAGATGGGTCCGAAGCCGCCGCTTCATGATATTCTTCTGTATTGTGCTCTTGCATTTTTGAATCCCCAATATCTGTGGCAGGATCAGGTGCATTTTGTCGAGTAGACTCTGATATTGATGGCACAGAAAATGTTTCAGATGTCGAGTTTTCTTTCAGAAAATCTTCAGCTTGAGTAAGTGCAATTCTCAAATTTTCAGTTTCTGAAATCTCTGGTGGCAACTTCTCAGCCATTTGCTTCAACTAGATTGAACAAAAGGCAAGTCTACTTAATCAGGATGATGTACTTGAAATTCTGATCAAGGGATTTGTTCTATTTCTCATATATTCTTCTTGAAGTATTTTACGCCAGTAATTTGGGCGACTAAGAATTTTTTATAAAGAAACATGATGCTCAAATACTAAAGTAGTTTGTAGTAAAAAGTGTGGAATTGAAAGTTGAGCAATCGAGACATTTACATATATAAGTCAACGATTTCAACTATATCCTTGGTAAATAGAATGAAGATACCTGAATGATAGTGCACTCAAAAATTTCTAGCATTGCTTTATGCTTAGAAGACTCATCTGCTGCCAATGTTGTAGCTTCTTTAATATGTTGGCGAAGCTTTTGATTTTCCACATCTTTCATGTTACTTTTCTGTTTCAAACTTTGAATCTACATAAAAATAATATTCATTAACTTAATATTGGTGATCCTTGAGGTTTTTCAGAGAATATGGAAAGTGAATCAACAGGAAACTTACTTGTTTCTGTAATTTTGATACTTCTTGATTCTTAAGCTCATTTGTTTTCCTCAAACTATCAAGAAGACTTCTAGAGAATCCACCAGCGCCGGAACGCGTAGGGCTTGGCCTTCTTGCATACGGGGATGCGGGCCTTGAAATGAGTGATGGAGTTGGTGGTGGACTTGGAGTTGGAGGTATGGCAGCGATGGTAGGCTTCAAAAGATTTTGCATTATTGAACCTGTTGAACTTGGGAATGCAACATCTTTCAATTGCACTAGTGATGGAACCTGAACAACTTGCTCTGTAGTAGTCTTGTGAATCCTTGAGAGAGGGAAGAGAGTTCTTGAAGATCTTATTTCTCCCAGGGTAAATCTTTCCCTTCCATCTATAGAAGTACGAGGTGGAGTAGTAGCTCTCCTATTAAAAATGGCACCAGAATTCGACTCAACATTTTTAATCTTAGTATAACAAGAATCACACACACGATGAGGTTTTCCGGGTGTTGGAGCCAATGCTGCCCTCAATGCCTTTTTTGAACTGCAACCATGGCAATGCACTAACCCACAATTATAACAATTGTGCCTTTTTCTAGTAAATCTAAATGGTTGCCTACATGCGGTACAACTAGATTGCTCAACTCCCGAGACCCATTTATGGATGCATATGCAAGCTGTAAACTTCGACCCACACGAAATGTTTTTTACATGCCTTTCTTTCAAGACTTCCACTATTATTGGACCCTTCCTATCTTCTGTGTCTCCATGTCCCAATCTTCCATTGGCATCTTTCCCCCATGTATATAGTTCACTTCTTAATGTCAATACAGCCACATGATGAGATCCACATGATATTTCCTCAACATACTCACCTACCAACTTATCTTGTACTAGCATTGGTACTTTTCCATCGGACAAAGAATTTCTTAGTTGACCATGTTCAGTGCCTCCCATAGTGAAAATATGACCAGATGTAGTGGGGGCAACAGTCATAGTGTTTCCACATGCTTCTATAAGATATGAGACACAAGTCGGTTGAAGGTATGTTTCCTTGTTTCCATGCCCCAAACGATACTGATCACCATCACCCCAAGTGAAGAGCTTCCTTGATGAAACATTTGAACTAGACTGAAGTGTTACCTCTATAATAGCTGCAGTGTGCCATACTCCACATGCAACTTTAAGAGTCCTAAATCTACTTAATAACTGCACTTCCTTTGGATATAACACACTCTCTCTATCTCCATGACCTAAGACACCAAATGTTCCATCACCGAACGTAAAAAGTTTTCCATTGGCAGTTGCCAATGCCGAATGCCATGTGCCACACGTCTATAAATAGAATATTAATTTGTTATGGTGTGTGCTTTGTGGGAAGAGAATCTATGAATAATACATTGTTTTGCATTTTGCTCAAGTGCTTCGTCAAGTGAGATTCTGTGTGTTTTGGTGATCTTATTCACATTGTTCATGCTTGATCTGGTTTCTTTTAATTGCACAATGATCGAGTCATGTTCCATTCTCACCGTTCACTTGTCTATTGTGTTTGAAAATTTTATTTATTATGAGCAAGCATCGTGGCCATCTATTTGTGTCCATCTACTATTGTGTTCTTGTTTGCCCTATTTTTGAGTTGAGAAGAAAATTCCGAATCTCTGTTTTTTTGTTTAAGATGGAAGGTGATTCCTCCGACAGCTTCAAGGAGAATTTTGGCGAATCTAAAAGTGACTCGAAGGGTGAGGTGGTCTTCCAAGGTACAATAGAGCTCTCTCCAAGTGTGATATATCAAATTCTGTTGTAATCTGAATTCAAAATAGCTACAATTCTATTATGGAGAAAGATCAAACAGTTATAGAAAGTAGTTAGCTTAGTCTATTTCTATCAGCTGTTATAACTACTTGTTGAGCTTAGTTAGCTTCATATAAGGTCTCTATATAAAGGGTGTGTGTGGTCCTAGGTAGCTAAATGCAATTACATTCCCTTTTCTGTTCTCTATTCAACGGGTTCGGATGATGATGTGCTGGGATTTAGTTTCCATTATAAGACCCGTGGGAAGAAACGGCCTCAATCTTCGGAAGAAGATGACAGAGATAAGAAGGAGAAAAAAATCTAAAAAACTGAAAATGAAGAAGCCACAGCCAAATCTAATATAGAAAATTGTCTTGCAACCGCTCATAATGGAATATGTGGTGCCCATCACGTAGGGAAGAAGATGAGATGGATATTATATCGAAATCATGTATATTGACCATCCATGATAAAGGATTGTATTAATTATGCGAAGGCATGTCAGGAATGTTAGAAACATGGTTCGATACAACAAATTCCAACGGCTGAATTGCATTCGATAATAAAGCCATGGCCCTTTAGAGGTTGGGCTCTGGATTTGATTGGATTGATCCACCCTCCTTCATCAAAATAACACAAGTTTATTTTAGTAGCTATTGATTATTTTACAAAATGGGTTGAAGCAGTTCTGCTGGTAGAAGTTGGTCAAAGTGAAATAATAGACTTTGTCGAGGAACATATTATCCATCGATTTGGAATTCCTCAGACGTTAAGTACTGACCAAGGAACTATATTTACTGGCCAGCGAATTAAAAATTTTGTGGCTTCAAGAAGCATTAATATGGTTACTTCAACTCCTTATTATGCACAAGCTAATGGCAAGTTGAGGCAGCAAATAAGATATTGATAAGCTTGATTAAAAAGCATATCGAGAATAAGCCTCGAACATGGCATGAAACTTTAAGTCAAGTATTATGGGCTTATCAAAATTCACCAAGAGATTCGACAGGGACATCACATTATAAATTGGTATATGACCATGATGCAGTATTATCATTGGAAATTAATTTGAATACTTTAAGAGTATCAAGATAGAATGATTTGCCAGTTGATGATTATTGGAATGCAATGTTCGATGAGTTAAATGAATTCAGAACGAATCCTGACACTTGATAATGTAATTCGACAAAAAGAAAGCGTTGCTCGAAGTTATAATCGTCAAGTTAAAGAAAAGTCTTTCAGGATAGGCGAGTAAGTTTTAAAAGTCATTTGACCAATGGAAAAGAAATTAAGATTTCTGGGTAAATGGTCCCATAGTTGGGAAGGCCCGTTTCAAGTAACAGGGATATATTCTGGAAATGGCTATCAGGTTAAAGATATTGGGTTAGGAAAAGTGATTAACTCGATTAATGGGAAATACTTGAAACTTTTCTATTGTTGGCAAATATAGAAGTTCACCATATATATTAGAGTTTAGAAAAGATGGAAGTTATTACAAAAAATAAAATTAGAAATAAAAAAGGAGTTCAAGGTGCAATTAGTTTTGCCAAATCGGAGCGCAGCTTTCCCCTTTTGTTTTCCAGAATTGAAAGCACTTCAATCTGTTTGAACTTGTCAGTTTGAATTTTCTCAAGTTGTTTTTCATATTCTCCCCGCTTTGTGTAGATTGAGACAAGTTCCTGAATAAGGAGATGTTGTTCTTGTTGGGCTGCAGCCAGATGTTTGGCTATGGTGGCTCGATTTTGGCATATGGTGGCAAGTTGTTCCTGAATTTGAGTTAATTCTGCTTCGAGTCTTGCTTCTTCTTGATCATGAAAAGCTTGAACAGAAATAGCATGGGAGATCCTCAGATCGAACTCCTCACGAGATGCTTGGATGGGAATAGACCTCGAACATGGCATGAAACTTTAAGCCAGGTGTTATGGGCTTATCGAAATTCACCAAGGGGGTCGACAGGTACTTCACCTTATAAATTGATTTATGGCCATGATGCGGTGCTACCATTAGAAATTAATTTGAATACTTTGAGAGTATCAAAGAAAAATGACTTGTCAGTTGATGACTATTAGAATACAATATTTGATGAGTTGAATGAATTAGACTCAGAGCGAATATTGGCACTTGAAAATCTGATTCGACAAAAAGAAAGTGTTGCTCGAAGTTATAATCGTCGAATAAGAGAGAAATATTTTAGTATAGGCGAGTTGGTTTTAAAAGTTATTTTGCCGATAGAAAAGAAATCAAAATTTCTTGGCAAATGGTCCCATACTTTGGAAGGCCCTTTTCAAGTGATAGGGTCATATTCTGGAAATGCATATCAAATCAAGGATATCGAGTCAGGAAAAATAATTAACTCGGTTAATGAAAAGTACTTGAAGCGATATTATTATTGGCTAAATTAAAGTCAAACATGCATAAGTCCAGAAAATATGAAAACCATTACAAAAATTAAAGCCTAAAGTAAAGAAATTCAAGGTGCCAGGAGTCGTGCCAGGTCTGAGCGTAGCTTTGGCCTCTTGTTGTCCAGAGCTGAAAGTGCCTCAACATGTCTGTATTTTTCGTATTGGACCTTGTCGAGTTATTTCCCATATTCTTCTTGTTTGGTCTCAATAGAAACAATCTCTTGGATGAGTTGTTGTTCTTGTTGGGCAGTTGTCAAGGGTGTGGCTATATCAGCTCTTCTCTTGCGAATTTTTGCAAGTTTTTCATTTATCTGGGCTAATTCCGCTTTAAGTTTTATCTCTTCTCCATCATAATGAGCTTGAACAGAGATAGCTTGAGAAATTCTCAGATCAATTTCTTTGCGGGAAGATTTGATAGGCTGAAGGGCTGCAGTATAGCCTTCTGCTTCAGTTTTAATCTTAGCTTCTTCCTGTTCGATTTCTTGAAGCTTGATCTATGCAGCTATGCTGTTGTTGGCAATTTGTTTGAATTGATGAACAATGGCAGAATGAGGAGTTGAGGTTGGAAGTTCAAAGGTAGAACCCAAAAGATCATATAAAAGCTAATTGAGAATTGTATCATTGATCCATGCAACAGGTGGATAGTCTAAGAGTTTGAGAAGTGATTGAAGTTGCTCTCAAACATCAGTAGACAATTTGAATGGAGGAACTGGTGCAGGAGAACTAAGGAGTATCGGAGCAGGAATAGGCACTTCGTCCTCTTGAATGGCTTGATTTGAAATAGAGATCAGGCTAGCCAAAGTAGCGCTTGTAGGCTTAGAAGATATACCCAAACCTCCAGATCCTTGGTCAAGGGGAGTTTGGAATTCAGCTTATTGAGGAATACTGGATGCTCTTGAAGGAGAAGGAAAGGTCTCTAAGACTCTGGATCGAGGAGAATCGAAATTGGTAGTTTCGACAACTCGAGAGAGAGAGAGAATCAGAGTCAGGGGCTATTTGGCCTTCAGCAGAGAGTGCATCTTGACTGGTTGGAGAAGTATGTCCAAGGATCAGAGTTTGCATTGGAGAGTGCTGAGTAGGCTCCTTTGTCAAGTTGACTATTTGTGTTCCAGTTGGAAAAGGGAAAGCAACTTGTAGGGGCTCAACGGACCTTGTGACTTGGATTGAATCATGAGATGTAGTATCTCCTTGGTCATGTTGTTGTTGTTGAAGCGGTTGATTGGATGCAGGAGGTGAGGTGATTGATTGAGCAACAGTAGTGGGCTGATACACAAGGTACACAGTTATAAGTTAAGATTTATTTTGACTTAATCGAAATATATACAAATGGAAATGATATAAAGTTACCAGAATGGATCTTGGCCTTCGAATCAATTGAAGATTCAAATCTGAATCAGCTGTATCCTCTGATTGAGAAGAAGCAGCAATGATATTTCGGATGGATTGCTCACTTCCATCAGAGCTCTCACTCGATGGTTGCAACCGTAACTGATGAAAAGATCGAAGTCAAGAGTTGTTAAGTAAATGTGATTAAGGAGTATTTCAGTTTAAAGTGTATGGGTATATGTAGAAATAGTTACCCTTCTGAAAGTTCTGGTGGGAGTCCTTCGACTCTTGTGTTGTGGTTGTTGTAAAGAAGTTGTGGTGTTAGCTTTTCTTTTTTGAGACTTTTTGGGAGAACCTTCAGCAGCAGGGGCTGTTCAGATGGTAGATTGCTGGATTTCCTCTAAAGTACGACTGTACCTAGAGTAGTAAGCAGTTCACCATTCGAAGCAAGACTTGGTGATATAGAAGCTGCGATCATAAACGAGAAAGTTGAAACGCTCCCTTTGTTGTTGATTTGTTAAGAGGCAGAAATCAAGTTCATCTTGGGAAGTCAAAGTAATATGGCAAAATGGTTTGTTGTTTCGAGGAAGGGGGGTTGGAATGGCCTGTGAGAAACCCAGTTGCCTGGCTGTGAAGTGAGGAGCATACAAGGTCACTTTGATTTTTTCTTTTTTGTGTTGGGGCAGCCCTGTAGGAATGGTACACGGAATCGTGATCTCAACATTTCTTCACAACTCCGCGTAACTGACCAGCAAGTGCACTGGGTCGTCCAAGTAATAAACCATACGTGAGTAAGGGTCGATCCCACGGAGATTGTCGGCTTGAAGCAAGCTATGGTCATCCTTGTAAATCTCAGTCAGGCGGATTTAAATGATTATGAGGTTTTGATAATTAAAAGATAAATAAAACATAAAATAAAATAAAGTTAGTTATGTAATTCACTGGTGGAAATTTCAGATAAGCGTATGGAGATGCTTCGTTGCTTCTGAACTTCTGCTTTCCTACTGCCTTCTTCCAATCATGCGTTACCTCCTTCCATGGCAAGCTGTATGATCCTCTCGGATGAAAACAAATCCATATGCGCTGTCACCGCACGGCTAATCATCTGTCAGTTCCCGCTAGCATCGGAATAGGACCATTGTCCTTTTACACACTGTCACTGCGCCCAACATTCGCAAGTTTGAAGCTCGTCACAGTCATCCCTTCCCAGATCCTACTCAGAATACCAAAGACAAGGTTTAGACTTTCCAGATCCCAGGAATGCTGCCAATTATTCTAGCCTATACCACGAAGGTTCTAATCTCAGATTCAGATCCTCTGTTGTTAGGAGAGACGATGTGAATCGTTGATTAGGGACCCAAGAGAATATACTCCGACTGTCGTCCAATGACTACGTTGAACATCATGTAGACCGCTTGTGGTTGTCAAGCACGCGGATCTGGGCTAAGCGAGTAACGAAGATTGGGTGATTGTCATGGGTCACCCCTTCATTCTGACTTAACTAAATTAAGAACAAGAGTATATCTTGGAGAAGAAGTAGGCGTGAATTTAAGGAAAAACAATAGTACTTGCATTAATTCATGAAAAACAGCAGAGCTCCACACCTTAATCTATGGGGTCTAGAAACTCCTCCGTAAAAAATACATAAGTGAAAGGTCTAGGTATGGCCGTGAGGCCAACCTCCAAACGTGTACAAGATCAAAATAGGAACATAAGGTAAAAGACCTCTGAAAACTCCAAAGATATAAAATAAACCTCTAAAAGTAGTTTTTATACTAAACTAGTAACTAAGGTTTACAGAAAATGAGTAACTACGTGCACATAGTGCAGAAATCCACTTCCAGGGCCCACTTGGTGTGTGCTTGGGCTGAGCATTGAAGCTTTTTCGTGCTTAGGCTGTTCCTAGAGTTAAACGCCAGCTTTGATGCCAGTTTGGGCGTTTAACTCCAATTCAGGTGCCAGTTTGGGCGTTTTACGCCAGAAATTTTAGGCTGATTTTGAACGCCGATTTGGGCCATCAAATCTCGGGCAAAGTATCGACTATTATATATTTATGGAAAGCCCAGGATGTCTACTTTCCAACGCAATTAAGAGCGCACCAATTTGGCTTCTGTAACTCTAGAAAATCCATTTTGAATGCAGGGAGGTTAGAATCCAACAGCATCTGCAGTCCTTTTTCAGCCTCTGAATAAGATTTTTGCTCAGATCCCTCAATTTCAGCCAGAAAATACCTAAAATCATAGAAAAATACACAAACTCATAGTAAAGTCCAGAAATGTGATTTTTGAATAAAAACTAATAAAATAATAATAAAAAGTAACTAAATTAAGATAAAAACTGTATAAAAACAATGCTGAAAAGGGTATAAATTATCTGCTCATCAAGGGATTACTTGAACAGCCAACAAATTTGTCCAATTTTGATTAGCCAGTTCACTTTCCTCAGCATCATTTGGAAAGAGTAGATGATCAAGCCATGCAGGACCACAATTTCGACGCATGAAATGAGCGAAATTGAGGTTTTCATTGTAAAAGTCTTTACAGGAATGGAAGAGAGAAAAAACAGCCCAAAAATTGGTCTTCATCCGATTGTGTATTTGGGAAATTTGGCTTATAATCAGCCAATCAGAAGCCTTTAATGTGTTGTTTGTCAGTGGTACCGCCTCCAGGATTTGTCATATATTTTTCGAAAATGACATTAAGCCATAGTTGGAGAAGTCAGAGAGGGCCACCCGTACTGATCAGACAATTATCTCGGAGACAATGTACAAATTGACCAATCTCTTCAAAAACATGCCCTAGAAGAAGCTTGGCTAAATTAAGAGTGTTTGCTTCATGAAGTAGAGCAGCCAGAGGAAGGAAAAACTTCGACATTTGAACGCTTCGAGAACAGAAAATAATTGCATTTAGCCAATAGAATAGAAAGGATACATGCTCTTCATCTGCAACAGCAGTGCCCTCTGCACCCATATTATGAGCAATGAACTCACTGTAGGAATTGGTGTAGACAATATTGTATTGGTGCCTGGGTTGCATGTCAGAAGTACAGTCTGGAGGGTTTATTGGAAGCCCTGTAATGGCGGCTACATCCAAAAGGGACATACCAATCATTCCACAAGGGAGGTGGAAATTGTTGGTTGTCCTGTTCCAAAAAAGGTTATAGCTCCAATCATCCAAGGGAGCGTTGAAGGTGAAAAGTGGGAAAGCCTTAGGAGTTCCTGAATCCCCAAAGCCCCCCAAGCGGCGTTCTTTGTAAGGGCAAGGCGTTGATGCCAGGCTGTGAAATCAGTTCCGTGATGAAAAAAGAGATATTGAGGGCTTGATTGATCAATAAATCTTTCCCTTGAGCACTGGAAAAAAGGTAGTTTCTTGTTTGCCCTTTCTAAAGTTTCAATAGGTCCAATGAAATAATGAACATCTCCACCTATTGTAAAAGGTATCAAGATTCTGGTATCATCGGTCTGAAGTTCTGGGTTGTCAATGACTTTATCATTGACTTGATTTAGCGCGTGGAGAGCTGGTAGAGCCGGTGGTTCTACTGAAGGGCCTTTGCCTTTGTCTTGAGCAGCGGCATGAGATGATGAAGCGGCCATTGCAGATTGGAGAAGAGTGAAGTTTGAAGATTGAGGAATAGTGGTCACGTAGAAAGATGAATGCAAGAGGAATTGAGAGAATAAAGGTTCGAGAAAGTTTGGCAAAGATAGAAGTGTCGAATTTAAAGGGAATTTCACTGTAGCCGTTATCGCAGATAGAATTCAAAGGGAAAGGAGGTAACTTTGCGAAGAAGGCGAAGTGGTGGAGAGAAAAAGCGTAAGTCACGGGAAACGTGTCAAACGGTCAGTATTAATGGGAAGTTAAATGGTAATTATTACTGACTCAGGGAATTGAAGTTTGAATTTAGATTAAGTGTTTTATCTTCCAAATGATGTCGAGAAAAAACACATTAATCTAAGGGGGCAATTTGTTAATCAAAGAATATTCTCGATTAAGACAGGCTAATTCAAAGTATTGAAGAAATAATGAGAAGGGAAGCAGATGTCGGAAAAAAAGGTGCACGTGCCAGTATTATTTCGGAGTTACTCGACATGAGCTCGATTTCGGTCACATTCTTAAATCGAACGGGCTTAATCGAACATCTATTTGAATGAGAAATCGAATGGTTGCTTGAATAAGGGATCGAACGGTTACATAGGTGGAGAAGTTGAAGGCTTTCACCATGTGAGGAATTGATGAGTAACGTTTTATTGGCGAAAGAGTGGGAACAGTTACCAGGGAGTGTGTGCGTAAGATAGCACTGTGTACTTAATAATCGGTTACAGAAGTAGACTATAAATATTAGAAAGTTTTAGGAAATAAAGGTTGGAATTTTAACTTAGAAAACACTTAAGCACACTCACATTCCCAGCAAATTCCTGAGTCTGCGATCGAGTCTCTTTTCTGTAGGGTTCAATTTATCTTTCTGTAAACTTTACTTTTCAAGTAAATTTATCTTCCAAGCATTCTTTAATTTCATGTCTAATTTATATTTCAACACCTTTAAGTTTCATGTCAAAGCCCTTTGACCCAGTCGAAGGCACTTTATTGCTTTCTTTAAATATCAACGCAATCTTTTCGATTCTCAGTCAATTTACTTCTTTCAAAAACTTTATTTTTAATTTATTTTGTTTCTTTACAAATCGTAATTCATTTTCTATTTCAATAATCGTCTAATTCGAGGTGCTTTGATGCACTTTTAGAAAACTGGTACCTGCACAGAGGAGTAGGTTTCGCTCTCAGATCATTAGATATCGAACCACCATCGATTTGCTAAAAATCGACAAAACAGCAGGTTCTTTTTCGACGACAATTGTTTGCGCCTAGACCTCTATCGAGTTCATCATCTTTGGGAACTTCTTTCTTGACACTCTGTATTATTTCTTTTTCTTCACCTAGATAGTGGGATAGGAAATATCCACTTGATGAAGAGGAAGAAGTGGAAATATTCTTTTTTGAAGGAGAAGGGTGTGGTTCAATTAAGATTGTCGTCGGGAATGGAAGAAGATCCTTCAAGTGAGTCTTGACCTATTTATGTTAAAATTATATAAATTATGGGTGTTAAAAGAATGAATAACGTATAAGGAAAATGACTCAAAGAGGAAGTTTAGTCGAGATACCCTAGTCCTTTTAGAACCTGATGAGTGTAAGGAACTTGATTATCTGTCATCGAGACTAGAACTGCTTAATCTTGCAAAACAACAAAAGATTCACTTGAATCAACAAGAGTTTTCTTTGAAGGCGGAGAAGTGGTGTGAACATGCACTGAATGAAATAAATTACATAAAGGTAATAAAGTTGTTATGGAAAAGTTACCTTAGTGGGTCAAGCAGTGTTGGATGACATCTTCGATGCTTTAGGTGGTCTTGGGTGCTTTGATGGTTCAACTTTTCTTTTAGGCACCTTTGATGATGATTGCTCAGATTATTCAGGTAAAGACTTAATCAAATTTTTGGAAATATGATCCAAGGTTCGATCATAGCAAAAGTAAGAAGTGACCCACCAATCGAAGAAGGATTTGGTCACATAGCTGCTATGAATGAAAAGAATAGGTTCATAGTAACTTTAACACCTTTCATTATGGTTGAGACATTTGTCGATCTCCTTTTTTATTTGAAGTTGAGTTGGCAAAGGGTAGGCGATTTGCTTGGAAATGGGGTGGGAGAGCTTGAAAAAATCCTATTTCCCTTGCTACATAATGTGGTGCATGGAGAGAGATTCGATACTGGTCTTTCTTGTATTGAGGTATACCTATCGACAGTACTTATATTGCAACAAAGTTCAATCAGTGTTCATCTATTTTGCGTTGCGCTTTTTCATTACCATATTTTTGAATTATTTATCGTCGAAACCACGTTTGCCCACATTTTGGATAAACAAAGGGGGCAAAATTGAAGTCTTCATTTTGAAAGTATTTGGTTGACTAAAGTTTCGAGAAAGCTTCCTAAAAAAGCTCACTAGTCGAATTGGATTTGGCAAAGTGTGGTTTTAGGGAGACCAACCTAAACCCTTCGACAGTTGGCCTATTTGAAGGTAATGCCTTCATGATTCATGTGCTTCTCAAATACTACATTTACCCAAAGTTGAGCTAGCCAAAGAGGTCTCTCAGCACTGATCGGAGATTTATTTCCAAGGCTGTCGACCATTTGGCCTAGTTTATCATACAAACTCCCGATGAGAAGTTTGGCCAAACAGATTCTGTGCTGGCTTTCATGGATAAGGGCAGCTAAGGGAATTATAATTTTTGCATGGTAACACTCCTCGAGAAAAACCTATGGTGCTTAACCAATAGCAGAGGAAAACTACATGTTCTTCATCAGTAATTGGTGTACCTTCTTGGCTTATATTGCTTCTGATAAACTCTCTCCATAGGAATGTTTTTTTCAATTTATAGAGTATTCTTTTTCAGGACGCATATCAGAAGTAATTATGTCTTCAGTGAAAAAATCCAGTGATAGTAGACACATCAAAAAGAGTGGGCCCATTCCACAAGGCAAGTGGAGATTGTTGGTGGTTTTGCTCAAAAAGCATAGCATAGCCCCGATCATCCAATTGTAGGTTGATGGGTAAAATTGAAGAAGTTTCATGAGGTCATAAAATTCTCGAGAGTGCCATGGTCCTTCATATGGAGCTCCATTCTTTTGAACTAGGTAAGAAAATTAACATTTTTAACGCAATTTTTAGATTACTGCAAAATGGTCGAGAATGGTCGACAAAAGTCGCGACATATAAGTCATTCTTGATCAAAATGTCTCGTCCTTCATTGTAAAGGAAGTAGTGAAAGTCTGAAAGACACTTTTAGCTTATTTTGGAGAATTTAGGAGGTTCAGAAAGAAGTGTAATTAGTTTTTGATGGAAAAGGGGAATAAAATTTTCTCATTGTTGATGGTGTCGAATGGGTCTTCGATGATGATGTCCATCTCTCTCGATAAAATTTTTAGACTGGTCTTGTCAAAGGATTCCTCAACTTTTTTACCTTTGCTTTTCATTGGGGAAAGTGTGGTAGGATTTGAAGAGGTCATTGCGGCAAAGTGTGTATGGAAATGGGTTCGACTAAGAAAATTTAAACTTAAGTTTAGCTATGAAGACAAATAGTTATACATGGCTATAGAGAAAACCAAATTAGGGGCTTCTGCATTGGTGTTTTTGTTACTTACAAATATTAGATTTTTTAATCAATTGATGAAGGAAATCTAAAGATTTAGACTCAGTTTATGCTATACCAGTGGCTGTTTCTCAAAGGTTGCAAAGGAACTGGAGGAAAATAATGGCAATAATAAGAATAGCGTGAAAAAGAGTAGTAAAAATGAGAGAAAATGTACCAGGAGAATTTAGAGAATTATAAAGTTAAGAGCTTGAACTCAAGAAGTAACGATGGCGGTGATAGCAGAAATAATGTTTTGAGATAGAAGAAAAAGAAGGAGCTTAAGCTTTTATAAGTGTATCTTGGAAGCCGAAATGCAGAGAAAAGAGAGAGAATGCTAAAAGACTTATTAGACATGGAGGATGTGTGTGCATTTGATGGAGTCATGATGATGATGATGATGACAATTACTTGGGGTGTGAAATAGTACTTTGAAATTTATTTTAAATAAATTTAATTGTGAAGAAGGATTGATCATTCTTTCCCGTGATAAAGCCTCGACAATAATAACGATCCTAAGAGACAATTTGTTGGTCGACAAAGTGATTTAATTAAAAAGGTGTTTGACCGAAGAAGTTCGATAGTGATCATCTCGACGAAGATCAAGTTGATCTAAGGAGTTAGTGGGCGGGGACAATTATTTTTAGTTTGCTCCAGAGTTGACACATGGAAGTACAAGATTAGCTGAAAAGGTTTATAAATTGAGGGATAGGCGACCGGTAAAGGGTTGAAAATTTCACTTAGAAACATATTTACTATCACACACATCCCAACAACTTCATGTGATATTGCATAAGTTAATCTTTTGTGTAAGTTTCCTTTCATGTTTTCTTTTTATATCTCTTTTAATTATGTAATTTTTGTTTCCTCCTGTAAAATTTATGTTTTTTTTTTCTCTAATTTTATTTTAGCAAGTTCATTTCTTTTCTCTTTTGTAATCTGAGCTCCTAATTTCTATGGAGTTTTATATATTTTGCAAATATTTTAAGGGCGCCACTTAGATAAAGATACAAAAAACATCTTTTTTTAAATACACATTATTTCTACCAATTATTGTTCGACACGTAGCATCGATCAAACCAAAATTCGGTTCATCTTTAACGGTTTTTTTCTTTTTTATTTGTGGTCATAAACGGTTCATTTTGGGTTTTTCCTCTTGCCGGTCCTCCCCTCTTACCGCCGCGGTCTCTCACTCTCACAGCCTCATTGCAAAGTCGCTGTCTCCGCCTGAGGGATGAGGCAGAATCGTCGCTTTCCCTCGTCGCCGCCTCCAGCCCGGTCTTCATCGCCATTGCAGCAGCATTTTCGCCGGTTTTCGTCGCAGCTCGTCCATGAGCCTCTTCGCCGTTCGCCGCTCTTCCTTCTGGTAAGTCTTCTGTGATTTTATTTAGTGTGTGTCTTTTGATCTTGATGGATTGTGTTACTTGAAGACAAAGGAATGGTGATGAAGAAGATTGGAACCATTATTATAGCAAGAATGTTGTTGAGGTGCTGATTAGTTTTAGTGATTAATGATGATGATGATGAGATGATTGTGGGTGTTGTTGCCAAAGAAGCTCTATTACTTGTGTTGTTGTTTTCAAACAGAGTTACGGATGATTGAACAAAATGGCTCAGTGGGTGGGTGTGCCTCTTGTGCCATTGTTGAATTTGAAGTACAAAATTAGTGAACTTCTGTGTAAACAACAAATCTTGTGCCATTGTTAGAATTTGAATTTATCGTTGTCATGCATATTTGTATCTTGAAGTTTTGTATATGCAATGTAGATATTAAAGAAGAACTTGTAGCAATTCATATGATTTGGTGTTGCCTTGACTCATTTTAATATCTTTATTTTGATTATGTTATATTTTCTTTTTTTAGTTGTTTTTTTTTTAAAAAAACTAGTACTAATATTGTTGTTGTTATAATTGATAAAGAGAAGAGAATATATATTATCCTGATTCTTAATATAATTTATTCTGAGTTTCTATTTGATGATGAGCATTATTGGAACCTCAGAACAAAAAAGAGTTTTTATAATTCTTCACTTCTTCCCCAACTAAATGACAAGCTAACACCATGAACGAGAATCATGTATCATTTTAAATTGAACTAATAATGTTACATGCTTCATATGATTCTGTTCTTATATTTTGCAAATGAATCAATTTATATACTAGAGTTTTGATTAAAACTAATGAAAAATGACGGAAAAGTTTAAATGTATTTGACAAAGATCATACTTTGATTACATGTATGAATTTAATATTTTCTATAAGAGGATAAGTGATGATAGAAGAATTGATGGCTGATGAGCGGATATTTTATACGCTTTTTGGGGATAATTTCATATAGTTTTGAGTATGTTTTAGTTAGTTTTTAGTCTATTTCTATTAGTTTTTAGGAAAAATTCATATTTTTGGACTTTACTATGAGTTGTGTATTTTTCTGTAATTTCAGGTATTTTTCTGGCTGAAATTGAAGGAGCTGAGCAAAAATCTGATTCAGGCTGAAAAAGGACTGCTGATGCTGTTGGATTCTGACCTCCCTGCACTCAAAGTGGATTTTCTGGAGCTACAGAACTCGAAATGGCGTGCTTCCAATTGCGTTGGAAAGTAGACATCCAGGGCTTTCCAGAAATATATAATAGTCCATACTTTGCACAAGAATAGACGACGTAAACTGGCGTTCAACGCCAGTCCTCTGCCAAATTCTGGCGTCCAGCGCCAGAAAAGGATCAAAAGCTGGAGTTGAACGCCCAAACTGGCATAAAAACTGGCGTTCAACTCCACAAATGGCCTCTGCACGTGAATTGCTTAAGTCTCAGCCCCAGCACACACCAAGTGGGCCCCAGAAGTGGATCTCTGCATCATCCATCATAGTTTATCCAATTTTTGTAAACCTAGGCTACTAGTTTAGTATTTAAACAACTTTTAGAGACTTATTTTGTATCTCATGACATTTTTAGATCTAAACTTTGTATTCTCTGACGGCATGAGTCTCTAAACCCCATTGTTGGGGGGTGAGGAGCTCTGCTGTGTCTCAATGAATTAATGCAAGTATTCCTGTTTTCCATTCAAATACGCTTGTTCCTGTCTAAGATGTTCATTCGCGCTTAACTGTGATGAAGGTGATGATCTGTGACATTCATCACCTTCCTCAAATCATGAACGTGTGCCCGACAATCACCTCCGTTCTATATCCGATTGAATGAGTATCTCTTAGATTCCTTAATCAGAATCTCCGTGGTATAAGCTAGAACTGATGGCGGCATTCATGAGAATCCGGAAAGTCTAAACCTTGTCTGTGGTATTCCGAGTAGGATTCAGGGATTGAATGACTGTGACGAGCTTCAAACTCCTGAAGGCTGGGCGTTAGTGACAGACGCAAAAGGATAGTAAATCCTATTCCAACCGGATCGAGAACCAACCGGTGATTAGCCGTGCTATGACAGAGCGCGTGAGCGTAGTTTTCACTGGAAGGATGGAAGGTAGCCATTGACAACGGTGATCCACCAACACACAGCTTGCCAGAGGAGGACGTGCGTGCGTGAATCAGAAGACAGAGGAAAGCAGAGATTCAGAAGACAAAGCATCTCCAAAACTCCAACATATTCTCCATTACTACACAACAAGTAACTTTTAATTTATGCTCTACTGGTTATTCACAATTCAACTGATAAACATAATTGACTTCCTGACTAAGATTTACAAGGTAACCATAGATTGCTTCAAACCAACAATCTCCGTGGGATTCGACCCTTACTCACGTAAGGTATTACTTGGACGACCCAGTGCACTTGCTGGTCATGTGTGCGAAATTGTAAGAGAGTAACAATTTTGTGCACCAAGTTTTTGGCGCCGTTTCCGGGGATTGTTCGTGTTTGAACAACTGACGAATTATTTTGTTGCTTAGATTAGAAAAAAAAATCTTTCTTTTTGGTTTAGAGTCTTTTATTATTTATCCCTTGTTAAAACACTTTAAATTTATAGCTCAGTTAATTAGAACATGGTGTTTATGTTCATGGTAATTGGCTATCATATTTTTTTAAAACCTTTTTCAAAAATAATTTTTCTATTAAATCCTGTGCCAAACTTTAAGTTTGGTGTTTTCAAAAATAATCTTTCTTAAAATTTTCGAAAATTCCATAACTCATTTGGCTAGAGCGTTAATCTGTGTTCTTGGTAATTGGGTTAGAGTCTTTTATATTCTTTTCAAAACCTTCTTTTTCATAAATAATATTTTCTCTATTAAATCCTGTGCCAAACTTTAAGTTTGGTGTTTTCTTGTTGATTTCCCTTTGGTTTTCGAAAATTTTGGTTTGGTTTTCTAAAAATTTTAAGTTTGGTGTTCTTTCTTCATGTTCTTGTGTTCTTGTGAGTCTTCAAAGTGTTCTTGAGTTTTCCTTGTGTCTTGATCTTAAAATTTTTAAATTTGGTGTTCCTTGGTGTTTTCCCTCCAAAATTTTCAAAAAACAAGGAGCATTAGATCTAAAAATTTTAAATCTTGTACTATCTTATTGTTTTTCTCTCTCCTCACTAAATTCAAAAATATCTTTTCAAAATATCTTTTCTAACTTCCTAACTTCTTATCTTTTCAAAATTTGTTTCAACTAACTAACTAACTTTTTGTTTGTTTCTTAACTTTTTCAAAACTACCTAACTAACTCTCTCTCTCTCTCTCTCTCTCTCTCTAATTTTCGAAAATATCTTCCCTCTTTTTCCAAAATTTCGTTTTTATTTAACTAATTATTTTTATTTTAAAAAAAAAAATTAATTTCAAAATTCAAATTCTTTTTAGTTATTTTATTTTATTTAAGTATTTACTTCTTATAAAATAAAATAAATAAAAAGATAAATCAGTCCAAGTTATATCCATATATCCATCATGGACATAAGTGGAAATGAACAGTTCAGGAGGACTCTAGGGTCATATTCTAACCCCTCTACTGCTTCATATGGGAGTAGCATATGCATACCCTCCATTGGAGTTAGTAGCTTTGAGTTGAATCCTCAGCTCATTATCATGGTGCAGCAAAGTTGCCAGTATTCCGGTCTTCCACAGGAAGAACCTACAGAGTTTCTGGCACAATTTTTACAAATTGCTGACACAGTACATGATAAGGAAATAGATCAGGATGTCTACAGACTATTACTGTTTCCATTTGCTGTAAAAGATCAAGCTAAGAGGTGGTTAAATAACCAACCTAAGGCCAGCATAAGAACATGGAAACAGCTGACAGAAAAATTCCTGAATCAGTATTTTCCTCCAAAAAGGATGACACAGCTAAGGCTGGACATCCAAGGCTTTAAACAAGGAGATAATGAATCTCTTTATGATGCCTGGGAGAGATACAGAGAGATGCTACGAAAATGCCCCTCTGAAATGTTTTCAGAGTGGGTTCAGTTAGACATCTTCTACTATGGGCTTGCAGAAGGAGCTCAAATGTCTCTAGATTACTCAGCTGGTGGATCTATCCATATGAGAAAGACAATTGAAGAGGCTCAAGAGCTCATTGATACAGTTGCCAGGAATCAGCATCTGTATCTAAGCAGCAACCCTTCCATGAATGAAGAGGTTAAAACAGTAACTGCTGAATTCAGTACTGTAAAACAAGCTGCTGAATTCAATCAGCAATTGGATTTTCTAACAAAGCAGCTAGCTGAATTCAAAGACAGGTTACAGGAGACAAGGATAGCTAATATACATATGGACGAACAGTTTAAGCAAACAAAGCAGCAGCTATCAAGGCAAATAGCAGAAGAATGCCAAGCAGTTCAATTAAGAAGTGGGAAAACACTAAATACCCCACCTCAAGGCATCAAAAATTCAAGAAATGAGCGACCCACCAAAGATTCACCTGAGGACAGTAAGAGCCCAGGGAAAAATAATTCTGGCACTAAAACGCCAGAAAATGGGTGGAAGGCTGGCGCTGAACGCCCAGACCATGCCCAAAACTGGCGTTCAGCGCCAGAAGCAAGGCAAGATTGGCGTTCAACGCCAGAAATGGGCAGGAATCTGGCGTTGAATGCCCAAATGGGGCAGAATCCAACGTTGAACGCCCAACATGGGCACATTTCTGGCGTTCAGGCGCCAGGAACAGACAGTGAGCTGGCGTCTAACGTCACTCCAGCTTCTGACTCTAGCACTCAATTGCCAGTGAGGGATCAGACACACACAAGTGCTGATAGCAACCCCTCTAAAAAGGCTTCTTTAACCACTAAGGTTGAGGAATATAAAGCCAAGATACCTTATCCTCAAAAACTCCGGAAAGAGGAGCAGGATAAGCAATTTGCTCGCTTTGCAGATTATCTAAGGACTCTTGAAATAAAGATTCCATTTGCAGAGGCACTTGAGCAAATACCTTCTTATGCCAAGTTCATGAAAGAGATCTTGAGTCATAAAAAGGAGTGGAGAGAAACAGAAAGAGTTCTCCTCACTGAAGAATGCAGTGCAGTCATTCTGAAAAGCTTTCCTGAAAAGCTTAAAGACCCTGGGAGTTTTCTGATACCATGCATATTAGAAGGTGATTGCACCAAGACAGCTTTATGCGATCTTGGGGCAAGCATCAACCTGATACCTGCATCCACTATCAGGAAGCTTGGCTTAACTGAAGAAGTTAAACCAACCCGGATATGTCTCCAACTTGCTGATGTTCCACTAAGTACCCATCAGGCGTGATTGAGGACATGATTGTCAGAGTTGGGCCATTCGCCTTTCCTACTGACTTTGTTGTGCTGGAAATGGAGGAGCACAAGAGTGCTACTCTCATTCTAGGAAGGCCCTTCCTAGCAACTGGACGATCTCTCATTGATGTCCAACAGGGGGAAATAACCCTGAGAGTCAATGATGATGAGTTCAAGTTGAACGCTGTCAAAGCCATGCAGCATCCAGACACATCAACAGACTGCATGAAAGTTGATCTCATTGACTCTTTAGTAGAAGAGATCAACATGGCTGAGAGTCTCGAATCAGAGTTAGAAGACATCTTTAAAGATGTTCAGCCTGATTTGGAGGATTCAGGGGACATGAAAGAGCCTCTGAACTTTCTTCTGAAAGAGGAAAAACCCCCTAAAACCGAGCTCAAGCCACTACCACCATCCTTGAAATATGCATTTCTGGGAGAAGGTGACACTTTTCCAGTGATCATAAGCTCTGCTTTAAATTCACAGGAAGAGGAAGCACTTATTCAAGTGCTAAGGACACACAAGACAGCTCTTGGGTGGTCCATAGGTGACCTTAAGGGCATAAGCCCAGCTAGATGCATGCACAAAATCCTATTGGAGGATAATGCCAAACCAGTGGTTCAACCACAGAGGCGGCTAAATCCAGCCATGAAGGAAGTGGTGCAGAAAGAGGTCACCAAATTACTAGAGGCTGGGATTATTTATCCCATTTCTGATAGCCCCTGGGTGAGCCCTGTTCAAGTCGTCCCAAAAAAGGGAGGCATGACAGTGATTCATAATGAAAAAAATGAACTGATTCCTACAAGAACAGTTACAGGGTGGCACATGTGTATTGACTACAGAAGGCTCAATACAACCACCAGAAAGGATCATTTTCCTTTACCATTCATAGACCAGATGCTAGAAAGACTAGCAGGTCATGATTATTACTGCTTTTTGGATGGCTACTCAGGCTATAACCAGATTGCAGTAGATCCCCAGGATCAAGAGAAAACAGCATTCACATGTCCATCCGGAGTGTTTGCTTATAGAAGGATGCCATTTGGGCTATGTAATGCGCCTGCAACCTTCCAGAGATGCATGCTCTCTATTTTCTCTGACATGGTGGAAAAATTTCTGGAAGTCTTCATGGATGACTTCTCAGTATATGGAGACTCATTCAGCTCCTGTCTTGATCACCTGAAACTTGTTCTGAAAAGATGCCAAGAAACCAACCTAGTTTTAAACTGGGAAAAGTGTCACTTCATGGTGACTGAAGGAATTGTTCTTGGGCATAAAATCTCAAACAAGGGAATAGAGGGGGATCAAGAAAAAATAGAGGTAATTGAAAAATTACCACCACCTGCCAATGTTAAGGCAATCAGAAGCTTTCTGGGGCATGCAGGATTCTATAGGAGGTTTATAAAGGATTTTTCAAAAATCGCAAAACCTCTAAGAAATCTGCTAGCTGCTGACACGCCATTTGTGTTTGACACAGCATGCCTGCAGGCGTTTGAAACGCTGAAAGCTAAGCTGGTCACAGCACCAGTCATTTCTGCACCAGACTGGACATTGCCATTTGAGTTAATGTGTGATGCCAGTGATCATGCCATTGGTGCAGTATTGGGACAGAGGCATGACAAGCTTCTGCATGTCATTTATTATGCCAGTCGCGTTCTAAATGATGCCCAGAAAAATTACACAACCACAGAAAAAGAACTACTTGCAGTGGTTTACGCCATTGACAAGTTCAGATCATACTTAGTAGGATCAAAAGTGATTGTGTATACTGACCATGCTGCTCTTAAATATCTACTCACAAAGCAGGATTCAAAACCCAGGCTCATCAGATGGGTATTGCTCCTGCAAGAGTTTGATATAGAAATAAGAGACAGAAAAGGGACAGAGAACCAAGTAGCTGATCATCTGTCCCGGATAGAGCCAGTGGAAGGGACGTCCCTCCCCTTTCTTGAGATCTCTGAGACGTTCCCTGATGAACATCTATTTGCCATTCAGGAAGCACCATGGTTTGCCGATATTGCAAACTATAAAGCTGCACGGTTCATACCCAAGGAGTACAATAGAATACAAAAGAAGAAATTAGTCACTGATGCAAAGTACTACTTGTGGGATGAACCCTATCTCTTTAAGAGATGTGCAGACGGAATTATCCGTAGGTGTGTCCCCAGAGAGGAAGCACAGAGAATCCTATGGCATTGCCACGGATCTCAATATGGAGGCCATTTCGGAGGTGAGCGAACAGCCACCAAGGTCCTCCAATGTGGCTTCTATTGGCCCACACTCTATAAAGATTCCCGAGAGTTTGTACGTAATTGTGACAGTTGCCAAAGAGCTGGTAATCTGCCTCATGGTTACGCCATGCCTCAACAAGGAATCTTGGAAATTGAGTTGTTTGACGTATGGGGAATTGACTTCATGGGACCTTTTCCACCATCATATTCAAACACTTATATTCTGGTGGCAGTTGACTATGTATCAAAATGGGTTGAGGCTATTGCCACACCCACCAATGATACTAAAACAGTGCTGAAGTTCCTCCAGAAACATATCTTTAGCAGGTTTGGTGTCCCTAGAGTGTTAATCAGTGATGGGGGCACTCACTTCTGCAATAAACAGCTTTACTCTGCCATGGTTCGGTATGGAATTCGCCACAAAGTGGCCACACCATATCATCCACAAACCAATGGGCAAGCTGAAGTCTCTAACAGAGAATTAAAGAGAATCCTGGAACGGACAGTAAATACCCGTAGAAAGGATTGGGCAAGGAGCTTGGATGATGCTCTGTGGGCTTACAGAACAGCATTCAAGACCCCTATAGGGACCTCTCCATACCAACTTGTGTATGGTAAGGCATGCCACTTGCCCATGGAACTGGAACATAAGGCCTACTGGGCAACCAGATTCCTAAACTTTGATGCCAAATTAGCAGGAGAAAAACGATTGCTCCAGCTAAATGAGCTAGAGGAATTCAGATTCACAGCTTTCGAAAATGCCAAGCTTTATAAAGAAAAATAAAAAAAATGGCATGACAGAAAGCTGTCATCTAGAATCTTTGAACCAGGACAGAAGGTCCTGTTATTTAACTCTAGACTCAGGCTATTCCCCGGGAAACTGAAATCCCGGTGGAGGGGACCATACGTGATTACAAGTGTGTCACCATATGGTTATGTGGAGCTTCAAGATATTGATTCTGATAAGAAGTTCATTGTCAATGGACAGAGAATCAAGCATTATCTTGAAGGCAACATCGAGCAAGAATGCTCAAGGCTGAAGCTAGATTAAAAACTCAGCAAGGTCCAGCTAAAGACAATAAAGAAGCGCTTGCTGGGAGGCAACCCAGCCATGGGGCAACAATCCTCTAAGCATTTTGCCCTATTTCTATTTTTATTTTTATTTGTTTATATAGAGTCCATTGACAACAAGGTAAATAATCATTTACAGAAGACCTCGGCACAGAAAACAGAGTAAAAGAGCTCAATGGCAAGAAAACGCCAGTAAAGGGGCATTTTGGGCGTTCAGCGCCCAAAATGGGCATCCACTGGGCGCTGAACGCCAGTGATGGCAGCATTTGGGCGTTCAACGCCAGAAATGGCCACCCACTGGGCGTTGAACGCCAGGAATGGCAGCAACTGGGCGCTGAACGCCCAGGAGATCAGCATTTGGGCGCTGAACGCCCAAAACAGGCAGTGTTTGGGCGTTCAAATGCCAGGAAGACAGGGAGGAGCCAAATCCATTTATCCCACACGTATTTCCATTCTAATTTAAAATTTTATGCTTCAATGCATGATTTTTACATGAACATATCAAGAACCCTGATTTCTAAAACCCTTAATTTCTAAAAATCCATCTTTCCAAATTCAATCCAACTCTTTTCAAAATCTTTTCTGAAAACAAATCTATCTTTTTCACTCAAAAATCCTTTCAACTAATCCATATCTTTTTTTTCAAATCTTCATATTATCTTTTTCAAAATCCAAATTTATCTTTTTCAAAAATCTATCCTATCTTTTCAAAATTACACTATATCTTCTATCTTATCCTTTTCAACTCAATCTTTTTATCTTATCTTTTCCAATCTTTCGAAAACACACCCCCACCCCTTTAAAATTGGGTTCAGCCTCCCCCTCCTCCATCAACAAGTGCACCTCGATCTCCTTCTATCCCTCTCCTTTCTTTTCTTTTGCTTGAGGACAAGCAAACTTCTAAGTTTGGTGTGTTTTTCCGAGATCACTAAGATCATGGCTCCCAAAGGAAAACAATCCAATCCAAGAGGCAAGAAAGAGAGCGTTCCAAAACCACTTTGGAATCAAGGGAAGTTCTTATCTAAAGAACATTCAGACCATTATCTTAAAGTAATGGGTCTGAGATCAGTGATTCCGGAAGTTAGATTCGATCTGAAAGAAGACGAATATCCGGAGATCCAGGAGCAAATTCAAATGAGGAACTGGGAAGTCCTAGCTAATCCTGAAACGAAAGTATGAAGGAACATGGTCCAGGAGTTCTATGCTAATATGTGGCAGACTGACAAGCAAAGACTATCTGGAACAGCCTGCTACGAATTTCGGACCATGGTCAGGGGAAAGATTGTTCATACCACCCCTGACAAGATCAGAGAGATATTAAAGCTACCTCAGCTAAAGGATGATCCAGACTCCTTCAACAGGAGGATGATGAGAGTAGACATTGGCCTGGATAAGATCCTAGAGGACATATGTATCCCTGGAGCCAGGTGGACCACCAACACAAAGGGCGTCCCAAATCAACTCAAGAGAGAGGATCTCAAACCAGTTGCCAGAGGATGGCTGGACTTCATTGGGCGTTCTCTGTTGCCCACTAGCAACCGTTCTGAAGTCACAGTTAAAAGAGCAGTGATGATTCATTGCATCATGATGGGAAAGGAAGTGGAGGTTCATCAGCTGATTTCAACTGAGCTCTATAAGATTGCTAACAAAAATTCAAAAGAGGCCAGGTTGGCTTATCCAAGCATGATTTCTCTGCTCTGCAAGGACGCTGGAGTCAAGATGGGAATAACTGAATATATCCTAATTGAAAAGTCAATCACCAAAGCATCAATGGATAGACAACAAGCACAGGAGGATCTTATCAAGAAGAGAGCACAGGAATTCCTCCCAGAGATTCCTCAAGCAGAATATTGGGAATATCTTGAGACATCTGTCACCAAGATACAGGAAGCTATGGAGCAACTAATAAAACAACAGAAGGAACACAGTCAAATGCTGACCCATATGTTTAAAGAACAAGAGGAGCAGGGACGTGACTTAAGGGAACTGAAGCGCCAAAAGTCTTCTGTAATACCAAGCCTCCCAAGGATCAGAGGAACCCCCATACCCCCAGAATAAAGGTTGTTAATTTCCAATTTCTGCCTTAACTCTGTGACAGTGTCCTTATAAAAAGTTTACCTTAGAAGTCATATAATAGTAATTAGTATCTATTTGATTTTATCTCCAATTAAGCTATAGTTTATTTTTCTCATCATCATTAAACATGAATAAAATAGTAGATCTTTTGAATAAGAAGCAATAAAATTTCGAGTTTAATAAAAGAAATTCTAATTGGTTAAATGTGGTGGCAATGCTTTCTGTCTTCTGAATGAATGCTTGAACAGTGCATATGTCTTTTGAATTTGTTGTTTAAGACTGTTAAATATGTTGGCTCTTGAAAGAATGATGAACATGAGACATGTTATTGATAATCTGAAAATCATAAAAATGATTCTTGAAGCAAGAAAAAGCAGCAAAGAACAAAGCTTGCAAAAAAAAAAAGCAAGCAGAAAAAGCCAAAAGCTCTTAAAACCAAAAGGCAAGGGCAAATAAAAAGGATCCCAAGGCTTTGAGCATCAGTGGATAGGAGGGCCTAAGGGACTAAAATCCCGGTCTAAGCGGCTAAACCAAGCTGTCCCTAACCATGTGCTTGTGGCGTGCAGGTGTCAAGTAAAAACTTGAGACTGAGCGGTTAAAGTCAAGGTCCAAAGCAAAAAGAAGAGTGTGCTTAAGAACTCTGGACACCTCTAATTGGGGACTTTAGCAAAGCTGAGTCACAATCTGGAAAGGTTCACCCAGTTATGTGTCTGTGGCATTTATGTATCCGGTAGTAATACTGGAAAACAAAGTGCTTAGGGCCACGGCCAAGACTCATAAAGAAGCTGTGTTCAAGAATCATCACACTGAACTAAGAGAATCAATAACACTATCTGAATTCTGAGTTCCTATAGATGCCAATCACTCTAAGCTTCAATGGATAAAGTGAGATGCCAAAACTGTTCAGAAGCAAAAAGCTACTAGTCCCGCTCATCTAATTAGAATCTGAGTTTCAATCAAAAACTCTGAGATATTATTGCTTCTCAACCTATTAGTCTTCTATTTTATTTGTCTAGTTGCTTGAGGACAAGCAACAGTTTAAGTTTGGTGTTGTGATGAGCGGATATTTTATACGCTTTTTGGGGATAATTTCATATAGTTTTGAGTATGTTTTAGTTAGTTTTTAGTCTATTTCTATTAGTTTTTAGGAAAAATTCATATTTCTGGACTTTACTATGAGTTGTGTGTTTTTCTGTAATTTCAGGTATTTTTCTGGCTGAAATTGAAGGAGCTGAGCAAAAATCTGATTCAGGCTGAAAAATGACTGCTGATGCTGTTGGATTCTGACCTCCCTGCACTCAAAGTGGATTTTCTGGAGCTACAGAACTCAAAATGGCGTGCTTTCAATTGCGTTGGAAAGTAGACATCCAGGGCTTTCCATACTTTGCACAAGAATAGACGACGTAAACTGGCGTTCAACGCCAGTCCTCTGCCCAATTCTGGCGTCCAGCGCCAGAAAAGGATCAAAAGCTGGAGTTGAACGCCCAAACTGGCATAAAAACTGGCGTTCAACTCCACAAATGGCCTCTGCACGTGAATTGCTTAAGTCTCAGCCCCAGCACACACCAAGTGGGCCCCAGCACACACCAAGTGGGCCCCAGAAGTGGATCTCTGCATCATCCATCATAGTTTATCCAATTTTTGTAAACCTAGGCTACTAGTTTAGTATTTAAATAACTTTTAGAGACTTATTTTGTATCTCATGACATTTTTAGATCTAAACTTTGTATTCTCTGACGGCATGAGTCTCTAAACCCCATTGTTGGGGGTGAGGAGCTCTGCTGTGTCTCAATGAATTAATGCAAGTATTCCTGTTTTCCATTCAAACACGCTTGTTCCTGTCTAAGATGTTCATTCGCGCTTAACTGTGATGAAGGTGATGATCTGTGACATTCATCACCTTCCTCAAATCATGAACGTGTGCCCGACAATCACCTCCGTTCTATATCCGATTGAATGAGTATCTCTTAGATTCCTTAATCAGAATCTCCGTGGTATAAGCTAGAACTGATGGCGGCATTCATGAGAATCCAGAAAGTCTAAACCTTGTCTGTGGTATTCTGAGTAGGATTCAGGGATTGAATGACTGTGACGAGCTTCAAACTCCTGAAGGCTGGGCGTTAGTGACAGACGCAAAAGGATAGTAAATCCTATTCCAACCGGATCGAGAACCAACCGGTGATTAGCCGTGCTGTGACAGAGCGCGTGAGCGTAGTTTTCACTGGAAGGATGGAAGGTAGCCATTGACAACGGTGATCCACCAACACACAGCTTGCCAGAGGAGGACGTGCGTGCGTGAATCAGAAGACAGAGGAAAGCAGAGATTCAGAAGACAAAGCATCTCCAAAACTCCAACATATTCTCCATTACTACACAACAAGTAACTTTTAATTTATGCTCTACTGGTTATTCACAATTCAACTGATAAACATAATTGACTTCCTGACTAAGATTTACAAGGTAACCATAGATTGCTTCAAACCAACAATCTCCGTGGGATTCGACCCTTACTCACGTAAGGTATTACTTGGACGACCCAGTGCACTTGCTGGTCATGTGTGCGAAATTGTAAGAGAGTAACAATTTTGTGCACCAATGGCATAGAATTTCACTAGTGAAATCTCGTTGCAAGTATAGTTTCTAAACCAACAAGAATCCTTTCATACAAAAATTTGGTTGTCACAAGTTACAAACCCCTAATGAAAATAACCGAAGTATTAAACCTCGGGTCGTTCTCCCTAGGAATTGCAATAAGGTGTACTTATTATTGGTTAAAGGTGTGTTTTGGGGTTTTTGAGATAATAGATAAGAAAAGTAAATGAAAATGAAATTAAACTAATGACTAGGCTCTTGGCAAGGAATGAGAACTAGAAGTCCTATCCTAGCTATCGTTATCAATTGTGATGAGAATTGTTCATTGCTCCCACTTAATTAACCTCTAACCATGGAGGAAAGTCAAGTGGGTGGATTAACTTGAGTCCACAAGTCCTAGCCAAATCCTAAAGGAAAGACTAGCTTTATTGGCATTCAAGTCAATTAGCAACTTCTAATTGTCAATCAACAAAAGAGTTTGATAACTCAAGAGTCACCAATTACTCAACCAAAGCCAAGAGAAGAAAAATCTAACTCATAACTAAAAGAAGCATTTCATCAAACACCTAATAGCAATACAAACAAACAACATATAAATTGCAAGAATTAAAGGAATCTACAACTACAAAAGCAAGAGATCAACAATAGAAAATCAAAGCAATTATGAAACAACAAAGAAATCACAAATTGCATTGAAAGGGAAAATAGATCTACAAAAGAATTCATAAACTACAACTAACAATACAAAGAAACTACAAGAGAAGTAGAATGCTACAACTACAAGAGAAGAATTAAAGAGGAAAAAGAAAATTAAGCAAGAGAAGAGAGAAGTAGATCTAGATCTAAACCTAATCCTAATTCTAGAGAGAGGTGAGAGCTTCTCTCTCTAGAAACTAACTAACGCCTCATGAAAACTAAACTAAAACTAACTAAGTGTCTAAGTGTCTCATCCCTTTTCAATCCTTGGGTTAAATAGCATCAGAAATGAGTTGGATTGGGCCCGAAATGCTTCAGAAATCGCTGGCCACGAGTTGCCTTTAGTGAGTCACGTGTAGCTTCCCACGCGTACGCAACTGGAACCGCCTCATTTGGACCTCTGTAGCTCAAGTTATGATCGTTTAAGTGGGAAGAGGTCAGGATTGATATCTTTGTGATTCCTTCATTTCTTCATGAGTTCTCCATTTTTATATGTTTTTTCTTCATTTCCTCAATCCAATCTTTGCCTCCTAAACCTGAAATCACTTAACAAACATATCAAGGCATCTAATGGAATCAAGGTGAATTAAATTTAGCTATTTTAAGACCTAAAAAGCATGTTTTCACTCTTAAGCACAATTAAAGAAGAATTTACAAAATCATGCTATTTTAGTGAATAAATGGGAGAAAAGTTGACAAAACCCTCTAAATTTAACACAAGATAGACCCTAAAAATGGGGTTTATCAACCTCCCCACACTTAAACAATAGCATGTCCTCATGCTAAACCAAGAAGGACAAGAAAAGGGGTATGAACATTTATTCAATGCAAAGAAACTATATGCATCCTATCTAAATGAATGTAACTAAATGCAAAATGATTCTACCTACTTGGTTAAAAGTAAATCAATCTCCAAGACATACATGCACAAGTAGGGCCAAGATCATATAACAATTCATGAATTCTACCAATTCAAATATCAAAATGAAGTTCAAGTAGACTTGTAAGAAGAAAGCTCATGAAAGTCGGGAACAAGGAATTGAGCATCGAACCCTTACCGGAAGTGTTTGCACTCTAGTCGCTCGGTGTGTAGGATCGATTCTCTCAATTCTCTCCTAATCATGCTTTCCAAGACTTGTTTTTCATCTAACAATCAACTATTATTCAATGCATGCATACATTCATCATGAGGTCTTTTCATAGGTTGTAATGGGGCTAGGGTCAAGGTAGGATGCATATTTGGTCAATTGACTTGAAATTTGAATCTTTGATAGGCTTAAACTCCCCACCTAACCTATGAAAACCTATACAATTTAAGTGCCAACCTAACTACCCATTCTTCAATTTTTCACATACTCATGCATTTTCTTTTGATTACCACACATATGCATCGGTCTTTATTAATCTTTACTTTGGGGCATTTTGTCCCCTTTTATTACTTTTTTTCTTTTTTTTTTCTATATTTTTTTCTCTTTATTCATATATATTTTTTCTTTTTTTCTTTATCATTTTTTTTCACAATAAAGTATATACAAAGGCATCAATGCATATGGTTTTACATAGTATTAATACATGAGCATGTACCCAATTCCCTAAATTCCCGATAGAAATACAAAACACCCTTTTATCCCAACCAATGTCCCAAGTTTTCCCCACACTTGAATGATACTCACACTCACTAGCCTAAGCTAATCAAAGATCCAAATAAAGGACATTTATTTTTTTTTGCTTTAGGGCTTGTAATGTGCTAAATTAAAGAACAAAGTGGGTTAATCGTAGGCTCAAAATTGGTTAACAATGGTGAATAAAAGGTAGGTGGTGCACGAAATTGTGATCATCAACAATGGCGCCAAAGGCTTGGTGCTCTCAAATGTGAATCACACTTTGTCACAACTTCGCACAACTAACCAGCAAGTGCACTGGGTCGTCCAAGTAATAAACCTTACGTGAGTAAGGGTCGATCCCACAGAGATTGTCAGCTTGAAGCAAGCTATGGTCACCTTGTAAATCTCAGTCATGCAGATTCAAATGGTTATAGAGAATTGATATTTAAAACATAATTAAAATATAAACTAGGATAGAGATACTTATGTAATTCATTGGTGAGAATTTCAGATAAGTGTATAGAGATGCTTTCGTTCCTCCTGAACCTCTGCTTTTCTGCTGTCTTCATCCAATCATTCCTACTCATTTCCATGGCAAGCTGTATGTTGGGCATCACCGTTGTCAATGGCTACATCCCGTCCTCTCTGTGAAAATGGTCCAATGCGATGTCACTGCATGGCTAATCATCTGTCGGTTCTCGATCATACTGGAATAGGATTTACTATCCTTTTGCGTCTGTCACTACGCCCAGCACTCGCAAGTTTGAAGCTCGTCACAGCCATCCCTTCCCGGATCCTACTCGGAATATCACAGACAAGGTTTAGACTTTCCGGATCTCAGGAATGGTCGTCCATGGGTTCTAACTTATACCACGAAGGCTCTAATATCTCGGACTCGGTCCCCTGTATTAGATATCTAAGAGATACTCATTCTATCTCATCTTCATGTAGAACGGAAATGGTTGTCAGGCACGTGTTCATAAGTGAGAATGGTGATGAGCGTCACATAATCATCACATTTATCATGTTCTAGGGTGCGAATGAATATCTTAGAATAGGAATAAGCTTGAATTGAATAGAAAAACAATAGTACTTTGCATTAATACTCGAGGAACAACAGAGCTCCACACCTTAATCTATGGTGTGTAGAAACTCTACCGCTGAAAATACATAAGAACAAGGTCTAGGCATGGCCGAGAGGCCAGCCTCCATGATCTCAGAACTAAACGTCCAAAGATCCCCCAATACAATAGTAAAAAATCCTATTTATGCTAAACTAGTTACTAGGGTTACAGAGATAAGTAAATGATACAGAAATCCACTTCTGGGGCCCACTTGGTGTGTGCTTGGGCTGAGCATTGAAGCTTTCACGTGGAGAGGTCTTCCTTGGAGTTGAACCCCAGTTTGTAACCTGTTTCTGACGTTTAACTCCACTTTGCAACCTGTTTCTGGCGTTTAACTCCAGAATAAAGCAAAAAGCTGGCGTTGAACGCCAGTTTGTGTCGTCTAAACTCGGGCAAAGTATAGACTATTATATATTGCTGGAAAGCCCTGGATGTCTAATTTCCAACACAATTGAGAGCGTGCCATTTGGAGTTTTGTAGATCCAGAAAATTCACTTTGAGTGCAGGGAGGTCAGAATCCAACAGCATCTGCAGTCCTTCTTCAACCTCTGAATCTGATTTTTGCTCAAGTCCCTCAATTTTAGTCAGAAAATACCTGAAATCATAGAAAAACACACAAACTCATAGTAAAATCCAGAAATGTGATTTTTATTTAAAAAATAATAAAATTATACTAAAAATTAACTAAATCATACTAAAAACTATGTAAAAACAATGCCAAAAAGCGTATAAATTATCCGCTCATCACAACACCAAACTTAAATTGTTGCTTGTCCCCAAGAAACTGAAAATCAAATAGGATAAAAAGAAGAGAATATACTATAGATTCCAAAATATCAATGAAACTTAGCTCCAATCAGATGAGCGGGACTTGTAGCTTTTTGCCTCTTGAATAGTTTTGGCATCTCACTTTATCCATTGAAGTTCAGAATGATTGGCATCTATAGGAACTTAGAATTTAGATAGTGTTATTGATTCTCCTAGTTCAGTATGTTGATTCTTGAACATAGCTACTTTATGAGTCTTGGCCGTGGCCCTAAGCACTTTATTTTCCAGTATTACCACAGGATACATAAATGCCACAGACACATAACTGGGTGAACCTTTTCAGATTGTGACTCAGCTTTGCTAAAGTCCCCAATTAGAGGTGTCCAGGGTTCTTAAGCATACTCTTTTTTTTTTTGCTTTGGACCTTGACTTTAACCGCTCAGTTTCAAGTTTTCACTTGACACCTTCACGCCACAAGCACATGGTTAGGGACAGCTTGGTTTAGCTGCTTAGGCCATGATTTTATTCTTAGGCCCTCCTATCCACTGATGCTCAAAGCCTTGGATCCTTTTTATTACCCTTGCCTTTTGGTTTTAAGGGCTATTGGATTTTTGCTCTTGCCTTTTGGTTTAAAGAGCTTTTGGCTTTTTCTGCTTGCTTTTTCTTTTTCTTCCCTTTTTTTTTGCCATTTTTATTTTCTCTTTTTTTTTTTGCAAGCTTTTGTATTCACTGCTTTTTCTTGCTTCAAGAATCAATTTTATGATTTTTCAGATTATCAATAACATTTCTCCTTTTTCATCATTCTTTCAAAAGCCAACATATTTAACATTCATAAACCACAATATCAAAAGACATATGCACTGTTCAAGCATTCATTCAGAAAACAAAAAGTATTGTCACCACATCAAAATAATTAAACTAGTTTCAATGATGAATTCGAAACCCTGTACTTCTTGTTCTTTTGTTTTTAGAACATTTTTCATTTAAGAGAGGTGATGGATTCATAGGACATTCATAACTTTAAGGCATAGAAACTTAAATACTAATGATCATATAGTAAAGACACAAACATAAATAAAAGATAAAGCATAGTAAATGAAAAACAGAAAAATAAGAACAAGGAGATTAAGGAACGGGTCCACCTTAGTGAGGGTGGCGTCTTCCTCTTCTTGAAGAACCAATGGTCCTTTTGAGCTCCTCTATGTCTCTTCCTTGTCTTTGTTACTCCATCTCTAGTGATTTTGGTGCTCCTATCCTTAGTTGCTCCCAATAGTTGTGTGGAGGAAAATGTATTCCTTGAGGTATCTCAGGGATTTCTTGGTGTGGGAATTCTTCATGCTCTTGTTGTGCAGTCAAATGCTCTACCACTGAGCTATGGACCCTTGAGATGAAAAGGAAGGAGTGATTGTTTGAATTTGAGTGGGTGGGTGTAGGTGGGTGTATGATGTGTGAAAAGGAAGGAGTGATGGTTTGAATTTGAGTAGGTGGGTGTATGATGGTTTTGGAGGGGAATTAGAGGTGATTGGTGAAGGGTATTTGGGGAAGAGGATTATGAAAAGGTGTGAAGAGGAGAGAAGAAAAGGTGGAGATCCTGTGGGGTCCACAGATCCAGTGGGGTCAAGGACTTAACATCCCTGCTCCAATTAGGCGTTTAAAACGCCCTTAGTATGCATGTCTGGCGTTAAACGCCAGCTTGCTGCTTGTTTCTGGTGTTTAACGCCACTTCCATGCTCTGTTCTGGCATTAAACGCCAGTCTGGTGCTTGTTTCTGGTGTTTAACGCCAGCTTGATGCTTCTTTCTGGCGTTAAACGCCAGTAAGTTCTTCCTCCAGGGTGAACTATTTTTAAAGCTGTTTTTCATTATGTTTTTGATTTTTTAGTAGTTTTTGTGACTCCACATGATCATCAACCTAAAAAAAACATAAAATAACAATAGAAAATAAATAGATATAATTAAATGACATTGGGTTGCCTCCCAACAAGCGCTTCTTTAATGTCAATAGCTTGACAGTGAGCTCTCATGGAGCCTCACAGATGTTCAGAGCATTGTTGGAACCTCCCAACACCAAACTTAGAGTTTGAATGTGGGGGTTCAACACCAAACTTAGAGTTTGGTTGTGGCCTCCCAACACCAAACTTAGAGTTTGACTGTGGGGGCTTTGGTTGACTCTGCAGTGAGAGAAGCTTTTCATGCTTACTCTCCATGGTTACAGAAGGAGATTCTTGAGTTTTAAACACAAGGTTGTCCTCATTCAGTTGAAGAACCAATTCTCCTCTGTCCACATCAATCACAGCTCTTGCTGTGGCTAGGAAGGGTCTTCCAAGGATGATGGATTCATCCTCATCCTTCTCAGTGTCTAGGATTATGAAATCAGCAGGGATGTAAAGGTCTTCAACCTTTACTAACACGTCCTCTACTTGTCCATAAGCCTGTTTTCTTGAGTTGTCTGCCATTTCTAAAGAGATTTTGGCAGCTTGCACCTCAAAGATCTCAAGTTTTTCCATTACAGAGAGTGGCATTAAGTTTATTCCTGACCCCAGGTTATACAGAGCCTTCTCAAAGGTCATGGTACCTATGTTACAGGGAATTAGGAATTTACCAGGATCCTGTTTCTTTTGAGGTAATTTCTGCCTATCTAATGCATTTAGTTCATTGGTGAGCAAGGGAGGTTCATCTTCCCAAGTCTCATTACCAAATAATTTGGCATTCAGCTTCATGATTGCACCAAGGTACTTAGCAACTTGCTCTTCAGTAATGTCTTCATCCTCTTTAGAGGATGAATAATCATCAGAGCTCATGAAGGGCAGAAGGAGGTTCAATGGAATCTCTATGGTCTTTAGATGAGCCTCAAATTCCTTTGGTTCCTCAAAGGAAAAGTCCTTATTGGTCACTGAACGTCCCAGGAGATCTTCCTCACTAGGATTCACGTCCTCCTCCTCCTCTTTGGGTTCGGCCACACCAAGTAAGGTAATGGCCTTGCACTATCTCTTTGGATTCTCTTCTGTATTGCTTGGGAGAGTACTAGGAGAAGTTTCAGTGACTCTTTTACTCAGCTGGCCCACTTGTGCCTCCAAATTTCTAATGGAGGACATTGTTTCATTCATGAAACTTAGAGTGGCCTTAGATAGATCAGAGACTATATTTGCTAAGCTAGATGGATTCTGCTCAGAATTCTCTGTCTGTTGCTGAGTGGACGATGGAAAAGGCTTGGTATTGCTAAACCTGTTTCTTCCACCATTATTAAAGCCTTGTTGAGGCTTTTGTTGATCCTTCCATGAGAAATTTGGATGATTTCTCCATGAGGGATTATAGGTATTCACATAGGGTTCATCCATGTAATTCACCTCTACTATTGCAGGGTTCTCAGGATCATAAGCGTCTTCTTCAGAAGATGCCTCTTGAGTACTGTTGGATGCAGCTTGCATTCCATTCAGACTCTGAGAAATCATATTGACTTGTTGAGTCAATATTTTATTCTGAGCCAATATGGCATTCAGAGTATCAATTTCAAGAACTCCCTTCCTCTGAGGCGTCCCATTACTCACAGGATTCCTTTCAGAAGTGTACATGAACTGGTTATTTGCAACCATGTCAATGAGTTCCTGAGCTTCTGCAGGCGTTTTCTTTAGGTGAATGGATCCACCTGCAGAATGGTCCAGTGACATCTTTGATAGCTCAGACAGACCATCATAGAATATATCCAAGATGGTCCATTCTGAAAGCAATGTCAGAAGGACACTTTTTGGTAAGTTCCTTGTATCTCTCCCAAGCTTCATAGAGGGATTCACCTTCTTTCTGTTTGAAGGTTTGAACATTCACTCTAAGCTTGCTAAGCTTTTGAGGAGGAAAGAACTTGGCTAAAAAAGCCGTGACCAGCTTATCCCAAGAGTTCAGGCTATCTTTAGGTTGAGAGTCCAACCATATTCTAGCTCTGTCTCTTACAACAAACGGGAAAAGCATGAGCCTGTAGACCTCGGGATCAACCCCATTAGTCTTAACAGTATCACAGATCTGCAAGAATTCAGTTAAGAACTGAAAAGGATCTTCTGATGGAAGTCCATGAAACTTGCAATTCTATTGCATCAGAGAAACTAATTGAGGCTTTAGCTCAAAATTATTTGCTCCAATGGCAGGGATTGAGATGCTTCTTCCATGTAAATTGGAATTTGGTGCAGTAAAGTCACCAAGCATCTTCATTGCATTGTTATTATTTTCGGCCATGTCTCCTTCTTTTTCAAAAATTTCTATCAGATTTTCTTCAGAGAGTTGTGCTTTAGCTTCCCTTAGCTTCCTCTTCAGAGTCCTTTCAGGTCCAGGATCAGCTTCAACAAGAATGTTCTTATCCTTGTTCCTGCTTATATGAAAAAGAAGAAAACAGAAAAGAAAATATGGAATCCTCTATGTCACAGTATAGAGATTCCTTTATGTGAGTAGAAGAAGAAAAGAATAAAAGAAGAGAAATTTGAACACCAAGAGGAAGAGAGGGTTCGAATTTTTAGATGAAGAGAAGTGTTAGTAAATAAATAAAATAATTAGAAAGAGATGAGGGGTAGAGAATTTCAAAAATTAAATAAATTAAAATAAAAGTATTTTTTGTTTTTAATTTGAAATTAAAGTTAAAATTCGAAAACTTAAAAAGAAAAATAAAATTAAATCAAACTAAAATTTAAAACAAATAGTTAATTGAAAAGAAATTTTGAAAAAGAGGAAGGTGATTTTCGAAAATTAGAGAGAGAATTAGTTAGGTAATTTTGAAAAAGATATGATTGAAATAGTAAACTTTTAAAATCAAACAAAAAGTCAAGTAGTTAATTGAAAAAGATTTGAAAATCAATTTTTGAAAAGATAAGGAGTTAGAAAAGAAGTTAGAAAAGATTTTGAAATTGATTTTGAAAAAGATGTGATTGAAACTTATTTTGAAAAAATATTTGAAAAAGAAATTTAAAAAGATTTGATTTTGAAAATTAAAGTTGATTACTTGACTAACAAGAAACTAAAAAGATATGATTCTAGAGTTTAAAGATTGAACCTTTCTTACTAGGCAAGTAACAAACTTAAAATTTTGAATCAATCACATTAATTGTTAGTAAAGATTTTGAAATTATGAAACAAAATGAGAAAAAGATTTTTGAAAATCAATTTGAAATTTTCGAAAATTATGAAAGAAAAATGAAAAAGATTTGATTTTTTGAAAAAGATAGGATTTTTAAATTGAAAATTTGACTTGACTCATAAGAAATAACTAAATTTTAAAAAGTTTTGAAAAAGTCAACTCAAATTTTCGAAATTTATGAGTGAAAGAAGGGAAAGATATTTTTTTATTTTTAAATTTTTAATGATGAAAGAGAAAAACACAAAATTGAAACAAATCATGAAAATTATGAATCAAAACACCTAATGCATGCAAGAACACTTTGAATGTCAAGATGAACACCAAGAACACTTTGAAGATCAAGATGAACATCAAGACTTATTTTTGAAAATTTTTTAGAAAAGAAAAACATGCAAGACACCAAACTTAGAAAATTTCAAACTTTAGAGACTAACAAATTGAAAATGCATATGAAAAACAAGAAAAGACACAATACAAGAAAATTGAAGATCAAACAAGAAGACTTGTCAAGAACAACTTGAAGATCATGAAGAATGCAATGCATGGATTTTTCAAAAAATTTTAAGAAAAATTAAAAAGATGCAATTGACACCAAACTTACAAATTGACACTAGACTCAAACAAGAAACATAAATTTTTTTTTGTTTTTATGATTTTATAAGAATTTTTTTTGTATTATTTTTGAAAATAAGAAATAAAAAGCTTAAAAATAAAATAAAATTACCTAATCTGAGCAACAAGATGAACCGTCAGTTGTCTAAACTCGAACAATCCCCGGCAATGGCGCAAAAAACTTGGTGCACGAAATTGTGATCATCAACAATGGCGCCAAAGGCTTGGTGCTCTCAAACGTGAATCACACTTTGTCACAACTTCGCACAACTAACCAGCAAGTGCACTAGGTCGCCCAAGTAATAAACCTTACGTGAGTAAGGGTCGATCCCACGGAGATTGTCGGCTTGAAGCAAGCTATGGTCACCTTGTAAATCACAGTCAGGCGGATTCAAATGGTTATAGAGAATTGATAATTAAAACATAATTAAAATATAAACTAGGATAGAGATACTTATGTAATTCATTGGTGAGAATTTCAGATAAGCGTATAGAGATGCTTTTGTTCCTCCTGAACCTCTGCTTTCCTGTTGTCTTCATCCAATCATTCCTACTCCTTTCCATGGCAAGCTGTATGTTGGGCATCACCGTTGTCAATGGCTACATCCCGTCCTCTCTGTGAAAATGGTCCAATGCGATGTCACTGCATGGCTAATCATCTATCGGTTCTCGATCATACTGGAATAGGATTTACTATCCTTTTGCGTCTGTCACTACGCCCAGCACTCGCAAGTTTGAAGCTCGTCACAGCCATCCCTTCCCGGATCCTACTCGGAATACCACAGACAAGGTTTAGACTTTCCGGATCTCAGGAATGGCCGTCCATGGGTTCTAACTTATACCACGAAGACTCTAATATCTCAGACTCGGTCCCCTGTATTAGATATCTAAGAGATACTCATTCTATCTCATCTTCATGTAGAACGGAAGTGGTTGTCACGCACGTGTTTATAAGTGAGAATGGTAATGAGCGTCACATAATCATCACATTCATCATGTTCTTGGGTGCGAATGAATATCTTAGAATAGGAATAAGCTTGAATTGAATAGAAAAACAATAGTACTTTGCATTAATACTTGAGGAACAGCAGAGCTCCACACCTTAATCTATGGTGTGTAGAAACTCTACCGTTGAAAATACATAAGAACAAGGTCTAGGCATGGACGAGAGGCCAGCCTCCATGATCTCAGAACTAAACGTCCAAAGATCCCCCAATACAATAGTAAAAAGTCCTATTTATGCTAAACTAGTTACTAGGGTTACAGAGATAAGTAAATGATGCAGAAATCCACTTCCGGAGCCCACTTGGTGTGTGCTTGGGCTGAGCATTGAAGCTTTCACGTGGAGAGGTCTTCCTTGGAGTTGAACGCCAGTTTGTAACCTGTTTCTGGCGTTTAACTCCACTTTGCAACCTGTTTCTGGCATTTAACTCCAGAATAGGGCAGGAAACTGGCATTGAACGCCAGTTTGCATCGTCTAAACTCGGGCAAAGTATAGACTATTATATATTTCCTAAAATCCCTGGATGTCTACTTTCCAACGCAATTGAGAGCACGCCATTTAGAGTTTTGTAGCTCCAGAAAATCCACTTTGAGTGCAGGGAGGTCAGAATCCAACAGCATCTGCAGTCCTTCTTCAACCTCTGAATCTAATTTTTGCTCAAGTCCCTCAATTTCAGCCAGAAAATACCTGAAATTACAGAAAAACACACAAACTCATAGTAAAGTCCAGAAATATGATTTTTATTTAAAAACTAATAAAATTATACTAAAAACTAACTAAATCATACTAAAAACTATGTAAAAACAATGCCAAAAAGTGTATAAATTATCCGCTCATCAGTAGGCTATTTGGGTAAGTGAGCTAAATAAAATGATGGCCTCAATCATATAAATTCATGTATACATAGAATAATAGACATATAGAATTAAACAAATCAAGGATCACAATCATAGAAAGAGAACAATTGCACACAAGAAGGGAAAATAAGTGGTTATAAGATGTAACCACGCAATTAGGCTCAAAACTCACAAGCTTGTGTTCTTAGCTCAAAAACCATGTTCCAAAATAAATTCTTTCAAGCAAGTTCAACAAAATTTTTTTTCAAATTGGTAGGGTGCCCTAAAAATAGTTTCTTGGAAAAGAAATCATCACCCTAACTAAGTAGTCCTAATAAGAAAGAAGTGGTAGAATATGTACAAATTATAACTAACATGCAACCTATAATGCAATGCAATAACTAATCTAACAAAGAAAACTAAGAATTGGTGTTGGACAAGAAAATGGTTACCCACGGAGATCGGTCGGACGACCTCTCCACACTTGAAGATTGCACCGTCCTCGGTGCATGCAAAGAAGAGTAAGGTGGACGGGTTGAAACAACTGATGAGCTTCTTCAAAAGGTTGTGCGGATGAACTTGTTTGTTTCCCCATTCCGAAGCTTTTTCCTTCCTCCCTTTTTGGTGTCCAGCCTAAAAGGAAAGAAAAAGAAAGAGAATTAAGCCTATAACAAAGATATCGAAGCAAATAGAACATAGGCGGGGGCTAATGCCAAGTAAGAGTATGGTTCTTAACTACATGGTAGCTACAACATGTGAGTGAGAAAACAATATAAGCTAAGGTATATCATTAAACTTGATGCAAGAGTAAAGTCAAAGCATAAAGAGCACTCAAAAGCATCAAGTTCGAACAAGAAAGAGTGGGTCATGAAAGACAATATGAGGTCATATCAATGCACAAAGACACAAGAGTCATATAAGATTAAGCATTGATTTAAAAGTTTCATCACCTATCAATATTAAACAAGTCAAGAAGCACCAAAATAATGCAAGAAATTCTCAACAATTGAGTATGAAAATTCAACACCATTATTAAAATAAGACCGTAGAAAAGAAGGTAAGAACAAGCTATAAAAACAAAATTAAAATGCAATGAATAAAAGTATCCAAATGCAATAAACAAAAGAAAAATGAAAGATGAGAAAAACTCTTTTTTTTTTAGAGAGCACAAAGACTAAAGTAAGAAAGGAAAAGAAGAGAAGAAGAAAGGTAGAAAGAAAGAAGAAGAAAAGAAGAAAGAGAGAATAAGAAAGAAGAAGAAAAGACAAAAAAAGGGCGCGAGGCGACGCGGATACGTCATTCACGCTTACGCGTGGATGCGCAGATCAGTAGAGGGACGCGTACACGTCATGCGCGCATACGCGTGGGCAGAGTTAGGCGTGAGGCACAACATAAGCATAAATCTCGCCTAACTCTCTAGAAAATGTACCCAGAGTTGTAGATGGCGCAGTCGACGCGTACACGTCGCCCACGCTTACGTGTGGGTTGCGCGATCAGGACCATCGACGCGGATGCGTCATGCACGTGTACGCATGAGTGGGGGCAGGCGTGGGGCTCAGTGCTGGCTCAATTTTCGCATAACTCTCTGGTTTTTTTGTACCAGGAGTTGCGAAATCCATCGACGTGTACGCGTCTAGTACGCTCACGCGTAGATACCCCCTCTTTTTTTTTTGTTAAGAAGCATAAAAATAGAATTTAACACTCTCCTAACCTATAAACATTCTAGAGCAACCTAAATTCAAATTTAACAAAAATCTTTAAATTTTTGAAAAAATTTCAAAGACAAAACAAACAAAACTTGCACTTCAAGTAAAATGCAATTCAAAAACAACTATTCTAATCAAAACATAAATCTAATAAGCAACCTAGAAATCGAATCAAGATATGCAAAAGTATGAAAAGAAGAAAACTACCTAAAAATGGCAACTCAATTTATTCATTGATTATATATACAAGAGAATGGAAAGATTTTACCATGATAGGGTGTCTCCCACCTAGCACTTTTATTTATTGTCCTTAAGTTGGACAATTGATGGGGTCCTTGCTATGGTGGCTTATGTTTGAATTCATCCTTTAACCCCACCAATGTTTGCATTTTCAATGACCACCGGGATCCCAAATTAGGCGTATAAGGCCTTCAAGGAAGCTTAAGCAAGTGACAAGGCCCCAAAGTTGGTGATTGTCTATGTATATTCCGGGGTCCCATACTTTGTTTGTCAACCCCCTTTCTTCTTGATCTTCATGCTTCCATTTGGGTGACAAACTTATTGAATTCTCTTTGTAACTCCTACTCATTATCCTAATTCCATTGACTTGAGTTCCACTCTACCTTTGAATCCTAAAGTTTGAGTTTCTACCCACTATGTACCTTGATTCTTGTTGCCAACCAACATCCAATTCTTTTCTACTTTCTAACCCACAAATATTTCTAAGTTGACCATCC
Source organism: Arachis hypogaea (assembly GCF_003086295.3). Lineage (NCBI taxonomy): Eukaryota > Viridiplantae > Streptophyta > Magnoliopsida > Fabales > Fabaceae > Arachis > Arachis hypogaea. The sequence goes on from NC_092050.1 coordinate 14,781,936, forward strand.
GTTTCTAACAATGCATATTAATATGGGCCAAGAAAATTAAGGGATAAGATGATTACCCACTCAATTTGTAATTTGGATGGTGACTTAGCAAGGAGGATATCCAATGATCTTGACATTGTAGGCTCTACTTCCTTTGGCTCCTCCTTGATGACTTCCATCTTTTGACAACTTCCTTCAATTTCCTCTTGTTTGCTAACTTCTTCCCACTCTTTTTCATTGATCAAGTCATGTGTTGGAGGTTGCGCACCCTCCTCAACATCAGTTTCACATCTCATGGAAGAAGCTTCAACAAGATCACCGTTGTCACTTGGTGTAGAGTTGTCTTCAATAATGGAGTTTCCTTCTTGTTCAACCTCCCCAAGGTCTTCTTCCACTTCTTCTACTTCAACAATCTCCATCCCTTCCACTTGTTGCAAAACACACTTCTTTTCCTTGTTCTCAAGTTGAGAATCCAAAATCTCCTTCATGCTCCTCTCCTCGGTTGATTTCTCACATTCATCATGTGGTTGAAGAGAAGATGCACTAAAACTTAGAGGTTGGAAGGTGCTTTGGTTGTTGGTAAAAGGTAGAGGTATATGGGATATAAGCTCTAGGAGGGTAGAAGCAAAATCGGTGAAGGTGGTATTAAGTGAGGTTTGAAGCTCCTTTTGCTCTTGAAGAATAATATCAAGTGTATCATCTTTGGGAGCTTAGTTGGAAGAAAAAGAAGGGTTGTGAGGGTAACGATGTTGAAGTGGTGGTGGTTCCATGGGTGCTTGTTCATAATGGTTATAAGTGTGTGCATATGGAGGATATTGATTAGGATTGTGTGGAGATGATTGATGGGGATAGGATGTGGATTGGAAATATGGTGGTTGGAATGATGGTGTTTGAGGACTATGTTGAGAGTATGGTGCATAGAATGATGGTAGTTGAGTGGCATAATCATGATAAGAACCATCATATCCATTGGAATGATATGCATTATAGGAGGGATTACCATCATAGTAGCTTGAATGAGGAGGTTGCCATGGTGATTGCTCATGTGGATGTGGCTCCCTTCTCAAGAATTCATCTCTCCCATAATGTGAGCCATCATTAAAATTTTCATCACCTACAACATTGTCATAACCATATCCAAAACCACAAGGATGAGAATTCATAGTAACAAATAGAAACAAAACTAATAGAGTCCTAAAACTAACAAAAACTAACAAACAAGAAAAAGACAAACATATTCACAATATTCACATATATACAATAACCAATAATAAGGTATACAATTGCAAATCTCTGGTAACGGCGTCATTTTGATGATAGAAGAATTAATGGCATAGAATTTCACTAATGGAATCTCGTTGCAAGTATAGTTTCTAAACTAACAATAATTCTTTCATCCAAAAATTTGGTTGTCACAAGTAACAAACCCCTAATGAAAATAACCGAAGTATTAAACCTCGGGTTGTTCTCCCTAGGAATTGCAATAAAGTGTACTTGTTATTGGTTAGAGGTGTGTTTTGGGGTTTTTGAGATAATAGACATGAAAAGTAAATGACAATGAAATTAAACTAATGACTAGGCTCTTGGCAAGGAATGAGAACTAGAAGTTCTATCCTAGCTATCCTTATCAATTGTGATGAAAATTGTTCATTACTCCCACTTAGTTAACCTCTAACCATGGAGGAAAGTCAAGTGGATGGATTAACTTGAGTCCACAAGTCCTAGCCAAATCCCAAAGGAAAGACTAGCTTTAGTGGCATTCAAGTCAATTAGCAACTTCTAATTGTCAATCAACAAAAGAGTTTGATAACTCAAGAGTCACCAATTACTCAACCAAAGCTAAGAGAAGAAAATCTAACTCATAACTAAAAGAAGCATTTCATCAAACACCTAATGGGCAATACAAACAAACAACATATAAATTGCAAGAATTAAAAGAATCTACAACTACAAAAGCAAGAGATCAACAATAGAAAATCAAAGCAATTATGAAACAACAAAGAAATCACAAATTGCATTGAAAGGAAAAATAGATCTACAAAAGAATTCATAAACTACAACTAACAATACAAAGAAACTACAAGAGAAGTAGAATGCTACAACTACAAGAGAAGAATTAAAGAGGAAAAGGAAAATTAAGCAAGAGAAGAGAGAAGTAGATCTAGATCTAAACCTAATTCTAATTCTAGAGAGAGGTAAGAGTTTCTCTCTCTAGAAACTAACTAAAGCCTCATGAAAACTAAACTAACACTAACTAAGTGTCTAAGTGTCTCATCCCTCTTCAATCCTTGGGTTAAATAGCATCAGAAATGAGTTGAATTGGACACAAAATGCTTCAGAAATTACTAGCCACGAGTTGCCTTTAGTGATTCATGTGCAGCTTCCCACGCGTACGTAACTGGAACCGCCTCATTTTGACCTCTGTAGCTCAAGTTATGATCGTTTAAGTGCGAAGAGGTCAGGATTGACAGCTTTGTGATTCTTTGATTTCTTCATGAGTTCTCCATTTCTACATGCTTTTTCTTCATTCTCTCAATCCAATCTTTGCTTCCTAGACCTGAAATCACTTAACAAACATATCAAGACATCTAATGGAATCAAGGTGAATTAAATTTAGCTATTTTAAGACCTAAAAAGCATGTTTTCACTCTTAAGCACAATTAAAGGAGAATTTACAAAACCATGCTATTTTAGTGAATAAATGAGAGAAAAGTTGACAAAACCCTCTAAATTCAACACAAGATTGACCCTAAAAATGGGGTTTATCAATAAGCTTCTTCAAGATAATACATTATAGGTAACTTCTACTACAACAATGAATCAATGGCTATAGTATAGTTGATATTAAATATTTGGCCTATGTTTTGCCAATTTTTTCAATATTTTGTTATTAATTCATTAAAATACATTGAATGGTGAAATCACGACGGATCTAAATACCAGTTAATCTTTAATTGAGAGCAGTCAAGTGAGCCTTTCACTCTATTCAAAGCTGCTTGCCTGTGTTGCAGGCTTGCAGCAATGGACGTGAGGGATCTTCAATCTGTTTGGAGCTTCTGCCACCTTCATTTTTGCAGGGAGATTTCGTTGACAAATCTTTTCATTTGATTCAAAGGCACAAGCTACAATGATGAAGGAACACAGTACAAGATACATTAACTGCAAAGTCATGCTGTAAAAGTTTATAGGAGCTAGGTGATTATTTGAGCAAAGACAGCAACAAATTCAAAGTCCGGTCATGATAATCAATAACAAATTCAACTGAGATAATTTTTAACAACAAAAAAAATTAACTCAGTGATTATTCAACAAAACAACCACAAATTTAAAGTTCAATCACTAACAAATTCAATTTAGTGATGACTTTCAGCAACAAAAAGATTGACCTAATTAATTATTTGAGTAAAACAGCAACAAATTCAAGGTTTAGTGACGATAATCAATAACAAATTCAACCAATTCAGACATCGAGACAGACCCCTTATATTGTATTTGTTGAATGCACTTCTATACTTTGTTGCCTTTGTATTGTCCCTTAGTGTATTCAGGAAAACAAAAGCATAACACATTATTTAAGATAAAGGCAATTGATTTCTTGAAAATGTTGACATAATGTTAAATTAATTGTGTACCAAAGTAATAAACCATTAAAAATAAAAATCCATTAGAGCTTAATGGATAGAACTCTAATGTCATCATGTCAACAACTAAAGAACATGCATGGATAAAGTTCCAAAAATAGTTATCCTGCCTCGTCTACCTTTAGATGGACTCCAAATAATATGTTAGCTAATCACCAAAATATCTTACAATACATGGTATGCTCACACAATGCTAATTCTACCATTGTAATTTTTTATATAAGAATATAAACGAGTAACAAATTAATATTAAATTTTATGCTTGCAGCAACAACTTTTACAAGTATTGTTTAGCATCCCCAAGACATATCTATCTAAATAAACTATTAATCCAATTTCTAGACTGAAGTATATATACATATGGTCACAACTAATTAGGTTAAATCCAAACACAATGTAAATAGAAAATTCCAGCTCAATAACAAATTATTCAAGGTTCAGTGATGATTTTTAGCAATAAAAAATCTAGTTCAATGATATTCTCAGCAATAAATTTCAGCAGCAAAATCAAAGTGCAGTGATGAATTACAACAACAAAATTGAAAAAGAAAGAATAGGAGAATTTGTTGGAACTAACCAAATTGGAGACCAGCTTCTGGTTGTGCGAAAGAAGCTGATGGCGAAGAGGAAGCTGATGGCAAAAGTCTAAGTAAGAAGACGACAATGACGATCAGCCCCGGGACTTGCTGCTTCTGCCGGCGGGGGCGACGAGTAGAACAATGGCAACAAAGGCATGGGATTGAGTGTGAAACGGTGACGAGACAGGGAGCGACGACGATGACTAGTCCCGGGACTTGCTGCTTCTGCCGCCGCCGACGACGAGGGCAGGAAAGGCGCGTGAGCGCGACTGAGTATGAGATGGTGATGAGTGACGACACAAAGAGGGACGATGATCTTGAGTGGGATACCGGAGACAGTAGAGAGACCGGAGCCGAGAGAGAGAGAGCTTGTGCGAGAGCAACTGAGCCACGGTGACAGAGATGAGAGAGCTCATTTTTAGCGAGAAAGTAACGTTGAGGGAGGAGATGGTGAGGGGTGAGGGGTGAGGGGTAGGGTTTTGAACGATTTCATTTATTAAAGTAAAAGAAAAAAATATGACCCGGTCAAGGTTATATAAATCGGACGGATCGAATCAAACTTAAACTGTAATATCGAGAAAAAAATAAATAAATAGATAAGCCGGTGGGACCCACTCCTAGATTTTATTTTCTTTTTTCTCTAACCCTAGCCACACACTCTCTCACTCACTTCCCACCGCTGCACACACACTCACTCACCTCACTCTCTTCCCTACAGCACATACACCCAAACTTGATAGTAAAAGAAAGAAAGAAAAGGAAAAGAGAGAAGAGATGAGACCACAAGAAGAGAAGGGAGGAGGAAGGAGGGAGTTGTCCACACCGAGTCACCACGCGAGGAGAGAGAGCCGCGCCTCATCACCGTCGGCCTGGAACCCGCCGTTCGTCTCCCGTCGCGTCGCTATCAGGGGCCAGAACCGAGAGAGATACGTCCGAGAGAGGAGACGAGCGTGAGAGAGGAGACACGGAAGAAGGACTGCTGCCATTCTGCCTCGCCGCCGTCGAATTGCTACAGTCGCCGCGCCTTGTCTCCGTCGTCACTGAGCTTCAACCGCCACCATGCCAAGTCACCATTGCCATTGTTGAGAGAGAAGAGAGAGCTTGAAGAGAGAGAAACAAGATGTGCAAGAGGAGCCGCCGTGAATAGAGGGTTGCTCAGTCACCACTCTTGTGTCGTCGTTCGGGTGAACCTTGGTTGCTACTGGAGCCGTTGGTGCCGCTGGAGCTGAACCGTTCCTGTCACTAACCCAAACTATCACCAGCTCCACCTTGTCGCTACCCTAATCCAAATCCTACGCTCATTCGTTCCATTCTACTTCAATCCTCCTCACCTTGGATTTTGGCACTCCGGGTTCGGTATCTTCGGTCCCTTGGGACCAAGTTGTGAGTAGGCTTTACATTTATAATTGCTTGATTATGCATCTATAATTATTTTGACATATATCTATTATGATCTTTTAATTATACTCACTATATTTACCTTGAACGATTTTAAATTGATTAGAATAATTGATTTATTAGAATTAAATAATTTATTTTTATGAAGTTTATACTTTTCGAACTATACATGAGACCATATATGTTTTTGATGAAGTTTTGCATATTCTGAAATGTTTGATTTTATTTGAATATTTGTTTTTGAAGTATTGAAGTATTTGTTGGTACTCCTTACTTTAAAGATTGTGAAATATGTTTGAACTTCTTATAATTGAGAAAGTATGATTGGGAAAAATTTTCGATGAGAAAGTATAATACGATTTGATTTGATTCGATACCTTGTATATTTGGAAGATCAAAGATTTGTTGTATTTGAAATTATATGTTTTGAATTGGTTTGGGAGGCTCGTATTAGAAAACCGTAGTTAACAGCGGTTATGAGGTTAATTTAGATGCATCTAACTCAGAACCCAATTAGCAGGGGTGTTGCTGGCCTAACGTGTAGGTCACACGTTAGATCTGCTATTCTATTAGGACACACGAGAGGAAAGGGCTACCCATAAAGGTGGAGCCGCCCAGTGTGGATTTTTGATTTGATTTCTGTATGAGAACTCCCTTATTGATTCACTTATTATTATCAACTATTATTTTCTAATTAAAATTATTTTGATATAATGTTTATATGGTCTCATGTCGATTATAGATGTATTGTCTAGTCACTGAGTTACAAAACTCACCTAGTTTTTCTAAAAATATTTTTCAGGAACAATTACTTGTCTCTGTGAGACTTTCTATTCAAGATGTAACGATCTGCAATGAGTACTTATTCGTTGACGAGTTCTTAGATGTATATATGCTCCATATGACAAAGGCAGGGTCCAACCATTCTTAATTATTTTAATTTTTTTTAAAAATGTATAACTATTTATTTTAGAACTCGTAAAATATTTGTAACTTTCTTATTCAATTTATATTTGAGTATATTAGGCTTGCTATGGGATTATTTTCCTGAGCGCCGGTCATGGCTCATTTTGGGCTGTGACAAATTGGTATCAGAGCCTGGTTTAATCTGTGTAATATGGAGCAAGTGTCCTATGGTAGGATCACAATTGTTTAAATAGAAGCGTGCCTATTTGTACAATTTGTGACACTATCAAAGGCCTATAGGATTGTCATCTTCGTCTTTGATGTCGTTGTTGTTATCTGGTTGTTATCATGTGACATTTGCCGGTTTTTGCCACTCCTTTCATCTTTTTTGTACCCAACTTTGAGTTATCCTTTGGAATCTTGAATCTTGAACTTGCTTTTCCAATGACTTCAGTTTCGGTTCCGGTTCCGGTTCCAAATTACGACTCTTTTATCTTTTAGCAGGTTCTGCTCTTTCTCACTTTTGTGAATATTTGCTTTAATCTTCTCTATGGTTCTCGATTTCAAGATTTCATTCATGATCTAGAAGATTCAATATGTTCTTGCTGTGAATTACTATCTGATTCCTTTTGTAAAACTGTATTTGGATTTGTGAATTGTGGATTTGCTTAGCTGTTGAATTGAGATGCTTTCTTTTGGATTTCGATAAACGAGGAGTTTGTTCTTCTTATGTGGATGATCTTTGAAGCTAACATAATTTTGAACCACTCGTGATTCTTTCTTTTGAAACAATGAACTGTTATTCGGTTGTTCATGGAGAAGAACTACGCGATGAACATTTGAACGAAGTGTCATTCTTGTTTCTTTTTTTATTGGAATTGTGATTTCTTTTTGCTTTGGTGTGGCTAATTTTTTGGATGATCTGTTAGCTGAATTGAATCTTTTTTTATCTGAAAGTTTGGTTGAGTTTTTTTTCTTTATTTGATAATCTGTTCTGTTACGGTACTATGCTATTGAACATGGCTTTTTTTTTCCACAGAATGCTTGCTTTTTGTCGGAGATTGGATGATGAATTTTGCTTTTGCCTAGATCCGAAGAAACCGAGAACTCCTTACCCTTGCCTTTTCCCTTGAAACTTCTATTCTTCAACTGTTCTTATCATTATTATGTAGAGGGATTTAGCTTCGGTTTCACTTGGTTCATAATGCATTTGGGAGGTTGAGATTTGTAGATCGGAGAAATTAAAAAGAATTTTCTGTTATTTTGGACATGGACGACTAGATATCTAATTCCTTAAAACAAAACAAATTCTCTACTTTTACCTGTTTTTAGATTCAATTATAAATTATAAATCGTGCATGTAAATCAAAATGTAGTTATATTCTATGCAACATTGTAGCCTGGTTGTTGAGCATGATGTATACAGTGGAATGTGGATTGAATCTATTTTCCTAAAACAGTTTTTCCAAACTCTTCTTTCCTTTTTGGTCATTCCAACCTACTGTGCTAGCAGCATTTGAATTAAATGTCGTTGGTTTCCCGTGTAGTGTTGTTCAATCATGGGTGTTGAGTGCATCCTAGTGATATGCTTTTGCACTTGTCTGGTTCATTTGTTTAATTTTGCTTTTTTTTTATATATTTTTAAATTTGCTACTTTGTGTTGTTTCCTTTGTTATTCTCTCGTGCTTGGAAATCGGTTTTTGTTTCTCTTTTTCTTAGGAATCAATTGAAAGGTACGGGATTGCACCAAGAATATTTTCAAGATTCCGAGGTTGATATGTCCTTGTTATATTATTCTTTTTCTTTCTACTCCTTTAAATATTATAAAAATAACTTGATTATATAGTTGTTTCACTTTTTTTTATGACCTGCAATGCTTTTCATTGATTGCAACGATTTAAAATTTTGGATCAAAAGATATGATTTGAAAAAAAAAAAGAGAAGCTCTACAAAAATAATACAAGCTCATGATCTAGATTAAACTTGTCTTCTCTATTGAATTTTCATGCAATATTTATTTTCTAGTATTAATGCTTGGTGTAAAGTTCAATTTGAACTTATTTTTTCGCAGCGTTATGTTCGTTGAGTTGATTGAGTAACATTGTCCATGTAATCGAGTTAGATACTTAGATGTGGAGTTGGCGACTTTGACCTGGAGTTTGAATGCCCTAGATCTGTCTTTTGTTTCTTCTATTTTCTTTCCATGTATTTAGTATGAACATGTCAATTCCTGTTCCTTTGCAATGTTGTCTTCCAATCGATACTTTTGGCTATCATACTCATTCATATGGTGACTTCTAACTCGGTATAGCAGTTTGTGTTTTGTTCTTAATTATTTTGACTGTTAGCTTTGAGAATGATGATAGGCCCAACTTGTTGTTCGTCTATCCTAGTTGTTGACACACTTTCAAGATAGAAGAGTAAGCGTTTAATGAGCACTTATTGGTCGTCGTTTGCCATATATGCTGACTGTATCATATATACTCAATTTTTCTTTTTATCGCTTTTTATTGTTGGCTGAGCACATAGAAGTTATTAGATTCGATCACATGAATGGTATAGTTTATGCTTCCAGCTGTCTCTGACCAGAATCACACGATGCATCGGTTGTGGGGGGTTATCAGTTCTTAGTCTCACTAATAAGGATAAGAGGATTTGATTTTAGTTTTAACTTTTTGGTGGTGTTTTCTCTTTGGATGAGGTATTGGAATTGAATTGCGAACATGCTTTTGTGCAGTAAAACGACCGAGTGTATTGGAGGTTTAACTTCGGGGGTTCAGGAGCAAGATTTTGTCTACACATATTTTGTTTCCAACTCAACTTTGCCTTTGTTCTCACCTTGTGTTTTTGTTTGATCTAGTCTTATGTAAGTTTGACAAGCTGTTTCTTTCACTTATCTTCGCATTTCTCTATACGTGTTTGCCATAATTGGTCACACTAACCATAATTGGAGAATTTTGCTTGAATGCTGTAAGGGGTCTGAATTATGTTAAAATTGTTATGAATTGTTGTGCTGTCCTTAAACTGTTCTTGCATATGAAGTATTGAAGGGCCTCTTCTTGGATGGTTTAACTAAGATTTTGTACTTAAATGAGTTGAATGTACATGTAAATTTTGGCATAAAGGACAATAAGAAGATAAATAACATCTTGTCATGTTTTACACTATCTATCTCTCATTTATAGTCAAGTAATTTCCATTTTTATATTAGTATGCTTAATAACTAAAGCCATGATAATAATAATAATAATAATTTCTAAGAGACTTAGTTAGAGATTTCTAAATTAGGAAAAAAGAGCAGGTTAATTTCTGTGACAGTTAATGTTTTCATTTTTATGACTAATTATATATTCTAAAACGTGGTGTCAAACCTTAAATTTATTGTCTTACTTTGCTTCTCTGTTATTATCTCTATCTTATTGTTTGTGGTTTTGATTTATGAATGTTGTGGATATTCCATTTAGGTTATAAGAGTGTTACTCTTCGTTTTCTTGCTTGTGATGCTACTCTTTCTTATTGTTTTTTTTTTTTGTGACTTTCTTTATCCTAATATTCCAATTTTGATCTGTACATAATATAGACTTTAGGCCTTGTATCTTCTTTCTCTTCTTTGATACTGAAAAATTGTGTCTTTTCAAATTAGAAATAAATTAAAAGCGATCTTTGTATGTATTTATTTATCTAGGCCATGTCTCCTAACTAATTAATAAGTTTTGATATTAAAAAGGTATTTTCAAAAATTAAATAAATAAAAAAAATTCCAAAGTACTTCTTTGATGAAAAAAAAACCTTTCATGATGAATGATAATTGTTTTTATCTTAGTAGAAAACTTATATAAAAATTTACAAATTTATCTTTATCATATGATTTTCATGAAGCATGGATATATGATTTGAGTCTTAGATTAGCTATTTAAATGTATTTATCTCTTTAACTAAAAGAAATATGTTGCATTGTTTGATTATGTTGTAATTAGTTGAACTTCTATAGTAATTGATAAGCAAGTTATTGTAACAACCCAGATCACCCGCTAGCACAATATTGTCCGCTTTGGTACACCACAAAGCCTCACAGTTTTGTCTTTGACTACAGGGATGATAGCCGAAGCTCCTCACACTCACTCGTCAAAACGCGTCATGCTAGGGAGAGGTATCCACACCCTTATAAGGCATGCTTCGTTCCACTCCTCAACCGATGTGGGACCTTACAGTTATCATAACAATGTTTTAGGTCCGAAAAAGATCATCAGTGAAATGATTTTGTTTTGTCGCCAATATATTCATCGTGTTTCCCTTTAATTCCATGATTGTCACGACCCTCTTTCTTATAATCATTACTCTTGAAAGAATTTTTTTTTCATTCTAATGCATATCATTATTTTTGCATAATATTTGTACACATTATTAAACTTATGGTTTCAAAACGTGATTGTATTTATTTCGATTGAAATTGTCACCATATTACTTTTTCTCTAATTTCTAAATTTGTTATTCGTTGCATCAATGTCTAATTCTATAAAATATGTGTAAATATGTGTAACTTGTACTGCTCACACAATATTACATAGTATATTGGTTTGAAATTCAAGGACCGAATTTCTAAAGGAGGGAAGAATGTAATAGCCAGAAAAAAATAAATAAATAGATAAGCCAGTGGGACCCACTTCTAGATTTTACTTTCTTCTTTCTCTAACCCTAGCCACACACTTTCTCACTCACTCTCTTCCCCACAGCACACACACCCAAACTTGACGGAAAAAGAAAGAAAGAAAAGGAAAAGAGAGAAGAGGGGAGATCACGAGAAGAGAAGGGAAGAGGAAGGAGGGAGCTGTCCACACCAAGTCACCACGCGAGGAGAGAGAGAGAGCTGCGCCTCATCACCGCCGGCCGAGAGCCCGCCGTTCGTCTCCCGTCGCATCGCCATCAGGGGCCAGAACCGAGAGAGATGCATCCGAGAGAGGAGACAAGCACAAGAGAGGAGACGCGGAAGAAGGACTACCGCCATTCTGCCTCGCCGCCGTCGAATTGCTACAGCCGCCGCGCCTTGTCTCCGTCGTCGCTTAGCTTCAACCGCTACCATGCCAAGTCACCATCGCCATTGTTGAGAGAGAAGAGAGAGCTTGAAGAGAGAGAAACAAGATGCGGAAGAGGAACCGCCGTGAATAGAGGGTTGTTCTGTCACCGCTCTTGTGTCGCCGTTCGGGTGAACCTTGGTTGCTACTAGAGCCGTTGGTGCCGCCGGAGCTGAACCGTTCCTGTCACTAACCCAAACTATCGCCAGCTCCACCTTGTCGCTGCCTTAATCCAAATCATACGCTCATTCGTTCCATTCTACTTCAATCCTCCTCACCTTGGATTTTGGCATTCCGGGTTCGGTATCTTCGGTCTCTTGGGACCAAGTTGTGAGTAGGCTTTACATTTATAATTGCTTGATTGTGCATGTATAATTATTTTGACATATATCTATTATGATCTTTGAATTATACTCACTATATTTGCCTTGAACGATTTTAAATTGATTAGAATAATTGATTTATTAGAATTAAATAATTTATTTTTATGAAGTTTATACTTTCCGAACTAAACATGAGACCATATATATTTTTGATGAAGTTTTGCATATTCTGAAATGTTTGATTTTATTTGAATATTTATTTTGAAGCATTGAAGTATTTGTTGGTACTCACTTACTTTAAAGATTGTGAAATATGTTTGAACTTCTTATAATTGAGAAAGTATGATTGGGAAAAATTTCTGATGAGAAAGTATAATACGATTTGATTTGATTCGATACCTTGTATATTTGGAAGATCAAAGATTTGTTGTATTTGAAATTATATGTTTTGAATTGGTTCGGGAGGCTCGTATTAGAAAACTGTAATTAACGGCGGTTATGCCGTTAACTTAGATGCATCTAACTCAGACCCCAACTATCAGGGGTGTTGCTAGCCTAATGTGTAGGCCACGCGTTAGATCTGCTATTCTGTTAGGACACACGAGAGGAAAGGGCTACCCATAGAGGTGGAGCCGCCCAAGTGTGGATTTTTTATTTGATTTCTGTATGAGAACTCCCTTATTGATTCACTTATTATTATCAACTATTATTTTCTAATTAAAATTATTTTGATATAATGTTTATATGGTCGCATGTCGATTATAAATGTAATGTCTAATCATTGAGTTGCAAAACTCACCCCGTTTTTCTAAAAACATTTTTCAGGAATAATTACTTGTCTCTGGGAGACTTTCTATTCAAGATGTAACGATCTGCAATGAATACTTATTTGTTGACGAATTCTTAGATGTATATATGCTCCATATGACACAGGCAGGGTCCAACCATTCTTAATTATTTTAATTTTTGTTAAAAATGTATAACTATTTATTTTAGAACTTGTAAAATATTTGTAACTTTCTTATTCAATTTATATTTAAGTATATTAGGCTTGCTATGGGATTATTTTCCTAAGCGTTGGTCATAGCTCATTTTGGGCTGTGACATAAAGAATAAATTAACCGATTTTATAAATAGACCAATCAATACGTGACACATCGGCATCTTAACTTAAATTGACTTTGGGATTCATCGAGGATAGAACTCTTGACTTTTCGAATCTAGAGTTTTAATACCATATCATGATATCACTCATCCCAAAAATTTCAGCTAATAGAAAAATATAAGACTAATAATTATATCTCTAACCCTCGGTCCTCAGCATACACAGATTTCCTGATAAAACGTTCCGTTGACCAAAACTGAATTATTTTGGTCCATTTATATGCCTTTGATGATGTTTCTCTATAGCTTGCAAGGAAGCGGCAAAAGAAAAAGAAGACCATCATCAATGACAACATATTCCGTAAGCATATCGTAAATCATCCGGGACATGTATGTTATGTTTTGTTGGCTTTGAAATTTCTCACTACGAATATATTCTAGATTCTTTTGGTTGCCCGAGTGAGAGTGACGGTCATACGATGACCAAAAACAGTAAAAAAAAAAAATCAACGATGATATTCGTTACATTTTAATAAGTCATTTATAATTATGAATATTTTAATAATTTATTCATAATTATAAATATTTTTAATTTAAAATTGTCAACAAATTTTAATTTTGCCAACGGACGACTGGTATGCTGGAGATGAGCAATGCGCGCAACGAACGGCGATGAGCAGCGCAGATTTGACGAAAAATAGAAAAAAAAAAGGAAAGAAAGAAGGTGAATGTGCACAATATGCAAATATTCATAAAAGAGATTATATTTTTTTAATTTAAAAAATTAGTTCAAATTAACTACGTAAATAGAGTTGGTTACTTATATTTTTTATTGCTTAATTAAAAGATGACCACTTTAATAAAGACACTAAAAATATCTTTTTTTAAAGACATTTACATATGTCATGTTATTATTGGACATTCTTATTAAATCGGTTAATAATTTATTTTTTATTATAAATCAGAATAAAATCGGTTTATTATAGCAACAATAATAAACCCAATTATCTGCATTATAATTATTAGACCCGATTTGATCCGATCGAATTATACCATCTAAACCGAATATTTTTAAATTTTTTGATAAAAAGACAATTATATCCCTGACTTTTTGTTTTTCGAACATTTAAATTCTTAAAAATTTAAAAATATAATTAAATCCCTAAAAAAATTGGGTTTATTGTTATTGTTATAAAAAAATCGATTTTATTCTAATTTGTTAAAAATTTCAAGAGAAAAGGATAAATAGGTCCCTAACCTTTTGTCCCGCGGACAATTTTGTACTTGACCATTGAAAAATACTTTTAAGTCCCTGACCTTCACAAAACTTGGACGGATCAGTCCCTGACCGAGGCATTTGGACGGAGGGACTGATCCGTCCAAGTTTTGTGAAAGTTAAGGACTTAAAAATATTTTTCAATGGTCAATGACAAAAATATTCGCGAGACAAAAGGTTAGGAACCTATTTGTCCTTTTCTTAAAATTCAAAAATAACCGATTCATTAATACATCCAATAATAATACGACATGTAAATATCTTTACAAAAAGACATTTTACGCATTTATGGGACCATCCCCTAATTAAAAACACAAAATATTTGTAGTGCAAGAGAATTGTATCAAAAGTGGGAACCATGCATGGGAAGAGAAAAGTGAAAGTATTCAAAACTCAAAAGTAATAGCACTTATTATGGAAGAGGAGTGCTAGGGGTCAGTAACTTTTGGTATTTGTAGCCATCAAATAGTCATCAATGATGGATTTAATGGTGTAAGATTGGTGTGAAATTTAATCCAATAGCTCACTTTTTCTTACTGGTTACATGCTGGCCAGAATTTGAAAAAGTTACTGGACCCTAAACTTTTCCATTATGGAAATTAAAGGAGACCTAGAATAATGCATGGAATATGATCCCACCTAAGACGCTGAAAAGTAGCTCCCTCTACCTTTGTCCCCAAGGAAAAAGCAGCCCCAAACTTGTACCCGGATTTCGAACATTCCACAAATCCCAATCCCATTGGGTTATTATAAATGCACCAACACTAGGAAACAAGAGCATAAGCAAGTATCGTTGAAGCAAACACAATCAGAAAAGTGAAGAAATTGAAAAGATGCAGAAGAGCGCTTCATCAGGGGTGTCATTGCTGGGCCCAGGAGGCTTAGACCTAACACACTCCTTCTTCACCTCCATACTCAACTCTGCACCACCCTCTCCCACTAAGCGCCACAACAAGGTCACTGTAGTTGGCGCAGGAAACGTCGGAATGGCCGTAGCCCAAACCATCCTCACTCAGGACCTCGTCGACGAACTCGTCCTCATCGATGCCCTCCCCGACAAGCTCCGCGGAGAGATGCTGGACCTGCAGCACGCTGCCGCGTTCCTTCCACGCACCAAGATCCACGCGTCCACGGAGTACTCCGTCACGGCTGGGTCTGACCTGTGCATCGTGACGGCAGGGGCACGGCAGGTGAGCGGAGAGTCAAGGCTGAACCTGGTGCAGAGGAACGTGTCCCTGTTCAGAAGCATCATTCCCCCTCTGGTTCAGCACTCGCCGGCATGTGTTATTCTTGTGGTTTCGAATCCGGTGGACGTGCTAACATATGTTGCCTGGAAGCTGTCAGGGTTTCCGGCGAACCGCGTCATCGGCTCCGGCACCAACCTGGACTCTTCCCGTTTCCGTTTCCTGATTGCCGATCATCTTGACGTCAACGCTCACGACGTTCAGGCATACATTGTAGGGGAACACGGCGACAGCTCGGTGGCCCTGTGGTCAAGCATCAGCGTGGGCGAAGTTCCGGTGCTAAGCTTTCTTGAGAAACAAGAGATAGCGTACGAGAAAGTGACGCTGGAGAAGATACACAAGGCAGTGATAGGGAGCGCCGATGAAGTGATCCGTCTGAAAGGGTACACATCGTGGGCCATAGGGTACTCTGTGGCTAACTTGGCTCGAAGCATTCTGAGGGACCAGAGGAAGGTGCACCCCGTTTCGGTTCTTGCAAAGGGGTTTCATGGTATCCATGGAGGGGAAGTGTTTCTGAGCTTGCCGTCGCAGCTTGGTAGGGGAGGGGTCATTGGTGTTACCAACATCCATCTGACTCCCAAAGAGGCACAACACCTCAGAGACTCTGCCACCGCCATCCTTGAGGTCCAAAATCAACTTCCAATTTGAACTGCTCCTCATTATATTCAATAGTCGAGGCAGCTCAATTAGCTTCTTTATTTGGTGACTGTTAGTGTTAGGTTATTAGGTTGTTATTTATATAGTTTACAAGTGAATAAAATTTCCTGTATTGTAATATTGCTAGACCAGCAAATACACCCAGCACTCACACCCTTGTATATATAAATATCACATATACAGTACAATAATAGATGATTGAATTCATTTCAATTATTTTCGTTGTTCTTGGATTCAATATGGTATTAGACGCTATCATTTTTTTCTCACCTTCCGTTTTCTTCCTCCTTCAATTTTCTTTCATTTTCTTTCATTTCCTCTGATTCTTTCTCTTCTTCCATTTCTTTTTTTCCTCACTCTCGAACTCTCCCAATAGAGTTGATGAGAACCTAATTTCTCTAAATCAAATTTCATTATTTGAAGAAGTTAGGGTTCCGATCACGAGATCGAGTGTGAGAGACCGTTCTTTACTCAAGAACAAATTTATCCATGGCAGATCCATTTTTCTTGTGTGAAAATGTGTGTCCACTACGGTCTTTCTAATCAATAGAACACCGAGTCCACTCCTCAAGATGAAATCTCCATTTGAGTTGTTATTTGAAAATTCCCCAAATTACAAGGCAATGAAGATTTTTGGATGTCTTGCCTATGCTGCCACAAATACCAGTTCTAGATCAAAATTTGACCCTAGAGCAGATCCAGCCGTATTCTTGGGTTATCCACTTGGCTACAAGGGTTATAAGCTTTACAATGTACGAACCAAACAATTCTTCATATCAAGGGATGTGATATTTCATGAGGACACCATGCCTTTTGCTCAAAGCCCTCATACTCAACTCAGCAATGACATCTTCTATGACTTTGTCCTCCCCAATCCAATATTAGATTCTGAACTGTTGCCTAATGCTCCAACAATTCCAACCGTACATGAGATACCTCAACCATCAACCACAACCAATAATCAATCCCGAATTCTCTCTCTTATAGAAAACCAAATCACACCTTCTACTTCCATCCAACCTAGAAGATCCACCAGGACTAAACGTATTCCTCCCTACCTTCATGACTACATTTGTCATACTAAATCTTCTTACCCGATTTCAAACTTCATTAGCAACCATAGATTGAACCACACTTATCATAATTCCATTTACCAAGCCAACTTTATTCCTGAACCACAATTTTACTATCAAGCAGTAAACATGAGGAATGGAGGGCTACAATGAAAGAAGAACTTGAAGCTTTGGAGGCCAACAACACTTGGAAATTGGTTCCTTTACCACCCACCAAAGTTGCCATAGGATGCAGATGGATTTACAAAGCCAAACTAAAAGCTGATGGCAGTTTAGAAAAGTACAAAGCAAGGTTAGTAGCCAAGGGATACACACAGCAAGCAGGAATCGATTTTAAAGATACCTTTAGCCCTGTAGCTAAAGTCACCACTGTACGAGTTCTGCTAGGCATTGCAGCAGTGCGTAAATGGCATTTAATCCAATTGGACATCACTAATGCATTTCTCAAGGGGGATTTGGATGAAGAGGTATATATGGAAGCTCCAATGGGGCATCCCGAACGCAAGAAAGGCCTTGTATGTAGGCTTACAAAGTCACTTTATGGGCTCCCACAGGCTTCGAGACAATGGTTTCACAAATTCTGCTCAACTCTTAAGCAAAATGGTTTCACTCAATGCAAGAGTGACTACTCCTTGTTCTCAACAGGTTCTGGTGATTCTGAAACCTTCCTATTAGTATACGTAGACGACATCATAATTGCGGGAGCTAACCTTGATATGATGACAAAAGTTCAATTAAAGCTGCAATCCATTTTTAAACTCAAAATATTGGGGGACTTGAAATTCTTTCTAGGCTTGGAACTCGCCAAATCTTCTCAAGGAATTTCACTCACACAGCGCAAGTATACACTCTCTTTACTCGACGACACCAACCTCTTAGACTGCAAGCCGGCAACAGTTCCTATGGATGCCAATCTCAAATTAAGAGCTAAAGAAGATGACCTGATCCCTGATGCTTCTGCTTATAGAAGGCTCATTGGTCGCCTCATGTATCTCACTATCTCCCGGTCAGACATCACCTTTGTTGTCACTAAACTGGCCCAATTCATGTCTGATCCGCAGATGCCTCATTTACAAGCTGCTCACCAAGTATTAAGGTACCTTAAGAATGCACCAGGCCAAGGGATTCTGTTTTCAGCTGCTTCCCAACTTACCTTGTCCATATATTCTGATGCTGATTGGGGTAGTTGCCTCGACACAAGGCGATCAACTACAGGCTACTGTGCCTTTCTCGGTGACTCTCTCATTACTTGGAAGAGCAAGAAGCAGACAGTAGTTTCTAGGAGCTCCACCGAAGCCGAATATAGGTCCATGGCGCATGCTAGCTGTGAGGTTGTTTGGTTAATTGGCTTACTTCAGTTTTTTTGAGTCCAAGTCAATTCGGTCAGGTTATTTTGTGACAACATCTCTGCTCTTCAATTGGCATCGAACCCCACCCTTCATGAGTGATCCAAGCATGTTGAAATTGACTGCCACTTCATCCGTGAGAAGATTGAAGCTGGCACCATCAGATTGATTCATGTACCTACTAAACATCAACTAGCTGATATTCTAACTAAAGCTCTCCCTCCGCCTCAATTTCACTTTCTTATGTCCAAGTTAGGAATTGTATGTTCCTAACTTGAGGGGGGATGTTAGTGTTAGGTTGTTAGGTTGTTATTTATATAGTTCACAAGTGAATAAAATCCCCTGTATTGTAGTATTGTTAGACCAGCAAATACACCCAGCACTCACACCCTTATATATATAAATATCACATATACAGTACAATAATAGATGATTGAATTCATTCCAATTATTTTCGTTGTTCTTGGATTCAATAATGACTTCTGTAGTTATCTCTCTATTATTTTATATGATATTTTGTTTTACTATGTAATAAGAAAAGATGGGTTCTCACCTACCTATTAAATTGGTATAGGAAGAAAAAGTATAGATAAATAATTTTTAATCAGTGAATTTTAAATTACTGTAATTAATAATTATTATTTTTATATTTTAAAAAATAAAATTTAAATAATTATTTATTTATAACAATTAATTAATATAAAATATAATTTAAAAATATTTGTTAGTTTATTATTGATTAAATTCTTATTAATTATGTAACGGGATTAACAAATGTAACGGCTAGAAAGAAAAAGTGAATATGTTGATTTTTTTATTATTCTCTGAAGGTTATAAAAAGTTTTAAAAGGGGGTTGAATCTATGACTTTTTTTTTATTTTGATTAGATTATACCTTTATACCCAACTTTAATCTTGATTTCTGTTTGAATTGTGCAGCAGAAAAATTAACACCAGTCATCACCCATAATTTTGAGGATTTTGGAAGAATGAACTTTGACTGTAAACACATTGATTTCATCATATCATATGAATAAAAAGATTATAAATATAAAGATAAATGGAGCTTACATTAATATACTTCTATATGTGCTTTTTGATTTGCTTAGGCACAGCTTTTCAATTAGTGTACATCAAGGTAATAAAATCACTATTCTTTTCCATTACTTAGGCACTTTTTTTTACCTCTTTTTTCATGGACCATCTTTCTTTGGTTTTAGTTTTCCAAATGAATTCTCGATAGACTCTAACTGACTTAAAGCTTCAATACCCGACAATAATGGTGGAGCTTGCCTATGTTCTACTTTTCCATTAAAAGATCTCTTGTTGGCTCTCCATGGATGATCCTCAGGCTAAATGGCACGATGACTCATGTAGCATATTTTGCGACTATATGTAAGATAGTTAGAACAGCCCCATGGTTACAACAAGCACAAGCTAGCTTTTTTTTTTTGTACTCCAACCAGATAACATTGCGTAAGCTGAAAAATTACTTATTGTCCACATGAGAGCTGTACATTTGGAAGGTTTCAGTTTTTGATGTATCATATGTTTCCACCCCGACCTCCTACAACTCCTTCAACTCCTCAATCAAAGGTTGCAAGTAAATGTCTATATCATTTCCTGGTAACTTTGGTCCAGTGATTAGCAATGACAACATAAAGTACTCCTGTTTCATAGACATCTATGGCCGCAAATTATAAGCCATTAAAACAACAGGCCACGTGTTATGAGATATGCTCATGGTTCGATATGGATTGAATCTGTCACTTGACAAGCCAAGTCTCACATTACGAGGATCGAGAGTAAAGTTTGTATGACGATTGTCAAAGTTCTTCCATGACTGGCCGTCCGTGGGATGCCTTAACTTCTCATCCTTTCTGTGTTCTTCGTCATGTCACCTCATGCTTTTAGTTGTTGCTAAGCATATGAATAATCTTTGAAGCCTAGGATAGGAGAAAGTGTCGCAACTTCTTCACAAGAACAATGTGAGATTTTTTTTTTAAGGCAAAACATCAACTTTAACTATAGGATGCACAATCCAACAAGAAGCGCCACATTTATGACAAGATGTGTCATTCTCGTGCTCTTTCCAGTATAGCATACAATCTTCGGACTTGCATCAATCTTCTTATAGTAAAGACCTAAGTCTCTCACCATAGTTTTGGCTTTATTGAAAGAAGTAGAAACTACAAGAAAAACACTCATTCAAGTACACTTGAAAAGTGTAGCCAAAAATAAAAAAAAATGATGCCTTAGGCTACAGCTACGCTTTCTGGGATACAGCTACGCTTTTTAGGGTGATTCCTATTTAGCCGTTGTCTATTCTCGAAGGCTACGCTTTTCTGTACCAAGGGCTACGCTTTTGGCATTTGGAAATAGGATGCGTTTTTCAAGTGATGCTGTCCAGGACCAAAGGCTACGCTTTTTAGCTTCCAGTTTTACCAGAATAGGCTACGCTTTTCAACGCTACTACATCACCTGTAAATCGTAGCCACATTGTATTCCATGCCTACATTTTATAAGTGTAGCCTTAGGTCCCTCATTTTTTTTGTAAACTATATCTACTATATATAAGTATAGCCTTAAGTTTCTTTTATATATATATATATATATATATATATATATATATTAATACAACATAATAGTTAATATGATTACATGTATAATAATTTTGCATTTTTATTTAAATGAGTTGAATATTATAAAATAAAAATAAATACATAATTATACTAAATAATTTTTTTAAATAATAAAAATTATCTCTAACCAAAATATATTTATAATAATGATCCAAAAGTACTAGAATGAAGTAAATTGTAAAAATTTATACATATCCCACTAAAGTAAGCATAGCCATATCAAAATAACCATAATATCACTTAGAATTTACTACTAATACTCTACAAAAAAAATATATCCTACATACATAAGTATCTTCTAATAAAAGTCATTAGTCAACCATACATGTAAAGATTCTAAACAGTACTCTATCTTAGCCAATAAACCACAATAATAATCAGCTTAATCTTTATTGCTTAATCTTCATTGTTACCCTGCATAATTATATAGAAAAATAGTTAGAAAAATATTCATAATGACATTCGTAATTATAAAAATTAAATGAAATTTTTGTTATATCAAGATTTTAGTATGCAAAAATTATAAAAGTTTTTTTCAGTGCAGCAAGAGCGTTTGAGAAACAAAATGTAAGAATTTAAAGTTTCTGACTAACATGCATGGTGAGATTAGAAAACAGTAATGTTATTTTGTTCAAATCGAAAGCAATATTTCACAAGATTTTCCCACTTGAGCTTGCAATGAAGGGAACACGTAGACATAGTAAACCAGGAAAGCATATACCAAAAAAAAAATAACATGGTCACGGCAAAAGAGGTGAATTCAAGGAATTATGCATTATCTTGTTTCATTCAAACCATGAAAATATACAGGTGTTTCTTTCTTCCATTTCCTTTAACACAATCCTGATATGTCCCTATAGCACTGTTCATGCACTAATTAACCAAACTTTCACACTTAAATTAGATATAGGGACAAATTCATATGTACCAAGTGCACAAAATCAGAAATACAACAACCAAAATTGCACAAACAAATTTCAGCCATAACAATACAACTTCGGTGTTAATAAAGCCAACAAACATATGATTTTCAGCCATAGCAGTTAATGTAAATGAAAGCAAAAAACTATGGAACAAGGAATAGATAAGGACATACCACATCTAAGTTCGGAAAATGAGTTGATCCATGGCCGCTATTCACATCAATCGGAGACGGTTGGGCGTCTTATAATAAAGCTTCTAGTTCTTCTGGCCTCATTCCAGGTTCCGATCGCTGTAGTATTAACTTGACCATATTTCGCAACCCATGAATCTCTTCCTCTTGTTTTTTCTGTTTGGCCTCCATATGTCCAAGTTTATCCTTCAGATTGGACATTTCCTCTTTGTGCTGATTCTTGATTTCATTAATTTCAGCATGTTTTTTACATCACTTTTTGTCAAAGATCTTCCATACAACCTTACCCGACCTGGTTGTTCTTTCCCGAATAAGGCCTCAAATGCTTCCTCTTCTGTTTCACCAGCAGCTTGGCAGTGTTGGATGTCTTTTTGCATAGAAGAAACATTTAAAATTGAATTAGTTACCATATCCTAAATTTGAAATGTAATTATGAATGATTCAATGAACTCTTACAACAGCAGTTTGTGTTTCCTCATCCACTTCTTTCCTCTTCCAACCTGTTCGGGTAGCAATGAACATCTCAAACCTTTTTGGTTTCTCGTTTGTTTCCTTTGTCGCTCGCTGCGAAACAAGATCTTCATTCAATTTATGCAAACATAAATCTTAATAAATATAAATATGCTCTTTCATATTAAAGAATTTTACCATAGCCACTCGTACTCTTCCGAAATTAATTGGCCCCATGCGATGTGGAAACTTCTGTTTTTTCTTGTGTTGCTTGTTTCTTTGACTTATTGACTGGAAGTGAATAAAAAGTTAGCATACAATTACTAACACGTGTAGCATAATGAATTGGGAAAATCTACTAGCAAGGCTGCATTATTAAGCTAAAGCACTGAAAAATATGTGACATTCACTCGTAGAATATTATCCCTGCCTTTAAAAATTATATAAAAAAAACTAGTGCAGCCAAGACAATAACAAAGAATATCATATAAGATTCCCGTGAAACCAGTGACGAAAATTGGATAGAATCTTAGACTTCAAACAAACAAGTTCACAAAATATTCATGGTAACAGCGCAAATTGAAATCACTAAGCAAGAAATGCAAATGAACTTCATCAGATTAGCAACCAGAGATGAACGATTAAAAGATTCAAGCATCAGATCTATTCATCTATCTCGACAGAAGATGAAGCTTCATAAAAAAGAAACGTGAATTACGAGCACAAACCGAAATAAGCATGTGTAGTTCAACTTCCAAAATGACATCGCAGAGCCACAAAACGACAGCAGTCAAAAGCACAGAAAACAAAAACCGATAAAAAAAATAAAGCATGGATAAAATTCAGATCTGTAACCATCGTAGTCCATTTAGTAAAACAGACAACAACCGTTTGGCAGCTATAAAATGCTAAACATCAAAGAAACCAAAGAGAAGAAAGATGAAGGAGTCGAACCACATGTTAGAAACAAAGCATACACATGAAAATTCAACATATACAGTCTTTTACCTGGATTAGAGGATGACTCCAATAATAGATCAATTTTATGAATCCACTTTCTGGTACTTGTGGGGGTCGATTCTTCACCATATCTTCAATAGTATCATAGGGAACGAAGTGCTTCTGCTTAATCTTTCCTTTGAACCGCTTCCAAGCATCTCGAATCGCTTGCATTACCCACTTTTCTCCATTGTCTGGGAGGATAAACTTGGTCTGCATGATTATAAGTAATTGTTATATGCTCTTGTGCTGAATAAAAAAATCGAAGTCAATAATTACCAAGTGTCTTATGTTAACATAGTCCCACATGAACTTCTTAGCTTTAGGAGGAACAGCATGCCAACTAGTGTACAAAAGACTGACAAATCTTTTATTTCTTCCAATAGTGCCAACAAAACTAGTTAAATTAGAAACACTTTGGTCGGTTGGTCCTACGGGCTGTCCAATATCAAAAGTGACTTCTTCCCGCTGTTCCATAGTCCTTGCAAGTTGTTTTTCCATGAGTTTTCTTCTTCTTTGTTTCTTCTAGTTTCATTCATTAGGAAAGAGATTAAGGACTAATTAGTGATGCTAATTGAAAAAAGAAGCATTATAATTTACAAGAGAAGATAGAAAAATAGCAAAACAGTACCTTCTTCATCATCAATGTCCTCCATCACATGTTGATAATAGTCTTTATCAAGTGCCATGCTTTCTTCCCCGTCCTCACTTAGTTCAGTGCTCGGTCCTTCAATTTCCACGTCTATCCCATTTTCCTTTAAGAATTCGCCAATTGTTGTAGCCTTTACTCCTGGCATCCTCTTACCCTTTCTTGATATTCCTTGCTCCAACATTGCACTTTCATTTTGTGGGGTAGTTTCAAGAGTAGGCAAAGTTGTGTCATCTTGCCCTGTTTGAGTCTCCTCATCTGTGAGTTGAATATTCTGCTGCTGCCCTTGGTTGATTGTGAGTTGAATAGAACTTGGACAACTCCGCTCTTGGCTTACACTTGTTGGCACGTTGCTGTTCCTTTTACGAATTGCTTTGAGCTTCCTTGTAAGTTCATCTGCCTCCATGTTTGTAGGCTTAGACTTCTTCAAGCCTTGTGTTGATTTTCCACCCTGCACTCCATTCTTGACTTTCTCAGCAGTAGGCACATTCAATAGCTCCTTTCTTTTTTTATTTTCTGACTGTTGCGAAGAAATCTTTGGCTGTACTTCCAAGGCAGTAGGCATGAAATTAGTCCCTTTGCTAATAGAATAGAATGTGATTTGCAAATGACTAAAATCCAAATTCTTTGAAATGGATTTCTTCTGCCCTTCGGTTGCATGCATCTCCAATTGACTTTCTGGTTCATCCACCCTTCACTCAGATTTCTCCTTGTCATTAGCACCTGCAGCTTCCATTTCATATTTCTTGCGTTCAATTACAATCCTTTGTCTCTTAGCCTCAAATTGTCTAAGCAAATTCTTGCTTGATGTAGCTTTAAGATCAATAAATTCCTTATTCCTACACAAATAAATTAGTTAAGTAGAGTCAATATACCCATCAAAATCAATATAAAAAAAATGTAAGAGACTGACAAATTAACAAAAAAATAAGTATTACTTACAAATAAAAAGGTGAAGAAGAAAACTTAAGTATACATATGTACATATTAAGTAATAAATTGCTTAGGATGACCCATCAGAATCAGAATCTCCAATGAAGTCTGCCTCATATTCTTGGGCAGAAGTCACTTGGGGAATTGTTTCAATAACTGTGGGTCGTAAATTAGTCCTCTCCAGAATAAGTTCACCATCATCAGCTGGTATGGCAGGGCTCATTATACGCTCGTGTTGTTCATTATAGTGTGTTTGACGGGCCTCAAACTCAGATTCGTCGCTTGATTTAAATAAGTCTCTTGGGACAGTTTCCATACATAATGTTTGTTGTGTTCATATGGATCTTACACATAAAAACACTGATGTGCTTGAGATGCTAGTATGAAATGTTCATTCTGGAAGCATTTCTTATAGAAGTGAACAAATGTAAGACCATACTTATCTTTCCCAGCATCATACCACTTACACCGAAATAAGACAACCTTAAAACGCCCAAAATAGTCTAACTCTACGATCTCAAACAACCTGCCATAATAAGCTACATTGTCTTGGATTATTGGACTTTTATCTTTAACACTTGCAAAGCTTGAAGTTAAAGCAGTTAATGTGACACCACTATTTTGTGTTTTTCTCCTTGCCTCACGCTCCACAGTGTGAAACCTGTATCCATTAATTACATATCCAGAAAATCTTCTTGCAACAGAGCTTGGACCTCAAGATAATTCTTTTAGCCAAAAAGGCACATTTGGATCCCTCGCACGAGTTTCAAACCACTGCACGAACGTTTGGTTGTGAACTTTTGCTTTTCTCCATTTCGTTCCCTGCTAATTGTTAACCTCTTCCTCATGCTCTCTATAATTAATAATAGTTAGGTTTGATCTAAAAAATATGAGTGAACTTGATCGGAATAAAAATAAGTTTGATTAAGTTACCTAACATAATTTGTGACTTCTTCACAATTGTGTATACATACACATGGGCTTGAGCACTTGATATGTCATCTAGATTAATTGGTTCAGCATTTCCCATGCCTAATGAACGACCTTTGTTAGAAAACAACTTTGATGGCACAACTTCGTCTTCGCTAGGATCATCATCATTCCGAGGCCGCTTATTAAGTCTTGTTTGCACACCTCCATGCAAGTATCTTGAGCAGAAAGTTAAGCACTCTTCAGCTAGATATGCCTCTGCAATAGAACCTTCGGGACGACTTTTATTGCGAACATATGACTTTAATATACACATATACCTTTCTGGAGGATACATCCAATGAAACTGCATCGGACCACCCAATCTCACCTCATTTGCTAAATGAATGGGAAATGAACCATTATGTCACAAAAACTAGGGGGAAAGATCCTCTCAAGGTGGCATAATGTCTCCACAATCTCTAACTCCAGTAGATCTATCTCTTCCAGTGTGATAAACTTTTTGCATAAGTGACAAAAAAAAGGAACTTAGTCGAATCAACGGAATGGCCACATGATGATCAAGAAGGATACTTTTAATCGGTATTGGTAGTAAATAGTGAAGCATAAAGTGAGCATCGTGGGTCTTATACCCAGAAACTTTTTTTTCTCTTAGATGTACACAACATGATATATTCGAAGCACTACCATCAAGTAGTTTTGTTGTTTTCAAAACACCACAAAAAACTGACTTCTCTGCAGCAGTCATAGAAAATCATGCCTTTGCCAACTTTGTTCTGTTGCCATTATTCACCTCCTTTGGTTGAAGATTTTTCCAGATACCCAAATCTTTTAAGTCATATCGAGCATTCAAATGGTCCTTTGTCTTGCCTGGGATATCCAAGAGAGTTCCAATTACACTGTCAAGTATGTTCTTCTCTATGTGCATGACATCTAAGTTGTGATGCAGCGGATTCTTGTGCCAGTAAGGCAATTCAAAGAAAATTGATCCTTTTTTCCAATTCCATGGGAAACTATTTCATGTACTTTGCTTCTTCCCAAAGACATTCTCACTATTTTGTAGCATCTCAAAAATTTCAATTCCTTCTATAACAGGTGGAGGGAGTCTTAATTCCTGCTTCCCATTAAAAGACCTAGTATTAGTTCTCCATGGATGATCCATGGGTAAAAAGACACGATGGTCCATATAAACTATCTTCCGACTATGTTTTAGTTGTAAGCTACAGGTATTTTTGTTGCAACAAGGGCAAGCCAATTTTCTCTTTGTACTCCACCCAGACAACATAGCATAAGCAGGAAAATCGTTGATTGTCCACAAAAGAGCTGCTCGCATTTGAAAGGTCTCATTCTTTAACGCATCATAAGTTTCGACCTCTATTTCCCACAACAACTTCAAGTCTTCGATCAATGGTTGTAGATACACATCAATGTCTTTACCAGGTGACTGTGGCCCAGGAATAGGCAAAGAAAGCATACAATATTTGGGTTTCATGCACATCTACGGAGGCAAGTTGTATACCATCAACATCACGGGCCACGTGCTCCATGAAATGTTTATGCTACGAAATGGATTGAACCCATCACTTGACAAGCCTAGTCTAATATTGCGTGATTCTTTTTCAAATTTTTCATCCATTTCATCAAGGTTCTTCCATGCCAAGCCATCAGCAGGATGCTTTAACGTCCCATCTTTTACGCGCTCCTCATCATGCCACCTCAGACTAGCTGCCGTCTTTGAGCACATAAATAATCTCTGAAGTCTTGGAATTATAGGAAAGTATCTCAGAGTCTTTGCAGGAATAGGATGACCTTTCTTGTCAGGTTGGTTCTCGCTATTATCACTAGAATCTTCAGTATATCGAGAAGTTTCACACACATGACATTGTTTTTCATCCTTTAGTTCTTTTTTATACAGGAGCCAATCATTAGGACAATCATCAATTTTTTAATAATCCAGACCTAAATCTCTTATCATAACCTTTGTCTTATGGAAAGATGAAGGTAAGTTAATGTCAGGCATTGCCTCTTTCAATAGCTCAAGAAGTAAAGTGAAGGAGGCATTGCTCTAACCATGCAAACACTTTAACAAGTACAGATGGATGGTAAAAGATAATGTAAAAAATTTCTTGCAACCCGGGTATAATTATTGACTTGCCCCATCTATTAAATTGTAAAACTTTTTAGCCTCTTCATTTTGACCTACAGTAACACCCTCAGCATGAGATACATCTCCAAATGCATCATTAAGCAGTCTTTCGATGTCATCGCGTGCACCTTCTTCATCATCCGTGTCATCGTCAACCACCATCAGGATTGTCCATCCCCATGATTAATCCATGTTTTAATTCCCTTAACAAATCCGTCGGCTACTAAATGGTCAAATACCACATCTCTTCTATACCAATTAATGTTACAACACCTCTTACAAGGACATTGAATTTGTCGTTCGTCCAGTTCTCCCTCGGAGTATGTAAAGTCTAAAAAACTAATAACACCATTGATATACTCTTCGCTATACCTCAGTAGATCCATCCAATCCTTTGGCATATCACAAAACCTAATCGATAATTATTAAATTTTTTAGGAGGAAAATTTATAAGGGTCGCAGAGTGAAGATAACAAGAATAGAGGAGGAAGGGTGTTATTCGCTATAAAGGGAATGGGCAATGAAAAGGACTTTCAAAGCCTTGTAATTAGGTTAGGAAATAGTTTCTAGTCTTAGAAGTAATTCTCTAGAAACCCATTGAGGTAAAAAAAAATAAAGAGAAACATATAATTTATAGTACAAATATAATAAGTTAAATTGGAACTTCAAAAACTTACAAAACAAAAGAATTAAAGTATGCATTGTACCTTGCCATGACAAGATCAACGTTTTGACAAAATCTGCTTGGAAGACCTTAACCAAAAACTTCCACCTTCAATCTTGCTCAATGCAAACAAAAAACAAAGTCAATTTTTTAATAATATTTTTGCAACCATTCATAAGAAACTCAAACGCAAATTATAATAATATTTTTGCAATCCTGCAGTTGCTATATAAAATTTTAGGAGGGAGTTTTTTAAAATAAAAAATATAAATATTTAATCAAAAAATTTTATTATCAGATTTAAGTAAAAGCATTTTACAAATGAATAGTAAGTTAAAAATTAAAATTATTACTAGAAGCATGAAAGTAAAAGCATTTTAGGTTTGTTTATCGAGATTCTAGAATTAATCCATGTATTAAATTATTCTTAACAGTTAGCACAACATTGCTACTAGCTCAAACAACTAAACCAAAATAACTGTAAAAATTACAGATAAAAAAAAATTGTAATTGCCATATGCAACCATTTAACCATAAATTCAGTACAATCATCATTTAGCAAGAATTAAATTGATATAATCAAACAAATTTGGGATCCAGCAACAGCAGCAACAACTAAATCATTCAAGAGATAACAGCAAAACAACAAAATAGGGCAAGTAAAAGAAAAGACAACCTAAAAGGAGGTAGAAATTAGGGCAGAACCGGATAGCACAGGGCAGAAGAGCAGCAGGCGGAATTGAAGAAGGCAAAAGGCAAGTTGTGGTCCTCGTGGTGTAAGTTAAGGGTGTTCAACAGCCAGGTGAACTTGGAACCGGCGATGGAGTTCACAGCTCAGAGGCTGCGAAACAGAGGAGTGGCGGCAAAGACAGCAGACGCTGGTGGTGCTGGGTGAGCAGTAAGAAGCAGTTAGAAGATGATGACAATAGAAAAATCACAGTATAGAAATCATAGTAACAACCTAAATAGAAAATCATAGTAAAAACAAAAAAATAGAAAAAGAAAAATAACAGAAACATGAATCAACTAATAGAATCAACCAACAGAATAGAATCACAGTAATAACAAGTTAACTATGATAATTAAAAAAGAAAACTCAAGTAATAACAACATAAATTAGAGATGTAATTAAGATTCTGCTTGAAAGGGTACCAAAAATTTTTAATCAATCCCACTTGAAAGATACAAGATTCTGCAAAACCATTATTTTTCAATGTGTATATTTATAAACCAATTTGCAGAAACTGGTTTCACATTCTAATGCGAAAGAAACCAAATTTACTCATAGAAATTAATTTTCATGAATTGAAATTTAAAAGACGAAACTGAATCATAGGTAAAATCTGAGAAAGCAAATATAAAGTACTAAAAAAAATAACTAAACGAAAAATTAAATAATTTAAAATATGTATACACCTAAGAACTCAATTAAAATAATCTAACAAAAAACATAAAGCAGTTTATTCATGAGATGAGATTCACAACCTATGAAAATTGACTATTCATAAGTTTGGCATATAATGTCAACAGTACGAAAAACAATCAGCTTATTGATAAACATAACAAAAAAATGTGATCATCAAAATAAGGCCTAAATAGTCAGAAACACAGGTATAGAAAATGACCTAAATATAAGTTAATAAAACAAGACATATGCACAAAATTTACAATGTATACTCATTATTCAAATAAGGCTATAATGGGCAGCATAAAATTCCACCTCATCACTCAAATAACTAACATCCTTTCATTAAGTAGGCCACATATAGAATATGACAGTTACCATTCTACCAATATACATATATATTGAGAGTAATATGAAAGAAATTTCATGGAAAAAAATAGAACAAGATTTCTTTCAAAGCACAACTAAGTTATATTTGGTTGCACAATGAAAAACATAATTGATTAATTCTAGTCAAACTCAAATGAATACATAATTATAAAACCTTGAACAGATCACTATCACCAAGGTAACATTCAACTCACACCATCAAACAAATTAAACAAGTACTACCAATTTAATAGGGTAAGGGCTTTCAAATCATTACACACAAGAGGGGAAACTTCAAATTATGCATGCAACCACGATAATGGAGCTGAGAAATGAGAAGTTACCTGGCTTACTGAGCAAACGCTATATTTTCTGTTGAGATCAAAGAGCCACAGAGAGAGAGAGAGAGTGATCAAAACAATCCACAAAAATCCAATAACTAAAATCTTAAGGGAAAAAATGAAGAAGAAAGAGTTCGAACTAAAATTCGATTCAAGCTAAGATCAGAAGGAAAAAAAAAGGGCTTTCGTAATTGAAACCCCAATTCACCATTGAACACTTTCAAAGTTTCGTAATTCTTTTTTCTTTTTGTGGTCATCATCACTGAAGTTGAGCTACGTAAGGTGAAAAAGGAAGGGATTTGATCTTAGCCCATTCAAGCATATCTCCCTTTCAGGGCTAAGTTGAGCTACGTAATGAGAAAATAGACAAGTTGTATATTAAATCAGAATTCACAAACCCTAAAATACCACACATCTTCATCAACAACATCATGCATGTTATCAAATCACAGTTCACAAACCCATATTTCACATATTAAAACCCCCAAATTAAAACCCCTAAAATCGGAACCCTAAACCTCTGAAATTTCAGAACCAAATAGAAATCAATACATACATATTCAATGATGTGAACACAGAGAAGACAATGATGAGAAGCACGGAGATGACAATGGTGAGGGCGGCGCAGCGACGATTACTGGAGAACGGCACAGCGACGATTACTGGAGAAGAGAAATGGTCAGTGCAGTGGTGACAATGGCAAAGGTGATGAGTGTCGATGGTGAATGGTAAGCGGTGACTAGCGGTGAGTGGTGAGTGGTGAGCTGGTCAGCGCAGCGATGTGATGAGTGGTGAGTGGTGACTGGGTGGCGACAGTCAACGGCGTGGTGAGAAGGCGAAAGTGAGGATGAGTGTCGTAGGTGATGAGTGTTGAAGGTGAGAATGGCGAAGATGAGGGTTGTTGAGCAAGAAAAGGTTGGCGAAGGTGAGCTGATGAGGTTGTGCGCGTATTGAAGGTGAGAGGGTTAAGTCGTGCGCGTAAATTGAAGGTGAGAGGATTACGTTGGAGGGAATTGAAAGGAGAATAAAAATTTCACTAAGTGTTAGGATTTGGCCCTACATACATTAGGCATTACTTTTGAAGCGCACCCAAAACATAATAAATAAGTTACTCTTTAAAAGCGTTCCCTTTGATACAAAAAGTGAACTCATAGATATCAACCTACGGCTACGCTTTATAAGTGATTTCTATAATACCTAAGGCTACACTTTTTAAATGATGCCACAATTGTGTATTCTTTTCTCTTATAAAAAGGCAACATGGAGAAAAGCGTAGCCTATTCTATGAATAGGCTACGCTTTTCAAATGTAGCTTAAAAAAATTATGGCTGAATGGGTATTTTTCTTATAGTGATAAATATTCAAGTTAGGAATAGCCTCTTTTAGCAACTCCAAGGGAGAATTAAAAGAGGCATTACCCCACCCATGTTGACACTTTAACAAGTATAATCGGATGGTGAAAGACAGCGTAGAAAGTCTCTTGCAATCGAGATATAGTTCTTTGCTAGCCTCTTCAACCAAGTTATAGAATTTCTTTACATCTCTATTCATACCTTCTTTTATTCCTTCCACTTGTGCCACATTCCTAAATCTATCATTCAACAAGGCGTCCATGTCGTCATACGAGTTACTCTTACTCTCACTATCACTATCACTATCGCTATTGCTATCAACATCCATGCCGACTACGCTTTTCCCACGATGAATCCATCTTGTATAACCATTAACAAATCCAAAGGCAATTAAATGGATATAAATTATTTTTCTTTAGTGCCACAAGAAATTATAACACTTTGCACAAGGGCATAAGATTTTCTCTCCTTGCAAGTTTCCGATAGAGTAAGCTTAATCTAAAAAGTCATTGACACCATTACTAAACTCAATTTTATCTCTCGATAAACTCATCCAATCTTTTTCTAAGTCTTGAAAAAATCTAATTATTCATATATTGTTACTACTATTTAACCAAGCATGTAAATAATAATGTTCATGCATATTAAGTATATAAATTCATCAAATGGCACACAACAATATTATTATTAAAATTAAAAAAGAATTATGTTGCTTATCCAAAAATAGAGTAAATATCAAAAGACATTCAATATGAAAAGAAAAACTACACAAAGATACATAATATACATATGAAAGCATACATGTATAAACAAGATAAAAAACTTACGGGATCATGGCTCAACAAATTGCAATCTTCAAGTTCTAGAATGTCCACCAATATTCTTCAAACTCTTCTGAAGCAATCTTTCTCTATAAAAGAATAAAGAATAAAATTTATATTATTTTTTATGAACTATTTAACTCAATCAAAGTGGCCAACAGAATAAACAAACAAAAAAAATAATCGATTCTATATGAACTGGTTAACTCAGCAAATTACGAAAATTAACCATTTTATAATTTACATTAAAAATGAAGAAATTAAAGAAAAAAAAGATCATAATAATTATTAGTGCTGTCCTTTTACGAAATTATTATTCTAATTGGAAGTACGTTAGAAACTGCAAATGATGGCTACTTTAATTTCAAAAGTTATACATATAAATTCTAATGCCTTTTTCAATTTTTGAGAACAGATCGATGATGAATTCTAAGAACTCCACTAACCTGAGTTTTTTCAAAAATCCTGTAAACTAGAAGTCATGACAAGGGTACTTGTTACAAAAAAATGAAAATCATGTCAAGTACTCATACAAAATGCAGAACCAGAATAAAAAACTAGCAGCAATATCAGACACAAACAAAGTTAAAAAAAATCAATTTAACACCTTACTCCTTTCAAACAACTTTCTAAAATGCCTCTAAACATAATACATTATAAAAGTAGTAAATTAGAGCGACTGAATCATCGAAAATGCATGTGAGGCTATGTGCTTGTTTGGGTGCTATTAAATCGATGAAAAAATATCTTTTTATTTTTTATCGTGTTTGGCAAATTTCTAATAGTAAAAGTAAAAACAATAGAAAAAAAACTTTTTTGAGAAACTAAAATTTACATCTTTTTTAAAATATATTTTTTTCTTAAAAAAGATATTTTTCACATAATAAATTAACAAAAAGTACTTTTATCTTAATTTACCTAAATATAGTTGATAGATAAAAAGATCTTTTTACATGAGATATTCAAACATAAAATCACTTTTATTTTTATAAAAAATCTTTTAAAAGAATATCATTTAAAAAAAAGATCTTAATTTTGCGAGAATGGCGCCGAAACAAACCCTATAACAACAATAAAATTAAAGTTAGAGGTGTCATTTATAAGTATCAACATAAGAAATTTTTTTCCCAAAAATACCGAAAAGCCAAGCCAAATTAAAGACGAGGTTTAATAAAAGGATCCCGCTAGGGAAACAATGAAATATGTATACAATAGCTACAATGGGCTGTTTATTAAGCCCAATTAAAATTAAAACAGAAAATTAACCCATCAATAACCCTAATTCTCTTATACCTGTTTAATTTACCATACCACTCAATTTTTTGATATTTTCAATTTCTCCCCAAAATCCCAAGGACGCTGGTTGACGCCGTTTCCCTCCCCCGTCAAAACCCTCCCCGTCGCTGAACATCCCCAAAGAACCGTGAGCGCCGCAACCTGCAACCCTCCCAGTCGCTGAAGAGGAATGAATTCTTGAATGTGTCTTTTGTGTCATTTAATCGCATGCCATTTGGTGAAGGATTTCTCCTTTGCGTTGATACAATCAAGATTATTGAGGACCACTAGAAGTATATATGCCCTTCTAATTATTGCCATTCCCATGGAATTCCTTTAGTTTATTTAATTTCTTAACAACCCCTTAATTCTTCGCTGCCTTTATCTTCTTTTAATTCCCTTGCTCATTCATGTATATATGTATATATATTAGTTAAGAAAGAATAATATTGTGTTTATATGAATTAGATGTATTTAATTTAATTGAGCAAAGAAAAGAGCCAACATATAGGCAAAGATTCCTGAAAATAATGCAAACATCTCTTCTCTTTTAGGATTTGAGCACGCTTCCACCCTCTTCACTAACTTGTTTCTTTTGGGGCGCATAGATTGATTCACACTAAAAAATTCAGTAGGATCATCTATCTATATCTCTCCCCAATTGTTTATTTTAATTTGTGCAAACCTGTTATTATATCTTCGTTACATTATATCTCTTTCTTCTAATTTTTATGCCTAGTTGATGGATTGTGTGAAAGTAGTTAACATTGATGATTGTTGAGGTTGTAATAGATGGCTGTGCTCCTCCTCTTTTTATGTTTGTAATATTCGTACGCATTTTGGATGGTCGCTTTAATAGGGTAATGGATGGTTGGTGTATATCATAGACATTGACCTTATTTATTTGGATCATTACTTAATTTTTGTGGTTGGACAGTTGGATTTCGTATTCGCTGCTATGACTTCATGAATTTGTTTTTTTTATCTTAATTATGGATGGTGACAAAAGAGAATTTTTGAGGTTTGATCTTTATATATCGTCCATAACATAGCAGATATAAGAAAAAGGCTATAATCTTTTAGGCCAATATTTTATTATGAGACTCAATACATCATCATAATATTTTATTATCTTTTAGGCCAATATTTGATGCTAGACATTATCTGTAACCCACACAATGCATTGGTTCACCAGCTTATTTCATTATTGAAGGATAAGGTTAAACCTGTTCGGCGCAATGCACCACGGAACAAGAAGAAGAAAGTTAGTTCACCATACACTGCACCTAGCACGAGGTCATTGATTGAATGTGCGGAAGGATTACCGAAGGGACAATGCGCAAAGGGAGGAAGAAATTGCTTACTTAGGTTTAGCTACAGTGAATTGAACTACCATATTATAATTATTTTACTTACTGCTGATATGCTTAGGTATTTGTTTATGCCACATTAAAAAGATTTGATTCCATGATGTATTTTTTTTTTCTTGCCAACATTACAATGATTTATTGATTTTGTTACTCTTAAAAGGATCTATGAATTTTTGCAGCTTAGAATTCCGGATTTATCAAAGTTGTTTGGTAAATTAGCCATATCTGTTCATATTGAAATAGGTGATCAATAACCATCCACCAATATAGCTAAACTAAACATCCTATACGTTACTGTAATGAACATCCAGTATAACTTGGTCAAAATTAAAACATAACAAATCGAAGCACACACAACTACAAACGGATAACCATCCATGCTTACAGTGAAAATGAACATCTGATCAAGTACAGAAATGAACATCCACCTCAGTATCTCGGTATCTCGTCTTCTTGTATGGAACCATGATCTGGTAACTACATTTTATATTAATCCGAAAGAAAAAATAATTACCATTAGTTATCAAATCAAACATGCACATTATGAATACACAAAATTAAACTAGATTCCAAAATCTCATCACCAAGCTCAATCTCTTCACTTCCAACCTCATTAACATCCAAAAGCTGCATGGCCTATAATTCCGAAACAAACACAGTAACCAAAAGGGAAAAAATCCTTATTAAAACTCATGTAAATAAAATCTCAAACACAATCACCAAAAGCACAGCAACAGTTAGAAATCATGCCAATAGAATTATTTATTCCATTTTATCTATTATTTAAGGGCCTGCACCACTCTTTAGTTGCTTCTTTTTTAATTCAATGACCATCATGTAGAATTAGATACAAAACATATTTTCTACACATAAAAAATAAAAATAAAAAATATAAATAAAAAATATGCAAGCAAGCATAATGTGTAGGTATCATATACATAAAAAATAGTCATATAATGATACCATGCCATATAAACCACACAACCATATAAACCACAAAAACTCCATAACCATATAAACCACATAATATGCAGAAAGCAAATAAGAATATAACTAAAAAATATGCAAGTATCATATAAGGATACTATGCCACTACATAACACTAAAATAAGTATATCATGATTAACAGCAAATTCAAGTATCATACACTTTAAATTAGACCTGTTTTTCAACCCATGCATCACCTTATAGTTATTTTTTTAAACTCATTGAATGACCATCATGTAATAACAATATACGCATACCATACATTATAATGCATATCAACTAATTAATTTAGGCTATTTCAACATGCCTATTAAATATATGGCCATCTGCATGACAAATAAAAAAAAGAAAAGGATGGCTAGTATATATAACATGCCATATAATATGCAAGCAGCATACATTCATATACAAAAATAAGCATAAAAAATTCTTCGTACACATAAGTATACCACACCTTTATAAAAAATCATATACGCATAAAAATGATTAATTAATTTATGCAAATTCTGCATAGATTTAATCATACCATTCAATATAGAACAATCACATTTAGTTCAATCTCAATTCATGCATCACATCTGGATACCGCTCTTATCATTAAAACAAACACCTCATTTACAATGTGACATTTAAAAATCTGAATTTCTCGAAAAATAAACATCCATGGCAGAATTTGTTGCTCAAAATTGCTCACCTTGTTTGACTTCTCACCGTCGGCGACAACATCGCCGGATATGTTTTGAGGTTGTTTTGAAAAAATCTCTTCAACAGCAGATATATCACAGCCTAAGGGTTCAACCATATCGCACTCCATTAATGTATCTTTGTCCGGTGATGTGCATGAAGGATGACCCTCACTTGAATCACGTTCATCTTGCTTGCTGGCCATTGGGAAGAAGGCCTTCCGGCTGCTCAGTTCTCCTTGCTGTATGTCTGGGTTGCTGCGCTAGTGCGAAGACCCCGCAAACCACCTGGACGCAGTTCGAACGACAGGGCGGTGGGAAGAGAGGCAGCGGTGAGTTATCTTGCAAGGCTGAAGCGGCGAGTTTCTCCGATTAATCGAGAGAATGGAGGCGCAGCCGTCTTGAGGGAGGGAGTTCCTTTTTCTGATTTTATAACTGACGGTAACCCTAATTTGTTTCAAAATTTAAATTAGAAAGAAATCAAAATTAATTAATTACCTATAATTTAATCTTAATTTCAATTAAACCCCATTGTATGTATTGTACAAAAAGTATATTGTCTCCTCATACTTTCCCTTAATAAAAAGCTGTTATTTACGCACATTATATTATTTATTAGCACACATAGAGATTTTGATTACAAAATGTAGTGGTCATTGCTTACAAAGGTATACCTGCGTATAACATATTCTTAGATAGTGTATAGTTCTTGATTATTAAATTAGTACAATAAAAAAATAAATTAAAACAAACATTATGCGAAGAGTTAAAAGAACTTTTTAAAATTCCTACTCTAAACATGCATTCCATTTTTATAGTAAAATTCAAAATCAATGCATTTAAAAATTTCATTCCCATAATAAAATTTAGAAGCTTTTTATTAATACGCACTCCTCTAAGAACCAAAGCACTGCTATCACCAAAAAATATATTATTATTCACAGTTATGAGAGAAATAAGAAGGATGGGGTGACGAGGTTGCAGCGTGTAGTGTTGTCAGAGCTCGCGAAGAGGAGGAGGCGAGACAGGGAAAGAAGAGGAAGAAGAAGAAGAGAAGAAGAGAAAGAAGAGGGGTTTCTTGATGGTGGTGGTTCAATGCAGAACGAGAATTGCACCGCACTGTCGCCGTGGGGGCAGCGTGCGTGCGTAGAGGAGAGCACTGCGCCATTGCCCATTGAAGAGAGTACCGCGTTGTCGCCCGTGGAGGAAAGCACTGCGATCGAGAGCTATTATCGCTGTTAGGACTTTGACTGGCAAGGAAGGGTGTGTCGCCGTTAGTAATGGATTACTGAAGTGTTAAGGCTTAGGATAGTGAACTGAAGCACATACATAATACATTTGTTTTTGTTTTTTAAGTTATTTGATTGGAAAAATAATTGGTGGGAATATGATTAAAATTTTTTTTTAAAATTTTTAATTATGAATAATTTTAGACAACTTTTTATAAATGTTATTTATTCATCAGTTTTTTAACAATTCTTATAAAATATTATATTTTTATTTAAAAATGTTATCCTAAAATTTTTATATTGTAACATTTTATAAATGTTGTTTTAAAAATCAAAGATAATTATTTTTGTGGGTGATTAAAAATTTTGTTATCTTTGCATTACTTAAAAATAACATTAAAAATGTTGTCTTTTGCCAATTTAAGATAACTTCTATTAAATATTACTTTGAATAACGGTTATCTTATGCGAAAGATACTGTAGTGATATATAGGTCCAACTCTTGTCTCACTTTCCCATCGTGAATAATATTGATTGGTTACATATCCATAATAATGTATGTCCCATATTTCTAGCTATTTTCAGCATTTCTATTATATACTATGTGTTTGGATCTAATAATTGGTTTTAAGTGGTTGTAAGGTTATTAACAAGACAAGATTATTCTCTATCTAAGCTCCAGAGAGTAAAAGAAGAAAAGAGTTAAAAAGAGAAAAAAACTTGATTCATTACTCAGTGAAACAAAAAAAAAGGTCGATGGTTGATCAACTACCACTTTGGTTCCTTACAATTCATTACATAGCGAAGATGTAAATAAAATAAAGAAAGAGGAGAAGAAGGAGCAGTAGCAGTTGATATCGACGCAGTTCCCGCACCTACCTACTTATGGAAATTCAAAAAGAAGCAAAAATTGGAGAGATCGTCATGTCGATGGATCTGATCTCTGATGTATGCATGGATGCATGATTAGTCAGGCAAACACTTGAAGTCCTGTGGTTGTTGGATGTGGCAGAAGTTGAAGAGGAAGGAATAGGCGAAGGGAATATTGATATGAATGCCGAGGATGTTACCCTTGAGGGCGGTGCAGAGGCACAAGGCAGCGTCAAAGTTATAAAGACCGAAGAAGAAATTGCAGCAAGGAGTGTTTGGTACACCCGATGAGAAGTTTGCGCGGTTGTCCAGAACGCTCGAGCATACACCCAGCTTCAATGTGTCCCTTGGGCATCCTCCTTTCTTGGGCTTTGGCGTTGGGCTTGGTGTGGGCTTTGGCTGCGGCTTCGGCTGCGGCTTTGGCTTTGGGTGAAGACAATCCAATTCCTGGCTTTCCAAAAGACCCTTCTCACATTCACCTGTTCCGCAGACATGTTGCGCAATCAACAGAACGTTGATCCCGATCAAAACAGAAATCAAGGAGAGTGTTTTGGGAGCCATGCCTAGCTTTCTTAATCTCTTATAAATGAATTAAAGAGCAATGATTGACTGTGTTTGCATGGAATGGTGGCTTTTTATAAGGTTGATTGGGGAGTTACGTTGATGAGTTGTAAGAATTTACGCCATATAAGATCAAATAATTAAGAATTGAATGACTTTCAAGATTTTGGAAAAGGAATCGGTCTTGCTTATGTTGGAATACATTGAGGGATTGAACGTGTGTATACATACATCAGCCAAGCTAAATAACAATCTCTCTTTTATGGGTCATACAAATTGTTGTAACAAATTAAATGCCAATATCGAACCAAAAACACACTAACAAGTAAGTGCCAACACCTACATCTGCCCTATCATTGAACAATAAAATTCCACCTAATCCCCACAGTTTAAATCCATAGTCATAGGCTCATAGCTAAACTTTAAAATCAATCCTGACCAAAAAAAAAAAAAAAAACACTTTAAATCAATCATCTATATAATGGACCTTCCATAACAATTAGAGTAAAAAATTATAAACATCACCTTTTAAATTCAACCAATCCATTTAGAGTTGAATAGAAATATTTAAAAAAAAACCTGATACGGCCGTTACAAATTCGATGTCATAATTCGGCATTATATACAATAACTCGGCATTATGCACTATAACTCGACACTTTACGTTATAACTCGGTGTTATACGTTACAATCAGACTCAACGGACTACATCCTGGAATAAAAACGTCCGACCAAACATTATCACTTATTAAAACCTATTAATTGCTCTTCAATTCAGATGATCAATAGAAACGTAACCGACCTATTTTATCTCACCTATAAAGGTATGATATTTTATCGTCAAAGGATACATTGAATTCTCAATACTGACTGAAGCTTCGGAGTGCCTTTACAGGTACACTCCCCCCTGTTTCTTGCTCAAAGCTCTACGCGATTGAACATCCTCTTGGAGTAAAGCTCGGATTACCACAAAGTTCAAAGGTCGGCACCGAAGATAACAACTCGGCGTCGATTCCCAGAGACCGAGCTCTCCCTCCAGGTATCCATACAAGA
Source organism: Arachis hypogaea (assembly GCF_003086295.3). NCBI lineage: Eukaryota > Viridiplantae > Streptophyta > Magnoliopsida > Fabales > Fabaceae > Arachis > Arachis hypogaea. The sequence continues at coordinate 14,823,375 of NC_092050.1, forward strand.
ACAATTGGCGCCCACCGTGGGGCCTCGAAATAAACACCCTTCTTTCTATAGGCCCCATTTCCTTCCAATGGTTTCAAACTTACCTACACCTTTGTAAACAAAGGTCATATAGTAAATCATTAAGGCCCGAAAAAGGCCGATCTATATCTGTTTTTTCGATCACTATCTGTCATCTCTATTTTTCAATTCAACTCTAGTATATCTATTTGCCGATCTATATCTGTTTTTCCGATCTATATCTGTCATCTCGATTTTTCAATTTATATGTTATATTTATTTGTCAATCTATATCTGTTTTTTCGATAAAAAATCTGTCATCTCTATTTTTCAAATCATCTCTGGTATAATTATTTGTCGATCTATATCTATTGTCCGATTTATATCAATAATCTCTAACTGCCGATTTATATAAAAAATCTCTATTCGCCGATCTATAACAGTCATCTCTATTATCCGATTTATATCAGTCATCTCTATTTTCTGATTTATATCAATCATCTCTATATTCCGATTTATATCTGTTATCCCTGTTTGCCAATTTATATCTGTTATATCTATTGTCCGATTTATATCAATCATCTCTAACTGACGATTTATATAAAAAATCTCTATTCGCCGATCTATAACAGTCATCTCTATTATCCAATTTATATCAGTCATCTCTATTTTCTGATTTATATCAATCATCTCTATATTCCGATTTATATCTGTTATATCTATTGTCCGATTTATATCAATCATCTCTAACTGCCGATTTATATAAAAAATCTCTATTCGCCGATCTATAACAGTCATCTCTATTATCTGATTTATATCAGTCATCTCTATTTTCTGATTTATGTCAATCATCTCTATATTTCGATTTATATCTGTTATCCCTATTTGCCAATTTATATCTGTCATATCTATTGTCCGATTTATATCAATCATCTCTAACTGCCGATTTATATAAAAAAATCTCTATTATCCGATTTATATCAGTCATCTCTATTTTCCGATTAATATCAATCATCTCTAACTGCTGATTTATATAAAAAAAATCTCTATTCGCTGATCTATAACAGTCATCTCTATTATCCGATTTATATCAGTCATCTCTATTTTCTGATTTATATCAATCATCTCTATATTCCGATTTATATTTGTTATCCGTATTTGCCAATTTATATCAGTTATATCTATTGTCCGACTTATAAAAATCATCTCTAACTGCCGATTTATATAAAAAATCTCTATTCGTCGATCTATAACAGTCACCTCTATTATCCTATTTATATCAGTCATCTCTATTTTCCGATTTATATCAATCATCTCTAACTGCCGATTTATATAAAAAATCTCTATTCGCCGATCTATAACAGTCATCTCTATTATCTGATTTATATTAGTCATCTCTATTTTCCGATTTATATCAATCATCTCAATATTCCGATTTATATCTGTTATCCCTATTTGCCAATCTATATCTGTTATATCTATTTACCGATCTATATCTGTCATATCTATTTTTTAACTTATATATGATATATCTATTTTTCCGATCTATATCTGTCATCTCTATTTTTCAACTTATATCTGTTATCCCTATTTGCCAATCTATATCTGTTATCTGATTTTCTGATCTATGTCTGTCATCTCTACTTTCTGATTTACATATGTTATCTCTATTTGCCGATCTTTATCAGTTATCTCTAGTTGCCAATTTATATCTGATATCTCTATTTGCCGATCTATATCTGATTTTTCGATCTACATCTGTTATATCTATTTGCTGATCTATATCTATCATCTCTACTTTCCAATTTATATCAGTTATCTCTATTTGCCGATCTTTATCAGTTATCTCTATTTGTCGATCTTTATCAGTTATCTCTATTTGCCAAATTATATCTGATATCTCTATTTGCCGATCTATATCTGATTTTTCGATCTACATCTGTTATATCTATTTGCCGATCTATATCTGTAATCTCTATTTCTATATTTATATCTGTTATCTCTATTTGTCGATCTACATGTTATCTCTATTTGCCGATCTATATCTGTCATCTCTATTTGCTAACCTATATCTGTTATTTCTATTTGCCGACCTATATCTGTTTTTCTATTTTCAAGTCTATATCTATTATCTCAGTTTTCAGATTTATATCAATCATTATCCGAGCTATATCAATCATTATCAGTCATTGTCAAATCTATATCAACTATCATCAGATCTATATCAACGATCTTCAATCAATTATCCATTCGCGATAATTCTTCAATTCAAAGTCGCATCGTTTACACATGCGCAATCAAACACAATCTTTAATCAATTATCCATTCGCGATAATTCTTCAATTCATAGTCGCATCGTTTACACATGCGCAATCAAACTCAATCTTCAATTCCGAACTATGACTATCAACAGTCAACAAACTCAATCCCATATCATACAAGTACAAACACTGATCCATTCGCGACAATTCTTCAATTCAAAGTCGCACCATTTACACATGCGCAATCAAACTCAATCAAATCACCAAACAACGGTGAACTAACTCAATATTCTCGCCCAACCAATTCACTTTTATCAAAATCTCCTCAGCAACTATTCAAATTAACTATTCAGTTCCATGAAAAAATCCAACCGTTGCATCTATTCAATCAACGGTTCAAAATTACATTGAAAAAATCAAAGGCACAATCAATAACAAGACTACTACACTTTCCAATACACGTTAACTTCAAATCACGTCTGAAATTCAAAGTATTCATTATTTTAATAAAGTAAGTTGATCTGGGGGCTCCATACCTATAACTCAAATCGCCGAGTTATAATTAAAAAAGCTCAACCTGCTTTATCAAAATATAGTCAGGCTAAGCTTGGGGGCTATGATACAGCCGTTACAAATCTGATGTCATAATTCAGCATTATATACAATAACTCGGCATTATGCACTATAACTCGGCACTTTACGTTATAACTCGGCGTTATACGTTACAATCAGATTCAACGGACTACATCCTGGAATAAAAACGTCCGACCAGACATTATCACTTATTAAAATCTATTAATTGCTCTTCAATTCAGATGATCAATAGAAACGTAACCGACCTATTTTATCTCACCTATAAAGGTATGATATTTTATCGTCAAAGAATACATTGAATTCTCAATACTGACTAAAGCTTCGGGGTGCCTTTGCAGGTACACTCCCCCCTGTTTCTTGCTCAAAGCTCTACGCGATTGGACATCCTCTTGGAGTAAAGCTCGGATTACCACAAAGCTCAAAGGCCGGCACCGAAGATAACAACTCGGCGTCGATTCCCAGAGACCGAGCTCTCCCTCTAGGTATCCATACAAGAACAAAACCAATAAAAATAAGTTTAAATTAGTCAAAAATATTTTATTTTATATTTATTAATTATTTTTAAAAAATATATAATATTATATATAATAAATATATTATTTTAAATATTATATATATAAAATTATAATTATTAAATTAAATAAAATAATTTTAAGAATAAAATTTAGCCATCATAACCAACTTTAACTAATACGAAAGAAAATTTAGGATCATAAACAAAAATAAAAAATTTGTGATGATCATACACTTAAAAAAATACAGAATATTATTGAATTTATCAGTAAAATAACAAAAAAAAATCTGCTGATAAATTTATTACCATTAAATTCTACAATGGATTGTGTAGAGAGAGTAGCTAAAAAAGGTGATTATTGGCGAAAAATTTTACCGATGACTTTAGCGCCACACTATATTATTTCACGCTGATTTATCGTCAGAGATTTTTTTCAATAAATCCAACAATAAATTCAACTTTTTTATTTTTAAATTTTTTTAATACAATTAGTAATCAAATTTTAAATATATAATAAAAATTAAATAAAAATTTTATTAAATACAGAATCAAAAGTCAAATAAATAAGATATAATAAAATAAAACAAAACAAAATCCTAATCATTATGAATCCTGATAGTTATCCTCTCTCTATCTCAACCACGAAATCAACTTGTGACATTTCTATTACCTATTATGTCTACTGAAACAATATAACTATATTATAATTTAGTTGCCAAATCAATAAAAATATATATTTCGAACATCAAATTGTAAGTTTAGTTTTACTCTAAGTATGGGTATAAACTAATTGTCAAATTAGTCCCCTTTAATTTTAACTAAATAAATATACTCTCTAAATTACTTTATCTCCAATCGATCAACAACCTATATTTTAAGTCCAAGGGTCATAATACCTCAAACAAGTCACTCTCATCATTGATATTACATCATTAAGATTCTTAAGAAGGGAATACTTAAATTTAGTTGTTTTAACTTTTACTAATTAATTTTACTCACAATTTTAAAAAAAAATTGGCATAAGCTTTTCTAAACTATGAACATATCTATTTTTACGGTTCCTGTTGATTTACGATTTGAGTTGTACCTTATGATGATAAATATATTTAACTATTTTCTATTATAATTAACTTTATAATAAAACATTATAAGAATCAATTAAGGATGATCATATCAAGATAGAAAAGATATTGCATATCAAGAAAATATACATGCTTTTCAATAGTAAAAGATTGAATAAATGATGTATATTTTTATTTAAAGAAGAAAAGATTCCTTCTCTCCTAATCAATGTATAGCATATCTTATCCATCTTTTGGAGAGCTGTTGCACAAAAGTTCAAAGAACAAAGAAGGAAAGTTTTTTCATTGATAGCTAAGATTGAGAACCTTGATGAGTGCAACGGCTAGTTAAACACAAAAGAAAATTTTTTTCTACTTGAAGAAAGCATATCAAGAAATATAAAAGGAGTTCAGATGAAAGGAAGGGCAGGAATTTAAAATCACATCAGATCTGATACATTCTATCATTATTCTTTTATTTTATGTGTTTTTATTCATTTTTGTCTAAAATTAAGCTTCTTTGAGTGATACAAAAGACAAAAAAAAAAAAACATACAAAAGCCAATTTATTTTCTGATTGAAGGTCTGATTTCCAAAAAGGTGTACTAGATTAAGTGTACTAAGTTTTTCTTAATTAAGTTGGATTAGCATTTAAATGAGTGACTAAGTTTTGATTTGCTTAGGTGAACTTACAAAAGTGTGAAATTCTTGGTATTAGTGTTTGTAATTCAATTTAATTATAGTAAAATTTTATTATAGTTGTGGTGAAAATTAGACAAGGTCATATTATACTTTGTGGCAGAACCAAGATATATCATCATTATTATAGTCCTAATCTTCTTTCTTTCTACTCTCTTCATATTTTATTCTGCTAAACACGAGACAAAATCACATACTATCTCCTAAAATCAAATTTGTGCACAATTTGTTTTTAGCATTAAAAATGGTTCCTTAATTCAATCTCCCTTCTCAATTCACTTGGAAACTTTTAATTGGCATCAGAGTTTAGGTTTAAGGAGCAAGTTTTACAGCTTGGAGTTAACGATCCATGACAAACAATATTGTTGCATTTACTTTGACGGAAGGACAATCCAACAATAGGCCGCCATTCTTCAATGGTACTAACTATGCCTATTGGAAAGAAATGATAATAATTTTCGTGCAATTCATTGATTACAATATCTGAAAAATCATTCTCAATGGACCAAACATTCCTACCAAACTCAAGGAGAAAGGAGATGTTGTTCCAAAAGAAGATATTGAGTGGAACGATAAAGACAAAAAGAAAATAGAGCTAAATGCTAAAGCCATCAATTTAATGCATTGCGCAATTAATTTTGAAAAATTCAAAAATGTCTCAAAGTGCAAAATTACAAAAGAAATATGGGATAGACTACTGCTCATGTAATACCCTACCATACAGAGTCTTATGCTTAAGTCATAATTCCGAGATGGCAAGGTATTACGACCTCTAGAATTAAAATTTAGTACGTATAGTAGTATGAATGATTGATTATAACTAGGAGCCTTTGTAGAAAAAAGGGTAAACAAAAATCGTAACTCGAAAGCGCAACACTCCGATCGATAACGTAACGAACAGAGATAAGCTAACGCGAGATTATATATATATATATATATATATATATATATATATATATATATATATATATATATACAAAAGAGTGTCAAAAACGGGAATATCAAAACTCAAATCCGGATGCGAAGATAACCGGTCCGAGCATAGCAATATATAAATATAATAAAATAAGGAAACCCAAAGGGACACAAAAACAGAGAACCTAGTCTCCAAAATCCCCTCTAAGAGGAGTCATCACAGTTTGTATTATTCAATGGAGATAAAAGTATCTAAGAGAAATCATAAAATCAAAACAGAGTCCCGAGAACAAGGATCTTCGCTAATCCAGAAGTCTCCAGCATGCCTCAACGAGAAGCCTCGCATCCTGCATCTGAAAACCACAAAATCTGCATGGGTGAGAACCAGAGGTCCCCAGCATGGTAACAGTTCCCCATATATAACATGTAATAATAGAGGAAAGCCGAAGGCAATCCTAGGACTTCCTCCAGATAATATCAAAGCTTATAAACAAGCTAAACCATAAGTGGCAACTGACTAAAGATCATTCAGTCTAACTAATACTTTCCTTTCTAATTCCTTCAGACCTCCCAATCACCAGCAGGAGTATAATGTAGCAAACACAGCTAAATCAAACAAGAGATATACAAATAGGAACAGATAAGGCATTTAGACAATTAGCAAGTAATATGCAATCAAATAGGCAATCTCAAACAATTCATATAGTATGCATATGATGAATGCTTGTCCCTAGTGGCTGATGATATCATCTATCGGTTATAGAGCTAACCCGACAAGTCCTGGTAGCTAACCATTGGACTGTCCCTCTGTCGTGTCTCCCCAACTCGAGTTATACTCAACAAATCGTGATCATAATCATGATCCATATCCATCACCCTCACTGGTGAATATTTATGGGGGTGAGCTCATCCGGGGCTTTCACAGTGCCCGGCCACTCTGACGACATAGGGTCAAAAGAGCTTCGAATCTCAACCTGGAGCACGTGGTGGCTAGCCACTGCTTCCTCCCAGGGAAACCCTCATCTCCGATAGTGGAAGTGCAAACATTCACAATTCATTCAACAACATATATGCATTTATACTTAGCCATAATCATGGCTCCGCCGTAACACGGCAATGATCCAGCCATCCGGCTCACGGTTAAATCCATAACCAGCCAATTCATTAACAATTACAGCCCTTCGGCCCATGGCATAACAAGCACTTCCACCGCCATCCTCCGCATCTCACATAATCATCTTTGATCCTCAATGATCATTCATTTTTCCCTTGCTTCACTCGCAAATTACCACATTCACTAGCTCCTTGTCTCATTGCTAGGCATATCATAATGATTTAAGCATAAGTGGTGAGATCGGAGGCTTAGAAGTATGAAATTTGGCCTTTAAAACTCAAAAATCAACTTTGGGATGAAAACAGGGCCACGCGTACGCGCACTCCACGCGCACGCGTGGATGGCCACAAAACTCATCGACCCGCAAGCGTCATACGCGCGGACGCGCGGATTGAAAAATAGCCAAACGACGCGCAAGCGTCAGCCACGCGTACGCGTGGGTGCTCTTGCGCCCCAGGCACAAAACTGGCACAACTCTCGGGAAAATAGCTGGGCATTTGGTGCAGCGCATCGACGCACCCGCGCACACTACGCGCACGCGTGGATGGTGCTTTCTTGAAGAACGGCGCGTACGCGCCAAGTGCGCCTACGCGCGGAGGGTCATTCTGCTAAAAATTTTCTAAGTTAAACGCTGCAGAATTCACAAATTCAACCCCCAATCTTCCGACGGACATAACTTTCTCATTTTAAATCATTTTCCACCCGTTCTTCCAGCGGCGTGGACATCCCGGATCCAATTTCATTTCTAAATAAGTTTGGTACAAAATCGGGATCCGTAGTCCAAGTTATGTCCCGTCAAAACATGCCCAAAAACCATGTTTTCATACAAAACCACAATGTGCCATTTTCAAAACAAACCATTTTCAACTCTTTTCAAAATCAACCAAAATATGTCAATTTCGCCTTTTTCGAAATCAATCAAAATGTATCAAAATCAACATCAAGCCATCCTCAACTCACACATTGACACTTTACCAAAATTTTCAAAACCACCGTCCAATCATTTTAACACTTCTCAATCAAATGGCTACAGGGCAAACACAATATCATATCACACATCCTTCCTCATCCCAATTTCCGATAATACCATTTCCAAATCAAACATCATTATACATAATCATCATCATACTCACCATCAACATGGTACCACCCACCAATTCAACCTCAATCATTCATCAAGCATATATCACAACATGCAGTTTCTCATATATCACACAATCAAGGCATCAATATTCATAATCACATATATGATCACATCATATATCTCAACCATTCAATAACATCATCAATTCAATGCCTATCTTAGGGCCTCTAGCCTAAGTATTTCCTACCACATTACATATTAGATACGAGAAACCGAGACCATATCTTAGCCGATTTCCCAAGCTCAACCGGAGCACTTCCAAATCACTTGTCCACAAGTCTTCTAGGTCTCGACACCTCCAAGAACAGATTTTTACCACCACAAATTCCTTTTCAAGCTTTCCAATGTCTCAATCAAGCTCCAATATTCACATATACACAACCTAAGCCACAATCATCATACCCATACACAACATCTCAATACCCAAACATCATAGAACAAAAAATTACACTATGTTTGAGAATCTTACCACACCCAAGGTCCAAGGAGACAAGATTAACCTTCTCCTTCAAGAGAGTTGGGTCCTATAACATCAAAGAGTCCAAAATCTCAACATTTTTGCTCATGAAACTCGAAATCAAGGCTGGAAATTTGAAGAGAAAAACGTGGCTTACATCAATATTGATTGTATGGATTTTGTAGAACTCTCCGTGATGAATGTGTGGCCGCAAATGGTGTGGCGATCGGAGCTGTAGATCAAAAGTTATGGTGGTTTGAAGATCAAGTGAGAGATAGAAGTTTGAGAGAGTGTTCTTCCCCTCCCTTACTCCATTTCAGCGTGTGTGTATAACAAATGAGGAGAGAGAGTGCTGAAAACTAGGGTTTTGGCTTAGTTTAGTTGGGCCAAGGGCCCACTTTGGGTCCGGTTGGCCCGGTTTGGCCCGTTCGGTCCAATCTTGGTCGGATTTCTATAAAATTGGTACCGAAATTCTCGTCTCAATCTCCTCTATCATATTTAGCCATAAAAATCACATTTTTGGATTTCTAGAATAAATTCTTATTTATGGGTTAATTAGCCGTTAATTAACCGGGTTTTACATTCTACCCACCTAATTGGAAATTTTGCCCACAAAATTCAAATTCAATTACCTGAGAATAAGTGCGGATAATCCGATCGCATCTCCGACTCAAGTTCCAAAGTGTGTTCCTTAACCCCGCTTTGACTCCATGCCACTTTGACTAATGAAACCTCTTTTCCACGCAACCGTTTGATACTAGTATCATTAATTCTGACTGAAGCCACTGGAAGCGTCAAATCTTCCCTTAACTGAACCAATTCAGGTTCTAACACATGGCTATCATCAGGAGTGTACTTCCGAAGATGCAACACGCGAAACACGTCGTGCAGGTTCGAAAGATGAGGTGGTAGAGCCATCCGATATGCCACCAGTCCAACCCTTTCCAGGATCTGAAATGGACCGATGTACCGAGGATTCAACTTATTTGCTTTAATCGCCCTACCTACTCCCGTGGTTGGAGTAACCTTAAGGAAAACATGATCTCCTTCCTCAAATTCCAAGGGCTTCCACCTCTGATCGGTGTAACTCTTCTAGCGACTCTGCGCCGTAAGCATCCTATCTCGGATTTTCTTGACTTGTTCAGTGGTCTCAGCTATCATCTCCGGCCCCAACAAGCCTTTCTCTCCAGATTCATACCAACATAGCGGAGATTGACATTTTCTCCCATACAAAGCCTCATACGAAGCCATTCCGATACTCGCATGGTAACTATTATTGTATGCAAACTCCACTAACGGCATATATCGATCCCAACTCGCCGGCTGGTCCAGAACACAAGCTCTCAACATATCCTCTAGTGTTTGGATTGTCCTCTCGGATTGACCATCTGTTTGAGGATGGTAAGTCGTACTCAAGCTTAGTCGGGTTCCGAAAGCTTTCTGAAATGCACCCCAAAACCTCGAAGTGAAGCGAGGATCTCTATCAGAGATTATAGTAGCCGGTACGCCATGAAGTCTCACAATCTCCTTTATGTACAACCGTGCTAGTTCCTCAAGGGTGTAAGTCATCCGAATGGGTAAAAAGTGGGCTGATTTCGTCAGTCGGTCCACAATCACCCAGATAGCATCGAAACCAGTCCTAGTCCTTGGCAATCCTGACACAAAGTCCATTGCAATACTTTCCCACTTCCATTGCGGAACCTCTAAAGGTTGCAACATTCTGGAAGGTCTTTGATGTTCAATCTTTACCTTTTGACAGGTTAAGCACTTTGAAACATGTTCCACCACATCATTCTTCATACCCAGCCACCAAAACATCGCCTTTAAATCATGGTACATCTTAGTACTTCCCGGGTGAATAGAGAATCCGCTTTTGTGTGCCTCCTTTAAGATATCTTGCCTCAAAGTGCCAATATCCGGCACAATGATCTTACCCTTGAATCTCCATAACCCATTTTTTTCTTCCGACACTCTCCACTGTTTCCCTTGCTCAATAGCCGGTAACACCTTCCATAACGCTTCATCATTCTCATGGGCCCTTAGGAGTTCGGACTTAAAGTCACTTGAGACTTCTAATCGGCTCAAACACAAAGTTCCAGATACTTCTTGAGCACCAATGTTTAGACTCTCGAATCCCTTGAGCAACTTCTCCTCTTGAAGCATCATCCAAGCCGCATATAACGACTTCTGACTTAACGCATCCACCGCTACATTCGCCTTTCCCGGATGGTAATTCAACTCAAAATCATAGTCCTTCAATAATTCCATCCACTTTCTCTGCCTCATATTAAGCTCTTTCTGATCAAAGAGATATTTCAAGCTCTTGTGATCGGAGAAGACTTGGAACTTAACCCCATAGAGATAATGCCTCCACACCTTCAAGGCAAACACGATCGCAGCGAGTTCCAAATCGTGCGTAGGGTAACTAACTTCATGAGGTCTCAACTGTCGTGAGGCATACGCCACCACATTATGATGCTGCATCAGCACGCACCCTAGACCCTTTAATAAGGCATCACAGTACACCTCAAAAGGCTCGTTCGGCTCAGGTAACACTAACACAGGTGCAGTGGTCAACTTTTTCTTCAATGCCTGAAAGCTCTCCTCGCACTCAGGAGTCCAAACAAATGGAGTGTCTTTGTAGGTTAACTTTGTCAACAGCAAGGCTAATTGTGAAAAGCCTTTGATGAACCTTCGATAATAGCCAGCTAAGCCCAAAAAACTCCTTATCTCAGTTACTGTGGTTGGTTGCTTCCAATCTATCACAGCCTCCACCTTAGCTGGATCTACAGCTATCCCCTTCTTACTCACCACGTGACCCAAAAACTTCACCTCACTCTGCCAAAACTCACACTTAGACAGTTTCGCATAGAGTTTCTTCTCCCTTAGGATCTGCAACACGATCCTCAAGTGTTCCGCATGCTCTTCTTTAGTCTTGGAATAAATTAGTATGTCGTCAATGAAGACAACAACGAATTTATCCAGAAACGGACGGAACACTCTGTTCATATAATCCATGAATACTACAGGAGCGTTCGTCAACCCAAAAGACATTACAGTGTACTCGTAATGACCATAACGAGTCCTGAAGGCGGTCTTAGGGATATCCTCACCTCTCACCCTTATCTGGTGATAACCGGATCGCAAATCGATCTTGGAGAAAATCCCAGCTCCTTGTAACTGATCCATGAGATCATCAATTCTCGGAAATGGGCACTTATTCTTTATCGTGACCTTGTTCAGCTACCTGTAATCCACACAGAGCCGCATACTCCCATCTTTCTTCTTTACCAGTAACACTGGAGCATCCCACGGGGAAACACTTGGTCGGATAAAGTTCTTACCCAACAAATCCTCTAACTGAGACTTTAGCTCGGCCATCTCTAACGGTGACATTCTATAAGGAGCACTTGAGATTGGTCCCGCCCCAGGCACCAATTCAATAGCAAACTCGACCTCTCGGTTAGGTAGAAATTCATCAATGTCATCGAAAAACACTTCTGGAAACTCACACACCACCAGAATCTTTTCCAACCTTTGATCATCACTCGAAACACCCGCGGTTAACAACAGGATACCCTGACATTTGATTCTGGAACAGTTCACCATCATTGAATTCAAGTAATAATTATTCACCATGACCGATCCTCATGTATCTTTCGGCATAAAGTACACCGACTTTGTAGAACAATCAAGCAGGACATGGTTCTCAGATAACCAGTCCAATTCCAAGATAAGGTCAAGACCAATCATCGATAAGCAGATTAAATTATGGACAAAATCACGCTGCTTGAACCTAAATAAAACTTTCAGGCATCCTAGCCTAGTTACCATGGCCTCATGGGTAGCATTTTACACTTTTAGGTCATAACCTAAGGTTACGATCTTCAATCCTAACTCATGGGCTTTCTCAAATGCAATGAATGAATGCGATGCTCCCAAATCAAATAAAGCATTTAAAGTTTGACCAGCTATTTCACATTTACCTCGGATAAGTGCCTCAGATCCCTCAGCACCTATAGCTGAAGTGGTGAACACCCGACCAGTCTACTGTGCTTTCCCAGCACCTTGTTTCTGCTTCTCCGGACAATTTGCGGCTTTATGCCCCGCCTTTCCACAATTGTAGCACAAACCTCATCCGGCCTTGCATGGTGCTTCCGGATGGTGACTTCCACACCTAGTACAAGCTTGATCATTCTGAGGCTGTTTCCCAAACCTTTCTCCTTGGGAGTTGTTGTTGTTGGACCTCCTAAAAGAACCTCCCCTCTTGAAAGGTGGACCTCTAGGTGCAAAGCTCTTCCCTCGGTTTTGTGGGAATGATTCTTTGTGACTCCCTCTCTCAGCAGCCGCCTTCTTCACGCACTCTTCAGCAACTCTACACTTGTTCACCAACTCGGAGAAAGTTTTGATCTCCATTGGTCCCACTAAGCTAAAAATATCACTCCGGAGTCCTCCTTCATACTTAACGCACTTCCATTCCTCATATTCCACCGGAGTCCCTTGACACATACGAGAGAATCTGAACAGCTCCTCAAACTTGTCAGTATACTCAGATACGGACATAGTACCCTGCTTCAGCTGCAATAATTCAAGCTCCTTGGCCGTCCTAGCAGAAGTTGAAAAGTACTTCTTATAGAACTCCTCTTGGAAGACATCCCAGGTGATATAATCGTCACCCTGCTGCAGGAGGCGTCGGATTCCTTGCCACCAATGCGACGCTTCCCCAGTGAGCAAATAGGTAGCAAACTCCACACGCTGCCCTTCAAGTACCACCTGCGCTTGCAGTGCTCGTTCCATGGCTTGAAACCATGTATCGGCCTCAGTCGGGCTAGTGGTTCCCTTGAACTTAGGTGGATTAACCTTCAAAAAGTTTGCCAGTGTCATCGGGCCCTGAACTCCACCTCTGTCATTACCATGGTTGTTCATCTGTTGACCAAGAGCCTCAGCAGTGGCTTGCATAGCAGCAGTCATGTTCTCCAACGCAGTCATAAAGTTCACCGGGTCATTAGGGTTAATCTCTGGTGCACGAGCGTTCGTGTGACCTCTCCCACGGCCTCTACCGCATCCACGAGGCGCCATCTGGTTCCTATACACACCAAACAATCGATATTAAGTTGATCAGTCTCAATATCGGAAGTTTAGTGCTTCAAAGTCCCAAATGCATGCTCATGAATGTTTATGCCAACTGTATCAAGTAGATATACTAACAGCACATAACACACATACAGAGAATGCACAGAAGCATAGTCAGTCCGTCCCTCAGGCTCTACAGAAACGAACTGCTCTGATACCATAATGTAACACCCTACCATACAGAGTCTTATGCTTAAGTCATAATTCTGATATGGCAAGGTATTACGACCTCTAGAATTAAAATTTAGTACGTATAGTAGTATGAATGATTGATTATAACTAGGAGCCTTTGTAGAAAAAGGGGTAAACAAAAACCGTAACTCGAAAGCGCAACACTCCGATCGATAACGTAACGAACAGGGATAAGCTAACGCGAGATTATATATATACAAAAGAGTGTCAAAAACAGGAATATCAAAACTCAAATCCGGATGCGAAGATAACCGGTCCGAGCATAGTAATATATACATATAATAAAATAAGGAAACCCCAAAGGAAACCCAAAGGAACACAAAAACAGAGAACCTAGTCTCCAAAATCCCCTCTAAGAGGAGTCATCACAGTTTGTATTATTCAATGGAGATAAAAGTATCTAAGAGAAATCATAAAATCAAAACAGAGTCCCGAGAACAAGGATCTTCGCTAATCCAGAAGTCTCCATCATGCCTCAACGAGAAGCCTCGCGTCCTGCATCTGAAAATCACAAAATCTACATGGGTGAGAACCAGAGGTCCCCAGCATGGTAACAGTTCCCCATATATAACATGTAATAATAGAGGAAAGCCGAAGGCAATCCTAGGACTTCCTCCAGATAATATCAAAGCTTATAAACAAGCTAAACCATAAGTGGCAACTGACTAAAGATCCTTCAGTCTAACTAATACTTCCCTTTCCAATTCTTTCAGACCTCCTAATCACCAGTAGGAGTATAATGTAGCAAACACAGCTAAATCAAACAAGAGATATACAAATAGGAACATATAAGGCATTTAGACAATTAGCAAGTAATATGCAGTCAAATAGGCAATCTCAAACAATTCATATAATATGCATATGATGAATGACTGTCCCTAGTGGCTGATGATATCATCTGTCGGTTATAGAACCAACCCGACAAGTCCTGGTAGCTAACTATTGGACTATCCCTCTGTCGTGTCTCCCCAACTCAAGTTATACTCAACAAATCATGATCATAATCATGATCCATATCCATCACCCTCACTGGTGAATATTTATGGGGGTGAGCTCATCCGGGGCTTTCACAGTGCCCGGCCACCCTGACGACATAGGGTCAAAAGAGCTTCGAGTCTCAACCTGGAGCACGTGGTGGCTAGCCACTGCTTACTCCCAGGGAAACCCTCATCTCCGCTAGTGGAAGTGCAAACATTCACAATTCATTCAATAGCATATATGCATTTATACTTAGCCATAATCATGGCTCCGCCGTAACACGGCAATGATCCAGCCATCCGGCTCACAGTTAAATCCATAACCAGCCAATTCATTAACAGTTATGGCCCTTTGGCCCATGGCATAACAAGCACTTCCACCGCCATCCTCCGCATCTCACATAATCATCTTTGGTCCTCATTGATCATTCATTTTTCCCTTGCTTCACTCACAAGTTACCACATTCACTAGCTCCTTGTCTCATTGCTAGGCATATCATAATGATTTAAGACATAAGTGGTGAGATCGGAGGCTTAGAAGTATGAAATTTGGCCTTTAAAACTAAAAATCAACTTTGGGATGAAAACAGGGCCACGCGTACGCGCACTCCACGCGCACGCGTGGATGGCCACAAAACTCATCGACGCGCAAGCGTCATACGCGCGGATTAAAAAATAGCCAAACGACGCGCAAGCGTCAGCCACGCGTACGCATGGGTGCTCTTGCGCCCCAGGCACAAAACTGGCACAACTCTGGCACAACTCTCGGGAAAATAGCTGGGCATTTGGTGCAGCGCATCGACGCGCCCGCGCACACCACGCGCACGCGTGGATGGTGCTTTCTTGAAAAACGGTGCGTACGCGCCAAGTGTGCCTACGCGCGGAGGGTCATTCTGCTAAAAATTTTCTAAGTTAAAAGCTGCAGAATTCACAGATTCAACCCCCAATCTTCCGACGGACATAATTTTCTCATTTTAAATCGTTTTCTGCCCGTTCTTCCAGCGGCGTGGACATCCCGGATCCAATTTTATTTCTAAACAAGTTTGGTATAAAACGGGGATCCGTAGTCCATGACCATGTTATGTCCCGTCAAAACATGCCCGAAAACCATATTTTCATACAAAACCACAAGGTGCTATTTTCAAAATAAACCATTTTCAACTCTTTTCAAAATCAACCAAAACATGCCAATTTCGCCTTTTTCGAAATCAATCAAAATGTATCAAAATCAACATCAAGCCATCCTCAACTCACACATTGACACTTTACCAAAATTTCCAAAACCACCGTCCAACCATTTTAACACTTCTCAATCAAATGGCTACAGGGCAAACACAATATCATATCACACATCATTCCTCATCCCAATTTCCAATAATACCATTTCCAAATCAAACATCATTATACATAATCATCATCATACTCACCATCAACATGGTACCACCCACCAATTCAACCTCAATCATTCATCAAGCATATATCACAACATGCAGTTTCTCATATATCACACAATCAAGGCATCAATATTCATAATCACATATATGATCACATCATATATCTCAACCATTCAACAACATCATCAATTCAATGCCTATCTTAGGGCCTCTAGCCTAAGTATTTCCTACCACATTACATATTAGATACGAGAAACCGAGACCATATCTTAGCCGATTTCCCAAGCTCAACCGGAGCACTTCCAAATCACTTGTCCACAAGTCTTCTAGGTCTCGACACCTCCAAGAACAGATTTTTACCACCACAAATTCCTTTTCAAGCTTTCCAATGTCTCAATCAAGCTCCAATATTCACATATACACAACCTAAGCCACAATCATCATACCCATACACAACATCTCAATACCCAAACATCATAGAACAAAAAATTACACTATGTTTGAGAATCTTACCACACCCAAGGTCCAAGGAGACAAGATTAACCTTCTCCTTCAAGAGAGTTGGGTCCTATAACATCAAAGAGTCCAAAATCTCAACATTTTTGCTCATGAAACTCGAAATCAAGGCTGGAAATTTGAAGAGAAAAACGTGGCTTACATCAATATTGATTGTATGGATTTTGTAGAACTCTCCGTGATGAATGTGTGGCCGCAAATGGTGTGGCGATCGGAGCTGTAGATCAAAAGTTATGGTGGTTTGAAGATCAAGTGAGAGATAGAAGTTTGAGAGAGTGTTCTTCCCCTCCCTTACTCCATTTCAGCGTGTGTGTAACAAATGAGGAGAGAGAGTCAAAAATCCCCAAGAAGTGGGGATCCCCGCGGGGACCGCCCCGAATGGGGCCCCGATAGCGGGGAATTTTCCCTGCGGGGACGGGAATGGGGGACAAAATTTCCTCGAAGCAGATGCGGGGACCCGAGCGGGGATCCCCGTCCCCATCCCCGTATTCCCCATAATCCCCGAATATAGTAAATTACTTAAATATCCTTATGAATTTAATTTTTATTTTGGTTTTTAAGTAATTTCACTTTGCATATATATATAGAAAAGTTAACCCTAACCCCTCTTCTTCCCAGTTCCCACTTCCCACTTCCAATACTGAGCGCCGCATTTGTTGTTCAACAGTGCTCCTCTCCTCGCGAACCCTTCGTCTCTCTCTGCACCCTTCCTCTGCATTCTCTCCGTCGTCCCAGCCAGCAACCTCCGACCACCATCGACACCCCTACTCGTCACTGTCCGTTTCAGCCGGCCCACACTGCATCATCACCGCACCGCCCCGTGCGCCCTGTTCCGTTCGCTCTCTTCCTGTCGTTCGCTGCTCTTCTCTTCACCGACGTTTCTGACCTCTTCAGCCATTTCTCTCTTATCTCTGGTAAGATTCACTACTCTCTCCTTTTCTTCTTGTATTTTGGGATTTCAATTTAGGTTTTTGCTTTTTTTCATGAATTTTGTTCTATGAATTTCTGATAATTAGTGGCTGTTTTTTTTCATTTTTTTCATACTTTAATTTTTTTTATTTTCCATTAATTCTGAATTCTGATTTTATTAGTTGTTGCCTGTTGATGAGTTTATGCTATGCTATTCTGTATTAATAATTTATATTTTGTAGAATGAAAAATTCTGATTTGCTGCACCATTTATATATTGAATTATAACCCAAAACGGTGATACATGAATCGACTAAACATAAAGCTGATTCACCTTCTTATTGTGCTTAATTTATTGGTTGAGCTACTTTAGTACAAGGATTAAGTGTGTTTCAGGTCTCAAGTTTCAGGTTCTCTGTTTGTTGTAGTAAGTGTTAGTTATGAGTTTTGATTGCAATTAGGATTCACTAAGTGGAATCTAGGGCCTTTTACAAACGTTTGGAAGGATTTAAGGAGTTTGAGGTTGTTGCAGGTGTAGAAGATGAATGGTTCTACAGTTCTACTTCAGTTTTGGATTTTCTATTGAAAACTAGCTTAATTTTGCAGACTAATAATTTCCCTTGCAGTGCAAAATGTGATTGATTGCATGTGGTTGGAAGAAAGTAATACATAAGTTTCAATCTTTGAGAGTGATGTAATTAGTAATTTGAAATTATGTTTTAATCCAAGTTAGAGCACATATCTTTTTTTTTATTTTTGGGCGTTTTGTCTTTAATTATTTTCTCTATAGGTTTTTTTTGTTTCTTGTAATTCTGAAATTGGAATATATTGTTCCCAGTGGTTCCTCAAAATTAAGCTATCTTGGCATTTGGATTGATTAGCTGAAGTTGGAAATGGTTAAAAGGTTAGCTGGCCAAAATGAGATTATGAAAAACAAAAAATACTAAGTGAGATCCTTAGAATTGTTGGTTTTGATATAATATAGGTAAATCAGGGTCGAAAATTCCAATTCCTTGGGACTATGTGATGGATATGGAGATTTATGAGTTTAGGTAATTATTTTTTTATTATGTCAAATTCTTATTAAATATATGGTATTGTTTATAATGTATGTTAACATATTCATGTTTGTGTCGTATTTTAACAGAGAATATGGAGTTGTTTGTTGGAAGCTGAAGACTTTGTTTTATGGCTTTTTTTAACAATGGAAGTTATATTTTAAAATTTCATTTTATGGATTATGATAACTTGATTTTATATTTCTTTACTTGTAAGTTGTAATCTTGGATTTTGTGTTGTAATTTTCATTTTGTGGAGTATGTTAAACTTGATTTTGTGTTGTAATTTTCATTTTGTGGTTTTTTCTATGTTTTTTTTTAATTTTTTATGGTAATTTTCATATAAATGTTCAATATAAGCAGATGGGGAATGGGGACCCGCGGGGAACACGGGGAACGTTGGGAATGGGGATGGGGGCAATTATCCCCCCACGGCGGGGAATGGGGCGGGGACGGGGACAAAATTTGAGGGCGGGGACGGGGAGCAGGGAGACATCCCCCGCCCCCGCCCCCGCCCCGCCCCATTGACATCCCTAAGAGAGAGTGCTGAAAACTAGGGTTTTGGCTTAGTTTAGTTGGGCCAAGGGCCCACTTTGGGTCCGGTTGGCCCGGTTTGGCCCGTTCGGTCCAATCTTGGTCCGATTTCTATAAAATTGGTACCGAAATTCTCGTCTCAATATCCTCTATCATCTTTAGCCATAAAAATCACATTTTTGGCTTTCTAGAATAAATTCTCATTTATGGGTTAATTAGCCGTTAATTAACCGGGTTTTACAGCTCACCCACAAAAGAACTAATCAGGTTCGAAAAACTCGTATCAACAAGCTTATGAAGGAGTACCAAATATTTCTCATAAAAAAAGGTGAAGGCATAGACGAGATGTTTGAAAGATTCTTTATAATCATCAACAATTTTGATGTTATGGGAAAGAAACATACTGAAGAATATATCTTGTAAGAAAGATTCTAAGAAACCTCATCAAAGAAAGGAAAAATAATAGCATTGCTATCACTAAAAGAAACAATTTGAAAAATATCTCATACGACAGGATGAGAGAAAAACTGTTGACATACGAACCAACATGCATGAACCAAAAAAAAAAGATTTGGCCCTGAAATCAAAGATCTCTTCCAAAGAAAAAGAAACAAAAAATGATTTTAGTGACGATGAATTTGCGTTCTTTACTAGAAGGCTCAGAAGGATAATAAGATACTAAAAAAAAAAGAAAAAGGGATCATCTTCAAGAAATTTTAAAAGAGATCAAAGCAAAGTTATTTGCCAGTACTGCAGAGAACCTAGTCATTACCATTTTGACTACCCACAAAAAAAGAAAGAGAACAATAATAAAAGAGAGAAGAAAAAGATTCCCATAACATTATGAGAAGATCTCGAAAATGATAATGAAGATGATGATTCTGACCATGAAGTTCAACTTTGTCTTATGGCCAATAAAATCGAAAATGAAGAAGTAGATTATACTAAACTCCTAACTAATAAATTACATATTATTATTGATGACTATACTTGACTGAAAAATCATCTAAACTTTTTGAAAAATATAGCAAATACAAAAAAAAAAAAAAAAAAACTTGAATCTTTGAAATTAGAGAATACCAAACTCAAAAAACAATTAGGCAAAAATGAATCCCATAACATTGTGAAATAAGAAAATGAGTTATAGAAAACTAAAATAGAAGAATTAAAATTAAAATGTTCCGCTGCTGCTACAAGTAAAGCTCTGGTTGAAAATGAGAAAGTACAAAAAAAAAAAAAGTTAAAAGCCGAAACATTGAGATTTAGCGAAATTTACCCAAAATTTCAAAAACTTGGACAAAGTTTTTGTTAATAAAATGCCTCTCTTTATAAAATCTGGCCTTGACTTTTTGGATGAAAGAAAACCTATTTTAGAAAATGATTTTAAAGCTTCCTCTTCCAAATAAAAAAAGGCCGAACCATATTTGTTTAAAAATTAAAGGGCCACCTGTTTCAATAACAAGAAATCATCTTTCAAGTCTAAAATTTCATTAAGAATCAACACTTGTTTCAATTGTAACATATCTTATCATTCTTCTTCTTAATGCTTCATTTACCCAAAAAAAAAAAAATTAGCAATTATATTTATAATATTGTTTGTGATTATAATATACTTGGACAACAAAAAAAAAATTAACATCAAAGAATTTAAATTAGTTTAAATACCTAAAGCTTTATGAAATTTTGTAAGTTTGTCTTGTATTCAAGAAGAACAAAGACATGTTGTATTTTGTTAATGAATGTTCAAGGTATATGATCGAAAACTCCCCATTTTTTATCAAATTAAATAAAAATAATATGATGATAAATTTGTAACATTTGGAGATGATAGTAAAAAAAAATCATAACTATTAAAAAAATGGATAAAAATTTTTCATCTTGCATTGACAAGATATTTTTTGTTGAAAAATTAACACATAATCTCATTAGCATAAGTCAATTTATGTGACAATGATTATATAGTAATCTTTAAAAATATCGAATACAAGATAATTGATGAAATCACTAATTCTATTTTATTCATAGTTAAAAAGTGTAACAATGTCTATGGTTTAAGATCATATAATTAAGAATTGAATGAGTTTCAAGGTTTGATTTATTGATGTATTTGGAAAAGGAATCGGTCTTGCTTATGTTGGAACACATTGAGGGATTGAACGTGTACATATACATCAGCCAAGCTAAATAACAATCTCTCTTTTATGGGTCATACAAATTGTTGTAACAAATTAAATGCCAATCTCGGACCAAAAACACACAAACAAGTAAGTGCCAACACCTACATCTGGCCTATCATTGAAAAACAAAATTCCACGTAATCCCCACAGTTTAAATCCACAGTCATGGGCTCATAGCTAAACTTTAAAATCAATCCATGACCCAAAAAAAAAAAAAAACCTTTAAAATCAATCATCTAAATAATCGACCTTCCATAACAATTAGAGTAAAAAATTATATACATCACCTTTTAAATTCAATCAATCCATTTAGAGTTGAACAGAAATATTTAAAAAATAAATTTAAATTAGTCAAAAATATTTTATTTTATATTTATTAATTATTTTCAATAAATATATAATTTAAATATTATATATATAAAATTATAATTATTAAATTAAATAAAATAATTTTAAAAATAAACCTTTGCCATCATAAACCAACTTTAGTTAATACGAAAGATAATTTAGAACCATAAACAAAAATAAAAGATTTGTGATCACATTAAATATTAATTTTATGAGAAAGTATAGGAAGCCAATGACCTAAGCGTACAATGTGTACAATGAAGGTTTAGAAAGTATTAGAGATATGGTTATTAGTGTTACATTATTCTGTCGCTTTTGGGATGAGTGGTTTCAAGACATGGTATTAGAGTTCCAGATCTAGAAGGTCAAGAGTTCGAATCTTGGTGAACCCAAAATTAGCTTTTTATAATATGAGATGGTTATCCTGGTATCCGAATGGTTATTCTAGATAGTATAGGCCATTGGCTCCCTAAGCACTACTCTAATTTTATTTATTTAATATGTTAAAAAATATTGCCAATTCCATTATGGAGTAGGAGCATGGAAATAAAACCGGAATCCAAGATATCAAGTTTACGAGGCAGAGGGGTTGGAGCCTTGGGGGACAATGGACAAGGTTCAGTGGATATTTTCTTTAAAAAAATTAGTTGGCTTTATTACGGTGGAACTTGAAGATGCTAAAAGAAAGGCCCCACACTAGATGAGAACTTCCCCAATTGTTGAGAATCTAAATGGAGGGAAGCCACATGATGATGGTATCAAATGTATATTCTACAAAGATTTTCCTTATGCCAAGCCACCTCCATCCGCATCTGTCCTACACTTAGCTTTTAGTAATTGAGGGGAAAACAATAATTAATTAATGACGCATTCAACCATCCATGTCACAATAATATTCACAAACGCTGCCTATCAACAATTAATTTATGCTTATTTAAGAATATGAAATTCATTTTTAATTAATTAATATTAGTTATTTTTTATTGTAAAATTATTTTTCTAATTTTTATTCTTTAAAAGATTTAGGAATTAAAATTATAATTGAAGATTTAAAATTTAGAATTTAAAATTTAGAATTTAAATAAAAATAATTTTAAAAAATTCGATAATATTAACTCAAAAAATTATAGTTGACTTTCTACATGAATTTTTAATATATACATATATATACTCTTAATTAGTTTAGTATATTTGGAAACTTTCAATCTCAAAAGACAATTTTTTGCAATTCTCACATTTAAATTAATTATCCATGCAGTATTTGCTAGTAAAAATCAAAAGCCTAGTTGAATTTTTTATTTTTTACTTCATATATACAAATATATATCCGCCGCGTTTATAAATATTTTAGGGCTAATAATGAGATGCATTTTTCTACTTCAGAATATTTTATATATCTTGGTCTTAGCTTTAACGTGAAATATATAGAATACTTAGAATTTAGATATAAAAATTTAGGCAAAAATATAAATAAACAGAAAATTATTGTATGTTTTGTTTTAAATGTACACTACATGTGATTTAATTTCTTATTAAATTTAAATGTAAGATATCTTTTCATATTTATAAGCAGCTGATTTCATATAAAGTTAACTTTTTTAATACAATAATATGATTAGTAAAACAACAAAGGAAAAAGAAAAAAAGAACTCATAAAACAGTTTTTTATTAAATAATTTAATTAAATATATGAAATTAAAACAATTTTTAACTATTATTTTTTTAAAAAAATATCGTCTTAATAACGTGAGTAATCACTTTCTTAATTTAACTTATAAAAATGGATAATTATATTAATCTTTTAAAATATGCATCTTATTAGTTAAAGGGATAGAGTATATCCAAAAGCACGTCTTCAAGCTTCACATTACAAGTAAGCAACATGGTGTATGTAGTTGTCGGCCAAACCCATTGACCCTCGCTCATCACACACCATAATACTTTCATTAGTATATACTAGTATATACGCAATAATTCACAATTATTCAAGACAAAAAATTATAGCTAGAATCATTTGCATATTCGGAAGTCAACTTTGGATAATCAATTTTCACCTATGCAGTCTTTTCTATTGTTTTTAAAATACCATATACCTGGTCAGAGGTTCAAAACTTCAAATGTCCATATATATTATTATATTCTTCTGAATGTCCATATATTATTAATTTATCAAAGATAAATATGGACACTTTTTATTTCAACATTGCAATTTGCAAAGCATTTTTTTTTTAAATAAATAGTGAAATAAGCTGAAGTCTCTGATATGATAACTAATTAATAATATGGAATAAGTTTTTTGCCGCCCATGTATATATAGATAGAATACATGCCATATACCTACAATAATCAAATAAGACTTTCATATAAATACAAAGTTACAGACATACATGTGTATCAATGTATATTGAAAATGATATAACACTCATTAATTGACTTTAATGTATAGAATGTCTATGATAAAATCATATGTTATTGTAAATTAATTTTGTGATTAAACAATCATATAAAGAAGATGATGGCAGCCCTAATTATGTTTTCTATACTTAATTAATCATGTCATGTGCCTTCCAACTTAAGGTTATCTAACGCGTGGGTACGTAAGACTTCTCTCTCTTCCATTATATGGTCCTTTTTAATTTTCTTATTTTGATTAACTGATAAAACAAGTTGATGAAGTTTATTATGCTAGTTTTAAAGTGTATTATTGAACCACGTGTTACGTCATCAATGGATTGGCTCTTTGAACTGCACGAAAAGCCGATTTATGACTTCCTAAAAAGGTCATTTATTGACTAAAAATGATTATTTATTACAATCATTCTCATAGAAATAAAACTGCCACTTACAGATAATTCTGAGGAAGAGAGGGTTGGACGTCTTTGTACAAGGAACAATTCTGACGTATTAATGCCGTTTTGTTTTTTCCTTACTCTCATATGCCGCAAATTATTAGGGTGTTTATTATGGGGCTAAAGATTTGGTGTTAATCGGGAAAAAAAAATTAAGAGTGAATATTGAATTTAAAAATAATAATTAATAAATTTCAAATATTTAAAGTTTGCTATCAAAGGTAAGTTCGATAAAAAAAAATTGACATTAAATAATAAATATTAGAGAATTAACTTTTTTTTTTCTAAGATAGTTAGAATGGTGTTTATTTGAAAAATAGTGTAATTTTAGTATTTTATAAGTATACGGTATTTTGGTAAAATTGCCAACAAAAATTTTATTTTTTAATTTTTTTATTTAAAAAAATAAAAATCACTAGTCACCTTTTTATAATTTCATTTTTCCACAAATAAAAAGTCATTTTCATTTTTAACTATTTTTATAAAAAATTTAATTTTGATGCAACATTGTCTTTCAATTATGTTCATTCATTTAGACGATCATTCATGCATGATTGTTAAAAGTAGTTATTTTTATTTATATAGTGATACATAATTAGATACACGTGCTTTTACACATTAATACATTAAAATTAAATTATTATTACTAACATTTTTGTTATTTTGCAAATTATCCCTATATTTTAGTAAAATCCAAAAAAACTTAATAATTTTTAATTCACACAAAAAGCATATATATATATATAAATACTATTTGTACATTAAAATTAGTTACTAAAATTAGTCATCAATAATGTATTTATATGTAATACATGTGTGGTTTAATTTATTTTTAATGTGTATTTATATTCTAATATGCATTTTATACGAATGGTTAATTTTTGTAGCTGATTTTAATAAACACGTAGCATAACTTTTATATATATATATATATATATATATATATATATATATATATATATATATAAATAAACCCTGAAAAGCATGCATTTTACTGGTATCCTATAAGTACTTAGAGTTCTTTTTTCATTAAAGTTATTTATTTAAAGTATTTTCATATTTTTGTAAAATTTAATATAATAAATATTTTAAAAATTTAGCATATTTATTATTATTTTTAAAAAAATTATATTTAACATCTTTACAGTGTCCAAAGTATTTAGAGGAGTGTTAGGGACAGCAATTTTTGTGATTTGTATCCATTAAATAGTCATCAATAATAATTTTAATGATGTGAAATTAGTGTAAAATTTCATCCAATAGCTCACTTTTTTTTACTGATTACATGCTGACCAAAATTAAAAAAAAGTTACTAGTGCTCTAAACTTTTACAAGTATTTATTAGCTAAAACTTTGTATATATCTGCTAAATTGAGTTTGACGTCAGTCCTTATTAGATGTTGAGTTAGTGAAAAAATTGTAGAATCCTTAAAAAAATGAAATTCAAATAATGATATATGGTGCCAAACGCCATCCAAATAAAGTGTATTTTGTTTGTTAATATTCGACTCCGATATATAAACGTTTTCACTTTTTTTTTCCCTTTATAAAAAGGGTTTTTAAATAGCATGATAATGAAACAGAAATTGACAACGAACACATATTATCTATGACTAGTATCAATCAATCAATCAATATATTTTTGAATAAAGTTGTGGTGCGAATTAACTCCCACCAGCAAGAAGACGCGCGTCATAACTTGAATGGTTTTCCACACCGCTTCTTACTCTTTTTTTTCGCTAATTATAAGATATGGTCATGGATTATCAGGTATAAAAACAAATATTAGAACACAAAGACAAAAAAATAAAACAAATTTTATTTTTATTTTCTCATTGTGAATGTGAATTATTCTAAAATTTCAAAACTGAACTTGGAGTACATTTTATTATTCTTATATCACGGTATAATATTTTTTAATATTTAAACAGATATAAGAAGGTCATGCATACGAATGAATTTAAAAGAATTATACCTGATTATAGAAAAATTATTAAGCATCACATGTAAGTTTAAAAGTAATGTCAAAATTAACTTGCATGGTTAATTAGTAATAAGTAATGAGATAAAAAAAAATAAGAAAAGTAACCATTTTTTTTTTTCTAAAATTAGGAGTGAGATTTAAATCCGTAACCTTTAGATGAATATAAAAAAATGGGTAATGCTAGGTAACCAATAATTTTCTTGAACAACATGAATAACCACCAATTAAATCAAAACACACTATACTTTTAAATTATCCACCTAAATCTTAATATTAGAATAACCATCCACACACTTAAAGAAATGAATATCCGATATATCCATTATTCACATTGTTTAATATTTTTATTGTCTACCTATACTTTTCTTAAAAAAATTATATCATTTTGAACTATAAGTTATTGGTTAGCCAATTCTTACTTGTTAGTACATCATAATCAAGAAAAATAAGGTGGTTGATAAAGATAGAAATAAGCCACAGTAAATACAAAACCGTCAAGTTGGTATATATAAAAGATGCATTTATAATGATATGCTTTCTTAATCATCTTTTTTCAATTTTAAATAAACTAAATTTAAATGTATTTATTAATTTATAAAATCATAGAAAAATATCCAAACTTTCTTTATGTTTAAAAATGTTAAAGAGAATGTTTAGACATATATGTCATTTTTCATAGAAACTAATATTTTTTAAAATATTAAAATTATTTAATTAATTTAAACTTAACAAATATAAGACTAAAGCTAGTCAAGATTAAATAACCCAATTCTCACTTTTCCATCTATCACAAACCAAATTTTGGATATTAAATAGACATGAATCCACGAAGGTAATGAAATTTAGTTTTACTATAGCTGCAACTGCTACTCTCTTCTGCTAATATTTAAGTTTGAATAATATGGAAACCTTTGCAATAGTTCAAATTTCGGTACATTAACTCCCGTTTGCATGAGTAGTTAATTAGGTTCTCAACTTTGCATTTCCACTCCCACATTGGTGAAATCATCAACGTGTGTGTTTGCTATTTAAATTTGATTCATTATTCTCCTCTAATTGCCTAGTGTAAATTAAACAAATATTAAAAAATTCAATTGAAAATAAGAGTGTTTTGGAAATTATTATTGGTAAAAATTATGCTAATCACTATCTTCTATGTATATTTTAAGACCTTCCGTTATGCCATGGAATTTGTCTCGATCAACAGTTCTTCCTAGTTGTTGTCACGTGCAACAAGAAAAGAAGAGGGCGTAGGAAATTAAACAAGAAGGTCACTACAAGATGAAGATATATAAAATTGAAAATTTCTTGATATGTATGTACATATACATTCTTTTCTTTTTTCAGCAACAATTATAGCAATTTATTCAAATATTTCATATTAATTTATGTCAAATTGTATCGGTTCTCTGACTGAAAGAAACAAATTAAACTATTACCAAACACAAATTCAACAAAAGGAAATCTACTGAAGTTAACATATATTTATTATATGTTACGTTGCACAGTTAGTTGATGGTTGTCATCAAGAAATCCCACAACTTGATTGAAGGGAATATGTAAGCTAAGCCACCTCCTGAAATCATTATTAGCTCTTGTCTATCTCCTTATTATTACTATTATTGTTTAAGAGAAATATATATTAGCGTAAATAGATGGAGTTTGAAAATTGGATATAATAGTTATAGAATAATATAGTTAAATTGAAGAAGCGAAACTAATGAAAGGAGGCAGCGTGTGGGAACATAAAGAGAGAAATAATATAAGGTGAAAACTAAGATAGAGTTTTTTTCGTATAAAATTAATAGTTAAAAATGGTTAAATAATTTAAAATGTTTAATTAAATTATTATTTATTAATTTTTAATTATTAATTTTATATAAAACTAATTGTATATAAGTTAGGAAAGTTATTATAAATGTATTAAAAATATTGGTATTTCAATTATTTTAACCGTTAATTTTAATTAATATATATTATATATATTTTTTATAATTTAGATTAACCGTTAAAACAATTGGAATATCAATATATATAAAACTCTTCTTATAAATTATTATCACCATAGTAGAAATACAAATAAATTGATTATTCAATACAAATATTTTTATATAAAAATTATAGTTAAGAAATAAAAGATATTATATTAAATAATTAATTTTATCAAATATATTAAAGATAGAGACTTACGTTATTTTTATATAAATTTAAATAATTAAAAAACATTAAATAATTTAATATATTTAATTAAATTATTATCTAATAGTACTCAAATATTAAAATTACATAAAAACAATTGCACTAATACTTATATCAAATTATTACTATCATTTTCACAAATTTATATGGGCAGTCATCATTATTAACTAGAAGTAAGGTAGGGTTAATTAAAGCGCAGGGTGGTGGAACATAAATTCAATAATAATAATAATAAAAAGAATAATACTACTGTTCCATTATGGCCCTTTCCTTGTTGTATATAAAGGGGTGAGCCCGGTGGATCCTGAGGCATAGCACCCCTTACTTCTCCCATAGAAGCTTCACTATCTGATCTGATCTTCCATTAATTTAATTTGTAGCATAATGAGTGCTCTCCCCACAACACAAGAGAAAACAATCCCAGATGCCACCAACTACAAGGGTGCTCCGGCAGAGCGGTCCAAGACCGGTGGCTGGTCTGCCTCCGCCATGATTCTAGGTCACTTCTTCATTAATCAACTCATCATCATGATATCTATATATATATCTCTTCTTCTTCTAGCTAGTCTTATTGATTATATATGTAATAATAACAGGAGGAGAAGTGATGGAGAGGATGACGACACTGGGTATTGCGGTGAATTTGGTGACGTACTTGACCGGTACCATGCACTTGGGCAATGCTGAATCTGCCAACGTTGTCACTAACTTCTTGGGCACCTCATTCATGCTTTGTTTGCTCGGTGGCTTTCTTGCTGACACCTTTCTCGGAAGGTACTATATATAGATAGATTATATCCTCCCATCCCTTTTACTTTCTTTCTTTCTTTCAAGTTTCATTCTTCATTTCCTTCTTTCACTTTGATGATTGGCAGATACCGCACCATTGCCATCTTCGCTGCTGTTCAAGCAACGGTAATATATATGTTTCTAACTTTTTCATACATGTATGTTTAATTTGTTTCTTGTTTCGATATGTTCAATAAAGATGGACATAAAACATATCCAGCCAGCATAGATCTATTTAATTAACTGTAAAAATTTAAGTAAAATCGACTTTAAGTAAAATTGATATCTGAGAGTTGTTAAATAAAAATATAGTTAAATCATCTAATTAACTCAGATATTAATTTCACGTGAACTCGACTGCACCTGAGTTTTTACCTTAATTAATTTTAAACTCCTTAGTTAATTAATTATTATACACTGATGTCTAATAAAGAAATAATAAATAAACAGGGGGTGGCGATCTTGGCTATGTCGACGAAAATACCAAGCTTACACCCTCCAAAATGCACAGGAGACAGTGGGGGACCTTGCGAAAGAGCCACCAGCAAACAGTTAACGGTGTTATACTTAGCACTTTACATGACGGCGCTTGGCACCGGAGGCCTCAAATCAAGCGTATCCGGGTTTGGTTCAGACCAGTTCGACGATACTGACGAAAAAGAGAGAAAGCAAATGCTTAAATTCTTCAATTGGTTCTACTTCTTCGTGAGCACAGGGTCTTTGGCGGCCGTGACTGTTCTTGTGTACATTCAGGACAATCAGGGAAGGGTTTGGGGTTATGGAATATGCGCCGTCGCCATTCTGGTTGCTCTTACTGTGTTTCTGTCAGGCACTAAGAAGTACCGTTACAAGAAACCGGTGGGTAGCCCATTGACTCAGATTGCGGTGGTGTTTGTGGCTGCTTGGAGAAAGAGGCACTTGCAACCTCCTTCTGATTCTTCTTTCTTCTTTCACGAGGATTACATAGCTGCTGACGGACTCCAATCCAACAAACAAAGGTTGCCGCACTCCAACCAGTTCCGGTAATATATATAGTTTTCCCGCTCTCTTTCTTTTTCTTTTTAAAGAATATATAATAAGAAATGAGAAAAAAATTGTCTTTTATTCTATAAAAAAATTATACAAGACAGATGTACAAAAACTTATTTTTATTCAATTATGTATATATTTTATATAAAAATATTATTTATATATTAAAATCAGTTATTAAAATTAATTATTAATATATTTATGTATAAATATAAATATTATTTAATTTATTTTAATATATATTTTATTTTTTAAACAAATTAAAGACACATTTTTCAAATAAACGTATAATTTTTTATTTTATATACAATTGATTAGGTGAAAATTTAGGTGCAGTCAACTTCACGTAAAGTTGATAACAAAATTGTTAAATAATTTAATTGATTTGACTAAATTTTTATCTAATCACTTTTAACTATTAATTTTACATAGTACTGTACTTGAATTTCTATCCACTGTGAAGATCGGACTTTGTGGTGTGTGGAGAGACACAACGTTTCGCTAATGAAAAACTTAATTTGAAGAGTAATAAGGAGGAATGTACACCTTAGTTTTCTCTTGATGTTTAATTTATGAGTAATGTTATATGTACACTAAAATTAATTACTAAAGTCAGTTATTAGTATGGAAAGACTATATCATTTGAGTTATAATTTATTTACTTTTAATGTTTAATTTATAATAGTATATAATAGTGTATATTTAAAGTAAAATTAATTATTATAGTTTGGTTATGCAACTCACGAGGGGCAGGGTAGCTTTAATCTCTAGAGATGTTCACGAGCATGCAACAATAACCTCCCATTGCTGCCTCTCTCACGGACAAGAAGGCTATATACTTGTATCCTAAACCAATAACCAATAATTAAATATTCGTGTAAATTATATATTATTTGGAAGTCCAGATAATACAAGAATATAATATATTGTGCATGCATGGGAAAGAAATAGGTAAGCTAGCTGGATATAGATTGTTATTTAATTGAATTATGTTGACGGAGCAGGTTCTTAGACAAGGCTGCAATGAAGGATTCAAGTGGAACAGAAGCGATGAAGAACAATAAATGGTATCTAACAACCTTAACGGACGTAGAAGAAGTGAAATTGGTTTTAAGAATGCTTCCGATATGGGCAACGACAATCATGTTTTGGTGCATCCACGCACAAATGACAACATTCTCGGTCTCACAAGCGGTCACCATGGACTGCCACATAGGAAAAACCTTCAAAATCCCTCCGGCATCCATGACCGTCTTCCTAATCGGAACCATCCTCCTAACCGTCCCCTTCTACGACCGCTTCGTGGCTCCGGTGGCCAAGAAACTCCTCATGAACCCGCACGGGCTCAGCCCCTTGCAGCGCGTGGGCACGGGCTTAGTGTTTTCGGTGTTGTCCATGGTGGCAGCAGCCGCAATAGAAATTAAGCGGTTGAAAGAAGCAAGATCACATGGACTGGTGCACACTCCCCATAGCAAGATCCCAATGACTGTGTTCTGGCTAGTTCCGCAGTTCTTCTTGGTGGGTGTGGGAGAAGCGTTCATGTACATGGGACAACTTGATTTCTTCCTGAGAGAGTGTCCGAAAGGGATGAAAACAATGAGCACTGGTTTGTTCTTGAGCACGTTGGCGTTAGGATTCTTCTTTAGCTCCTTGTTGGTCTCCATAGTGAATAAATTGACGGCGCATGGAAAACCATGGCTTGCCGATAACCTCAACCAAGGAAAGCTCTATGATTTTTATTGGCTTTTGGCTTTGTTGAGTGCTATCAATGTCGTCATTTATTTTGTTGCTGCTAAGTGGTACGTTTACAAAGAGAAAAGATTTGCTGAGGTTGGTATCGAATTGGAAGAACAAGAAAACGTTGGTAACTTCCATTAATTAATAGGAATTAATATATATCATCACAACGCACGGAACTTTCTCTCCAAATTCAACTGCCTTCTTTTTTCTTTTTCTTTTTTTTCTCCAATAACTGCTGGTGCTTGTATTATTATGCTAAAAACAAAAATATCTTCAAGTTAAATTTAAGTGCTAGCATTATTGTTTGCCATGTACGTAGGCTTGTAACCATAGTTTCTGTGTATATATAAAGCATGTGGGAAAGAGAAAATAGAAAAAAAATGATGAATAGTTTGCTTTAGAATTAAATCTTGTTGAATTTGTACTCATTTAGCATTTTGTATTTTGTTTTCTTTCAAATGTATTAGTGAGCCTCACCAAAATTTATTGGATAATGCCTAGCAGAGAATCATGCACATCATATGATATAATTGGACGAAAAAGTTATTGTATATTAACTTCTATTATTACTCCAATATCATTAGACAACATAGATAAGATACACACACTTTTGTCTTCGTATTAGAAATTGATACGAGCGGTTGAAGTATTTGACTTTTCAAAAAGTATTATTTATGCGTCTAAAGGCTTATCCTTTTACTGAGTCAGCAAATCCAGAATAACACAACTCAACAAATAACTTTGATAAATCATAAGCACAATGATAATCTGTGAGTTCATATTCGAATAATTTTCGTTATTTTCATTTTAGTTTATCCTACCCACTCTTAATAATACAACACAAAGAAATAAAGATGTCAACATAACTTGGACATTTTTATAGAAAAATTTACTATTAAAATAAAAAGATACTCAATCATAACGGACTTTGAATATGTATAGTTAAAAATTTTCTCATATTATAAAATTATGTATAACGAGTTAAATCTCAAAATAGTTACTCAGATTCACGAAATATATTAATTTAATACTTGACTTATCAATTGATCTACATTCTTAAGATTGTAAAAAATGTATCTAGTTAATCCTTCATCTCATTTTCAGTTATTTAACTATGTCGCCAATAATGACGTGAAAAATGAATACCATGCTCGAACTTGCTTTCACTGTTCTTGGGCTCTAATCCCGTCGAAATTTGCCTTCGCTTTCAACATCTATCCGTATCCTTTCTATACTCTTCTCAACGTCAATCGTGCTTCATAGGGCACCATCTTCACGATTCGTGGCGACGCCTCCCAGACCTTCTCCTCCAGTAATTTCTAACTCGACAATCGCACCACCATGTTTGAGTTCGACGCCACAACATTTGCTGATGAGGAATTAGAGCCCGATTGAGATGACTCCGGCTTAGTTTCAGAAAGCTTTGGAAGATCGACGGTGTCATAAAAAAAAACCGATTCGACAGCTCTACCGGCTAAAAAGGAGATTGGAGGAAGAGAGAGCCTATAATGTTATAGACAAAGATGCTAGAATAGTGTGTATGGGTATTAAAAAATACAGAGTAAGCATAAGAGGAAAAATTAAACGACGCAGAAGCGTATATAAATGCCTACAGTAAGTATGAAAGCCTGCATTTGGCGGCGGTAAGATTATGGCCGAAAATGAAGTGAAAGACTAATTAAATATATTTTTTACAATTTTAAAAACGTACATAATGGAATTAGTAAATCAAAACCTAAATAAGTGCAATTCGTAAAATCTCAAAAACTAATTTAAGGTTCGGTCCTGCTACGTTACCAACAGCATTTCTATCAATTTCTGCCAATTTTTATTTATAATTGTGTTTAATGGAAGTGTCTTTGTGGATGTGTCTAATAAAAATATCTTTTTTATAACTGTGTTTAATAAAAATATCTTTATAGATATATTTTTTAGATGTATCTCTTTATATATGTGTTTAAAATATAATAATTAATTATTATTAGTAATAAGTTGGCAGATAATATGTTACTATCCTATACTTTTCTTTTAAAGTTTAACTCTACGTATAATTAAACGGTGAAACTAGGCCCCTGACATCTTAATTATTGGTATTATATTATTATATAATAATGCCAGTCTTTAACGAGGTCCGACAAGATATCTCTGTTTTCTTGTCTTGTTTTTTAGAACCGTTATTACTTGTACAATGAACAAGAATCTTTAGGGCCTCGGTGCAGTACTCCTTGGGCCGATAAATCTATCATTCTGGGTGGGCCTTTTGGGGGCCCATAATCTCTTTTCAAAAACAAAAGTAAAAATATAAAATATTTGTCCAGCCTCAAGAAAAAATAAGAGTTTAATTAATAACTTTTTGTCAAACCCCAAAATAGCCACTCAAATTGGCTACGTGCATAAAATAGTCTTTAAGGCATTGACTTTCAAAACAAGAACAGAATATAACATAAAAGATAAAAATACAGAAATTAATATTTTAAAAATAATGATATAAAATATTAAAAATAAGACATAAAAAATAAAAATACAAAAATTAATATTTTTGTATTTTATTTAATGATAAACTAAATATAAAATAGAATAAATAATAAATATAATTTATCTTATGTTTTTATCACACAAAATTTAGAATACAAAATCAAATGATAAAAATATAATTATAAAAATTTGATAACTATAATAAAAGAAAAATGAAAAAAATAAGTTGTATCTCTATTTAGCTAATTCAATATTCTATGACACCAGTGGCGGAACTTGAAACAAA
Organism: Arachis hypogaea; assembly: GCF_003086295.3. Classification (NCBI taxonomy): domain Eukaryota; kingdom Viridiplantae; phylum Streptophyta; class Magnoliopsida; order Fabales; family Fabaceae; genus Arachis; species Arachis hypogaea. The sequence goes on from NC_092050.1 coordinate 14,858,720, forward strand.
AAGATAGAGGATAATTGTCAGTCAAGATACTTTTGATATGGACCTATTTAAGATAAGCTCGTCTAACCTCATCTCTCTAGTTTGGGTGATATTGTCAAATTTAAAGCTGTTTTTCATGGTAAAATTAGGGTCAAACTCATCAGATGTAATTTTTTAAACTTTTGAAGTTTATATCTCACTTTCTTTGTGATTCATTAAAGTAGAAAAACTATCTACATGTGTTGATATTGTAAAAGTTATATGTTCTCCTTCTTAAATATTAGCATTCCTCTTAAAAAACGCATTAATTCTTTGATTTTTTATTATTATTTTATATAAAAATTTAAATATATATCCTGTAAAATATGTAAAGAAGTTAGAATTACAAATATTAAAATTTATAATATTTATTAAAATTTTTTTATTAATTTATACAAATACAATAATATTAATATTTATTGAATATTCTATTATTTTTTATAATATAAAAAATTAAATTAAATAAATAGTAAAATATAAAATAATATTAAATTAAATAAATAAAAAATATCTAATTTTTTATATTTGAACTTAAAGATAAAAAGAGTGTTGCTTATTAAACTTATTAGGTACTTTAAGTTATAATAAAATATTTAAACTAATTGAACTATTTATTTATCTTTTAAAAAAGTATTACTAATTTTTTTATAAAAATTTGGAGGAGCATAACCACCCTTGTCACACAATATTTTTGTTTATCTCGTCAAATATAGTTTTATATTTTTATGTTCATGCCTCAATATCCTTCTCCTTATAAAGGAATGTAGCATAAAATTCCAATCACACTAATTACGTTATTGAGATTAATAAAAATATACTGTTCAGTGATCCCTCAATTTTTTTTTTATCAAGTGACTCATCGTGACATTAAAGATTAACGTGGAACATTTTATTAGTTTCAATAATATAATTGGTAAAATTAAAATCTCTAATACTATTTTAGTATAGGCAACTAATTTCACACTTTGACACTTAACTCGTGGAAGTACATACATCCTTTTCATCATGGTTATAATATAACATATTAAAACAAGTTACTAACTAGTGAGAAGTGCGACTTATCCAATATTAATTAGTTTGATTCGGACCAATTCCCCAGCAAACACAGAGAGACAGCAGAAAAAACCAAAGAAAATGTAGAATAAAATGGGTGTAGCCAAAGTTATGAAGTTTTATTTAAGGGTAAGGCAGGAAGAAGAGATGAGAGGAGAGGGTGATACAAATATTGATTAATTTGTATGGGAAAAGGCAGCCATAGCCATAGGCATTGCCATTGCAATTGTGTTATCTCATACTTCCAAGTATTCCACCAACACATACAAAGGCTTCCCATTCAACCGTTCGCGCCCCTACCAGTTACAAATACTCATCATTAGTAATTAACTACATGCAGGACATACCAAAACCACCTGAATAAATACATACCTTCAGTTCTGGCAATTCTATTACACAGGCACACTCCACTACCTCTGCTCCCACACGTTCTATAAACAAGGGTCACACAAACATATTCAGATATATAGAGACATGTTTCTCAATAGGAAAACTGAAATTAACTTAATTACCGAGTAAGTCCATAGCAGCACAGAGTGTTCCGCCAGTTGCAATCAAATCATCAACCACTATAGCGCGTTCACCAGCTTCAACTGCTCCAACATGCATCTCAAGACAGTCCCTTCCATACTCCAGAATATACTCTTGAGATATCACTTTCCCTGCCATCAAACCAATAATGCAACCTTCTTTTGAGTCTTAACACCCCACAAACACTACTAGTGTTATAAGATAATAATACCATACCAGGTAACTTCTTTGGTTTCCTCAATGGTACAAACTTTGCTCCTATTGCCAATGCTATGGGAGGACCGAATATGAAACCCCGAGCTTCAATTCCTACACAATCCATTTATCAGTTGTAGAGCACAAGAATCAAATATAGTACTTGCTAAACATGAAGGAAATTAAGGATCATACGAAATTAACAACTTGCTTTTCATTAATAACCACACAACAAAAAGAATAAGAAAGAGAAGAAAGAATTTAATAATTTCACTTTGGGGATAAAAAAAAATCTCTGTCACGTTGCGTTTTGCGTACTAAATACACACAAGAGCCATTCAACAAGCATTAGGATGAGTAGAGACAAAAATGGCATACAACCAATCTATTAGATTGCGAAAATGAGGGACCATACTATATATACCACAGGCTGCCTCTGATCCATGCACAATGCATGTAACAAATGTTATATCTAGTTAAAAAAAGAATCACGGGTACAAACATGTAACCATAGGTGCAAACACACAAAACAACAACAAAATATTCTATAAACAAGGTTATCATATTAAAGAACCCCCAAAAAATTGGCTCATGAATGCATTTATAAGGCAGAGGAGATGTGAATGTCAATTGTCACATAGTTACCATAAGCCACAATGCAGACTCAAAAAAGACAAAACACCTAGTCCAATGGTGGTCTGGTTCATTTGTAATCTTCCATATGAAACTTTAAGGCGGGTACACAAGGCCCTACCAGCAATTCAGGTATAAGATTGCCATTAAATTTGTACAGGAACCGGACAATGTGAAATGGGGCCTCTAACATTAATCTGTGCAATGAGACAGGTCTGCATGCATCACCTCAAAATCTTTGATTTAATACATGATGATACTATACTATTAGAATTTCATAGCTGCTATCTCGAATCTCGAGACACTTTTTCACTTGTAAAAGTTACACAAGACAAGAAAGACATAAAATACAAGGGTGGTAGAGATAACATAGTAGTGTGCTGCTACAAGTTTTACCAGAGAGAGAAAGGGGAGTGAGATAGTGACCAAAAAGTAAAAAAAGAGGGTTCTATAAGGTCCACTACTAAAGTGCACAAGTGTAGTGTAGGGTAATGGATGAGCACCATGGAAGAGAGGCCATCAATGGCACAACCCACTAATAATAATAATCACAAAACACACAGTGGCTTCCATTCCATAAAGACACCCACCAAAAATAATATACAAGACTGTCCAGTGCATATTCCGCCCAACTTTCTCGCAAACATGGACCCCACCCACTTTGGACCTATCCACACTTGTAAGTGACACCACCACCACCCTCCAGAAAAGATAAACACCGCTGAAGAAGAAAAAAGGAACTCCAAAATCATGTTGCTGATGGTAATAGAGCAAGTATTATTTACCTGCAACAACAGAAATGTTTTTGCCTTTGTAACGCTCCACGAACAAGTCGATGGTGTCCTTGAAGGCTTTGGGATCGAGCAAGAGAGTAGTGATGTCTTGGAACATTATTCCTGCCAAACCAAGAAAAGTTAGAACCTCTCTGCCTATGCCTCAGAGTCATGAACAAAGTTACAATACTTAAAAGGAATTTCAACCATCGTCCATCAGAAACATAAAAAAAAGTGCATGGTATTTGGTGTGAGTGCTGTGTTTCAGGCTCTGAAAATAATAATAACAATAATAATCATAATCATAATAAGAGTCTTAATATTACCATTTAATAATACCATTTTTAAATATATAAAAATTTCTATTAATATTTTCTTAAAGTGTGTCTTTAGAACACAAAGTAACTAAATCCAAATAATAATAATAGAGAAAAGAGAGGAGAAGAAGTTGGATACCGGATTTGGGAAAGTGTGGGACGACACGAATCTTAGTTTTGATGCCATGAAGACGGGGGTCTTCGTCTCTGTAAGCCGACATTGTGTTCTGTAATGAGTAGAGAGAGAGAGAGAGAAGGAAAAAAGAATGAGTGTTGTGTGTGTGTTATGTTAGTATGTGCGATCTTTATAATTTATAAAGGGAGGAGGGAGAAAATGTGTTCTGAAATGAAGAAACCAAAGTGATTGGTTGTGTCTTAAATTATCTATCTGTGCAGCATCTCAGCTCAGAGATTTGTTTGTGTTCGCATCAACTATAACAACGCTACAGCTAGTCATTGGGAAGTAATTAGAGACCATTCATTGTTTATTATATCTTAGAAGAAGTAATTACTATCATGATTAATATGAGTAAAATATGACATTGATATAACATGACAGCAATTATAAGTAGGTGGAGTAGTGAGAGAGAATCTCAATATATTTCTCTCATTAGTTAACTGTACTTCACACTGGTGAATATTCCAACATCAAAACATATATTCTATCATTTTTGAATCTCTATTATATAGCAATCTACACTATATTCTTCCTTCAAAATCGCTAACATTTTATTGAAATCTTATTACTAAAATATAGACACAACAGAACTAATCATATCTCAAGAGTACTATATGCAATTTTTTCCCTCAATACAGTGACAGTGTGTCATATTGTTTCCTTTTTATGGTAATTGGTAATTCAGTTCAACGAGACTAAGAATTACATAAAATGTTGAATTTATTAAATTACTAAATATTTTAAAGAGGCAGAGGCAAGTTGAGTGACTAGTAGTTGAGGTGAGAGATTGATAGCACTAAAGAAAATAGTCCATCAGACAGTGATTTTAACTCATTTCTCCCATTAGTGGTCCACTCCACTAACACTAAGATGCAGAATTTTCCTTTAATAATTAATAAAAACAAATTAACAAAGCTGTTCTTCTCTCCTCAATCTTCATAAATCATAACACATTTAGAAGAAAATGTCGGTGGAGTAATATACTTTGATAATAATGCACAAGTAGTAATCAACGAACAAAATCAATAGAAACACATTTTCCAATTCCCTTTCCTATATATGCCCGTACGATTGCAATTAATTAAATGTATGCAAAGCATGATCACTCATATATGTATCCTTGCCTCCTGTGTACGCTACATTTCCTCTTTCGTGTTTGGGCCATGCTTCAAATTCCTCTATTAGACCACTATATATATTCAAGCTATGCTTAAAACAATTCAAATGTAATTGAAAAATTATATTTGTTAAGAAATGTAATTATTATAGAAGAAATATGTTGTCTTATATGATGAGCACTAGACTAGAAAGATTTTGACTAGTACTAGTCTCACTATATATCCAGCTAGAGTGTTTTCAAGTACCGAAAGCAGTGTATGTAGTTAATTGCACATCACTACTTGTACTGTGTACATACTACACAATCTGTGGCTACCCCATCTCAATCTTTTGTGCATCAGAGACGTTGCTTTCAAATCTTCCTAGTAATATTCTGTGGGCATCTCTCATCCCTTTCCCATTAACCCAAATATCCCTTTCTCTAATCTTTTTCTCATTATTAGTTTCATCCCCTTAATTATATGACAAAATCATCCTATTATCTATTCTAATTGGAATCCCATACCTTAAATTGAAGATAGTGACAGCACAATGCTCCTTTCTTTAATTTATTGTATTCATTAACTTTAGTTAAATTTTATATTATGATTAGTATTCAGTTGTTGCATTGTAGAATAGAAAAGTAGTAGGTTTTTTTTCAGAAAGGGAGATACAGAGAGAGAAGTGCGCAAAGCATAAAGAGCCTTTTCTGGATTCTGGAGGCGGCACATGGCATTAAAAGTGGGGAAAGGTAGGAAGAATCTGCCTTCTACGCATACCATAGACCATACCCCTAATAATAATATTATTGAAAAGAATATTATGGACCCTTCATTACTTGCATTTCCATATATTTCAGATATTATTGCCTCTCTGTAGGATCACTTATTATTTTACCCTTTCTATGTTAAACAAAATTTATAATTATAGACATTCTAGTTTGGAGTGAGGATATAGATAAATGGATTTTGTACTTTCATCGTCCTTCTTCCCAGGAGTATGAGAAAGTGTTTCAACTTCTCGTAGTTGAGAAAAGATCAGCAAGTCGATGAAGCGCTTTCTCCAGCCTTATTTGTTTGTTCTGCATTTTAGTGACTTAAAACAAAAAGGCAAACATTTTAAAAGTATAGAAAAAGTGATTTTTCTAAGATTAAACAAGCACCTTGTCGTTACTCATTATGTATGCCTATATATAATTAATAATGAACAAGTTAAAAATGTGTGGCTGGCGTGGACGGAGTAAAAAGCACTGCAGGATACGCAACAAATACTGGTACAGAATACAGCATACATACATACATCAATCTCTTAAAAGAAAAAGAGTTTGTCTTCTTTTGTTTTATCTGCAAGTCCTGCATAAGGATTCTCTGCACCACCTAATTAATAACAATCAAAGGCCATGCATGCATGATGATGTATATTACTGTCTTAATCCTAATTCAAAAAAGTAATAATCCTAATCCAATACAGGAGAAGAAACAAAAGGATCAAAGATTCCTCAAGGTGGCATAGTCACCTCTAAAAAAGAATATTATATTTTTTCACTTAAAACTCTTAGCCTTAGGTACAACAAAAATTATGCGACCTATTGATGCATAAAATGTACAAGGAAAGCGGAGTTGATGACATGGCATGAGTCTGGTCCATTCATCCTTTTTTGTACGGTTGAGATCTTCTCGCCCGTCCAACACTCGACAACTCTGACTAGCTACCTCCCACAGTCAGCTCTGTGTTCCCGCCATATGACCATTTTGCCCCTTCCTTTATATTCCATATCCATGTTATAATATTGTTGTTGTTGTTGTCTCTAATACAAAAGATTATTAGTTAGTTAAAATTTAATTCACAGCTAAACTTGATATACGAGAACATGTAAAATATAATACTACTTTTTTCTCCAACCATTACATCGATGTAGTTAATGCACATTTGGAATTGGGGTAAGAAACAGATTTACTCGAATTGGCAGGAAAAAGAGCAGAAGATGAATTGGAGGACAAGTAATGAGTAATGACGCTACCAATATTAGACATAGACATGTTACATGTATGTAGATGAGACATCAGAGGGTCTGTTTCTTACTAATTCAGATAACAGTGGTCTATGCGTGTGTTAGTGTGTGTATATATGTGGAGTCTGAAGGCGTTTCTTATTTGGAGGGAAGATCTTCCTTGGAATGAGTAAATACTCCACAGATTTTGTTGTACTCGCTTTCCCCATCGTTGCTTGTTATGTGAGGAATCATATTGCATACAAATTCAAGTTGCATGGACATCAATATAAAGAAGTAGTGCACATGTGTGTTAAAATATAAATTACATTTATCCAAAGCTTATAATGTGATATCATAAATTTTAATAATTGAAATTATAAGTTTGATTCTTGTTATTTTTCATTATTTTAAATGAAAAGTTACATTGAAGCGCAATATTATCTATACGATAATATCCATTCCTACATTAGACATAATAATTAGATTAAATGAGGGGAAAAATGAAAAGGAAAGTTGTAAGGGTATGGGCCTACCACAAAAATGAAGCACTGCTGGTGGTTGAGAAAATATAAGATAACAAATGATGGTGCCAACTGCCAAAAATCAACTTGACATGTTCTGCTTTGGCTCATCGCTCATCAACTTGAATTCTGAGCCCACTCCTTCTACACTGCAGGATCGGATATAATGATATAAGATCTTTTGGTAAAAAAAAATTCAACGCCATATCTGATATCTAGATTCCTAAGCAATTGAAATGAGCATCCAATGTTTGATGTAAAAGGTCTTGATCATGAGAAACCCCACACTTTCTTTTCCTAGATAGGCTAACTTGGCTATGAGTTGCAGCTATGCATGTCGTATGTCCTTTTGTGCTGTCTCTACTGTGCCATTATAGTGGCCCAATAGTAACATTAATTAATTCATATTGTTACTGTTAACAATATCCATTTCAGGATCAGCATACTATTGGTTAAAAGTATCTCTTAGAATTTTAAGAAATTCTCCCAGAGATGAGGAACTTTTTATTTGGACCTCCGATATTAAAAACAAGGGTAATTTAGGATTTTGGTATCCTCTAATAGTCTATCATGTTAAAAAAAATTCTTATTAATACATATCGTAATAATATATTGTAAAAATATCATAAAAGAATATTTGATTAAACTTTTTTATAAAAACAATATTTTATATTTTTTAATACATTAAATACATTAAAAAATTTTCAAAAAAATATTATTACACGTTTTAACTAAATCCTAACAAACAAACAAAATGTAACAATAGGCTTTACTAAATTTCCGGACCAAATTCTTGGAGTTGGAACTTGGAATTACCACATTTTTAATTAACTATCATCATTCAAACCAAATTAACAACTACGAGTAACCTCTAGAGAAACAGTTTTTAAGTAATATGAACATTCTAAGTTTTCGTGAAGTAAACTCTACAGAAACAATTTTTATCGTTGACATATTCCACTTTAACATGTCCATAAAAGAATAGAAACAATCAAGTTTCAATGATACAAGCACTTGGATGAACCTTGCTAAAACAATTTCCGCCATGAAGAATTGCGTTTGGACCTAACTCTTCTTGTAGGCGCACACTGGCTTCTGTGATCACCCATTCTGGATCTGATCTTCCGGTATTCCCTTGATCTTAATACTGCCTCCAAGATGTTTATATCTTCTTGAATTTCATGTCTAGAAAGAGATGCAAGGCCAGGAAGTATCTCCTTCTGGAAATCCTTGAATCTCCTTCCCGGTTTTAATCTAAGACTAAAACCATTTGTCTTTGCTCTGTCCACTTCATATGGCTTTGATGATGCGGAAGAGCAGTCATCATCATTGCATTCTTCAAGCTCTAAAGCAATTTGTTCATAAGAATCAGTACACTGTACCTTAACAATCTCCTCCTTGTCAACCTTAATGCATTCTGTTTTGGATGCACATAGACGCTTCAGGAAGTTCTACTACCATCTCATCAGTGCCTAAATTCTGGCCAGGAGCATTGAGATTTGTTTCTCCCAAATTGTCTATCCTTCAAGCTGTCAGAACGATTCACAAAAAGCATTGCTATCTACATATTTTTCTTCTCCATGACTTTGACAAGCACAAGAAATTTCATTATCTTTGGTATTCTCACAGTTTACCAATATAGTATCTGTAAAATCAGAATAGAAAAATGACCAACAAATGGCTTCCAAGTGGATCCAGTATCCTTGTTCTCCAAGTCACTTGTGCAATAGCAAAGATCTTTATGTGGGTCTACGTTAGTCCTGGAAACACACTTACTACTAAATAGGCCTGCTTCACCTACATTCTTTCCATTAAATTTGGGATTAGTAACCTCTCCAACACTTTTGGAATTAACCACAACAGAATTTACAGTATCATCCCACTGAAGGGGTTTGGAAGCATCACTTAGTGACTTGCTGTTTTGCTTCTTCTGTGTGGAACCCTGGGGAAATGTCAAAGTATATGCCAAAAATATGTAATGATCTAGCTGTGGAGTGGCAGGTCTCTAAATTATCACTTGAGTTACTTGCTGAGTCATCCAATTGAACTTCGTTGAGATCAAACTTGGGTGCATTACTACAAAATACTATAAAAGTAACATGCTGCCAAAAATGATAATGATAATAAAGAAAAGAAAGAATGAAGACCATTGGAGTGGAAGACATTCTTGCATCCTCAATCAACCTCATTGATGTTTCGGGTCTGATTGGATTGGAGGACAAAAATAACCAAGTTAATTGAGTGCATGCTTGCTCCAAACCAATATCTTCCATCAGCATCTTCTGCATCCTATACAGTCTAGTTCCTGGACCTGGAGTACAAGAAACAAAAACAGGGCTGGTGACTATAATTCCATCCTTTGACCTCCGTTTAAAATATCAATCATGCTAAGTGTACACCAAAAATCAACCACCTATACAGAATATAGGTTGGAATACAAAATACATATTAAAAATTAGTTAAACAATACATGCGTTGTTGTGCACTAGGTTGTTATTTGTAGCAATTACAAACTTCCAAAAGGAATAGTAAGAAACGAGAGAGGATTACACAAGAACAAGAGCAAATTAAAGAATAGAGATGATAATCGGAATCTTCACTTTGATTGAAGTGATGAAAATGAAATTAAAGTTACATAAAATAAAATTGAGACCATGCGATATATACAACAACGCAGACGATGAAGCCGTGACTTAACTTCCAAAAGCAGATAGTAAAAGAAAACGGTTATTTACAAAACTAACTGGATCAGCTAATGTGTACACGTGGCTAAATAAGAGTGAGGGCAAAAGGATCAACATGGATTATGCGAAACCGTTAATTACGACTTTAAGCAGTACTCCTATAGTACTAAGTTACCATCAAATTAAGCGTGTATGATAACAGAAGAAACAATTAAGAAAATTGAAAGGGTGTATAAAAACTAAAGAAGCAGTTAGGAATACACGAAGGGAAAATAATACCATTAAGTAAATAGTAGTGAGAGAGCGAGAGTGGAGTTTGCGGTTGCGATTTGGAAGGGTGGGGACGGAGATAGCAACATAGAAATGCAGTGGGCTCTCCTCTGTATCTTCCTCCGCGGCTTCTTCAATTCTCTGCTCTTTCGCAGTTATGAGCTAACTAATATGAATATGATATTAATCTGTCTGTATTTTTGAAACGTTGGGATACCGTCATGGTGTGCTCCAGCCTCCGTGTTAGCTCCTACAGCCTATATTAAGTCGCTTTTAGCCTGTTATACCTAATATTAAATTATTAATATAATTATTTAAGATCCGCGTTAAAATCAATCACCAAATAATTATTAATATAAAATATATATTAAAATATAAAATATATAAATTAATACTTAATTTAATTATTGAAGTTTTTAGCTTTAAAATTTCAGTTGGCTTAGATTGGTTTTAAATTTACAATGGTAATTTGTATTAATTTTTAAGATAATTTTTATTAAAGACGTGTTGATTTAGTATGTTAATTTGCAGTGATTTTGATTGTTCGCCTAGATTCTATGTGATCGAGATTAAATTTCAAATTTCACAAATTGAACTTATTATTATTGTCTTTGTGCATATATTAGGGAGCTAATTAAACTTCTAAATGCTCAAGTAGATATCAGTCACATAAAACTTAAGTGAAGAGTCTAAATCGTGACAAATTAACGTGCAAAGTTAGTACGATATTAACAGAGCTAAGTAACTAACGTGAGTTACTAGGCAAAGGATTCGATGGTCCTATAACGTTTGGACCATTAAATGATCCCATAACAAAACATGTTTTTGAAGTTTTTCAATAACTGCTAAATAATTCATTTCTAATTTTAATTATAAATTAACCACATATATTTTATTTAGGTAATTTCTTCCAAACCCATGGCAATTTTGTGGGTAAGTTACCCTTGCATATGTGTCATCATCTCAGCCATTGATCAAAAAAATTTTCAACCTTTCAATTAATGCATTCATTGGTTATAGCAAAAGCCTTTAATGAACATATACCATAACATATACTACATTAATTATTGTATATACATACTATATAGTGTATTGGGGAATATTTGTAATTATAATTTATAATCTCTAACTTGTTTTTCATTTTAAAAAATACCCTCCATCTCTTCCTGAAATTCAACATGCATGTCTCAGAACTTGGAAAACACATAGAACCCACTACCCATTGGTATTTTCGCCTACGTTGTATACCCACTACCCAACCCTGAAATTTGTTATCCTAGAACCCACTACCCAACCCTGTTTGGTTTTTTCGCCTTCGTTCTATACCCAACGTACATTTAGCAAGAATGATCTCCTTCGATTGAAAGGTTCCGGAACTGGTGCTCTGGTTCCGTCGGCTAGGCATCGACGTCAACTGAGGAGAGGGCGAATGCTAAAATGATGTGGCTCCGGTAGAGAAATTTGTAGTTGAACTTCTGCTTGATCGGAAACTGTGGCTGCTGAAAGCTGGTTTACCAACATTCATTTTTCGGCTGCCTTCGAATTAGGGGCGTACTGATTAGGTAAGGTCACCTCCCTCTGAGAGTGCATTTTTTATCCGTTCAAGCTCAACCTTTGGTTGTCATCAAGGTATGTCCAATTAAGTTTTTTTGTTAATCCAGATTAGTTTAATTTGGATGATAGTTCATGCCTTTTCAACGGTTCTCTGTTTAGGGCGTTGTGTTGCTATTCTGGAATTTGGAAATTAAGTAACATTGTCCAGTTCTATGCTGTGGCTAGGTTTGGGAAATTGAAATTAAAACCTTATACTGGGGTCGAAAACAATTTGGTTAGTTTAATTGGTTTTGGTTCATTTAAGTTTACATGCAGCTTAGTTTAACTTCCCGTAGTTGCTGCCATTGGCTCTGTTTGTTGACATTTTTGGGTAAAATTATGGCAGGGGTTAAAATATGTCCATAAACGAGGATGATGCGAAGAATGATTCTGATAATGATTTGGGTGATGATTTCGATTATCAACCGAATGCAGAAGATGACGCTGAAGACGAGGATGTGGATTCACTGGATTCTACTAGCAAGAGTGAAGAAGTTTGTGGTGTAAAAAGAATAGCAGATTTAATGGTGGAGGATATTTGGAACTGGAGTTTAGGACAGAGGATGAGACCTGCCAATTTTATAACGCTTATTCTTGTTGGCATGGATTTGTAATGAGGAAGGACGACGTCGTTAGGGATAACCAAGGTAGAATCATTAGTAGGCAACTTGTTTGCAACAAAGAGGGCTGGAGGAATATGAGGTATCTTGATCTGGATGATAGATCAAGGGAGGCAAGGTCACTAACGCGAACCAAGTGTCCAGCTCGGCTTAGGGTAAAGCTTGACTATGGCTGCGGTAGATGGAAGGTATCATGTTTTGTGGAATCTCACAACCACGATTTGACGCCACCCCAATTTGCGCATCTGGTTCCGGCCAATCGTCGTCTCACTGTCACTGATAAGGTCCAAGTGGAAAATCTTCATAATTTTGGTGTCAAGACCTGCCATATTATGGGGTATATTGCATTCCAGAAGGGTGGATATCGTCATGCTGGCTTCACACGCAAAGATTTGTACAACCACATTGATCGTTATCGTCGGTCAAAGGTTAAAAACGGGGATGCCAATGCGGCAATAAACTATTTGATTGGCAAGTCAAACAACGATCCGTTGTTCTTTGGAAAGTATACGTTCACTAGTGACGAAAGGCTCGAGCATATTTTTTGGGCAGATGGGCAGTCAATTATCGACTATCACTGCTTTGGAGATATTGTTGCCTTTGATTCAACCTACAAGAATAATAAATACAACAAGCCTTTGGTAATTTTCTCCGGATGCAATCATCACGGGCAGACTGTTATCTTCGGCTCCGGCCTATTATCCGACGAAACCACAGAGACGTATAAGTGGTTGTTGGAAACCTTTGTTGAAGCGATGGCTGGGAAAAGTCCTAAAGCAGTAATAACTGACGGAGACCTTACCATGCGAGATGCAATCAAGAATGTTCTTCCTGATGCGACCCATCGGTTATGCAGATGGCATCTGCAGAGAAATGCATGCGAAAATATAAAGAATCCTAATTTCCTGCGCGATTTTAAGGATCTTATATACGACAACTACGACCACAGAGACTTTGATTGGAGATGGGCAGCCATTTTGGATAAGCACAACCTTGTTGGGAGTACCTGGATGGAAAAGACGTACGAAACTCATTCGATGTGGTCTCATTGTTTCCTCCGGGATAAGTTTTTCGGTTACATAAGGACGACATCACAATGCAAAGGTATAAATTCTCTCATCAGATTTTATGTTAATCGCAAGAACACCCTCATTGACTTCATGCATAACCTGGATAGGGCCTTAAAGGAGTATAGAAACAACGAATTAATCGCTGACTTTAAGTCTCAGTGCTCAGAACCAGTGATGATTACCTCGTTGGAGGTATATAAAAGATCTGTATCATGTTATTTCACTCGAAATATTTTTAAGGAAATTTGTAATGAGATTCAGAGGGCAAGGGCTTTGAATATCAAGGTACTAAGCACAACATTGGACAAGGTCGAGTTCAGTGTGACTGCTTTCGGAGACCCGGCCAAAGATCGATGGGTGGAAGTCGATAGAGGTAAGAATCTGTTCTCGTGCTCGTGCAAGCTGTTTGAATCACGTGGTATTCCCTGTAGTCATGTCTTCTGTGCCATGAAGTTCGAAAACATACTTGAGTTTCCAGATTCGTTGATCTACAAAAGGTGGACAAAGAATGCAAAGAACGAATTTATTAGCACACAAATGCCTGTGAATGATGACGTCGAAAGGGTCTTAAAGTTTCGAGTTGGTGCATTGGCATCGAATTGCAACAAGCTGTGTGATATTGCTTGCAAGGATGTTGCATACTTTGATGAAGTCCAATCTGAACTTGTCAACTTAATTATCCGCCTGCAGTCACGCAAACAAGGCAACTCAACGCCTAATGTTAACGTAGAAGGAATCAACGATCCCTTTGTTGTGAAAAGCAAATGAGCCCCTTCCAAGAGGTCTTCTTGGAGGAAGAAGAGAGCATGCTCTAATTGCCACAAGTACGGTCATTACTACAAGCGCTGTCCAGAACTGATGCAGCATAGTGTGGAAGGTAACCCCCGCGATCGATCAGACGACAATGCATCAGCCAGGGACTCAGGTTTTAGTCCAGAAAGGTTTGCTAATTCTTCGAGGCCGTTCTCAGTTAAGTCCGAAAACCACTCAGGACCTAAGACCAAGGTACAATTTGTTTATTCTAACTACGCTAATGCTGTGAAAATCTTCTTTGGTAGGGTGTCCCTTTAAAAACCATTAAACTATGTGAATGTTCCTATGTTTGCGCAGCCTTTTAAAAAGGCTGAAACAAGGAAGTTTACGGTGACGGGTATGAGGAACCGGAAGGGTAAAGACAACACTTTTGTTGAGGTAATTTTTGTGAATGTAAACCTCTAATTTCTGTGATATGAACTGGGTAAAATAATGAAGATCTCCTTCTTCTTGTTTAAAAAAAAAATTATAATACAGCGGAACCTCAATGAAAGCAGTGAATCCATTGACATCGCATCCATGAATGGATTTTTCAACAAAAATCTCTATTCGTTAACACAGGTGCGATGTGTAAAACTCCTGTTAACCACTTTGCGATGAATGACCGTTATGCTTTTATGCATGATTATGGTTTCTTATTGGGGATTATGATGTCATAACCAGGTGAAGGAGTCACAGGAGGACAAGGGACATTCATTCACAAACTATGAATGTGTTAATGATGTCATGGATGAAAAATGTGACACACCACATGTGTAGATCGATGTCCGAGATCCGTCACCGTCGTCAATGCCTTGTGGCAATAAACAAGTATCGTACATGGCATTGTTCGCATCAATGCATATGACACTTTGACCAATTGGAAGAATTAGTCTTATGAATTGTGTGCAACCCAAATATTTGGTTCTATAAGCATCATTAGTCCTGATTTACTGACCGCAATGTATTTGGCATTGCTTGGTATTAAGGAGTATTAACCTGTTGTTATTTACGTTAATTGTGAATATGTCTATTATGATGATAATTATCTTCAAGAATATTTACGTCTTTTGCTTACATTGCTGTATTCTAGCATCAGTTAATTGTGGTTGAATTTTGGGTAAGGAATTGCTACCATTGTGATTATGCAATACAGTTGATCAATTAGAATTTTGTTAATTGATTTTTTTCCCCACTTAGTGCATTAGGATGATAATCATGTTCAATAATATGTAGGTGTTTTGCTTACATTGCTGTATTTTAGCTGCAGCTAATTGTGGTTGCATTTGGTGTAAGCATTTCTTACAATTGTGATTATGCAATACTGTTGATAAATCAGAGTTGTATTAATGAATTTTTTTCCTACTTAGTGCATTTGATTTACCAACCAAATTCCTAGATTGCATGGGTCGTATGCTCCAGGTTTGAAGTGTTCATCGATGGTTGTACCAATGTTGTGAATCTGTTTTGTTATTATGGATTTCCTATTTTCGTCGGAAATTTTGTTTAGGGGAAGTGGCGCCCTGTATATGAAAACAATTTCAAATATAGCGAGCGTTGCTTGTACCGTTTTTGCCGATTCGTTATTTGTCATGAATCCGTTATATATAAAGCAAAAAACATAAACACAAACACATTTATATTTGAGCATATCATACTTTCGATTATTAGGAACAATAACATTTTGAAGATGCTAATCTTAGATACTGACAGGGTATAACATTATGAACAATAATACTTTGAAACCCTGCGGACATTTCCTTTAAGTTTAACATTAGCAAATCTTTCTATGTTTTCAGCTATTTGCCTACAGCATGACTTTGATAGGGAGGGTTTTGCTTCCCGGGATTTCTGCCTGAACATTTCCAAAATGTTTTCATCTGTCATCCGTAACATTGTAGACTATTATTACCTGATATTAAAAATTAATAAACAATCACTGTAACAAAAGTATATGTGAAGACATTTCAAAAAAGCAAAGACTGTAATCATTATAATTACTTGATTCATGCAGCCATCTGATCATGCAACTCAGCCATGTTGTCACCCAAAACCCACACTCGCCTCTTAAAAAAAATAAATAAAGTTGAGTTATATTTACACACCACATTCTCTCTCATTGTATTGTCTTAAATAGAAACCGGAAAGGGCTATCAAAACCTATGACCTAGAAAGTTCCAGCGGAGATGGAATAAATGTATGGGATGCCTTGAAGTAAAATGTAGCAAGAAAGAAGATGATAGTATTTGGTTGAATGCACTCTGAAACTGACTTGTAGAGTTATTCGAATAAAAGCAAGTGTATTTTGTGATTTTAGAATACAAAGGAGAAGCTAGATTTAAGTTCTTGGTGATCCGTTTGATTGCCTCGGAGATAGAATACTCAAGTTTCAGAAGTTTCCATAATGCTCATCCCCATATGAATCGGAAAATTATTTCCCACATGGTAATGATCGTCACCATGGAAATTTGTCAAACTCGAATATTCAATTTCCGATTCACTCGAACGCCTCACTAAGTTCCTAAGTCTAAGTTCTCCTTCATATTCTAAAACCACGAAATATCCAAGCTTTAATTCCAATCACTACACAAATCTAGACCAGCATTCACACAACCAAGCACTACCATCTCCCTCCTTCCCCATGTTACGTTTATCCCATACAAGGCGATTGAAAATGCATTTTTCGTACAAGTTTTTTATCGATTTTGAAAACCCAACAATTATTCATTTGTATATGAACTATATACATAAAATTTATCTATTCCGTTACTAACCGATTTGTGAGAGGGCGTCGCCGCATCAATCTGACATACAGGACGTGTACCTCCAACTCCGGCTCCTTCTCATGCATGTAGATGAGAATGTGTTAGAATAACTTCCATTAATAAGTTAGAGTGTTAATTAATACTAAGCTACTAGCAGCATAACAAAATCAGTTGCTAGTTTGTCATTCGTAACGAAGGTCATAGACAACCGTTACATCCGATATCGTTGGAGCTACCAACCGGAAATAAAATAAATGGAAAATGGAGCATGAAAGAAGATATCAGTTTTTGGTTGAATGAAGGTTGGCACAGAATTCATGAGTTGCTAGGATTAAAGCATGGATATTTTGTGGTTTTTAAGTGTAACAGTTAATCCAAACTCAAATTCATGGTGATTCGTTTTAGTACCTCAGAGATCGATTATTCAAGTTTGAGAAATTTTCATACCAATCGCCACCATTCGAATCGGAAAATCATTTCCCACACAGCAGTGATCGTCATGGAAATTACTCAAACTCGAATAATCGACCTCTGAGTCACCCCAATAGATCACAACGAATTTAAACTAGGATTTTTCATAACACGTACATACCGCAAAATACACAAACTTTAATCCCTGTAACTCGAGAACTCTATACCAAACCCTCATTCAACCAAACGCTAACCTCTTATTTCTTACTCCCTTTTTCGTTTATTTCATTTCCGGTTGGTAGTTCAAAGAAAATTGAATTTAAGAGTATGCTCCACTATCTACATAATTATTATGTTTTGTAGAGGACAACACCCAGTACATTAACCATCGAAATGACCCACAATAAAATAAAACAAAACCCCTTTTATTCGGTTTTCTCCGTACAAAATTTGAACATCTTATTTTTCTAACGGCATACACAAAGCTAAGTACAATAGTACGTACCGATTCAGCAGGAGTGGGCGGAAGGAATACGGCTCCAGGCACTGTTTACAGATAGCATAATTCATCCAAACCGAAGCAAGGAAGATGGTCATTTAGCATCATTTATTATCGTCATTATTGTTCGCATGCAGCCCATCCGTTTGTGTTTCCAGATAGCCGGATGCCTGATCTTTTACCTAAGTACCAACTTGGTTGCACAAACAACGAAACGAAAAATCAAAAGGACAGAAATTCACAATCAATGAAGCAAAAATAACATATATTCACATACCCGATAAATAGGGATCCACCACCCTGCTACTAACCCTGTTGCAATTGGGTATTAGGGTTTTCATCAATTTCCTTTTCCGATGGCCACAACCTAGTATGTGGTGTTACCCATGTTTCAACCACTGTCCATCTGATTTCAAGTCGAAAAATATATATAGCAAATGAGAATGACACATTTCCTTATAATCAATAACGTATAAAATCAATCATCATAATCCAAGAGCACATGATTGAGTACTTACAATGAAGACATAAATCTTAACGCCCGAAAGGTAGTTGGTGCACGAAATCTCAATCACACTTTTGTAATTCCGCACAACTAACCAGCAAGTGCACTGGGTCGTCCAAGTAATACCTTACGTGAGTAAGGGTCGATCCCACGGAGATTGTCGACTTGAAGCAAGCTAAGGTTATCTCGTAACTCTTAGTCAGGATATCAATAACTCTGAGATTTAATTGTAAAAAGTAAAAGAACATGAAATAAATACTTGTTTCGCAGTAATGGAGAACAGGTTGAGGTTTTGGAGATGCTCCATCTTCTGAATCTCTGTTCTACTGTCTTCTTCTTCAAGCACGCAAGGCTCCTTCCATGGCGAGCTGTATGTTGGGTTTTACCGTTGTCAATGGCTACCTCCCGTCCTCTCAGTGAAAATGTTCAACGCGCTCTGTCACAGCACGGCTAATCATCTGTTGGTTCTCGATCATGTCGGAATAGAATCCAGTGATTCTTTTGCGTCTGTCACTAACGCCCAACACTCGCGAGTTTGAAGCTCGTCACAGTCATTCAATCCTTGAATCCTACTCAGAATACCATAGACAAGGTTTAGACCTTCCGGATTCTCAAGAATGGCCGCCAATGGATTCTAGCTTATACCACGAGGATTCTGATTAAGGAATCCAAGAGATACACACTCAATCGAAGGTAGAACGGAGGTGGTTGTCAGGCACACGTTCATAGGTGAGAATGGTGATGAGTGTCATGGATCATCACATTCATCAGGTTGAAGAACAAGTGGTATCTTGGAATAGAACAAACATGATTGAATGGGAAAAACAGTAGTAATTGCATTAATCCATCAAGACACAGCAGAGCTCCTCACCCCTAACCATGGGGTTTAGAGACTCATGTCGTAGAAGATACAAAATGAAATGTGTAGTGTGTCATGAGGTCCAATATGAATCACTGAAAGTAGTATTTATAGTAAACTAGTGACCTAGGGTTACAGAAAATGAGTAAGCTAGGGTGTTTATTGTAAAATTCCACTTCCGAGGCCCACTTGGTGTGTGCTTGGGCTGAGCATTGAAGCTTTCATGTGTAGAGACATTTCTTGGAGTTAAACGCCAGCTTTTATGCCAGTTTGGGCGTTTAACTCCAGCTTTTGTGCCAGTTCTGGAGTTAAACGCCATAATTCTTGAGCTGACTTAGAACGCCTAGTTGGGCCATCAAATCTCAGGCAAAGTATGGACTATTATATATTGCTGGAAAGCCCAGAATGTCTACTTTCCAACGCAATTGAGAGTGCGCCAATTGGGCTTCTGTAGCTCCAGAAAATCCACTTCGAGTGCAGGGAGGTCAGAATCCAACAGCATCTGCAGTCCTTTTTCAGCCTCTGAATCAGATTTTTGCTCAGGTCCCTCAATTTCAGCCAGAAAATACCTGAAATCACAGAAAAATACACAAACTCATAGTAAGGCCCAGAAAAGTGATTTTTATTTAAAAACTAATAAAAACATAATAAAAACTAACTAAAATGTACTAAAAACATACTAAAAATAATGTCAAAAAGCATATAAATTATCCGCTCATCACAACACCAAACTTAAATTGTTGCTTGTCCCCAAGCAACTGAAAATCAAATAGGATAAAAATAAGAGAATATACAATGAATTCAAAAAACATCTATGAAGATCAGTATTAATTAGATGAGCGGGACTTTTAGCTTTTTGCCTCTGAACAGTTTTGGCATCTCACTTTATCCTTTGAAGTTCAGAATGATTGGCTTCTATAGGAACTCAGAATCCAGATAGTGTTATTGATTCTCCTAGTTAAGTATGTTGATTCTTGAACACAGCTACTTTATGAGTCTTGGCCGTGACCCTAAGCACTTTGTTTTCCAGCATTACCACCGGATACATAAATGCCACAGACACATAACTGGGTGAACCTTTTCAGATTGTGACTCAGCTTTGCTAGAGTCCCTAATTAGAGGTGTCCAGAGCTCTTAAGCACACTCTTTTTGCTTTGGACCACGACTTTAACCGCTCAGTCTCAAGTTTTCACTTGACACCTTCACGCCACAAGCACATGGTTAGGGACAGCTTGGTTTAGCCGCTTAGGCCAGGATTTTATTCCTGTGGGCCCTCCTATCCACTGATGCTCAAAGCCTTGGATCCTTTTTATCACCCTTGCCTTTTGGTTTAAAGAGGTATTGGCTTTTTTTTGCTTGCTTTTCTCTTTCTCTCTATTTTTTTTCTTTCTTCTTTTTTTTTTCGCCTCTCTTTTTTTTTCTGCAAGCTTTTCACTGCTTTTTCTTGCTTCAAGAATCAATTTTATGATTTTTCAGATTATCAAATAACATTTCTCCTTTTCCCATCATTCTTTCAAGAGCCAACAATTTTAACATTCTTAAACAGCAAATTCAAAAATATGCACTGTTCAAGCATTCATTCAGAAAACAAGAGTATTGCCACCACATCAAAATAATTAAACTATTTTAAAATCTGAAATTCATGTACTTCTTTTTCTTTTTCAATTAAAAATATTTTTCATTTAAGAAAGGTGATGGACTCATTTTCATAGCTTTAAGGCATAGACACTTAGACACTAGTGATCATGTAATGAAGACACAAACATAAATAAACATGAAGCATAAAAATTTGAAAAACAGAAAATAAAGAACAAGGAAATTAAAGAACGGGTCCACCTTAGTGATGGCGGCTAGTTCTTCCTCTTGAAGATCTTATGGAGTGCTTGAGCTCCTCAATGTCTCTTCCTTGCCTTTGTTGCTCCTCTCTCATGGTTCTTTGGTCTTCTCTAATTTCATGGAGGAGGATGGAATGCTCTTGGTGCTCCACCCTTAGTTGTCTCATACTGGAACTTAATTCTCCTAGGGAGGTGTTAATTTGCTCCCAATAGTTTTGTGGAGGAAAATGCATCCCTTGAGGCATCTCAGGGATTTCATGATGAGGAATTTTCTCATGCTCTTGTTGAGGTCCATGAGTGGGCTCTCTTGTTTGCTCCATCCTTTTCTTAGTGATGGGTTTGTCTTCTTTAATGAGGAGTCTTGGCCACAACTTCATAGAAGTGGTCTTGATGCACCCTTGAGATGAATCTCTCCATCTTCCATGACTCGGAAGTGGAAGCTTTTGCCTTCCCTTTCCTCTTTCTAGAGGTTTCTTTGGCCTTAGGTGCCATAAATGGTTATGGAAAAACAAAAAAGCAACGCTTTTACCACACCAAACTTAGAAGGTTTGCTCGTCCTCGAGAAAAAGAAGAATGAAGAGAGTAGAGAGAGAAGAAATAGAGGAGATGGAGGGGTTAGTGTTTAAGATGTGTGAAAATAAAGGAGTGAAGATGGGTTTATATAGGAGTGGAGGGAGGGTTGGGGTTCGGCCATGTATGGGTGGGTTTGGGTGGAAAAGTGTTTTAAATTTGAATGGTGAGGTAGGTGGGGTTTATGATGGATGGATGTGAGTGGTGAATGGGTGACGAAGAGAGAGAGAGAGGTGGGGTAGGTGGGGATCTTGTGGGATCCATAGATCCTGAGGTGTCAAGGATATCTCATCCCTGCACCAAGTGGCGTGCAAAAATGCCCCTTTCTGCCAATCCTGGCATTAAACGCCAGGCTGCTGCCCATTTCTGGCATTTAACGCCAGCTTCTTGCCCATTCCTGGCGTTAAACGCCAGTCTGATGC
Organism: Arachis hypogaea; assembly: GCF_003086295.3. Taxonomy (NCBI): domain Eukaryota; kingdom Viridiplantae; phylum Streptophyta; class Magnoliopsida; order Fabales; family Fabaceae; genus Arachis; species Arachis hypogaea. Next base: position 14,880,925 of record NC_092050.1, read on the forward strand.
CCATTTCTGGCGTTAAACGCCCAGAATGGCGCACCATTCTGGGCGTTTAACGCCCATTCTGCTACCCTTACTGGCGTTTAAACGTCAGTAAGTTTCTCCTCCAGGGTGTTCAATTTTTCATTCTATTTTTCAGTCTGTTATTGCTTTTTCAATTGTTTTTGTGACTTCACGTGATCATCAACCTACAGAAAACATAAAATAACAATGGAAAATAGAAATTAACATAGATAAGTAAAATTGGATTGCCTCCCAACAAGCGCTTCTTTAATGTCAGTAGCTTGACAGTGGGCTCTCATGGAGCCTCACAGATACTCAGAGCATGATGATGGCCTCTTAACACCAAACTTAGAGTTTGGTTGTGGCCTTCCAACACCAAACTTAGAGTTTGAACCCTTTCATGCTTCTTCCTTTTCCTGTCTGCAAACCATGGTGCTTCCTGAATGGCGAAGAGTTGCACATCCGGAAAGGTTTCAGAGATCTCAGTAGGAGGGTGGGACGCCCCTGCTACTGGTTCTATCCGAGACAGGTGATCAGCTACCTGGTTTTCTGTCCCTTTTCTGTCTCTTATTTCTATATCAAACTCTTGCAGAAGCAACACCCATCTTATGAGCCTGGGTTTTGAATCCTGCTTTGTGAGTAGATATTTAAGAGCCGCATGGTCAGTATACACAATCACTTTTGAACCTACTAAATAGGATCTAAACTTGTCAATGGCATAAACCACTGCAAGTAACTCCTTTTCTGTGGTTGTGTAGTTCTTCTGTGCGTCATTTAGAACACGACTGGCATAGTAAATAACATGCAGAAGCTTGTTATGCCTTTGTCCCAACACTGCACCAATGGCATGGTCACTGGCATCACACATTAATTCGAATGGTAATGTCCAGTCAGGTGCAGAGATGACTGGTGCTGTGACCAGCTTGGCTTTCAGGGTCTCAAACACCTGCAGACACTCTGTGTCAAACACAAATGGCGTGTCAGCAGCTAGCAGGTTGCTTAGAGGTTTTGCAATTTTTGAAATATCCTTTATGAACCTCCTATAGAATCCTGCATGCCCCAGAAAGCTTCTGATTGCCTTAACATTGGCAGGTGGGGGTAATTTCTCAATTACCTCTACCTTGGCTTGATCCACCTCTATTCCCTTGCTTGAAATTTTGTGCCCAAGGAAAATTCCTTCAGTCACCATAAAGTGACATTTTTCCCAGTTTAAGACCAGGTTAGTCTCTTGGCACCTTTTCAAGACAAGTGCTAGATGATCAAGACAGGAGCTGAATGAGTCTCCAAATACTGAGAAGTCATCCATGAAGACTTCCAGGAACTTCTCTACCATATCAGAGAAGATAGAGAGCATGCACTTCTGAAAGGTTGCAGGTGCATTGCTCAGACCAAAAGGTATTCTTCTGTAAGCAAATACTCCAAATAGACATGTGAATGCTGTTTTCTCTTGGTCTTGAGGATCCACTGCAATTTGGTTGTAGCCTGAATAGCCATCCAAAAAGCAGTAATATTCATGGCCTGCTAGTCTCTCTAGCAGCTGGTCTATGAATGGTAAAGAAAAATGATCCTTTCTGGTGGCTGTATTGAGCCTTCTGTAGTCAATACACATACGCCACCCTGTAACTGTTCTTGTAGGAACCAGTTCATTCTTTTCATTATGAACCACTGTCATGCCTCCCTTCTTGGGGACAACGTGGACAGGACTCACCCAGGGGCTATCAGAAATAGGATAAATAATCCCAGCTTCTAGTAACTTAGTGACCTCTTTCTGCACCACTTCCTTCATGGCTGGATTTAGCCGCCTCTGTGGTTGAACCACTGGTTTAGCCTCATCCTCCAATAGGATCTTGTGCATACATCTTGCTGGGCTAATGCCCTTAAGGTCACTTATGGACCACCCAAGAGCTGTCTTGTGTGTCCTTAGCACTTGAATTAGTGCTTTCTCTTCCTGTGGATTTAAAGCAGAGCTTATGATCACTGGAAAAGTGTCACCCTCTCCCAGAAATGCATATTTCAGGGATGGTGGTAGTGGTTTGAGCTCGGGTTTAGGAGGTGATGAGCGGATAATTTATACGCTTTTTGACATTGTTTTTAGTATGTTTTTAGTAGGATCTAGTTACTTTTAAGGGATGTTTTTAATATATTTTGTGTTAAATTCACATTTCTGGATTTTACTATGAGTTTGTGTGTTTTTCTGTGATTTCAGGTATTTTCTGGCTGAAATTGAGGGACTTGAGCAGAAATCAGATTCAGAGGTTGAAAAAGGACTGCTGATGCTGTTGGATTCTGACCTCCCTGCACTCAAAGTGGATTTTCTGGAGCTACAGAACTCGAAATGGCGCGCTTCCAATTGCGTTGGAAAGTAGACATCCAGGGATTTCCAGCAATATATAATAGTCCATACTTTGGCCAAGAATTGACGACGTAAACTGACGTTCAACGCCAGCTTTCTACCCAAATCTGGCGTCCAGCGCCAGAAAAGGATCCAAAACCAGAGTTGAACGCCCAAACTGGCACAAAAACTGGCGTTCAACTCCACAAATGGCCTCTGCACGTGCAACACTTAAGCTCAGCCCAAACACACACCAAGTGGGCCCCGGAAGTGGATTTATACATCAAATACTTACTCATGTAAACCCTAGTAGCTAGTTTATTATAAATAGGACCTCTTACTATTGTATTTGACATCCTGGATTGTATTTTGATCCTGTGATCACGTTTTGGGGGCTGGCCATCTCGGCCATGCCTGGACCTTTCACTTATGTATTCTCAACGGTAGAGTTTCTACACTCCATAGATTAAGGTGTGGAGCTCTGCTGTTCCTCAAAGATTAATGCCAAGTACTACTGTTTTCTATTCAATTCTTCTTATTTCGCTTCTAAGATATCCATTCGCACCCAAGAACGTGATGAAGGTGATGATTATGTGTGACGCTCATCATCCTTCACCCTTATGAACGCGTGCCTGACAAACACTTCTGTTCTACATGAATTAAGCTAGAATGAATATCTCTTAGATCTCTTAACCGGAATCTTCGTGGCGTAAGCTAGAATGATGGCGGCATTCAAGAGAATCCGAAAAGTCTAAACCTTGTCTGTGGTATTCCGAGTAGGATTCAATGATTGAATGACTGTGACGAGCTTCAAACTCGCGAATGTTGGGCGTTAGTGACAGACGTAAAAGGAGGGTGAATCCTATTCCAGCATGATCGGGAACCGACAGATGAATAGCCGTGCCGTGACAGGGTGCGTGAGCATATTATTCACTGAGAGGAGGGGATGTAGCCACTGACAACGGTGATGCCCTTGCATAAAGCCAGCCATGGAAAGGAGTAAGACTGATTGGATGAAGATAGCAGGAAAGCAGAGGTTCAAAGGAACGAAAGCATCTCCATTCGCTTATCTGAAATTCCTACCAATGAATTACATAAGTATTTCTATCCCTATTTTATTATATTAAATTCAAAAACACCATTATCACTTTATATCTGCCTGACTGAGATTTACAAGGTGACCATAGCTTGCTTCATACCAACAATCTCCGTGGGATTCGACCCTTACTCACGTAAGGTATTACTTGGACGACCCAGTGCACTTGCTGGTTAGTTGTATCGAAGTTGTGACAAATTATGAATGTGTAATCACGATTACGCGTACCAAGTTGCTCACGTACCAGGAATAGTTTGAGCCTGGACATCACAATTTCGTGCACCAAGTTTTTGGCGCCGTTGCCGGGGATTGTTTGAGTTTGGACAAACTAACGGTTCATCTTGTTGCTCAGATTAGGTAATTTTCTTTTTATTTTATTTTCAAAAATATTTCTAAAATTTTCTCATCTGTTTTCGAAAAAAATAAAAAATGTTTTCAAAAAAATTTTTTTTTTTATTCAGAATTTTTAAGAATGAATTCCAGTGTTTCATGAAGCATTTGAAGCATGGCTGGCTGTAAAGCCATGTCTAATTCTTTTGGATAGAGCATGTTAGGCTTGTCATGTCTGAATTACACTCATATTTTGATTAAAGCTTGGCTGGCTATTAAGCCATGCCTGACCCTTTGATTGGAGCTTTAAGACTAACATGGCAAGATTCTTGGAATTCATATTAAAAATTTTGGAATCTTTATTTTCTTTTTCAAAAGAATTTTTCGAAAAATATAAAATAAAAATCCAAAAAAATTAGAAAATCATAAAAATAAAAAATATTTTTGTGTTTCTTGTTTGAGTCTTGAGTCATATCATAAGTTTGGTGTCACTTGCATATGCATCTTGCATTTTTCGAAAATTCTCATGCATTCATGGTGTTCTTCATGATCTTCAAGTTGTTCTTGGTAAGTCTTCTTGTTTGATCTTGATGATTTTTTGTTTTGTGTCTTTTCATGTTTTTCATATGCATTCTTGAATTCTTAGTGTCTAAGCATTAAAGAATTCTAAGTTTGGTGTCTTGCATGTTTTCTTTGCATTAAAAATTTTTCAAAATTATGTTCTTGATGTTCATCTTGACATTCAAAGTGTTCTTGGTGTTCATCTTGACACTCATATCATTCATGCATGCATTCATTGTTTTGATCTAAAAATTTCATGCATTGCATCATTTTTAGTGTTTTTCTCTCTCATCATAAAAATTCAAAAATCAAAAAAATATCTTTCCATTTTTCTCTCATCAAATTCGAAAATTTGAGTTGACCTTTTCAAAAATTTTTAAAATCAAGTTGTTTCTTATGAGTCAAATCAAATTTTCAATTTGAAAATCTTATCTTTTTCAAAATCTTTTTCAAAAATCAAATCTTTTTCAAAATTCTTAGTTATTTTCGAAAATTCCAAAAATATTTTTCAAAAATCTTTTTCTTATTTTTATACCAAATTTTCGAAAATAACATAATCAATTAATGTTTTGATTCAAAAATTTGAAGTTTGTTACTTGCTTGTTAAGAAAGATTCAAACTTTGAGTTCTAGAATCATATCTTGTGATTTCTTGTGAATCAAGTCATTAATTGAGATTTTAAAAATCAAATCTTTTTCAAAATTAGTTTCTAAAATATCTTCTTATCTTATCTTTTTCAAAAATATCTTTTCAAAATATCTTTTCTAACTTCCTAACTTCTTATCTTTTCAAAAATTTGTTTCAACTAACTAACTAACTTTTTGTTTGTTTCTTAACTTTTTCAAAACTACCTAACTAACTCTCTCTCTCTAATTTTCGAAAATATCTCCCCTCTTTTTCAAAAATTTCTTTTTAATTAACTAATTATTTTTATTTTTTATTTTTGATTTCAAAAATTTTCGAAAATTACTAACATTTTTCAAAAACCATTTTCAAAAATCACTAACTCCTTTTCAAAAATAAATTTCGAAAATTCCCTCCTTCTCTCTCATCTTATTCTATTTATTTATTCATCTACTAACATCTCTCCCTCACATCATCACCAAATTCGAACCCCCTCTTCTATCTGTGTTCGAATTTCTTCCTCTTTTCTTCTACTCACATAAGGGAACCTCTATACTGTGGTAAAGAGAATCTCTATTATTATTATTATTATTTTTCTGTGCCCTCTTCTTTGTCATATGAGCAGGAGCAAGGATAAGAACATTCTTGTGGAAGCAGATCCAGAACCTGAAAGGACTTTGAAGAGAAAATTAAGAGAAGCTAAAATACAACAATCCAGAGATAACCTTTCAGAAATTTTCGAACAGGCAGAGGAGATGGCAGCCGAAAATAATAATAATGTAAGGAAGATGCTTGGTGACTTTACTGCACCTAATTCCAATTTACATGGAAGAAGCATCTCCATTCCTGCCATTGGAGCAAACAATTTTGAGCTGAAACCTCAATTAGTTTCTCTAATGCAGCAGAACTGCAAGTTTCATGGACTTCCATCTGAAGATCCTTTTCAGTTCTTAACTGAATTCTTGCAGATATGTGATACTATTAAGACTAATGGAGTAGATCCTGAAGTCTACAAGCTCATGCTTTTCCCTTTTGCTGTAAGAGACAGAGCTAGATTATGGTTGGATTCTCAACCCAAAGACAGCCTGAACTCTTGGGATAAGCTGGTCACGGCTTGCTTAGCCAAGTACTTTCCTCCTCAAAAGCTGAGCAAGCTTAGAGCTGATGTTCAAACCTTCAGACAGAAAGAAGGTGAATCCCTCTATGAAGCTTGGGAAAGATACAAACAGTTGACCAAAAAGTGTCCTTCTGACATGCTTTCAGAATGGACCATCCTGGATATATTCTATGATGGTTTATCTGAGCTATCAAAGATGTCATTGGATACTTCTGCAGGTGGATCCATTCACCTAAAGAAAACGCCTGCAGAAGCTCAAGAACTCATTGACATGGTTGCTAATAACCAGTTCATGTACACTTCTGAAAGGAATCCTGTGAGTAATGGGACGCCTATGAAGAAGGGAATTATTGAAGTTGATACTCTGAATGCCATATTGGCTCAGAATAAAATATTGACTCAGCAAGTCAATATGATCTCTCAGAGTCTGCATGGAATGCAAGCTGTATCCAACAGTACTCAAGAGGCATCTTCTGAAGAAGAAGCTTATGATCCTGAGAACCCTGCAATAGCAGAGGTAAATTATTTAGGTGAACCTTATGGAAACACCTATAACTCATCATGGAGAAATCATCCGAATTTCTCATGGAAGGATCAAAAGCCTCAACAAGGCTTTAATAATGGTGGAAGAAACAGGTTTAGCAATAGCAAACCTTGTCCATCATCCACTCAGCAACAGACAGAGAACTCTGAACAAAATGCTTCTAATTTAGCAAATCTAGTCTCTGATCTATCTAAGGCCACTGTAAGTTTCATGAATGAAACAAGGTCTTCCATTAGAAATTTGGAAGCACAAGTGGGCCAGCTGAGTAAAAGGATCACTGAAATCCCTCCTAGTACTCTCCCAAGCAATACAGAAGAGAATCCAAAAGGAGAGTGCAAGGCCATTGACATAAGCGCCATGGCCGAACCTGTGAGGAGAGGAGAGGACGTGAATCCCAAGGAGGAAGACCTCCTGGGACGTCCAGTGATCAATAAGGAGCTTCCCTCTGAGGAACCAAAGGAATCTGAGACTCATCTAGAGACCATAGAGATTCCATTGAACCTCCTTATGCCCTTCATGAGCTCTGATGAGTATTCCTCTTCTGAAGAGAATGAGGATGTTACTGAAGAGCAAACTGCCAAGTTTCTTGGTGCAATCATGAAGCTGAATGCCAAATTATTTGGCATTGATACTTGGGAAGTTGAACCTCCCTTGTTCATCAATGAACTAAGTAATCTGGATCAACTGACATTGCCTCAGAAGAGACAGGATCCTGGAAAGTTCATAATACCCTGTACCATAGGCACCATGATCTTTAAGGCTCTGTGTGACCTTGGTTCAGGAATAAACCTCATGCCCCTCTCTGTAATAGAGAAACTGGGAATCTATGGGGTGCAAGCTGCTAAAATCTCACTAGAGATGGCAGACAGCTCAAGAAAACAGGCTTATGGACAAGTAGAAGATGTATTAGTAAAGGTTGAGGGCCTTTACATACCTACTGATTTCATAGTCCTGGATACTGGAAAGGAAGAGGATGAATCCATCATCCTGGGAAGACCTTTCCTGGCCACAGCAAGAGCTGTGATTGATGTTGACAGAGGTGAAATATTCCTTCAATGGAATGAGAACTCCCTTGTGTTTAAAACTCAAGGATCTCCCTCTGCAACCATGGAGAGGAAGCAGAAAAAGCTTCTCTCCAAGCAGAGTCAACCTGAGCCCCCACAGTCAAACTCTAAGTTTGGTGTTGGGAGGCCACAACCAAACTCTAAGTTTGGTGTTGAACTCCCATATCCAAACTCTAAGTTTGGTGTTGGAGAGTCTCAACAAAGCTCTGCACATCTGTGAGGCTCCATGAGAGCCCACTGTCAAGCTATTGACATTAAAGAAGCGCTTGTTGGGAGGCAACCCAATGTTTATTTATCTAACTATATTTTTCTTAGTTATGTGTCTTTATAGGTTCATGATCATGAGGAGTCACAAAATAAATATAAAAATTGAAAACGGAATCAAAAACAGCAGAAGAAAAATCACACCCTGGAGGAGCATCTGTCTGGCGTTCAAACGCCAGAACAGAGCATAGTTCTGGCGCTGAACGCCCAGAATGGGAGCAACCTGGCGCTGAACGCCCAGAACAAGCATGGTTCTGGCGTTCAACGCCAGAAATGGCAGCAAAGGGGCGTTGAACGCCCAAAATGGGCACCAACCTGGCGCTGAACGCCCAGAGTTGTGTGCAAGGGCATTTTACATGCCTAAATTGGTGCAGGGATGTAAATGCCTTGACACCTCAGGATCTGTGGACCCCACAGGATCATCTCAGGATCTGTGGACCCCACAGGATCCCCACCTACCTCATCATCTCTCTTTCCATTCATGATCATCCCTTCTTTTTTTTCTATTTACCACTCACATCCATACACCCACTACCTTCAAAAATTCAACATCTCTCTCCCACCCAATCCCACCCATATGGCCGAATACACACTCCCACCCATCTCCTCCATATCTTCTTCTTATTCTTCTATTCTTTCTTCTTTTGCTCGAGGGCGAGCAACATTCTAAGTTTGGTGTGGTAAAAGCATAGCTTTTTTGTTTTTTCCATAACCATTGATGGCACCTAAGGCCAGAGAAACCTCTAGAAAGAGGAAAGGGAAGACAAAAGCTTCCATCAAGGGTCTATAGCTCAGTGGTAGAACATTTGACTGCAAATCAAGAGATCCCTGAGATACCTCAAGGGATACATTTTCTTCCACACAATTATTGGAAGCAACTAAGGGTGGAACATCAAGAGCACTCCATCATCCTTCATGAAATCAGAGAAAATCTAAAAGCACTGAAGGAGGAGCAACAAAGGCAAGGAAGAGACATAGAAGAGCTCAAGGACATCATTGATTCCTCAAGAAGAAAATGCCACCATCACTAAGGTGGATTCATTCCTTGTTCTTAATTCTTCTGCTTTTCGTTTTCTATGTTATGTGCTTATCTATGTTTGTGTCTTCATTACATGATCATTAGTAGTTAGTAACTATGTCTTAAAGATATGAATGTCCTATGAATCCATCACCTCTCTTAAATGAAAAATGTTTTAATTCAAAAGAACAAGAAGTACATGAGTTTCGAATTTATCCTTGAACTTAGCTTAATTATATTGATGTGGTGACAATGCTTCTTGTTTTCTGAATGAATGCTTGAACAGTGCATATGTCTTTTGAAGTTGTTGTTTAAGAATGTTAAATATGTTGGCTCTTGAAAGAATGATGACTAGGAGACATGTTATTTGATAATCTGAAAAATCATAAAAATGATTCTTGAAGCAAGAAAAAGCAGCAAAGAACAAAGCTTGCAGAAAAAAAAATATAATAGGCGAAAAAAAAATAGAAAGAAAAAGAAAAAGCAAGCAGAAAAAGCCAAAGCTCTTAAAACCAAGAGGCAAGAGCAAAAAGCCAATAACCCTTAAAACCAAAAGGCAAGGGTAAATAAAAAGGATCCCAAGGGTTCGAGCATCAGTGGATAGGAGGGCCTAAAGGAATAAAATCCTGGTCTAAGCGGCTAAACCAAGCTGTCCCTAACCATGTGCTTGTGGCGTGTAGGTGTCAAGTGAAAAATTGAGACTGAGCGGTTAAAGTCAAGGTCCAAAGCAAAAAAAAAGAGTGTGCTTAAGAACCCTGGACACCTCTAATTGGGGACTTTAGCAAAGCTGAGTCACAATCTGAAAAGGTTCACCCAATTATGCGTCTGTGGCATTTATGTATCCGGTGGTAATACTGGAAAACAAAATGCTTAGGGCCACGGCCAAGACTCATAAAGAAGCTGTGTTCAAGAATCATCATATTGAACTAAGAGAGTCAATAACACTATTCGAAATCTGAAGTTCCTATAGATGCCAATCATTCTGAACCTCAATGGATAAAGTGAGATGCCAAAACTATTCAAGAGGCAAAAAGCTATAAGTCCCGCTCATATGATTGAAGCTCTGTTTCATTGATAGTTTGGAATTTATAGTATATTCTATTCTTTTTATCCTATTTTGATTTTCAGTTGCTTGGGGACAAGCAACAATTTAAGTTTGGTGTTGTGATGAGCGGATAATTTATACGCTTTTTGACATTATTTTTAGTATGTTTTTAGTAGGATCTAGTTACTTTTAAGGGATGTTTTTAATATATTTTGTGTTAAATTCACATTTCTGGACTTTACTATGAGTTTGTGTGTTTTTCTGTGATTTCAGGTATTTTCTGGCTGAAATTGAGGGACTTGAGCAGAAATCAGATTCAGAGGTTGAAAAAGGACTGCTGATGCTGTTGGATTCTGACCTCCCTGCACTCAAAGTGGATTTTCTGGAGCTACAGAACTCGAAATGGCGCGCTTCCAATTGTGTTGGAAAGTAGACATCCAGGGATTTCCAGCAATATATAATAGTCCATACTTTGGCCAAGAATTGATGACGTAAACTGACGTTCAACGCCAGCTTTCTACCCAAATCTGGCGTCCAGCGCCAGAAAAGGATCCAAAACCAAAGTTGAACGCCCAAACTGGCACAAAAACTGGCGTTCAACTCCACAAATGGCCTCTTCACGTGCAACACTTAAGCTCAGCCCAAACACACACCAAGTGGGCCCCGGAAGTGGATTTATACATCAAATACTTACTCATGTAAACCCTAGTAGCTAGTTTATTATAAATAGGACCTCTTACTATTGTATTTGACATCCTGGATTATATTTTGATCCTGTGATCACGTTTTAGGGGCTGACCATCTCGGCCATTCCTGGACCTTTCACTTATGTATTCTCAACGGTAGAGTTTCTACACTCCATAGATTAAGGTGTGGAGCTCTGCTGTTCCTCAAAGATTAATGCCAAGTACTACTGTTTTCTATTCAATTCTTCTTATTTCGCTTCTAAGATATCCATTCACACCCAAGAACGTGATGAAGGTGATGATTATGTGTGACGCTCATCATCCTTCACCCTTATGAACGCGTGCCTGACAAACACTTCTGTTCTACATGAATTAAGCTAGAATGAATATCTCTTAGATCTCTTAACCGGAATCTTCGTGGCGTAAGCTAGAATGATGGCGGCATTCAAGAGAATCCGAAAAGTCTAAACCAGGAATAGTTTGAGCCTGGACATCCCCATTTGATTTTTGAAAAAGATTTGAAAAGATCAATTTTTGAAATTAGAATATTGACTTGACTAAAAAAATATGATTTTGAAAATCTTTGACTAAATTAATGCAAAATTTCGAAATTTATGAGTAAAATAAGGAAAGGATATTTTTTTTATTTTTGAATTTTAATGCGGGAAGAGAAAAACAACAAAATGATACTAAACTTAGAAATTTTAGATCAAAACACAGAGAACAAACAAGAAAACTTTGAATGTCAAGATGAACACCAAGAACACTTTGAAGATCAAGATGAACACCAAGAACAAATTTTTGAAAAATTTTTTAAGTAAATAAAAGCACAAAAACACCAAACTTAAAATTTTTAGAAAATAAAGCACAAATTTTCGAAAAATTAAAAGAAAACACAAAAAAGACACCAAACTTAGAAATTTTAAAAATCAAGAAAGAACTAAAGAAATGCAATTTCGAAAAATTAAAAGAAAATAAAAGCATGCAATTTGACACCAGACTTAAAATATAAAACTAAACGCAAATAAAAGACTCTAAACCAACAAAAATAAAATATTCCTAATCTAAGTAACAAGGTAAACCGTCAGTTATCCAAACTCGAACAATCCCCGGCAACGGCGCTAAAAACTTGGTGCACGAAATTCCAATCACACTTTTGTAATTCCGCACCACTAACCAGCAAGTGCACTGGGTCGTCCAAGTAATACCTTACGTGAGTAAGGGTCGATCCCACGGAGATTGTCGGCTTGAAGCAAGCTATGGTTATCTCATAACTCTTAGTCAGGATATCAATAACTCTGAGATTTAATTGTAAAAAGTAAAAGAACATGAAATAAATACTTGTTTTGCAGTAATGGAGAACAGGTTGAGGTTTTGGAGATGCTCCATCTTCTGAATCTCTGCTTTCCTACTGTCTTCTTCTTCTAGCACGCAAGGCTCCTTCCATGGCAAGCTGTATGTTGGGTTTCACCGTTGTCAATGGCTACCTCCCGTCCTCTCAGTGAAAATGTTCAACACGCTCTGTCACAGCACGGCTAATCATCTGTCGGTTCTCGATCATGTCGGAATAGAATCCAGTGATTCTTTTGCGTCTGTCACTAACGCCCAACACTTACGAGTTTGAAGCTCGTCACAGTCATTCAATCCTTGAATCCTACTCAGAATACCACAGACAAGGTTTAGACCTTCCGGATTCTCAAGAATGGCCGCCAATGGATTCTAGCTTATACCACGAGGATTCTGATTAAGGAATCCAAGAGATACACACTCAATCGAAGGTAGAACGGAGGTGGTTGTTAGGAACACGTTCATAGGTGAGAATGGTGATGAGTGTCACGGATCATCACATTCATCAGGTTGAAGAACAAGTGGTATCTTGGAATAGAACAAACATGATTGAATGGGAAAAACAGTAGTAATTGCATTAATTCATCAAGACACAGCAGAGCTCCTCACCCCCAACCATGGGGTTTAGAGACTCATGCCGTAGAAGATACAAAATGAAACGTGTAGTGTGTCATGAGGTCCAATATGAATCACTGAAAGTAGTATTTATAGTAAACTAGTGACCTAGGGTTACAGAAAATGAGTAAGCTAGGGTGTTTATTGTAAAATTCCACTTCCGGGGCCCACTTGGTGTGTGATTGGGCTGAGCATTGAAGCTTTCATGTGTAGAGACATTTCTTGGAGTTAAACGCCAGCTTTTATGCCAGTTTGGGCGTTTAACTCCAGCTTTTGTGCCAGTTCTGGAGTTAAACGCCAGAATTCTTGAGCTGACTTGGAACGCCTATTTGGGCCATCAAATCTCAGGTAAAGTATAGACTATTATATATTGCTAGAAAGCCCAGGATGTCTACTTTCCAACGCAATTGAAAGCGCCTCAATTGGGCTTCTGTAGCTCCAGAAAATCCACTTCGAGTGCAGGAAGGTCAGAATCCAACAGCATCTGCAGTCCTTTTTCAGCCTCTGAATCAGATTTTTGCTCAGGTCCCTCAATTTCAGCCAGAAAATACCTGAAGTCATAGAAAAATACACAAACTCATAGTAAAGCCCAGAAAAGTGATTTTTATTTAAAAACTAATAAAAACATAATAAAAACTAACTAAAATGTACTAAAAACATACTAAAAACAATGCCAAAAAGCGTATAAATTATCCGCTCATCAGTAGTCACCACCAATAAACATGATAGGGCAAACTACTTAGAAAGATTATGTAAAATTATTAGGTGACCGACTATGTTGATTAACATAGATCTGCCTCTGATGACATATGCTTAAGGTTTCCTTCGAATATAGCTGGTTTCCTCCTTCTGATGACATTTGGCTTCCTTCGAAGTTTTCTGGTGTGTGGATCCTTCTAGAGTCACCCTTTTTTTCGTCTTCACATTTACTGGACTAAGAAAACCATAAAAAAGATAAAACCCACACCACATCGGACATTCAACCCTGAGCAGATCAAAGCCCAACTACAATAAATTACCAAATATTGAATCATTAATAAAAAAGATACATTAACAAGAAAAACATGAGGTAATGGTTTTCTTTCTCATTTATTAGGCCGGATTTCTTTTTTTTACAGTATGTTTAAATACGAAAAACAATTCTCATTTTTCCAAATTTCAAAATTTAATAAAAAAAATTAGTTCTCCAATGAATAGTGTTTTATAAATCGTAGTTTAAAAAAAAATTTGTTTACCGAATATTAAAGCCCAACAAAAAAAATGTTTGTTCCCCAGATGAATAAACCCATTCTGGCAATTTTCAAAAAAAAAAAAAATAGAGGCTATTCTGCCATTTGATCTTAACAAAAATAAAAAGCTTTCCAGCTAGTTACGATTCACAATGCTAATTATAAACGTACGACAACTCACATCATTGGCTAATGCGAATCTGATTCAGTTATGATCCAAATTTGTCTTCAAAATATACATACCAAAAAAGTAAATATAATTGTTCAACAAACAACTAACACATAATTCAGTTTCATACATCCTAAAACAAAGGGAAAAGTTCTATCATGATAGATGGACAAACATGTCAAACACAGGCGCATTACGCCTTCAGTTCCTCATCGTAAGGCAACCTATCTGCATCGAACCTGGATGATCGTCACTGGCTCAGTGGATATCACCTCGAAGATCTCCACACTACCTGGTTTAAAGTTGCACAATGAAGCAAAGTTCTCCCATCCTCCAGAAATAACGCCGAAGCTTCCATCCCTTTTTCCACTGTACCTTATATATGTAGCTTCAACCTCTATGTAGCCGTGTGTAAGGATGATAGGGTGCCTCTGACCAGTGAAGTGACTAAGATGAGGGACATTCGGCTGATTTTAACACAAGATATTTCAGTTATTATCAGATAATTTAATGCTTCTTCAGTTAAAATTATTTTAAAGAACAGGTTGCAACAGTAACGCTTACCAACAATCGCGACGACATCATGCGAGCAGTAAGGTCCATCACAAAAAAGGGCCACTTGGTTTTTACCTTAGCGGCAACGGCTCTAGCACTGGCTGAAGGAGGGATGTTGATACATTTTGCAATTTGATAGTCACCAGTCCTTACATATGGTGGTTCTTCAGGATCACGGAGTTGGTATGAATTCTCAATGCCACCAAAATAAAAAATCCGGACTTGAAAATTGGAGTTTCCTTTGTGTGTGAAATAGAGCATGGAGTCCAGATTGATTTTGTACATCTGGTAGAACTCCTGCCAGCCACGAGTCAATGCAATTTTGCCACTTTGGAGTTGCGACCAAAAGCATCGAAAGGGGTTATTCCTTCCCCAGGCACAACCAGGTCCAGGTACGGGGTACGGTTTGGGAGCTCATCCAGAGTTATATGTAATGACTGTCACATATAGGTCAAGTTCCATCAAAACATGGATGGCATCGCACAAACTAAAAATTCAAAGGTCCGTAGTCAAGGATTGTGATTTACCAGTTTGAACATTGATGGCCTTATTACTGGCTTTAGAAACCTCAACTTGTAGTTCTGTGTGGTACCCTGATCCATCGGTAGCTTTCTCTTACCCTTGTCCTTCGAAGACGTCATCTATGGCGACTGTAACACAGAGTTCATGTTGAAAAACGAACTAAATCACAGTTCATGTAAACAAACTCATACAAATGACACTTACGATTCAAAATTTATAGACATGCATATTTTTGGTATTGAAAAGAAAGCGGTTCAATTTTTTCATAAACAGTGCAACTTCATTTTGTTGAAACAGTTGAATGGCGTGAACTATAGAATCTTTAACAGAATAATCTTAAGCAAACCTAATAGCATAAAATCCTTTTCAGGTGAACAAATGAGTAACCCAAATCAGTCACCATTCATTTAAAAAAAATTAAACTGGCTGATATTGATTTTACTACGATTAAAGTTTTATTACATGGACATTGCATGGAAATGATGATAATAACCGATCGCTATCAGGAGAAGAGGTAGCATAGAGTTTTACCTTGGTCGAGATTTTCGCGGAAAAGAAGTTCTTGGAGTCGAAACCTTCTTCAGCAAAGTGTGTTAGCTTGGGGTTACAAGGAGGAGTTTTTTACGAAGGAAGATGGAAAGTGAAAAGTGAAGGATACTTAAGTTGCACGCTTTTGAAGGAAAAAAAATTAAATTTAAAACGATGTATTAAAACGCGGCGTTTTAAAACAAAAAAAACTGAAATTTTAAATGAGCTATTAAAACGTGGCGTTTTTGATAATCTTCAACAAATATTCCGTTCTATCCCAATAACTCCCCGTAAGTCTCCCTCCATCAATGCCCGTGATTTACAAAAAACTCAAAAAAAATTTAATTTTCCTTCCAAAAAAAAATAAATTCCTAGAAAAATGAAATTATTCAGTGTTTGCTATTAACCCAACTAATGTTAGTAAAGTTGTTAAAGCACAATATATAACTTAAATAAAAATTTTGAATTAATTTGATTAATGGGTTTCTACGTAACTACTAGTATTTCATTTGAAAATTAAATTCTTCAACATTTGTTTCTAGCGCAATTAATGCTAAATTAAATTATACCCGGTTGAATGTTGAAACAAACTTTTTTTATTTATTAATATTTAAATTAAAATTTTGACGTCATTTGATTACTTGGTATGTTTTATTATTTTTTTAATGACTATAACTACGAATTTTGATAACTTTTTTGTGTTTAAATTTAAATTCTTCAATTTTAGTTATTAACGTAATTAAAACTAAAAAAATTTTTCCTGGTATAAGCAAACTTTACTGGGTAAATTAAAATTTTGAAATCATTTGATTACTTGTTTTCTAGATATCAAATAGTATATAACAAATAAACTACTTTGCAATTCAAATCAGATTTAAAAATAAATTAGTTATAAGTTATAACATTTTCTTTATCAACAACGTGTATGAGCAAGGGATAATAATTTTGAAAACATTAGTGATTCAATTAAAGGAAATCTCTGCACATTTATAAACGAGACATTTCTAAAACATTTTGATAATCAATTAAAGGGGACTTTACGTTTTTGAAACATTAGGATAACACAAAGAATTGGCTAACAATAACTACCTACTACCACTGATTAGACGTTTGGATTAATTTCACATTAAAAAGTTTAATAAATTCTCAACTAACATAGTAACATAGCAAAAAAGAAAAAAGTTAAACTCATTAATCAACTATTCTTCGTCTGTAACACTTCCTTGGCATCTCCCTCCCTTCAACCACATCCATCTTCGCAGTAATTAAACAAGAATGGAACATGTTTTTCGGTAAGCATCTTCTTCAATCTTCTACTACCTCTTTCGATAACAGCTGTATCTGTAAAGAATTAAACCGATCATATTTACATAACTGCATGCAGAGAACCAGTAAATAAAGAGTCACGTAATGTTTGGCTATATATCATCCCTTCTTTTAGGTTTCACTCCCCTGTTTTTCATTTCTCATTGTTTCTTCATGTTGGTTAGGTATGTTAATGCATTAAGGAACATACAACAATCGTACAACCAGTTTTATGTCTTCGGGCTCTTCGCAACGATGTACGTTAATCCACAACTTCTCCTTGTTTTGTTGTTATGCTTCTGTTAAAAAACCTTTGGAACACTAACTTGCCATGTTTTTGTCTTGTTTCGCCACAGGATGATATTGAATTCCCACCTAATATCGTGAATCTATTCAAGTGGTACAGTACCATGGATCTTTATCTAATAGACACTCAAGACAATTGCCTCCACATAACGCCCAAGAGAGACGGCGACATGTTCTGGATTAAGGGAGCTGATTTAGGGAGGATACGACGCATGTATAGACGATCTTCTTTGCTGAGTGTGGAGCTTAGGTACGTTGGCTGGGGAGTATTCTACATGATCGTCAGGGACATCAATCAGAAAGAGGAACCTCCCTGTGTCGTTGACGAAATGTATGCGTCGAAGGTTTTGCCTGAACAAATTATACATCGCTTGTCGTCGGTGTGCGGTGCTTACTTCAACAAAGAAGCCCAACTAAGAGTCTACCACACCGAGATGTTCCTTAGGAATCACCGCCGGAGCCAACAACAGCATCATGCGGATACTCAGCAGTCAGGGTTAGCAACATCTTACCACTGCTATCTGCTCTAATTTCTCACGTTTTCTATTTTTATGCCTAAATTTTTTGAACTATACTACAGTGTTAACAAGAGGCAATAAGGTGGGGGGCTGACGCAAGTCCTAGTAAGCGGCAGCGACCTACAACCTTTCCTGACTCATCCGTCAACCAGGGGTCAACCTAGCAGATTTATGCAGAGCTTTAAAAGTTCCAGTGTATTGTAATTAATCAAAATGTTATTCTGAATGTGTTATTTTGTCTGTGATGTGCTGTGTTTGATATATGGTGAACATTTGTGATCTTTTTTGGTTTGTATATATGGCGCATATATCCTTCTTTCTATTGTATTACGTCTACATTTGGTTATAGGTAGTGTATCGACCTAATAGTGCTTGCTACTGAATGCACATATCACACGTGAATAATAATCTATGGGAAACATATTCGATTAGGTTAAGTATTTAACAAAAAAAAAGGCATGTTAACTGTTAAACAATAAGCTTGGCCATGACAAGAATTTTAGAGTTTTAGTTATTCTTCGTGTGCAAGAATTGTTTGTGGCCGTAACATCATTCTCACAATGTTGTAACCGTCATGAATGTTGGATTTATTTGATTTCTTCACTTTGTTATTTGTTAATTTGGGCACTCAACCGGTTTTGGGTTTTAAAAAAAAGAGGAAAATGAAACGTAATGGAATTCCAAACAAGTACATTGTGAATGGCCCATTTAAATTTCGATTGGATTTTTTGGTCATAGTGTATAATCCTTTATGGTTCAGAAAGATTCTATTTTTTACTAACAACATCTTTAGGGCCCGTTAAAAAAATTACAAATTTATACACAACCAGGCAGTGACATACACCAGGCTGATTTCAAACTGTCACACTAAAAAAGGTGATATTCAACGTGTATAGTTCCAAAAAACATTCCTGGTTGCCCCCTATGTTAGTCCCAAGAAGTTCAACTACATCATAAAATCTTATCTTTAGGAGTTGAATGGTGAAGGACTCCAAACGACATGAACTTAATTACTGGTCATAGGATTTCTGATTTCCAATTTAAACTTCATGACAACAGCCGAATAAGGAACCAGAATGAGTAAGATTTTAGGAACAAAATCCGGTAACATATAATGGAACGATAGTTTAAATTGGAATTAATAAAACGAACATTTGTGCTTTCGTGCTATATCGCATGGTGTTTTAATTCCATCTAACGTATAAATCAGCTCCCTTAACATTCTGGTGTAACTAAATTAATTTGAAAAAACGACACTAACCTTGATCGTGTTTTGTAGACTAGTCCACACAGCGATAATGTGTTCCTGTCCACCATTTGATCCAACTTTTCATGTCTTGTATGTTATGATGAACAACATTTTTGTCTCCCATGATAATACGCAGGATTGAGGCGTCGTTGAAAAGAACGAAAGCAAAATCACCGGAGTCTTTGTCCCTCCGAGGCATGACTGTCACCCTTTGAACCACATGACCAAACAAGTTGCAGAAAAACTCAGCAATTCCATCCGAAGTGGGCATAGACTCTCGACCGAAGCATACGGTCAGTGTCTTTGGACGTTCCGCGTCGTCCAGCTCCTTGCAGATGTACTTATGCTTTCCCTTTTCTTGCTCAGTTTGCCTTCCTCCTTGTTGCATATGCATTTGTCGGCCATTGTTAAGTCTACTCAATTCCTCTGGTGCAACTGATATGCCTTCGTCCTGTGTGTTGAAACCCAATAATCTTGCAGGATTCCTCTGATACTCCAACCACACGGCATCCATTGTTACGTCGCCTAGAATTCTAGAGCAAATATTTGAGAGGGTATCAGGAATTATGGTTAGGAGGACGGATCTCATCCTATGAACCTGGTATAAGGTGAGCTCAGTTTTCAACGCGTGTCCGAAGGTTTCTAGTTTTATGGATTTGTCCAGAAACCCTGAGAACTCGGGAGATAGTAGGCATTGCAAACAGATGACACAATCCTCGGCAAGACTGTTCATAACTAGCCTTCCTTTTTTATGGCAATTTGCATAATACCGCTCATACCCATGGTCTCCATTGAAAGTAGAAATGAGATGACCATCAAGGACTGTGTAACTTCACGGTTAAGGACTTGTGTCAGCATCCTGAATGCAGTTCGATCGATTTCATGGAACATTTCCAAACATTCGAATGCCATGCTTGAGGGCTTCCTTCTAGTATCCATGTTGTATGGGGAAGAATTTGTAAGCATATAGTTTGTAATTTTTGTGCTTAGTCCACCCACTCGTAGCCTCCTTCTTGTAAGCATGCAACATGGTATCCACTTTATTGCACCATGTTGTTGCTCGTAGTCCTAGACTAACCATCACCTACCTTGGAATATTAATTAATGGCCTTAATTACGTGGTATATGGTATTATGGATACCACTAGGTGCGGTTTAGAGTTTCTTCTTGATAATAGAACATGCAATACCTTTATCTAATACGGAGAAATTGAAGTTAAATTGGGTAAACCTCCCCGTATTTTATGAATCATGCCAAATTATTTAGCTTAAGCAACTTTATACCAACACTGAGTTTTAGTGTTATCGATGTGTTCGGCTATGGTTTTCGGTTCAATGCGTACGGTTCAATGTATACGGTTTAGTGACTAGGTTTACTACGTTTTAGTTTGAATGATTTCGTGCTTATGGTTTACGGTTTGGTAGTTTCCGGTTCAATACATACGGTTCAATGTGTACGGTTTAGTGACTAGGTTCACTACATTTTAGTTTGAATAATTTCGTGCCTATGGTTTACAGTTTGGTAGTTTCTGGTTCAATGCGTATGGTTCAATGTGAACGGTTTAGTGACTAAGTTCACTACGTTTTATGGTGAATATGTTTTCGTGCATATGGTTTATGGTTTGACGGTTTCCAGATCAATACGTACGGCTCAATGTGTACGGTTTAGTGACTAGGTTCCCTACGTTTTAGTTTGAATGATTTTGTGCCTATGGTTTACGGTTTGGTAGTTTCTGGTTCAATACGTACGGTTCAATATGTACGGTTTAGTGATTAGGTTCACTACGTTTTAGTTTGAATGATTTTGTGCCTATGGTTTACAGTTTGGCAGTTTTTGGTTCAATGCGTACGGTTCAATGTGTACGGTTTAGTGACTAGGTTCACAACGTTTTAGTTTGAATGATTTCGTGCCTATGGTTTACGGTTTGGTAGTTTTCGGTTTAATGCGTACGGTTCAATGTGTACGGTTTAGTGACTAGGTTTACTACGTTTTAGTTTGAATGATTTCGTGCCTATGGTTTACCATTTGGCAGTTTCTGGTTCAATGCGTACGGTTCAATGTGTACGGTTTAGTGAATAGGTTCACTACGTTTTAGTTTGAATGATTTCGTGCGTATGATTTACGGTTTGGCAGTTTCCGGTTCAATGCGTACAGTTCTATGTGTACAGTTTAGTGACTAGGTTCACAACGTTTTAGTTTGAATGATTTTGTGCCTATGGTTTACGGTTTGGTAGTTTCTGGTTCAATGCGTACGGTTCAATGTGTATGGTTTAGTGACTAAGTTCACTACATTTTAGTTTGAACGATTTCGTGCCTATGGTTTACGGTTTGGTAGTTTCCGGTTCAATGTGTAGGTTCAATGTGTATGATTTAGTGACTAGGTTCACTACGTTTTAATTTGAATGATTTCGTGCCTATGGTTTACGATTTGGCAGTTTTCGGTTCAATACGTACGGTTCCATGTGTACGGTTTAGTGACTAGGTTCACAACATTTTAGTTTGAATGATTTCGTGCCTATGGTTTACGGTTTGGTAGTTTTCGGTTTAATGCGTACGGTTCAATGTGTACGGTTTAGTGACTAGGTTTACTACGTCTTAGTTTGAATGATTTCGTGCCTATGGTTTACCATTTGGCAGTTTCTGGTTCAATGCGTACGGTTCAATGCGTACGGTTTAGTGAATAGGTTCACTACGTTTTAGTTTGAATGATTTCGTGCGTATGATTTATGGTTTGGCAGTTTCCGGTTCAATGCGTACAGTTCTATGTGTACAGTTTAGTGACTAGGTTCACAACGTTTTAGTTTGAATGATTTTGTGCCTATGGTTTACGGTTTGGTAGTTTCTGGTTCAATGCATACGGTTCAATGTGTATGGTTTAGTGACTAAGTTCACTACATTTTAGTTTGAACGATTTCGTGCCTATGGTTTACGGTTTGGTAGTTTCCGGTTCAATGTGTAGGTTCAATGTGTAGGTTCAATGTGTATGATTTAGTGACTAGGTTCACTACGTTTTAATTTGAATGATTTCGTGCCTATGGTTTACGATTTGGCAGTTTTCGGTTCAATACGTACGGTTCCATGTGTACGGTTTAGTGACTAGGTTCACAACGTTTTAGTTTGAATGATTTCGTGCCTATGGTTTACGGTTTGGTAGTTTTCGGTTCAATACGTACGGTTTAGTGTGTACGGTTTAATGACTAGGTTCATTACATTTTAAATTGAATGTTTTCGTGCATATGGTTTATGGTTTGGCAGTTTTCGGTTCAATGCGTAGGTTCAATGTGTACGGTTTAGTGACTAGATTCACTACGTTTTAGATTTAATGATTTCGTTCCTATGGTTAACGATTTGGTAGTTTTCGGTTCAATGTGTACGGTTTAGTGACTAGGTTCACTACAGTTTAGTTTGAATGATTTCGTGCCTATGGTTTACGGTTTGGTAGTTTCCGGTTTAATACGTACGGTTCAATGTGTACGGTTTAGTGACTAGGTTCACTACGTTTTAGTTTGAATGATTTCGTGCCTATAGTTTACTGTTTGGTAGTTTCTAGTTCAATGCGTACGGTTCAATGTGTACGGTTTAGTGACTAGGTTTACTACGTTTTAGTTTGAATGATTTCGTGCCTTTGGTTTACGGTTTGGTAGTTTCCAGTTCTATGCGTACGGTTCAATGTGTACAATTTCGTGACTAGGTTCACTACGTTTTAGTTTGAATGATTTCGTGCCTATGGTTTACGGTTTGGTAGTTTTCGGTTCAATGCGTGCGGTTCAATTTGTACGGTTTAGTGACTAGGTTCACTACGTTTTAGATTGAATGTTTTCTTGCATATGGTTTATGGTTTGGCAGTTTCTGGTTCAATGCGTATGGTTCAATGTGTACGGTTTAGTGACTAGGTTTACTACGTTTTAGGTTGAATGTTTTCTTGCATATGGTTTATGGTTTGGCAGTTTCCGGTTCAATGCATACGGTTCAATGTGTACGGTTTAGTGACTAGGTTCACTACGTTTTAGTTTGAATAATTTCGTGCCTATGGTTTATAGTTTGGCAGTTTTCGGTTCAATACGTACGGTTCAATGTGTACGGTTTAGTGACTAGGTTCACAACGTTTTAGTTTGAAATGATTTCGTGGGTATGGTTTAGTGAGTTGGCAGTTTCCGGTTCAATTTCTACGGTTTAGGATTCACGGACTAGTGACTAGGTTTTAGATTGAATGGTTTTGTGCCTATGGTTTACGGTTTGGTGGTTTCCGGTTCAATGCGTACGGTTCAATGTGTACGATTTAGTGACTAGGTTCACTACGTTTTAGATTGAATGATTTCGTGCCTATGGTTTACGGTTTGGTAGTTTTCGGTTCAATGCGTATGGTTCAATATGTACGGTTTAGTGACTAGGTTCACTACGTTTTAGTTTGAATGATTTCGTGCCTATGGTTTACGGTTTGGTGGTTTTCGGTTCAATGTGTATGTTTCAATGTGTACGGTTTAGTGACTAGGTTCACTACGTTTTAGTTTGAATGATTTCGTGCCTATGATTTACGATTTGGTAGTTTCCGGTTCAATGCCTACGGTTCAATGTGTACGGTTTAGTGACTAGATTTTCTATGTTTTAGTTTGAATGATTTCGTGCCTATGGTTTACGGTTTGGTAGTTTTCAGTTCAATGCGTACGGTTTAATATGTACGGTTTAGTGACTAGGTTCACTACGTTTTAGTTTGAATGATTTCATGCCTATGGTTTACGGTTTGGTAGTTTCCAGTTCAATGCGTACGGTTCAATATGTACGGTTTAGTGACTAGGTTCACTACGTTTTAGTTTGAATGATTTCGTGCCTATGGTTTACGGTTTGGTAGTTTTCGGTTTAATGCGTACGGTTCAATGTGTACGGTTTAGTTACTAGGTTCACTACGTTTTAGTTTGAATGATTTCGTGCCTATGGTTTATGATTTGGCAGTTTCTGGTTCAATGCGTACGGTTCAATGTGTACGGTTTAGTGAATAGGTTCACTACGTTTTAGTTTGAATGATTTCGTGCGTATGATTTACGGTTTGGCAGTTTTCGGTTCAATGTGTACAGTTCTATGTGTACGGTTTAGTGACTAGGTTCACAACGTTTTAGTTTGAATGATTTCGTGCCTATGGTTTACGGTTTGGTAGTTTCTGGTTCAATGCGTACGGTTCAATGTGTATGGTTTAGTGACTAGGTTCACTACGTTTTAGTTTGAACGATTTTGTGCCTATGGTTTACGGTTTGGTAGTTTCCGGTTCAATGTGTAGGTTCAATGTGTACGATTTAGTGACTAGGTTCACTACGTTTTAATTTGAATGATTTCGTGCCTATGGTTTACGGTTTGGCAGTTTTCGGTTCAATACGTACGGTTCCATGTGTACGGTTTAGTGACTAGGTTCACAACGTTTTAGTTTGAATGATTTCGTGCCTATGGTTTACGGTTTGGTTGTTTCCGGTTCAATACGTACGGTTCAGTGTGTACGGTTTAATGACTAGGTTCATTACATTTTAAATTGAATTTCGTGCATATGGTTTATGGTTTGGCAGTTTTCGGTTCAATGCGTAGGTTCAATGTGTACGGTTTAGTGACTAGATTCACTACGTTTTAGATTTAATGATTTTGTGCCTATGGTTAACGATTTGGTAGTTTTCGGTTCAATGTGTACGGTTTAGTGAGTAGGTTCACAACATTTTAGTTTGAATGATTTCGTGCCTATGGTTTACGGTTTGGTAGTTTCCGGTTTAATACGTACGTTTCAATGTGTACGGTTTAGTGACTAGGTTCACTACGTTTTAGTTTGAATGATTTCGTGCCTATGGTTTACTGTTTGGTAGTTTCTAGTTCAATGCGTACGGTTCAATGTGTACGGTTTAGTGACTAGGTTCACTACGTTTTAGTTTGAATGATTTCGTGCCTTTGGTTTACGGTTTGGTAGTTTCCAGTTCTATGCGTACGGTTCAATGTGTACGATTTAGTGACTAGGTTCACTACGTTTTAGTTTGAATGATTTCGTGTCTATGGTTTACGGTTTGGTAGTTTCCGGTTCAATGCGTGCAGTTCAATTTGTACGGTTTAGTGACTAGGTTCACTACGTTTTAGATTGAATGTTTTCTTGCATATGGTTTATGGTTTGGCAGTTTCTGGTTCAATGCGTACGGTTCAATGTGTACGGTTTAGTGACTAGGTTTACTACATTTTAGGTTGAATGTTTTCTTGCATATGGTTTATGGTTTGGCAGTTTCCGGTTCAATGCATACGGTTCAATGTGTACGGTTTGGTGACTAGGTTCACTACGTTTTAGTTTGAATAATTTCGTGCCTATGGTTTACAGTTTGGCAGTTTCTGGTTCAATGCGTACGGTTCAATGTGTACGGTTTAGTGACTAGGTTCACAACGCTTTAGTTTGAAATGATTTCGTGGGTATGGTTTAGTGAGTTGGCGGTTTCCGGTTCAATTTCTACGGTTTAGGATTCACGGACTAGTGACTAGGTTTTAGATTGAATGGTTTTGTGCCTATGGTTTACGGTTTGGTGGTTTCCGGTTCAATGCGTACGGTTCAATGTGTACGGTTTAGTGACTAGGTTCACTACATTTTAGATTGAATGATTTCGTGCCTATGGTTTACGGTTTGGTAGTTTTCGGTTCAATGCGTATGGTTCAATGTGTACGGTTTAGTGACTAGGTTCACTACGTTTTAGTTTGAATGATTTCGTGGCTATGGTTTACGGTTTGGTGGTTTCCGGTTCAATGCGTATGGTTCAATGTGTACGGTTTAGTGACTAGGTTCACTACGTTTTAGTTTGAATGATTTCGTGCCTATGATTTACGATTTGGTAGTTTCTGGTTCAATGCCTACGGTTCAATGTGTACGGTTTAGTGACTAGGTTTTCTATGTTTTAGTTTGAATGATTTCGTGCCTATGGTTTACGGTTTGGTAGTTTTCAGTTCAATGCGTACGGTTTAATATGTACGGTTTAGTGAATAGGTTCACTACGTTTTAGTTTGAATGATTTCGTGCCTATGGTTTACGATTTGGTAGTTTCCGGTTCAATGCGTACGGTTCAATATGTACGGTTTAGTGACTAGGTTCACTACATTTTAGTTTGAATGATTTTGTGCCTATGGTTTACGGTTTGGTAGTTTTCGGTTCAATGCGTACAGTTCAATGTGTACGGTTTAGTGACTAGGTTCACTATGTTTTAGTTTGAATGATTTCGTGCCTATGGTTTACGGTTTGGTAGTTTCCAGTTCAATGCGTACGGTTCAATGTGTACGGTTTAGTGACTAGGTTCACTACGTTTTAGTTTGAATGATTTCGTGCCTATGGTTTATGGTTTGGTAATTTCCGGTTCAATGTGTAGGTTCAATGTGTACGATTTAGTGACTAGGTTCACTACGTTTTAGTTTGAATAATTTCGTGCCTATGGTTTACGGTTTGGTAGTTTCCGGTTCAATACATACGGTTCAATGTGTATGGTTTAGTGACTTGGTTCACTACGTTTTAGATTGAATGATTTCGTGCCTATGGTTTACGGTTTGGTAGTTTCCGGTTCAATGCGTATGGTTTAGTGACTAGGTTCACTACGTTTTAGTTTGAATGATTTCGTGGCTATGGTTTACGGTTTGGCAGTTTTCGGTTCAATGCGTACTGTTCAACGTGTACGGTTTAGTGACTAGGTTCACAACATTTTAGTTTGAAATGATTTCGTGGGTATGGTTTAGTGAGTTGGCGGTTTCTGGTTCAATTTGTACGGTTTAGGGTTCACGGACTAGTGACTAGGTTTTAGATTGAATGGTTTCGTGCCTATGGTTTACGGTTTGGTGGTTTTCGGCTCAATCTGTACGGTTTAGTGACTAGGTTTTAGAGTGAATGGTTTCGTTCGTATGGTTTTTGGTGTGGCGGTTTCCGGTTCAATGTGTACGGTTTATTGACTAGGTTTTAGAGTGAATGGTTTCGTTCGTAAGGTTTTCGGTTTGGCAGTTTCCGGTTCAATGTGTACTAATAGTTTTTTTTTTAATTTCGTATTTTTTTCCTTCATGGAAGGAAGTGATTTGCGATGAGGGATGGGAAGGTGAGTCTCCTATGAATTAACTATGTAGGTGACGACCAAAAAGTGGAATGCACAAAAGTCATTACGCAATAAATTAGCTGCTGAGTGTCCATGACAAAAGGAAAATTAAAGAAAGAAGAGTGTGGGAGACAGGTAATGTAATACACATAGTTAATGAAAAGGAATATAACTCATAGGAATTGAGAAAAAAATATACCCTTTTCTCGAGTTATTGACCTAGTACGTGTATAAGTTTTTCAAACTAACCTTTTCGAGTGTTTAGCCGTCTCATTAAAGTCTGTTGTGGACTAAATCTTTGACCGGTTGTGTGATAATGAGAGATAGCAACAAAGACAATTATGTTATGAGTATAGTATTATGAGAATTAAGTCAATTAATTGATTCATGGAGACAAGCATTAATTACGAAAATTAAAAGAAATCCTTTAGTAACTAACTGGCTTTACGAAAATATAGTCAGTTACTAGAAAAATTTAGATTTGACTACAAGAATGTAAATCAAGTAATGTATTGAGCTGGACAACTTCAATTAGTTCCAATAGATAGAGACTTCGAGTCATAAAAAAAAGATGCAGCCTTATCTGTTACCAATAAGAAAATAGAGTTTTAAATAAATTAATCTGTTGCAAAACGTATGTAACCTCCCTCATATATTAGAGGTCTAATACCAAATATCAATCAGCTGTCAGAACTCATCTGAATAGTAGGGACAACCTTCCATGTTTGTTATTCTTTTAAGAAATTGTGCTTGGTAGTGGAGTGCAACTCATTAACTGTACATGTTGCAATATTTTTCTTTTTTTTAAAAAAATTTCAAACAGCTAAAACACCCAATGACTGCTAGAGGAAAGCGACGCTCAATACAAAAAATAGAAATGGGAGACGACGAAGCCAAAAAGGAACAAAATTGAAAAATCTCAAGAAAAGTCGTCGATAAGTCATAGAACTGTCATCCAGGTTAGAATTAAGTTATATTTCAACAATTTGTGAGTGTACTTTTAAATCAATTCCGAATATATTTTATTCATATTTTATGTTTTGTTTTTCATAGTCTCCGCGGAAGCACCATGAATGACCAGCGACTACATATAAATTTTAATGGTGGAGCCGGTAAAGAAATTGGCGAGGACTTGGGTAAAGCAACAGTACTAGAAGGGTCCCTAAAAGATGTGGTAACGCAAATGTCGACGATGATGAATACACTTTCAAACCTGATTGCTTCCCAGACCAAAACGTGTTATCCCGTGTTTGGAACAATGCCACAGACTATTAATCTTCGGAATGGTCCGTCCGATAACTTCAACCATACAGTAATGCCTGTGATCATGAGCGGATTCAGCATGCCATCGGGTACTCTTGAGAGAAATCTAGATTCAACCAAGAAGATTAGATCCAACATGTCCAGTATTCATCAAGCCGCGGATTCAATTTCGCATAAAAATACAAACTGTTGTTCAATGTCTCCGAAGTGTGAACAAA
Source organism: Arachis hypogaea (assembly GCF_003086295.3). Classification (NCBI taxonomy): domain Eukaryota; kingdom Viridiplantae; phylum Streptophyta; class Magnoliopsida; order Fabales; family Fabaceae; genus Arachis; species Arachis hypogaea. Next base: position 14,909,502 of record NC_092050.1, read on the forward strand.
AAACGCCAGTTGATTATGTTATTCGCCGCAATTTGTTCAGTGATGATGGTACTGGAAAGAAGACAGATACAGAACCAGTTATACCAAGTAGCTTAAACAAGGCGGTATATGTTAGCTATTTCAACCCGGCTGACAGAAAGTTGCCACTAACGAAGGAATCCGCAAAGATACCTGCGGTGGGTTATCTACTGTTAAGGAATTGTTAATTATTTGTTGTTCTAATTATTAATAACTAACGCGTAACTTTTCATTTTATCAGTGGATGCTTGTTCTGTTCCGTCCCCCAGCTGATATGGCATTGTGCAAGGACGAAGTTTCAGTCGTGACCTACGTATTTGGTTCAAATCTAGAGGACGAAGAATTTAATTCGGAGGTAATCTCATAGACAAACTTGTGGCACGCTAATAGGAGAGTCATGTATACTCTACTGCCAAACAAACCATTAGTAAACGAGGTATGGATTGTTAAGTCATGAGCATTTGTTACTTTCATAAATGAAATTTCAAACATCTAAAATAGTTCTATTAATGGAATATCTGTATATATTTTTTTTTTGTTCATCAAACAACGAACGATAAAGCAGATCATAAACCTGACATCAAGCATGCTCATGTGTGATGCACGCAAGGACACCACGTTTCCCTGCTTGTGGTTTTTACCCACTACATTTTCGGTGAGTCAAAAAACATTTAACAGATTGTCCATCGCATGGTTTCCATTGATGTTATACATGTTCCCCTAAACTGAAATTTCAGCAATTTGCCCTTAATTGGACTCACTCGCCAAAGACTTTGAAATGCTATTACGCTGAGGAATACATGGGAGAGTTTGAATCGTTATGCAAGGTAAGTTTCTACTTTACGTATCACAGTATATGTTAATGTCAGTAAAGAATACTTATTCCAATATAACTTTTTTGTGTATTTTTTGTTAGATTTTTGTTCCAATGAATGAGGATAACATGCACTGGTACCTGCTTGTAATTGACATTGAAAAAAGACACCTGATATTACTAGATTCTAAACCATGCGTCTCGAGGATAAACAGGCGCCGTCGTTGTGCCAAGCTAATGGTAGTGTTTTAAAATTTATAAGACTCAGAAATAGCACCTTCTAAATTACTTGAACACGCAGTGGAATTGACACATGAAATAAATTTTACTATGATTATAGGCACTGTTTATTAAGGAGATACTTGATGACTCAACCTTCTATGCTAACCACACAACACACAGACCAGTAATTTCGGAATATCCTATAATACACCCTGCAGAGATTGGCGAGCAAAATGATGACTCGTAAGAAACTGTAAAAATTGTCGTTGTAAGTTGAATTCTAAATTACACTCAGACATCAATGATGTTGCTAACATGTGAAGAAAATTTTTGCTTTTGCACAACTTCAAGAGACCGCTAAGATATTTATTGATGTTGTTATTGTGCTATACACTGATTTTCCTTCCACCATTACTTAAGGATGATAAATTTTTTTACAGTACCATTCCATCTGCTATGATCATGTACCCTAAGAAATTAAGTTGGGTATATACTATAACAAACTTTTTTTTAATATGGAAGGAATGATTGTGGAGTTTGAGTGACAACCTGGATGAGAGAGTGCCAATGGAGGAATAACTATAATATTAAGGTAATTATACAATAAGTTTCCTTTCATGGTTTCTTATATTCTCTTAAAATGTTAATCTAATGTATGCTGACATTCTGACTTTTTTTTTTTTTTGCGCTTAGGTAAATGAAAGCAAAGATTGCGGCTGGCTATTGATCTGGTCATGAATCCGTTCAATTTGAAATACCAGAAAGTCCTTCAGGCAGCAAAAACATACTACAATGAAATATATAAAAAGGAAGAGCGATTGATTCAGGGGATAGGAAATATGCTCTGAGTTATTTATACCCAAGTCATTGAAATAACTGTGTTAATTGCTTAGACTTTTAATTCTTTAATGCTTGCAACAACTTATTATGATTATGTTATTCGCCATACTTTACGCTAATTATGAATTTAGGTTTTATATTGCGCATATTGATTGAGAAAAAACTACTGAGTCATAATAAAATCGAACTAGTTTGCCCAAACCCTTTTTAAAAAAACCAAAAAATTTTTTACCTGATATTATGATATTTATATATTAATTAATGGGATATTTTAGTCCATTTTATAATGGAATACCGCATCTTGCTATGTTAATGAGAAAATCGTTTGAATTACTTCTGATATTTTGTAAATCAATTAACTAAAAATGATTTCAATAACTTAACTAACTATAAACACAAGATTATACTTATTATAATGTTTTTTTATTCTCCTTTGTGTAACTTTGGTTATCTTTAATATGTGTATTCATTTAGTGATACGAAGACCAACGAAGGGTTATTAAACTTCATTTACATTTTCCAAAAAAGAGGAATACCGTTCAAAGAGAGTTTAGTGTATGTATTTATTATTCAGTTTTCATTTTCGAAAAGGTTTGATAACTAATGGCGTTTGAATCCAAATGGATGGCTTCAAGATATTTATTTAACCCTCCTATACAACCGGTACGACGTTTGGTTTAACTCCCTTTAAAAGTTAATCTTGAGTTCCTCTAAAACTCATTTGATAACAATATTTTAAACTCTCTTCTAAATCACTCACCGCGCCTATTACCTGCAGCAACTACTAACAACTTGTAGCAAACAAAGATGGAGCCACAATTCCGGTAAGCATCTAACTGTTATCTGCTTTTTCATCATGTTTTCTTTCCACACACATGACCGTCTGTCTTTGCATGGATTGTGTTTTACAACTTTTATGATTTTACAATTTTTTGGTTGTGTGATTGCATGGTTTGTTCTTATTAACGTTGCTGCCTATTCAATTTTTGGTTCGGGTTGGCTAGTTACGTGAATGCATTTACGAACGTAAGAAGATGCCCTGACCAGACTTTCGTGTTAAACCTATTTGCAGCAGATGTAAGTTTATGGCCAATGCCACAGACGTTTCTTCTTTTTCTTTTCTGTATCTAAACTTTTTGCAACATCAGTGTGACATGTAATTTTGTTTCTGTGACTATAGGAAGATATACAATTTCCACCACACATTGTATGGAACTTCTCTTTCTTCACAACCACTGATCTCTACTTCATAGACAGACAAGACACTGTCTCCATATCAACCCAAAGAGACAGGGTGATAAGTACTCGATCAAAGCATCGGACATAGGGAGGATAAGATCGCTCTATCGACCAACTCTGTTGCTTATTGTGGAACTGAGTTACGTAAGTTGGGGGATCATCTACATGCTTGCATGGGACCATACTCATGCGGAGGAAAAGCCCAGAGCGGTTGACAACATATACGCGGCCACCATGTTGCCTGACCAAATCATTCATTGGCTGGCAGACCGATGCAAGGTACACTTCAACAAGGAAGAACAGCTGGCTGCGTTCGAGACCGAAAGGTTATTACGCCTGCAGCGTCGGAGGCAACAAGGTTCACCACTGCGTTCCCAGGAGTCAAGATAACAATAATTCGTTTAGTTAGGAAATTATATTCACAGTCTTTTATATTAATTTCTGTATAATAAATTTTCCAAAAATATTACAGGATCAACCGCCATCAACAGGGGGGAGGGGCAGTGGCAAGACCTAGTAGGAGGTATCGAAGAACCGCGTCGTCTGACTCTTCCGACTCGTCTGTGAACCAAAGAACACCATACTCGTAGGACAGAACATGGCAACGTTATTAGTTTTTGCTTTTATGGTGCACTTATCTTTTGTAATATTTTTCGGTGGCCATGTGTATATGTACATATTTACTTTTGTGGACATCTTCGAGTAGTATTCTGTATAATAACTTTGATTTTCTTAATGTAAATTATCCTGTTGGAAATTGTTATTTTGTCAATATATATGTGGGTCATATATACTGCATAATTTATTGGTTTTATTTTTTATTAACTGTCACACAATTCTACCTCTTGTAGAATTTTTTTACTCCAGTAATTATTTTGGTAACAAAAGATTTTTCATGTGGAATACTTAGATTGTTGTTTTTATGTAGCTACATAGATGAGGGTGTGGCAGTGGTAACATCCTAATTAGTGATTGAAAATACTTTATGAAGAATCTGCGGAAATGATTAAATTGGGAGTGAGATGGTGTTCTTAGAAACATAAAACTTAGAAAGATAATGTAAATACACATGTAGAACACATGGATTTGGTTAGCAACTATTTCCATTCTAGAAGGAAAAATTGGAGGCTGCTTCTAATTTCAAACTAAATTAACAAAAAGTCAGAGAAAACTTAAACTAGTATGTTGGAACTCTCACATAATTTATTTGCAAGCATAGCCAAAACTTTGGTAGACGAGACAAGTTTAATGGTACACAATACCTAGTTCAAACTGGTTACAATTAACACTGGTAAACACAATATTCTGTTATATCAATTCTCATTGGATGCAACATCTCACACAATTAATAAGTTAGAGAAAGTATAAGTTCATTACTTGATAAGCAAACAAGAGACTTCAACTAAACAAAGACTACAGCATAAACCTACCCAAAACCAAGACTACCAAACGTTCCTCTAGAAAAATGACTAAATGCAAACTAATTTATCTTCCGTTGCCGGTTATACCTGATGAACTTCTGCAAGAAATCTTTCTGTGAAGTAGTGCCAAAGTTGTAGGGAGATGTATGTGCTTGAATAAATTCTGGAACCGACACCTACGCCAACCGGAGACATGCATAGAACACATACGAAGGCAGAAAGTGTTAGATCAACATGTCTTATTTCATGTTGGATACTCACTACTGTTAATGGGTTCGGATTCACTATATATAGTGAATGCTGCTTCAGGAGAAGAAGTGCATGTTCAACAACCTTTCGGAGTTAGCATTCATGGTTGGTTTTGTATTGTGGGAGTGTCAAACGGGAACATATGTTTCAAGTTCTCCCGTGGACAAGACGACACAAGACTTTTGGTATGGAATCCAACAACACAACGCTCTAGAGAAATTTTCGACCCCCACAGGGACCACGGTAGATCATATTTCCCAGTATATGGTTTCGGTCATGTCCCAAACACATATGCATACACCATCATACATATGTGCAAAAGGGACATAGCTGATGCCTACGTTTTTTTCTCTAGATATTGTTCAAGGCGTTCTACATGGTTTCACTGTGTTGATTATCTCCTTGGTGTGGAAAAAATTGACCCTAATTCTATTTTTCTTAATGATCATGCATATTGGATTACTGGTACAGGAGATAGTTATGCTACACCCAAGTCTGTTTTATGTTACATTGTTGAAGATGAATCTTTTAGTGAGGTTTCTATTCCAGTAGGTGCAATATATACCGTTCACAATTTAGTAACCCACAAGGACAAGGTTGCACTCCTCGCTCAGACACACAATGAATTTGGTTATGTCGCATCAATTTGGCACTTGAATCAGGACACCGATGGAAACAAAATATTAGAGCAACATTGCAGGTTTGCGAGTCGAAGCATCAGAGAAAATCTAATACTATTCATGGACGATAACCTAATTTTGTTGGTTAACAATTTGAAGGAAAGAGAGTTACTCGTCAGTTATAGGTACAGAGAGCTTCTGTTGACGGAATATGACATTGAACATGGCACTAGAAATCTATTGGTGAGGAGAGCATGGCGAGACCCAGGAATGCCACACCCGATCATAGTTAGGTCTACACTCAAGTATTTTGCAGGGTTGTTTCCTGTCTAGAAATAATTGACATTTAGATCTACTCCGACTAAATGTTATGTGGAACTTTGTTGAACATCTATGTTTAGTATTCGGTTGATGTTCTTTATGTTTTTTTTTTTTGTTTTAAAAAACCCCAGTTAATTGTTATGCTGTTGGTTAATGCTAATATTTTTTTATTTCAGATTATCTTACTTGTGTATGTTTTACTTTGGTTTGAAAAGCCCAAAATTAAGAGAAATGGTTGCATAACAACTTCATTCTATCTAATTCGATGTGTCATGTAGTGTTCCTCATATATAGGAGATTTATAATGGTGTTATTCTATTTCTAACCATCTTAGTATAGAGATTATGTGACTAATCAGTTAACCTACTAACAATTTTACGAGAATATTCAATCAAAATATCCTATTCCAAAAAAAGATTGAGCAAGGTAAGGGTAGACAGACACATGAATGGAATAAATAGTTACCTGGAAAAAGTTGTTTTGCCTTAAAATTCCGGAGAAACTTGGGCTTAATCGGTTTCAAGCCACTTGCTGCATTAATCCTCAGCTGAATTATCTACTAATTATTTTTGTGGCTGGCCCAATTTGATTGCTAGTCCACTTTACTTTTAGAGAGACTTGAACTATGAAAAAATAAAAGTTTTTCCAGGTTAGTTGACCGAGCCCAATCCCAAGTATGTCAGAAAGACTAAATATTCAGTTATTTAAACTAACTAACATCGGAAAAAAATATCGATGACATTTGATCATCTACTATGTTAAACCTTAATACCTAACCAGAACTCAACCGGGATGATCGTTAATCGACACATGCATACAAAATTTGACCTATAATTTGACCAAAAATACGACCTATCAGGAGTACAATTGTAAAGGATTCAGCAGTAATGGCAAGCTACGATTTTTTGAAAAATCAGATCTTTCATTTGGAGCATTATACATCATCTGCAAAGGGATAAAGATGATGAGTCTACAACTTCAATACCTGATGAGCTGAAGCCTTTGAAATCCATTACGTTTACAGACATGCTAGCTTAGTTAAAGCATCATAGCTGGTCTCCGTTGCTTTACCCCAGTCTATGACATACACAAGATAATCTACAATGGAAAATAAAAAATCATCAAAGTTACAAAACCTGAGAGTTAATAAAAAAATAGCATTCCACTTTTTGCTGAACAATTGATGTATATTAGAACAAAGTAGTGGCCTTTCATCATGGTCAGATAAACTACAAGTGATAAGATTTACTTAGGTTCAATGGAATAGTGATTTGAAAACCTATGCAGGAAAATTTCTGAAAGGAAAGCAATTAAACTTGACTAACACGTTGCAATTCACTAATTTTTCCAAGCCTAACATAACATTCTACTTGAGTTCAGCTTCTTCATTCTCTCATTTGTTGAAATTTATGCTGCACACTAGTATATAAGAAGAAAAACAGATCTTGTCAATTATCTATTGTGGTAGCTGCATGATTTGTCATGGAAGTCACCAAATCATCAGTCTATATTGTCATGCCCTTCTCCTTCCTACTCTTACAGAATTGCCGAAGATTTAGTTATAACATGACTGCAATCTTAAGCATTCATGTCACTAATAAAAAGGTTGTTATTTTCTGGTATTCGGACTGACTTACTACAACATATTAGCCTTCATATGCTACTGAACTTAGTAGGGAAATTTGATAACTAACTCACAAAAACAAATACCATAAAACATATACGTATGTATAGGTAAAACATAATCAACTTCCAACCATGTTGCCCATATAAAAAAAAGTCATCGACACTTTTTCATTTAAAAGATTCAAGCAATTGTGTGTCTACATTCTAGTATAAAAATTCAGAAAGAATGCAATTATTCTTAAGTTTCTGAACCTAATAGAGGTGCTTCAGGTTCTGGTTTTCATCTAATCGTTTGACTTTGTTGATGAAGCCTCCATCTCTCTTGCAGCTGCTTCTCTAGTCTTCTTCCTCAACTCTGCTTGTATACTTTTCTTGTTCAGCAGCTTCTCTAGGTTTAGTATTCTTTCCTCTATATGTGCTATCAAGTTATCCATTCCCAAATGTTCTTCAACATGATTCTGCTTCCCATCACCCGATCCCCTTGTAGCCTCCCCCGCTCTGACCCTTACAATGTGGTCATCAACCCAGAGAAAGAATTTGCAGTGTGCTTCTGTCACCTATATCAAATAGAACACAATGAATGTATGGTGGTACAAAACACTCCAATTCAATCTAATACACATATGTGAATGTAATTAATTCCTAAAGGCTAAATATTAAAAATTCTTTCAAATTTTAAAGCCATTTTTATATCAGATCAGGTTCCATGTGAATTCATGTCAAAATCAACATTTTTAATCTAGGTACATCTATTTTCAAGAAATCAACTTTTTCCCAGTTCTCAATCATTCTTCATAATTAACCAGCACCGATATCAAATCATATACAATATCAACCCAATTTAACAGCATATCGCTTGCAAAATCAAATCATTTTCATAACCAATAGGCATGCCATTCTAAACAACTAAAAATCACATCTACAACAACTTGAGCTAGGAAAAAATAACCAAATTCTATATTCTAAACCTCCATTCAAAAAATTCAAAATTTAGCCAATTTTAGCATAAACTTAGTGATCATACATGAAGAATTGGGTGCTTACCTTTAACAATGGGCATCCAAAAATTAGCCTATTCGGGTTGCTGTCTGTCTTTGACATGTAACAGATAGCATATTTTCCGCAGAAGCATTTTGGGGCAACACCATCTGTTACATCCGCAGGTTGCAGTGAACTTGAACTTGCATATCCAGCTATCAGTTCCTATTGTCCGCTAGCTTCGCCTCTGCCTCGTCTCGTGTTTGAGGAGCATGCATCACTGGCCATCAATCTAATTAACATTAAACACCACCATGAATAACTATTATCAACTATTGCATTCAAAATTGAAACAATCTGCTTCGATCAATGGTGATTAAATTATTACGATCAAATGGAAGATCTAATTCATTATTGTTTTTGTTTTTTATTATTAATAAACATAATAAATGAATGATAAAATAATAATTTATAAAATAAAAAATAATTTTTATAATTAGATAAAATATATGGGGTTAACTTGTAATTAAAATTAGAAACGGACTATTTAACAGTTATTAAAAAACTTAAAAAACATGTTTTATTATGAGACTATTTAATGGTTCAAATGTTTTGAGACCATCGAATTCAGTGCCGAGTTACTATATTTGGCATCCAAATTAAGTTAATTATAATTTTAAGAGTTACTTTGAGTCCAACTTTAAAGAAGAATGTTAGAGGACTATTAGGATTCATTGTTTTTGGCCATCAGTTAGCTATCATTGTTTAAAAGTATGAGATAAAATATGTTGTTGAATTACTAAACTAAAAAAATTAGACTAAAAGAATTGAATTAATGGCTAAATGATGGCCAAAAAAATAATTCTAATAGTCTTCTAACATTTTTTTACCACAAATTTTAAGGATCAAATTGAATATTAACTCCAAAATACATATTAAAAATAAGTTAAACAATATATATATATATATATATATATGAAAAATATTATTTATACATTAAAATTATATATATTAAGCCAGGTTATAAAAAAAAAAAATAAGAACACTAATGATCTAAAAAGTAAAAATTATTTGATATTCTTAATTAAATTAAATTAGATTGAGTATTCATAAGCAATCATTTTTTAAATATATAAATAACATTTTTTAGAATTTCAAATATAGTTCCTTTTAATTATATTTGATTACTTCTTTTGAAATTTTTTTAACCAAAATAATTTTAATATTTATTTTACCAAAAATTTTATATAATATTTTAAATCAACCAATAAATCAATTTCATCATATATTTGTGTATATTTATAATTAGTTATCATATGTTTATATATATTTAATAATTTTATGTTATATATTTTAATTGTATTCTATATAAACTGTTAGCTGATTGACTTTTTTTTATACATATAATATAGTTGACTTTTTATTTAGATACTCATAAAAATATTTGATAAATGAACAAGCAAATAAATTTACTCTAAATAAAGTCAATTTCACTTTTAATATACATGTTTTAAAAAATCGCGTTTAATATAAAGAGGGCTGCTACACATACAAGTATTTTTGGTATATAATTTCATATAAGTTAGCTCAAATCCAATAAAAATAATTTTTAATTTAGATTGCGTGTAAACACACACGTCCTTAACTCTTAAATAGCGTAAACGGTTTTTTTTCCTCAATCAAAACCGCAACGCTCAAAATTCAAACAAATATCAAAATCTCTTAAAATCGTCGCGAAAAGTGAAGGAAGTTATGAAGCTAAATTCGAAAAGAATTATGAGAAAATGAAATGAGAATATGAAGAAGAAGAAGCAGCAGAAATGAAGAGAAAGAAGAGGAAGAATTTTGAATTATGTAGAACTTATCAGCATACATACACCAAAAATTCTTAAACAATACACTTAAATATCTTTGTATTACACCGAAATTTTCTTCTTCTTCTTCTTCTTCTTCTTCTTCTTTAGTTGAATGAATGTAATTTCATCATCTTTCAAATAATTTTGTAGCATTATGTGTTTCTTCTTCTTTTTTGTTTGAATTTTTTTCTTGTTAAAAGAGTAAAACAAGAAGAAACTTGAGAAGGTAAAACAAAAAGAAAAAGATGAATAAGAAAAAAAAGAAGAAGAAGATGGTGATGATGATGAAAAAAGAAGAAGAAGCAACAGAAGATGAGGAGGAAGAGAAAGAGTTTTGAATTATGCAGAACTTATCAGTACAAAAACACCAAAAATTCTTAAACAACATACTTAAATATCTTCGTGTTACACCAAAATTTGCTGCAAATATAGAAAAATGTTTCTTCTAATACTGCATTTTTTTCCTTCTTCTTCTTTTTTTCTTATTTCTTTCTTTCTTTTAGTTGAATGAATGTAAGTTCATTCTCTTCCAAATAATTTTGTAGCATTATGTGTTTCTTCTTCTTCTTTGTTTGATTTTTTTGTTTTTATTATTGTTAAGAGAGTAAAACAAGAAAAAACTTGAGAAGATAAAACAAGAAAAAAAAGATGAATAAGAAAAAGAAGAAGATGATGATGATGATGAAAAAGAAGAAGAAGCAGCATAAGATGAGGAGAAGGGAGAATAAGAGTTTGAATTATGCAGAACTTATCAGCACACATACATTCAAAATTCTTAAACAATACACTTAAATATTCTCGTGTTACACCAAAATTTACTACAAATACAGAAAAATATTTTCTTTAATGCATAACTCTTACATTACATTCAATTCAAACCATCAACGATGAACAACAATTTCACAAACAAAAACAACATTATTCACCTACAGAATCATAAGCTACTAACGAAAATATTAACTAAAATCGAATCACACCTCAATCACTTGATTGGATTCAAAACAATAATCAACTTTGTTTTGATTCAATATAATTGACAATCTGAACTTGAATTATTCATTATCTTCAACAACGAGATAACTGTTCAAAACTGATTTTAGAGCTTGACTTCAAAAACGTGGAGAACGAACGAAGAGAAACATAGAGAATGCAGAAATAGAAAAGAACGTAAATCGAAAACGTTGAAAAAATTTAAAAACGAAAACGAAATCCTTTTGAAAAAGGCAATTATATATTTGCGTGTTAATTGAAAAATTAGTTAGATAGTGACGCATGAGGTGAATTAGGTTAAAGAGACTTGTATGCACTTATATAGAATAATGACTTATATATATGTGGAGAATATTTATAATATAAATATGTCTAAATACACATTATTGGATTTCTACTCATACAAAGAAAAAAAAAACTGTTTTTATTTTTATATTTTTTTAGCAGTCTCGTTTTTTTTTTTTAACTCCTCCAGCAACTGCATATAATAATATAGTGGAGGATATGTGGATATCGAGTGGTGAATGGTGGCCGATTGGTAGTTGTCGGCCTAATTCGAAGTAAAATTTTAGCCAATTTCATCCCAATAAGCATTTGTCCAATAAAGCTGTATTTGTTTATTGGATAGGACATTTCGATAAGAATACTGAGATATAAAATTGTATTTGACAGATGAGATATAGATAGAAATATTGTGTTCAAAAATATTAAATTAGTGTATTTTATATCCATTCTAACAGAAGACACTAATAAGAGACACAACTTATTTTTTATTTTTTTATTATTTTTATTAATTTTTTATAATTATATTTTTTATTATTATATTTTTTTCCTCAAGTTTTATGAATAAAAAAAATGAAAATAAATTATATTTTCATCATTTGTTATATTTTATCACTAAACAAAATATAAAAATACTAAATTTTGTGTCTCTGTCTTTTATGTCTTGCTCTCCGTGTCTTGTCTTGTATTGACCTGTTCTGTGTCGTTGGAAATTTTTTTTTTGTTGTGTTGACTATTAAACTTTTAAACTTCTTTAATTGTCGTATTTGTGTTATATGATTTCAATGTTATGACTTTGTAAAATAGTATGACAAATTTTTATTTAAATTGATTAAAAAAACTGAACAACCGAACCAAATAAAACTGATTTCAATTGGTTAGATTTGATTCGGATGGTTTCGATAAAAAAAAACAAACCAAACCGAACCAAACCGCACCGCAAACACCCCTATTGACCAGACGATGAATACAACAGATGGGCTGAGCTCGCGGAAGAAGAGAGTAGGGGTTGGAGACTTAGGGGCAGTGGCTACACAGACGGACAGCGGCAATGGCTCGACAGACAGACGGCGACAATGGCTCGACAGACAAACGGCGGTAGTAGCTCGAAGAGAAGCTAGAGTTGAAAAAGGGGGAGTGATTCAGACTTCAAAGCTCTGGACTTCTGGTCGAGTGAGTGAGAGTGAAGTAAAATGAAACAAACTAAAATGACGTCGTTTCTTCAAACTGGCCGGTTCTTAGTTTGGTCTAACCGGTCGGTTCTTAGCCGATCCAGCAGTTTTCTACCAATTTTTTTATCAACAATTTTATATGCCTAATTAGACCGTTAATATCATTGGTTCATAGTTGGACTGATCTGGTTAGCCGATTCAATCCAGTTTTTAAAACCATGAGAATTATACACTGCTAACTATATCTATCTTTCCAGAAGCTTATGCAAAAGTTTTGAATAGGCTTCAGTCTGATCATTGCCCTATTCTGGTGCGTTGTAAAGGTCGTCCTCAGCCTAAAGGGAATCGACCTTTCCATTTTGTTGCTGCTTGGGCTACTCATCCAGGGTATAGGGATATTGTGAATCAGTCATGGTGGTCTGGTAATAAAGAGATTCATGGCAAGCTTTCGGAAGTACAAAAGAATTCACTAGAGTTTAACTCGAAGGTATTTGGTAATATTTTTGTTAAGAAATGTGAATTACAGCAGCAGATTAATTATTTACAAAAACGTTTGGAAGTGGTGGATAGCATTTATTTGCGTCAGAAAGAGCAACAGTTGCTTGATGATTATAATAATACTCTAGTGCAAGAAGAGCTCCTATGGTTCCAAAAGTCCAGAGAGCAATGGGTAAGGTTCGGGGATAGAAATACAAGATTCTTTCATATTCAAACTCTTGTGCGAAGGAAGCATAATAAAATTTATGGCCTTTTTCCCAAGGATGGAGTGTGGAAACTGATCAAGAGGTTCTGAGTCAAGAAGCAGAGTCTTTCTATAAAAGCTTATTCTGTCATTTGGATGATGTTGATTTGGGTTGCCTTGGTGATGTGCCTCTTCCTTCTCTGAATGAGGAAGCTTGCAATAATCTTACAGTACCAGTTACTATGGAGGAAGTCAGAACAGCTGTTTTTCACATGAACTCCTTTTTCATTGGTCTTGATGTTTGGAAGATGGTGAAGCAGGCATTCTCTGGTGTTACTCTTGATCCGAGAATGATGGAGACTTTACTGGTTCTTATTCTAAAGGTTGAATCACCAGTATCTATGAAAGATTTCAGGCTAATTAGTCTTTGTAATATAGTTTACAAGATCATCACGAAGGTCCTTGTTAATAGGCTCCGTCCTCATCTTGCGAAGATTGTTGGCCCGCTTCAAGGAGGATTTATTCCGGGACGAAGAACCCCTGACAACATCATTATTGCTCAAGAAGTCCTCCACTTTATGAAGAAGACTAAATCAAAGAAAGGCACACTGGCGTTTAAGATTGATCTAGAGAAAGCTTATGACAGAGTTGACTGGAGGTTTTTAGCTCATACCCTTAAGAGCTTTGGTTTTCCTATTCCTACAATTAATTTGATTATGAATTGTGTCACTGCTTCCTCCTTATCTATTCTTTGGAATGGGAATCGTCTGAATGGCTTTACTCATAGCCGGGGTCTTAGACAAGGAGACCCTATGTCACCCTATCTTTTTGTGTTGTGTATGGAGCGATTGGCATGCTTTATTAGTCATCAGGTTGATTTGGGCTTGTGGGAGCCGGTTGCTGTTTCTAGAGGGGGACCAAGGATATCCCACTTAATGTTTGCGGATGACTTGCTTCTATTCTGTAAAGCTACAAAGAAACAAGTGCAAAATGTGATGTTGGTTTTAGAGACTTTTTGCAAAGCATCTGGGATGAAGATTAATGTGGAGAAGTCTAAAGCGCTTTGCTCCAAGAATGTCTATGCAACAAGGAAAGAGGTTTTCACTGGGGTATCCTCTATCAGATTTGTCTAGGACTTGGGCAAGTATCTTGGGGTTACCCTTAGCCATTCTAGGGTGACCCGTTCAACTTTCAATGGTGTCTTGGATAAGATTCGAAGTAGACTAGCAAGCTGGAAAGAGAGTTTACTTAATCGGGCTGGTAGACTCTGCTTGGTTAATTCTGTTGCAGCTGCGATTCCCACATACTAGATGCAGGTCTCTATTTTTTCCAAAGGAATCATTAGTAAATTGGAGTCTATGATGAGGAATTTTCTTTGGAAAGGACAAGTTGATAGAAGATGATTGAATCTTGTTAGTTGGAAGGTACTGGTTACTCCAAAAAAAAATTATGGAGAGTTGGAGATTAGAGATCCTTATTGTGTGAATATTGTTCTTCTTGGGAAGCTAATTTGGACTTTTTTTCAGCAGCCAAACAAGTTATGGGTCCAATTGTTGGATGTCAAATACCGATCATCTCTATATAACTGTTTTAGTTGTCCTAAAAACAAGGGCTCTCCCATTTGGAGGAGTCTCTGCAAGGCTTGAGAAGTGTTGAAGGATGGGTTTGCTTGGTGTATTGGGGATTTGAACCAGAATTTTTGGTTTTCTAACTGGAGGAGAGAAGGACGGTTATCTAATGAGATGGATTATGTTCACATTTCTGAGTCGAATCTCCAGATACAGGATATTTGGTCGGTTGGTAGGTGGCATTTGGATACTCTTTATTCTCCTTTATCTCAAAATCTGAAAGGTAATATTCTCTCTTACAATCCAGATGTGTAAGCAGGTCCGGAAGTGGGTTGGTATTGGTTTGGGTCTGCTGCAAAAGTCTATGACTCACGCAATGGTTACTTGTGGTTGTGTAAGAAGCTTTTTGGTTAGAAGGAGCGGGAGAATTGGTTTTGGCTTTAGCGTCAGCTTGTTCCGGAAAAGCATAAGTTTTTGGTTTGGTTGTGTCTTAAGGAGGCTCTTCCTACTGCAAATTTTCGCTTTAGAAGAGGGATGTTGTCATCAGATAGGTGCCCAAGATGTCTTTCTAACCAGGAATCGGTTTTACATTGTATTCGGGATTGCCCAAAAGCTCAGCTTGTATGACACAGGTTGGATATTTCCTGTCATCCATTGGATTTGAAGAACTGGTTCTTGTATCATAGCAGAGAGCATCCGTTCAAGTTCTTTTCGAGACTTTGGTGGATATGGAGAGTAAGGAATAATGACATCTTTAATCCTCATGAAACTTGGCCTTCGGAAAAAAGTGATTTGTCTGGCATTAACTTCAGAAAAGGAGCTTAGGAATATTTTTGAATTACAACGTATATCCCTTCTCTCTACTCTAAATGGTTTTTGGAATCCTCCATCCATTGGTACTTTCAAGATTAATTGTGATGCTAGTTATCTTGGTTCGGGTGATAGTGTTGGTTTTGCTTGTGTTATTAGAGATTGTAATGGGAGTTGGCAAAGGGGGTGTTTAGGAATGATTGAGAGTAATAGTATTCTTCAAGGGGAATTGTTTGCTATTTAGAGAGGATATCTCTTAGTTTGGGATGTGGGTCAAGGAGATGTTATTTGTGAGATGGATTGTGTAGAAGCATTTAATCTTGTTACTTATCACCAAGATAGTTTTGGGTTTATTGATCCATTGGTGCTCAAAATAAGAGATATCATGCATTGGAATTAGTGTGTTGACTTTCGTTTGATTATGAGAGATGCAAATACGGTGGCAGATACTATGGCAAAGATGGCGATGAGTTAAATCTCAATTTGGCCCCTGAAATTTAGCCCGATGCTCAGAATGACCCCCACAATTTCGTTGGCCCTAATTAGAACCCCAAATTTGTAATTGTGGCTCCAACTTGCCCCTGCGATCATATCCGTCACCAGAATGCTGATTTGATGCAATTGCATGACACAGTGGACACTACTTAAACGACGTCGCATTGGTTTCGCGCCCAAACCCTTTGGAAACCACGTCGTTTCAGTTTTTTGTGGGTTAAAACTCTTTCTTTCCACTACAATGATCATAAGTTGCCAAATATCAAGAAAACTCTTACACTACGTGGTTTTCAAAGGGTTTGCGCGTGAAATCAATGCGCCGTCGTTTAAGTAGTGTCCATCATGTCATGCAATTGCGCTAGATCAGCATTTCGGTGACGGAGATGATCGCAGGGGCAAGTTGGAGCCACAATTATAAATTTGAGAGTCTAATTGGGGCCAACGAAATTGTGGGGGTCATTCTGAGAATCAGGCCAAATTTTAAAGGCCAAATTGAAATTTAACTCGATGGCGATGAAATACAACTTTCTCATGCGAAACTTCTTTCATCTTGAGAGGAGTTTAAGAATAATCTTAAAAGGAATTATTTTTCTGTTTAAAAAGATCTTTTATTTAATTTTTTTAGTTTATTTCGGTCACTACAAAATATCAGCTAGCTGTTATAATTGACAACATGACAATGATTGTGCAATATCAGCAATTTGTTTACTAACTCACGTAAAAAATAAACTAAAAAATTTATATCTAGTTCAAAATTTAATATAAGGGGTCAAATTAGTGTAATTAGAATCTCAACGCGAAATCCAATACGGAGGAACACTAAAATTGTAGTCCCTTCTGTTACTTCAAGAAAGACAGTCCATGTGAGGAGGGACTTTACTCGTCTAATAAAATTTCAACATGTGGCAAATTTTAAAAAAATAAAAATATATATTATGTATATATTAATAAGTTAGACGTTCCCATAAAATAAAAAAAATAAGTTATACGTTACATATATATATTAACGTTGATGATATATATTATACTTTACATATATATTAATAAAAATGGAAAGGACCGTTGCATATGTATTATATATAATACATATATTAATAAAAATATATGATTGTTATTATATCATTGTTATTATTAATAAATTAATATTTTTATAATAATAAATTATTTTTTAATTTATAAATTTTAATAATATTATTATAAAAATAATATTTATATTAATTTTAATTATTTTTATTAATTAATTAAATAAGATCATAATAAAAACTAAGTTTAATTTATTTTAATACAAAAATATTTTAAAATTTTATTTATTTATAATTAAAAAATTAATATAAAATTATTTTTTATAATAAGTAGATCATAAATAAAGGATAAAATGAGTTTTTTTTAGAAAATAAAAATAACTATTTTGTTTAAGTACTAATTTTACTGGAAAAAGAAAGAAGAAAAAAAGCGGATTAATTTTTTTATATATTAAAAAAAATTTGGTGTAATACTCAATTATTAGATTTTATGTTATTTTTTAAAATTATAGAAATAGTATAGTACACCTTCTTGTATTGTATGTATTGTATATAATATACAATACAAGAAGACGTATTGTCAATACAAAAAAAACGTATTATACTGTTCTCACAATTTTAAAAAATACCATAAAATCTAATAGTTAATTATTACACCAAAATTATACCAATACCTAAAAAAATAAAAGGAAAAGCGGCAGTGGCAGAGCATTTTTAAAATAAATAGTAGAGAAATAAATAATAAAATAATAATAAGGCGAATGTCGTCTTAAGCTAGCTAACAGCCCATATTTATTGCTTAAATGGTTAATAGAAAAAGAAGGATAGCCCATGCCACCGCCAATCAATTCCATCCTCCGTCAACCACCTCCGCCACTCCCACTCATGTCGTCTCTCACGACGCGCCACGTGGCAGTCATCGGAGCTGGTGCCGCCGGCCTAATTGCCGCTCGCGAGCTCCGACGAGAAGGGCACCACGTGGTGGTGTTCGAGCTAGGCGAGCAAGTTGGCGGGACCTGGGTGTACACTCCGGAGAGCGAATCGGACCCGCTAGGCGTGGACCCGAAGCGCAGGGTGGTGCACTCGAGCCTGTACGATTCGCTCCGAACGAACCTGCCTCGGGAGTGCATGGGGGTTCGGGATTACCCGTTCGAGAGGAGAGAGGGGAAAGACAGGGACCCGAGAAGGTTCCCGGGTCACAGGGAGGTGCTGATGTACCTGCAGGATTTCGCTGCCGATTTCGGGATCGGAGAAGTTGTGAGGCTGCAGACGGAGGTGGTGATCGCTGGGTTGGGAGAGGAAGGGAAGTGGAGGGTGAGATCCAGGCCGTCCAATCACAACAGAATGAGATCTGATGATTGCGATTGTGTGGATGAGATTTACGACGCCGTTGTTGTTTGCAATGGCCACTACGTTCAGCCTCGCATCGCTGACAATATCCCTGGTTTGTTTTCTGTTTTTAGTTACTGTCCCCACCTTCTTTCCTTGTTTTTATATGCGCCTTTCACTTTTCAATAATTATTAAAGTATTTATTTAAAACAATTTTAAATTTTAATAATTTTATTTCTTGATTTATGATTTGTGTCAAGTTTAGAACTTAGGAGGGATTTGTCTATTATTTCTTTTTTCTTTGGTACATTATTATTTATTTCTTTTCTCGAATTCGCGAAATAATAATGCTTTTTCTAGGGCCTACATGATTTGTAATGGCTAATGTCAAATCTGCCCTGGGAAAGTACGGGCTATACTCCAAGAGTTGGCCCAAAACCAAACTGTGACAAAATAGTTATTAGATTGCTCCGGTTCAGGTCATTACCAAAAACAAAATATTCTTAGATTGCCCCTCTTTTGGACTCTTTTTAAAGAAAAAACAAATTTCATACATACACGTTAATTTGTGAAGGAAAATTATATCTCCTTTAGCTATTCAAGCTACCGCGAAAATCTTGAGGGCGGAAACGTCAATCCCAGTAATTGATAATTAACAAGAGAATGAGATGAAATTCATTATTTATGCTCGTGTTTTGTTTCGTTCCATGTTTTAATTTAAAATCTTTGCAGGGATTACTGCATGGCGAGGGAAGCAAATGCACAGCCACAATTATAGGACACCTGAGCCTTTTCAAGATCAAGTATGTGCCTGCAAAAGCATTTTTTGGCCTGTATTATACTGCTAATACTCTCTAGCTCCATTAAAATATCATATGTTGTTGCTCTACGTTTGATATTTTTTAGCGTATCTGGTTTTTCCATTTCAACTCGGGCAGGTGATTGTTCTAATAGGTGGTGCAGCAAGTGCTGTCGATATCTCTCGAGACATCGCTACCGTTGCTAAAGAAGTTCACATTGTAGATAGGTCACTCAACGAAAATGCAATTGGCAAGCTACCCGGCCATGATAACATGTGGCTTCATTCTATGGTAAAACTTATCATCCATGGTGAGAATTGGATGGCTATTATGATTACTAGTATCCATCATTTTATTTGACAACTTTTCTCTTGAATGGTTTATCTTACGCGCTGGTATGCAGATTGACAGTGTTCATCAAGATGGCCGTGTGATTTTCAAAGATGGAGACACAGTCGGTGCGGAAATCATAGTACATTGCACAGGGTATTCTCAGCGTACTCCATTCAGTTTTATTCAAGACCCTACAAATACAATTGAAGAGAACTGAATAATTGTTGATGATTGATGACTATTTTTGTTCGTTTATCAGGTACAAGTATGATTTCCCATTCCTTGAAACAAACGGGGAAGTGAGTGTAGATGAAAACCGTGTAGGACCATTGTACAAGCATGTTTTTCCACCGGCATTGGCCCCATGGCTTTCATTTGTTGGGTTGCCTTGGAAGGTTGTTCCCTTCCCCATGTTCGAACTGCAGACCAAATGGATAGCAGGAGCTTTGTCAAATCGCCTTGCACTTCCTTCCAAAGAAGAAATGACTCAAGATACTGAAGCATTCTACTCTTCACTTGAAGCTTCTGGCACTCCTAAGCGTTACACTCATAATATGGCCAATTACCAGGTGCTTCCTAAAGTTAAAACTTAAAAGTGATGAATCTTTTTTAGCTTGTCTTATGACTGTGGTTATCTAAAATCATATACTCCCTTCCCCAATTCATAGTAACTGTTGTTTGTTTTACTTTCTGCTGCACTCGTATCCAGTTCTATTTTAATGATAATGATTAAATACATCGAAACGAAAATATTCTGAACCAGAAAGAATATATATCAACAATACTTATATTGTGTGTTTGGGATTATATATGGTGATGACAGTGGGACTACGATAACTGGATTGCTGATCAGTGTGGGATTCCTGGTATTGAAGAATGGAGGGTGGAAATGTACAAGTTTGCATCTAAGAACAAGAGGCTGCGACCTGAGTCATACCGTGACGAATGGGATGATGATGAATTGGTTCTGGAAGCTCAACGAGATTTTTCTAAGTATTTGAACTGAATGACAAGTCAACTGAGAAGTCTCAAGCTCAGCTATATTGCCATCTGCTCTGATCTCAATGCCGAGTTATACAATTACAACAAAGTTGAGTAAATTAGCACTTGAAAGTAATAAGTTAGTCATACACGAAAAAATAAATAGTTGTTTCATTCACTAATAAAATTGATTATGTTCAGATTACTTGTTTCTATAAATGTTTTCTTTTCAGTTGATGGTAATTCGCTTTGGCACTTGGCAGTGCTTCAATCACGACTGAATTCGTTGAAACAAGTACAGGGTTTTTGTCAACCCTAAATTTAACACTCCAGTTATATATGGATGTATTAGCTCTAAATAATTTAGTTATTGTACTTTGGAGCCATACCGGTCCAAATTCAAAACCAATCAACTACAAAAAATACTGTTGTGCGAAGACAACAAATAAGACTTCCTTTTCAATTTTTCTCATATGAGTTCCTCCTAGCTTTCTTAATTGATCCTTCTTTTGTGTAGAGACTGCTATATTTCTCCAGTATCCTCTCTTTCTCTTTGATGTAAGTCCAACATCTCGTATACATTTGCTACTTTCTGAATAATGGTTTTATCTCGAGGTTTACGATCAAAAACTTCAAATCCCTTGAAAAACTCTTGATGAAAGAACACAAAATTATAATGCAAATGTTAATGCGTCAATCCGAAATAAAATATCAATGACGGTCCAATGACACTGTGTTTTATCGATTTTTAGCAAATCGAGAGTAGTTCGATATCTAATGGTTTAGAATTGAAACCTACTCCTTTGTGAGTACCAGTTTTTTAAAGTGCATCAAAGGTTCTTTCGATCAAACAAAATAACCTTTGAAAATAAATTGACTGGAATTGAAATGAATTGCATTGAATTTAAATAAAACGGTATAAAATGCCTTCGATTAGATCAAAGGACTTTTAAATTTGAAAGTAAGATACTGAAACTTAAAATTAAACAAGAAAGATAAAAGTTTTCCTGAAAAGTAAATTTGCAGATAAAATAAAGATTACAAGAAACATAAATGGAATTTAAAGATGTGGAAGGAACTCTACAGAAAAGTAACTCGAACGTAAACTTAGAAAGTCGCAGGAATATGAGTGTGCTTGAGTGTTTTCTGAAGCAAAGTTTCAACCCTTTTTTCATCTATCTTTTATCTATTTATAAAAGTCTTTGACCAATCAGATTCAAGAGTAACTTCCATGCGTATTAGTTTTCGAGTAACCGTTCCCGCTCTTTCTGTACAATCGTGTGTAACCGCAAAAAATCAGCTTCAAATAACCTTCATTCCTCAACTGAGTACATCGACTGGCTCCTGTTTTTCGTTCTTCGACTAATCTTTCTCAATACAACCTTCATTCTTTGAAATAGAAATCCATTACATTTCGAATTTGGTATGTTTCGAAACAAAATATTTTCGATCAATAAACTGCCCCTTAGAATTAATGTGTTTTTTCAATATCTTTAAAGAATGAAACACTTAATCCTATCTAATTTAACTTCGCCACTATAATTAATAAATTCGTTTTAAATGAAACCTACTAATTTTCATTTATTTGTGTCCACTACGGCACGTTCCCCACTACACATCGTTTTTCTCTCTCCCACTTCACCTTCTCAAAGAAGTTTCTAATTTCAAATTTTGAAAAACGAAATACGAAACAACAATGCCCCTCCTTTATTTTCACTTAATAAAATTTCACCGTTACTCAACGTCAACCTTTCATCTCCTTAAATGTCACCTTTCTTTTCAAAAACTTTTTACCACCTGTTTCTGAATTATTCTGTGCAAATTCTCCCTTTATAATCAAATCAATCATTAGAAATTTTTTTACACTCCCATCAATGGCTTCTTCTTCTGTTCCAAAAACTTTATCTACTAAAGACAAAGGCAAACACACCGCAACCGAAGCCTTTGAACAACCTGACTTGCAGATATTAAATCGATTCAATGATATTATCATTGAAGATCCCAAGAGTTTGTCTACTGACAAAAGGATTCTCATCTCTTTCACTGCCGAAGATAAGACTTGCTATTTTGTTGGCCCCTTACAGACTCTGGAGCACACCAAAAAGAATGTCCATTTCTTTCCAAATGCCAAAGAAGAAGATTTGCTCATCAAATAGGACCTTTTCATTGCTCTCTTCATCGATCACAAGAAATCCTTCAGAAACAACCTTAAAATCATTTCCCGAAATGCCAACTTTCTTGCCTGGTATCAACACCTTGAATCAGCAAAAGGTAATGTTTAGAGAGCACAGGGCATCCATGACCTTCTTCGTCTCTCTCACATCACACCCACCACACATCGCTGGATGATTGGGACTGCACTGTGTTTCTGGAACAAGACCACCAACAATTTTCACCTCCTTTGTAGAATGGTGGAGCCCACACTGTTTGATGTTGCCGCCATTACTGGTCTCCCGGTAAACTATCCCGAGGCAACATTCTACACAAAACCAACTAAATCCTATAAGATAGTTCAAAAGAACTCTTACAGTGATTTTATTAATTACCACATGGGTTATGGAAATGATCCTGTGACTGATGAGGAAAGTGTAGCTTTTTTATACTACTGGTTAAATGCTATTATTTTTTGTTCGAGGAGTATTCAAATGCAAAAATTATTCCTCCCATTGGCTGCCTTACTCGATGAAGATCACAAATTTAACTTGGCCAAGTTAGTTTTGGAAAATTTGTTTGATGAACTGGGGCACTTGGTTGACTATCTCCGAAATAGATCTTCGATCAGTCTAGGTGATCCCCTCTGGCTTTTACAAATCTGGCTAAATGCCGTTTTTGAAAAATTTATAAAACAAGATGGGGGCAACACTTCGAAAAAATAGCACATCAAAGACTTTTGATTAGTCCCATTTCAGCCAAACTTTAAGGATGCCACTTCGACCAAAGACCTTTTTTTGGGTTGTATTCTCACTACTCCATTCATGCAAAAGCTTTCAGAATGAAGAACTGACATTTAACCCCTTCTTACGTTGAGGTTGTAAACTGGCTTGGTTCGAACGTCTCCTTTTTCCTACTAACGATGAAGACAACGATGTAGCCAATGCGACTTGAGCAAATTTCCTTGCTATTCAGGTATTTCCAATAGGAATATCTCAATACAAGAAAGAGCAATTTAAAGTAACCCTCCATGCTCCTCGTTATGTCGCAAGACAAATGGGTTTCTCCCAAGCTCTTGCATCACCTGTTCCTCGGAAAGACAGTGCTCTTTGTCATTTCGAATTCAAATCGAGGAAAGATATCAAAAAATGTCTCGATGTCAACCATACACATCGAGGCAACTATTCTCATTTGTCTTATGTTTGTAGTGCCTTCGTCACTAAATCTTTCATTGAGTGGTGGAACAATTATTATTCTCGATACAATCGTACCTTGGATAAAATCAAAGAATTTGCGATTAAAACTCTCCAAGTGGCTGAGGCCTCACCCAAAAAAGCTCCGAAAAGGAAAATCAAAGCTTCTGTACAACCCAAACAACCACGACAAAAGATTCAAAAAACTTCGACCAAAACCTCCAAACCTGTAAAGGTAAACACTTAGTTGACTCTTCCTATCAAACTTTTATCATCATATATATCTTAACAAACTTTGTATTCAATTGTTCAATCTTTAATTCAGAAGCAATCATCAAGTGAAAGCACTTCTAATGAGAGTTAACAACCATCCCAATCGAATATTTTTTTCTCATCCTCCGATAGTTCTGATTCAGATGACTTCTCAGAGACTTCTTCATTCCCACATCTCCAACCTAGAAAATCTGCCCAGGTAAAACTATTCACCAATTTAAACTTGTTCTAATCGATTTTGAATTCTTTTACTTACAAATACTTCTATCATGACAAAAGCTGGGAGGGATGCTCAATCCATTCCTTCCTCACCGATTTCACAAATCGATAAAAAAAAGGACATCAACACGGATCAAGATCTCAAGAACCTCACTCCTTGGTTCAAGCAATCATTATTATGGCCAACCCTATCCAAATTATTCCACCATTGATCATTGAAAAACAAAACCTGGTGGATATGAGCCAAGAAAAATCTCCTCAAGTTGTGAACAATTCCACTCCTTCTTCTCCCATTAATGCTAACCTTATTATCAACTTCTCGATTTCACAAACCCTCAACTCACCTATTCGAGAAACTAGAGAAGCCATACCTTCTCCTCAACATCCTTCAAGTCCAAGAGAACCAACCAAACCATCTTCTTCACAAGTCCCTAAACTTTAAAGAAATTCCAGCCACTAAATCTGATCTTCCAGATACTAAATTGGCTAAACTTGTAGTTGTTTTGACCAAAATCACCCAAGAAGAAGAAATTCCTATTTCAAGTCCGATCAAAGAGAATTTGGCAGCTCCAACTCTCCCTGCAAATCTTATCTCTACACTCTCGAACAAATAATCTCTGTTCTTAGGCTACTAACCCATACTGTTAATGAGTGGGTTGCACAATCCGATTTAAATAGCCTTTTATTTAACATTCTAAGTTCTTCCCTTTAATTCCAGGTTCCACCTCAATTCTCCTCGATAGTGAGAATATTCATGAGGGTTTCCAAAAATCTCTCCATCTCTCAAGACAGATTAAACAAAGCAAAAGAAAGAGTGATCAAAATCGAAATGGAGCCTAAAAAAGTTGGTGTTGTCCACCAGTCAATACAAAAATCATACAAAGAATTCGATCTGAGGGTTGCCCAAGCTGCCAGCACCCAAACTTATTTTGACAATCGAGAAGAACTCAAAAAAGAACTTGCAAGAATTCAACAAAGGAAAGCTGAGTTAGCAGAGCCTTATGCTATGGCACAGCAAAAGAAACACAAACTTTTCATAGACCTTTGCAAGGTGGAAAACAAACAAGAAGAAATCAGAAGAAGATATGACAGAGCGCAAAACAAAGAACACGGCGAAGTTGAAATTTATTATGCCCACTATAACATCCTTGCTTCTAACACCTCATGATCGTACTAAAAGTTCAGGCGTTACTTACCTCTAATTCTTTAATTTGATACTATATTTATTTAATATTGAGCCTTCGCGAATATGAACCAAATCTTTAATTATGAAAGCAAAAATTCTTTACTTTAAAATCACATAGTCACATAGATACATATTCACATAATAATAAATACATAGACTTATCCAAAACTTCTTAATATACAGGTCCTGCCCCTCTAAAATTTAAAATGACAAATGACGAGGGGTAAAATAAAATCTAAAACTAAATCAAATATAGAGAATGAAAACATATATATACATAAAGCTCCGTAGTTCAATCATGGCTTCGTGCCAAAACTTCCTGATGAACCTGTCACTGAAAAGAAATTCTGAAGGGGAGTGAGAACTTCGTCCTCAAAAGAGTTCTCAGTAGAGGGTTTAAGAATTTTTATAAGAAGATACGTTTAAAGAGAAGAATTAATTCCAAGGCAGTGATTATTGTTTGTCCTATGAATCTTTTAAAAACCAACGACTAACCATCCAAAACCTTTTTAAAGAAATAATATTTAATTTTTTTTAGAAATCTAAAACCTTTCTTTTCTTATAAGAAAAATCTTAATTAGTTTCCTAAACTGTATGAATGACCAACCTGCTCCAAGCATAGGTTCATTAAGTCTATGCTAAACTAGCTTGATTTTTCATATTTTACTAAACCAATCACAGCCCCCACCTCAAGCAACTCAACCAAATCAGCAATCAAATCATCACATCAGGAAAATAACCCTCAGCTTCACCACCACCAGCATGAGGGATCTCTCAGTTGCACACACATACAATACAAACAAGAAAAACATAGATAGGATGCTAATACAGGAAGTAGGTCAAATAGCAGATAAGCATAGTTAAACAGATAGGCAAACCAAAACAATGCACACCTAAACAAAACATACAAATGCATATGATGTATGCCTGTCTTATGGCTAATGAGCTCATTTGTCGGTTATACAGCCAACCCAACATGTCCTAGTAGCTAACCATTGGACAATCCCTCTGTGCGCGCATCCCCAAACTCAAAAATAATATCCATGGAGTCAAACTCCAAGCTCAATAATATAATATTCCATGGAATCAAACTCCAAACTCAAATATAATATTCCATGAGAAAAATCCCAAGCTTAATATATATATACATTCCCATGGGGGAACCCAGGGAGTTAAAGTGTCCGATTACATCTTGCGACAGAGAGTCAACAATTAGTCTCAATTTTGCAAGTCTCATTTACTTTTAGTCTATTTTCATCATCAATTCATATCTCATTGAAATATCAAATTCATCATTCCTCATTATCACACCTACCATTTGGTTCATCAATAATTTAAACGTAAAATATAATTCATTCTTTTCTAAATAAATCAAACTTAAAACATATAATCTTTAAAACCAAATCTTTCTAAATAATCAATTAAAACGAATCTTTCAGATTTTCATAAAATTTTTTGCAGCATCTCCTCTAAAACTCGGATTCTGCCACCCTTCTCGGGTTCCATCCAAACATTATTCAAACCCTTCTCAACCATTTCCAAACAGTAAATCATTTCTAGTAATCAAACTGTTTCCAATATTAAATTCTTTTCAAATTTGATTTAAACCAAATTTCAATATAAATTTTTTTCTAATACCAAATTATTTTCAGAATTAAACTAAATTTTAATATTAAATCTTTTCAAAAGTCAATTCATTTTCAATAACAAAACCTTTCCAAATCTCAAGAAAACCAATTCGGCAACTGCCAATTTAACAAAATCAATAACTCAGAATATTCAACTTTATCAAACAGTCAATAACCCAACTAGTCAAACAATCACAATTATCCAGAGCAACTCAGTTCAATCCATAAGACTCTTATAATCACCAAAATATATTTTTGCATCAAGATCGATTTATAACAATTCTCGAAAATAAAATGAGTCTAAGGAAAGCACCCCTACCTCGATTAACCGAACTCAGAAATCAAACACGACAAACCCACTTATTCCAAATTAACAGCAACAGCGGCAATGGCATGAGAACCAGCCAGAAAAAGCAGAAACACAACGGCAATACTAAAATAGAGATATATTTACTGATGAAATTAGAACTTGGTAGAGATAAACAAAATTGGAATAAAACAAAGGTAAAAGCATGGTAGATTCAGGAATTACAGAATTGAGACCAAGACAAGAAAGATGGTGATGCTAGTGGCTCTGATAGCGGTAGAGGCTCCGACAGCTACGAGAACCAGGAACAGAGGTATAACTGAGTAAGCCTCCCCTCCAAAAGCAGCACCAACTCCAACAAAGCTTGACGGTGGTAGCGGCTAACTTCAGTGCTAGCGACGCCGAGCAGAACGGCGACAGTGACTAAGGGTACGAACAGTGGCACTGGAACAACGGCGATGGAACCCTCACATCGGTGGTCGTGGATCAGTGGCAACGGTGGCGTGGAACACAGCTCCTCCTCTTCTCGATGGCGACCCTGACTCTTGCGTTCGTTCTCTCTCTCTCTGCTGGCCCCTCGACGGCGACGACTCTAGGGGAGATAACGAGTATGGACGGCAGCGATGAGGCGTGGGTCGATAGCAGCGATGGCGGACAACCCCCCTTTCTCTCTTCTCTTATCCTAGCGCGGCTCTCCCTCTCTTTTTCCCTCTTCCCCCGTCGTGGCCCTCACTCTTTTCTTTCCCTCTCTGTTCTGCGTTTCTTTCCCTCTTTTGTTGGTGTGGGTGGCTAGGATAAGGAATTAGGGTTAGGGTTTCTCAATTTAGGAATTAGGGTTTGTGAGTTTGATTTGGGAATTTAGGGTTAGGGTTAGGTTTTTATAAAAGAATATGGATAAAATAGATATTTTGATAAAATTGGTGAGTAAAATAATAATTTTAAAATCAAATGTACTCCATTTAAAAATATTTAAGAAGAGGTAAATACCAAATCGGTTTCCGAAAAATTCTGACGCTGATAAAATGGTAACTGATCTTTGTTATTGACAAAATAATCCCCGAAGGATTTTAAAATTTGACAAAAGTGATTAACCTTCAATTGAGTTACCTAAAGTTAAAGTTTAAGGATGACGTGTCAGTTGACCATTTTCATAATTACAAAATTTATCACTTTTAACTTTTATAATTTTAAAAACACCCCAATTTCAATTTTTTAAAACCCTAATCCCCTTTCTTATGGAACACTCGTCTCTTCCTCTTCCTCAGCATCCTCCTCCAATTTTCTTCTTCTTCCCCAATAAAATCATTTTCATTTTCGTTCATCGCCGCCTCTACCTTCCTTCTCCTTCTTCCTCTGACCAACCTCCGGCTCTGGCTTATTACAACAGCGCCGCCCTCCTCCTTCCCCCTTCTCCTCTCTCTTCTAACCCAAGATGCTTATTTGAGACTCAACCCCTTTTTCATTTCTCTTTTTTTCTTGACCCAGTGGTTGTGATGCTACTATGGCTGTTGAGCTCATGATGGGTGGTTATAGAAACAACAACAGCAGCAGCAGCTTCGCCACTTCCAAGGCTGAAGAGAACGCCGTCCAAAAAGTGGCATCTCTCTCAGACTCAGCCCCAACACTTTAACGCTTCTTCTTCTTCTTTTTCTTCTTCTTCTTCTTCTTCTTCTTTTTCAATCAAGACAGTTTCACATATGTCCAGTAAGAGATTTTTAGCAAAAATAATAGCAGAAAAACTAACAAAACCCTAACAATTTTTCACTCAGAATGTTCGCATTTTCATTACCATTATCATACAAGGAAACTGACGCCTTGATAGCGTGGTTCAACTCACGTTCAATCTCTTGATCCGCCCCAAAAGAAATAAGATTTTTACTGTCAACTTGCCCCCACTCTCAATTTTCATAGGCATCTTGCCTAAAATATTTGATGTATCCTTCTTAGCTGCCTTACTTGAGGTCTCTCCAATAAAAAGGAGAAGAAAAAAAGATATTAGGATTTTTTGAAAATGATGATGATTTAGAACAAGAGATGAGAGTTTCAGAGAAAAGGGATTAGGGTTTTTTAAAATTAAAATTGGGGTATTTTTAAAATTATAAAAGTTAAAAGTGGTAAATTTTGTAATTATAAAAATTGTTAATTGATACGTCACCTTTCAGCTTTAACTCCAAGTCACTCAATTGAAAGTTAGTCACTTTTGTCAAATTTTAAAATCTTTTAGAGATCATTTTGTCAATAACAAAGATCAGATACCATTTTGTCAGCGTCAAAATCTTTCAGGTACCGATTTAGTATTTACCTCTATTTAAGAATACTATTCATCAACATATTACTGAGTAAAAACAATTATTTTTAATTTAAATTATAAAATGAACAGGTTAATTATACTTTATAAAATATAATTTAAACCCAAAATGTGAATTATCTAAATTAAATCATTTAACTCTTCATTATTTTTTTATTACCAAAACTTAATTTCAAATTATATAAAATAACCAATTTCAATAAAATTTTACAAGAATATTAATTAACTTAAATTCTAAATATTTATAAAATCAACTTAATCATTCTTAATAGATTATTTTCTAAAAATAAAAAATTCAAATTAAATAATAATTTATTCATAATAGAAGTTACTTAAATTAAATTATATAATTCTTCTATTACTAAATTTTAATCTGTGTTATGCAAAATATTCAATTATAATAAAATTACATAAGAATCTTAATTAATTTAAAATTAACTTATCTCTTATTCTATTTAATTATTTTTAGTAAAATAATTTTCTTAAAATAAAATCTTCAACAAATATAATAAATCATAAATAATTCATTATTTAATTTTACAAAAATTCAGATTGTTACACCCACAACAGCGATAGAGCTCAACTTCGTATGGAACTCGAGGAACTTTTAGCCCCTCACTTGCCCAAAATCTTATGTATTGTTTGCTCTGAAATCCCTTT
Organism: Arachis hypogaea; assembly: GCF_003086295.3. Lineage (NCBI taxonomy): Eukaryota > Viridiplantae > Streptophyta > Magnoliopsida > Fabales > Fabaceae > Arachis > Arachis hypogaea. The sequence continues at coordinate 14,940,096 of NC_092050.1, forward strand.
TTTATTTCATTTTCACTCTTTTTATTCAAACACTACTTTCTATATATCGATATTGCTTCAAGTACTTTCCATTTATCGACTTGACTATATTGCCAGAATCAATATCTTTAATGAGATATGCGTTCCCAGAATACAAATCGATTACCTGAAAAGGTCCTTGCCAATTATGGGATAATTTACCAAAAATTTTCGATTTCTTTTCCGTTGGTAAAATAACTTTTAAATCCAACTCTCCCACGCTAAAGCACTTCCCTTTCATTTGACGGTTATAACTCCGAGCAATACTATTCTTTTGATGAATTAAATTTTCGAGTGCTAAAATGAATTCCTTATCTAAATCATTCAATTCATCATCCATTGCGTTCTAATAATCTTCAATCGGTAAATCATCTTGCTTCATCACTCTTAAAGTATTAAGATTAATTTCTAATGGCAGCACCGTATCATGGCCATACACCAATTTATAAGAAGATGTATTTGTTGATCCTCTAGGTGAATTTCGATAAGTCTACAACACTTGGCTTAAAGTCTCATGCCAAGTTTGAGGTTTACGACTGATTTGTTTCTTAATCAAATTGATCAAAATTTTATTTGTTGCCTCAACTTGACCATTTGCTTGTGCATAATATGGAGTCGAAGGTACCATAGTAATGTTCCTCGAGGCTGCAAAATTTTTAATGCGTTAACCAGTAAACATAGTCCCCTGATCAGTACTCAAAGTTTGAGGAATCCCAAATCAATGAATTATATATTCCTCTATGAAGTCAATAATTTCATTTTGACCGGCCTCTATTAAAGGAACGGCATCAACCCACTTTGTAAAATAATCGATTGCCACTAGGATAAATTTATGATTCTTCGATGAAGGTGAGTGTATTATTCCAATCAAATCCAAAGCCCATCCTCGAAATGACCATGGTTTAATAATTGAATGTAATTCGGAGGCTGGAATCTATTGTATCACTCCGTGTCGTCGACACTCCTGACATGCTTTTGCATAATCGATGCAGTCTTTAATCATAGAAGGCCAATACACTCGATCTCTTCGAAGTACCCATTTCATTTTCATTCCGGCTTGATGAGCACTACATATACCTTTATGAACTTTTCCAAGGGCAATATCTTTATACGATTGACCCAAACACCTGAAAAGGCTACCATCGACGCCTTTTTTGTACAATTCATCAGCCATCAATATAAAATTCATTGCTTTTAACTTAACTTTTCGATCCACCTGAATATTCTGATTTTTTAAATATTCTGCAATTATTTTTCTCCAATCATCATCATCCCATTCATCCAGAATCAAAGCCTCTCTTTCTTCAATAGGTACCAATTTCTCCAAAGTTTCAGGGAGTATTCTATATCTCGATGCAATTTGGGCCAACTCATTAGTAATCTCATTATGAATCCTTGGAATATGAACCAAAGATACTATTCGAAAAGACACTAACAACACCCATGCTAACGATAAATACTTTTGTAACTACTCGTTATTACACTTAAACACTTTCGATAACTGTTTCAATACCAATTGAGAATCCCCAAGGATTTGAACATCTAATGCCCCTTTACCAATCAAAATTTCCAATCCTAATATCAAGGCTTCATACCCAGCGACATTATTCAAACAACGGTATTTTAACTCAAAAAAAAATTTTCTAATGGAGCGCCTTCCGGAGAAATGATCAAAATCCCAACTCCAGCACCATATTTGTGTTTCGAACCGTCAAAATACATTTTTCAATAATCGAAAACTATATCAACTATATTTGCCCCTTGGTCATTGAGATTGTTCCGTTAAGGCAAGCATCCAATTCCCTAACCGACCTCTTAACATATGATAAGATAACATGTATTTTTATCAAATCTGTCTGTGCAATTACTTTCACAGTTTTTGCAACCATATAACATTTCAAATTTGTACAAGCATAGTACAAAGACAAACACAACTTTTCGATAGGAGAATATCTTGTCTCGATATCGGTTAGCACTCTACTTAGATAATAAATGGCTCTCTCATGTCCTTCTTCATCATCCTAAGCTAACATGCATCCAATAGTATTCATAGATGTTGCAATATACAATTTCAAAGGCTCATAGGAATGGACCGTCGCCATCACTGGTGCTTTAGACAAGTAAGCTTTGACTTATTCAAACGCTTTTTGATGTTCTTCTGTCCATTCATATTGTGATTCATCATTAAGCTTAACTAAAGATGCAAAGATTTGAGTTTGGCCAGAAAGGTTCGATATGAATTGTCGAAGGTAATTAACGTTCCGAAGGTAAGATTGTACTTCCTTTTTTGACTTAGGAGGAGGCAAATCTAGAATTGCTTTAGCTTTATTTTGATCAATAGCAATTCCTTTCTTATGAACAATAAATCCCAAGAAATTTCTTTCAAACACACCAAATGCACACTTCAAAGGATTAATCTTTAACCCTTTTTTACGCATTGTATTAAATGCCTGCCTTAAATGATTGAGATGTTGGTTTATCGAATTCGATTTGACTATAACATCATCAATATAAACTTCCATGAACAACCCGATAAATTCATGAAATATGGTATTCATGGCGCGTTGGTATGTTCCACCAGCATTTTTTAAACCAAAAGGAGTTACTATCCATTCATATGTCCCTAGTGCCCACGACATCGAAAGGCAGTTTTTGATACATCGTCTTCAATGATAAAGATTTGGTTATATCCCGAATAACCGTCCATAAAACTTAAGATTTCATTGCCTGCTGTAGAATCGATCAACATATCTGCTATGGGCATAAAGCATTCATCTTTTTTAGTAGCATTGTTTAAATCTCGAGAATTAATACATACTCACAGCTTTCCATTCTTTTTTATTACTAGCGGTTCGAATAAATTTTGCTTTAATCAATCGTTCAATCTCTTCTTTAATTTTCTGATTGATCTCAGGAACAAAACGTCATGGTGTTTACTTTACTAGCCTAGCAAATGGTTTCAATGCTAATCGATGTTTCACAAGGGAGCGATTGAGACCCGGCATCTTAGGATAATCCTAAGCAAAATAGTCTTTGTATTCAAGTAAAAGACTCAACAACTTTGTTTGAAACGGCTCATCAAGATTCTTACAAACATAAGTAATTAGAACATCATCATTAGTTTCCAAATTAACTTCTTTGAGAGGATCTTGTGACTCGAAATCTCTCATCACGTCATCATCATTTACTAAATATTTCTTGAAACCCAAAGGCTCCAAATCATAAATGCAATCAAAAGATAAATCAATAGGCTCATTTAAAATGAAACAAACTTTATTATCAACCAGATCATCAATTGAATCATTTTCAGTACAATGAGCTTTAGCTATATCAATAGAAGCCTGACTGATAACATTACGAGAAACAGAAAAATAATAAGAACCCAAACCATGCCTAAATTCGATTAAAGGAATCGAATCTGTCCTACTTACTGAAATATCTAAATTGAAATTCCTACATGATTCGACTTCATATGTGGAATCATCTTTATTTTCAACAGAATGGAAATTACCTATATAATTATTTAAAGTTACTAGGTAATTCGAGACATCTTGTTCAGTAGCCATGGAGAGATGTCTTCGAACCACCACCTATGCAAACTATCACTCCCAACCAGTTGGAGGGGCCTCAAGCTCTGGATTACAGAGTTTCACGTTTAAACCTTTTGAAGTCAAGAAACAATCTTCGCAGTTGAAGGAGTTGAGCACCCTGTCGACATTTAAAGGCTTCAGCTTACCATTATACACTCTGAAATCGGCATGCAGCTGTTCAACATATAAATTCAAATCTGCCTTGATCATTTCATGTTTTCCTTCATCTCTCCACAAAAGGACACTTCGATACACAGTCAAAGGTACAGCCCCAACACCATGAATCCAATCGCATCCCAATAACACATTGTAACTGGCCTTCGAAGATATGACCACGAAGACATTATTTCGATCAGAAGATCCAACTTGCATACCAAGAGTTACCAATCCTTTTGCAGGAGTAGATACTCCACTGTGATCAGTTACAGAAATATTAGTGGGAATCAGACCACTAGGATGCTTCCCCACTTTCATTAGCATTCTCTCTGGCAACAAACTGATTGTTGCACCCCCATCGGTTAGAACTTTGTTCACACTAATCCTACTCATATAGGCTATAATATGCAGTGCGCGAAGATGGGACTTCTGTTTCTTAGTAGGCCTTTGGAAGTAACCCACTTCATCCTCAGTTCAAATGAATGAGAATACTTCCTCGTCTTTTACATCATAATCCTCATGTGGATTTCCTTCATACTCTCCGAGGTACTCAATAGGAATAATCGAAATGGTACTTACCATCTCATCATTACATTCCTTGAAATATTTCTTCCCTTTTTCAAATTTAGTAGGAGATGGAATCTCTTTCCGGACCGTTTCCCGATCAGCTGGGAATACCACTCGAGAATGAATAGAAGGGGTTGTCCATTTGGCTTTATCATTCAAAGATGGCCTTGGTATCTGACGTGCACCTCTTCCTCTTTGGCTTCCCCTGGCTCGACCCCAAAAATAAGGATAACGGCCACGATGGAAACCTTGATGGCCCCATTGTGGGTTACGCCTGTATTGAGCATCTCTATTACGAAATTCTTGGCAATTTTGTATCCATTGTGCACCTAAAGCCTGCGAACATCTCAGTGAGGAAGAAAGATTCCTTTGAGGGACACCAGAACTCTGTCCCTCCATTCTTCGAGTTGGTTGCCTCTGTCGAACTTGTTCTTTTTTATGAGCAAAATCTTTCTTCATTCTTTCTTTCTCAAAAATTGCTGCAGCTTCAGCATCAAAAACTGCATTACATCAAGGACACAGAGATACATCCCGATCTTTCAACTTTTGTTGCATTAAAAAACTCCAAGATCCCATCACCAACTCTGGGATATACCGCTCAAACATTGGTCTCGAAGTCTCCTAGAGCAGTATCGAAGTCATAAGAGAAGCCAACCATATTAACACTGAAACATGGTTCTGCAAAACTAGCTCCAGCATCGAATGGATCGAAATCAACCTTCATTTCTTTCTTACCATCATCAAATTTTAACCTCCCTTCCATGATTGCTTCTTGTATCAAGTCCTTGAAATGGATACAATTATTAGTCGAATGGCTAGTTGCTTGATGAAACTTACAATAGGATTTTCCCTTTAAATCTTTTATGGAAATCAGTGTCTTATCCTCTAGCAAGATTAATTGTTTATCTTTAAGCAACACATCAAATATTTGATCAGATTTCGAAATATCAAAACTATATTTTTTCTCACTCTTATGTTTCGAATCACTTAATTTATCAACATTCGAGATTTTCTTAAGTAAAGAACAAACATAAGATGACCATTTCTTTAATTTAGCCAAATCAACCTCTGTTTCAAAATCAGATTCTTCACTCGAAGAATTCATTGCAACATATGATACTTTCTCCTTTTGAGAAAAAGATTTATTTTTCAGTTTTCTCTCATTTTTATACTTCTCTTTTTCTTTTTGGAGAATTTCAACCTAGCGCAGCCTTTCAGCCAAATGGGCCAAATCAGGTATATGAACATGAAGCAACTTTCGATGCATGTAAAAACCTAGCCCCATAATTGCTATTTTTACCACCTCACTCTTTGGGAGAGATACATAACATCGACTCCGAGCATTTTTGAAATGGATCATATAATCGTCAATTGTTTCTCCATTATCACTTTTTAAAGCCACCAGGTCGGTAACTGTTATGTTCAACTCCCCTCTATAAAATTGTGAGTGGAAAGCACTCTCCAACTGTGCCCAAGTCACCATCGAATTAGGCTTAAGATTTGAAAATCAAGTAAATGCATTCTTCGTCAATGAACAAGGAAAAATTTCATTTTTAAATTCTCATCATTGGCCAAATTGCCTATCTCAACCAAATATCGAGCAATAACAATAGTCAATTCACCAACCTAAACCCTAAACCCTAAACCCTAAACCCTAAATCACTTTTTAAAGCCACCAGGTCGGTAACTGTTATGTTCAACTCCCCTCTATAAAATTGTGAGTGGAAAGCACTCTCCAACTGTGCCCAAGTCACCATCGAATTAGGCTTAAGATTTGAAAATCAAGTAAATGCATTCTTCGTCAATGAACAAGGAAAAATTTCATTTTTAAATTCTCATCATTGGCCAAATTGCCTATCTCAACCAAATATCGAGCAATAACAATAGTCAATTCACCAACCTCTCCAGCAAATTTTATAACTATTTTAGGATTTTTTACTCTCCAAGGCACCTCTGCCATTTGAACAACAGCTGGAAAAGCAGAGATGAAATAAGGTCGACTCATAAAACCCACATTGAATCCAACCCTTTTGAGCACATCCTCAACAATTCTCGTGATTTGATAACGTTCACCACCTTGATTGACTCTCAATTGAGCCAAAATATCATCAGCATTTTGGCCACGACGAACCGTTCGAGAATTTTCTCTGCCTAGGAGTGCATCATCATTTTCATTTTTAACCAAATTTTCAATGCCTCCATAGTTTCCTTCCATAATTTGCCTATCACCCTCATCATAATCAACAATTCGAGCGATTTGCTCTACTTTCTTAGCAAGACGTCTAAACTTGGTCTCATGATCTGTCATCATAGGGTTCAAAATTGTAGTAATTTGTTGGGTTAACAAGTTAACCAAATCATGATGACTTTCATCGACGTTTTGTCGAAAAGCTGCCATCGAATTAGAAGCATTCGATGTAGAACCCACATAATAATCTCGAGAATACTCAGGATGTTGTTGCAATGGCTGAACATTATTTTCCCTGATTGTACTTCCAAATCAAATTAGAGGAAAAAAAACTACCTATTGGCGGTGTGTAACCTGGAGGAAGGCCATAAGGTGGCCAACCGACGGTCACTGGGGGTTGAGTTTATGATGTATTACCACGTGGGAGGATACTACGCCCATTATTCCTTGTTTGAGAAATAGTAACCACCACACTTTTGTTCAACACACTTCCTTTCGGACGTGAAGTCACATCCACCGAGGATTGTGCAACTACAGGCACACTGTCACTTGCAGATGAACCACCATTCACATTCAAAACTTTGTCTGCCATGTGTAAAATTCTTCCACTTCTTAATTGCATACACTATGGCAACACACAATCATTTGACACACTTAACCTTTCAAACTGTCCCACCGTGCGTGCCAATTTATTTTATCAATTTTTAGCAAATTGAGGGTGATCCGATATCTAATAGTCTGGGAGCGAAACATACTCCTCTGTGAGTACTAGTTTTCTAAAGTGCATCAAAGGTTCTTTCGATCGAAAAAAATAAAAGAAATAGGAAAGATAAACAAAATAAACTTTGAAAATAAATTGACTGGAATTGAAATGAATTGAATTGAATTTAAATGAAACGGTAAAATGCCTTCGATTAGATTACAGGACTTTTGAAGTTGAAAGTAAGATACTGAAACTTAAAATTAAACAAGAAAGATAAAAGTTTGGTTGAAAAGTAAATTTGCAGAAAAAATAAAGATTACAAGAAACATAAATGGAATTTAAAGATGTGGAAGGAACCCTACGAAAAGTAACTCGAACGCAGACTCAGAAAGTTGTAAGGATATGAGTGTACTTGAGTATTTTCTAAAGCAAAGTTCTAACCTTTTCTTCATCAATCTTTTATCTATTTATAAAAGTCTTTGACTAATCAGATTCAAGAATAACTTCCATGCGTACTAGTCTTCGAGTAATCGTTCCCGCTCTTTCTATACAATCGTGTGTAACCGCAAAAAATAACTTCAAATAACCTTCATTCCTCGATTGAGTACATCGACTGGATCCTATTTCTCGTTCCTCAACAAATCTTTCACGATACAACCTTCATTCTTCGAAATAGAAATCCATTACATTTTGAGCTCGGTATTTCTCAAAATAAAATATTTTTGATCAACACATTGTAATCGAATATTTGTGCAAATTGTCCATAACGATCAAATGAGCATCAGTAGAAGACAATAAAACTATAGTATATGGTTAGTTTGGAAAATATACCTGAACAAGATCATCCAGCATTTTGTTTCGATAATATACAGCTATCATGAGATGACACAACTGCCAGGGAACTGAATGCAAATTAGTGGCAATTTTGGTCTGCCAGAATTTGTGCGCTTCTTCCACTCTATGGTCCATATCTAAAGCTCGAATCAATTGACCATATGTTTCCATTGTGTTCCCCTGCCCCTTGCTCATCATCCATTTAATCACCTAAAGAAACCGAGTAATTTATTAAATAAAAGTGAGGTTAAGCTAAATTCCATTTAATTACGAATATCTTAGTTGCTCAAAACTGGCAACAAATCATGATATCATGTAATTTAATAAGCAAAAGAAGGAACACTACAAGATTGATAAGCTTTTACATATAAATCTAAAGTATGAGGAACTTTAATAAATAAAAAGAATAGCTAGTCATTTTGGAATATTGAAATTCCTAGATTCCCCTATCTATCTAGTTGAAGTTAACAGAGATGAGAAAGAAAGCAACCAGTGATCGCCTAATAGGATACCTGAACAATCCTATGTCATTTCTGTTGCTTCTTGAGAGCGTTCAATATGAGTTTCAAAGAGGCAATAGGGAAGTTCTACTCCCACGCAAGCCATGTATTAAGGGCACCATAAGTCGCTTCCTTCGTGTCGTTCAGATCAAGAAGCTGTGTCGCATCGCATTATTTGGTATTTAAACAAGCAATTCGAGAAACGAAAAAGACGAACTTGACTGGGCATGATGATAGATACTTATAGTAGAGAGAAGATACTTGTTCTTATCCTTCTTAAAAATGTTGTGGCCAATATAATGATTTGGTGCATCTGTATGTGTAGGTTTTTGTTGGGGAGGGGGATTAGAAATAGCCTACGAAAAATGCATTATTTTGTACAAGTATTTAAGAGTTAGGGAACAAATTGTTGATGAGCGAGAAGAGTACCTGTGATTGTGAGGGGTTGAAATGGGATAAGTTGCAGTAACGGTGAGAGGCATGATTAGGATGAAGTTTAGTGAATCTAGCAACCTGTAGATAATAAATATCCAAAGCAAGCTTAGCACACTAGTTTCGTTCAGTTCAGTTGGAAAAACAAGAAACGAAGAGAAGAATGGGACTGAAAAGATGAGAAAAGCAAGGTGACCTCCACATTTATCTCTGTTGTCATCCCTCGAGCTGTGGACGCCGTCGTCGTCCATCTGGTTGCTATCGGCACCATCGTGTCTGCGCGAAGACCAGCCACGTCGCAGTGTGTACCGCCATCCGCATCTCCAACTGCATCCAAGCATGCATCGCAAGCGGAGGAAGACGTCAAGCCATCGCGGACCACCACAGCACCCTCCTCGTCGCGATTCGTAGCCCTGCCACCACTGCATCACCGTTCTCGTCGCGATTCGCAGCACCGTCACCACCGCCGTAACCATTCTCCTCGCAATTCGCATAATACCGCCGAAGCCCCTCCTCCCCTAACAATACACAGATCACTGCCGCAACCCTCCTCCCTTTGCAATTGCATCTTCGTCGATCACCACTGTGTTCAAACGAAACAAGGTGGTTGTTTCTCCCCCCCCCCCCTTTTTGAATTTTATGAAATTGGATGTTTGTTTCAATAGTTAAATTGATGTTTTTGTGAATGATTAAGATCTTTACTTCCATCTAGAACTAGTAGAATGGATTTTTTGATCATTTGTTTTAAATAATTATTTTTTTTCTTTTCCCTTTTTAAATAATCAAGATAGTGAAACAAAAGTAGAAAACAACCAATATTATGCAGATTATGTAGATGGAATTGAGGAAGGAAACTCAATGAGTGATGGAGGAACCCACCACTAAGACCTTTTGGCTTTGTGGACAAAGAAATTTCAATTTCTATAGAATTTTGTTGCAAGTTTTAGTAATGATGAGGGTGGTTTTCCTTCTGTTTTTTGTTCTTGTAAATCTTTTGTGTTTTGCTGCTTCACGTTCGAATTCTTCATAAAGATGGATATTTTGTGCAAATCTTTCCTGTTAAAGAATATATTCAAGTCCAGGGAAAGGAAAAGGTTTACTTTTGATTATTGGTGTTGCTTTTTGATAATCTTGGGAATGAGATGAGTTTGAAAAGGTTGGGTTTTTTTTATTTGCCCCATTAGTTTTTCTGTTATTGATTTGCACTGTTTCTCTTTTATGTTTATAATTTGCATGTGACTTATACAATTTTTGAGCTATTGAAAAAAAAAGATTGTTGTAGAATGATATATGATTGACTTTTACAGCATGATGAACTTAGTTGCAGAATTATTTTCTATTCTTGTGAAGTTTAATGTCTACTTATATGTGCCCCTACAAGATTAAATTGTGAATTATACTATGATTATAATAAGATTATGGATATTTTTTTGCTCTTATGTGGATGTTTATTAGATGGATGTTTTTTTATATTGTAGATTATATTTACAAAAATTTAACATGAATACAAAATTTTGTTATTAGTAAAATTTTTTAGCAACCACTTATATGTTCTTTATTTAGGCGGATTTTACAGTAAATATGGATATTATGCAGAATATTTAAAAGGATTCCAACTAATCATAGAATCAGCACCATGCAGAATATTACTTGTTTGCAAATGAGAATTGGGATGATCTTAGATCTGTGGTTAACTTTGCCATTGATCTTAATAATTCCAAAATTTATATATGATTATAATTAAAGAGTTTAATAATATTTTGAGAGGGTATTATTATTAGGATATTCAGCTGCTTAAAACTATACTACTGATTCCAATAATAGTGGCATGTATTATTATTATTATTATTATTATTATTATTATTATTATTATTATTATTATTATTATTATTATTATTATGTATTTCTATCTTACTCCAACTTTCAATTTCTTAAGGACAATTATATACGTTATGAAATATAGGATTTTGGTGATGTGAAATAGAAATCTTGTCTGGAATCTATAGGTGGATATTTTTTTGTTGTACATAGATGTTTCTTAGTTTAAATTTTACAAATGTTTCTTTACGTTTGATGAATGTTTCTTTTTATTAGATAGATATTTCTTTGTATTGTAGATAAATGTGTTGGTACATTTTATTAGATTTTTATGTTACCTAGCGAAATTGTATTAACTTTTAGAAATCAATTAATGAAATGTTGTTTATTCTTCTTTTTCCAAAGAAATTCCAACTAACCAATGATATATGTTGCTGCCTATATTGTTTACTCTTCTTTTTTCAAAGAAAATTTTAACTAACCAATCATATATGTTACTGTTTATATTGTTTACTTTATCTATAAAAGCCACTAACAACAAATAAATTGAAGAAATAAATAGGGCTTTTTTAAATTTAAATTAAATAAATATATAAATTACTAAAATATATAAATGGTGAAGTATTTACAAAAATGCATTATATGACACATTTTGGATGTTGAAAGGTTAACCCAAAATTGAATATATCTCGGTGTTTGAGATCCCGTACTGTGATCGAACGACGCCGAAACATATCCTGGGTGCACCTAGGATATGTGTTAGAGGAGAGATCGGGTACTGAGCACCTGAGATATGCGAAAAATCAGAATGGAGTCTCAGTACCCGAGATATATACAAGAACCGCAATTGGAGTCTCAGCATCCGAGATACACTCGGATGCATATATAAGGTCACAACATTTGAGATTGTTGTGCATAACCATCATTTTTTAAACTTTGTGACCTTCTAAACGGTTAAGGTTGAATTCTTTCACGAAATATGGCCCTCCGAGAATATGTCTGTGATGGAGATATCAACAGACTGAATGCTACTTGGCACGTAGGTGGAGCTTTAGATTTTGAGGTTAGTAGTTTTTTCTTGTTTTATTTTTAGTGAATACTAAATTTAGATGTTTAGTCTTTAGCAACTTAGTTAATGGAGTAGGTATAGTGAGTAGACTAAGTTAAAAGATCTATATTAATTTCCTTAGTATACCCAATATGGTTTCATATTTTTTAGGGTTAACCACCAAAAATGTCCCCGAATTATTCAAACACTGACAAAAATGCACCCAAATTTTACTATCGACAAAAATGCCTTCAAATAATTTAAAAACACAACAACAATACCTAACAGTAAATATATATTTTCAAAAAATATCTTAGAGATTGAATTTTGATGTAATTTTTTGCGAGTATGATTATAAAAATAAGATATTATTATAAATAAAAATTGGTGATTTTCGGTAAGTATATATTTTTTTATAATTTTTTTTGTTAACAACCAATAATACTTTTAAAAAATCACAAAACAATATATACATAACAAAAAATTACTAAATTTTAAGAATAATAATATCTCATTTTTATAATCATGTTTGCAAAAAATTACATCAAAATTCAATCTCTAATGTATTTTTTGAGAAATACATATTTAATGTTAGTTTTTTTGCAAGATTATCTAACATTAAATATGTATTTTTCAAAAAATACATTAGAGATTGAATTTTGATATAATTTTTTGCAAACATAATTAAAAAAATAAGATATTATTATCCTTAAAATTTGGTTATTTTTCGTTGATTATATATTTTTTTGTAATTTTTTGTTAACAACTAATAATACTTTTAAAAAATCATTAAAAAAATATACTTAGAAAAAAATTACTAAATTTTAAGAAGAGGTAATGACCAAATCAGAACCCGAAAGATTGAAACGCTGACATTGCGGTATCTGACTATTGTAATCGACAAAATGGTACCTGGTTAATTTTAAAAACTGACAAACGTATCCATAACCTTGCCGGACCAAAGCTCCGGTGAGGACAATGCTTACCTGGACACCGGATTATGCTGACAAATCATGTTTTAATTGAGTTGTAATTTATAATTAATTAATTTGCTAGCCTAGGTGGAAATTAGATCAATTGGAATTCAATTTGCCCCCAAATCATAACTCTTTGCCCTAATCCCAAATCAACAACGCTCTCTGTTCGTTCATTCGCAGTAGGGATCCAAGATTGGAAGATGCATACTGCAAGGGCTCATGGAAAAGCTACAACGCTGAGAAGGCAGTCCTCGATGCAAGCCTGCGACGTGGATGGTGCTTCGGGCATTGTAAGTAAAAGTTATGATGGCTGTTGCTTTTGTCCCTTTCCAGTGGTTCCGTTGAAGTCGAAGACAAGTAGCAACCCTGATAGATGGTTTCTACGCTACCCTATGTGGAAGGTAAGATTGGAATTGTGATGAATATGTGAGGAAGTAGAATAATATCCCTTCTTGGTTTATCGTCTGTTCTTATTCAGTTTTAGTTTTCGATTGTTCTCTGATCTTTGAACTCTTCGTGTTGTGCCAGAACACACAAATGCGTTGCGGGTATTTCCAATGGTTGGATGAAATACAAGCGGAATGTGTGGAAGGAGAAGTTTCTTCAGAGAACAGTAATATGCTGGGCAAATCAGAACCCAAAAAGAAAGGCAGAATCAATGTCGACTGTGGGGATGGCCAGGAAATTCAAAGGATGATGATGGTACTATCTGTGGTGAATGACATGAAGGAGAATCTGAAGAGGGTTGAGTTGTGCCTAATTTTTATGTGTATTTTGATTGGGTTAAATGTGGCTTTGATTATGTTTAGGGTGGCTAAGTAGGTAGACATTGTACATTATAATAGTATAACAGTGAGAAATTGAAATTTTGTAATCTTGTCCTCAATGTAATTGAGATGAATTAATGTATGCTGTGTTCTTCTTGTGCTTTGATTGAGTTGTTGTTGTTGTTATTTGAGCAAGATATAGGGAGTATATGTAAGCCATGTCAAATAGTTTTGTGAACAGAATCTGAATAAAACACCAAAATAACATCAAGTTATAACCATTAACTATTCAGAATAACAAAGTTCAGGCCCCAAATAAGATTACCAAAATGACACATGTTCATAGTAACTGCTACAGACCCAATATGACAGTAACAAAACACAGAAACACTAGGTTAGCATTTACATGCCATAATGGCAGTTGGGTGCATTTTAAGTAAATCATGTCCAAAATGCAAATAACAACAAACTAAAAAACCCAACAATCTAAGCTCATTTCTTGTCATTTGTTGATGGCTTTGATGGTGGTGGTCCGGATGGCTTTTTCTTCTTCAAGGATGGGGTGGGCATGAAGCCTGTGAACCTACTCTGTGTGGCTGGGCTTGCTACTGCCATGGTCTTCCTAGTCACAGTTGGGGCCTAAATGGTGCTGTAGGTTGGGCCTGAAGAGTGGGCCTAAGTAATGGACCTTGAGGCTTAGGCCCAACATTGGATGGAGATGTAGGAATTTGGGATCTAGACCTAACATCAGGGCTGACAAGACTAGGTTGAGCAGGGGGTGGTGGTGCAGCTGCTGCATTTTGTGCTGGAGTTGGAGGTGTTGTAGTGGCTGCCAGTCCTCTTCGAGTGGTGCTGCCTCTTTCCCTTGGTGGAACTGGGTTGTCCCTTTCAAAAGATGGTCTGCCTCTCCTCTTTGGTGCTGGTGATGGTTCTGAACTAGCTGTTGAAGTATTTGTTGTAGTGTTGCCATCATTGATGTTATTCTGCATCAGTTTGTGCATTCATGAAAATAAATCTTCTATGGAGACAGATCCAACAGTTTAGAACAAGAAGGTAAAATAAATCACATTCTTTACCTGATCAGGCTGACTTTGTGGATGGTTTTGAGTGAGGTCTTCCTCATCTGCAACATGTGCAGCGTGTGCAGCCTCCATAGTCTCCTCCCAGTTAGCTTCTTGCTCCCTAGCTTCATCCTCATCAAGATCTGGTTCTTCAGCTGCTGTTCCAGTTCCTTTGTCAGGACAAGTTCTGCTATTATGTCCAGCCTTACAAAAAGTACATGAGTAAGAAAAATCAGCATTAATAAAGTTGCAGATAGGACATAAAAGGTAAAGTAAATACATATTACTAATGGTTTTAGTTTTGCTCACCCTTTTGCAGGTTTGGCATGTTATCTGTCCGTATCTTCTCTTGGCCTTGTATTGGCTGCCAGAATTTTGCTCAGTGCTATCCTTTCTCCTCTTCTTTGTAGGTCTGCCAATAGGCCTCTTGTATGGAGGGAGCAGACATGGCAGCCCTTCGTGATGCTCCCAGTACTCCTGACTCGGTATGCTGTTAATGTGAAACATATAAGTCCTATTATAAGCCTCAATGGTGAGCTTGTGATGGACATAGTCTTCAGGCTTCTCATTCTTTCTTTGGATTGCTACAATCCCATGACAGCATGGTAGTCCAGTGAGCTGCCATTTTCTATATGAGCATGTCCTCTCTCGTGTATTGACTCTCATTCTATGTTGCCACTTTGTTACTTCAAACTGGTTGTGCTCATCATCACCACACCATTGTGCTTCCCAGTAATTGGCTTGTCTTTTTTCTTTCTCTAACCTGCTAACTTGTACAGGGGCTATTTGTCCAGTATAAGCTATCAGTGAGTCTTTGTGAGTTGCCATTGTCTTTATGATGTAGAACCTAAGCTCCTCAAGCATTGTCAATATGCTCTTCCCCCGAAGACCCACGATTGTTGAGTTAAATGACTCACAGTCGTTGCTTGTCAAACTGTCTACCTTTGGCCAGTCTAAAAACCTTGATCTCGACCACTGTTCTTGTTCAAATTTTGACAAATACTCCCAGGCCTGTTTGTTGATCCGTTTCATAGCTCCCATTGCATCATTAAATTCTTGATCAGTAGTTGCTTTTGCACATTGCCAAAATGTTGCCTTAAGTTCCTTATCCTTCCATCTCTTGTTCAGATTTCTCCACATATGCATACAACAGAATCTGTGCTTCACCCCTGGCATCACGTCCTGTAATGCTGGGATTAGTCCCTGCATTGAATGGTAACCACAATTAATTAGGAGACATTTGAAAACTAATTTATATAAACATACAAGAACTCAAAAAACATGAACATAATCCACATCACCTTTTGCTGGTCTGACATAAAAACCCAACCATTCTCATTGAAGTCCCCAATGTCAGTGTGCAACTCCTCCAGAAAGAATCTCCAATTTTCTCTTGTTTTTGCATCAACAACCCCATAGGCTATTGGAAACAGCTGATTGTTCGCGTCCTGACCAACTGCTGTTAGTAATTGCCCTCCAAAGTACCCTTTCAGAAACGTTTCATCCAAAACAATAAATGGCATACACCCTGCTTTAAAGCCATTTTTGCAAGCAGCCAAATAGATGTACAAGTTTCTAAACCTAGGCAACCCCTCTGGCTGTGAAGTAGTCTCCATGTTGGCTCTTGAACCAGGATTAGCCTTCATGATTTCGTTAAGGTAGTCTCTAAGCCTTAGGTATTGATCTTTCTCTGTTCCCTCAATAACTTCTTTGGCTTTGTCCATAGCCCTATACATCATCCTCTCGTTGACTGAGATGTCATACTCCACTTTAAACCACTCATGTGCCTCTCTCTGCAGCATGTTGGGATGGATCCTCAGCTTTGGGACCAGTTCCTCAGCAACCCAAGCACATGGAATTGATTTACTCTTGTTGCTCCTGGGGCACGTATGCTCATCCACAAATGTCTTTATCTGAAAGGATGCTGGGTAGTTGGTCCTGGCACAGTAGCACAACCAAGGGCGGTCTGGATCATAGCAGATCACCCTACACCTCTTCTTCTCATTCCTAAAGTAGAATACCTGTCTCCCAATTTGTATGTTGTACTTCTGTACTGCTGCTTTGAACTGGTCCATGGTCTCGAACTCCATATTCAACTCCAGAGTTATTTTTCCATATGGCGTGTTGGGATTATATTGAGGAAATACAGGTTCGTCTTCGTCATCAGATGCAGGCGGACTACAGAGTTCTTCAGATTCATATTGGTACATCTCAGGTTCACTATCACCATCTTCTCTATTCGGGTTAGGCACCTCTACCCTTGGTGCTTCATCCTCCTTTCCAGGTACAATTCTTTGCCCAGACGGTTGAGGCCTTGGATGATTTCTCCTTGCATTGTTCCTCTCACTTGTTTGTGTTATATTATCTGTTGCAGAGTTATTTGAGATACATGAGAATTGATGCAATTTTTATTCACATATCCTCTAACTAAAAAAAAAAAAAATCTAATTTACCTATTGGGTTTTCTGTAACAGGGTCCTCTGCCCTTTGCTCATCCACGAAAGGTTCTCGAAATTCAGAACCTTCATTCAGATCAGCAACATCATCAGCATTGATCTCCTCTGTGGGTTCATTCCCAGCTTCAGCTTCTCGAGGGTTACTCTCAGGAACCTCATTCTCGGCAGCTCTTCTTTCTCGGGGTAAACCACTAGGGGCTGGTCTTGGATGTCTCTTTCTAACCTTCTTAGCAGATTTCTCCGGAGCTGATGCTCCTTCAGTGTCTTTCTCCTCATTCCTGTCATTCGCAGCTTTTTCCCCTGCACCACTCTCACCTTTGTTCGACTCGTTAACATCAACAGTGGCCTCATTTACAACCTCATTCACATTCTCCTTCACAACCACACTCAACACCATATCCAATTCATTAACCTCACCACTGGTCTCATTCACACCTTCATTCTCCTTTTCATTAGCCTGACCGTCAACCTTATTAGTAACTTCAACCTCGTTGATATTATCACCACCTGGATTGACTTCAACCACACTATCACTACTACCATCAGACACAAATTCTTCATCAATGATTTCAGGGTTTGCATCAATGGGGTGATCAAAATATAGGTGGACAGTGTTGTCATTCTTCATCGCACTCTCACACATTCTCATGACTTCAGCATCTGTCCTAAGCACTCTAAGACCCTTACCTAAGTCTAAACCAGGTTCTAGCCAGTACACCTCATTGTATCTAGGGTAACCCAAGTCTAGAAATAAACCCTCAACAAAGAATAAATTACATGTCTCCATATTCACCCTGTGTATCTCAGTTACTAAACCCCCGTCGTATATCACATTACCGTCAACACCCCTTTTCAAGGCACCCATGTGATGATAAACAAAGGTAACTAGACAATCCATCTAAAAAATTGTAAAGGGAAGATACAATGAATAAAACAATCAAAATGATCATAATGCTGTCGACAGAAGACACGTAAATGAGAGGATGGAGTGAAGGCGAACTTACCTCTTCGTAGCGTTCTTCCTAGCGAAGACTGGGGTTGCGATGATGCCACTACCAACCCCTCGCTGTTGACGCTACGACTTCGACAATGTCTCTCAACTCCTCTTCGTTCTTCTTCGCGCCAAGTAACCAGGGCAACGTCTCTCCCTCTTTACGTGACCTTTCAGTTTTACTCTTAGTGAAACACTAAGTCACAGTAAGTCACCCAGCAGTAACAACACTTGTTGATTTGGGATTAGGGCAAAGAGTTATGATTTGGGGGCAAATTGAATTCCAATTGATCTAATTTCTACCTAGGCTAGCAAATTAATTAATTAGAAATTATAACTCAATTAAAACATGATTTGTCAGCATAATCCGGTGTCCAGGTAAGCATTGTCCTCACCGGAGCTTTGGTCCGACAAGGTTATGGATACGTTTGTCAGTTTTTAAAATTAACCAGGTACCATTTTGTCGATTACAATAGTCAGGTACCGCAATGTCAGCGTTTCAATCTTTCGGGTACTGATTTGGTCATTACCACTTTTAAGAATAATAATATCTCATTTTTTTAATTATTCTTGTAAATAATCACATCAAAATTCAATCTCTAAGGTATTTTTTGAAAATATATATTTACTGTTGGGTATTGTTGTTGTATTTTTAAATTATTTAAAGGTATTTTTGTCGATAGTAAAATTCGGATGCATTTTTGTCAGCGTTTGAATAATTCGAAGACGTTTTTGATAATTAACCCTATTTTTTATAATTGATTGTAAGTAATTGTTACTTAAGTTAAATAAATAAAATAGGTAACTAATTATAAGTTAAGTTAAATAAATAAAATAAGTAACTGTCAATTAAGATGTTAGTCTAATTAATAGGTAACTAATTGAAGTCATGCCCAATGTGATAGTGAGGTTAGAATAGTTCAACATGAATGAATTTATTTTTTTTTTACATATTGCTTGATAATTCTGTATGATATATTTTTTTACGTATTACTTGATAGTCTTGTATGATTTATCTTTATTGCAACATCCCTATTATTTATCTTTAGTCAGTACTATGAATATTAGCAATAGAAATTATGTTTGTATTATATCTGTTGTATTTAATATATACGTTTATCTACTTGGTTTATAATTTTTAGTAATGGTTAAACACAATTAATGGTTTAAATAGAATTAATATGCGAGAGTAAATGTTATGGGAATTGTACAAACCACGATTACTGTTACTATGCCGTGTGATCCTGAGCTCCCCTCGCTGGACATCCTATTGCCTTATATAAGGGAAGCTGGATTTGGGCATGCAGTAGAGTTGAGAGATTTCATATTTGACAATTCTTTGATCTCTGTATTTATCGAGCGGTGGAGGCTCGAAACCCACACGTTCCACCTTCCATGGGGTGAGGTCAGCATATGCTCCAGGATGTTGCCTACCACATTGGTAAGCGCACTGATGGAGAGCCGATCGGGAGTTGTACCTGAGACTTTCAGCAATGGCATGGACCCTCCACGTGGGAGTGGACTGAGAATTTACTTGGCGCCAAGCCACCTCCACAGCCAGAGGGAGGGAAGCAAGTTTTTGGGGTGAGGATGACCTGGCTGAGGGACAGGGTTGCACACATTCCAGCAAGGACAGCTCTGGATACACTCTGTCAGTACACCCGGTGCTACTTGATGATGCTTATTGGGAGGGTTCTGTTCACGAACAAGTCTGCTACCAGTAATTCAAGTTCTAGCGTAGTGCCACACGAAGACTCCATGGACAACCATTGGTAAATTGCTTGCAATGACAGTGGTATTTAAGCCTATCAGACTCCAAAACTTTGTACTTTGCATTCCATCGAATACTGTATTTCTTCACTGTCATTAGAACTGCTTTACGATTTCTGAACCTATAGCCAACTTGGAATTCTACCCCACCATCCGTATTGTAATCATCCCCGTCACTGGCATTCAAGAGATCGTCCGGCTACATTTGGTCCAAATTCAAAGTCTGATAATGACTAGGAACATCCGACAATCGAAGAATGGCCAAAAGGAGAGGCAAAAGAAACCTACCAACATCGGTGGGAGTCTCTGGCACATACTCATCAACAGAAGCTATATCGTTAGAAGACCCGGACCCAGCAACATAAGTTGAATCTCCCTCACTGTCGTTCTCGTTAGTACTATCATGAGGCTAGGAGTAGTGGATCAGTGTGGCCTCGAGCGGGACAACTTCAGGACTCGAACGAGATAGTCCACCACCAACAACCAAGTCACAGACCGCAGCATACAACTCCATTACATATTGTGGCATTAGCCGTGCATGTACGTCGAACATTACTCTGACATACTGATCCTTTTCAATCCAAAATAACCGGTTGGTAAATCCACCATTCGGAAGCGCATGCAAAAATCTATATGCAACCTGCCCAACTTCCTTGGTACCTATTCCCCCATATTGCTCAGCATAACCGTCTTTAGTGCATGTAAGGTATCAATCTGATTAGTGCACAACATGACAGTCTTATCAGACTTAAAAATTACTCTTTCATCACCATGTTTGACTATCTCATTGGGATAAACCACAACAACAAAAAATTGATTATTCTCCATTAGACCAAAACAGAAAGAAGAGAAAAAAAGATTGGTTTGTGAATTGTGAGGGGTGGTTGTGGGATGGGCTCTATAGATAGAGTTATTCTCCAACATATCTTGGGTGTAGAGACACCTAAACTAGAATACACATATCTCATGTGTTGAGACCTAAATTACAGCCTTGACTATATCTTGGATGCTGAAATTGTGTTTATTTCGGGTATTGAGACCCCATTCTGATTTTTCGCATATCTCAGGTACTCAGTACCCGATCTCTCCCCTAACACATATCTCGGGTGCACTTAGGTTATGTCTCAGTGTCGCCCAATAACAGCACGAGGTCTCAGATCTCGAGATATAATCAATTTTGGGTTAACTCCTCAGCATCCAAGATGTGTCCCATAATACATTTTTATAAATATCTCATCATTTATACATTTTGGTAATTTATATATTTATTTAATTTAAATAAAAAATCCAACAAATAGTCACGGGAAGTAATGGAATTTTTGGAAAGTGTCAACTTATTTTTAGTGTATGCAGAGACTTCAAATGCTGCATCTTGAAAGTATATTATTTATGTATATAGTAGGTTTTCAAAATTCTAATTCTTGTTTATAGGTTTGTAATTTGTTAAAAGGTATCTCTTATTCTCTTGTAGAATTATCTAATCAATAATTAGTATTTTTTTTTTCGTATAACACTTTGAAAAAGTGTGTAAATAAACAAAAAATAAAATAGCTCCTACTTTGTGTTTAAAAAAAATATGTAAATAATTCATTACGCTGCATATTTCAAAGGATATTTAACATACCCAATATGCACATGAAATCATGAATTCCAATAAAAAAAACATTTAGTTTCATAGAAAAGACTAAAATAAATGGTATGTAAGATTCGAATAGTTGTGAAATCAGATATTTAATTTATTAGGAAAAAAAAGCTATTAACTCTATTACACAATTAGGAGGAGATTCTTATTAAAATTTTCCACAGATCAAGCAAGTTACAAATTAAGAGTTAAGTTTTCTCATTCAAGCATGAGCTATTACTGTAGATTGTGAGAAGAGCTACTTCTGCAGTTGTACATTGTTTCTTCAGTTTACTTATTGCTAGTGGTCTCCATAGATAGAGTAATCAACACCTAACATTTATTCTAAAAGAAACATCCAAAAAAATCAATAAAAAATTATTCAAAAACATTCAAAAAATCAGTTAAAGCTTCTAGTTGTAAAAGCATTTAACATGAAAATCTAATATAAACAACCAAAACTTTCTTTCTAGTTTTTTTTTTTTATTCATTCATTGATTTCACTAAATTAGTTATTATTAATTCACTCACATAAGTCAAACAATTTTTTTTAACAAAATATAAATCCGAAAAACTATCAAAAACATCCAGTAAAAAGAATCCTTGAACCAAAAAGAAAAGCACATCAAATAAAATCAGAAAACCAAACTAGATGTTAGGATATAATCATGAATTTTTCAATGCTTTTGTAACAAATGCAAGAAGAGCATCTTAAACTATATAATCATATGTATCCTTAGAAAAATTCATGGTTTTTCATTAGTCCCTGATTTCACATGATATATAGAAAAATTTCACTTGTGCATCATGTTTAAATAATTTAACTCAATACCAATTTCAATTCAAATAAAATTAAACTATATTTAATCTAATTTTTTCTTAACTCTCAAACCACGTAAAAAAGAAACTAATGTAGCATGTGCAAGTAGAATTCAGCAAATCAAACAAAAGACCAATAATATAAACTTTTTGAATGGGAGAGATTTATCATATAACTGAAAAAATCATTCAATCTATAATAAAAAAATATCCAATCTCTAATGAAAGAACCATACAATTGTCCAACTAGATAATCATCTCATAGTTACCAATAGATTGAGTCAAAACTCCAATAAATCTGTCTAAAAAATCACTTTTTGATGCTACAATTTTAAATGACCACATTCAAACCCAAGTTCAATTTTTTTTTTGGTGACTAAATAGAAAAGAAAAAAAAAAGAGACAAAACCAAATTAATTGGCTAGGGTCATATCTAAATCTATTAGATGTTGAAGCTCACTCCATGGTTGGCTCCAATTCGAGTGAATGTCCACGACAGAAGCAACTGCTTTAGCCATACAGTCTGCAACACTATTTGCAGTCCTCTGAATTAAAAGAATAGAGACTCTCCAATTCCAATTCATAACCTCCTGTATATGCTTTGCCAAATCCCATTCCGGAATATCCTTACCAAGCATTCTTTGGTTTACCAAGAAAAGAGCTTCTAAATAGTCTGTTTCACAAATAACCTCATGAAATCCACTCTCCCAAGAAAGAAATAAACCTCTCCAAATTACATACAATTCAGCAAAAAGAACACTGCACACTTCGACTTTCCCAATGCAACCTTTCAACCAACATCCATCAGGATTGCGAATGATACAACCAAAACCAGCATAGCCAAAAGGAGCAAACCAACTAGCATCACAATTCAATTTAACAGAATGAACTGGAGGTGGAACCCAATGCAAACAAAGTGAAGGAGGAGACAGAGATTGATGCATAGCAAAAATAGTGTGAAACTCCCTTACTGAATTACGAATCAAACTCACCACTTTACTAACACTCCATGAATCATCTATATTAAATAAGTCATGATTCCTGCTTCTCCAAATCCACCAGATGCTCGAAAAGAAAAGAAAAATATCTCCATTCCTTGCACCTCTGTAGAGCCAATCATGTAAATTCGAGTTATCTGAATACAAGCCTAAAAGGTTCCAGACCTCCTTGGCACTAGGGCACTCCCGAAGACAATGAAAAATGGATTCAGAACCATTCTGATACCGATGACAGGTACTAGATAAAGCTAAACCACGACTCAAACAAAACTCTGTCGTAGGAATAGCATTATGAAGACTGAGCCAAATCAAGAACTTGTACTTCTCAGGAATATGCAGTCGCCATACCCACAACCAATTATCATGCTCATTCCAGTCAAACTTTCTTTTGGCTAGCCAACTGTACCCACTCCTAGCTGAGTATAGTCTAGAAGATGTCACACCCCACGACCAACTCGAACTCTCTCCGGCATTCAAATCCGGATTATAAGCATTCAAACGCTGTTTGACATCTTCTGGAATGATAGAGAAAATATCATGGAGATTCCATTGACCATCTTTCCAAACGAGTCAGATATATGTACAAAAGTAACATCTTGAGTAATTGGACCCTCAATACTCCAATTGTCAAACCAAAAAGATTGATCAAGTGACCCAACGCACCAAGAGAAGGCATCCTTAAGAGCACCAAAAGCCTTTGAGATACTCTTCCAAACATGAGAAGCATTGCAAGGGACAGGGCCATCTAAAACTCCCCCATTCCTCAGATACTTCGCCCTCAATAGAGCAACCCAAGGCTTGTCTTGAAAATGAAAAAGTTGCCACACCAATTTACCAAGTAAAGATATATTAACACACGCAGGATCTCTAACACCTAGGCCACCAAATTTCTTTGGAGTGATCACGGTCCTCCAATTAACAAGAGAAAGACCTCTACCATCAACTTGACCCTTCTAAAGGAACTGTCTCATCATAGAAGACAATTTATCTCAAACCCAATTTGGAAAAAAAGATACCTGCATATGATAGACAGGAATGGATGCTGCAACAGAATTGATCAGGCAAAGTCTCCCTGCTTTATTTAGAAGCCTTCCTTTCCAATTAGCCAATATTTCCCTCACTTTTTCAATCACCGAATAAAAAGAAGCCCTACTGGTACGGGAATGATTAAGGTTAACTCCAAGATATCTTCCTAAGTCCAAAGCAAAATGTATTGAAGAAACATTAGTAAAAATATCTCTTCTACGAGCAGTCACATTTTTAGAATAAAAAGCTTTAGACTTTTCAAGATTCACTTTCATGTCAGATGCCTTGCAAAAAATGTTAAGAGAATGCATGACCATTTGGACCTGACTCTTTGTAGCCTGACAGAAGAGTAAGAGATCATCTGCAAACATCAAATGAGAAAATTTTGGGTCACCCCTAGTGACAGAAAATGGTTTCCACACACCCTCGACCACCTTATGAGATATATAGCAAGCAAGTCTTTCCGTACAAAGTACAAATAAGTAAGGAGACATTGGATCGCCTTGTCTAAGCCCCCTTCTAGGAGCAAAACTATCCAATCTATTCCCATTCCACATAATAGAAAGAGATGATGCATGGACACAATTCATAATCAAATTAACAGTGATGATAGGAAAACCAAAAGCAATGAGAGTACTCTCCAAAAATCTCCAATCCACCCTATCATAAGCTTTTTCAAGATCAATTTTAAAAGCAAGAGTACCTTTCTTGGATTTTGTGTGCTTCATGAAATTCAGAATTTTTTGGGCTACAATAATATTATCAGGAGCACCACGACCCGGAATAAAACCTCCTTGTAAAGGACTAACAATATCTGGAAGAAAAGGCCGAAGTCGGTTAGTCAATACTTTGGTGATAATTTTATAAACAACATTACACAAGCTAATAGGCCTGAAATCCTTCATAAAGGTAGGGTTATCAATTTTAGGAATAAGCACAATCAGAGTTTCCATGATGCTAGGATTTTAGAACTCTCCCAAAAAAGTGCTCCGGACAATATTCCAAATCTCAGTGCCTACTATCTCCCAATATTCTTTAAAAAAATAAGCTTGAAAGCCATCTGGACCAGGAGCCTTAGAAGGGCTCATACTGAATACTGCTGACTTGACTTCCGCAAAAGAGACAGGGTCAATTAACCTAGCACAAGCCTCAGTGCTTAGAGTGGGCATCGGAACATCCCCTAAACAATCAACCTCAACCTCTTCCGTTATACCAAAGAGATTCTTGTAAAAAGAGAGGGCTTCTTCCTGGAGAATATCTGGATCAGTAGACCAAGACCCATCTCTAACATATAATCCATGTACTATATTATGGTTTCTACGCACCAAAGTCTGAAGATGAAAGAATTTAGTGTTTCTATCCCCATACTTGACCCACTGCTCTCTAGATTTCTGGTACTAAAAAAGTTCCTCTTGCAATAAAAGCCTATTGTAATCTTCCCTCAATTCAGCTTCTTTAATTCTTAGAGATAACACATCAGTAACCTCCAAACGTCGTTGAATCTGATCAATCTGATATTCCAACTTATTTTTTCGCATAAAAATATTTCCAAAAATCTTTGAGTTGAAGTCCAAAGAAGCCTGTTGAACCATCTTAAGCCTTTCAGTAACGCCTCCAAACTCTTGATTCTAAGCCTTACTAATAACATGTTTATAAGAAGGATGTGTTGTCCATGCAGCTTGGAACCTAGAAGGACAAGAACCTTTCACTCTGGGGCTACCATGACAACGAACTAAAATAGGACAATGATCAGAATGAAGCCTGCTAAGAATTTCAGAATAACCCTCAGGAAACATTGTCATCCACGCCTCATTAACTAGAGCTCTTTCCAACCCTTTAGCCAAGTTCCTGCCAGCCTGAACTGCTCTATACCAAGTATATCTCCTACCAGTCACTTTGAGATCAAAGAGCTCACAGTCATCTAGAGTAGTAGCTAATAGACTAGCTCTGTGAGAAGAAAAATAAGCACATGTACTCTCATCTGGTGCCACAATCTCATTAAAATCACCAACGGCCATCCACGGTCTATTATGGCCTGAATTAATAGAACGCAAATGATCCCAAAGCATACATCTTTTTTCGAATTGAGGATTCCCATATACTGCACTACAAAGCCAAACTAAGTTACCCACACTCACTTTCACTGTGATACATTGGTCAATTTGATCAATAACCACACAAGAAGCATTAGCAATAGAAGATAGAAACCAAATGCCACCCCTGTGTCCTACTGCTTCCTCAATACCAACACAATGAAAATCCAACTTATCCCAAAAATTCTTCAAATTATTAAACATGGTATGTGTCTTAAAGAGAAAGAAGAAAGATGGTTTATATATTCTCACCAAATTTTTGCAATGCACACGGGCCATCTTGTTAGACGCACCCCTCACATTCCAGGCTATGATATTGAAACTATCCATAAAAACAGTAAAAAGGGAGCTCCAATAACAAACCTGAGACTCAACATGATGTCCCTGTCTTCGACTATCCTACCTTTAATGGACTCTCAAGTTGCAGCCCAATTTTCTCCGTCGAAACTTGCACCATACCTGCCGTCGATGCTCCATCCTTATCTACTGGTGAATTCTGCAAAGAGTTTGGGTGAGGACGCTTTCGCACAGTGCCATTTGTTGTCTCACCTTGCTGCTGATAATGAACATTGTGCTGGGTCCCCGAAGAAGCCACACTAACCGGTTTTCCAATATTGATGCCCCTGCTTAATTTTACTTTGGATCCAGTATCATGTGTTGTACGTTGGTGATTAGGCCTTGTCCAAGTATTGGTAGCCTTGTTAGGAGTCTTCTTTACTTTTGGTTGGACCTGATGGGTGCTAGGAAAAGGTTTTTGACCCATTTTATACTTTCCTTTCCTAATCACTTGAGTCCAGCCTTCCAAATTCTCATGTTGTGCATGGTCTACATGAACAGCATGCAAATCACTCTCCACCAAATCCGGGACAGTAACATTTACAGTCTCATCTCCAAGATTCTTGCCAAAATGAAAACTTGCCTTTTCCACATGTACTGGATTTTTTGAATTTGAGCTTTCTGGCTGCTTTGCTACATCACTGACCACCTTGGCATTAGTTCCTCCTCCCGCATTGCTGTCAGTCTTGCACACCTTCATATCATGACCAAACTTGAGACAGGAGCCACAAATAAGGTGAAGACTTTCATATTCAACCTCATATTTAACACCTTCAACAAGAATCTTCTTAGTCACTGGCAATCCTAAATCTATCTGAACACAGGCTCGAGCATATCGTCCTCTTTCAGCTAATTTTGTTGCCAAATCAACCTTAACAGGAATGCCAACTGCAGCCGCAACACGGAGCATTGCATCTTCTTGGTAGCACCAAATTGGTAATCCGGAAATTCTAATCCACACTAAAGTTGCTCCAAAACAGTTTTCACTTGATCTAAACTCTTGATCCTAAGGTTTCACAACCACATAATTTCCCTCGATCATCCATGGACCTCCTAAGAAAACCTTTTCTCACTCCTCAGCTATATCAAACTTCACAAGAAAGTAGTCAAATCCCATGTCATATAAATCAAAACCTCTCTTAATCCTCCACACCATTCGGAGTTTATGAGACAATGCAGTGTAGCTATAATGTTTACCTAGCACCTTAATCACTATAGCATCCTTATAAGGTTCTGCCAAGTAATTCTTAGCTTCTTGGGTAAACGTGACACTCGGTGGCAAGAGATCTCCTTGCTTCCTAGAAACTACCGCAATGTTATCTCCCGATAAAATTTCAACAAGTGAAAAAGCTTTAGCAATCTTGGAACCCACAACTTTGTCCCTGAAAGAAACCTTCAAAGGCTTTGAAACCCCTCCCGAAATATGATCCTCATTTTCCCCTGATGCAATCCCTCCCCCGCTCTCCCCCTTATCTCTTCCGTCGACATTATCGGCTGCCTCACCGTGTTTCACCGTCAAAGTCTCTTCCCTGCTCACTCCACCGCTCATCTTCAATTTTCGAACCCAAGTTCAATTTGAAAAGAAATAAACTTATTTATAACTAACTTTTTTTTTTGAAACTCCCAATCCACAAAGAAGAACATTTGGTAGCGTATACAAGACAAATCCAGCAAAGCACACAGAACCAATAACATAAAAAATTAAGTTCAAATCATACACTCAAACGTCTAAAATTACTTAACAAAAACATCCAATAATTCAGAAAAATCAAAGAACATTTCATATGAACACCAATCCTAGTATCTGAACCCTAGAAAAGATCAGATACATCCTCTCTTTAATAAAACTCTAACCATATACTAACCTGTTGGAGACCAATGGGGTGAATGACGAGTAGCAGTGTGCAACGGTGGAGGAGTAGATGTGGCAGCGTTGCGTGGAGGCAGTGGCGGATGCAGCCAGTCGAAGCTTGGAGGTGGGTGTTCACAACGTTGCAAGCTTAGAAAGATGATGAGTCTGCGCCGGCAAGGTTGACCCAAGTCCAAACCAATGGCGGAAGGGATGAGAAGCATTGTTGACCACGATGGCGTCCTCAAATGAGGTGGTGCCATTGTCTAGTTGGGAGACGAAGATGACAACGCGCCGCTGTTTGCTGCAGTTTGAGCGACGGGATAGAGATGGAGAAGCGAAGAATGGTGGTGGTAATGTAATTAAGGTAAATTGGGATATGTAAAATGTAATTAGGGTAAATGAGGGTAATTGGGGGATCTCGTCCAATGGGAGTTGGCAGGAGTTGGCTAGACCCCTTGTTGGTTACTTAGCGGAATTGTATATATATAAAATAATTAGTAAAATGATTAATAATATTGTATCATATTTAATTTTTTACTTTAATTTATGTTAAATATGTGATTATGGTGATATAAATTTTAAGATTTAATTTTATTTATTGGATTTTAATAATTATAGAGGCGGGACAGGTACCCGCAGGGGTAGGTTAGGGTTTAACTTTTTACTACTCGCGGTAAGAGCAGGGCGGGTTTTATACGGATTATTGTAGGCCGGGGTCAAGTAGGGCAAAAACCCACCCCATTGCCACTCCTAGAAAATAGGACTATCGAGCGCGTAACAGGGGGATCAACGAGAGTCGTTCAACAAGCGGCAGCGAGACATGCTACGGCAGCGAATGGCATGGCGCAATTCTTCATTCTCCATTACGATGAGCAGAAAGCAGCAGTGGGAGGCGGCGGAGTCTTCAAGTTGAGGAAGTAGATTAGAAGCATATAGCGAGCAAATTTTTATAATGGTCCTTGAGATTCACGCAATTACCTGAAATGCTCTCCGAGATCCAAATCTCCCTATAATGATCCTCCAGATAGAGCTTCGGACACCATAATAGTCCCTTTGTCATTTTCAGCGCTGAATCAACTACCGTAATGCTGATGTAGCCATCTTTTTGCCACGCTGGACAATAAGACCCAAAGTGCGACCTAAGATCCGAAATCCTAACCCTAAGCAACTCTTTCTTCATTTCCACACTCATCGCACTCCAGTAAGATTCCACCCATTTCCTCCTCTCAGTAGTAGACCCGTTCTTTGAATTCCTATGTCTCCTCTTAATCTGTGACCAGACCATAAAGATGAATCCACCCTCTCTCATCCTTATCTACTTCGTTCGGAGATTGGGGCGACTCAAACTTTTGCTGCAACAACTTTGCAGTAGTAACTCTCATTTCAATTGTGGACAATAGAACTCATTCACCAGCAATAGAAGAGATAGAATAATACACTACATAATTCACTGATGTACATATACAGAAACAGTTATGTTGTAACTGCTATTTAAGTACTGAATAACTTAACTAGAGTTAGATATTAATCTGAATTTATTAGCTATAGTTAAAAGTTAGTTACATTTTTAGTTATGTATATAAACTCCATTGTCCAATTGAATTGGACATGATTCACATTAATTTTATTTTCTCATTTTTTATTCTGTATGTTCTAAATACTCTCTCTCAATTCTTTTCACTCACCTTCACAAATTCTACACTCAGAGCATGA
Source organism: Arachis hypogaea (assembly GCF_003086295.3). NCBI lineage: Eukaryota > Viridiplantae > Streptophyta > Magnoliopsida > Fabales > Fabaceae > Arachis > Arachis hypogaea. Next base: position 14,970,430 of record NC_092050.1, read on the forward strand.
GTTTTCACATCAATCTCCTACCTCCTCTCTTCCGGCGTGAATATCTTGGAATATGCTTTTGATGTTTTATCCATTATTAGTTATTTTCTGGTTATACACATGTAGCAACATTATTTTATATGATAATAAATTAATAGTTATAGATTAAATATGATCAAATATATTTTACTATTTTAATCCCTGCATACAAGAGAATGACACCACGTTTATAAATTCAGTTATAACATATATGTTTACTTGTTGGGTGGTTTTGTACGCCATCATCGTATATCTAGGTATCTTTATGGCCCTTTCCATTTATAGTTATTAACCTCTCTCCATGAAATGATATATTGGATTCTAGATTATTTTACACCCCGAAGATATGGCAGGCGTACGTTGGCGTTTGTTTCCTGTTTACTTTGTGTTAGTAAAAAAAATTATTATATTCCTTAATTGAAAGAGAAATCCCAACGTGTGTTCAGATCAGGTACAAGTGAGCACGATCCTCAAGAGATTATACATGTAGCACAAAGGCTAGCACGTGAAAATGATGAGTATGTCAACAAATTAAAGGCCATAAACTTGATTCTTCAGGAACCAAAAATAACCTGAAAACTTGATGAATTTCTCCAAGTCTCGGATTGGCCAATTGTATATTAAACAATAAACTTGACTAAAAATTTTTTAAGGTAGAATGCGTTTGATTTGTATTTTTATTTTTTATTTTTATTTTTAGTATTTTTTATTTTTTAAATTAAAAAAATAGTTAGGAGATGAAAATAAAAAAAATAGAATTAATTTATTGTTTTTATTATTTTTACTTTTTATAAAATTTAAAAAATAAAAAAATATTAAAAATAAAGAAAGAAAATAGAAATGCAAATTAAATTAAATATACTATAAATTGCAATACTACCGACCTAGTAAACATAAAAGACAAAATTGATCGGCTATAAGAATAATACTTTTAAAAGCAGCTTTCAAAATCCCAACTCGTTGCAAGCTTTTGCATGCTACACGTCTACTGAAAATTTATAGTGTTCCTGTGCGAAAGTGAGCTCCGAGGTATAATTCGGTCTGCTAGCGCTCGAACTGGCTTTTCTTGGAGCGGGGGAAGCGGAACGTTGTCTTCTTTTGGAGAGGCGACGTTGGGTACCTGAAAAGGGACTCCAACGCTCAAGTGAGTATGAGTGTGAGAGAGTTCAGAATAAGATTGGAGTGAATAGCGTACCTTTTTACTAGTTACGTGCTAGTATATATATTTGATTGTTTGTTGCTTATTCTGTTATTCGTATCAAGTTTGTTATTGGTTTGACGAAGTCCATGCTGACTGCTATCCGAGTTTATTGGGATAGTGGTAGCTTAAGTGGAGCGGTTAACTCAGAGGTGTTATCTTTGTTAGCTATATTGGGTTCCGAGATTGTTATTTGTGGGTCAGGGTTTGGGTAACGGATCATAGCCCCCAATCTTGACCTGTTTTTTGAGGCTGAGCTATAACAGGTCGAGCTTACTTATAGCTCGGAACCGAGTATAGTGGTAGCCTCCAAGGTCGACTTGTTTGCTCGCATGAGGTTTTTTGAAAAACTTGGTAAGATTGAAATTTTGGGCGGTAAATTGATTAATTTTTACAGGAGAGGGATTGTTGGGGGACGTGCGTTATAATTGTGTGTTGGGAATGGGAAAGGTTACGTATCATGGCCGTTGGTATTGGAGTTGGTAATCGTGATCAATGGTTGGAATTTGTTTGGGGTTTGGATTTTTTATCTGGAGGTGTGGCTTAGTAGGCTGGTAAAATTTTTGGACTTTTGGCTTGCTAGTTTTCATCTATGTCTTCTCTGCGTGGTTTTCGGAATGAGCAAAAAAGGTTAGTTACTGTTTGCTTTTCGTTTACGTTTCTCTTCTTCGAATTCTGTCCTGAACTTACTGATGGATAAGGGAAATGGTGTAATGGTTGATAAGAGGGTTAAGGGTAAGAGAAAAAAGGAGCTTGTCGAAACTGTTGATAAAATTGTGGAAGAGGTTTTTGTTTGCGATCCTGCGAATCCATACGGGTGGGTTGCGGACTCAGTGAAGGGTTGGGCTTCGAGTTTTGATAATGAGTTTAGCGTGTCTCAGTTAGGTTCTCCGTCGTCCTGGGTAAGGGAGGGTAGTGAAATAAACCTTAGGTTTATGCCATGCAGTGCCGGTGATCGGGTTTTTCATCGGGGGAGGGTTTTGAATACTTTTATATGTATAGTGCTGTGTTTGTGGAGTTAGGGGTTAGGTTTCCATTTTCTGAGTTTGAGTGTGGAGTTTTAATGCAGTTGAAGTGTGCTCCATCACAATTGCACCCAAACTCCTGGGCGTTTGTTAGGGCTTTTGAGATTTTGATGGGCATTTTGGAGATGGAACCATCCTTGGAAGTGTTTTTTGCTCTGTTTCAATGCAAAGGTGTAAAGAGGGGGTGTTGGTTAAATCTTGCTAGTGCTCCCGGACGGGCAATTTTTAGCCTCTATCGTTCCTCATATAAGGGTTTCAAATCCTTGTTTTTGAAAATTGGTGTGGTTGAAAATGACTTTCCCTGGTATATTGATCACTGCTTGTTAGACAAATTTCCCTTGTTCTGGGTTCCGAGGCCTAGGCAGATTCTAGGTATGGAGGTGATGGAGTATGAAAATGAGATGTTCGTTGAGTTTTTAGTGAATCATGTATCGTCCTCTTCTCTGCTCTCTGTTGTGGATATGCTTGATCTTGAGTTTGATAGGGATGCTTTGTCTGAGTATATACGTAAATAATTGTTTGTTTTCTTGTCTGTGTTGTTATTTTGTTGTTTCCTGGTTTCTTGATTTTTTGTATTGTTGCAGTGGAAAAGGCACCTAAGGTTACCTCTACGAGTTTGCGTGCACTCTTTCGGTCGAAGAATGTTGAGAGGCAGGGCTCAAGTAGTCAGGTTGCTGTTGAAGTGGGGGCCGAGGTGAACCAGGGTTCCCCGGTGAAGAAGGTTAACTGCAAGAGGAAAAAGGTGGAGAAGAAAGAGAAAGAAACTGATGGGACCGAGGATGTCCTTGGTGAGAAAGTCGTCGATTTAGAACAGGTGAAGCGTTTTGCTGATAGTCAGAGGGCTCTGCATGGTTTCAGGGGAAGTATGGCCTTTAGCTCGGTGAAAGCTGTTTCGCATTCCTCGGTCCAGTGAAACTCCTCTTGTTTCCGTAGATTTTTGAAAAAATGGTGTGATCTGTGGGCTACTCGAGGCAGAAACCTGGCTAAGGCTGCGAGTCGGCCGGTTAGTTGTTGGACCTCCTTGACTGTCTTTGGACTTCGCATGTTTAAGATTGCCTGGCACTTTTCTGGATTTGCTTCAATACCTTGGCAAGTGAGCATGAAGCCGAGGAATTTGCCGCTTTGTACTCCGAAAGCACATTTTTCAAGATTAAGCTTCATATTGTACCTTCGGAGTTGTTGGAATATCTTTGTTAGGTCTTTAACATGGTTTGCCGTTTGTGTTGATTTTGCCACCATATCATCGACAAAGACTTCTATGTTTCGTCCGATTTGGCTTGTGAAAATTTTTTCCATGAGTCGTTGGTAGGTAGCACCTGCATTTTTTAGCCCAAATGGCATAACCTTATAACAGAAATTTTCATTGTCAGTAATAAAGGCAGTTTTATCCTGGTCAGCTTTATGCATAAGGATTTGATTATAGCCATAATAGGCATCCATGAAACTTAAGCATTGGAAACCAGAAGAATTATCAACAAGTTTATCAATGCACGAGAGGGGGTATGCGTCCTTTGGACAGGCCTTGTTAAGGTCTGTATAGTCCACACACATCCTCCACTTACCGTTGTTCTTTTTTACCATTACCACATTGGCTAACCAAGTGGAATATCTGAGTTCTTTGATGAAGCCGGCGTTGAGTAGTTTTTGAGTCTCTTCCAAGGAGGCTGCTCTCTTGTTAGTGCCGAGGTGTCGTTTCTTTTGGGCTATAGGTCAGACTGTTGGATTGATGGCCAACTTATGACAAATGACGTTAGGATCTATTCCTGGCATGTCTGTCGGGGTCCATGCAAATAGGTCAACATTGCGTCTCAATAGCTCGGTTAGCTGGTCCCGTTCTTCTTCCTTAAGTGCGTTGCCGAGGTATGTATACTTGGAGTCATCGTTCTTGGTTAATTGGATCTTGGTTAGATCGTCTGTTGGCATTGGCCGCTCTTGATGGTTGGTTCTGGGGTCCAGGTCGGCCAGGGCAGGCAGTTGATCCGAGTTATATACTGCTTGAACGTATTGCTGTTCGGATTGTTTTGGCAGTTCGTCTTTCAAACTGGCGTTATAGCACTGTCTGACCTCTTTCTGGTCTCCATGGATAGTGATGACTTTGTTGTCCTGTGAAAGAAACTTAACATACAAATGCATAGTAGAAACAATAGCATTGAATGCGTTCAAGGATGGTCTGCCTAAAAAGATGTTATATGGACTTCTGCAGTCTACAACAAGATACTGTATATCTATTGTCTTACTGTTGGGATATTCCCCAAAGGTGGTTTGTAACCAAATATAACCTCCGATGGAGACACGCTCACATGAGAAACCTACCAGTTCTCCGGAAGATGGTTGGAGATTCTTGTCGCTGAGTTTCATCTTTTGGAAAGTTGAGTAGAAAAGTACATCGGCGCTGCTTCCTGGGTCCATCAGGATCTTCTTTACTAATGGTTCCCCGACTTGTGCTGTGATTAGGGGTGCACATGGGCCGGGTGAAGCCAGGTTTAATGTGACCCAGACCCAGCCCGAAATATACACCGGGTCTATTTATTAGACCCGAACCCGGCCCTAGACCCGATGAAATCAATACACTTTCGGACCACAATTATACTGGGTGAAAACCGGGCCGTTAACATTACATTACGTTGATACCTTCTTGTAAACTAGCATGTAAAAATATCCAAATTTCCAAGACTCCAACCATTATTTAACATGGTAAAATTCACTTAGAAAAATATAACAAGAACCAACCCTTTTTCAAAATTAAAGCATAACCACAATCAATACTAAAGCATAACCACAATCAATACTAATATTGTATAATAATACCAAATATTTAAATCAATACAAATAACACAATATTATGTATTAGTCTAAAGTCTTATGCATTCTAAACATAAAACATTAACTTATAGTCTTATAATGACTAATAACACAAAATATTAAGGTTTACAATACTTAAATTCCACATAAGAATAGTCATGATCCATCACTAATAACACAAAATATTAATTGTGTATGATGACCGAACCACCGGGTTGACTTCGGGTGACCCGAGCTATGGCCCGGACCCGACCCGAAATAATGATCGGGTCTATTTTTGAGACCCTTACCCGACCCTAAACCCGATGAAATCACACCAAATTTGCCCCTAAAGTGTTCGGGACCGGACCGGACCTTCGGGCCGGACCGGGTCATGTGCACACCTAGTTTCGATCATTTGCTTTATAGTCTTTGGGGATGAATGAGATTTCCAATCTGTCCTTATCGACCGGTTGGGATGTGGTGGATTCTGTCATCGTCATCATAGCTCGGTACGACCTTTTTCGTGTCGAATTTGTACATCCGCCACCTGCAAAACCACCAGAAATGCAGTTTATTATTCTGCGCGGTGGATTGATATCGTTATCTACCTTTTTCCCTTTATCTCGGGAGTTGTCGGTCGGTTTGGATTGTTGGCCGAGATCATCTGTGCTTCGCTTCCTTCCTTGGCTGTCAATATATTTGTCCAGTAGTCCTTGGCGGGCGAGCTTTTCGAGGACGTCCTTGGCTATTACGCAGTGGTCGGTGGTGTGGCCGTACTTCTGGTAGAAGGCACAATACTTTGATCTGTCCACATGGCGATGGTCTTGATATGTACCGGCCCTGTTTGGGGGTTTGATAAGTTTTGAGTGCAATATATCCTTTATGATGTCCTCCCTTTTTGCATTGAAGGGGTGTAGTTGTCGAATTTGGGTGTTAGCCTGAACGTTCTCGTATCCATTCTGTTGTTTGATTGTCTGTTTTGCCTTTCCTCATCTCTGCTTAGGGTAGGTTTATCTGCTCTTCGTAATGCCCGAAATTCTTCCACCTGGATCTGGGTAGTTGCTTTTTTGCGGAACTTGGCCAGGGTTTTCGGTTTTGCAATGACTATGGATTCTTGGAATTTCCCTGGTCGGAGGCCGCTCTTCATGGCATGGAGATGGACTTCGGGGTTTAGATTAGGTATTTCGTTGGTTACTTCGGCAAACCTGGTCATGTAGTCTTTTAGGCTTTCGTTCGGTCCCTGTTTGATGGTACTTAGGTAATCAGAGTTATGGACGTATATTTTGGATGCGGCGAAGTGGTTGACGAACTGGTCTGCTAGTTCGTCGAAGTTAGAAATGGATCCTTCAGAGAGGTTGGAAAACCAAATCAGGGCAACTCCATCTAGGAAAGTTGGGAAAGTGCGGCATAAGATCGGGTCGGAGTCCTTATTCATGAACATCATAGCCTAGAATTTGGTGACGTGGACATTGGGATCTCCTATTCCATTGTAAGGTTTTAAGGTTGATGGTAGGGTGAAATTTTGGGGCATTTCGAAACTCATGACTTCTTTGGCGAAGGGGTTGGTTTTTTTTTTTTGGTATTCGTTTTGGTGGTTTTGGGGATGGTGTGTTTGGTTTCTGAGCTGTGCTCATCATCATTGTCCTTGTTTTCGGCACTTTTGTGTTCTCCTTTACTTCGGTCGTGCCCCATCTGTCGCAGAAGCTCAGCCATTCTTTGATTCTCGGTCCTGAGGGCCTCATTGATTGCCAAAATCTCCGCCTGATTGATGGAGGGAGCGTGACTGTGCTCGTCTGCCATCTCTTATGTCCTACAAAAGGAAATAGAGAGATATACAAAATAAAGAAAAGGTGGGTTAGATTAATTTCGGGCCGCACGGTGGGCGCTAAATATTCCTGTGTGAAAGTGAGCTCCGAGGTATAACTCGGTCTGCTAGTGCTCGAACTGGCTTTCCTTGGAGCGGGGGAAGTGGAACGTCGTCTTCTTCTGGAGAGGCGGCGTTGGGTACCTGAAAAGGGACTCCAACGCTCAAGTGAGTATGAGTGTGAGAGAGTTCAGAATAAGATTAGAGTGAATAGCGTACCTTTTTACTAGTTACGTGCTAGTATATATATTTGATTGTTTGTTGCTTATTCTGTTATTCGTATCAAGTTTGTTATTGGTTTGACGGAGTCCATGCCGACTGCTATCCGAGTTTATTGGGATAGTGGTAGCTTGAGTGGAGCAGTTAACTCAGAGGCGTTATCTTTGTTAGCTATACTGGGTTCCAAAATTGTTATTTGTGGGACAAAATTTGGGTAACGGATCATATAGCATTCACAAAATTTTAAATATTGACTGATTATATTAGCTTATTAGGTACTAATTTTTTCATTTTATTCCATTTAGTCTATTGAGCAATTAATTTGACTTAAAAGTTTATTTCTTATGAAACTATTTAACTCAATTTACTATTAGTGAAAGCCGAAAACAAAAATATTTGGTGAACAAGTGCTTTTATAGTATACCAACACATATAATTTAAGAAAAAAAATATAGACACAAATGCGTAATTATATTTAGGTTTGTCTAAATATATCTAAAAATATTATTTTTATTAAAATATAATTAAACAAAAAAACATACTTATTTGATGAGTATAGTATTTGAAATATACCTAAATGCAATGATTTTTTTATATAAATAAAAAATATTATTTATTAAGATATAATTTTTTTGGGACATTACATATAATAACCCATCAAAAGAATAGACATTCATACTATGATTAAGTGATTCGTTCCTTAATCATATAATTTGCGTAATAATTAAGTGCGTACTCGGCAAACAACATGATTGAGGAACCAAACTAACACGGTTTATCTATTCATTTAACGAATTACCAAAAATATATTTTAATAAATAATGTTTTTTAATTTTTTAAATAATAATTTTTTATTTATATAAGTAAAAAAATCCAAAATACAACTACTCAACTAAAATGTCTGTACGTACAATTTTTTTTATTGAAATGAGGCTAAAAAATTCAGAAGAAATTAAATATAAATTAAACGGAATAAAAAAATTCTTTATTCATTATCAGTTAATATACTAAAAATCTCTATATGAGAAATGTTCCAAAATAAAATCTTAGATCTAATTCTAGATTTTTCTGTACTAGACCATCAAAACATCTATTACTTTTTCAATATTTTTCGTATATAGTCATTAATCTAATTATCTAACTGATATTTCATATTAAATTAAATATAAAATAATCATATTTTTTTCTATTCCAAACTAGGAATGTCAATGGAGTAGGCGGGGGCGGAAAATACCTCCTTACTCCTCAATCCTCATCTTCACCTCCAGATTTATTTTCCGTCCTCGTTTTTTGTCATGAGAGAATATTGTTCTCCATCTCCATTCTCCACAGGACCCCATTTTTTCGCAGGGACCCTATTCTCCATCTATCTAATAGTTCTAACTAATTGTTAATTTCCATATGAATAGAGGTGTAATCATTCATTCTATACAAAACCAACAAGATTTTATACAAAAAATCTAAACGACAAGATGGTGACTTCTTTCGAAATGACACAGTCAACGGCGAGCCAGAAGACAGAGAAGTGGACAAGGTGGGAGACGCAGCAACAGAGAGGAGAATGGACACGACGACAGAGTTACGGAAAGGAATGCCGCAAATAGAGAGCACGACGCAGTGAGGATCATGGCACGGTGAGATGTGACGATGCGGTGAGAAGGGAGAGTGGCGAGAGGGTGGCTGCAAAGAGGTTGGATGGAGTATGGATAGCGTTAGGGATTTCTAAATTGAAGAAGGGTTATGCAAATGAGGATTAGGAGTTTTGGGTTTCTATATATATATATGTGTGTGTGTGTGAAATGACTAAAAATCATATACGAGAAATAAACTATTAAAGACAATTCAATAAATTTATGAATTTCGGAGATTAGCGGGGATGGGGCGGGGATCTCCACTCGGGTTCCCGCGCTTGTCTCGGGAGAATTTTATCCCACATCTCCATCCTCACGAAAAAAATTCTCCACAATCGAATTTCCATTCGAAACAGTCCTCGTAGAAATTCTCGCGTCTCGAAAAATTTTGCCACCTCTATTCCAAACTCATGCTCGTGAGGCCCATTCCTTTGTCAGCTGGAATGATAGGCCACGTGACACCACGCAGGAGATCCTCGGAGTTCTAGACTTCTATTGTTCATAATTTGTTAAGGGATTCTTGACATACAGAATAAATAAAAATGTTGAGTAACTCAATTGCATTGATTTTTATATAAAATTATTAATTTTATATAAAAATAATTATATATAATTTTACACTTAAATGTTTCTACTTTGTTAAATGTAATTATTTATATAAATTTATCTAGATAAATAATTCTCTGACATGTTGGTAGATTATCACGATTTTGGCTAATACAATTTTCTTTTTCAAAATTATTTTATATATACTAAAATCAGCTAGACGAGCTAATCGAATTCTTTGTTTTCGTTTATTACCATAATTTCTTTCAAGAGACAGCAACATTTGAAAGAAAGAAGTGATGGATAGGCACATAATGAAGGAAAAACAAAGAGATACTAAGGTAAGAATAACTAAGAGAAGAATTTATCTATCATGTACTCCATAGATATAGATTAAGATTATAAATTGAGAAAATTTTTATTAAAAATATAAAAATTTAAATTTTAATATATTTATTTTATATTTATTAAATAAAAATTTTAAATTTTTTATTAATAATAAATTTATCATGTATCTTAAAATTAAAGCACATATATATCAACTAAACTCAAGAGAAAAAGCAAATTAAACGAAGGCAATCACTTATATAAAATTGTGTTTGTATATAAAAAATGATAAATAAAAATAATTAGATAAATAATTTGACATATTTATTTAATAGTTTTTATTTATTTTTTTCCATATAAAGACAAGTTTACATGAGTAAACTCAATAATGATCGGAGATACAAAGAATTTGTGTGTGTATGTATGGTTCGGCCATAGCATGATGGATCCGTGTCAGTGTGTGCAAAGCGATGAACAAAACAGGGGCAGAGAGGCAGAGAGCAGAGACAATTTGGTTGGGCACCGACGAATGCCAGCTCTTATAGAAAGTGACTCTAGCCCAATATGTGTTGCTCCTTCTGGGCTCATTCTGACACATCACCCTCTTCGTAACTCTCATTACACGTGTTATCATACTACCTCTTCTTTTTCGTCTCATCATCGCCATTTTATTTTATTTTCTTACGTCAAAACTATATATTCCTTTCAAATATACTTGCATTTTTTTTCATCTCCCTCTAACAAATGAATGATTAATTTGTCATATATATTTAAATTTTATTTAAAAATCCGTTATTAATTAATAAATTATTGTATGTATAAAATAAAATTTAAATTTTTAATTCCTATTTAAATAAACAAATTAACTTACTACTCAAGTAGCTCAAATTCATTAAATGTACCTACATATTTAATTTCATATCTTCCATCCCTATCATTCTATGCAACGTGCACCATTTAAAAAAAAAAATAGTTTAAACTTTAAACTTTTTTGTAAAAATATTTTAACCGCTCATAAGTTTATTTATGTAATTTATATTATGTTAATTCTAATCACGTGGTCTAGTTCCTTGTTTTCTAAAATAATGATAAAAATGTGTGTCTGATATTCATTAGTATTTTTTTTTTCAGCTTAAAAATAAAATATAGTTATTACATGATAAAAATTCATTACTGATGTTTTTTATATAAATTAATAATTAATAATTATCTTATTACATATACATAACTAATAATCATGACATTTAGTGGTAAGAAAGAAAAGACATTATAATGTTATCAATAAAAAATAAAAAATAAAAAAAATATTCGGAGACAAAATACTAATAATATTATGTAAATATAAAAAAATAATTATTAAATTAATTATTTGTATAAAATATATATTACAATATAAATATATATTAAAAATAAATTAATTAACGTATATATATATAAATACATACTAATTAATTTAGTCATTTTGTTGTAAATATAATATTTTGGAATATCATAAATCATAATTGTCTCAAAATTCATAATTATATTGGACTTTTGTAAATAATAATAGAAAGAAAAGATACCTAATGAATATAATTTAATAGTAGAATAAATTATTATATGAGAATCATGGTATAAGAGATTATAATGTGAATATTAAACTATCTTAATAGGCATGACTTCTTATGCTGGAACATATAAATACTTAAAGCCTCTCACCAGTGGTCTTCTTTTTTTTCGAAGGTGGTTTTTGTTTTACCTTTTTTATTTTTTTGTCCTAACAAATTTTACAAATTATAATAATAGCTGTATCCTGTATATCAAGTTGTTTATTTTACCTGTCGATTCTCATCACCATCTTCTCTTCTTCTTTCTTTTCTTCTTTAATTTCAGGTTTATTATTAACGTTATTGTTTCTGCCGCACTCTAATACAGAAGAGGTCCTTCCTTATGATTCTCAACGCTTGACAAACAGAGGTGATGAGGTGAGTTTTAATCTTCTCTATAAAAATCACTTATATAACACATACATAACCATGTTTACAAATTAATGTTGTGCGCTAAATTAATTTTTTGATCAAGTCATCATCTTATTGTATTTGATGATCAATAATATATATGTATTTGTTGATGAATGCCTTTTTCTCTTTCAATTTTTCAATTTTTGTATTTGAATTTTTCTATCTCGTGTGCTCTATTGTTACCTGCAAAAATGAGGAGCATTTTATTTATCAACAAATAATATAACGAAGATGCAAAAGAATGTAACATTATTATTTTAGATTGATTCAATCCAATGATTGGTTTTTAATCCTTTTAATGATGTTTTCTTTTTTCTGCCATTGGTTCATTTCGTTCTTTTTCTTTTCTCTTATCTGCTTTTGACAACACATCACAACACATATATACTTATGTATATTTTATTTTGCTTCACATTATTTCATTAGATTTATTAAATGCTACATATATATTAACAATGATTCAAGCACAACTATTTAACAATAATAATGAGATTTGTTGATTTATTATCAAAGCCTTTTGATTTTGGCAATGATTTGACAATCCCATTTGTCTATTTCATTTAAGAAGAGTGTGCACATTTATTATCATGTCTAAAAATCAAAATAAAGTCAGAACAATAATACACAATTGAACAAATATTTTCCTAGAGATCATATGGAACTATTTATTTAACTTTCTTAAAGAAAATAGTGGAGTTTTGGCAAACATGGCTAGGCCTAGGTCTACCTAAATCCGAGGGGCCTGGAGGGGCAAAATTGACCTTAACTTGTTGAGAGAGATGGCTGCCTACAATGTAAAGTGTATCTTTTTTTCCAATAAAAAGTCGATGGTGACCTTAAACAATTGTTTATTTAATTTCCCCCCTCTGCCTAACTGTTCTTTCTTTGTCTTTTGTGGTGGGATTATTATAATAACCTGTGCTTATTATTATAACTTGTATTAATCAATATATATATATATTGGAATGTGAAGGTCGTGATTTAAAGCTACAAGTGACAAGTTGCATAGCTCCGTCCTTTATTTTCTTCCCTACTCCATTGTAAACTCAGGTAGGTCCATCACAAAGGTTTCAATGTTTCAATCTCGCTTCAACTAGGGGAATAAGAGTGCACGAATTCACATACATATTGCATTTCTTTTTAACTCACCACTTGTTAGTATTTTATGTTTTCATCTCTTCCTTGATTGGTAGTTGTAATAACTTAACAGTGATAATAATGTATTGTGTTGCTGCACGTTCACTTGCTTTTTTCAGCAATATAATCATGATTCATGAGTGCATAAAAAAAATGATCATTTCTGTAATTGTAGTAAGTTGTAGATAAGCTCGAATAACCTGCAATATTAAAGTAATAATTAAAGTATGTTCAGCACTGCTGAAACAATGTAAAATCATCTAGCTAGCCCATATATCCGTACGGATCATTAGATCTTATCTTATGTTTAGGCTGTTCTTATCTTAATTCTGCCTAATTGAAAGGAAAAAAACAGTTAAGGAGAGAAAAATTTAAAGCATAATCATGTATAATTGAGTGGTTAGGTTCTGTTATTGTCAAAAGATTCTTTCTATTTATATGTTGAATTTTTTAAGACCAATGAAAATGTTGAGGCTTGACCTACACACATGTTTTTGGTCTCTAAATGCAAGTTCCAGGTTCTATCTACTCCAGTTTTCAGACATTGACATGTTCTGTCTACTTATTGTATTGGATTAACATACATGTGATATCTGAAGTTTGACCCAGGCCAACTATATATATAATATAGTAGAATAAGAAAGAAGATCTATTTGCCAGGCTGGATTGTCTCCATAGAAGTGGAATTTCGTTAGAATCACTCACTGAACCACTCTCTCTAATTCTGTGACCAATGCAAGTTTAACTGATTGCTTGCTTGCTCCTCTTGACATACATCATTAATTTTGATATCAGTCCTTTAATTTATCTTATGCATGGATCTAAACTTTGTTCTCACTTTTATCATCTCTACATGTATGATGCATGCAGAAGCAGCACTATACTCACCATACTCTCTTCTAAGAGTACCTAGCTATTAGTCCATCATTAGAATATATATACACTAAAGATCCCTCTTGGCAAACAAATAATGCAATACATGACAAGGTAATTTTTAACTTTCTTTTAGTCTTGGGCTTCTAATATTATATACTTGTCCATTGCATGCATTCTTATTTGGATTTTCTGTGTCTTTTGCGATCAAAGTTTCAGGAAAATTCTTGCTTGATGGACTTCAAACCAAGTATCTGTGACAAGAAAACACTGAAGCGGTGGTTTTTCATAGACAAGAGGGTTGGCTAAATAAAAAACAAGCAGCCACAGGAAAAAAGAAAAAGAATAATAAAAATATCAGAAGCTAATATCATCACTTGTTGTTTGTGAATATATTTTATTTATAAAAATAATGGGGCCAATGGACTTGAATTCGAGCCATGTTTCTCCTGTTCTTACGGATTCTGTACCTGTGAACAAATCAAGACTAGGAATCCATTCTAGTCTGCTAACATATTCCCAGCAAGATTCATCTTCGCCAGCACCCGCCCCGGCCGGGAAGCTGCCGAGAACGGGTTCAAGAAAGAGTGCTGCAGGGAGCATTGATGATGTTCGGTTCAATGGGTGGTTGGACGCCATGAAGGCATCTTCCCCTCCCAGGAAGAAGCTTCTTAAAGGATCCATGATTAATGCTCTGCTTCCTTCCAATATTGAATATGACAACGAAGACTACCATATATTGACGGTGAGTATACATAGCTACTCAGACTTTAAATTAATTTTCTTATTGCTTTACTTTGTTTGTTTTGCGTGCAGGTTGATTACCCTTCTGCACTAGAATGTTTTGAGAAAATCATAGAGCGTGCCAAGAATAACAAGGTTGCAGTGTTTCTAGATTACGATGGCACTCTTTCTCCAATTGTAGATGACCCTGACTGTGCCTTTATGTCCGAACCTGTATGTATTAAATAACACATAACCTTGTTACATGTATTATTTTTGTGTATTAAAAATGATTAACAAAAAATGATCAGATGCGTGAGACTGTGAGGAGTGTGGCAAGGTGTTTCCCCACAGCAATTATCAGTGGAAGAAGTCGTGACCAGGTAAAGCGTCTTGTTTGTTTAATTGCAAAATTGCAATGAAGCATTTTTATATGTGTATTGCAGGTGTATGATTTGGTTAAACTAACAGAACTGTACTATGCGGGTAGTCATGGAATGGACATAATTGGGCCTTTTCGCCATAATGTGTCCAATAAACTTCCAAATTGTGTCAATTCTACTGACCATCAGGTCACTATGCATCCCTCCTCGCACCTCATTATGCTTCTATTGTCTTGTCCTTTTCTAACCAACCACTTTTTTGTGGCAGGGAAATCAGATAACTCTCTTTCAACCTGCTACACAATTCCTCCCTATCATTGACGAGGTCTATATGCAAGCACTTTTTTCTCTCTAATCAATTATTCCAATCAAAATCTTAACTAATTTGGAGGCGTTTTGTTTTTTCATGCTGCAGGTTTTTAGAACCCTCGTTGAGATTACTAAAGATATAAGCGGTGCAAAAGTTGAAAACCACAAGTTTTGTGTTTCTGTACATTACCGTAACGTACAAGAGAATGTAAGATTTTAGTAATTAATATAGAGAAAACTCAAATGTAGTTGTCTTGGTGTGAAGTTGTTAGATGATTTAATAAATTCGACTAAATTGTTATCTCACGGCTCTTAACTATTAACTTTATACAAAGACAATTGTATGTGAGTTTTTTGTTACCCCACCCATCATTTGTTCATTCATGTAATAATAATTAAATGGCATGACTGCAGAATTGGACAATTATAGGACAACGTGTCCATGATATCTTGAAAAATTTCCCTGGTTTGCGTTCAACTCATGGACGGAAGGTAATATATACATAGATAATTGCTCTTACCAAGTAACTACTTATATGGAGTTGTGAAGATGATAATTTTACTGAATTGTCATTTGACTGTTTTTAATTATTATCTTCACGTAAAGTTGTATTTTGACGGTACGCCTAATGAATTTTACCTGAATTTTCGTACGCTGCAGGTTTTAGAGGTTCGTCCAGTGATTGACTGGAATAAAGGGAAAGCGGTTGAATTTTTAATGGAATCTCTTGGTATTGATTGATAACAACCTCTGCTTTAATTTGTGTGTTGTGAGATAATTGTAGATTATTATTAGAGAGTAAATTATATTGCTTTGTTTGCAGAATTAAATGATAATGATGACGTACTTCCTATCTACATTGGAGATGATAAAACAGATGAAGATGCTTTCAAGGTATTACATTTTCTTTTCTTATATTATATTATATGAAGAGTAGTGTAAATTTTGACGAATGAGAAGTTGGTGTATATCTAGATTCTGCGTGAAAGCAATCGAGGTTGTGGGATTTTGGTGTCTTCAGTGAAGAAAGAAAGTAGTGCCTCATATTCTTTAAGAGACCCCAATGAGGTCATGGAATTTCTTCAACTCCTGGTTAGATGGAAAGAGAGAGAAGAAACCAACCATTTCAACAAGCAAATTAAAGTCAAAGTATAGTATCCATTTGTCTTCTCCTTTCTTTTTTTGGGCGATGAAAATAGATTTTATTATCGATTTTGTTGATATGGTGATATACTGATATATATTCCATTCCCCCTTGTTAATTCTTAAATAAGTTGTGCGGGCTATTCATTTTAAGCTGTAAATTATTTCAATTGTTTGTTATTATAATAAGAGAAATGCAGTTTGAGAGCACTCTATCTCTTATTTTATTTTATGTTTTCGAGATTGATTGAAGTGTAAATAATTGAAGATCTTATTGTGCTTCTAGAAATGAGAAAAATGCAACGGAATGAATTTTGTGTGGAAGCTGTGCCAACTGTTAGTTTAATTCGTATCAGAGAATTTTTTTAGAGTGCTTCCAAAAGGCAAATTTCTTGTAATGTGACACTCAACAAAACAAGTAGTCAAATTGTATATATTTATCTCAGAGCAACAGCAGGAAACTCAAAATAAATTGTGCTACTTTGGGAAAGTAATTAAAAAAAGTTACAGATCAGAGTTAGAAAGATGAGAACACAGCTAAGTGAATACTGAATATCCCATTTGCAACATAATGGCACGGGTCACCAAGAGTAGCAAGAAAAACTTCGTGGCATTCCGTTTAAAATTTGAATTAACAATTGTATTCAGCCCATAGATCAAGGCCCAAAGTTTCTTATATTTTACAAAAAGGAATTTAGCGTATTGTTGTTAGGGGAATTCTATGGTGCCTATCAATTGTTACCTAACTTTTGCCTAATTTATCTTGTGTAGTAAGTTTTAAATTTTTAAAAATAATTTATTTTTATATCTTTTAAATTAAATATTAATTTTTAACTATTTTTAGTAAATAGGCACCACTTTTTAGATATCATAGCATTTACCTTATTGTTATTCGTCAATGGCAAAAACTTAAAAGGGTCAATAATCTGTTAAACATTATTCACTCTTAACCAAGTTGGGTTGGTCTAGTGGTTAGCTCACTAGTCCGTTTAAGCAAGTGTCGGGAGTTCGAATTCCGCCTTGTGCATGTAGCAACTTATTGGCCAGCTGCAAACCCTTAAATGGAGCTCAGTACCGCGACAGATTAGTCCTTGGCTTGTCGGCTGGGGATATCGTGAAAAACCAAAAAAAAAATAAATTATTCACTCTTTAAATTGATCTTAAAAATTAAATTAGTAATGTTAATTTTTAAAAAATAAAACATAAGTTAAATTGATCTTTCCGTCAGTTAGATGATGATATATCATGTTAAGTGACACATGACATAACAATATGATAGAGTAATGTCACATGTTACAAAATAATTAGTTGACATATTAAGGGTCCGTTTGGAAAACACCAAAATGCTACTTTTTTCAACTTTTGACTTATAGAAAGTTACATTAATGTGTTTGGTACCATTTTTTAAATAAATTTTTAACTTTTCAAAAAGTTATTTAAGAGCTTTTGAAAAAGTTAAAAAATGTAACTTCTCCTATTTTCAAAAGCTATTTTATCACTCTTATTTAATGCACAACTTTAAAACAAGGACTTCTATAATAACTATCCAAACTCAAAATAACTTATTTAAAAGTTATTATTAATAAAAGTCCTTATATTTTAAGCTCATTTTTCAAAAGAACTTATTTAAGAAGTTTAGCCAAACTGGCCTAAGTCATTTACACATATTATCTGACATATCATAAATTTATTTAGAAAAATTAGTCATTAAAAATATATACGTAAGTCATTTTTGTCCCTAAAATTTAAAAAATTAATCAAATTAATTCTTATATAAATCTTTCTTATTTTTTCTTCATAATATTAAATTTTTAGTATTTTCTAACATTACTAATTTTAATATTATATTTTAAACCTTAATAAACAAAATTTTTGTTACATAAAATAATTAAATTATTACAAAGTTATTTTATTATTTTATCATTTGTGTTTTAAAGTTTTATATTTTTAAATTTTAGTTTTTTATTTAAATGATTTTATTAAACTATTATTAATTATATATTTAAAATTAATTGTTTGAATCTCATTAAATAAATATAATAGTTATTTTAAAAATCTAAATCTTTTAGACTTTTTAAATTTTAAAATTTTTGTTATTATTTAACTTATGTGGTAAAGCCCAATAATTAAAAAATTAATTTATGAGATCACTTATTGAATCTTAATATCTTAATGTAATTTTTTTTAAATATTATTACTACTTAATTATTGTCATTTTTTTATATCTTTTTTATTGTCAGATTTTTTTATTTTTTTTAAAGGTAACTGGGTAAAATAAATTTGAACTAAAGAAAATATAAAAAGATGAAAATGGGCCACTAGTGATAGGTTGAACTATATAAATTTTGAGTGAGATCCAAAAGATTAAAATTTTTAGTATATAATTAATAATAATTTGATAAAATTTCACTAAAAATAACTAGAATTTGAAAATATAAAACCTAAAAATACAAATAAACAAATAATTTTGTGATAATTTGATTATATTTATTATTTTACCTGAAAAAGTTTTGTTTATTAAGATATAAAAAATGAGATTAAAATGAGTAAGATTAATAAATATTATAAATTTAATATTTTAAAGATTAAATATGAGAAATTTATATAAGAATTAATTTGATTATTTTTTAAAATTTTAGAAATAAAAATTATTTACATGTGTATTTTTGAAGACTGAATTGACTCTAAATAAATTTATAACATATTAGATAACACGTGACATGTCATATGTCACTAACATAACATGTCAACCAATCATCTTATCACATGTGACATTAATAAATAATACATTATCATCTAACTAATAAAATGATTAATTTAACTTATGTTTTATGCTTAGATACAAGGAAATAAATCTATTATTATTATTATTAATTATTATTATTAGAGAAAGTATAGGGAGTCAATGACCTAAGCGTACAATGTGTACAATGAAGGTTTAGAAAGTATTAGAGATATGATTATTAGTGTTACATTATCCTGTCAGATTACATTTTTGGGATGAGTGATTTCAAGACATGGTATTAGAGTTCTAGATTCGGAAGGTCAAGAGTTCAAACCTTAGTGAACCCAAAATTAGCTTTTTATAACATGAGATGTTTATTATTCCTGGTATTCGGATGATTATTCTGCATAGTATAGATGTACACATTGTACACTTAGGCCATTGGCTCTCTAGCACTACTCTTATTATTATTATGTGGGATAGATTTGGAAGCATTATATTACAAATTTACATACACTATCTACTCATATATCCAATATTTTTAAGGGTTCTTATCTACTACTTAATATTGTCAAAATTTAAATTCAAATACAGCGTATTAAGAGGCATACTAATGTGCTCTCCACTAGGTTTCACCTGCAAGTTTAAATGTTATGTTACCCTTTCTTGGGATTAATTTTTTTCAAAATTGATTAGGGATTTGGCATAAGTTTGATGTGATAGACCTAATGAAAAGAAGCCCAATTGAATTAGCAAATTCTTAGTCCAGTAATAGTAATGTTGGGTTCCTTCTGATAAAAGGGAAAAAGAAAATGAAGTTCCTATTAGTCACTGGACTCTTGGAAACACTATATTGTAGGAGTTGAAACACCAGATATCTCATCCTCGTGACGGAAAAAAAAAGGAAACACAAGATATCTCATATAAAGTTTTCTTCTAAAAAAATAAAAGAAGATATCTGATATTCAAATAAGACATGAGTTTAGTATAGTGTGTGTAAGTGTGTTGTATTGTAAAAGGCCAAAAAAAAAAAAGGACATGTGATCTGTCCAAAAAAAACAAAAAAAAGTAAGACATGTGAAGATCAAAAGGAAATGTATTATGTATTGTTTGTACCTTTTATACTCCGGAGTATAGTTGTCAAAATTGAATCGGTGATTGAACTGACCAGACTATTGGGTTACTAAATTATTAGTTTAACTGGTAAATTATTGGTTGAACTGATTGATTCGGTCTTATATAAATAAAAATAAAAAATAGTCAAAAATTTAAAATTAAAATTTAAAATATATATTTTTATTAATATTTTAAGAATATCTAACTATTCTAAAACAATATGAAATAGGAACAATAAATATTTTGTTAATTTTACTCTATCATAGATATTTTTATTTTGTTTTTATATTAAAATAATTATTATTTTTAAATTTTAATAATTTATTAATTAGTTTATATCTATTATACTATTATATACTACAAGTATTTACTAAAAAATAATATTATTAGATATTATATAATTATGAAAAGAAAAAATAAGTGAGTCTATAATTATTGTTAAATAAAAATATAATTAATTTAATGATGAGTGAGTTTATAACTAAAATTAAAATAAATTAAATAGAAGTAAACTATTTAATAAAAGATATCTATATGTATTATAATTTGCATATATATTAATAAGAAGCATGACAATTCGGTGGCAAAAAGGGACATTTTTCTCACAAGACAAGGGTTTGAACCCATCTCACACGTTTTGAGAAATTTTAAATTTCAAGCGGTTCGATAGAACTGGTCTTATCGAATTTGACCGATTCACTCTGTGTTTGACCAGTTCATTCTGGTTTTGTACCTTGTGCGGTCCAAATATCAGACTAGGCCGGTATTGGATCCGATTCACCGGTTTTTCGGTCCGATTTTAATAACTATGCATCGGAGAAACCGGGTTATACCTCGGCAGGTTCACCCACATTCAACATTAACAATGAAGATCTCGGCTCAAGCCAATGACTCATTCAATCTCAACTAAAATATAAATCAGGGTGAAGGCCGACGATAAGGACCAAAAGTATTCAACACCACCTCATTGATTATACACTCATTTTCTTAAATGATTCTTCACTGACTTGAGCATCGGAGTCCTTTTTTGCAGGTACCACGCTTGGGTCCGAGTTCACGAGGATACTCCAAGTCTAGATCGAGCTGTTAGACGCCTGGGATTAGCACAAGACCGACGTATAGCTCGAAAAGAGTATCCTTCCCACAACATTTGGCGCCCACCGTGGGGCCCGGCCTCGCTTTTTAATTTTGATCTAACACTACTATATTTGACTTGCATCTTCTTTTCTTTGCAGAAGCCAAACTATGACAAATCATTTAGTAACCCCCCAAGCCAACCCAACCAATGCGGAACTCTTGGCTGCCAATGCTACTTTACAGGTGGAAAATCAACGAATGGCCGAACTGTTAGCAGCAATGCAAAACAACGGCGAAGAAAAGAACGATAATAAGAAGGTCAATAACAACTTCCATGAGGAACAACAGTTAGAGTCGAACGTGAAGACAGGAGAAGCACCTCCCAAGGCAGAAAGACGACGGTCTGGCCCTTTTTCTGAAGAAATAATGAATTTCAAAATGCCTAAAAAATTTACACTCCCAATGACTTTGATACCGTACAAGGGGATCAGAGATCCTAAAGTTCATGTCACAAAATTCGAATCTATGATGTTTCTCAATATTGACTCCGATCCCATCTTGTGCCGATCTTTTCCAACTTTTTTAGATGGAGCTGCTTTATTATGGTTTTCTAACTTACCTGCAGAATTTGAAAGACTACATGACACGCTTCACAACAGCGGTCATGGAAATCACAGACCTCAATCCAGAGGTACAGCTACATGTAATAAAGAGTGGCCTCCGACTTGAAAAATTCCAGGAAGCAATAGCAGTTGTAAGCCGAAGACATTGGAAGAATTTAGGGATAAAGCAACCGGACGAATTGAAATTGAAGAATTACGTGAAGCCAAAGAAATGAAAGATCATCATCTCGAAAGGAAGAAGAGAAACCTCCCAGGTCTCAGAACAAGGATTTCAAAAAGCCTTTCAAATTGACGCCGAAGTTTTACTCATACACCAAGTTCAACACCAAAAGGGAGGACATTATCAAAGAAAACCTGCACAACAAACTAATAAAACCTCCGAGCAAAGCAGGAACATATCAGGATCAGAATTATGTAGACAGAAGAAAACATTGTGCATTTCACCAGAAGTAAGGCCATACCATTGGTGATTGCGTAGTGGCTAAAGACTTGTTGGAGAGGCTAGCAAGACAAGGCTTACTGGATAAATACGTCACTTCTAGAAGCCAGAAGGAAGCAACCTCGGACACTGACAAACCGAACTATAGTTTGAATCATAAAGAAAAAGGAAATTTGTATAGACCATTTGAAACCCCTGCCTCTAAAGGAATAATAAACTATATTTCAGGTGGCTTCGCAAGATGAGGAGCAACTAACACAGTTAGGAAAATAAGTTACAGAGCCATGATGACAATGGAAGGATCTCATTAAAGGATACAAGCCTCGGCTCCAGCCGCCCAAATCACTTTTGGCACGTCTGACTTCAAGTCTCAATGTCTGAACTTGGACGATCCAGTAGTAATCTCAATCCACGTGGGGGAGCTAACAGTCAAAAAGGTTCTACTCGACCCCAGGAGTAGTGCTGACGTATTGTTCTACTCCACATTCAAGAAGATGCAACTTAGCGACAAAGCACTGCAACCATCACCCGGAGAATTGGTAGGATTCTACGGAGAAAGAGTCCCTGTATTAGGTTATGTATGGTTGAGAATGACACTAGGGGAGTCACCGAACTCGAAAACCCTGGATATTCAATTTTTAGTAGTTGATTGTGCTAGCCCTTATATTGTTATTTTGGGACGTCCGTCCCTTAACTCTTTTGGAGCCATTATCTCCACGGTTCACCTTTGTGTTGAATTCCCTGTGCAGGATAACATGGTGGCAATAGTGCATGCCGACCACAAAGAGGCTAGACAATGCTACAATGCAGGATTGAAAGCCACCCCAAAGGAGATCATCACAAGAGTCCACTCTGTTTACAACTCAGAGAACATTCCAACTTTGCCAAGGAGCAACAACAGTCGCCCCACCCCAACAGATGACCTAGAAAAGGTACAACTAGGGAGTGCCGATCAGTTTACTAACATCGGTCCTGTTTTCTCTGCAAGAACGAAACAAAATCTGATTGAAACATTAAAGTCCAATTCCGACCTATTCGCATGGACACCTTCTGACATGCCAGGAATATATCCGAATTTCATATGTCACAAGTTAGCAGTAAGCCCTAACGCCCGACCTATAAGGCAAAAGAAATGAAACCTGGGCACAAAGAGAAGAAATGCAGCAACAGCAGAGACATAGAAGTTACTCGATGCATGTTTCATCCGAGAACTTCGATTCTCCTCATGGTTAGCCAAGTGGTAATGGTAAAGAAGAGCTTAGAAAAATGGTGTGTGTGTGTGTGTGGACTTCATAGATCAAAACAAAGCCTGCCCGAAGGACTCTTACTCACTCTCAAACATTAATAGATTGGTGGACGACACATCGAGTTTCCAAGTGCTCAGTTTTATGGATGCCTATTCTGACTACAACCAAATACTAATGCATCTAGATAACGAAGACAAAACAGCGTTCATGACTGATCAAGGTAACTTTTGTTATAAAGTCATGCCTTTCGAGTTGAAAAATGCAAGAGCAACTTATTAAAGACTAATGGACAAAATCTTCAAAGATTAAATTGGCCGAAACATTGAAATATATGTCAATGACATGGTGGTCAAATCAAGCTCAGAACAACAACATGAGGCTGATCTTAATGAAATTTTCCAACAACTCCAAAAGTACAATATGAGACTAAACCCAGAGAAGTGTGCATTTGGAGTACATGGAGTAAATTCCTGGGATTCCTACTAACAAACAGGAGGATAGAAGCCAATCCTGACAAGTGTCAGGCTGTGATAAACATGCAATCAGCTCGGTCCATCAAGGAAGTGCAGCAACTCACAGGTCACCCAGCAGCCTTGTCCCGATTCTTGCCTGCAGCAGTGGCCAAGTCATATCACTTCTTCAACACCTTGAGAAAGGCCGAGAAGTTCGTCCGGACAGACGAATGTGAAAAAGCCTTTATCAATTTCAAAAACCTCCTAGATTCACCAACCATACTCCAGAAGCCCCAACAAGGTACACCCATTTACTTATTCCTTTCAATTTCAACTAACATGGTTAGCTTCGTGCTTGTAACAGAAATAGGAAAAGAACAACAGCTAGTGTATTTTGTGAGAAAAGTAATACAAAATGCCGAAACAAGATGCCCAACGATAGAAAAATTAGCATTTGGATTGGTCATTATAGCTTGGCGCTTGCGGCATTATTTTCAGACGCATCAGATAATAGTTCGGACCGGTCAGCCTCTACGTCAAATATTATCAAAACCAGATCTAGCAGGACTACTTACAAAATGGGCAATAGAGCTCTCAGAATTCGACATCTTTTATCAATCATGAGGATCTCTTAAAGTCCAAGCACTAGCCGACTTTATTTCGGAATTCACCAACATAGAAGAAATGGTCACGAAATGGGAACTATATGTAGATGGTGCATCAAATGAGAGCGGAAGTAGAGTTGGGATCCTACTAAAAGACAACACAGGAGTGCACACTGAACAGTCAATAGAATTCCTCTTTCAAGCCACCAACAACCAAGCCGAATATGAAGCACTCCTTGCAGGCCTAAGGTTAGCAAGAGAAGTAGAAGTCAAAAACCTAAAGATATATTGCAACTCCCTTCTCGTAGTACAACAGGTAACTGGTGATTTTCAGGTATATTCGGCAAAAAACATGATACAACATTTTCAAAATTTTGAAATATCACATATACTTAGAGAACAAAACTATAGGACCGATATTTTATCCAAATTAGCTACATATAGGGTAACTGATTCATCCGACAAATTATCTCATCTTACACTAACAAAACTAAGTTTAGACATCAAATCTGTTTTAAGTATGTCACAGGAAGAAGATTGGCGAAACCCATTCATTCGCTATTTGAAAACTAGAGAAATACCAGAAAACGAAAACCCAAGGTCATTTAGACATAAAGCAAGCCATTACACCATGATGGGAGCCGACCTATATAAACGGGGTATCTCTAGCCCATTGCTAAAATGCCTCGGCCAAGCTGATGCAGAAAACGCTATCGCCAAAATCCATGATGGAATATGTTGACACCATGCTGGAGGTAGAAGTTTGACCATAAAAATTTTACGAGCAGGATACTACTGGCCGATGTTATGAGAAGACTATAGAAACAATGTACAGAAGTGCGATACATGCCAAAAGTGTGCACCACTCATCCATAGCCCAGCCGAGTTGTTGCACACCTCGGATATTAGTTAGCCTTTTCATAAATGGGGGATGGATATACTCGGCTCATTCCCGGTAGCACCAGGACAGGTAAAATTTCTATTAGTAGCAATTGATTACTTCACAAAATGGATAGAAGCACAGCCACTTGCGAAAATAACATCGGACAAGGTACAAACGTTCATTTGAAAATCTATTATATGTAGATATGGTCTTCCTAGGAAAATCATTTCTGATAATGGTCGAAAATTTACTGTTAAGAAAATTGCTTCGTTTTTAACTGATCTTCAAATTAAACACTATTTTTCCTCTATCGAGCATCCACAAAGTAATGGGCTCGCAGAGGCAGCTAACAAGATAATTTTGCAGGCTCTAAGGAAAAAGTTAACAGATGCAAAGGGATGCCGGGCCGAACTCATACCAGAAATATTGTGGAGCTATAACACAACACCACAATTCACAACGAACAAAACCCCGTTTCGGCTAGTATACGTTACGAATTGCATGATCCCCATTGAGGTCGGTCAAGGCTCGACTCAGGCCGAATATTTTGATGAAGGCACCAATATAGATGCAAGATCGGCCGAACTTGATACAATTAACGTTGAACGATGCCTCACCGAACTTCGACAGAAATCAATGCAGCTAGCCATGCAAAAGCAATACAACAAAAAAGTACGACCGAGGATACTAAGTCAAGGAGACTTGGTGTAACACCCTAATTAGCCTAAGCTTTACCTCGCATCGTAAAGCAAAGATTAATCCAAGATTGCGACAGTTCTAAGCTCATACATATAATATATAAAAAGAATTAAAATATCTAGAAGCCTGATGAAGGATATAGCTCAAAAATAGGATTTCAAAAGTGCAAAACGTACTAACAGAGCTCCTAACTTTAAGCACAAGAATACAGATGTAATACAACAAAAGTTAATAGTATAATATCATAAGGATCTAGCCTCGGCTCGCGGAGTTTAAGCCGGCTAGCTGTATACACAGATAATACAGAAGTCTAACAGTAACAAAAGCTTATACAGTTTTTCTCTCTCAAATACAAGCCTCTAGGCCAAAATCAAAATACAAAAGATGAGAGACATATACAAAATAAACAAAAGACTACAAAAGATATCCGGATCCTCCGCTCCTATCACCATCCAAACAACTCACTGAGGTGGGTTGCGACTTACATCTGAAAAATACAACAGAGATATGGTATGAGAGCTGGAGGTTCTCAGTATGGTAACAGTGTCCAGTGATGTAGGATATAAGACCCTGAGACGCCAAAGGCAATCCTAGGCTCCATATCCATCACAAGAATTCAAACTTAAAGCATTCTAAAATAAATAAGCATAAGTATATAAATCTTAACATAACTAAACATGGTACTTTATCTTAGGGGATTTCTAATCTAATCAAACACCGTTATCCCACAGCCTTCATCAACCTATCCTCCATGCGATCCCATCGCCACCGCCTTCCAAACCTCCTCAATCCTAGTAGAACGCACAATTAATAGCAATGCAAGTAAACCACAAGTAGAAGCATATAAGGCAAGTAACCCAATTAGCAATTAGACATGTTATACGGATAGGCATACAATTATAAGTCAGCAAAGCATACAAACAGATAAAAGATGCACATGATGAATGCCTGCCCTATTGGCTGTGATATCACATTGTTGGTTCAACTGCCAACCCGACACATCTCCATGGAGATGTCGCCCTCCGGAATCATCATATGGGAACCCCCGAGATATAGTGCTCAGACCACTATCCAAGATCTTGCGCCTGCACGCTCTATTGATCCGAAGGAATGCGAGCGGGATACTCTTGCCACGGACCTCACATCTCAACGCAAGCGGGACGAACCACCACCCTTATGCCGCCGCTACTACCTCGACAGGCGGGATCCAACCACCGTCCCTGCCGGGCGCATAGTGTCTCATAATCTCAATATAAAACAGTAGTTCAGTGGTTTTTCAGAAAACATTTTCAATACATCTGTGATTCCTCATCACACATTCGAGTCCTCGACTCCTCTCAACCACTGTCAGTTCACATTTTCATTTCAAGCTCAACAGTTCCTCAATTCTCATCTCATACATCAACCATTCATCACATACCACCAAACCATCCTCAGTACACCAGAAACCTAGGCCTCCATTTTCTAAGTTTTCCAAATAATATCATATAAAGCCATTAAGTTCTTTCCCATATTTTAAATGTCCAAAGCTAGGCCCAATAATCCTAAAATGGTGTTATAGAAACTTACAACCTTGTTAGGAAGGTAGAATAGTTGAGAACAAAGTTAAAATTTGAGAAACAGGACGTGTGCGTACGCACAGGGGTGTGCGCGCGCACGCCCAGGAGAAGTTTCAAAACTTGTGCGTACGCATAGAGGTGTGCGTACTCACAGGTACCAAAATTTACGAAGTCTATTTGCTCGCACAACTTGTGCCAGTGCCCCCAACAGACTGGCCTTCCCAACGTGTGCGTGCGCACAGGGCTGTGCGTACGCACAGGTTGCAATTTCTCATTGGTGTGTGCGCGCACAAGCTGTGCTAGCGCTGCAAGCAGGAAGCCTTCCCCTGCATGTGCGTACGCATAGATCTGTGCGTCCGCACAGGTTTAAATTTTTGCAGGGCTGTGCGTGCGTACATACCAGAAATCATAAAATTCTGCAACTTTGTAGAATTTCAAATTTTTAACACCAACTTTGAATGATCATAACTTCCTCTACAAAATTTCAAATTTTACAAACTTTATATCATTTTGAAGGGTTTTCAATGGAATTTAATTCTAAACAATTTCCAACAAATTTTGAAAACTGAGGCAAAATTTATGATCAGACAAAGTTCACCAGAAACCAACCTTTTCCAAAAGTTCACAATTTACCAAATTCCCGATTTTCACCACTCCAACCAACTAAAACCAAGCAAAGCCATTCCAAACTCCATTTTTCATCAAAACCTACCACTTGGGTCATATTACACCATTCTTACCATATATCTCTTCACATTTCATCATTCTCAATCTCAACATCAATTATATAACACTTATAAACAATCCACATTCCAATTTACCATTCATCAACCTCAACATTACATCTATCATCACCATTCACTTTTCAATTCACATAAATCAATCATCATCATCATATCATCATAATTACTCAACCTTACCAACTCATCATAAATCATCATGCATCATCATTCAACCAATCAACAATCATTTTAATCTACACCTATCCTATGGGTCACTAGCCTAAGTGTCCATGAATATTATATATTACATAGAGGAAACCGAAACTATACCTTGGCTGATTCCCTATATGAACCAAAACTCCAATATGAGCACAAGTAAGCTCTCAAACACTATCCAAGCTTTCAATGTAACTCCAACAAGCACCAACAAGCTCTAAACTCACAATTATCAAGCTATATATGCATAAACCATCACAAATCAACCTAGGGCTCAACATAAACATAATCTCACAAAGGTTAAAGAACTCTTACCTTTCCCAATAGCTTTGGAAGCCAAAACCCAATGCTAAGCAAGGATTAGAGTGAACCTAAACATCCAAAATCACAAAATCTCACTTAGTTACAAACCCTAAAACTCGAAATTTTGGAGAGAAGAACTGAGATGGATTCGAGCTTTTCTTACCAGTTTCTCATATTGGTTTTGTAGAGCTCTCCACAAGGAACACGTAGCCGTAAACGGTGCGGCGATCGGAGCTCTGTAGCTCAAGATATGAGCTTGGGAAGAAGAGGATGAATAGTGTCAATGGTGTTTCTCTTCTTCTTCTTCTCAGCTGGTATGGGTGTGTGTGTTTATGTGTGTTATGGCTGATTGGGTTCATTAATGGACCCTTATATATGTTGAGCTTGGGCCCAACTTGGGCCCGGTCTAACCCGTTAGTATTTTTAGCCCGTTTGGCCCAACTTCGGGCCAAACCTTTAAAAATTAACGCTCGATTTTCGACTTCTAATATTTTCTAGGGTTTTTGACTATTTTCACTTTTTCTCACACAGCACCAGGTAGACTTAAACCGGTTCAACCGGTTCAACTGCCAGTTTGTGATTTTTCATGATTTTTCGCAGAAAACACTTTTCCTGACTCAGAAAAACCTACTGAGTCCAAAAATCACATTTAAATCCTCCAATTCTCACTCTAACTTTTCGGAACGTAATTTGGGCAATTAATTACTTAATTAACCGATTGATTAGTTGCGGTTCTGACACTTGATATTGAGACAAATAGAAGAAGTTCGAAAACCTGCAGGACACAAAAATCTGGCGGCATCTTAGGAAGGACCTTTCCGAATCTCCAAGGTCGTCAGCAGAGGAGCTTATTGCCTTGAAACGTTAGATGGCACAGCCATACCTAACACCTAGAATATTTCATCTTTAAAGCTTTATTACAGTTAAATCCTCTTTGTAAATGGAGTGGCCAGGTACTCTTTTTCCTGATCACGGAATTTTTTCCCTAAAGAGAATTTTACTCGGACAAATTTTAACGAGGCCGACAATTCCACACCTTTCGAAACTGATAGGTCATCTCCATATGAATAAAATTCCACTACTTCTTATTTTCATTATCCGTTATATTGACATATATCATTCAAACCAACAAAAAAGGCAAGTTAATAGCAATATTCACAAACATGCATTCACAAGTCAAATTTTAAGTCAAACTGACGTTATAAGTCAAATTAGCAGTTTGCAAAACAAAACCAATCTAAAATTGGTTACCAAGTTCACAATTCCAAACTACAAATTCAAAAAATTACAAATGTTTCAAATTCTTCAAGAGGGGGGAGGGACATTCTCATCGTGCTTCTCACCTCGTCCTCAACCAGCTTTCCATCAATCACAATTTTGGTCACATCAAGTTAACCAGCATCAAATTCGGGCGAAAATAAGGAGACCTGACTAACAGCACGGTCAAACCCCGTAGCAAACATTTCAAAGTCCTTCTTCTTCTAATTCATGAATACAAGATGTCATCTCGTCTTTTGTCTTATCATTTTCCTTAATCTCAGCTTAAAGAAGACGAATCTGATCTTGAAACTTCACAATCTCCTCCTCCCCATGTTTCATGTTCACAGTCACGTCGATGATAACATCATCCCTCTCCTTCACAGATCGCTCTAAGCCAGTGACCTTATCCACAGCAACCTGTTGCTCTGCTCCCAGCAACTCGGTAGCACGTCCAACACATAACAAACGCGAAGCCACAATCTACAAATAGAGCTAAACAATGATGAATACATATCGAAAATAAATTCATAAAGCAAAAAACTTACTAACCTGGATGAATTTCCCCATCCCCTCCACACTAGTTCGGCGAGTCAGCCACATATCCCCAGGATAATGGGAAACTTTGTCAACAAGCTCCCCAATGGGAATTGGTCACTCCAGAGAGACTGTGGGTTCACCCTTCCAATAAAACCATGAAGTTTCTTCTATCTCTCGAACACCGATCTATCACCGACTATAGCACCTTTATCTTCCTCGGATATGACTTCCAGGGATTTATGCGATTCATTTCTCTTCCTCTTCAAAGACATAGAAGGTTGAGCAGCAGAATGAGTGGCATCCCCATCAGCCTCCTTCACCATCCCATAACTACTACCGCCTTTTTCTTTTTTTCGATGCAAAAAAGACTGGAGCCGAGAAGTATTTAGATGAGGCACTCGTCCACCTACAAATGAAAATAATACATCAAGAACCAGAAATCATCAAAATTAAAAACACAGGTTTATATTACCTATATATGCTTTTAACCCTTCTTTATCATTCTCCTTCTCGAAATGTAAGAGATCAGGAATAGACAAACATTCACCAGTAGCAAAATTCTCTATTAGAAAATCCAAAAATAGATCTTCCTCCTCACTCATCTCCGTAGCCTCAAGGATCTGCATTGGTTCTGAACACCAATACAAATGGTACTTTTCTATCAGCTCACTATCTAAATAAAACGGATGCTCGGTCTCTAAGGATCGAACTTTTACAAACATGGGTTTAAGTTTTTAAAGAGAATTTATACAAGAGAAAAATGGAACGTCCAGAAAAACTACTAAGAAAAACCCAAAGACCCTTCGGCACCCCCTTCGATTGAAATAAAGAGAAGAAAACATTTAGAGAAGCAGGAAAATCCAAAAAGTCCATTAGACATTCAAATGCCCACAAAAACGCCCATGAATTAGGGTGTAACTACGAGGGAGCATAGTTAAGCTAAGTTAAGACCTTACACTCGAAATCCAAAAAAGGGAATTTCACGTTCAACTTAGTAAAACAAGGAGTATATATACATGTAAAAATACTCCCAATTCCGTCTCCTTTCACAAACTCTCTCCTTACTCGTACAAGGGAAAAGTTCAACAAAAACCCCCAACCCCTCCTTCACAAGCTTCAGAGCTTCCAACTCACGAAGCGACTCGGCATCACAGTATGACGACGCATGAGTCTTTACATCCACATGCACCCAATGCTACGAATTTTTCTTATTTATTTCAACTACTTTCACTTTGTCTTTCTCCTTTTCTTTCTCTCTAATAATTTTTTTGAAGAAAAGTAACACAAAGACAGGGACAGGAAGATAAGGAGATTAACCTTTCGAAGTCATGCTGTTTTCCAACTTAAGCAAAACTGACTTGAGTCGTGTGTTGTGTTTTTTTCCAAGGAAGAAACGACAATAAAGTATAATTACAACCCACTAATTTAGTGAGAAGGTCAAATTAAAATTGTTCACATACCTAACACGAATAGTCCAGTTTACACTTGGGCAAACAAAAATTTATTGCGGCCCAATTAGCAAGGTAAAACCATTATTAAACTTCATTTTTAACCATTAAAAAATCCTAGGATGGAAACTGCAGTAACGCGCGTTGAGCTTGGGGACTAAGATATTTGTCTCAAAAAACCGAGGTATAACCACACGAGGTAAGCTCAACTTGATAAACTACATTTTCCAAGTCAAGCTTAGGGGCTATGTATTGTACCTCTTATACGTCGGCCCTAAAGTCGGCCACGAAGATCTCGACTCAACCCAATGACTCATTCAATCTCAACTAAACTATAAATTAGGGTGAAGGCTGACGATAAGAGCCAGAATCATTCAACACCATCTCACTGATTATATACTGATTTTCTTAAATGATTCTTCACTTACTTGAGCATCAGAATCTTTTTTTCAGGTACCACGCTTGGATCCGAGTTCACGATAATACTCCAAGTCTGGATTGAATTGTTAGACACCTTGGATTAGCACAAAACCGACATATAATTCGAAAAGAGTATCTTTTCCAAAACATATTATAATACTTATCTCCCAAAATTTGATACTTATTTGATTTGATATTCAACTCATTTGAAAATGATGGAATATATAAATTTATGTGATTGGTTCAAGTAAAGAGCTTCATCGATGGTGCAAAATGCAGTCCATCTATCCCAAAAATTTCTTTAAGTTGGGGGTATGTATAGGCTTGCTTGATCCTCTGTTAAGATACAAGCAGTTGCCCCTGTCTAAAGATTTATTGAAGAGTGAGTGGTCCGTTTTGTGTGATAGGAAAACATGAGTTGAAATCACATGCAAAAGGAATCATTCAATTATGGTATTATGTCTTCACTTGAATTGAAGTTGGCGTGGCTATTCAGAATTGAATTATTATTCTTCAATCATAATGCACATGCATTAAAATTAGCTATAAAAATCAATCATAAATGTAAAATATATATTAAAATATAATATATATTAAAAATAAATTAAATTATATATATATATATATATATATATTTATATATAAATATATTAATAATTAATTTTAGTAAATAAATTTAATGTAAAAATAGTAGTTTTGATTATTTTTAATATCAGGTGGGAGTCCTACCATTTATAGAACGTAACATCATCATCTTCACACTGGGACCCAATAGGGCTCTATAGTCACGCACTTTAGCTCTACTATCAATTGAATGATGATACAAGACAAGGGAGCTTTTGAGACACCATTAAATTTCCGCACCAATCAAAATTGAATTTATTTATCTGTGTATGAAGAAAGTTAATTAGTATATATAGATCAAAGTATGCCCCATCTTGACATTATATGTGAATATTGAATATTCTGTCGACAATAATGTATTTTGTAATGAGTAATGGTGGTAGTTTGGATCTTACGATGATGCTGATGCTGAGGTTGCTGCTGAGCGGTTAGTTTGGCTTGTGGAAGTGCAAGTCCCCACGTATAACCGAGCTTTGTGGTGATGATGCTGCTGGACTTTGGGTACATATGTAATATATTAGGTAGTATTTGAAAGAGATATTGAGACTGAAAAATTATAACGGAAAGACAAGAAACTGAAATAAGTTTTAGTATTGTGGGTTCTGAAATGAGTTGGAGTGGATTTAGAATTTTCAGTAGCGACGAGAGCAGGGACGAACATAACGGGGCGAGTGGAGGCCTCGACCCTCAATTTTTTTTTAAAAAATTAATAGTAATAAGTTATTATGTATAATTTAATTAAAAAAATTATTTAGTATTTAGTGATCTAGTATAAATAAAAGTCTAATTTAATTTAAATATTAATTATTTTTAATATCTAAAAATTAAGTAACAATATTAAAAGAATCTGAAAAAAATATTATTACTAATATTGTTTAATTAGATAAAAAAATTTAATCTCATAAAGTGAATTTTTTTCCTTCTTGTGACCATCTTTTTTTATTCATTTGGTATTAATTCTCTCTGTTTCAACTGCTACAACTAAGAGATTTTTTTAACTATAAATATTATGAAAAATAACTTAGAAACAAAATAAAAGATGAATTTCTTGCTAATTGTCTTTTAATTATATTGAAAAAAATTGTTGAAAAATTTGACACAAATTCTATTATCGATGAATTTTATGATACGAAGAATCGACCACTTCGTTAGTAAAAAGTATACACATATTTTTTGTACTTTAAAATATATTCTCTATTGGTATATTTTTGTAATACATCTTATATTATATAATTTTTTTTACATAATTTTTAATATTATATGTGTTATTGACCCCCATGATATCATTTCTGAATCCGTCTCTGGACGAGAGTTATTTCAATAGGAGTTAGAACTAGTAAACCAGCTTCATGTGATTCTGTAATCAATCAGTGAAACTGACAACTGAGAGAGAGGACAGAGTGGTATGAAAATTTGATAAAAAAATGTGTTTATTCTACTAACTCTTTTGTGCAGGTGTTGTAGGCAGAGGTATTTTCGGCAGATACATCTTGTTGATATTTCCATTCAACTTTCATAGTGTTGTTTGAGCGTACCTGAAATAGTCTATATCCTTCCAAGATCAAACAACCAAGCACACCTCACCTGCCAAATGAGCTCACAACTAATGAACAAGTGAAAAGTAGTTTCAAGACTTATGACATAAAACACACATGTTATCATTCTGGCCAATAACACCTAATCTACATGGTCTTTTTCTTGTATTCATCCTACCAACCGATGCAAACCAAGTAAACAACTCAACCCTTGGTGGGACGAATCATCTCCAAATAGTACTAGTGAAGCTATAGCTTATGAACGAAAATGGTGGTTGGTCGGCTTTTTTGCGGTCATCTGGACAATTTGGTTAAAAAGAAATGATAGAATCTTCAAAACTCAAGGTTCAAGTGTGGTACAGATCCTTTATAAGTTACGATGAGTGGATTGGTAGTGAACTCTGTGGTTGTTGATGGCAATGTCGGAAATGGTTAAGGGTTGTTATTTTTAGCGTTATGAGATTTTGTTTCTTTTCTTTTGCCCCACCTTATTGTGTTGAGCTTTTTTACTTCAAAAAAAAAGTATTGTGTTTGGTGTAAAGTGAGAGACAGAAATTGAAATAAGAATGAAACTCTAATTTAATTTGCACAAAAAAATAAAGTTGGAATTAATTATTGAAATAGGAGTATTTTAAGTATAAAATATTATTAAAATTTCAATTTTCGTCTCCAAAAATTTTTTATGTCTCCACTTTTTTAAGGTACTAAATTACTAAAATTTTGGAAACAAATATAAAAATTTTAATATTAATTTCTAGACCAATAAACATAACACAAAATTTTAATTTTTCAACATGTGTTTCAATACCTTAAAACAAATGGCACTTTAAAAAAAAAAATATTCACTTAAAATCTTTTAGTCCGGTAATTTTAACATTTAATTTGTTACTTCAATATTTAACAGAATAAATAATAATTAAATAGTTAAATCTGATATATACCTCAAATGAAATGGTAACTTTAATGCTACAGTTCGGTAACAGATAATGCAACTCATATTCTTTATTGCGGTTATTAATTCTCACATCTGAAGATTTTAAATAGTAAATTCATCGACTATAAGAAATGTTCTCGAGAGTGCATAAGATATGTTCAAAAAAAATTTTCTATAGAAATTTTTAAAAAAATATTTGTTAAACTTATTTAAATGTTAGAGTGTCTTTTTATATATATTTATTCTTTAAAAAAAAAATGAAACATACCTCATCTTCTGGTAAGAAGAACAAACCTCAAATTTTGTAAGAACCGACATATATATGCACATCGAATAAAGTTATGGCCACCACTCAAATAAAGATCCCAAAAATAATTTTATGATAAAAACGTCTATGTGGCAAAATCTAAATTCTAAATTCTAAAGCCACATTTTTCATTTAAAATCATAACTTTTCACAAAGAAAAGCGTCATCTAATGGAAAAAAGTAAATTAGAAGATTTAAGAGAAGAAATAATTAAATTATCAAAATTAATAGATCAAAAACTAATGATTTTAACTAATGTTAACTGTAATGACACCGAATTCTTAAAATTAATACAAAATGATTTTTCTCAAAATCTTTATTTTACTATAAGTTTTATTGAAGGACTTCAAAAACCTGAAAAAATTTATGTTTCACACGGAATTTCTAAAAAATGTT
The DNA here is from genome assembly GCF_003086295.3 of Arachis hypogaea. Lineage (NCBI taxonomy): Eukaryota > Viridiplantae > Streptophyta > Magnoliopsida > Fabales > Fabaceae > Arachis > Arachis hypogaea. Next base: position 15,006,738 of record NC_092050.1, read on the forward strand.
ACCATGGAAATGATTCCCCACATCTTTATCATACTTTTAACCCACAATTAAATTCTATAGTAGATATGCTTGAAGAAATATTAGTATCCATAAAATTTCAAAGAAATAAGGAAAAAGATAATCCCAAAGAAGAAAATTTTCAAAATATAATCAACATAACAGAATTAAAAGTAAAACCACCATTGAAATTATGAATATTGAAGAAAAATTAGAAGAAGTTACAATACTTTTTAAACAATTAAAAATGGCTCAAGAAAATAATATTATGGAACAGAGATTTCAAATAGAAGAAGAATTAGTAAATTCTGAAAATATAGAAAATGAAGAACACACCCTAAATTATTCAAGTGACGAAGAACCAGCAATTCCAATACAAGTAAAAAATGAAGCTGGAACATCTAAGGATAATCAATCTCAATTTAAATGGGAAACAGGTTTTGATAATTATGCTTTTAAAAAAGGATTTATAAATAAAGATTCAAAATATACAAAAATACCATCAAAATACGTTCCTAAAATCCAGGAAATGGAAGGAGAAAGAATGTTCGATTTAGACTGTAAAAAGAATGAAAAAGAAATTTTCGAGAACTGGTTGAATTCCTTCTTATTAGAAGCCTTTACTAATCCAAAATTTAGTGAATTGTCTGGAAGAGATATTTGGAATTACATAGGGTTTCATACTAAAGGAACTGTAAGAGATTATATGACATCAATAGAAAACCAAATAATAGAAGAATTAGCAACAAAAACAACAGCTTATGATAAGATATTACATATAATGATGATTCTATATAAAGAATTTTTTGAAAAAAATATTATAGATCATAGACAAGAAGCCTATAATAAAGAATATCAAGAAGCAAAAAACTATTTAGCTAATATTCAGATATATGATTTATGTAATGTGGAGTCTTATATATGTGAATATAGAATACATTATTATAAATTAAAAGAAGAAGATAAAGACCATTATCTTAGTATGTATATAACAAAACTTCCATATCCTGCTAATGAATTTATAATGGGAAGATTTATAAGAGAAATAAATAGAGGGACAATTGAAAATAATTTTGGTGGAGCAACCTCTGCAATAAGAGAGAAAATAAAAGAACGTTGTATGCAAGAAGCAACTCAAAAAAGATTTACAAATATAATTAGAATTTGCTGTCAGGATAATGAAGAGATACCCCAAAAATATAGTCTTAATAAAAATTTTCAAAGAAAAAGAAAATATCAATTTAGAAAAAGAAAATACTATCCAAACTGGAGAAAAAAGAGGTATTTTAGAAAAAGAAATAACAATAAAAACAAAAGACAAAAAAATGACTATTGCCCAAATAAAAAAGAAAATTGTAAGTGTTGGTATTGCCAAGAAGAAGGACACTATGCAAATAAATGTCCAAAAAAGAAGGATAAAAAGGATCTTACCAAACAAATAAAAATTGCTAAGTCTTGCTTCATGGAACCATTAGAAGAATCTGATGATAACTTAGACTATATTTTTGAATATGTCTCAGAAACAGACTCAGAGACTGAGTAATAATGCCACATTTATTACTATAAAAATAACAGAAAAGTTTATAAATGCTTTCATAGATACTGGAGCAACACAATGCTTTGCTAGTACAAATATAAAACTTGATTGAAAAAAATTAAAGAAACCATTAAGAGTTAGAATAGCTGAAATATTTATTCAAAATTATAGGTTCATTGTTCCATCTATATATATGTTAGATTCTGGAATGGATTTTATCATAGGAAATAACTTTTTAAAGCTATATCATCCATTCATTCAAGAATTAACATATATAGTTTTAAAAGCTCCACACGATTCTTCAATAAATCAAAAATCAAAACGTATAAAAATACCAACTACTACTATAGATAAGATCTTAAAATTTAAAATATTTTCTATATTAGAAACATGTTATTTAAATTTATACTTTCAGATAAATATTCCAAAAAATAATCTTGAAATAAAGATAGAAGAACTTTTGGATGAAATTTGTGCTGAAAATCCTTTAGATATTAAAAATACAAATAAAGAATTAGTAAGCATTAAATTAAAAGATCCTACAAAAGAGATAAATGTTCCAAATAAAATTCCTTATTCCGCAAGAGATAGAGAAGAGTTCTCATTAGAATGTAAAGATCTTTTGGAAAAAGGAATTATAAGATTAAGTAAAAGTTCTCATGCGGCTCCAGCCTTTTATGTCGAAAACAATAATGAAATTAAAAGGGGAAAACGAAGGATGGTAATTAATTATAAGAAGATGAATGAAGCAACTATTGGTGATGCTCATAAACTTCCAAGAAAAGATTCTATTTTAGAAAAAATCAAAGGAGCAACTTAGTTTTCATCTCTTGATGCAAAATCAGGATATTGGCAACTTCGTCTAGACGAAGAAACAAAGAAATCAACTGCTTTTACTTGCCCAACAAAAGAATCAACAAGTGTGTTGCTCTATGAATGGAATGTATTACCATTCGGATTAAAACAAGCCCCAGGTATTTATCAAAGATTTATGGAAGAAAATCCAAAAGAGTTAAATGAATTTGTTTTAGTTTATATTTATGATATATTAATTTTTACAAAACAGGATAGAGAAGATCATCTTCAAAAATTATTAATAGTTTTAGAAAGATGTAAAGAAAAAGGATTAGTTCTTAGCAAAAAGAAAGCAAGAATAGCAAAACAGGAAATAGAGTTCCTTGGATTAATTCTATCCACTCAAGGAAAGTTAAAACTTCAACCCAATGTTTTAGAAAAGATAAATTTATTTCCTAATAAAATAGAAGATAGAAAATAATTACAAAGATTTTTAGGGTGTATAAATTATATTTCTGATCAAGGATTTTTAAAGAATATAACAGAATACACTAAAAGCTTATTTCCAAAAATAAGTACTAAAAAAGAATGGAAATGGGAAGAAAAAGATAGTATGCAAATTCAAAGAGTCAAAGAATTATGTGAAAAACTTCCAGAACTTTATATTCCAGAAGAAAACGACTACTTAATAGTAGAAACAGATGCTTCAGATATAACCTAGTCAGGATGTCTAAAAGCTAAGAAAGCTATAAGAAATTTAGAACAAGAAAAAGAATCACTAGATTCTAAATATTCCCCAAAGGAATTACTTTGCAGGTATATTTCAGGGACTTTCACTCCAACAGAACAGAGATATACTACTCATGAAAAAGAAACTCTAGCAGCAATTAAATCTCTTAAAAAATGGAAAATTAATTTACTACCCAGAGAATTTACATTAAGGACAGATTCAAGTTACCTAACAGGTTTCATACGATATAATTTAAAAGTTGATTATAATCATGGACGATTGGTAAGATGGCAATTATTTTTATTACAATATCCAATAAAGATTGAATATATTAAGGGTGACAAAAATGTTATTGCAGATACATTAACAAGAGAATGGAGTTCGTCTACAACGCATTAGATCAAGAAATTCAAAAATATGAGCAAGAGCTCAAAAAATGCAAGCATTGTCAGCAAATAAGAACACAGATCCAATCTCTCAAGAAGGCCATTCAAGCAATGAAATCAACACAACAACCGAAACCATCAGAGTTCAGCCAGCTAAGCATGGTGGACAAATCAGGTGAAGAAAAAATTTCAGAAAATATAATAATTGCTGAAATTATTAAAAAATCCACCCAGGATAAAAAAATATTATGTAATTTATAATGGCCCCATGAAAGGAGTATATGATGCCCGGGAAAAAGCAGCACCATTCACACATCAATCAAGGATAATTCATAAAGGAGGATTTTTAACACTGGAAGAGGCAAAAGAATCCTTCAGGGAATATGAAGCTCTTCATCCAGAGCAAACTCTAAAAAGAGCAGATAAAGCTCCAATTTAAACCCAGAGAACAGGAATAATAAGAAACATTCCTATAAGGGCTGAAATCAAAGAAAAGAAAAGGGTCTGTAGATCAAATCTCAGAGAAACCCTTAATATAGTCCTGAATTGGACTGAAGAAAAAAGGGCAATTTTGGGATATTATACTATTGCCAAAGAACAGCTAACAAAGCTGGTTATCTTTCCAGATGCTTCCCCATTTGACACTTATCAGTTCTTCCAGTATGGATTAATTGATACAATTTTAATTTTTAATGATCTAAAAATTATTAGTGAGTTTCCTGCAGGATTTGTTGATGCAGTAAAGAGATTTAAAAATATGATTGACAATGTAAATCCAAGGAATGTATCCCTAAAATTTACAAACAGTCAACCTATTTTTAATGAAGAAGAAGAATGCTTGGTTCCAGCACACCAAGTAATATTCATGTCCGTCTTCCCAGAAAATTTTCAACCAATTGATCAAATTCAAGATTTAACAATTTATAGTCACGAAGGAAGACTAGCCAGCACATTAGCAAGGGTCTTTGAAAGAACTCAAAAAATAACAAAGGAATCTCACACAAGGATTAATTATAAAAGTAGAAATACTCTGCTCGTATCCAGCAAAAGAAATGAAATTGAAGAAAGAGAGATGAGACTCTTGGTGGAATTTGAATCAGCATTCTACAACTTATCTGGACTTTTAGAAAAACTCCCTGAAGGGATAAAGAGAAATCTCTGCTATTTGATAAAAGATAGAGAAGATCACAAGTGCCAGCTATGTGTCTCAAAAATATCTGAAGAAAGCAATAATGAAATGGAATCAACCCACATGGTAAAAGAAGAGGACAATACATCTGAAGCCCACATGATAAAAGAAGAGGACAGTGCATCTGAAGCATCCCTCAACATTATTGCATAATGATGTAAGTGCTTAGGTCATAAAGCACCAATAATGTAGCTGGTGCAAGATAACAAACAATGACGTAAGCAATGACGTCATAAGAAGGGTAAGGATGGGAATTGTCCATCAGACCCAACTATTATAAATAGGTTGCTTAGACAATTGAAGAAGATATCAGAAAACACAAAGCAGAAGGCTAAGAGTACTCATATGCTAGGAGAGCAAGGAGGAAGCTGCCGAGGCGATTCTGTAGTCTGACAAAGAATTTTCTTAGGGAAAAATAGTTCTAAACTCCCCTCTGGAGTTAGTATCTACAATCTCCCCTCTGGAGATAAAGACACCTTATGTAAAATATACTAAATAAAGGAAGTTTTTCTCCAGAAAGGTACATCTTCATCCTAGTCTTTTAGTTAAGAATTATTTAGAAAGTTTAGAATTAACGAAAGAATCTGATTATTATAGATTAACTGCTTTATTAGATAATAAAAAACAGGCTGTTCTAAAAACAGAATTAAATCTCAAATCAAATGAAAATTTTAATAAACAAAGTCTTTTAAAAGAAGTTTTTAATAGAAAAAATATAATATACTATGGAAAAATTCAACTTGAAGCCCCTATAAAGATAAAATCTGCCAATGGAGAACTTGAAATAGCTTTGATAAATGATGAAGAATTGAGTAAACAGATTAAGAAAATTAAGGATCAACAAAAAAGATCTAAAATTGGATGGATTCATATTAGTACCATACAAATCTTAATCAAATCTACATATATGAAAGGAATTAATTCACCAATAAGTTTAGCAATCTGTGACAAAAGAATTACTGATGACCCAATAGATCAAATAATTGGAATTGTTCATGGAAATTTGGCAAACGTAAATGTAAAATTTAATGCCCATCTTGGATATGCTATACCTTTATCAACTGAAAATCTTGGAAGATCTATAAGTTTGGCTTATAAATTTCACAGAAAGAATTTAATGGAACAAAATGATGAACCATTTTCAATTACATATGCAATAAATTATGCTTTAACAAATAGCCATCATAGTATAATATTTAAAAATAGAGAAAGAATTTATGTCGATGAATTATTTCAGAAAATTGTAAAAACAGAAATACCAAAATATAAAGCTATTGAAAACCCAGTTTTATTACTAAAAGAACCATCAGGAAAATTGGTTTCATCGAATTTTCAAATAAGAGAATCTAAAATTAATAGCCCTTTAAGTTTATCTAAGTTAAAAATTAAAGAAGAAAATTCTGAAATAAAAAAATTAACAAAAAATGTCGAAAAATTAAATGAAACCCTAAATACTAAATTATGACAATAAATAAAGAATAAATATATGTAACATATCAAGACAAGAAACAAGAGCTTTTTGAAAGAGAAAATCGTTTGAATTATTTACAGTTTTCTGAAATAAATCAAAGAGCATTTGAAGCTCTAAAAATAATCTATGACAAGTTAAAAAGAGAAGTTGAAGAGCTAGAAAAATTAATAGAGTCTCTAGAAAATAGTGATGAATCGATGATAGAATTTGCAGAAATTCTAAAATAAATAATGAAGCATAAAAAGATTGAAAAACTAGAAAATAAAATAAAAAGAAAAATGGCAAAAAAATTAAAAAGTAAAATAGAGGAGTATAAAAGGGAATTAAATAATCTTCAGATTGAAATTGATCTTATAATAGAAATGATAGAAATAAGAATAAATATAAACAAGTTGGAATTAAACTTAAAAAATTTATAAATGCCTGGAAAACTATATTATGACTTAAAAGAATTAAAGCTATTGAAAGAAAAAATGGAGAATGAAGTTGAAAAATTAGAAAGATATTTAGAAACAAGAGAAAGTGTAGAAATAAAAGAAGTTTTTAAGGATTTGAGAAATTATATTAAAGAAAAAAACAAACAGATAAAAGATTTTATATACATTAATCCATGCAAAAAAGAATATCATAATTATGATAGAAATTAAAACAGAATTAAAAAACTATAAATATGAAATCAGAATTATAAATATACATCAAGGACTAGTAATAAATGATCATATAACAAATACAAGAGAAATAGTAGAAATGGTCAATACTTTAGATTATGAAGTTGCAAATTATTTTTATCAAAATCCTTTAAATAAAGCACCACCAATTGAATCTATACAAATTATAAACTTATTCGAAGCAAAATATCAAGAGTTAATAGAAATTTCGAAAAGGAAATTAATGGAAAAATCGAAATTGAAAAATTGGTATCAGAGCCAAATTAACGATTAAAGGTAACACTTTCTCTTTAAACAACCCTTTTAGTGATACACTTTTAAATCAATAACAACCACAAAATAAAAAACGTCTTTATAAAAAATTGAAACTGATAACTTTATCAGAGTAGCCACCTAAAATTATTACATAAGAATAATATTATTTTTTAATACATCTTTTATATATATATATTATCTTTATTATATTGAATTGTACAACTCATGAATTCAAGAGTGAGATGGATTATATGAGCAGGCTAGATCTTGGAGTAAGTTGGAAGCTATTATTATTTTTTGAGGTATTTAGTGAATAAAAAATATTATTTATACATTCAAATTAATTATTTAAATTAGTTATCATAATTTATTTTTAATATATATTTTATATTATAACTAATTTTAATAGTTAATTTTAGTATATATCTAAAATAGTTGTTAGTCAATAATTTTTTTTTTGTTTAATATAACTACCTGCATGTATGTAATTGAGTTATGAGCGGGATGATTAATTCTCGTATAAAATGCAGAAGTTATGGTATCATTGACATATAAGTTTTCAACATACGTAATTACGTACGTAGTAATGTCTTGACTTGCTGTTCTGAAAGATGAAGTTATACTAGTCATATTTGATGTTACTACCGTAGATATGAATATATTGTAACAAGTTTCAACTGTAGCTACTTTATATATGATTACTTAAATTGTCAATGCCACATATTCTAAAAAGTAAAAGGTGTTTGTTACGGTACGATAATAAATTCATAGTACAGATACGTTTAAAATATGGACAAATAATAATAATTTACGTAGAATTTATTTTCTACATCAATATTTAATTTTTGTTTTTTAAATATATATTATATCACCACTTTTACTAATACACCTCTTTAATTAAATAAATAAAAAAATATTTTTTATTTAATTTTATAAAAAGTCTTAAACATCATTCTTTTATTTGAATACGACAAAAATATCCTTTTAAATTAACCAAATTTTAGAATTCAATTAATCCTAATTTTATAATTTCAAATAATTTAAACAACAAAACAAAATATATTAAAAAAACAAAAAATCAAAATTTCTTCATCTTCTCCAATTTTTCTAATCATTCGTACCACCTCTAAGCAAAACATATCAAAAAAACAAAAAATCAATCATTCTTCATCTTCTCTAATTACCCCTCTAAAGCAAAGCAGTAAAAATCTCAAACCAAAGCCCTAGGTTCTTCGCCGCTGCCTTTCTCCTCTCTCTTTCTCCTCCTTCTTGTTCTTCTTCTCCTTCACTATCCCTCTTCTTTCCTTCATCTTTTTCCTCAACCGACATCTCGTACCTGCAAACAGGGCAAGTTCCATGTATTCCAAGCCACTTCTCAATACAATTTCGGATGAAACCTGTACTTACATGGCATCTCCTTAACCAAAGCACCAACACCAAAATCCTCCAAACACACAACACACTTTCCTACTTCAACTTCACCTTCTTTGATTACAAAGCTTGGCATGGCGTCAATGGATTCCTTCGTAGCTGGAGATCTTCCGGCTTTGCTGCTGTTGTTAACGGCCATGTCGCGAAACAGAGCTTCGAGGCTTGAAGCGCCGTCGATGACAACTATGCTTTGCGTGAAGGGGTTCACTAGTATGATCCTCTCTCGGTTGGGAGCATCGGTGGTCCTTTCTCCCGTTTCGTTGTTATCTTGGTTTTGCGATGAATCTAGGGTTTTGGTTTGGGATTTTCACTGCTTTGTTTCAGAGGGGTAATTGAAGAAGATGAACTGATGAAGAATGATCGATTTTTTATTTTTTTATATGTTTTGCTTAGAGGGGGCACGAATAATTAGAAAAATTGGAGAAGATGAAGAAATTTTGATTTTTTGTTTTTTTAATATGTTTTTGTTTTATTATTTAAATTATTTGAAACTATAAAATTAGAATTAATTGAATTCTAAAATTTCGTTAATTTAAAAGGATATTTTTGTCTAATCAAATAAAAGAAGGATGTTTAAGACTTTTTATAAAATTAAATAAAAAATATTTTTTTATTTTTATTTAATTAAAGGGGTGTATTAGTAAAAGTGGTGATATAATATATATTTAAAAAAATTAAATGTTGATGTGAAAAATAAATTCTACGTGGCTTGTTATTATTTGTCCATATTTTAAATATATCAGTACGTATGAATTTATCATTGTACCGTAGTAAACACCAATGATTATTGTGGTTAACAATAAATTTGTTATACTAAGAAAAAAGGTCACCATCAAAATGATGGAACTTCCGACACATTTTTATTTTTAATATCGGGTTAACAATAGTGTTTTTTTAAATTATGATCTATTGTGTTATTTTTTTAAAATGTGGGATGATCTAATTTACGGAGTACAAATTGGACCGTTCGATTTTTAAGAGATACAGAAATTAGACCGTCCAATTTCTATACTCGGACCATTCGATTTGTGTACCCAAATTTTTATAATTTTTTAAACACAAATCGGAGGATCCAATTTATGTACCTCCCATAATTTTAAAAAACACAAAAATTATCATCTTAAAGTATAACACTCTCCCTATTTCCATAACCAAATTTTTTAGCCAACTTCCGGTAAGTGATTTAATACACTAATACTGTGATTATTATGTGCCTTCAACAATATTGCCCGGCATACAGCATAGTTTTGCAATGCATTTTTTCGAAAACATAAGCAACATTCCATTATAATGTTGGAGATTCATAGCTTACAAAATACGATCTTGTTAGGTAGACAATGATTTTTATAAATAATGTAAATAATAAATTTTAAAATTAATTTAATAAAATAAAAAAATACACCATTTTTAAATTATTTTATAAATTTTAATATTAAGATAATTATTTACACACCTAATAAATTAAATATCCAGCTATTAAACTGTATATAAATAAATCGAATAAAAAAATAATCATCTAATTAAAAATAATAAATATAATTATCTACATACCTATTAAATTAAATATTTAATATATTTATTATTCACATTATTTAATATTTTTATTATCTATTTATTATTTTCTTAAAAAATAAAAGAATCCAGTTCTAAGATTTAGGATACATGGAAGTGCTAAACCCACCAAAATTCCGTGGGTTGACGTATGCAGGTCGGGAGTTACAAAACACATACAGTTGTTAGTTCCACCCCCTCACATGGATAGCTGTAGACTAATATATATATATATATATATTTCCAATTCTCCATTCCAGCTAACATGTAAGAATTTGTGGTTATCAATAAATTATCGTATAAGACAACCGAAATTTGAGTTTATAAATTTACTTAAACAAACTAATAAATTAATTTTTTAATTAATTTAAACTAATTAATAATATTTAATTTTTGTATACTTCAAAATATCTTAAATATAAAATTTTTTTATTTGTTTGTTCAAAATATGTTAGTTTATATATTTTTTCTCATTTACGCACACAAACATATACCAAATTTAAGGATGTTTACTGATTGAATTAAATATGACTAAAATTTTGATTCAATCCATATTAAATTTATTCTCAAATTCAATATTTATATTTTGTATGCTTGAATTGAATATTAGATATATTCACAAAATAAAAAATAAAAAATATATAAAGAATTTTATTTTTATAAAAAATCAATAAAATCTTTTTTTCTAATAAAATCTCTCTTTTATTTTTTCAATATATTTATTTTTAAAATATTATTACATTAACTTTTATAAATAACAAATATAAAATAATACAATATATATAAATAATAATTATTAATTAAAATAAAACATAAATACAATGTGTATATTGTTTATTTATTATGTGGTACAGATCTACAAATCCATAAATATAGATATAATATTTATAATCCGATCTGATTAGAATACGAATTAGATCGAATCCAGGTGAATCAAATTATATCCATAAATTACGAACCAAATACGGATAAATATTAAGAACATGACTAAATTCATTAACACTCCTAACCAAATTGACCCTTGGTATTAGTTATACACAAATATTGAATATTATATTTTTATATTATTAAACGTAATATCTTTAAACTTCTTCTTTTCTATAATTATCAAAATATATGAATTTGAATTAACTGTATTATAACATTTGTTATATTGGAAAGAGTATACAAATTTAAAGATTATAATTTTAATCTCTATTATTTTGTCACAAACTTTTGTTAAAATTAAAATTAGGTCTTCATTAAAGACCAACTACACACAAAAATATGAAGACAGAGAAAACAATGCAACTCAACAAACACCAAAGCAAACTACAAGCTCTCCTCGGATTGATTCGACCTAAGAAAACATATTATTTTCCAAAAATGTTAAAATATGGATTTTGAGAAATAATTTATTTTTAGTCAAATTCAACATATTTCAGTGTTTAGACAGAACATAATTGGGCCTAGTGTGATCTAAACGCCAAAAAGGCATGGAATTTGTATTTTGTCTAACACATGCATGTATAGCTAGCAATTAGGGGAAGGATTAATTTATAAAAATATTGTTTGTTTTTGTTTTTTATTTTTATTTTTTGAAAATGATTTTTAATTTTAACTTTTTACATTTTAAAAATTGTAATTGGTTTGTAAGAATAAAATTTATTTTCAAACATTAAAAATAATAAAACTATATTTGGTAAGTGTATTTTAGTTTTTATTTATTGATATTTTATTAATTGATTATTGATTAACCAAATTATTTTCATAACATATTATTTTTTACTTATTTTGTTAAGTAAAAGATGGTCATGGTGTTTGAAAATAATATAAAAAGAATATTTTAAAATAAAAAATATTTAAAATTAATATTTTTAAATACAAAAATAAATTATATTAATATTAAAAAATAGATATTAAGTACAAGTACAAAATATATAAAACAGGAGTACAGTTGAATCCGTGTTTGAAAATGAGAGTACGGTAAAAAAAGAGATTATATCGAACACACATAAGTCTTTATATTTTTTTTTGAAAGTAAAAGTTCAATACAATATTGTGGAGCAACAGTACTAGATAAACACTACACCTTACGTAAATAAATAAATATAATTCAATTTTTACATTTTTGTTAATTATTGTCGAATACACTTCTTTTTTAGGTATTCTTTTATTTTTGGGTTTTGAATTAAAGAAGAAATACAACAGAATGTACCAACAGAAAAAAAAATAGTTGAAAGACAAAAATTATTATATTTCTGTCAAATTGAAAAATAAACTTTTAAAACAATTAAAAAAATTTGAAAGATGTTGAAGATAGAAAGATAAGAACAGAAAGAAATTTGAAATTAAAAAAAAAAATAGTTTTGGTACGTGAAATAAAAAGAAGAGATGAAGCAGTAAATCACGTAGTTCTTAACTGAAAATACTATGTTTTAGATAGGAAATATTTTTATTATTTTTAATTAAAAAAATTAAAAACAAAAAAATATTATTTTTAATTTTATTATTTTATATTTTTGCTAAAAATAATATTAAAATATTCAATTAAATTTATTTTTATATTTTATTTTTATTTTTAATTTTTTGAAATGAGAATAAAAATAGCCAAATTAATTCACTCGTGAGTTTTTTTATTATTTTTTTTAAAATACATTAAGTTTATTTTTGTATGTATTATATTTTCCCGTGAAATTTCATATGCGCACAAATAGTGTGTATGTATGTATTATTAGCTTGCTCAGTGAATGAGGGCGAGGTACGAGTACCAACCAGGGATTCATTGAGATTCATTGTATCAAATTATCAATTATGAAACATGCATTATTAACTAGCGAATAATATCATAGTATATAATATGTCTTAATTTACTGTCGATAATCATACTATACTCGTCATCCATGTTCCATGATCATCAAAGGCTAAGAAAGGTAGGGAAGCAAAGGCATGTGGAATCTGCAACATTACACCGCGGTGCATGTGGAAAATAAAAATAATTTAGCTAGGTTGAGGTGGACAAATCATGATAATCAAGCTCATTAACCTAATAGTCGGGTCCAAAATCATGCTACACAAGAACTAAATCGGCGATTAATTACGGATCCAGTTTCTGTTTTATTGGTTTTGTTTCATTGTCAATGACGGTAAACATCATTTGGTGGTGGGTCTGGTGGGACCCAAAAAACACCAGCCTCACAAATAAATAAATAAATCAATCAGGCAAGTGAGTTATTCAAACAAACTACGAAGTGTTGCGTCTGGGCCACCGTCTTTTGTGTCATCCAATCAGATTGCGCCATGCTTATCCTTTAACATGTGGTGTAAAAATAAGACCAGAGAAATAATAATACCTAGTAACATACAAAACCCATGTAATCTGACGTTATATTACATTATTGATTTCAATCAACCCTACTCGATTCTGTGACAACAAACACATCATCCACTTTCACATGTCTAAATTAAAAAAAAAAATTCTTTAAACAAAAAAACAACCGTTCAAATAACAGCAATATTTACTAATATTTAGTAATAAGTTCATTTATAACTGACTTCAATTTATTTTATTTAATAATTACCACAATTTTCGTTTAAAAAAATTGAGGACTTTGTAGTGCATAGCATTTTTTTATTTAAATTGTTGGTCAGATAAAAAAAATCGTGTGGAGAAAATTCCAGGCAGAAGTAGGGGATGGATGTTGGAGTTGGATTTTGGACTTGTATTCAATGATTATGATTAATTAAGTATATAATTATTGAGCATGGTTATTAATTTATTATGATTGTTTAGCAAAAACTAATGACAACGAGTGTATTTACTACTGCTAATAAAAGTCTAAAACAGACCTCAAACCAAATTCTGATGTGGCAGTGATTTGGCTTCTAGAGCTTTCGCTTGGCCTGGTTGTGACGTCTTCTTCTTTCCAATGAGCTACTGCCAAAATTACAACGTGATTTTTTAATTCTTACGCTTGTTCGTTGAACCGTTAGTATACTCTTTCTGCTGCCTATTTGCTAAGAATTTTAGGTTTGAAACGTTATTGAGGACTATTTCATTGGCCCTCTTTTGCATACTATTATTGTTCACAGGTTTTCTGAGTTTTATATTATTGGCACACATTGTTACCTTAATTGAGCTCTCACACGTTATTACCTTTTTTATTGTCTTCGTTTCATTGAACCTTTTGAATCCTTTTAAATTATTATTATTGTTTGTGTATGAATATTCTTGACTTTATATAGGAGGGGTAGATTATGTTTGGCTTGATTTTTGTTTAACTTCGATCAAATTTATATTAATAATCTCAATTTAAAAAGTAGATACAACTCCTTTTAAAGAAATGAGTTCAACTCAAGATTTATCGATTTTAATATCGAGATAAATTTTACAAGTAGTAAAAAAATTACTAAAATTTTTGTCGCAGTAATTATGAAGTGTATAATAAGATGTTTAACACCAATAATAATTCGAGTAGAATCAAACGGTCGAGTAGAATCAAACGGACTTAAAAGTGAAATTGAAATTGAAAAAAAGAAATAAACTTTGCTTAAACAAGTAAAAATAATAAGAAAAAAACTAAAACCTGAATTAAAGAACTAAATTGAAAAAGAAATGCTTAACAAAAATAAACAAAATAAATTAACTCTTAATACTCACATGCAAGTATTCTAAGTACTCTCATGCATTTACATTTTATGATATTTTGGTACATCAGTATGATTAAAAATTTGTAAAATTTTTAGTGTAATTTTTGTGTTATTGAATAGAAATTCCTTTTAATTTGTTGATTTTTCTATTTATAGAGCAGAAATCCTTTTTTATTGAGGTTTTTTTACGGTTATCAATTTTACCCACATTTCAATCATTACTTATTTCTCAATGATAACTGCACACACGTTCTTGCCAAAACTTGAAATTCAAGTAATTTCCCATGTTAAGGCTAATCCTATCTGTTAGGGTTAAATTAAATTTCCAAACACATGTTAATTGTGTTTCATGTCTTACTTTTTGATTTGACTATCTATTTCACCATTACAGTTTTTATTCTCTTCGTTTCGACTTTTCTAGACTTCTAATTAATATTTGAATCCGTACATGGACATACGTGCCTTATTGTCCAATTTTACTATTTTGATGTCAAAATTACTCATTAGGGTCGAATTTTTACATCATCAGATTAGTGTGTTTCATAATAATAACAATAAAAAAAGAAAGCAGTTATCAATAGTATCTATAATATTTGATCTCATAATTATAGTTCCATTGGAGCTTAAATAACTTCGGATAAAATGATAACAATAATAATGTTATAATCTTGTTAAAAAAAGAATAAAGTTATAACTCAATAACGAATAAATAGTTTATAGTCTTCATCCAAAGATGAAAATAAGGTATGTTCTAAACTCCTTTAATTTTAGAAAATTAAATCACTTAAATAAAAACGTTTAAAACGATTTTTTTTAGATGTGTTTTAGAAATTAAAATTTAATACATACAATAATTAAACTATGTTATTTTTGTCAAAATTAGATTAGACAAATTGATTTAGCTAAAAAATCGATAAATTATACTTTGAATCAGTCTAAATTAATATTTTTTTATAAAAAATAACTATAATATCCCAATTATAGAAAATACTAAAATACAATTATTATTATTATTATTATTATTATTATTATTATTATTATTATTATTATTATTATTATTATATACTTTTGAGAACCTTAAATCTTAACCCTTCTCTTCTCTCTGTGTCGTTATAGGATTAGGATTTAAGATTTTCAAAATTAAAAAAATATATAGATAATATGAGTATTTTAGTTATTTTCAATAATCAGATTATTGTAATAATTTTTTACTAAAAAAAAATATTAATTTAGACCAGTTCAATGTTTAATTTACCGATTTTTCGACCAAATCAATTTATCTATTCTAATTTGACAAAAAAAAAAAACGATTTAATTGATCATGTGTATTGAATTTTAATCACTAAAAAATATATAAAAAAAAAAGACATTTTAAACCTTTTTATTTAAATAACTGTCTTACTTTATCGTAATTTTATAACTTGTTCTTAGAAAGAAAAGAATTATAAGCTTAGCCTTTGCAAAATCAAAATATACTTCAAACAGATCATCATACAAAAATAAAATTTATATGATTAATTAATAAACATACACTTAATTTATTAAATAGGTTGTGCTTATATTAATAATACCCTACAGTGATCAGCTCAATTTTTTTTTTTAAATTTTACCTCCTCTAAATATCTTCATCTAACAACTATTATATATATTTCTGCCTATATATAATATGCTATATTTAGGTGTTAAAAATACCATCGAATAGTATTTACCTATAATTGAGCTAGATTTTAATATATATAAAATAATTATACATATTATTTTGCAGTCCAAACTAAAATGAACCTATTAGAATAAAAAAAAGTATTTCAAATATCAAGTTGCAATAATGTCATAACTCTTCTATATATTATATACATTATAACCCTATTATTACTACTATTATATTACATGGACAGTCAATTGTTACAAGCTTCTTCTATACCATTATATTAAATATTACATTATTTAGAAGGAACAGTAGAGAATTAGACTCGAAATTATTTTAAAAATTATTGAAGCAATTTTAGGAAATCAATCGAAAAAGAGTTACAAAATTATCAATAATAAGAGACAGAAATGATTGGCATTGGAAAATTGTAGGGCCAGCAAGCTCAATTATTATGTATTATTAACAAAAAAGGAGGTTCGGTTTTCCCTCTCAGTTCCAAGTGGTTTGGAAATAATTACATCGAATGGCACATGTGAGGTCTATCCTGCCAGGCAGACTCTATAAATATTCACATGTGGCAAATACCCTCTCATACTTGTCCGATTCAGTTTTCATTGCCCAATTCATTATCATCATCATTTTTCTTTCCTTAGTTACCACCGCACAATTCATATTGACTCATTAGCTTCGTTCATTTGATCATATCCAATGGGAACTTCTACTAATAATAACGACTCTTCTAATGATATTCCATGTTCTTACATACCCGTGCCGGATAGCCTCGATGCGGCTGAGGCTATGGCGGAACCGCGGAGACAGGTGAAGGGGTTGCTTGTGATTTTTTGTGGGCTTTTAGTACTTTTTTCGTTGGTGGCCTTCAATGGGTCTTATAGGGGATCCAATAATGCCCATGAACAAGCGTCATTGGCAACAGCATTAACAAGCATTGTTGATGAAAAATCTACATCATCAGAAACAGTACCTTCTTCTTTAACATGGCAGCAAGCAGTGTCTCGCGGTGTGTCTGCTGGTGTGTCAGAGAAGTCCAACAGGCTATTCAGCAGCAACAATGGTGAAATGTATCCGTGGAACAATAGCATGTTATCGTGGCAGAGAACAGCTTTTCATTTTCAGCCTGAGAAGAATTGGATGAACGGTATCTTCTTTTCCTTTGACTCGCTTATTCTTTTAAAAAATATAAACAAACAAATGAATTAGAAGATTGTAAAAGGTCGTTATCATATAAAGTACAAAGCGGTTAACATGGAAGAATATATAATTATATATATTATATATAAACAAAATTTACATGACTAATAGTTTTATAATAAATTTATAACTAGTATAAGAAACAAAATAACTAAATAAATAAATCAGATAAACTTTTTTTTATTACTGTGAAAGAAGAAGATTATTAATAACATGTTAGTAGAGTACATATATGAATACATATTTGTTAGTAAAAAAAAAGTGATTGAAAAAGTATTAACAATTTGTAATAACTCGGAATAAAGATTAATTCCTAACAAAGAGCCTAGCTCAACTTCTCTATTTTTTAGATCTTCACCCTTTTTTTTTTTTCATCTTTTTTTTTTATTTCTTCAAATTGGTTTTTGAATGGCAAAAAAAACACATTTCACAATACATGTTGAGAAAAAAATTATTAACCACCTTAAATTTCTCATAAATAATCTGTTAACTTAAATTATATTGATTTACTATTTGATACTCTCTCTGTCCAATAAAATATGTTATTTTTATCTAAACTTTTGTGCTGCAAAATAAGTTATTTTGTCAGTTTAAGAATATTTTAATATTTTTTATTAATTTTTTACTTAATTATTCACTAATAAATATTTAATAATTTTTAAATTAAAATAGTTTATACATTTTACCTATTCTAAGAATGAGTCATTCTTACCTAGAGGTCGTGACAACTAGATAGTCATGCTCTGGCGGCAATAAATCCGAAACCAAGATGAATACTTGTTAATGTACATATCTTTGTGATACGTAAAAAGCAAGATATGTTTATTGACCGGATCAGAGTAACCTGATTCTCGCTTATAGTCAAATTGATCTTGTCGGAACTATTCCTTTGAACAGCAGATACATAAATAATTAAAAATAAAATGTACCGAATGTTTGATGTTTGCGACTAATTTTTCTCTTGTTCTTGTCTGGCGACTTTGGCATGCGCTGACGGGGTTCTGCTGCTATCCTCTGCTTCAGATCCTAATGGTAAGAGACCACCCTCTCCTTTTTCCATAGCTCTTTACTTTTCACAATATATAATCGGTTGTTTAACAACAATAACAATGACAATAATTTGCTGCATTTTTTTGAATGTCTACCATTGACTTAACCCAAGTCTATATGTTTTGTGCAAGAATTGGTCTATAAATATATGAGAAGTTACGAGGATGTTTACCTCGTTTGTTGGTCAGTCAAGGATTTGACATTTATGTGACCAAACAGTATTAGTAATATAATAATGGACTGAACAGGGCCTAAAAAAAGTGCATACACACGTGGCAATTGAATTAAAGAAAAATATAAAGTATATTACCTGTCAATTTATTATTAACAATAATTAATTATTATATTTTAGACACATGTATAAAGAGATATATCTAAAAAATATATTTATAAAGACATTTTTATTAAACACAATCATAAAAAAATTATTTTTATTAGACATATTTACAAAGACACTTTTATTAAATATAGCTATAAATAAAAATTAGTAGAAGTTAGCAGAAATGTTATTAATAAGGTAGCGGGAATGTTAAATTAATTGAAAGCAGAAAAAGAAAAAGGATTAAGCAATGAAATGAATTTTCAGGTCCACTATACTACAAGGGATGGTATCACTTCTTCTACCAGTACAATCCAAACGCAGCCGTATGGGGAGACATAGTTTGGGGACACGCCATCTCAAGGGACTTGATTCACTGGCAACACCTTCCACTTGCTATGGTTGCTGACCAATGGTACGACAAGAACGGCGTTTGGACCGGCTCCGCCACCATCTTACCCAACGGCAAAATCATCATGTTGTACACTGGTTCCACCAACGAGTCAGTGCAGGTTCAAAACCTTGCATACCCTGCTGATCCATCTGATCCCCTCCTCATTGATTGGGTCAAGTACCCTTCCAACCCTGTCTTGTTCCCTCCACCTGGCATTGGTGCCACTGACTTTCGTGACCCAACTACCGCTTGGCTTACCTCCCAAGGCAAGTGGCGTATCACCATTGGATCCAAGCTTAACAAAACTGGCATTGCTTTGGTTTATGACACCCTGGACTTCAAGACCTACGAGCAGATAGAGGGCTTCCTTCGTGCTGTTCCTACAACCGGCATGTGGGAGTGTGTTGACTTTTTCCCTGTTTCCAAGGAGGTTGAGAATGGCTTGAACACTTCTGTTAATGGGGCGGGTGTGAAGCATGTCATGAAGGTTAGTTTAGATGATGACAGGCATGATTACTATGCAATTGGCAGCTATGATGAGAAGAATGTCAAGTTCATACCAGATGATGTTGACAACGATGTTGGTGTTGGATTGAGGTATGATTATGGTGTGTTCTATGCGTCCAAAACTTTCTTTGATGATAGCAAGAGAAGGAGAGTGTTGTGGGGTTGGATTGGAGAGTCTGATGCTGAATATGCTGATGTTGCCAAAGGCTGGGCTTCACTTCAGGTATATACTACTACTACTATTAGTATACACCATATATAGCTACCTAGCAATAACATTATACTAATTACATTGTTTTTAATGTTACAGGGTATTCCGAGAACAGTGGCACTTGATACGAAAACAGGTAGCAACTTAATTCAATGGCCTGTTGCGGAGGTGGAGAGCTTGAGACTGAGAAGCGATGAGTTTAAGGATTTGAAGGCAAAGCCAGGATCCGTGGTCCCAATAGATGTTGGGACAGCTACACAGCTTGATATTGTAGCTGAATTTGAGATTGAAAAGGAAGAGTTGGAGAAGGCAACAAGCGAGTCTAATGTGGACTATTACAGTTGCGAGAGCAGCGGTGGAGCAGCAAAGCGTGGTGCCTTGGGACCTTTTGGTCTTTTGGTTCTTGCAGATGATGGGCTTTCTGAGTACACTCCAGTGTACTTCTATGTGGTTAAAGGAAGTGATGGAAATCTCAAGACTTCATTCTGCTCCGATCAGTCAAGGTCGTCTGTGGCAAGCGATGTAGTAAAGAAAACATTTGGAAGCTTGGTTCCAGTACTTGAAGGTGAAAAGTTTTCTGTGAGGATATTGGTGGACCATTCAATAGTGGAAAGCTTTGCGCAAGGTGGAAGGACCACGGTGACATCAAGGGTGTACCCAACAAGGGCAATCTATGGAGCTGCTAGGTTGTTCTTCTTCAATAATGCAACTGCTGCTTCTGTTACTGCTTCACTCAAAGTTTGGCAGATGAATTCTGCATTCATAAGACCTTACAACCCTGACCAGACCAACTAGCTTTGGCATGCAAAACAAGAGATCAATTCTGTTTCATGGGAAGCCTTATTTTTTGTACTTCGCTCCGTTACTTTCTGTAAATGATTGTATTTGCAATATCATCTTTCTTTTGCTTCTTTAGTATAAAGCCTCAAGCATCGTTGTTTTAATCTTATCAAATGGCTTTTCTACAAAACGAACATCCCAATTTACAACTACCTTTGACGAAACCAAGTACAATCCCCAAGACTAGATAACCAGCTACAGAGGAAAACAATAAAACAAAGAATCATTATCTCTCCTTTCGTCAAAATTGGTCAGAGACTAATGGGCTTATCATTTTTACTGCTTTTTTGGCGAAAAGTTACCATTCTATGTTGGGCCTTTCCGACAGCCAAGTTTTAACAGGCTCATTTTTTAGTTACTCCTCTTTATTTGAATTTTTTGGCTGGTTATAGCAGGAAATTAAAATTTAATAGACAAAATAATAAAATAAAAAATAAAAAGTTAAATAAGAAAATTAATGTAAAAACTAATAATTGAAAAGTAATCAAAGTAGAGGTCTATACGCTTCCATAGCATAAGTAGTTAAATTTAAAAGTGACAGAATTTTGTTAATGGCAATGGCAAGTATTCATATTTTGATCCAAAAATATAAAGTCAAATCTAATAAGAGTAAAAAGTTCACTCAAAAAGGATGATCTCTATTATATACTCGATTTCTTTAAGGAGATCAGATATAATATAAGGAACCAGTTTTTCTTATCTAAATAAGTAACTATTTTTCTGAACTCCTACCTTCTCTATCTCCATTATTGGAAGCAATTATAAACACTTAATAATATTCTAATAAATTTTTAATTTATATTTTAATAATGTTTAATCATCATCTCAGTTTTTCAAACTCAACAACAATGTTATAAATATAATTAAAAACTCAGAATAGCATAAACAAAAAACTTTAACAGTTATAAATATAAAACCTACTTACAATTTGGTCTCAAGGGACTGAAGAGACCGAACCCCTTAGAGACGAGAATGAAAGGAGCGTGGGGCTGAGCAAGATCAAAACAGCAACTAAGACGGTTCATCAGCATCAACGACGGTGATGTCCCTGACGGCCAGCTCCGTTGATAGCAACAGCAGCCGCGATGATGGTCAATGGCTCCTCCATCGCGACTCTCTCTTCCTCCCTTCTCTGTCCAACTCAATCTCTCCCTCTTCATTCAGCAATGACGGTAACTGCAATAGAGACGACGGCGGCCTCAACAGCAATGGAAGCAGTAGTAGCAGAGGAACGGCTCCTCCCCTGTCACGTTTCTCTCTCTACTTGCTTCTTCTCTCTCCTTCGGCTCCTTAATCACAGCAGCAGCGACGGAACGACGACGTCTCCTTTGACTGCGACAATCATCGTCGCCTCCTTTCCTCTCCTCCGTTCATTGCGTCTTTGTTCCCTCTCTTCCCGCTCTCATAGTCGACGTCGTCCTCTCCTTTCCCCCCTCTTTTGCTTTCTCTCTCATTCATTCTCTCTTCTGAGTTTTTTTTTGTTTCATTATTCAGCGTGTGTGGGAGAGTGAATGGTGAGGTAAGTGTTATTGAAATTAGGGTTTAGGATTTTAAAAAAGGGGCAAGGGATAGTTTTGGTATTTTTATAAAATTAGAGGGTAAATGTAAAATGTTTCAAAAAAAAAATTGGGATGTTACAGAATCAAAATTAATATTCTTGAGTTTAAAGGGAGATTCCAACCTGACATCGACTGGCTTTGCACAACGAAAAGGGTGTTCGAATTAAAAAACATTCTAGATGACAAGCGCGTGAAGCTTGTAGCAATCAAGTTGAAGAAGCATGTGTCAGCTTGGTGGGAGAATGAAGTTAAAGTAACAAAGCGACGTTGTGTCGAATTTTCTATGGGGAGAAAATATAAGGATACAGTGTGGTGTGATGTCAGCCCGATGGATGCATGTAACTACTGTTAGGACGTCCTTGGCAATATGATCGTTGAGTTATTCATGAGGATTTCAAAAATACATATTCATTTATCAAATATGGCAAAAAGATCGTATTAACTCTGTTATAATATGTCACCAAAAAAAAAAAAAAAAACTCCGTTATAATATATGTAGATGGTCAAAAGAATCAAGCTAAGCTATGTAGGGAGGACAATGCAGGAGTTCTTTCCAACTCAAGGAGAACAATGCAGGAGCATATATCTTTACGTTTGTATTATTATATTGTGTTATGAGTCCTCCCCTACTAGTATAAATATGCATATGTACCCCTTTTACTTACGAAGTTGAGTTGATTGAGTTATATATTAAATAAGTTCTATGCTTTGATGAGCGAATAATTTATACGCTTTTTGGCATTATTTTTAGTATATTTTTAGTAGGATCTAGTTACTTTTAGGGATGTTTTTATGCTAAATTCACATTTCGGGACTTTACTATGAGTTTGTGTATTTTTCTGTGATTTCAGGTATTTTCTGGCTGAAATTGAGGGACTTGAGCAAAAATCAGATTCAGAGGTTGAAGAAAGACTGCAGATGCTGTTGGATTCTGACCTCCCTGCACTCAAAGTGGATTTTCTGGAGCTACAAAACTCCAAATGGCGCGCTCTCAATTGAGTTGGAAAGTAGACATCCAGGGCTTTCTAACAATATATAATAGTCCATACTTTGCCCAAGTTTAGATGATGTAAAATGGCGTTGAACGCCAGTTCCATGCTGTAGTCTGGAGTCAAACGCCAGAAACAGGTTGCAAAGTGGAGTTAAACGCCAGAAATAGGTTACAAACTGGCGTTCAACTCCAAGAGAAGCCTCTACACGTGTAAAGCTCAATGCTCAGCCCAAGCACACACCAAGTGGGCCCCGGAAGTGGATTTCTGCATCATTTACTTATCTCTGTAAACCCTAGTGACTAGTTTAGTATAAATAGGACTTTTTACTATTGTATTTAGAGAATCTGGAGATCTTTTCATCTTTTCATCTTTAGATTACGTTTTGGGGGCTGGCCATTCGGCCATGCCTGAACCTTGTTCTTATGTATTTTCAACGGTAGAGTTTCTACACTCCATAGATTAAGGTGTGGAGCTCTGCTGTTCCTCATGAATTAATGCAAAGTACTATTATTTTTCTATTCAATTCAACTTATTTCGCTTCTAAGATATCCATTCGCACCCAAGAACATGATGAATGTGATGATTATGTGACGCTCATCATCATTCTCACTTATGAACGCGTGCCTGACAAACACTTCCGTTCTACATGCGAACAAGCTAGAATGAGTATCTCTTGGATATCTAATACAGGGGACCGAGTCCGAGTTATTAGTGTCTTCGTGGTATAAGTTAGAACCCATGGACGGCCATTCTTGAGAATCCGGAAAGTCTAAACCTTGTCTGTGGTATTCCGAGTAGGATTCAGGGATTGAATGATTGTGACGAGCTTCAAACTCGCGAGTGCTGGGCGTAGTGACAGACGCAAAAGGATCAATGGATCCTATTCCAGTATGATCGAGAACCGACAGATGATTAGCCATGCAGTGACAGCGCATTGGACCATTTTAACTGAGAGGACAGGTGGCCATTGACAACGGTGATGCCTAACATACAGCTTGCCATGGAAAGGAGTAGGATTGATTGGATGAAGACAGCAGGAAAGCAGAGGTTCAGAAGAACAAAAGCATCTCTATACGCTTATCTGAAATTCTCACCAATGAATTACATAAGTATCTCTATCTTTATTTTCTATTTATTTATTATCATTATTCGAAAACTCCATAACCATTTAATATCCGCCTGACTGAGATTTACAAGATAACCATAGCTTGTTTCAAGCCAACAATCTCTGTGGGATCGACCCTTACTCACATAAGGTTTATTACTTGGACGACCCAGTGCACTTGCTGGTCAGTTGTGCGAAGTTGTGAAACAGAATTAAGAACATGAACGTGCGTATTTAGTTTTTAGCGTCGTTACCAAGGAAGAAATGATCACGATTTCTGCGCACCAAGTTTTTGGCGCCGTTGCCGGGGATTGTTCGAGTTTGGACAACTGACGGTTCATCTTGTTTCTCAGATTAGATAATTTTATTTTAATTTTAACCTTTTTGTTTTTACTCTTTTTTTTTCGAAAAATACAAAAAAAATTTTCTTCTTTTTCGTTTTTCCAAAATAATTTTTGAAAAAACCAAAAAAAAAAATAAAATCATAAAATCAAAAATATTTTTGTGTTTCTTGTTTGAGTCTATAGTCAGTTTTTAAGTTTGGTGTCTTGCATGTGTTTGTTTTTCTCAATTATTTTCGAAAATTTCATGCATTGCATTCTTCGTGATCTTCAAGTTGTTTTTGGCCAGTCTTCTTGTTTGATCTTCATATTTTCTTGTTTTGTGTCTTTCCTTGTTTTTCATATGCATTCTTGAATTATTAATGTCTAAAGAATAAAAAAAAATCTTTTAGTTTGGTGTCTTGCATGTTTTCTTTTCTTGAAAATTTTTCAAAAATAAGTTCTTGGTGTTCATCTTGACATTCAAAGTGTTCTTAGTGTTCATCTTGACATTCATAGTGTTCTTGCATGCATCACATGTTTTGATCCAAAATTTTCATGCATTGAGTCTTTGGGTTGTTTCTCTCTTTCTTTCTTAAAATTCAAAAAATAAAAAAAAATATCTTTCCCTTTTTCACTCATAAATTTTCGAAAATTTGAGTTGACTTTTTCAAAACTTTTTAAAATTTAGTTATTTCTTATGAGTCAAATCAAATTTTCAATTTAAAAATCTTATCTTTTTCAAATCTTTTTCAAAAATCAAATCTTTTTCATTTTTCTTTCATAATTTTCGAAAATTCCAAAATGATTTTCAAAAATCTTTTTCTTATATTGTTTCATAATTTCAAATCTTTACTAACAATTAATGTGATTGATTTAAAAATTTTAAGTTTGTTACTTGCCTAGTAAGAAAAGTTCAATCTTTAAATTTTAAAATCATATCTTTTTAGTTTCTTGTTAGTCAAGTAATCAACTTTAATTTTCAAAATTAAATCTTTTTAATTTCCTTTTCAAATCCTTTTCAAATCCTTTTCAAAATGATTTTCAATCATATCTCTCAATCATATCTTTTTCAAAATCAATTTCAAAATCTTTTCTAACTTCTTATCTTTTTCAAAAATAATTTTCAAATCTTTTTCAATCAATCTTATCTTTTTGTTTCAATCATATCTTTTTCAAAACTACCTAACTAATTCTCTCTCTAATTTTCGAAAATCACCTTCACATTTTTCAAAATTCCTTTTTAATTAACTAATTATTTTAATTTTTAATTTTAATTTTATTTCTTTTCTAATTTTTGAATTTTACTCTAATTTCAAATTAAAAACAAAAATATTTCAATTTTAATTTGTTTAATTTTCGAAATTCCCTCTCTCTTATCTCCTTCTAATTATTTATTTATTTATTCACTAACACTTCTCTTCATCTCAAAATTCGAACCCTCTCTCTCTCTTGGTGTTCGAATTTCTCTTCTTCTATTCTTATATTCTTATACTCACATAAAGGAATTTCTATACTATGACATAGAGGATTCCATATTTTGTTTTGTGTTCTCTTCTTTTTCATATGAGCAGGAGCAAGGACAAGAACATTCTTGTTGAAGCAGACCCTGAACCTGAAAGGACTCTGAAGAAGAAACTAAGAGAAGCTAAAATACAACAATCCAGAGAAAACCTTACAGAGAATCTTGAAAAAGAAGACATGGCCGAAAATAATAATAATGCAAGGAAGATGCTTGGTGACTTCACTGCACCAAATTCCAATTTACATGGAAGAAGCATCTCAATTCCTGCCATTGGAGCAAACAACTTTGAGCTTAAACCTCAATTAGTTTCTCTGATGCAACAGAATTGCAAGTTTCATGGACTTCCATCTGAAGATCCTTTTCAGTTTTTAACTGAGTTCTTGCAGATCTGTGATACTGTTAAGACCAATGGGGTTGATCCCGAGGTCTACAGGCTTATACTTTTCCCGTTTGCTGTAAGAGAGAGAGCTAGAGTATGGTTGGACTCTCAACCTAAAGATAGCCTGAACTCTTGGGATAAGCTGGTCAAGACTTTCTTAGCCAAGTTCTTTCCTCCTCAAAAGCTTAGTAAGCTTAGAGTGGATGTCCAAACCTTCAGACGGAAGGAAGGTGAACCCCTCTATAAAGCTTGGGAGAGATATAAGGAACTAACTAAAAAGTATCCTTCTGACATGCTTTCAGAATGGACCATCCTGGATATATTCTATGATGGTCTGTCTGAGCTATCAAAGATGTCACTGGACCATTCTGCAGGTGGATCCATTCACCTAAAGAAAACGCCTGCAGAAGCTCAAGAACTCATTGACATGGTTGCAAATAACCAGTTCATGTACACTTTTGAAAGGAATCCTGTGAATAATGGGACGCCTATGAGGAAATGAGTTCTTGAAATTGATACTCTGAATGCCATATTGGCTCAGAATAAAATATTGACTCAGCAAGTCAATATGATCTCTCAGAGTCTGAATGGATTGAAGGAATCATCCAACAGTACTAAAGAGGCATCTTCTAAAGAAGAAGCTTATGATCCTGAGAACCCTGCAATAGCAGAGGTGAATTACATGGGTGAACCCTATGGAAACACCTATAATCCCTCATGGAGAAATCATCCAAATTTCTCATGGAAGGATCAACAAAAGCCTCAACAAGGCTTTAATAATGGTGGAAGAAACAGGTTTAACAATAGTAAACCTTTTCCATCATCCACTCAGCAACAGACAGAGAACTCTGAGCAGAATCCATCTAACTTAGCAAATATAGTCTCTAATCTATCTAAGGCCACTTTAAGTTTCATGAATGAAACAAGGTCCTCCATTAGAAATTTGGAGGCACAAGTGGGCCAGCTGAGTAAAAGAGTCACTGAAACTCCTCCTAGTACTCTCCCAAGCAATACAGAAGAAAATCCAAAGAGAGAGTGCAAAGCCATTGATTTAATCACCATGGCTGAACCTACAAGGGAGGGAGAGGACGTGAATCCCAGTGAGGAAGACCTCCTGGGACGTCCAGTGATCAATAAGGAGTTTTCTTCTGAGGAACCAAAGGACTCTGAGGCTCATCTAGAGACCATAGAGATTCCAATGAACCTCTTTATGCCCTTCATGAGCTCTGATGAGTATTCTTCTTCTGAAGAGAATGAGGATGCTACTGAAGAGCAAGTTGCCAAGTACCTTGGTGCAATCATGAAACTGAATGCCAAATTATTTGGTAATGAGACTTGGGAAGATGAACCTCCCTTGCTCATCAATGAACTGAGTGATCTGGATCAACTGACATTGCCTCAGAAGAAACAGGATCCTGGAAAGTTCTTAATACCTTGTACCATATGCACCATGACCTTTGAGAAGGCTCTATGTGACCTTGGGTCAGGGATAAACCTCATGCCCCTCTCTGTAATGGAGAAACTGGGAATCTTTGAGGTGCAAGCTGCCAGAATCTCATTAGAAATGGCAGACAACTCAAGAAAACAGGCTTATGGACAAGTAGAGGACGTGCTAGTAAAGGTTAAAGGTCTTTACATCCCTGCTGATTTCATAATCTTAGACACTGGGAAGGATGAGGATGAATGCATCATCCTTGGAAGACCTTTCCTAGCCACAGCAGGAGCTGTGATAGATGTTAACAGAGGAGAATTAGTCCTTCAATTGAATGGGGACTACCTTGTATTTAAGGCCCAAGGCTATCCTTCTGTGACAATGGAGAGGAAGCATGAAAAGCTTCTCTCAATACAAAGTCAAACAAAGCCCCCACAATCAAACTCTAAGTTTGGTGTTGGGAGGCCCCAGCCAAACTCTAAGTTTGGTGTTGGGAATCTATAAAATTGACCTGATCACCTGTGTGGCTCCGTGAGAGCCCACTGTCAAGCTATTGACATTAAAGAAGCGCTTGTTGGGAGGCAACCCATTTATTTATTTAATTCTATTTTTATTTTTATTGTTCTTTTATGTTTTATTAGGTTCATGATCATGTGGAGTCACAAAATAAATACAAAAATTAAAAACAGAATCAAAAACAGCAGAAGAAAAATCACACCCTGGAGGAAGGACTTACTGGTGTTTAAACCCCAGTAAGGAGCATCTGGCGTTGAACGCCAGAAACAAGCAACATCCTGGCGTTTAAACGCCAGGAATACACCCTGAGAAGAGCTAGCGCTGAACGCCAGAAACAAGCATGAAGCTAGCGTTCAACGCCAGAAACATGCTGCACATGGGCGTTGAACGCCCAGAACAAGCATCACTTCGGCGTTTAAACGCTAGAAATGCATGCAAAGGCATTTTGCATGCCTAATTGGTACAGGGATGTAAATCCTTAACACCTCAGGATCTGTGGACCCCACATGATCACTTCAGGATTTGTGGACTCCACAGGATCCCCACCTACCTCCACTCATACTCTCCCCTCTTCTCATTCATCCTCTCTTCCCAATAAACACTCTTCCCCAAAACCCTTCACCAATCACCTCAATCTCCCTTCCCTATTACCACCTACCACCACTCACATCCATCCACTTTTCCCCATAAACCCCACCTACCTTCAAAATTCAAAATCACTTTCCCACCCAAACCCACCCACTATGGCCGAACCTACTCCCTCCCCCTCACTATATAAACCCCTCTATCCTCCTTCATTTTCACACAAGACAACCCTATCTTCTACACCTTGGCCGAATACACCTCCCCCTCACTCTCCTCCATATTTTCTCTTCTTCTACTTCTTTTCTTTCTTCTCTTGCTCGAGGGCGAGCAATATTCTAAGTTTGGTGTGGTAAAATCATAAGCTTTTTGTTTTTCCATTACCATTGATGGAACCTAAGACCGGAGAAACCTCTAGAAAAGGGAAAGGGAAGACAAAAGCTTCCACCTCCGAGTCATGGGAAATGGAAAGATTCATCTCCAAAGCCCATCAAGACCACTTCTATGATGTTGTGGCCAAGAAGAAGGTGATCCCCGAGGTCCCTTTCAAACTCAAGAGAAATGAGTATCCGGAGATCCGACATGAGATCCAAAGAAGAGGTTGGGAAGCCCTAACCAATCCCATTCAACAAGTCGGAATCCTAATGGTTCAAGAGTTCTATGCAAACGCATGGATCACTAGGAACCATGATCAAAGTGAGAACCCGAATCCAAAGCATTGGCTCACCATGGTTCGGAGGAAATACTTAGATTTTAGTCCGGAGAATGTAAGGCTGGCGTTCAACCTACCAATGATGGAAGAAAACGCACGCCCCTACACAAGAAGAGTCAACTTTGATCAAAGGTTGGACCAAGTCCTCATGGACATATGTGTGGAAGGAGCTCAAAGGAAGATTGACTCAAAAGGCAAACCGGTTCAGCTGAGAAGATTGGACCTTAAGCCTGTAGCTAGATGATGGTTGGAGTTCATTCAACGCTCAATCATTCCCACTAGCAACCGGTCTGAAGTTACTGTAGACCGGGCCATCATGATCCATAGTATCATGATTGGGGAGGAAGTAGAAGTTCATGAGATTATACCTCAAGAACTCTACAAGGTGGCTGACAAGTCCTCCATTATGGCAAGGTTGGCCTTTTCTCACCTCATTTGCCATCTATGCAATTCGGCTGGGATTGACATAGAGGGAGATATCCTCATTGATAAGGACAAGCCCATCACTAAGAAAAGGATGGAGCAAACAAGAGAGCCTATTCATGGATCTTAAGAGACGCATGAAGAAGCTCATCACCAAGAAATTCCTGAGATGCCTCAAGGGATGCACTTTCCTCCACAAAATTTTTGGGAGCAAATCAACACCTCCCTAGGAGAATTAAGTTCCAACGTGGGACAACTAAGGGTGGAATATCAAGAGCACTCCATCATCCTCCATGAAATTAGAGAAGATCAAAGAGCAATGAGGGAGGAGCAACAAAGACAAGGAAGAGACAAGGAAGAGACATAGAAGAGCTCAAGGACATCATTGGTTCCTCAAGAAGAAAACGCCACCATCACTAAGGTGGACTCATTCCTTGTTCTTAAATTGTCTGTTTTTTGTTTTTATGTTAAATGTTTATCTATGTTTGTGTCTTCACTATATGATCATTAGTATTCAAGTGTCTATGCCTTAAAGTAGTGAATATGAATCCATCACCTCTCTTGAATGAAAAATGTTTTAATTACAAAAGAACAAGAAGTACATGGTTTCAAATTCATCCTTGAAACTAGTTTAATTATTTTGATGTGGTGACAATACTTTTTGTTTTCTGAATGAATGCTTGAACAGTGCATATGTCTTTTGAAGTTGTTGTTTATGAATGTTAAATATGTTGGCTCTTGAAGAATAAGGAAAAAGGAGACATATTATTTGATAATCTGAAAAATCATAAAAATGATTCTTGAAGTAAGAAAAAACAGTGAATACAAAAGCTTGCAGAAAAAAAAAAGAAAAGAAAAAGCAAGCAGAAAAAGTCAAAAGCTCTTAAAACCAAAAGGCAAGAGCAAAAAGCCAGTAGCCCTTAAAACCAAAAGACAAGGGCAATAAAAAGGATCCAAGGCTTTGAGCATCAGTGGATAAGAGGGCCTAAAGGAATAAAATCCTGGCCTAAGCGGCTAAACCAAGCTGTCCCTAACCATGTGCTTGTGGCGTGAAGGTGTCAAGTGAAAACTTGAGACTGAGCGGTTAAAGTCAAGGTCCAAAGCAAAAACAGAGTGTGCTTAAGAACCCTGGACACCACTAATTGGGGACTTTAGCAAAGCTGAGTCACAATCTGAAAAGGTTCACCCAGTTATGTGTCTGTGGCATTTATGTATCCGGTGGTAATACTGGAAAACAAAGTGCTTAGGGCCACGGCTAAGACTCATAAAGTAGCTGTGTTCAAGAATCAACATACTGAACTAGGAGAATCAATAACACTATCTGAACTCTGAGTTCCTATAGATGCCAATTATTCTGAACTTCAATGGATAAAGTGAGGTGCCAAAACTATTCAAGAGGCAAAAAGCTACAAGTCCCGCTCATCTGATTGGAGCTAAGTTTCATTGATAATTTGGAATTTATAGTATATTCTCTTCTTTTTATCCTATTTGATTTTCAGTTACTTGGGGACAAGCAACAATTTAAGTTTGGTGTTGTGATGAGCGGATAATTTATACGCTTTTTGGCATTGTTTTTAGTATATTTTTAGTAGGATCTAGTTACTTTTAGGGATGTTTTTATTAGTTTTTATGCTAAATTCACATTTTGGGACTTTACTATGAGTTTGTGTATTTTTTTGTGATTTCAGGTATTTTTTGGCTGAAATTGAGGGACTTGAGCAAAAATCAGATTCAGAGGTTGAAGAAGGACTGCAGATGCTGTTGGATTCTGACATCCCTGCACTCAAAGTGGATTTTATGGAGCTACAGAACTCCAAATGGCGCGCTCTCAATTGCGTTGGAAAGTAGACATCCAGGGCTTTCAAGCAATATATAATAGTCCATACTTTGCTCAAGTTTAGATGACGTAAAATGGTGTTGAACGCCAGTTCCATGCTGCAGTCTGGAGTCAAACGCCTGAAACAGGTTGCAAAGTGGAGTTAAACGCCAGAAATAGGTTACAAACTGGCGTTCAACTCCAAGAGAAGCCTCTACACGTGTAAATCTCAATGCTCAGTCCAAGCACACACCAAGTGGGCCCCGGAAGTAGATTTCTGCATCATTTACTTATCTCTGTAAACCCTAGTGACTAGTTTAGTATAAATAGGACTTTTTACTATTGTATTTAGAGAATGGAGATCTTTTCATCTTTTCATCTTTAGATTACGTTTTGGGGGCTGGCCATTCGGCCATGCCTGAACCTTGTTCTTATGTATTTTCAACGGTAGAGTTTCTACACTCCATAGATTAAGGTGTGGAGCTCTGCTGTTCCTCATGAATTAATGCAAAGTACTATTGTTTTTCTATTCAATTCAACTTATTCCGCTTCTAAGATATCAATTCGCACCCAAGAACATGATGAATGTGATGATTATGTGACGCTCATCGTTATTCTCACTTATGAACGCGTGCCTGACAAACACTTCCGTTCTACATGCAAACAAGCTAGAATGAGTATCTCTTGGATATCTAATACAGGGGATCGAGTCCGAGTTATTAGTGTCTTCGTGGTATAAGTTAGAACCCATGGACGGCCATTCTTGAGAATCCGAAAAGTCTAAACCTTGTCTATGGTATTCCGAGTAGGATTCAGGGATTGAATGACTGTGACGAGCTTCAAACTCGCGAGTGTTGGGCGTAGTGACAGACGCAAAAGGATCAATGGATCCTATTCCAGTATGATCGAGAACCAACAGATGATTAGCCATGCAGTGATAGCGCATTGGACCATTTTAACTGAAAGGACAGGTGGCCATTGACAACGGTGATGCCTAACATACAGCTTGGCATGGAAAGGAGTAGGATTGATTGGATGAAGACAGCAGGAAAGCAGAGGTTCAGAGGAACGAAAGCATCTCTATACGCTTATCTGAAATTCTCACCAATGAATTACATAAGTATCTCTATCTTTATTTTCTATTTATTTATTATCATTATTCGAAAACTCCATAACCATTTAATATCCGCCTGACTGAGATTTACAAGATGACCATAGCTTGTTTCAAGCCGACAATCTCTATGGGATCGACCCTTACTCACGTAAGGTTTATTACTTGGACGACCCAGTGCACTTGCTGGTCAGTTGTGCGAAGTTGTGAAACAGAATTAAGAACCTGAACGTGCATATTTAGTTTTTAGCGCCGTTACCAAGGAAGGAATGATCACAATTTCTGCGCAGCATGCTTATTTTTCTATAGGCTCTTTGAGAGTAAGAGGTGCATCCTTAGTTTAGCCAACTAAAGTGGATTTTTGGCTATTTTTATCATAGTGGAGTTATTAATCTCGCTAAGATTGGTGATCTAAACGACGCTCCAGCATCAGCAAACCTCGTATCTTATTCTTTGTATTTTATTTCTATAACTTGAATACAGTTCTTTTTTCTTTATATATATATAAAAGTTGAATGAAATATTGTAAGTAACTGTTGTTACAAATTGCTTGAATGAAGCAGCGATTCTAATTTTAACTGTAGTAGCATAAAGAAAGAAAATAATTGATGAAGCATCATAATAATTAATTATTTTACAAGAAGACATGATCAATCCTTTATCTTCCTCGGATGTTTGTCAGACTCATGTAATTGATGGAAGATGCTCCATCATTTCTAAGAGAAGACTCTATATCTATCATAGTCTGTATTTAAATGAATGCTAGCTGTTTGGGAGGAGGAAGATTAACAGTCTCACTATTAAGCATCGAAATTACTGCAGTCATAGTAGGCCTATAGCTTGCAAGTTCTTGTACACACAAAAGACCAATATGTATGCACCTCGTTATGTCTTCTTTATTGCTTGGATTTGATATTTATGGATCTATTAATGATGCTATGTTGTCATTTCTCCACAATTTCTAAGCCTGCAAACATTAACAGTAAGCATGTACTGGTTGTTAACCTTCACATTACTAGGAACTAGGAAGAAATTCCTTTTGGAAAAGATTAAATTGACGTGAGTAATTTAAAAAAACTTACAAACCCCAAAAGGTTCAAAGATTCAACATTCTCATAAAAGCTACTATTTTTTCTACCATTAATAATCTCCAAAAGTAAAACACCAAACCTAAATACGTCTGATTTTTTTGAAAATAGTCCTTGTAAAGCATATTCTGGTGATATATAACCACTGCATAAATTTTAAAGTTAATTTCTTTAATTATCATTTCATATATAAATTAAATTCCAACAAAAGATAGAATACTTATAATGTTCCAACAATTCTTCTAGTATTGGCTTCATTTTCAGTATTCTCAAAAATTTTTGCCATACCAAAATCTGATATTTTCGGATTTAACTCGTTATCTAATAATATATTACTTAATTTCAAGTCTTTGTGTATAATCTTTAATCTAGAATCTCTGTGAAGATAAAGTAGAGCTCGAGCGATTGTTAAAACGTTTTTTCCAATTTAATACCTTTTGTTTAGGCGGATCTGCAATAACAACAAATTGTTATGAGTATTTTAGCTATATATCAAAGAAGGACCCAAATTAATTGAATGATAACAAATTCATCCACTGAAAAGAGATTCATTTTTATCAAATAAGATGAAATGATGGGAACTAACCAAATATATGTGCATCCAAACTTCGGTTTGGTAGGTATTCATAGATCAAAATCTTTTCATCTCTTTCGATGCAACATCCAAGAAGTCTGACAAAATTTCGATGTTGAAGTTTTGATATTACCATAACTTCATTCATAAATTCTTCTACACCTTGTCCAGATGTTTTTGAAAGTCTTTTAACTGCTATCTCCTGTCCATCTTCCAATCTACCCTGAAAGATATGAATAAAACTCACAATCTGTGGGATATAACACTTACTGTGTTAAGAAAAAAGATACATACTGTAATACTAATACCTTATGTACAGATCTAAAACCACCTTGTCCTAGCTTATTATTTGAGTGGAAGTTGTTTGTTGCAGTAGCAAGCTTTTCAAGCTCAAATAGTGAATTATCCGGAAGTTCAACGTGACTCATATCATTAACATAACTTCTTCTCTGAATTCTTTAAAGTGCTTTCACTGCACAGAAATATCAAATGTTTCAAACTATTTATTCTGCATAGGAAAACATATTGTATGAATTGTAGTTACCTCCTCTGATTGCCCTTTTCCTCAAGATATATGCACAAGCCACAATAAGAGCCATTGCTATTATGACCAAAAGAACTATGATCAGTGTGTGAGTTTTCTTCTTTTCAGTGTTCAAAGAAATTAAGATAAAGTTAGTCCTGGTGTTCTACATGTCATCATGTACAAACAAGGCATTGAGCAATGAAATTCATAATAAAGTTACCAAGTTCCGAAGAGGAAACTCGAATGTAAAGATCAATGCCTCCCATTGAGAATTGCTGTATGTCCATCAAGTTTCCACACCATAACATGCAGCCAATGCCAGAATCATAAGTGTATGCAATGCAAGAGCAATTTGCCAAGCACTCAGTTCTGCAATCATAAGCAATGGAAGATAACCACTGTGAAAAATCTGGAACCTTGACATTTTGCAGCTTCACAAACCCATCACTACTCCCATTATTTCTAACTCTCTCATCACATTGCAGAGGCTTCTTCCTCACACAACCGCTGCTCCAGTTTTGTTTATTCCACTCTTGAGCATTTTTTGGCTCAAACCCTCTCAAACAGCTGCAGATAGGTGAATTTTTAGGATCACAGATTCCAAAGGGACCACACTCTCCATAAACATCACACACAGAGCTTACAGCAGACCAGTCCACAATCCAATCTCTCTTTGCATAATCCCAACAGGTTTCATGAAGGTTTCCATCAGAACTCAACACATACATCATTGACACATTCGCATAGTTGTATGAGAGGTAGTAAGTGCCGTTGGTTTCACCTTCACCATCTAAGGAGAACCCGTCAAGATAGTTCGCGTTCATAGTAGGTATCCCAATAAAAACTTGACCGTTCCATGGACCACTTCGCCAATAAGGTTGAGTTCCTCTCCATATGAACACTTGAGCGATGTGAAGCGGTTCAAGACTCATAGTGAAGTCTCCTATGGATGGATCATTAGGAGTTCTCCATGAGGTGAGTTTCACTCTCTTGCCGGTAATCTCATTGGTGCTAAGCTCCATTTTCGGCAAGAAAGTATCTGCAAGGTGCTGGAAACTCTGCCAAAGGATCCTTCCTATGGTGATTTCTTACAACACAAGGTTTCCGGTGTTCTGAAGCTGTGCCGTTGTGTGGATGTAATATTTGTGATGTTTGTTGACCAAAGAATCTGCTTCTGTTGGTTCATGAAAACAAGGTTTCCATCCTCAGATATTTTGAGATGCCTTGAAGAAGAATCCTTTATAGGTTGGTTTCTGACGGCAACCCAGACCACAGAAGATTTGGACATGTACCAAATTCCGAGGTAGGATAAGGTTGATGAGTTAGAATGGGTGAAGAATCCTAGGTGGAACAAAGTGTTGTTGGAGCTTAAGGTTTTGGGGTCCTTAAGGATGTAATTAGAGGAGGTTATGGTGTCTAATAAGGAATTCGCAACATGGCAGAAGCTAAGTGTTAGTAGCAGCAAAACTGGTATGTGCATGTCACCTATGATGAAGTGAAGTAACATCATAATTACATGAAACGGTTAAAGTTCTTGGTTGGATAGAAAAGTTTGGAAGATGACTGTGAACAAGTTTTTCAATCACAAAGACAATAAGTTTCTCCACCTTAGATAAGTTAAATAAATGGTTGGTTTATTGAATATTGTAGGTATAATATAACCTATTTCTGACACCAGCTGTTTTACTTTTTATATTTTATCATATTTTTTCTTGAGAAGGGTACGTACATAATCATTATTGTTGATTTATGTTTACTCTACATTTTATTTATTAATTCGTGTCTGTATAATATTGTTACAATTAGAATCAAATTTTTTTTTAAATTAAGAAATTCTTTTTCTCCTTACTAATTTTACAACCAAACTATGCCACATATCACTCTCTCATTATAATTGAAATTAAATCTTTTCCTTCAAAATTAAAGAATTCTTCTCTCCTCTATACTAATTTTACAACCAAAATGTGCTACATGTTACTCCCTCATTACAATTGAAATTAAATCTTTTCCTCCAAAATTAAAGAGTTCTCCCATCCTCCCTCTTCCTTCTTCTATCTCTCCACTTTCTTCAACCACTCTATCTATTTTATATATCATTATTAATATTAATATTAATTATAAATTACTAATTTGACAATAAAAGATGTGCAACATGACATTCTTTAATTGTATTAAAATTAAAATTAAAATTAAAATATACCTATATTATGTATCATATATTACTATATAATTTAATAATCAAATGTGTCACATGAAACTCTCTTATTAAAATTGAGCAAAAATATTTTTTCAAAATTAATAAACTCCCTTCCTAAATTCTCTCATCTACTTTCCTCTATTTTTCTATTTCTCTCTATCATTTTTACTCTATATATAATTTATATTTTATATTAGTAATTTGACAAATCAAAATCTGTCATATGAAATTTTTTTATTACAATTAAAATAAAAAATTTTCTTCCAAAATTAACAAACTCTCATTCTCACTCTCATTCTTCATCTATATCTTTCTCTCTCTTTTTTCTCATTCTCTATTTTTTCTACCTTTCTCTTCTACAGAAAACAAAATTAACAAAATAATATAATTCAAATAAAAAATAGGGTAAAAAACTCAAATAAGCCAAAGGGAGCAAAATTTTACACAAATCCGCCAAACCAAAATCTGCTTCATGAATCCACCAATGCACATTTATATGTAGTTCGAACCAGCCTGATTCGAACTCCATTTCTACATAATTCGAACCAGCTTGGTTCGAATTATACACAAACACATGCACACACTAATTCGAACCAGCTTGGTTCGAATTATACACTTATTAAAATAATTAATAATTTAAAAATTAAATAAATATATATTTTATTTTATACATTAAAAAAAAGCTAACAAAATATTTAATTACGAGACTTCTTTAAAATATTAATGAGCTATCGATTCGAATTTCATACAATACTCTTTTGTCCATTTTTAATAACTCATGAATATTTTTTAATAATTTTTTTAATAAATTTATTTAAATTATACTACAAAAAATATTTGATCCTATACAAAACAATTTAAAAAAAATGGCTTAAAAAATATTAGAAGTACTATAAAAATTTGTAACGTTCTAATAACTTAGGTAAATACATGCATGTACTCAAATTTTAAATAA
Organism: Arachis hypogaea; assembly: GCF_003086295.3. NCBI lineage: Eukaryota > Viridiplantae > Streptophyta > Magnoliopsida > Fabales > Fabaceae > Arachis > Arachis hypogaea. The sequence continues at coordinate 15,045,367 of NC_092050.1, forward strand.
AATACTCTACATAGTCAATAATAATTTAGAAATAAAAGAAAATATTTTGTTCCATATAAAACAATTAAAAAAATATTTTATTCTATACAAAATAATTTTAAAAAAATGGCTTAAAAGATGTTATGAGTACTATAAAAGTTTGTAATATTCTAGTGATTTAGGTAAATACATGATAAAAATATTTTTTCTTTAATTTCTAAATTATTATTGACTATGTAGAGTATTTCTTTAATGTCCTAAATCATTAGAACGTTACAAATTTTTATAGTACTTTTAACATTTTTTAAGCCATTTTTTTTAAATTGTTTTGCATAGGATCAAATATTTTTTTAGTATAATTTAAATAAATTTATTAAAAAAATTTATTAAAAAATATTCATGAGCTATTAAAAATGGACAAAAGAGTATTGGATGGAATTCGAATTGATAGCTCATTAATACTTCAAAGAAGTCTCGTAATTAAATATTTTGTTAGCTTTTTTTTAATGTATAAAATAAAATATATATTTTTTAATTTTTAAATTATTAATTTTTTTAATAAGTGTATAATTCGAACCAAGCTGGTTCGAATTAGTGTGTGCGTGTGTTTGTGTATAATTCGAACCAAGCTGGTTCGAATTAGTCTGTGCATGTGTTTGTGTATAATTCGAACCAACCTGGTTCGAATTATGTAGAAATGGAGTTCGAATCAGGCTGGTTCGAACTACATATACATGTGCATTGGTGGATTCATGAAGCAGATTTTGGTTTGGCGGATTTGTGTAAAATTTTGCTTCCCTTGGTTTATTATTGTGATTTGCCCTAAAAAATATTATTATTATGTACATATTTTTTTAGTTTTTTATTTAATTTTAAATTTTTATCTCTTATCTTTCTACTCTATATTTTTATTTCTCTTCTTTCAAATATTTATTACATATAATTTGGAGAGAATACTAATGTTATAATTAAAAGTTAGAATCAATATTCAATTGTTTTAAAAAAAATTAATTTTGAGTTAATTTTATAATTATCAATATAATTTTGTATGCTAATATCTAATTATATTTTTATATACATAAAGAGAAAAAATATTATTTTTAAATAACAAGTATAAAAATTAATTATTTTTATTTATGCAACAGACTTAACACCTAATTAAACGTAAAAATATACACGTTAAATTTTTTCAAATTTTAGATAACGAATGTTAAAATTAATTATTAATAAAAAATTAAACTTTTTCATATAAAAATAATAACTAAAAACTGTATTATTTGATTTTTTATCTATAAATTGGTATTCTTAATAAAAAAATTTTGTGGACCTACAACTTTTTTTGGTAAAAATAGTATGATATTATAAATTTTTTTTGCCATATATAATTTATACTCTCAAAATAAAATTGATTATAATTTTAAAAAATATATATTTTCATAATATATTATTACGAGTAAAAATACTAATAAATTTATATAGACAGGGTTTAATAATAGTCTAATGTTATATTTAGTCTCCCTGAAATTTCTTGACATCATTCAAGGATTTTGACAACGAACTGATAGATATTTAGTCTAATGTTATTTTATATATTTTACATAAAAAATTTTAATTAATAATTTTAACATGTATTTACAACATATATGTTATTTAAATTCTAGATTCTTTCGCAAAGTTTAATTTTAAATATAAAGATAGATTTTAACAAATTCTCAAGAATGATCAAGATAAAAGGAATAGTTATTTATTAATAAAGATAGAATTACTTCAAAAAATATAGTTATCAACTTTACTTATAAATACACTAACACTCTTTAAGTATATTCACATTCTAACCTACTAAAATATCTACTTAAAACTCTTGTTAACTTAAGTATCAAAGTCTCTTGCAGGTACTACTCCCACCTCCTCACGAAGAACTCGGTGGCACCTCGGCTCAAGAACAAATTGGACGCTACTTCGCAAAAGATCTGGACCTTATTTTCAGACTCAAATCAACATTTTAGACAACTCTCGGAACAACAAACATTATTCATCACAGAAGAAATCAAATATAACAAAATAAATAAATTATTTTCATAAAAATATATTCAAATAAATTAATAATTTTAATAATATATATTAAATTATCTGCCAATTATTATCTTGAGATGAATACTTCTTCATACAATAATAAATTAAAGAAAAATATAGGTAGATAATGAAAATATTAAACAATGTGAACAATAGATATATTGGATATTCATTTCACTAGGTGTACGGATGATTATTTTAATATTAAAATTTAGATGATTAATTTGGAGGTGTAGTGTATTTTTATTTGATTGGTGGTTGTTCATATTGTTCAAGATGGTCATTGTTTACCTAACACTCCCCATAAATTAATAATACAGGTTGAATAGTAAATGTAGTCCAATTAAGAGCTTGTTTGGGTGAGCTTCTAAGAAAAGATCTCTTTTCGAGTTATCTTTTTTTAAAAGATTTTATGGAAAAGTAAAAGTAATTTTATGTTTGGGTATCTCATACAAAAAGATCTTTTTATCTATCAATTATGTTTGGGTATAACAATATAAAAGTACTTTTTTGTTTATTTATTACATGAAAAACATCTTTTTTTTAAGAGAAAAAGATCTTTTAAAAAAAGATGTAAATTACAGCTTCTCAAAAAAGATGTTTTTTTTTTTAAATTTTTCTAGTGCTTTTACTTTTACTACTAGAAATTTGCCAAACACGCTAAAAAATAAAAAAAAGATCTTTTTTCGGGCAATTTACACATATAAAATGATTGAATAAAACGTTTATGCAAATACAACATTGGCAATTTCCAAACGCAAATACAACAAACGTAACTATATATAATCCGCTACACCCTGCAACGGAACTTAATTACACGTAATCCGCTACAGGGTATCGCGGATTACGTTGAGGGCGGGGTTACTCATAAACCGATACACCCTGTAGCGGTTTATGATAAAATGGCGTTTCTGCATAATCCGCTACACCCTGTAGTGGATTATGAGTATAGTGGTGTGTCTATATATACCGCGTGAGGCTGTAGCGGAAATCATTTGAGTTATTTTGGAAAGAAAGTTAGAGAAAGAAAGTAGAGAGAAGGGAGAGAAATTTCAAATTCTTGAGTAGTTTGGAAGAATGGAGGATGAACGGCGGTTGTATCGGCTCGACGGCGTTGCTCACGTAGCCGGAACCATCGATGCAGAGGTAAGTATCTATATTTCCAAACACTATTTTAATAAATATATATTTTATTCAATATTAAGGAAGTAATTCATTAATTAGATAGACAGAGACTTAGTTTAGGTTTTAGTTTGAAAATAAAAATTTGAAATATAAACTTTGACATTTAACATTTAGTAGTCAAGGTAGAGAGGTAAATTAGTAATTTCAAAACCCAAGTAGCTTAAGACTAGAAATACAAGCTACAATTTGGTTGGTGATGTTATTGTTAGAAATTAAGCTGGTGTTCTTTATTTCTGAAAATACAGCCAACCCGATGTGTGTATAGCGTCCGTAGGCAACAAAATATGCCGTTACATAATAGGATCATACCTTACTTAGAAAGGGCTGGGTTGTACCACCTGGCTAGGCTGAACGCGCATTGGTTCTGGTTGGATGAACCTCTGGTCAGCGCATTTATCGAGAGGTGGCGGCCTGAGACCCACACTTTTCATATGCCATTCGGAGAGTGTACTATCACGCTCCAGGACGTGGCATACCAGCTCGGGCTACCTGTGGATGGTCAGGCTATTTCCGGGTGCATGACAGACTTCCACATGCACATCGAGGGGGCCAGACCGGCATGGGAGTGGTTCGAGGAGTTATTTGGTGAGCTTCCGCCACCGGATAAGAGAAAGTTATACACAGTCCACCTCACATGGTTTCATGAGCGGTTTAAGGTGTTACCAGCGGATGCTTCGGAGGAGACCGTGCGCATATATGCACGCACATATATTATGATGCTTCTGTCGACACAGCTGTTCATGGACAAGAGTGCTAATCGAGTCCACCTTCGCTGGTTGCCTTTTGTGGCGAGACTTGACGATATGGGCAGCTATAGCTGGGGCGCCACTGCATTGGCGTGGCTGTACCGATGCATGTGCAGGGTGGCGAATAGAAACGTCACCAACTTAGCTGGACCCCTACAGTTGCTACAGTCATGGATCTTTTGGCGGTTCCCCACGCTGAGGCCGCCGGGTTTTGATGCTTTCTATTTTCCATTGGCATCTAGGTATACTTTAATTCATTCTTTCTTTCAAGTTCATTACGTTCTATATTTGAAATTACATACTTACGTGCTATTTCTGCAACTCAGATGGGCCACATATTTGCCCTCTTCTGATGGAAAGGAACGGCGAATTATACAGTATCGTCTGGCATTGGATCGACTGACTCATCGAGATGTAAATATTTTGTTTTTGTTTGTTGTTATTTTAATTGTTTTTTTCACACTTATATGTATACATTGGTATAATGCTGACCTTGCCTCTTGTCTATCAGATTATGTGGGAGCCTTATGGTTCACTGGACGTACTGGCAGTCATCCATTCGGAGATACTGACCGAGGAGCACAGCCGGTTATGGCGGGCTCTCACTAGCCTGATCTACTTTGCAGTTATTGAGTGGCATCAGGTAGACAGGGTCTTTCCACAGCTAGGGGGCGTACAGCATTTGCCTGAGCCAGCGCTCAACATAGAGTATCTTCATAGTAAGGACGGCAGGGGTGGAGATAGATGGTTCCCCACTTACTATAGGACATGGCATCAGCATTGGGACGAGCAAGTTCGTTCTGTGTTGAGTGTCCAGAGAGTTCCTGATCCTACTCCATCCCCTGAGTACCTGGACTGGTGGCACCGTGTTGCACATAAGATTCTGTCACCAGGGATTGCTTTCGCCGACCCCAAGCCGACCCAGGTTCCGAACGATGCTATACTCAGAGGGTCGTCGCAGGCACCGACTAGAGTTCCAGTGTCCGATATGCCGGATAACAGACGTTTGGAGCAGAGACGATGCATCGGTACACATGCCACTTATTGCGACTGGCGCTGGCTAGACGACATGATGCAGGAGGAGCAGGTTGGTGGTGATGACGGAAGTCAGGCAGATCATCGCCTTCGTTGATCTTCTGCTAGACGACGGGCTGCTCGTGGTGGAGGAGCACCTCCCGTCCACCACGATGACGAGGTAGGATCGTCGCGTCGGCACCCTACAGACACTCATGTTGGTGGCACCGCGGAGGCTAGTATGGGTGGTACACCTTTTACCCACGTATCTAGCTCTCAGGTACTACATGGGTGTAGCACACAGCTGTTAGCCGATCTTACTACCACTTCTTTCACCATGGATTTGGACGATCAGTTGGGTGGACCCCAGTTCTATGCGAATTTTGCTGAGATCATACGGGGTGACGACGTTTATCAGTACCAGAGTTCGATTTCAGGCGGCCCTTCAGACCCTACGGAGTATAGGTCACAGCCAGCGGATATGCCTGAGACCCAGGTTCCTGAGACCCAGCTCCCGGTCGACTTGAATGAGCCCGCAGACAGCCCGTACGACACTTGGTTTGGGATGGGGGGACGCCACTATCTGCATTTGGAGTTGGGGCACAGGAGGCTCCGCCGGGAGATCGGCGAGTGGCTAGGATTAGGCGTCCGACTCGATGTGGTACAGGCTCGCACCTACTTGGTCCATTCGGACGCGACCATGATGTTGACGGTGACCAGCAATAGCGTCCGATTCTCTTAATTTCCGACAGTTATCCATGTATGAATTATGACTTATTTATTTTCTGTTAGGGTTAACGACTTGTGACAGTTATATCTGTATTAGTTATGTAGTTATACCTGTATTATTTTTGTACGAGTTACTGCGAATGACGATTATATTTTGTATCAATTCGTGCATTTTGCATCATGGGTTTTAAACCCTAACATATAAACACCACTATACTCATAATCCGCTACAGGGTGTAGCGGATTATGCAGAAACGCCATTTGATCATAAATCGCTACAGGGTGTAGCGGTTTATGAGTAACCCCGCCCTCAACGTAATCCGCGATATCCTGTAGCGGATTACGTGCAATTAAGTTCCGCTGCAGGGTGTAGCGGATTATATATAGTTGGTTTGTTGCATTTGCGTCTGAAAATTGCCAATGTTGTATTTGCGTAAAGATTTTGCTCATTCATTTTATTTGCGTAAATTGCCCTCTTTTTTCATTGAAAAAAGATCTTTTTTTATCAAAATAATGACGCCCAAACAACCACTAAATATATTTAAGATACATGAATGTTAAGGAGAAAATAATTTAAAATTATTTAATTTAATTTAATATTCATAATTATATATAATATCTAAAATAATATACTTAATATTATATATTTATTTTAATAATAATTAATAAATATAAAATAAAATAATTTTTAAATGATTTAAACTAATTTTTATTTTCTTCTAAACAATTTTTTTTTTAAAAAAAAAGCTTATTGGTAATTGTAGAGAAGATAAAATTAAAGTGTGTTCCAAAGCATCAAGTTTGAAGAAGCATAGATAATAGTGGAACACGTGTGCTACTACATTACCACCAGTCAAGTACTCAACTTCCATAATGAGTTGCTAAAGTGCAAATCCAAACTTACTGCATCTCTTCTTCTTCTTGTTCTTCTCCAATGGCACTAAATTCATTGACTCCGCTTTCCACAGGCTGTCTTCACGCATCCAAGACTTGCAATGTACACCAATCTTATTTTCATCCAAAGGGAGCTTTTAAAGTTGTCTGTGAAATGAAGAGAAACACAGAACCCAGGAGGAAGTGGGGGAAACTGGTTTCCGCCACGTTGGCAGCGGCAGTTATTGCCTTCAGCTCTGACATGTCTGCCCTTGCTGATCTCAACAAATTCGAGGCCGAAATGAGGGGTGAATTCGGCATTGGATCCGCTGCTCAGTATGGTTCTGCCGACCTCAGGTTCCTGAATCCTTTCCTTGCTTTTTAAATCTCGACTTGCTTGTAGCCAAAACTATAGTCGCCTAATTCTTTTGTTCATTACTTTTAGGAAAGCAGTGCATGTGAATGAAAATTTCAGGTAATTGCAAAATAGTTATTCAACTTATTCCCAATGTAAAATTGATCAACGTGTCCTCTGACAGAGCCTCTATTCATGATCATTCTAAATTACTGACTGATACAGAAGAGCCAATTTCACAGCTGCTGATATGAGAGAATCTGATTTTAGCGGTTCAACCTTCAATGGTGCATATCTTGAGAAAGCTGTTGCATACAAGGCTAATTTTACAGGTATAAGCTTGGATATGAATATCTATAGAGCATTAGTTTCTCTGTAGAACTTCCAAAATTTAGTGACTATAGTTTTGTTACATTTCCCTTGGACATTTTTCAGGTGCCGATTTAAGTGACACTTTGATGGATCGAATGGTAACTAACACCTCAAATTAATTAATTCTATGCATTAGTTGGTTTGATTATATGTGGTTTTGCTTGTCCGGGGGAGTACAGGTTCTTAATGAAGCCAATTTCACAAATGCTATTCTCCTTAGAACAGTGCTGACACGGAGTGACCTTGGAGGTGCCATCATTGAAGGTGCTGATTTCAGTGATGCTGTGTTGGACCTTCCACAAAAGCAGGTACACCAATTATTGTTAGGTCTGTGGTACCTACATTGCTTGATATTTAACTATGTTACAACTGTTGGTGTAGGCTTTATGCAAGTATGCAAGCGGCACAAATCCTGTAACAGGAGTAAGCACAAGATTAAGCTTGGGTTGTGGCAACAAACGACGAAATGCATATGGCAGCCCGTCGTCTCCCCTGTTAAGTGCTCCACCACAGAAACTGCTTGATCGAGATGGTTTCTGTGATGAAGCAACTGGCCTTTGCGATGCAAAGTAGTTGCACGCATTTGGCCATATGTTTTAAGAGACTATGAATGAGGCATCTCTATGCAGAGCATATCCTCCTCAAACCAACTCACGCCTACACTGATTGATCTTTGGGCAGAACCTGTTTTTGAACCCTGTTTTTCTCCCTGTAAGATAACAGATATATTTGCTAATTTGGGGAGAATATAAAGTTCTCCTGTGTTTTGATCACACGATTTCTCATGCATATCACATAATACTTATATATAACTTGAAGAATAATTTGTTGTATATTTTTGTCTTACAATTTGCAATGGGCATGGACATAGAGTGATCTCGTGCATAGTGCAGCATACACTAATCACCACTAATATTGTATGTAGAAACTGCTCAAGACATTGATGCAGAAAAAAGCAGAACTGATCAACTATTTACTGATTGATCCTCACAGTCTTCACGATCTTTTTAGTTTACCTCATCCTTTGGACAAAAAAGTATATCCACCATGTTATGATAGTCTTAGCTTAGGTAGCATTTTTTTGGGGTGATTAGAGAGGTCTTAGAAGCCAGCCAAGTTCAACTTGCGGGAAAGCAACTTATGGTCAAGGTAATAATACAAGGAAATACTCACATTATACATCTTTACGTGAAGATGATATTGTAAATTCTTAGATAGTTAGTCAAATATATTTGGTCAAGTATATCAAACCGTCTAATGATCTACAATACTATTTTCATGTGAAGATGTCGTTATGGGAGTATGCATCGTAATATAATCCAATTCTAATTAGAGCCCACAATATAATTATACAAAACTAGAGGTGAACATCCCATCTATCCCTACTCGTAACCCAAGCTTTGAACTAATCTCTAATTAACGAATCAATCATGTTGCTTGCAATTTACTCTTCCTTTTGTCTTGGTCATCTAAATATTAGATATATCGCCACATCAATCATGTTGCTAGCTCTAGAATTTTTGTAAATATGATACTAATTTCACGCAAATAAACAGTGCATCTCAATACAGTGTTTGATACAGTATATATCAAAACATTTCCATTACTAAATAGTGCTCAATGAAACTTTTTCATCCACGATGTTCAAGTCACCTAAGTTAATATCTGGCATTAGAAATTAATAATAAGATATGTGAGGGTTTTCATAAGAGGTTAGTGGAGCCCGAACAAAGAGAATAGAGTGAAACAACAATGATGAAGGGAGAATAGCCTGTCCCACTCCTCCACCTTCCCCAGCAGTGCACTCCGGTCCATGGAATGTTCCCCTTTGGCGATACAGCTCCTTGCTCATGGTTTTCAAAAAGCAATTTGGATTATTATTGGACCACCTCATCTAATCCACGCCTGAAATCTAATGTTACCTTGGGTTTCCATCTCCATGCCGCTTTTATCTCTTAGAAAGTTGGTTCTGTTTTCACTTGGTATATATACATGTAACGTGTCCAATTTGTGTCAAACATTTGACGAGGATGGAATCTAATAAGTTTGTCTTTAACCAAATTCAGACAAGAAAAGCAAGCATCTTTTATTTTATTAATCGTTTTATTAGAAGGGAAACATAATAAGCAGAGTATCTTTGGGAGGTTTACTTTGGTTTTTGGGGAAGTAATTATAAATAATGTTATGTGTGATGTTGCATAATGTATATATGACCGCCGCACATGGCAAAAAATGGTGCTAGCTTAGCATGTGTGGATTATTAAAATGCTCTTTTAACAAACCCCGGCCCCATTATTACTCACACATTCCGCATGTCAATGCGCATGGTGTGCTGCTAGTTTACTTTTTAATTTTTATGCAAGGAGAACGCGACCGATGAATTGACCTAGCTAGCTAATTCTCTTCTTCTACTATTATATGATAAACACTATATATTGAGTCAAATTAAAGGAGTACTTTGTCTTAATTTCTTGATAATTTTTAGTTGCTGCAGATGGCTACTGTAGTGGAAGTATTACGATATTAAGTTGATGGAAGCACGCCTAATCATTATGTCGCGCCATTGCATTGCATTGCTCTACTACTCTATCTTCACTCTGACACCCCCACATAAAAAGGGCTACTTGTTTCCCTTATCATCATGATTAGGTGCTTAATGAATGTTTTAATTTGCCTTCATACTGCTCCTATGGGTATATATAAACCATACATTATCAAAGTTTGAACATAAACTACTTCAGCACTAGTGGAGCATCCCTCCAACTCCTCCTCCTCCTCCTTCACTGAGTTAGCTATGACACTAGCTAGCTAATTTACAGCTGAATTTGCATGCATCCACATGCAGTAGGTACGTTAACTCCTATTCACAAAGACTCTATATATCACTTCATTCTTTTACCAAGAAAAATATAATAAATCCACTTGGCTTAGGTTTTCAAGCCTTTACACTTGCCGGTTCATGGAGAATCACAATTATTAATTGATCGAGACTACACATGTGTGTAGTAATAAATGCAATTAAACTACATATATATAATGAAGAAACCAGTTTAACATCAACAGACACACTTAAATTTAGCATCTGGTGGATGATGATAGTCATTCATACAGCACAAAATAAAGGTTCAACAATAAGAATATTTAATACGACGTTTGGGCGTATTATGTACACAAACTCGGAGCTAAAACTGTACTTAATTGCTATATGCATATTCTAGTTACTATATATAATATAATAATATTGACTTCAATTCCACAGGTGAATATCGCAGTTACTGGAGGCAGACGTTGAAACATAGTCATCCTGCTTGGTGGATCCATTTGGAAGCACAGTAGTAGCAACATGTTGTTCATCAGCCACGCTGCAGGTTTCCTTGGAAGCCTGATCTTGATCTTGACTCATGAGTTGAGAAGCAACAAATTTGTCAAGCACTCTCCAATCCGTGACTTGGTCCACCACTACTGCTTGCTCAATATTGCTACCATAAAGCAAGTGAAGTTGTTGCTGAATGCGTTCAGATGAATAGGACTGCAAAGTTCCATTATTGTTGTTGTTGTTTTCGGCGTAGGCATAGGGTGAACTCAAAACTTGATTAGGGCTCTCAAGGTGTGGAAGTTGGAGAAAAGCATCATGGGTGTTGTATTGGAATTGATGAAGGTCGTGCTTGCAGGGATAGTGAGTGGATGGAGATCCTTGCATGAAGGGAAGTTGATCATCATAGTCTACCACGTTGCGTAGCGTGGGCATCCGTTTCTTGAAGACTCTGCACACAACCCAGCCATCTTCCTGATTGGAGTCAAGACGATACTCGTGCATGATCCAGTTTGATTTGAGGCCATTGGGAGCTCGTCCTTTGTAGAACACAAGAGTCTTTCTCATACCAACCAGGCAATGGCTTGAGCTTGAGTATATGGCTTTGTCTCTTCCCGTGGCTTTCCAGAATCCTGCCTTTGTAGCTCTATTGGTGCGAGTCCCTGTTGGGTACTTCTTATCTTTATGGCTAAAGAAGTACCATTCATTTTCATCCTCGCTTCCTATTTTGCATATTTCTGCATGCATGCATCTCACTCCAGTTATAATTCATTTCTATCTACTAATGTATGTTAGTGGCTCTGATACGTACCTTGAAGATCCCATGGCTCAATCTTATAGAGATCCACATCTTTTATCACATCCAGATCAATCCTTTTCGAAGCTATCTTTTTCCTTAGGTAGTAATCAACAAGTTCTTCATCCGTCGGATGGAACCGAAACCCAGGAGGAACATGGGAAAATGCGTTCATTTCAAACCTCCTGCATTTCAATAAATCATATCACTTCCGTTAGTTGTAAAATTTCAGCAAAATTTCTGTGTATTAATGTGTTATTAGCCACGTAATTTAATTTATGTTTATTAATGTTTGTATTATATATTTTAACATGTATTTTATATCAGTGATGATTGATTGATAATTGGTTTTTTGTTTGCAAATAATAACATGATCTACATATGTATATACGTATTGTGTGGTAGATTTCACAGGAATATGTTAAATTCTGTAACAACAGTTTTAAAATAAAAATGAATAACAGCAACAGCTAGTAGTGTTGACTGTATTTGATAGGGTCTAATTCGAAGGAATCTTCTGCTGCCTGAATTCGATTTGTGCTTACAAGTTAGAAGTTTAACAAAGAGGAAAAAAGATATGATAGTAGTGTTGAATGGAAGTTCACGGTTAAAAATTGAAATTAAAAAAAAAAAAAAGGTTCAACAACAGCAAAGGACAAGAAAATGAGGAATAGAAGATAATAACATATATAATTGTTGATAATTGATGTTCCCCTTTAGATACTGTTGCTATATACAAACACTATAGAACTAATATAGAAGGATGGAAAAATCAACCGTAAACAATTACGGTCTCGTCAGCTAATAAAATTTCTCCAAAACAACTCCATTAGATTTAGGGTTTGATTATATAGCATCAAATATTTACCCTATTTGAAGCCAACCCTACAGCAAAACTGGTAGAGCACTCAAGCATTTCACGAACGTACGTAATGGCTTACAGCATAGTTTGCTAAAATTGTCTAAGAGAAGAGGCGAAGTTTTTGACTTAGGAACTGATGACTGATCATTCAAACATATATAAAAACGGTTCGGGAAAATCTAATGATCATGGCATCTATCACAGGCAGATAAACTAAAGCTAGCATGGTTGTTTTGCGGTCGAATGAATAAGCAAAGAGATCAATATCTGTCGGGTGCAAATTAAAACCAGAACAAAGGGAATAATAAATAAATAAATAAAAAGCTGAAGTAAAGCACATGAATCACGGTAGGTGTAGAACACACAAATTGCAACCGAAACACACAGATCGAAGTCATGTCAAAGATTTTAATTATGTCATGTTTTCATCAGTCTTTTATTGTTGTCTCTTTTTGTTTTTTGGACTTATGCTGGTTGACTTGAGTTATTAAAAGAAACAAACCAGTAATATTTTCTCTCGTCATGCCTTAAGAATATAGATAGAGATACTCACATATTAATAATATGCTAAAGTAGATATGCATTATATATAATGAGAACAAGTTTAAAGAACAACCTTAGCTTGATATATCCTGCACCTAAGAACTCCAAGTAGAATCCCTGTACGTAGATCTGTTGTATATGAAATTAACCAAACTTTTCTTGTACGTAGTACAATTTCTCTATCGATAAGAATCCTTTTAAATCAATATATATAACCCAAGTCTTTGTAAGAGCTACTTCCAGAAATTGCACCAAAAAACAGCAATGGAATGAACAGGATGGGGAAAAGAGAACAGAAAAAGTGGTAATTAATGAGAGCCTCGGGAATTGAAGTGGATCACGGCCTTGTGCACTCAAGAATGATGAAGGTGATGAGATAGATCCCGAGGATCCTTAGCTTCAAAAAGAGAAGTAATTAAAAGGAAAAAGAAAGAAATGTTGGTTCGTTCAGGGAATGGGAGAATGAAGAGGAGGTAGGGTTAAATAGGAAGTAAAACACCAAGAAACAAATATATAAATTTAAAGAAGAATAAAGAATGATCCCTCTCAAAAGTTTTTCTCTCTCCTTATCGATGTATTGAGTTGGAGCTAGATTACTGGAAAAGCTTTCAGTTCATAAAAGTGTGGCGCTAGAGGAATCTCTCTCCACCCACCAGCAACTGATGGTGACGAGAAAAGAATGATGTGGTGTTAACGTTTCAGAGGGCCAGCGTGGGACCCCAGAAAGAGAATGAAGAGATTATAGATGATATAATAAACAATAATGAGAGAGAGTGAAAGAGAATGAATATATATGATCCATGCAGCATAGCATAGATCAACTCATCAAATGCTGAACCACGAATGCACATTTTCTTTTTTAATAAAAGGGACCAAGTGTTGATATATATCCAGACATGTGAGCGAATAAAATTCAGTTGATGATATGCTGAAATTTTCCCAATATCTAATCATCAATGGAGTTTTATTTCTCTTCATTTCATCTCACTTTAAACAAAATTTTGGGTTTAAATTATGTGAACGACTAAATTAAACAATTCTCAGAAACTAGGATTTAATACTTTCAATTAAATAAAGAATAAGCATGCAGTTTATAGAAAAAATGCTGGACATCCTCCCTGGCATCAAAATTTCAAAAAGCCTTGCGTTTTCTAACATTTTTACATCGTATTTGGTGTACAAGATCACATTTTGATTTATATATTTATTTATTGTTCAGCATGCCTTCTTTTTTGTTTATATTAGTAGTTGTTATAATAATAGCAACACAGGTACTATATGGTAGCGTTTGGTGGAGAGACAGAGACGGAAAGACTGAGACTGAGAGACAGAGACTAAGAGACAGGGATTGAAATAAATCTCAGTATTCTGTTTGGTGCAAAATGGGAGACAGGAATTGAAACAAAAATAAAACTCTAATTTAATTTGCACAAAGGGTAAAATTGGAATTAATTAATTGAAATGAAAGTATTTTAGGTATAAAATGTTATTAAAGTTTCAGTCTCCATCTCTAAAAATTTTAGTCCCCTGTGTCTCTACTTTTTGGAGGTACTGAAATACTGAAATTTTAGAGACAGAGACGGAAATTTTAGTACCAGTCTCTGAACTAACAAACACGATACTGAGTCTCAGTCTCTCAGTCTCTGTCTCAGTACCTCAAAACAAACGCTACCTATGATGTACAGTTCTTCTAGATGGATCACAATAATGCTTTATCCTTAAATAAATGCTAAAAATCTGCAGTATATAAATTTTTAGTAGTAATTATAAATGAAATTGTAAAAGGGAAGTTTCATCATACCAATTAAACAAAAAGGTAACAAACTTCTAATACACTCATCATCAACATTAAAGTTAATTTGTCTCAAATTCTGTGTTGAACTTTTTTTTTTTGGGGAACTCTTTATTTATATGTATGTGTTGCTGAGTAGCATCATATATATATATAATATATGCTCCTTGTTCTGATATAGCATAACCTAATATTGTTAATTTATATCCTAATAACCATTACTTGATTATTGTTGATCAAAGTTTTCTGATATAATTTAGTTAGGCTTGTTAATTATTAGCATAGACTACCAGCCTTCCAGTGGTTGGACGTTGCATTAGCTAGCTAGCAGCTTGTTTTATGTAGAGTGTGGTGTGTTACATTATATTGAGATATCACATATTTATGTGCATTGCGGCATGAGGGTGAGGATAAAAAAGCGCAAATAAATTAGTGAGAGACAAGACAAGAAAGAGGAGTATAGTATATAGTATTGGAACATTTCAAGTGCATTGAAAGTACCGATACACCAGTTATTTTAACCGTTGATCTAAATTATAAAATTATAAAAATATATATAATATATGTTGATTTATAAAAATATATATAATATATATTAATTAAAATTAACAGTCAAAATAACTGGTGCATAAATACTCTTGGATACATTTGAAATGTTTTCTATAGTATTTATTATTTAAGGATTTAGTAAAATAATAATTGGTTTTCAGTTGGAGCAACCGCACGCGGCCTCTGGTTGGTTGGTCCGCAATATAGTATATAAAAAATTAAGCCTTTTATTAAATTGTATAATTAAATCTGCTGTTAAAGCTTCCACGAGTTGGACCCACCAAGCGACCGACCATAGACAATACGAAAGTGACTCCTCTCCAAATACATACACCCGGGTCTCCACAGCTGAAGAGCGGTGGCTGCACTTTTTGTTGACTTCCAATTGAAAGGTGACACGTGGAGGAAAGTGTTTGGCACGTGAAGTGAAGACACACGCTGGAGTGGATAGGCTGAGTTATATAATATACAAAAAGGGACTAATTTTTTTATATTGATTAAATATATATGTAATATATTGTTATTGAAAGATTATGTATTTTTTTTATATGGTGTTTTATTCAAATCGAACAGTTCGATTTATTTAAATAAAAAAATAAACTACAAATCAGAGGATATGATTTGTATTTTTTATTTTTTTATTTTTTAAAATAAAAATCGGACGGTCCGATTTTAACATTAAATTTTTTTTTTATTTTCGAAATCACAAATCGGACCGTCTGATTTGTGATTGTTTGTTTAAAAAGAAAATAATACAAACAAATCGTTGCTTTCGATTTGTATATCCTATACTAGTATGAAACACACCTCTCCTCACAGTTTCTTGTTATACACCTCTCTCTCACACATGAAAAATAATAAGCGACAAAAAGGCAATATTTTGACTGAATCTCTAAAATAGTCCTCCAATTTATAAGTTTATGTATTAATTTGATTTTTAAAATTTTAATTGCATTCATTTAAACTTTTACATTAAATTTTGAGCAACATATTAGTCCTTCAACTAATTTCTGACGTGAATCAACAGCTAGATTGCTGATGTGGCACCATTACTACTACGTGATATTATCTCTCACCCCACATTATCATCATCATCTTCTTTTTTATCTCTCTCTCCCTCTTCTTCCCCCAACCTCCACCACCTCTCCCTCTCTTTCTCACTTTCCATCACTTCATGCTGCAAGTCCCTTTGTCATATACTATCTTCTCCGATCTCCTCCTTTCTTCCTCCACTTCCACCGCCACAACACCTGCCGCCACGATGTTTTTCTACCTTTCATTTTTCGATCTTGCGCCACTTACGATTGCTCCTTCACTCTCTCACTAACTTCACTTTTAAACTCTCTTTAATCCATCCCAAAAATCGCATTTGCTTCTCACTCTTAATTTCCCCAATAATGACTTCAACCTCTTGAAAAGGTAACAAAATAATTATAACAATCCAAACAAAGTCTTATACTTACTCACTCCTTTTACTTATTCATGTGCTATTTAAACTTGAAATTGCAAGGTCTTAGTTTCGATTGCCAATGACACCAAACTTGTGGAGGCCGTCATCACCGTCGGTGTTATAGCACTCCGGTGCCGACGCCACCATTGCATCCGCCGGAAATCAACTCATCGTTCAGGCTCTTTACGGCGTTAAGATCGTAGCTAACGTTGTCCTCTCTCTCTCTCTCTCTCTCTCTCTAAAAATTATTATGAATTGTAATTGTCATATTTAGTGATCAAATTGGTGGATTAATTGTATTATTGGTGAATATGCTTGGTACTGTGTGCCATTGTAACTAGAAATTTTCTTTTCAATGTATGTGTATGTGTGTATTTTGTGTGTAGAGAGGTGTTTTCAATTTGCGGCGGTGAAAGTGGAGGAACAGGAGAGGAGATTAGATGGGGTAGTGAGGTGGCAAAGGGACTTGCAGCAGGAGGTGGTGGAGGATGGGAAGAAGAGAGAAAGGAAAAGGAGAGGGATCGGAGAGGTGACGGAGGATGGGGGAAGAAGAGGGAGAGAGGGATGAGAAAGAGGATGATAATGATCTGGACTGAGTGATGATGCCACGTGGCAGAAATAATGCCACATCAGTAGTTTGGCTGTTGATTCATGCTGAAAATAGATTGAAGGACTAGTATGTCATTCGAAATTTAATCTGGAGATTCAAATTAGTACAATTAAAATTTTAGGGGCCAAAATGATGTAAGGGCCAAATTTAGAGGACCACTTTGAGAATTTAGTCGCAATAACTCACTTGCTATCACATAAAGCTATTTCGAATTGCGGACATATGTTATTATTTAGTTTAATAAAAAATTTAATTTATTTTATATAAATAATTTTTTTTAAAAAAAATTGAATTGGATAAATCAAATAACTAACTTTTAAAATTTATTTTTAATTTTTCGTATTATTTTTAAATGATGAATTTGGTACATTTTTTTCATTCTTCTTCTAAAATTCTTTTTTTTTAATTTATATTTTATTTCTATTTATTTAATTTTCATGAAATATCATGTATATAGATTGTTTGAAAAATAAAGTTTGATATTCTAAAAAAAAAATCACGTCTTTTTATACGTATAAAAATCGCAAAGCAGGAAAAATAATATTTTTAGGACAAAAGTATTAGCTTTCCTTGTAATGGCTTAAATCTAAAAAGTAACCATAACACAATCAGCTCTTTATGTTAACCCTGACAATAAAAATGTGAACGCTAAGATTTCTAAAATTTTGTCAAACGCCTAATCAATTTCATTCTAAACATCAAATGGTGCGATAAGCTGAACAGTTATATATTTATTAAATGATTTTTATCATTCATAAAGAATTGAATAAAAACAAAAATTAAGAATACATTTAAAATAAGAAATTAGATTAAGAAATCTAAATAAGAACACACTCAATTAAAAATTTGGGATTAGTTTTAAAAAATTAGAAGAGAATGAATTTTAAGAGTATAATTAAAAAAAAAGAGAATAAATTAAAAATAAATGTTTAATCTAACTTAAATCATTTTTTTAAATTAAATCACTGTATAAAATAAATTGATTTTTTTATCAAACTAAATAATAATACTTGGTAGTAATCCAAAAACAATTTCATGTAAAATCGACTGTAGGTTATTTATCAATAGTGGAGCAATGTTTAAACCTTTATCATGAATAAAGTATGAATTCAATTTGAAAATTCAATGGGATCAAACATAAATTTATAAACAAAGAGAAATAAAAATATTTGTAATGTTATCATAGAAGAGATATTTAGATTTTTTTTTATCATTTTAGTTAGATAGGATGATAGATTTGGCACATGTTAAAATAAAACAAAAAATGAGCATTAATTTAATACATCTCATAATTATTGTGATGAGAAAAAAAATTTTTGTTTTATGTTTTAAAATTTTTGTGCTAATCATAACCTTTTTTGTGCTATGCAACGAAGATAACAACAAAATGAAAGATTTAAGAAAATTCTTAGTTTTTGTGCTGAACAAAAACATTTATGGTAAACAATTTTAGATTTTGAAAGATTTTTAAATTTAAAGATGAAACTGTTTTGAGAGGAGATGAGAGGGGTATGTCTAAAATGAGCTCAACACTTATGTGTTTATTGAATGTGCCATATTTATATAGATCATTAGATTTGTTTAGATTAAAATCAAAGGTTAATATAAAAGAAGAGTATTGATGGG
Organism: Arachis hypogaea; assembly: GCF_003086295.3. Classification (NCBI taxonomy): domain Eukaryota; kingdom Viridiplantae; phylum Streptophyta; class Magnoliopsida; order Fabales; family Fabaceae; genus Arachis; species Arachis hypogaea. The sequence goes on from NC_092050.1 coordinate 15,064,234, forward strand.
CTCTAATAAATACAGAATATCATAGTACATAAATAAATGCTTTAAATAATAATACTTTAATACACAATACTTTAAATAGCAACATAATCTTTTATTCTTAAATAATTAAATATAAAATATATAAATACAAAATATCTAAATATTTTTATTTATTAAAATTAATTATTATGTAAAATTTTTTTATAATATTAAAAAATTATATTAAAATAATATTTTAAACTGTAACATAAAAATATAAAATTATTAAAATTTTATTTTATATTACTTGATAAATAATTCGATTATTATATTCAAAATTTATTAACTAACTACTTTTATTAAAGTATATAATATAATTTTCTATAAAAATATTTTTAAAATATAATTTACGTATATATAGAATTGTATAATTTACGTGTATATATATATATATAATGTATTATATATAATATTTTAAATAAATTATATTTTATTATATATAGGTTAATAGTAATTAGTTAGTTATTATTTATTAGACTATTAATTTTATTTAACACATTTCAGATACTTCTATATCGAATAATGCCAGTTTAATTGATCCTTAAGCCCTGTTTGGTTTTCTTCAGCATACTTCACTTCACTGTGAGAGTTTGATTTGGGTAGTGTGCTGAAAAAAAATGAAATAAAAAAAATCTTTATAGAATTATTTTATCAAATTTATTTTTTTTTCTATAATAATTTATTCATTAGGTACGAATTTAATTCCTATATACTGATAAGAGTAAATTTTTTTATATATATACATTTACGTGTATTATTATGTCATTAAAAATATAATTTACGTATATATAAGATTGTATAATCAACGTATATATATCATGTATTATATATAATATTTTAAATAAATTATATTTTAAAAATATTTTTATGAAAAATTATATTATATACTTTAATAAAAATAGTTAGTTAATAAATTTTGAATATAATAATTGAATTATTTATCAAGTAATATAAAATAAAATTTTAATAATTTTATATTTTTATGTTACAGTTTAAAATATTATTTTAATATAATTTTTTAATATTATAAAAAATTTTGCATAATAATTATTTTTAATAAATAAAAATATTTAGATATTTTGTATTTATATATTTTATATTTAATTATTTAAGAATAAAAGATTATGTTGTCATTTAAAGTATTGTGTATTAAAGTATTGTCATTTAAAATATTTATTTATGTACTATGATATTCTGTATTTATTAGAGTCCATCAATGATCTTCTTTTATATTAGCCTTTGATTTTAATCTAAACAAATCTAATGGTCTATATAAATGTGGCACATTCAATAAGCACATAAGTGTTGAGCTCATTTTAGACATACCCGAGATGAGAGTAGAAAAAAATGTTTTAGTTTGAAGAAGAAGAAAATTATGGCACGCATTTTTTGAGTTATGTGTTAGTAGAGTCTAATAATAATATGACACATGTAAACATTAAAAAAGAAGAAGATATTTTTAGTTTCTTTATTAAAATTATATATATCTTTATTTTGAGAGTGTTTTTAGTTATAGTTTAGCCAATTTAATTGTGCTTGGTTACCAAAAAAATTTGTACATCTAGCATTACTATATAACTAGAATGAGACCCGCGCGATACGCGGGACGGTAAATTAATGATAGTATATAATAAATATTAAAAATTGTTATATTTTGTAGAAATAAATTAAATATGTGTAAATTGAAGTTAAATTTAAAAAGTATTTTATTTTAAATAATTTGTAATACAAAAGATTTGGATGTTGGAGTTGTACAAAGTAACATTTTTATTTGGTGGTTTGATTTTTGCATTTGTTTTAGTTGATGGACTTAGTCATCTTATGTGGCGCTCGTCCTCCTTTTTTTTGTTGGTTGTTAGAGTTGGTACTTTCTTCTTTTTGTCTTAGGTTCCTGTGAAGATATGTTCTTTATGAATTGTTGAATTTGATGCACTTTTTATTGTGTTATTTGGTTCCATCTTTGTATGTATGTTCTTCTTTCGAATGTGTCTTGAATTTGTATGGTTTTCTTTCTCCTTAATCTCTTGATGGGGTGGTGCTTCAATGTCATTATTTTTCTGAAATGTCATTAGATTTAAAGCAGTTGTGCCCAATAAATTTTTTGCGTCGCCATCAAATAGTACAAAAGTTGTTGTAACACTTTGATCTAAAACCTTTAATTGAATTCTGAACCTAAAATAAATATTGGGCTAACAACTAATAATTTGATAGATGAGATTATGAAAAGTATATAGAGTTACCTTATTGTTAGATATTGTGGTGTTTGATTACATGTGCCACAAATGTAGTTGTTTCTTTTTTTATATATGCTTTTTTCTGACACTTTTTACATTTAACACAGTTCCATCCTAATTTGTCATCAATTTCGTTTATAGTTGCTAAAATTGTGAAGATCTTTTTCTATTCCAATATTCAGTTTATGTTATCATTAGGTATATGGTATTTGAGGAAATATGAATGTATGATGCGTGTTGTGATTTTTTTTTGTCATACCTGATCATCAGATTCTCATTGCATGACCATTAGATCTAATCATTCTGCTCTGAAAGAATGATGCTCTATTAAGTAAGTTTGAGATGTACAGTTTAAAAATAAATGTTTTGTGCTAAATTTGATGTTATGTGAAGGAATAGTGATAAGAGACTTATATATGTAGTTTAAATTGTATGAAATTTAAATACTTATAATGCAAAATTTATTATGATTAATAATATTATTATGACATTTGTAATATAGATGTTTATTACCTTTAGTGAGTTATTTATAAAAATTAATAAATTAATTGTTATGGTTATAAATTTATTGTATTGTTTATAACGGTAAGATATAATTGACGTAGTGAATGGCCTAAACTTATGGAGTTGTGGTCAACATAATTATTGTAATAATTATATATTTAGATTTGTATCCATGCATGATGCATCTTATATGTACAAATATACACAACAAAAGCTAAAAGTTAAACATTTTTAGTAAAAAAAAAATAGTTAATTAGTGTTTTGAGGTAAACATGCATGCATGATGCATCTTATATACTACAAATGTATCTAATATGAAAATGTATGTCTAATATCATATATTTTTTGGTTTCGTTTTGATACTCTTTTAATAAATTTGTTTTTTTTTTTTAGTTTTTAAATATTCTTTTCAAAATTTGTATTGGTAAAATAAAATAGAATTTGTTTTTAATAATAAGTAAAAACTACAATAATAGTTCTTTGTACCTAGTGTTACTTCTAAAAATTAAAATGATTATTTTTTTTTACCAAAGATACAGAGACTCGAACTCGCGACTAATATGGGAGATTATGCTATTTGAGGTATAACTCATTGGCAAAAATTAAAATGATTATAATAAACATAATTATAATAATAAAATATAATTTTCATTTTTTAAACTTTTAATTTATAAATTAATTGTTGCGGTTATAAATTTATTGTATTATTTATAACGGTAAGATATAATAAATATAGGAATATGAATTCAATGTATTTGGAGGTTACAAATTTATTAGATTCTATTTTTTAGTTTTTTATTTGTATATTTTATTTTTTTGCTGATTTGGAAATAGTAGTGATTTGGCAAGAATTGAGTGGTTGATTCTAAAGTTGTGCCAAGTAAGCAATATTGCTGACATGGTATTAGTAGGAGGAAAAAAAATATCTCAAAAATAATGTGGTGCATGCTTATGTATCTACTTTTATATATTAAGAATAGATATACATGACTCTTTAATTAATTTGCTTCCTTTGTTCCTAAAAATAGAAAGTAGGAGGGTGGAGGGAAAGGAAAAGGGTTGGCTTACTTGTGTGTATGTATGAGTATGGCAAAGAACGGAGTGAATTGAAGCAAACGTCTAATACGTGATCCATGTGTCATCTTGGCCCCCCTAAAACCTTCCATGCATCAAGATCACGCTTTCCACAAGTTTAGTTATATGTTTTTTGCTTCAGGAATTACATGAGAATAATAAGGAGACTGTAACTATAATGATGGAATGAGAAAGTGGAGAGGCAGCACCATAGGTAGGTAGAGTGAGTGAGAGTCCTCCTTGTCCTCATATATATACATAATCATTCTTGTTATACACACATTATTGTTTCTGTTCCCCACGCACGGTTAAACCAAGGATCGCCACTTCTCTCTGCTTATCTATTATAGCTATGTCAAACTTCCACATTTGCTTCATTTTGGACCGTACCCCTGTGATCTTATCCTTGCAACCAAGTTTTTATTTTTTATTTTTATTATCTCATCATCATTATTTCTTCTGCATTTTTTTATACACATTATTCAAATATGTATTTATTTTCCATTCTACTTTTAACAATGGCGAAATGAAGGAATGATGTAGAAACTCTAAAAGTAAGACTAAGAGGGTATATATGAAGTAAAGGTTGGGCAATATTATGAGTACAAATTAAAGTAGACCATACGCCAAATACGTAAAGTACATATATAAATAAATATTTATGTATACATCAAGAGAAAGAGTGAAGAGACCACTCCTTAATTACCAGCTGTGCATTCAAAGCAATTCCACTTTAAGTTTTGCTGCTCAACGCCAAAGATTCTGCAAGTCTTATGACTCTCCCTCATCAATAAGTAAAAAGGAAAAGATAATTGAAAATAGATCTTTTCGATCAATATCAGTCTAAAATTTATCTTCTTTTAATTTAAAAAAAAAGTATAGGTAGACAATATAATGTTAGATAGACAAAAAAGAAGTCAGAATTTACCTTATTTAGCATTAATTAATTATCGCAACAATTAATAAATGTTAAATAAGGCAAGTTATGGCTGTTTTTGGATGATTTTCTTTGGTTACCAAACATTTCCGAATAAAAAATATAAAAAGTATATGGAACCAACTCTAAATCAACAAGAAATGGAACAATTTAATTAATTATAAATATAGTAATTAGTTTTATTTATTTATTATTTAAAATATTGGTTATTAAATGTTTCACCACATTTAAATTAGGAAGAGATATGTTCAGTATCATTGCAACGTGAATCACGGAAACTGATTCAATTAGCTTCCGTCTCTTTACCCCCTTCCCTCTCCAAATGCCTAAAACATGATAAATCAGAAAATAGATTCAAAACTATCCAATTTACAAAGAAAAGAAACATTCTAATGCATAACATTAGCATCATCCACGTAGAGGGCATTTAGCTGGTTTTTTGCTAGAACCATCTTGGTTCTTTAGCATTATTGTAAAAATATTAAACAATGTGAACAATTGATATATCAGATGTTCAATTCATTATGTGTGCGGATGGTTAATCTAATATTAAAATTTAGGTGAATAATTTAAAGTGTAATGTATTTTTATTTTATTGGCCAATTTTAGAGTCACAAAAGTGATAAATCTTAAAACTTGTTTCCTGGTATTTTATTAGTTGATTATAGATTAAAAAATATTTTCCTGATAAAATTTAAACAAAAATTAGAAATGGGGCTGGATTATTAGAAGCAGCTCAAAATAAACCAGGACAGCGATGAGTGTCAGTTTGATTCAGTTATGTCAGTTGAAAAAAGTACATGCGCGTTATTAACACGCCTCATCTCTAACTATAGTAGTATTAATCAAATTATCACTGTCACTTTTTAAAAATAAAAATGATTAGATGAGGACACGCGACCTCAGGGGCCACACCCTCTATATACGACTATACCTCGCTACCTCACTACTCTCTGCAGCAACTTTTTCACTATTCTCTTTTAGTAATTCACTTGGTAATTGATAGGTGTATATTTTCCCTTTCAGTTAATATAAACAATTTGCAAACCATCTATCTATATAGTATGTATTTTTTGGCTAATATATTACCAATATAAAGCTACTTTAATTTGTTCATGATAAATGTTCCATAACAGATTTGACATTATTATTTCACAAAGCGCACGTAATATAGATCCCACTTAATTCCATGTCACCTAAGATAATGTAAATGGATTATATGTCTTTACATTATTATTGCACCACAAAATGCTTTTTTGCACTCATTATTATTGATTGATGCTATTTCATCCAATGGCCAATAGTAGTCGAGGTTCATGAAGAACTGTATGTAATGAATCCATCTGTATATAGTGAATAAATTTGTACAGTAGTCATAACTAATAATTTTAGACAATATAATCATCCCAATGCATGCATTCTCCATTTTAATAGTCCAATCGAACTACTGTGTTGTCAAAAACATGTGCACATGATCATAATAGTGAAAACTTCTTCCGTTACTCACTTCTTCCCTTAAAACTAAATTTATTCTTCTTTATTGGTTTAATATGTTGTGAGTACTGACTAATATAATTAATTACTTAAATACCATTTTTCTTCCTAATTTATGCTTGTTTTGAGTAATTGCGATGCCAAAGGTAGTAGAAAATGAAATAAACGAAGAAATAAAGTAATAGTGTCACTAGTGTGAACAGCGGTACAGACTACATATGAATATGATGATCTTTGGATTTTGTGTCCCCTCAATAATAATACTGTCAATTATAACAAGAATAATAAGATTAAGAAATGGGAACAAATAAAGTTGAGACAGTAGTGGAGTTTGGTACATATATGATTACCCTCTTACTCCATTACATCCTCAAAAATTGAAATTTACAATCATGAGTATACTACTGCAGAGAACCATCTCCTAAGGGTTTTAGTTGTATTTAATTCAAAGATGTACATGTAACAAGTTAGCAATCAGTTCTCGCTTAAGCAAAAACCAAGACACACAACACAATAACTTATCGGACAAGAGTTCGATTTTTGGGTGAAAGATCCAACATAATTCTTATATATGGTCCGGCTCAAATTGTTCGGCAATATGTACCCTACCTGCGGGTTGAATTCCCATCCGATCAGGTAGGGTTGCCAACCCGATCCGCAGCGGATAGGGTAGGGTGCGGGTAGGGTTCTTGTGCGGGTCGGGTATAGTGCGGGTTGAGCCTTAATCCTACCCGACCAACTCGTATTCAATATATGTTTATGTTATGGAGAACAACTAGGGAACCAAAAGCATATCAGCCAAAAATCAGCCAAAATGTGTTTGGGTTTGATGAAAAATTGGGTTTTGGTTTGTACTCCGTGATTTCAAGAACGGTTTTCAAACATATTATTCAAAAAGTGATTTTAATTAAACGGTTTTGTTTACTTTTTGGCTGGTCACATTTTGGTTCCATATACTTTTCCTTATGTTATATACTTATATAAAAATATGTTTTAAGTAGATGTTGAATCAAAGACCTCTCACTAAATGCAAAAGATCCTTAACAACTAAAAGAAAATCATTAATTGATAATTTAATTTTTTTTTTACATAAAAATTAATTCTATTTTAAATTATCATCAAGTTATATAATAATGTTGTATATTTTTTGTAACCCGCAGATAGAATCGTGTGCACACGGATTAAGAGCGGATAGGGTTAGAATCTCAACCTGCTGGTAAAGTTAGGGTTGGATCCAAACCCTACCCTACCCTACCCATTGCCACCCACCCTTGTTTCAAACAAGTCTTGTAACCGGCACTTACATAAACCATTCCAGTAATAAAGAAAATGGGTTCTTTTCTGTCTAAGAAAGAAGTAAAACTAAGCACTTAAGCAGTAGTATTACCCTCGAGAGTATTAAGAGTTGAAGGAAACAGTTTTCTTTTTTGGTATCAAGAAAACAGAAGTTAAATACCAGCCCCCCCCCCCCCCCCCCCCCCCCAAAAAAAAAACCCCGAATATAGCCCAAAGATCATTCACTTAACCCAACCCAAAGAAAAAATACATACAGATTATCATTTTCATCAAAGGAAAGCACCTGCTTGTGTTTGTCAAATCTATTACTGTGTATTACTATCTACTAACTAGCAAAGATACCCGCCGCACCGTGCGTGGACAAGACAAATGGAGACTATAGATTCTGTTTGATTAGTATTTTTGAGATATATATAGACACATACATAAATACATAAATAAATACATACAAATATATGAACATAAAAATACATAAATTTTATAATATATTTAATAATAATGTACAAAATATATATGTATAAATTAAATGTTAATTTTAACTTTTTTAATATACTTTATCACTGCCACAACTACCATTACTTTTTACTATTATTATCACTACTAAAATTTCAGCATCAACCTAAATTACTATAAGAAACTTAGCAAAAAAATTATATCAATAATTAACTCAATATTTTTTATTTTTTTTAAAGATAAAAGAAAAAATTGAACTAGATATGAACAACAAAAGAAAAAAAGGAAGGAGTGGAGGCACAAGGAACTAAGTGGTGCGACACAGAATTGGAAACGTTTGTCAACATTCAACACCTGGAACTTCAGTGGCTCGCTAATGGCTTTATGGTCAGCTTCGGTCCCGCTATCATTCTCACCTGAAACTCTGGTCTCGTCCCTCCTCTATTGTCGATAACCGCGAAATTGTTCATCTCCGCTAATGGTCTCTGATTCTAACTAAGATCCATCGCACGCACGGCCTCTACTATAGATCAAGTTCTCTAATTCCACCTCTCTCTCTCTATGTGTTTCAATTTGTGTTTTCTAAATATTGGTTGATTTGAACTTCAGATGTGTGAGAGCACAGATCTAGATAAAGAAAAGAGAATTTGAAAAATGAGATAGAGAGGATGAAGTGAAGATGGCATGGCGGTGGTAGATGCAATAGTGGCGGAGGAAGCAAGAGAGAAAATCATTAGTAGCAGAAGAGGGAGAACATAAAATAAAAAGAAAATATGAGGATAAAATTGACAATTTTAAAAATAATTAAGGATAAAAAAGTTAAATTTTGTGTTTTATGCATTGTGTTTTCGTTTTCAATTTTAAGAGGAGTGCTAGGTAAACAATGACTATTTTGAACAACATAAACAACTACCAATCAAATGAAAATACATTACACCCTAATTTAATGCTATTAATTAAATTTACTCTTTTAATCCTATTAATTCACATTGTTTACACATTGTTCAAAAATATTGTTAGTTACTTATACTTTTTCCAACTTTAAAGAGAAACACTAAATATATATATTTTATGTGTATCTGTATACCATCATGTTTATCTAAATCTCTTTCGCAAATAAATAGCGGACTTATGCCACGTACCTAATAATTAATGTCCATATCTTAACAAACAAATACAGCCATAATAACATAAATGTAAAGCGTATCAAAAGAATCACTGATATGTTTGAAAAAGTATATAAAAATTTTTCGGTAAGTAAAAAAGATTGTTATTAAAACAAAAAAAAAAAAGAAGAAAAAGTCATGGAGTATATTATATATTATGTTATTATTTATAAGTGATGTAAAAATATAAATCATGCTCTGAATTTTCTGCTATTTGATTCAAACGTTGAGAATAATTAAAATGGTACTTTACTCTATTAATTACTCTATTAATAGTGTTCTTTTATTTTTTTACATTAATTAATAATTAAGTATAGTTTATATTTACCTCATAATGATCTCCATTTTTTTTATTTGCGCAGATGCACGGGTAGTCAGTGTGAATAGGAGAAAAGTAAGTAAGTAACACGTTTAAAGAAAATATCAATAATAAATGTAATAACAGTGTTCAGAGAAAGAATACAATATTTTTTCTTTTACATTTATATTAGAGTATTGAGTAATTGCTAACTTATATGAAATTTAAATAATTAAATAGGACTATAATAACATCATAGATGATTGAACTTGTACAGCAAAAGATGTCAAGCATGAAGTTATAAGTTCTGATAATTTAGAGAGAAAGCTTAGAGTGCTAACAATTCTAAATGATAATAATAATATGGATATGATAATTGTTTAGATATTGTTGAAAAAAATAATAAACATTGCTAGTGATTTACGTATAGTTTAGAATAATATATCAAGTACTGTAAGCAAAGGACGCTTAACATAAATTCGAAGGGAAGGGAGTTTGAATTAGTGATGCAAAATATGAGGATAAGCTTTAATAAAGTAGTTTTTAATTAATATATTTTTTGTATAGATTTTGAGTTTAGTGTCTATTGTCTAAATATTTTTATTTGAACTTATACATCTTGTTGAAAACAATTTAAGATATAAACATGTATGACAATAACTGAGAAAAGTAATTAAATAAGCAATCATTGATTTTTCTTGCATTTGACATGATATCTGAATAGGGAAAATTATTAAAATCGTCTTCGATTTTTTAATAAGGGAAAGTATGAACAGCCAATAGAATATTTATACAATGTGTATAATAGAAGTTTAGAGAGTATTAAAGATATAATAATTAGTGTTACCTTTTTCCATTAGCTGAAGCTTTTGGGATGAGTGGTATCATGCATGGTATTAGAGCGCTAGTTCCAGAAGGTTAAGAGTTCGAGCCTTGGTGAACCCCAAAATCAGTTTAAGGTTTTGGAAAGATGTTTATTATCGCTAGTACTCGGATGGTTATTCTAGATAGTATGGGAGATGTTCATTTTGTAACTCAATAGCCTATTGTACACATTGTACAAATAGTCCATTATCTCCCTAGCGGAATCCTTTTAATAAATGATAAAAATATTTTTTAGCCAGTCTCATACCTATTGAAATATTTATGAAAATCTTATTGATCTAGTTTATTTAAATATACTATTTGAATGTAATTTGAATATTAAACATTCATTCAAGAAAAAAAGATGTTAGATTATCAAATTAAAATTCAAGAAAAAAATTGTGTTGTTGGTAAAATTATTCTAATTTAATATTTATTATATATTTAATCAATTATGTTTCTATTTCATTAAATATTATTTTTTATGGTGAATGAAAATATAGAATACAAAAAATAATTAAAAAACATTAAATTTAAATAAAAAATATTATTTCAAAAAAATACTTTAATATCCTTCTTCAAGAAAAATTTACATTATGTGGTATCAGAAATCGAGAGAGCAGTGGGTTCGGTGTAGTAACAGAAATATTAAGTTTTTTCACTTCGAAACGAACATCAGGCAAAAACAGAACAAGATTTATGGACTATTTCTGGAAGATGGAACTTGGGCTATTGAGCCGCAGGTGTTAGAGAAAGAAACGAACTCCTTTTTCCAAAAGTTCTTTTCAACAAGAGAGAATATTGATCTAAATGCTATGTTGAACCGATAGCATTGGAAGAGGTGAAAAGAGCTGTAATGACTATAAATTCTTTCAAAATTCCGGGACCAAATGGTTTTCAGACCCTGTTTTATAAGAAATTTTGGAACTCTCTGGGCTATGATGTGTGGGGTTTAGTCAAGAGAGCTTTTGAGGAAAAGATTCTAAATGCTGCAATTTTCGAGACATACATTGTCCTGATTCCTAAAGTTGAAGCTCTTACTTCCTTAAGAGATTTTTGCCCCATCAGTTTATGTAATGTTCTTTACAAAATCATTATGAAAGTGCTAGTGAACAGAGTTAGACCCTTTCTTTCGGAGATCATTGGTCCACTTCAGGGTGGTTTTATCCTGGGAAGAGGTATTACGGAGAACATTATCATTACGCAGGAATTTATGAGTTTCATGAAGAACACTAAGTCTAGGAAAGAGATTATGGCCTTTAAGATTGATTTGGAGAAGACATATGACAGGGTAGACTGGAGATTTCTTGAAGCTTCTTTGGTTCGGTTTGGCTTTCCAGGGCTACTATTCATCTTATTATGGCTTGTGTGACGTCATCTTCTTTATCTATTTTGTGGAATGATGACAAACTCTAGAGCTTTAACCCCTAGAGGGGTTTGAGACAAGGGGATCCCATGTCCCCTTATCTCTTTGTGCTTTGTATGGAGTGTCTTGCTTGTTTTATTGTCTATCAGATTTCTCAAGGCTCGTGGATAACGATCTTAGTTTTCAGACATGATCCAAAAATATCCCATTTGATGTTTGCTGATGATCTGTTGCTATTCTGTAAAGCTATGAAAGCTCAGGTAGAGGAGGTTATGAAGTGCATGAACTTATTCTCCAAAGTATCAAGCCTGCGGGTGAATCTTAGTAAGTCTAGGGCTCAATGTTCAAAGAATATTTTTGTGAGAATGAAGGAGATGCTCTCGAAAGTCTCTAGTATTCGTTTTTGTCAGGAATTAGGAAGGTACCTAGGGGTTAATATTGAGCATGAAAAGATTGATTCACTGATGCGACCGTTCTTATAGAGAGACTATAATAATGGGAGAGGGTTGTCATTGGTTAAGTGGGAAGTAGCTATTACTCCCAAAAAGGCGGGTGGTTTCGGTGCAAGAGATACATACTGTGCTAATCTTGCATTTCTTAGCAATTTGGTTTGGGATTGCTTCAATAATAAAAAAAAACTATAGGTGTAGAACTGCATATTGTGATACAAAAATACCTCCAAAATTCGAATTATTTTGATGGTAGTCATGGACAGAATGTGTCAGCCACTTGAAAGAACATTCTTAAAATATATGAGGCTCTTAAAGATGGATTTAGGTGGAATGTAGGGAATGTGCAGCAGTTTGTGTGGTATGATGAATGGACCTCGTTTGGAAGACTTTGTGATCTTGTTCCCTAGGTTCACATATATGAGTCAGAATTCGTAGTGGCTGATTTGTAGTGTGATGGATCTTGGGTGGTAGATACACTTGCTACGACAATTTCTCTTGCAGTTAAGCAATTCATTTGCAGCCTTCCCTACCTGAATTCGGCGGACTTGGATCTGGGGTGGAGTTGGTGACCTGTAAGGACAAAAGGGTACAGTGCAAGAGAATGTTACAGTTGATTGTTGAAGCATAAAGTGAATTGGAATGGAAATAGTAATTGGATATGGCTTTGACATTTAAATCTTTCGGAGAAGATCAAATTTTACTACGTGGCTTGGGCTTCATAACGCTTTCCCGATGGAGGCTTTCCGATTCAGGTGACATCTAGCTAGTTTGAATTTGTGCCGGAGATGCAATGCAGCTCAGGAGACAATTGAATATTACCTGCGGGACTGTGTTAAATCCAAGAGTCTTTGGCAAATGTTAAACCCTCGCTTTATTGACTCATTTGAAGGCACCCCCATTGAGGCTTGATTTAGAAAGGTCGTTGACGTGGTGGAAATTGGCGAGTTAAGAAATTGTTATAAGAGATACGTTGCAAGTACAGTCCTTAACCGACCGAAAATCCGCTTATCAATTTAGAAGGGTTGTCACAAAATTAAAATTTAAATACTGGGAGTATGAATCCCAAGTCGTCTCCCAACGAGTTGCAGAAAGGTGTGCTATTTTATTAATCAGATGTTTTCTAAAATGGTTTGAGTTGATAAACAGGAAATTAAATTAGAGAATTTATGTAATCTTAAATAAAAACCTTGACTGGGAGTAGATTAGTTGGAAGCCCTATTCTTGTTGGAGTACTCTCAAGATTAATTGATAATTGAAGGTTGTTCTGCTTAGTTATCCCTTACTAGGTAGGGGAAAGTCAAGCAAGTTGGAAAGCTATTTCTATTCACAAGTTCCAATCCTCTCCCTTGGAAAGGATTAGTGTCAGTGACTAGAGGACAATCCAACAATAAATCCAATTACAATTTTTCTCTTGAGCATTCCAACTCAAGGTCCTCCTTTCAATCAACTCCCAATCAAGTTATGGAAGTACTCGCTCATTGTGAATGTAAACTTCATAACATAAGAAAGGGAAGTAAAGAAAGACATGATAAATAATAATCAAAAGATCAATTAAAAATAAAAATAGTTCTTGTATTAATAAATTCTAAAAATAATCCAATAATAATTCTGAATAATTGAGGACATGGAAGAGTAAGAGATAAGTAAGGAAAACAAACTAGAATAATGAAGTCTTGGCGGAGGTAATAACTCTTCTCAATATCCCAATCCAAAAAGCAATAAATTCAAAATCCTAAGAACTATGAATGTGTAGAGAGAAAACTTAGAGGAGGAGTAAAATCAGATCTAAAAAGTAAAACTAGATAGAATGAATGTTGTCTCCTGGTCTCTGCATGTTCCCTGGCTCTAATCTGCTTTTCTGGGCCGAAAATTGGGTCAAAACAGGGCCCAAAATCGCCCCCAGCAAATTCTGCAGATCGCGCACGTCACGCGATCGCGTCATCCAGGCGTTCGCGCCATCCAGCGTTTCCCCTTGCCACGCGTGTGCGTCGTCCACGCCTTCGCGTCACTGGTGCAGTTTCTAATCCGCGCGGTCGCGTGAGCCATGTGTCCGCGTCACTGCAATTTCCTCTATGTCGCGCGGTCCCGTGAGCCATGCGTCCGCGTCACTTCTCGCTGGTTATCTCCTTAATTTCTTGTGTTCCTTCCATTTTTACAAGCTTCCTTTCTAATCTCCAAGTCATTCATGCCCTATAAAGCCTGAAACACTTAACACACAGATCACGGCATCGAATGAAATAAAGGAGAATTAAAATACAAAATTAAAAGTCTCTAGGAAGCAAGTTTTCAACCATAAAGTATTTTCAGGAAGGAATTATAAATGCATGCTTATTTAATGAATAAGTGGGTAAAGATTTGATAAAACCACATAATTAAACACAATGTAAACCATAAAATAATGGTTTATCAACCTCCCCACACTTAATCATTAGCATGTCCTCATGCTTAGTTGAAGGAGATAAAATAAATGAGTAGGAACATGTAAAACTCATGCAATACAATGCAACCTATATATGTGAATGCAACAATATGATTTTTGTCCACTTGGTCAAAAGTAAATAAGCTCTTCAAGATAATCACAAATCAAATTTCACTAATTCAATTCTTATTCAGTAAGAACAGATAAAAATGCAAGAAGGTAGCTCATGAAAGCAGGGAACATAGAACTCAAGCATTGAACCCTCACTGATGATGTATGTATGCTCTAATCTCTCTAGTGTATAGGGTAATCACTCTATCCTTCTATAATCATGCTTTCTAATTTTTATTTTTCACCTAACCAATCAACAACATTTAATATACCAATGCAAACATCATGAGGTCTTTTCAAGGTTGTAATGGGGCCAAGGTAAGGGTACAGGTATATATATGGCTAAGTAAGCTTATAAATTGAATCTTTAATTAACCCAATCTTTCACCTAACGCACATATATAAATTCTATATAACTTAAATTTCATACCTAACTATCCAAAATTTTCCTTTCACATTCCTTACTCATGTATTAACTTTTATTTTAATTTTATCATACATGCATTGATCTTTGAATACTTAACTTAACATTGGGGTAATTTTGTCCCCTTATTTAATTATTGAATATTTTTTTGGATTTTTTTGAACATAAATATAAAAATAAACATAACTTATCAATGCACATAGATTTTTAATTCTTATAGTTTCACATGAGTAGGTACCCAAATTCCCATTATATCATCATGACACATTCCCTTATTATCTTTTGTTCCCACAATTTTTTCATACTTAATTAACACACAATTCTATCTTAAGCTAACCAAAGATTCAATTGGAATATAAAATTGTTTTTTCGCTTAAGGCTAGTAATGTGGTAAAATAAAGAACAAATGGGATTTAAAGGCTCAAAGTGGCTGACAAAGGTAATTGTAAGGGTATGCTTATTTGGGATATGTGAGCTAAACAATTAATGGCCTCAATCCTATGCAAGCATATAAATATATTAAACATTGGACATATAGGATGAAACAAAATATAGATTACAATCATAGAGAAGTAAACACACAAGAATAAAATAATTATGGTTAAATAATGTAACCATTTATAAAGGCTCAAATCTCACAGGTTGTGTGTTCTTTAGCTCAAAAACCATGTTCCAAATACAACTTCAAGCAAATTTAACATAAAAGTTTTGATTAAAATTAGTGAAATTCTGTTCTAAAAATGGGGTCTTAGAAGAAACTTATTGTCTTTTAAATCAAGTAGAACATGCATGCAACTAATCTATTACTATGAAATTTATCCTATTCTACAAAAGAAAAACTAACTAAAGATCCTATTTTATTGGTGTTAGGGAAGAGAGATTACCTCCGGAAGTCAGGTACTGACCGACCTTCCCACACTTAAGGCTTTGCACCGTCCTCGGTGCCATCTGTCAGGAACAAAGGTGGGCTGGTAGCAGTATCTCCACAGTCGGGACCGTCATGGCTCCCTGTGCTGGTAAAAGAAGTGGAGTCCGGGGTGTCTGAGTCTCTGTATTTTCCCTTAAGTAGCTCTTTGAGGTATGTGAATCGGCGCTTATTACGGCGCTCTCTTAGCTTTGCATTGTGTTCCTGTTGATCTAACCTTTCAAGTATCTGATGGAGCAGTTGAGTGGTTGTAGGTGCTTGCGGTGTTGAAGGAGGAATCTCTTCAGCCGGTTCAGTAGGCTGGCTTGTAGTGGCTGCTGGAGGTCTGATATATTTCCCGTTAGGGACGTACTGATCATCTCGTGGAAGCATGGCTTTGGTGTCTCCAGCTCTGTAGGAGACTCCGGCTGTGGAGACGAGATCTGAAACCAAGGCGGGAAAAGGTATGTTTTTCGCAATTTGTACGTGTCCCATGGCATTCTGGATGTGTCGTGGTAGGTTCAGAGGCTGGTCTGTAAGGATGCACCATAGTAGAACGGCCATGTCTGCAGTGAAGCAGGACTCGTGGGTGCTCGGAAAGACGTAATGGGACATAATCTGTGTCCATACTTGAGCCTCCAAGGTAAGTGCGGAAGCCAATATTCCCTTAGGACAGGCACGATGGTATCCGTAGATCCATCTGCTGCCAGGTAGTGCGATAACTCTGAGAACAGCGTCCCAGTCAAATTGGTACATCTGGCGCTTGAGTGCGGCTTCTTGAAATGCGTCCAGTCCTTCTGGAGTGGGGGGAAGATCTAAAGCTCGTTGAATGGCCTCTTCTGTGATGTGGATTTGCTTCTGACGAACATAGACAGACTGCAGGGTCGGCAGGTGGAAGTTGGAGTAGAACTCGACTACCCAGGAAAGATTAACCTGCCATGGCTGTCTCTGTAGGAAACCCCATTGTCTTTGTGCAATTTGCGGCTCAACAAATTCAGCAATATGGTTTGGGAGGATAAGAAGGTGTTCGTTGTTATAACTCCTCTCTGCCAGGATGGGGAACATCTGCTCACAGTAGCGATTGGTAAATCGCGCAGTGTCCTTTGCTGGTAAGGCTTTCGCTTTATCATCAACCTTTATAATCCTCTTAATTCTTTTTGTTGAAGGTTTAACTGCAGTTGAAGATGGCTCTGCCACTAATGCTCGTTTTATTCATTTCCTTGCTGTTGATTTGGGGGCAGCTTTCTCCTTGCCTTTCTTGGTGGCCATCCTAAAGGGAGAAAAGAGAAAGTATGTCAAAATGTCAAGGGATAGAGCAAGGAAGAGAACGGGAAAGGTGGTAAGTAATACACATTAAAAGATAAATGATGTTAACACATGGTCATGACTACATGTGAAAAGTTATCAACAGAAAATAGCCAGTGCATATGATGACAATTGAATGCAAGGTGTTTATTGGCATGCAGGCAAAGGCATGAGTAGCGTAGATCAAGCATTCAATGTCCATGTTAAACTACCACAGGATTCAAACTAGCAACCTGTTTGTAATAACAATTATATTAAATTAATAAAATATAAAAAAAGGTTTTGTGAAAAGCAGGCATTTAGAGTAGTAGATAAAAGAATTCCAAAAATAGTGCACAATGCCATACGGGCATTTTCACAAACACATAGCATGCATGGTAGGTAAGCTATTGAAAATAATAAATGGAACATGCAAGCAACCCTTTAAAAATTAACATATAATTGCCAAACAAGTTATTAACACTCCACAAGCAAACAAAAGGAATAATAATGACCCTAATAAACATCCAACACCAATCAAAAGAAAAAGAAAGAAAAAGAAAATATGAATAATGAAAGTAAAAAGAAAAAGAAAAGAAGAATAAAACATAAATTAAGAAGAATAGAAAAGTAAGGAGGGGGGAAGAAAAGAAAAACCTTGATAATGGTGGTGAGAGAGAGAGAGTAGAAAGTGAGAAAGAAGGAAGGAGGAAGAAAGGGGAAGAAAATAATGAGGGGGAAAAAGAAAAAGTAGAATTTGGGGGAAGAGAAAGATAAGATATTTGGCAAATTAGGATAAGCTGTGCGGCGCAAGCGACGCGGACGCGTGGGGTATGCGTTCGCACGACTTGCGCTTAAATTAATCGACGCGGTCGCATCGGTCACGCGGACGCGTGACGCGTTTTGTGCTACTGGCGCGAGGGCAGCCTCGCGCTCGCACAACTCTCTGTTCAAAGTTCATTATTGCCAAATTCCAGGGTGACGCGGTCACGTGGTCAACGCGATCGCGTGAGTGGCCATTATAGGGATATGACGCGGACGCGTGAGCCATGCATCCGCGTGGTAAGGCGTGTGCGTTCAGCACCAGTCCAACACCACTCTAGCACAACTTTTGGTCGTGCACCCTTTCTTACGTCGATTTCCAGGTCACGCGTCCACGTGAGTGTCGCGGACGCGTCAGCGACGCGGTCGCATGGGGTGATTTGTGCCAAAGGCACGCCTCCAGCCACACTCTCGCGTGACTTTCTGTTCGATTTCTTATTCTTTCTGATCCACCTGCAACGCGGACGCGTCGGCGATGCGGTCGCGTCGCGTGCAAATATTTGAATTTTTTTTTAATAAAAATATGTAAATGCAGATGCAAACTAAATGTGTTAACAAAGAGAAGAGTTATTGGAAAAGAAAAGAAAGGAACGATCATACCATGGTGGGTTGTCTCCCACCTAGCACTTTGCTTTAACGTCCGTAAGTTGGACGCTCCACTAGCTCAGTCTTCTACTGTGAGTGGATCCTCCAAGAGGAAGATGTCTAACTCCTTATTTTTCATCACCTTCTCACCATGATATAGCTTCAAATGATGGCCATTAACTTTGATGAGTTCAGAGCTTGAAGGATGACTTAGGTGAAAAACTCTATACGGCTCAGCCTTCTCTACTCTATAGAGACCTTCCCATCTTGATCTCAACTTGCCTAGCATGAGCCTCAGTCTAGATTTGTAAAGGAGGACTAAGTCCTCAGGTTGGAACTCTTTCCTTTTAATGTGCTGATCATGTACAGCCTTCATCTTTTCCTTGTACAGTCTTAAGTTCTCATAGGCTTCCAGGCGAAGGCTTTTCAATTCTTGCAGTTGCAACTTCCTTTCAGCTCCGGCTTTCTCAAATCCCATGTTGCACTCCTTTACTGCCCAAAAGGCTTTGTGCTCTACTTCAACTGGGAGATGACAGGCTTTTTCATAAACTAAGCAAAAGGGACTCATCCTAATGGGTGTCTTGTATGCTGTTCTGTATGCCCAAAGTGCATCTTGTAGCCTGGTGCTCCAGTCTCTTCTATGAGGTTTGACTATCTTCTGCAATATACGCTTTATCTCTCTGTTTGACACCTCGGCTTGCCCATTGGTCTGAGGGTGGTAGGCTGTTGCTACTTTATGAATTATCCCATGCTTCTTCAGTAATCCTGTTAGTCTCCTGTTACAAAAATGGGTGCCTTGATCGCTCACGATTGCTCGCGGTGATCCAAAGCGACAAATAATGTGGTTTCTAACAAAGGAAACAACAATGTTAGCATCATCAGTGCGGGTAAGAATCGCTTCCACCCATTTAGAAACGTAATCTACAGCTAACAATATATAAAAATAACTATTAGAATTCAGAAATGGACCCATGAAGTCAATGCCCCAAACATAAAAAATTTCACAGAAAAGCATAATTTGTTGAGGCATCTCATCCCTCTTGGATATATTACCAAATTTTTGGCATGGAAAACAGGATTTACAAAATCCAGCAGCGTCTTTAAAAAGAGTAGGCCACCAGAATCCACAGTCTAAGATTTTTCTAGCTGTTTTTTGAGGGCCAAAATGTCCTCCACTCTCAGATGAGTGACAGGCCTCTAAAATGGACTGGAATTCTGATTGAGGAATACACCTTCTAATTACCTGGTCAGCGCCACATCTCCATAAATATGGGTCATCCCATATATAATATTTAGACTCGCTTTTCAGCTTGTCTCTTTGATGCTTAGTAAAGTTTGGAGGAAAGGTGCGGCTAACTAGATAATTAGCTACAGGTGCATACCAAGGGACTACCTCAGATACTGCTTGCAGGTTATCAAATGGGAAGTTATCAGCTATAGGAGTGGAGTTATCCTTAATGTGCTCAAGGCGACTCAAGTGGTCTGCCACTAGATTCTGGTTACTACTCCTATCCTTAATTTCTAAATTAAATTCTTGTAGTAGCAGTATCCAACGTATAAACCTTGGTTTGGATTCCTTTTTAGCTAATAAATACTTTAGAGCTGCGTGGTCTGAGTATACTAGTACTTTAGTACCAAGTAAATAGGCTCGGAATTTATCCAGAGCAAAAACAATAGCAAGACGCTCTTTCTCGGTAGTAGTGTAATTAGACTAAGCGGCGTCTAAAGTCTTAGACGCATAAGCAATTACAAAGGGGTCCTTACCTTCACGCTGAGCCAGCGTTGCTCCTACTGCATGGTTGGAAGCATCGCACATGATCTCAAATGGCTGGCCCCAGTCAGGTCCTCTCACAATTAGAGCTTGAGTCAAGGCAGTCTTCAGTTTATCAAACGCTTGTTTGCAATTCTCACTGAACTCGAACTCAATATCTTTCTGCAGTAATCTGGATAAGGGAAGTGCTACCTTACTAAAGTCCTTAATGAATCTCCGGTAAAAACCTGCATGGCCAAGGAACGAACGGACTTCCCTCACAGAGGAGGGGTAAGGTAAACTAGAAATAACATCCACCTTTGCTGGATCTACAGAAATGCCAGTATTAGACACAACATATCCGAGTACAATACATTGTTTAATCATAAAGTGACATTTTTCAAAATTCAATACAAGGTTTGTACTGACACATCTATCTAATACTCTAGATAAACTATCTAAGCAAAGGCTAAAAGAATCACCATAAATGCTAAAATCATCCATAAAAACCTCCATACAGTCCTCAATAAGATCAGAGAAAAGACTCATCATACACCTTTGGAAAGTAGCTGGTGCATTGCACAAGTCAAAGGGCATTCTCTTGTAAGCATAAGTCCCAAAATGACATGTAAAAGTAGTTTTTTCCTGATCTTCAGGAGCTATATGAATCTGAAAATAGTATGTGTAACCATCTAAAAAGCAATAATGTGATTTACCTGACAGGCGATTGATGAGCGGATAATTTATACGCTTTTTGGCACTGTTTTTAGCATGTTTTTAGTATATTTTAGTTAGTTTTTATTATATTTTTATTAGTTTTTATTTAAAATTTACTTTTCTGGACTTTACTATGAATTTGTGTGTTTTTCTGTGATTTCAGGTATTTTCTGGCTGAAAATGAGGGACCTGAGCAAAAATCTGATTCAGAGGCTGAAAAAGGACTACAGATGCTGTTGGATTTTGACCTCCCTGCACTCGAAGTAGATTTTCTGAAGCTACAGAAGCCCAATTGGCGCACTCTCAATTGCGTTGGAAAGTAGACATCCTGGACTTTCCAGCAATATATAATAGTCCATACTTTGCCCGAGATTTGATGGCCCAAACAGGCATTCCAAGTCAGCTCAAGAATTCTGGCGTTTAACTCCAGAACTGGCACAAAAGCTGGAGTTAAACGCCCAAACTGGCACAAAAGCTGGCGTTTAACTCCAAGAAAAGTCTCTACACATGAAAGCTTCAATGCTCAGCCCAAGCACACACCAAGTGGGCCCCGGAAGTGGATTTTTACACTAAACACCCTAGCTTACTCATTTTCTGTAACCCTAGGCCATCAGTTTACTATAAAAACTACTTTTAGTGATTCATCTTCAACCTGATGACACTTTACACGTTTCATATTGTATTCTCTATGGTATGAGTCTCTAAACCCCATTGTTGGGGGTGAGGAGCTCTGCTGTTCTTTATGAATTAATGCAATTACTACTGTTTTCCATTCTATCATGCTTGCTTCTATTCTAAGATATTCATTCGCACTTCAACCTGATGAATGTGATGATCCATGACACTCATAATCATTCTCACCTATGAACGCGTGCCTGACAACCACCTCCGTTCTACCTTAGATTGAATGCATATCTCTTAGCCTCATGATTCAGATCAGAGTCTTCGTGGTATAAGCTAGAATTATTGGCGGCCATTCCTGAGATTCGGAACGTCTAAACATTGTCTGTGGTATTCTGAGTAGGATTTGGGAAGGGATGACTGTGACGAGCTTCAAACTCGCGAGTGTTGGGCGTAGTGACAGACGCAAAAGGATCAATGGATCCTATTCCGACATGATCGAGAACCGACAGATGATTAGCCGTGCGGTGACAGCGCATTTGGAACATTTTCACTGAGAGGAAGGGAAGTAGCCATTGACAACGGTGATGCCCAACATAAAGCTTGCCATGGAAGGAGCCTTGCGTGCATGAAGAAGAAGATAGTAGGAAAGCAGAGATTCAGAAGACAAAGCATCTCCAAAGCCTCAACCTGTTCTTCATTACTGCATAACAAGTATTTATTTCATGTCCTTTTACTTTTTACAATTAAATCTGAGAATTATTGATATCCTGACTAAGAGTTACAAGATAACCATAGCTTGCTTCAAGCTGACAATCTCCATGGGATCGACCCTTACTCACGTAAGGTATTACTTGGACGACCTAGTGCACTTGCTGGTTAGTTGTGCGGAGTTGCAAAAGTGTGATTGTAATTTCGTGCACCAAGTTTTTGGCGCCGTTGCCGGGGATTGTTCGAGTTTGGACAACTGACGGTTTATCTTGTCGCTTAGATTAGGAATATTTTATTTTTGTTGGTTTAGAGTCTTTTATTTGAGTTTAGTTTCATATTTTAAGTTTGGTGTCAATTGCATGCTTTTATTTTCTTTTAATTTTTCGAAATTGCATGTCCTTAGTTCTTTCTTGATTTTTAAAAAAAAAAATTCTAAGTTTGGTGTCTTCTTTGTGTTTTCCTTTAATTTTTCGAAAATTTGTGTTTGATTTTCTAAAAATTTTAAGTTTGGTGTGTTTTTGTGCTTTTATTTACTTAAAAATTTTTCAAAAATTTATTCTTGGTGTTCATCTTGATCTTCAAAGTGTTCTTGGTGTTCACCTTGACATTCAAAGTTTTCTTGTTTGTCCTCTCTGTTTTGATCTAAAATTTCTAAGTTTAGTGTCATTTTGTTGTTTTTCTCTTTCCTCATTAAAATTCAAAAATAAAAAAAAATATCTTTTCCTTATTTTACTCATAATTTTCGAAATTTGGCATTAAAGTAGTTAAAGATTTTCAAAATAATATCTTTTCTTTTTAGCCAAGTCAAAATTCTAATTTCAAAAATTGATCTTTTCAAATCTTTTTCAAAAATCAAATCTTTTTAATTTATTGCAATCATATCTTCTCAATCAAATCTTTTTCAAAATAATTTTCAATCATATCTTTTTGATTGCTAATTTCAAAATCTTTTTAATTAATTAATTAATTTAGTCTTCAATTTGCTTTTATTTTATTTTCTTTTTTTTTCAAAATTTTATTTAATTTTATTTTCCATTTATTTTATTTTATTCTATTTTAATTTCGGTCACTTTTAATTAAATAAATAAAAAATAAAAATATAATTTATTTGCAATTCATATCAATTTCCTTTTCTCCATCATGGACATAAGTGGAAATGAATAGTCCAGAAGGACGCTGGGGTCATATGCTAACCCCATTACAGCTGCATATGGGAGTAGCATCTGTATACCTCCCATCAAAGCAAGCAGTTTTGAGCTAAATCCTCAGCTCATTATCATGGTGCAGCAAAATTGCCAGTATTTCGGTCTTCCACAGGAAGAACCTATTGAGTTTCTGGCACAGTTCTTACAAATTGCTGATACAGTACGTGATAAAGAAGTGGATCAGGATGTCTACAGATTATTACTGTTTTCATTTGCTGTAAAAGATCAAGCTAAGAGGTGGTTAAATAACCAACCCACAGCAAGCATAAAAACATGGAGACAGTTATCAGACAAATTCCTGAATCAATTTTATCATCCAAAAAGGATGACACAGCTAAGGCTGGATATCCAAGGCTTTAAACAAGAGGATCATGAATCCCTTTATAATGCCTGGGAGAGGTATAGAGGGATGCTAAGGAAATGCCCCTCTGAAATGTTTTTAGAGTGGGTACAGTTAGACATCTTTTACTATGGGCTTACAGAAAGAGCTCAAATGTCTCTAGACCACTCAGCTGATGGATCTATACACATGAGAAAAACAATTGAAGAGGCTCAAGAACTCATAGATACAGTTGCTAGAAATCAACATCTGTACTCAAACAGTGAGTCCTCCATAAAAGAAGAGGCTATGGCAGTAACTACTGATCCTAATCCTCAAGAACAGATTGTTGAACTTAATCAGCAATTACTCCTTATGACAAAATTAAAACAATTAGCAGAATTCAAAGAGATGCTCCAAGACACTAAAAATTCTAACAAGAATATAGAAGCACAATTGAATCAGACAAGACAGCAGCTATCTAAACAGATAACAGAAGAATGCCAAGCTGTCCAACTAAGGAGCGGGAAGACATTAAATAACTCAGCTCAAAGTAGCAAAAAGTCAAGAAAGGAACAAATGACAAAGGATGACCAAACCACTGCCCAAAATCCCTCTGAGGACATCAAGAGCCCAGAGAGGAATAACTCTGGCGTTCAAACGCCAGAAAAGGGGGAAAAGTTGGCGTTAAACGCCCATTCCTTGCCCAGTTTTGGCGTTCAAACGCTAGAAAAAGGTGGGAAGCTGGTGTTAAACGCCCATCCAACACCCAATCCTGGCGTTCAAACGCCAATGAGGAATCAGACACCTGCAAGTGCTGATAGTAACCCCTCTAAGAAGGCTTCTTCAACCACTTCTGTAGGGAATAAACCTACAGCAACTAAGGTTGAAGAATATAAAGCCAAGATGCCTTATCCTCAGAAGCTCCGCCTAGCGGAACAGGATAAATAATTTGCCCACTTTGCAAACTATCTCAGGACTCTTGAAATAAAGATCCCGTTTGCAGAGGCACTTGAGCAAATACCCTCTTATGCTAAGTTCATGAAAGAGATCCTAAGTCATAAGAAGGATTGGAGAGAAACTGAAAGAGTGTTTCTCACTGAAGAATGCAGTGCAGTCATTCTAAAAAGCTTACCAGAAAAGCTTCAAGATCCAGGAAGCTTTATGATACCATGCACATTAGAGTGTGCTTGTACCAAGACAGCTCTATGTGACCTTGGAGCAAGTATCAACCTAATACCTGCATCCACTATCAGAAAGCTTGGGTTGACTGAAGAAGTCAAACCAACCCGGATATGTCTTCAACTTGCTGATGGCTCCATTAAATATCCATCAGGCATCATTGAGGACATGATTATCAAGGTTGGGCCATTTGCCTTTCCCACTAACTTTGTAGTGCTAGAAATGGAGGAGCACAAGAGTGCAACTCTCATTCTAGGAAGACCTTTCCTAGCAACTGGACGAACTCTTATTGGTGTACAAAAAGGGGAAGTGACCCTGAGAGTCAATGAGGATGAGTTCAAGTTAAATGCTGTCAAAGCTATGCAGCATCTAGACACATCAAATGACTGCATGAGCACTGATATTATTGACTCTTTGGTGGAAGAGATCAATATAACTGAGAGTCTTGAATCAGAGCTAGAGGACATCTTTAAAGATGTTCAGCCTGATTTGGAGGAACCAGAGGAAATAAAAGAACCTCTAAAAATCCCTCAGGAAGAGGAGAAACCTCCTAAAACAGAGCTCAAACCACTACCACCATCCCTGAAATATGCATTTCTGGGAGAAGGTGACACTTTTCCAGTGATCATAAGCTCTGCTTTAAATCCACAGGAAGAGAAAGCACTAATTCAAATGCTAAGGACACACAAGACAGCTCTTGGGTGGTCCATAAGTGATCTTAAGGGCATTAGCCCAGCAAGATGCATGCACAAGATCCTATTGGAGGATGATGCTAAGCCAGCTAAATCCAGCCATGAAGGAAGTGGTGCAGAAATAAGTCACTAAGTTACTAGAGGCTGGGATTATTTATCCTATTTCTGATAGCCCCTGGGTGAGCCCTGTCCAAGTTGTCCCCAAGAAGGGAGGCATGACAGTTGTTCATAATGAAAAGAATGAACTGGTTCCCACAAGAACAGTTATAGGGTGGCGTATGTGTATTGACTACAGAAGGCTCAATACAGCCACCAGAAAGGATCATTTTCCCTTACCATTCATAGACCAGATGCTAGAGAGACTAGCAGGCCATGAATACTACTGCTATTTGGATGGCTATGCAGGCTACAATCAAATTGCAGTGGATCCTCAAGACCAAGAAAAAATAGTATTCACATGTCCATCTGGAGTATTTGCTTACAGAAGAATACCTTTTGGTCTGTGCAATGCACCTGCAACCTTTCAGAGGTGCATGCTCTCTATCTTCTCTGATATGGTAGAGAAGTTCCTGGAAGTCTTCATGGATGACTTCTCAGTATTTGGAGACTCATTCAGCTCCTGTCTTGATCATCTAGCACTTGTCCTGAAAAGGTGCCAAGAGACTAACCTGGTCTTAAACTGGGAAAAATGTCACTTTATGGTAACTGAAGAAATTGTCCTTAGGCACAAAATTTTAAGCAAGGGGATAGAGGTGGATCAAGCCAAGGTAGAGGTAATTGAGAAATTACCACCACCTGCCAATGTTAAGGCAATCAGAAGCTTTCTGGGGCATGCAGGATTCTATAGAATGTTCATAAAGGATTTTTCAAAAATTGCAAAACCTCTAAGCAATCTGCTAGCTGCTGACACGCCATTTGTGTTTGACACAGAGTGTCTGCAGGTGTTTGAGACCCTGAAAGCCAAGCTGGTCACATCACCAGTCATCTCTGCACCTGACTGGACATTACCATTCGAATTAATGTGTGATGCCAGTGACCATGCCATTGGTGTAGTGTTGGGACAAAGGCATAACAAGCTTTTGCACGTCATTTACTATGCCAGTCGTGTTCTAAATGACGCACAGAAGAATTACACAACCACAGAAAAGGAGTTACTTGCAGTGGTTTATGCCATTGACAAGTTTAGATCCTATTTAGTAGGTTCAAAAGTGATTGTGTATACTGACCATGCTGCTCTTAAATATCTACTCACAAAGCAGGATTCAAAACCCAGGCTCATAAGATGGGTGTTGCTTCTGCAAGAGTTTGATATAGAAATAAGAGACAGAAAAGGGACAGAGAACCAGGTAGCTGATCACCTGTCCCGGATAGAACCAGTAGCAGGGGCGTCCCTCCCTCCTACTGAGATCTCTGAGACCTTTCCGGATGAGTAACTTTTTGCCATTCAGAAAGCACCATGGTTTGCAGACATTGCAAATTATAAAGCTGTGAGGTTCATACCCCAGGAGTACAGCAAGTTGCAAAAGAAAAAACTAATTTCTGATGCAAAGTACTATTTGTGGGATGAACCATATCTCTTTAAGAGATGCGCAGACGGAATGATCCGGAGATGCGTCCCTAGAGAGGAGGCACAGAAGATCCTGTGGCATTGCCATGGATCACAGTATGGAGGACATTTCGGAAGTGAGCGAACAGCCACTAAAGTCCTGCAATGTGGCTTTTATTGGCCTACTCTCTATAGAGATGCCCGAGAGTTTGTGCGTAACTGTGACAGTTGCCAAAGAGCTGGTAACTTGCCTCATGGTTATGCCATGCCTCAATAAGGGATCTTAGAGATTGAGTTGTTTGATGTATGGGGTATTGACTTCATGGGTCCTTTCCCACCATCATACTCAAACACTTACATTCTGGTGGCAGTAGACTACGTATCTAAATGGGTGGAGGCAATTGCCACAGCCACT
The DNA here is from genome assembly GCF_003086295.3 of Arachis hypogaea. Lineage (NCBI taxonomy): Eukaryota > Viridiplantae > Streptophyta > Magnoliopsida > Fabales > Fabaceae > Arachis > Arachis hypogaea. The sequence goes on from NC_092050.1 coordinate 15,092,097, forward strand.
AATGATACCAAGACTATGCTGAAGTTCCTCCAGAAACATATTTTCAGCAGATTTGGTGTTCCCAGAGTACTAATCAGTGATGGGGGCACCCATTTCTGCAATAAACAGCTTTACTCTACTATGGTTCGATATGGAATTAGCCACAAAGTAGCAACTCCGTATCATCCACAGACAAATGGGCAGGCTGAAGTCTCTAATAGAGAACTAAAGAGAATCCTGGAACGGACTATAATTGCTTGTAGAAAGGATTGGGCAAAGAGCTTGGATGATGCTCTATGGGCATACAGAATAGCATTCAAGACTCCTATAGGAACCTCTCCATACCAGCTTGTGTATGGCAAGGCCTGTCATCTACCCGTGGAACTGGAACATAAAACCTACTGGGCAACCAGATTCCTAAACCTGGATGCTAAGTTAGCTGGTGAGAAAAGATTGCTCCAGCTGAATGAGCTAGAGGAGTTCAGACTCAATGCTTTTGAAAATGCAAAAATTTATAAGGAAAAAGCAAAAAAGTGGCATGAAAAGAAATTGTCATCCAGAGTCTTTGAGCCAGGACAAAAAGTTCTGCTGTTTAATTCTAGGCTCAGATTATTCCCCGGAAAATTAAAATTCCGGTGGAGGGGACCATATGTGATTACAGGAGTGTCACCATATGGATATGTTGAGCTTCAAGATATTGATTCTGACAAAAAGTTCATTGTTAATGGACAGAGAATCAAACATTATCTTGAAAGCAATTTTGAGCAAGAATGCTCAAAATTGAGGCTTGAATGAAGCTCAGTAAAGGTCCAGCTAAAGACATTAAAGAAGCGCTTGCTGGGAGGTAACCCAGCCATTAGCAAGTCATTTGTTTTAATTAATACTTGTAGAAGTTTGATATACATTTTTCTTCAAAGGTTAATCATCAAAATTGAAGGAATTCACAGAGTTACAGAAGGATTCAGTGCAAAAAGCAGAGAAAAGGAGCTTGCTGGCAAGAAAACGCCAGTAAAGGGCATTTTGGGCGTTAAACGCCAAAATGGGTACCATTCTGGGCGTTTAACGCCAATAAAGGTACCATTTTGGGCGTTAAATGCCAGAATTGCAGCATCTTGGTGTTCAGAAAAACGCCCAGTGATAAAGGGGTTTCTGGCGTTTAACGCCAGCCAGGGTACCTGGCTGGGCGTTAAACGCCCATAATGGCCAACAATTGGGCGTTAAATGCCAGAAAGGTAGGGAGAGGAGATTTTGTTTCCAACTTCAATTTTTTTTTTAATTTTCATGTTTTGACTCATAATTTTCTGCATAAACATGTTTCAAACTTTCATCATTCACCCTCAATTTTCCAAAATTCAACAATTTTCTAAATCTCTTTTCAATTTTCTTTCAAATCTTTCCCAAATATTTTCAAAAACTCAATTATCCTCTTAATTTCTTTCCAAATCTTTTTCAACTCATCATATCATCTCTTATTTCTTAGATGCATAACCAAATTTTCAGATTTAACATCTTTATATCTTTTTCAATTACAAATCTCATCTTTTTCATATCATGATTTTATTTTCTTCCATCAATCATATCTCTATGTCATATTTCTTTCAAATTTTTCGAAATCCCTCCCCTCCTCCTATAAATATACATTCGGCCATCCCCTCCTCTCCACCATTCGAATTTGGCTCTTCTCCTCTCTCTCTCCTTTCCTTTCTTTTGCTTGAGGGCAAGCAAACCTCTAAGTTTGGTGTGTTTTTCCGTGATCACTGAGCTAAGACTCATCAAGATCATGGCACCTAAGGGAAAACAAACCAACTCAAGAGGCAAGAAAGAGAATACTCCAAAGAGTCTTTGGAATCAAGAGAGGTTCTTAACCAAAGAGCATGCAGACCATTACCACAAAATAATGGGTCTGAGGTCAGTGATCCGGAAGTCAAATTCAATTTGAAAGAAGATGAATATCCAAAGATCCAAGAGCAAATTCGAAACAGATGATGGAAAATTCTAGCTAATCCTGAGACAAAGGTTGGAAGAAACATGGTTCAGGAATTCTACTCAAATCTGTGGCTAACAGATAAGCAGAGAATAACTGGAACCGCCTTTCACACTTACCGAACTATGGTCAGAGGGAGGCTTATTTACTTCCATCTGGACAAAATAAGAGAGGTCTTCAAACTGCCTCAACTATAAGATGATCCAGAATCCTTTAATAGGAGAATGGTGAGAGTAGATAAGGGATTGGATCAAGTTCTAGAGGACATATGCCTCCCTGGAACTAAGTGGATAACCAATTTAAAAGGTGTCCCAAACCAACTCAAGAGGAGAGATCTCAAACCAGTTGCAAGAGGCTGGTTGGACTTCATTGGGCATTCTATATTGCCCACTAGCAACCGCTCTGAGGTCACTGTCAAAAGAGCAGTGATGATTCATTGTATTATGCTGGGGAAAGGAGTGGAGATTCATCATCTGATTTCTTGTGAGATTTACACAATTGCAAACAAGAACTCCACTGAAGCCAAACTGGCCTACCCAAGCTTAATTTCTCTGCTATGTAAAGATGCTAGGGTGAGGATGGGAGTAGATGAATTCATCCCAATCGAACACCCAATCACCAAGAAGTCAATGGAAGGACAAGTGCAAGACAACTCCATCAAAAGGAGGGCACAGGAGTTCCTCCCAGAAATTCCTGAAATTGACTACTGGACCCGCCTAGAAGCATCTGTTACCAAGCTGCAAGAAGTTATGGAACAACTTAAGGAAGAATAGCAGAATCAAAACTGCATGCTCTGCAAGCTGCTGAAGGAACAGGAGAAGCAGGGGCGTGAGCTACAGGAGCTGAAGCGCCAGAAGCTCTCCCTTGAAGGACCAAGCACCCCACAGATTGAGCGGAGCATCCACTTCTCAAAATCAAGGTTGTTGAGTCCTAACTCTGTGATAACCTTTATTATTAAGAGTCTATTTTAAGAGTCATTCATTTTTCTGCTTTAAATTTTCTGTCTTCTATTATTATGGGTCTGCTCTTATATTTATTTTTGAGTCTTATTTTTAGTCCATAATCAATAAAATTTAAAGTTTATGTCTTAAAGCTATGAATGTCCCATGAATCCATCACCTTTCTAAAAAAAATGTTCTTAATTGAAAAAGAAAAAGAAGTACATGAATTTCAAATTTTAAAACAGTTTAATTATTTTGATGTGGTGGTAATACTTTTGTTTTCTGAATGAATGCTTGAACAGCGCATATTTTTGAATTTGTTGTTTATGAATGTTAAAATTGTTGGCTCTTGAAAGAATGATGAAAAAGGAGAAATGTTATTTGATGATCTGAAAAATCATAAAATTGATTCTTGAAGCAAGAAAAAGCAGTGAATAGAAAGCTTGCATAAAAAAAATACGAAAAAAAAGGAAAAAGAGAGAGAGAGAGAGAGAGAGAGAGAGAGAGAGAGAGAGCAAGCAGAAAAAGCCAATAGCCCTTTAAACCAAAAGGCAAGGGTAATAAAAAGGATCCAAGGCTTTGAGCATCAGTGGATAGGAGGGCCCACATGAATAAAATCCTGGCCTAAGCGGCTAAACCAAGCTGTCCCTAACCATGTGCTTGTGGCGTGAAGGTGTCAAGTGAAAACTTGAGACTGAGCGGTTAAAGTCGTGGTCCAAAGCAAAAAGAGTATGCTTAAGAGCTCTGGACACCTCTAATTGGGGACTCTAGCAAAGCTGAGTCACAATCTGAAAAGGTTCACCCAGTTATGTGTCTGTAGCATTTATGTATCCGGTGGTAATACTGGAAAACAAAATGCTTAGGGTCACGGCCAAGACTCATAAAGTAACTGTGTTCAAGAATCAACATACTTAACTAGGAGAATCAATAACACTATCTGGATTCTGAGTTCCTATAGAAGCCAATCATTCTGAACTTCAAAGGATAAAGTGAGATGCCAAAACTATTCAGAGGCAAAAAGCTAAAAGCCCCGCTCATCTAATTAATACTGATCTTCATAGATGTTTTTGGAATTCATTGTATATTCTCTTCTTTTTATCCTATTTGATTTTTAGTTTCTTGGGGACAAGCAACAATTTAAGTTTGGTGTTGTGATGAGCGGATAATTTATACGCTTTTTGGCACTGTTTTTAGTATGTTTTTAGTATATTTTAGTTAGTTTTTATTATATTTTTATTAGTTTTTATTTAAAATTTACTTTTCTGGACTTTACTATGAGTTTGTGTGTTTTTCTGTGATTTCAGGTATTTTCTGGCTGAAATTGAGGGACCTGAGCAAAAATCTGATTCAGAGGCTGAAAAATGACTACAGATGCTGTTGGATTCTGACCTTCCTGCACTCGAAGTGGATTTTCTAGAGCTACAAAAGCCCAATTGGTGTGCTCTTAATTGCGTTGGAAATTAGATATCCTGGGCTTTCCAGAAATATATAATAGTCCATACTTTGCCTGAGATTTAATGGCCCAAACAGGTGTTCCAAGTCAGCTCAAGAATTTTGGCATTTAACTCCAGAACTGGCACAAAAGCTGGAGTTAAACGCCCAAACTGGCCCAAAAGCTGGCGTTTAACTCCAAGAAAAGTCTCTACACATGAAAGCTTCAATACTCAGCCCAAGCACACACCAAGTGGGCCTCGGAAGTGGATTTTTACACTAAACACCCTAGCTTACTCATTTTCTGTAACCCTAGGTCATCAGTTTACTATAAAAACTACTTTTAGTGATTCATCTTCAACCTGATGACACTTTACACGTTTCATATTGTATTCTCTATGGCATGAGTCTCTAAACCTCATTGTTGGGGGTGAGGAGCTCTGCTGTTCTTCATGAATTAATGCAATTACTACTGTTTTCCCTTCTATCACGCTTGCTTCTATTCTAAGATATTTATTCGCACTTCAACCTGATGAATGTGATGATCCGTGACACTCATCATCATTCTCACCTATGAACACGTGCCTGACAACCACCTCCGTTCTACCTTAGATTGAATGCATATCTCTTAGCCTCATGATTCAGATCAAAGTCTTCGTGGTATAAGCTAGAATTATTGGCGGCCATTCCTGAGATCTGGAACGTCTAAACCTTGTCTGTGGTATTTTTAGTAGGATCTGAAAAGGGATGACTGTGACGAGCTTCAAACTCGCGAGTGTTGGGCGTAGTGACAGACGCAAAAGGATCAATGGATCCTATTCCGACATGATCGAGAACCGACAGATGATTAGCCGTGCGGTGACAGCGCATTTGGAACATTTTCACTGAGAGGACGGGAAGTAGCCATTGACAACGGTGATGCCCAACATAAAGCTTGCCATGGAAGGAGCCTTGCGTGCATGAAGAAGAAGATAGTAGGAAAGCAGAGATTCAGAAGACAAAGCATCTCCAAAGCCTCAACCTGTTCTTCATTACTGCATAACAAGTATTTATTTCATGTCTTTTTACTTTTTACAATTAAATATGAGAATTATTGATATCCTGACTAAGAGTTACAAGATAACCATAGCTTGCTTCAAGCCGACAATCTCCGTGGGATCGACCCTTACTCACATAAAGTATTACTTGGACGACCCAGTGCACTTGCTGGTTAGTTGTACGGAGTTGTAAAAGTGTGATTGTAATTTTGTGCACCAGTGATCCAGCATTTGATCAATGAAAGAAGGGGGTAGTGATCCTTACGAGTGGCTTGGTTGAGACACCTGTAATCAATGCAGACTCTCCAGGCATTCTGTACTCTGGTTGCTATGAGCTCTCCATGCTCATTCTTCACTGTGGTGACTCCAGACTTCTTGGGCACCACTTGTACTGGGCTTACCCATTCACTGTCTGAGATGGGATAGATGATATCCGCCTCAAGTAGTCTGGTCACTTCCTTTTTGACAACCTCCAAGATAGTGGGATTTAGTCTTCTTTGGGGTTGACGAACAGGCCTTGCTCCCTCTTTTAGAAATATTCTGTGCTCACAAACTTGAGGGTTGATGCCTACTATGTCCGCCAAACTCCACCCAATTGCCTTCTTGTGCCTCCTCAGCACACTAAGTAACTGCTCTTCTTGTTGAGAAGTGAGTTCCCGTGCAATGATAACTGGAAACTTCTGCTTGTCCTCAAGGTAAGCGTATTTGAGGTGTGGAGGGAGGGGTTTTAATTCTAACTTCTGCTCATGGCCAGGCTCTGGATTGTCTGGAGCTGGTGACAATGGTAAAGTACTTTCATTGTCCTCAGAAAGTGTCCCCACACTCGGACCTTGTCCTATGTACTTCTCTTCGAACTCCTTCTGGTGAACTTCAGCCATAGTTTCACCTATGATGTCACACTGGAGGATAGAATGATCTTCTGGGGGGTGCTTCATAACTCCATTTAGATTGAAGCTTACTACTCGGCCGTCTATTTCAAAAGAGTGTATTCCTGAAAAAGCATCCAATTTGAACTTCGAGGTCTTTAGGAAAGGTCTTCCGAGTATGATTGATGATGGCTTCTCTGAGTCATTTTGGGGAATCTCTAAGATATAAAAATCAATGGGGAATGTGAGCCCCTTAATGCCCACTAATACATCTTCAGCAACTCCAGCCACTGTAATAATGCTTTTATCTGCTAACACAAAACGAGCTGCCGACCTTTTTAAGGGAGGGAGCCTCAAAATATCATATATAGACAAAGGCATTATACTCACACATGCTCCGAAATCACACATGCAGTCAGAAAATACCACACCACCAATAGTACAATTAACCATACATGGACCTGGGTCACTACACTTTTCAGGTAAACCTCCCATTAAAGCAGATATGGAACTACCTAAAGGAATAGTTTTTAATTCATTAATTTTGTCTTTATGTATGCATAAATCTTTTAGAAACTTTGCGTATTTGGGTACCTGTTGAATAACATCAAAAAGGGGAACAGTTACCTCAACCTTTTTGAATATTTCTACCATTTTGGGATCAGGTTCCAACTGCTTCCTGGGCTTCCTTGCAAGTTGTGAAAAGGGAATATGAATGGCATTTTCTACAATGTCTGCGCCTTTTGGTGCTTCTTCCTGTGATTGAGCTTCTTCTTCTTCAGCCATGTCCTGTATGTCCTCTTCCTCCTCAACATCTTCTATTTTCACTACCTCTTCAGCTGAGGCGTGTTCTGGTGGGTTTGGCTCTTCCTGATTCCTCTCTTGCAATGTGGTTCCGGACCTTAGGGTGATGGCATTAATGCCACCCTTTGGATTGGGTAATGGTTGAGAGGGGATTCCACTGGAGCTCAAAGGCTGGTTATTGGAGTTATTCATTGATCCAATCTGTGAGACAAGAGCTTACAAGGTAGAGTTCAGACCATTTAGAGTAGAAGTAAGGTTATTTTCCATGGCCTGTTGTCTCTGATCAATAGATTGTAGTAACTCATCATTAGAAAATGAAGAAGGACAAGTGATCTGAGAGGTCTGCTGTTGGTTGTGCTGTGATCCTTGGAATTGCCTCAGGTGAGGTTCTCTGTAAGGCTGGTTCTGGTTTTGCTGCCTGTTGTTGTTATTATTCCACCTTTGATTTCTCTGATTGTCTCTGCCTCCTCTGTTATTGTTGTCCCTCTAGCCCTGGTTAGAATTATCTCTCCAACCTTGGTTCGAATTGTCCTGCCATCCGTGGTTGTAATTACCACCTTGATTGTATCCTTGATTGGGACGGTCATAGAAGTTATGAGTGGCTGCCACAGTGTTGTCTTCTTGCTGGAGCTGCGGACATTCATCAGTATAATGGCTATAATCAGCACAGATTCCGCACACTCTCTATGGGACTAACTGTTGGCTTTGCTGTGGTGGAGAAGGTTGAGCTTGCTGAGCTTGTTGTTGATTCAACTGCATCTGCTTCAGTAAGTTGGTCATCTCACATATACTCTGAGTCAGAGCAGCAATCTCTCTGCTAGAGGATACTTCTGCAACAGCTTTTGAACGACCTTGTTTCTGCCTGTGATTTCGAGTAAATTCAGCTAAGTCGCTGATTAATTTCCTTGCCTCATCAGTGGTCTTGTACTTTTTCATAGACCCATTGCTAGCACTTTTCAATGTGGTCTTATCTTGGGGCCTCATTCCCTGTGTGACGTAGCCGAGCAACACTATCTTGTCAATCATATGGTGGGGGCATGCTTCCAGAAGGTTGTTGAAGCGCTCCCAGTATTCGTAGAGAGTTTCGGACTCATCCTGAACAATCATGGAAATGTCTTTCCTCAATTTATCAGTAACTTCAGCTGGAAAGAATTTTTCCAAAAGTTCTCTTCTAAGCGTATCCCAGTCAGAAACAGTTGCTGCGGGTCGAGTGTAGTACCACTCTCTCGCCTTTCCCTCAAGAGAGAACGGGAAAGCTTTGAAAGAACTGAAGATTGATGGTTTAGAAGTTATAGTAAATACTCGTTGCAAGTATAGTTACTAAACCAAGCAATCAACCTTTCTTACAAACGTTTTGGTTGTCACAAGTAACAAACCCCTTTAAAATTGATAACCGAGTATTTAAACCTCGGGTCGTCTTCTCAAGGAATTGCAGGGAGGTGTTCTTATTATTGGTTATGAGTCTTGTAAATTAGGGGTTTTGGAAAGAAGGAGCAAGTAATGTAAGATAACAAGTCGTTAAAATAATAAATAACAAAGCTCTTGGCAAGGTATAAGAACTGGAAGTCCTATCCTGGTTATCCTTATTAATTGTGATGAGAATTGGATTTTTCTCCCACTTTGTTAACCTCTAACTATGAAGGTAAGTTAAGTGGATGAATTAATTTTTATTCTTCAGATCCTAGTCTTTCCTTGAGAAAAGTTAGAGTTATTGGAACTCGAATTAATTCTTGAAGAATTTCAATTTTCAATCAACAATGAGTTTGATAACTCAAGTGTCTCCAATGACTCAACCAAAGCTAAGAGGGAAAATTCTAAATTAAATTAAAAGCATCAATATAAATAAAGCAAAGCAATCTTAAATCTGAAATACCTCAAATAATATTAATTAAGAAAATCATAACATGAATGTAGCATAAGCCAAATAGGCAACATAACTAATATAAGCATTAAAGTATCTGAAAGTAAGAGATAAATATAAAGTAAAAGAACATTGAACCTGGGATTGAGAGGCACTCCTAAAACTAAGAGAAATCCTAAATCCTAATCCTAAGAGAGAGGAGAGAACCTCTCTCTCTAAAAACTACATCTAAATCCTAAAATTGTGTATTGTGAGCTTGTTCATGAATGGATGCATTCTCCCACTTTATAGCCTCTAATCTGTGTTTTCTGGGCCGCAAACTGGGTCAGAAACAGCCCAGAATTCGCTGGTTGCGAATTCAAACACGCTGATTTTTCGTCACTGCGACGTGGCCGCGTGGAGCACGCGTTCGCGTCACCTAGAGTCAGGGCAACTATAGCATATTATATATCAAATCGAAGCCCCGGACGTTAGCTTTCCAACGCAACTTGAACCGCGTCGTTTGGATCTCTGTAGCTAAAGTTATAGCAGTTTGAGTGCAAAGAGGTCAGGCTGGACAACTTAGCAATTTCTCCAACTTCTTGTATTCTTTCCACTTTTGCATGCTTCCTTTCCATCCTCTGAGCCATTCCTGTCCTGTAATCTCTGAAATCACTTAACACACATATCAAGACATCTAATGGTAATAAGAGAGGATTAAACATAGGGAACTTAAGGCCAAAGAAGCATGTTTTCAATCAAAGCACATAATTAGGAAGGCAAATGTAAAACCATGCAAATAGTATGAATAAGTGGGTAAAGAGTTCATGAAAACCACTCAATTGAGCACAAGATAAACCATAAAATAGTGGTTTATCAAGCTTTCAACAGAATAGAAGTTTAATCTGCACCATCACGCCTGACAGTAGAATAGGCTGCTTAGAAATCCCTCAGGTGCTTGATAGGCTCTTGAGCAGGTAAGCCATGAAACTTAGGCATCAAGTTGAGCAGTGCAGTCTTTATTTCAAAGTCTGTAGCCACTGCTGGGTGATGCTCTTGAAACGGTTGCATTGTGAAATCAGGGGCTCCAGCCTCCTTGATAGTAATTCTCCTAGGTGCTGCCATGTCACCTGCACGTAAATCAACCAAATCAACAGAAAGGGAGCTTGTTTCTTCCTCAAGTGATGTTTCAGATTCGCCCTCAGAGAGGACTAACCGACGCTAAGCTTGCCTTATTCGTGAGATAGTTCTTTCAATCTCAGGATCAAATACTGGCAAGCTTGGATCAGGAAGTGAACGCGTCATTTAACGAAAGAAACATGTAGCTCATAGTAGCAAAAATAAAATAAAATGCAAATAAATAAATTCCAATCAATAACTTAGCACTCTGTTGCAACTCCCCGGCAACGGTGCCAAAAATTGACGTGACGGAAATTGGCGAGTTAAGAAATTGTTATAAGAGATACGTTGTAAGTACAGTCCTTAACCAACCGAAAATCTGCTTATCAATTTAGAAGGGTTGTCACAAAATTAAAATTAAAATACTGGGAGTATGAATCCCAGGTCGTCTCCCAACGAGTTGTAGAAAGGTGTGCTATTTTATTAATCATATATTTTCTAAAATGGTTTGAGTTGATAAACAGGAAATTAAATTAGAGAATTTATGTAATCTTAAATAAAAACCTTGACTGGGAGTAGATTAGTTGGAAGCCCTATTCTTGTTGGAGTACTCTCAAGATTAATTGATAATTGAATGTTGTTCTGCTTAGTTATCCCTTACTAGGTAGGGGAAAGTCAAGCAAGTTGGAAAGCTATTTCTATTCACAAGTTCCAATCCTCTTCCTTGGAAAGGATTAGTGTCAGTGACTAGAGGACAATCCAACAATAAACCCAGTTACAATTTTTCTCTTGAGCATTCCAACTCAAGGTCCTCCTTTCAATCAACTCCCAATCAAGTTATGGAACTACTCGCTCATTGTGAATGTAAACTTCATAACATAAGAAAGGGAAGTAAAGAAAGACATGATAAATAATAATCAAAAGATCAATTAAAAATAAAAATAGTTCTTGTATTAATAAATTCTAAAAATAATCCAATAATAATTCTGAATAAATTGAGGACATGGAAGAGTAAGAGATAAGTAAGGAAAACAAACTAGAATAATGAAGTCTTGGCGGAGGTAATAACTCTTCTCAATATCCCAATCCAAAAAGCAATAAATTCAAAATCCTAAGAACTATGAATGCGTAGAGAGAAAACCTAGAAGAGGAGTAAAATCAGATCTAAAAACTAAAACTAGATAGAATGAATGTTGTCTCCTGGTCTTTGCATGTTCCCTGGCTCTAATCTGCTTTTCTGGGCCAAAAATTGGGTCAAAACAGGGCCCAAAATCGCCCCCAGCGAATTCTGCAGATTCTACAGATCGCCCACGTCACGCGATCGCGTCATCCAGGCGTTCGCGTCATCCAGCGTTTCGCCTTGCCACGCGTGCGCGTCGTCCACGCCTTCGCATCACTGGTGCAGTTTCTAATCCGCGCGGTCGCGTGAGCCATGCGTCCGCGTCACTGCAATTTCCTCTATGTCGCACGGTCGCGTGAGCCATGCGTCCGCGTCACTTCTCGCTGGTTATCTCCTTAATTTCTTGTGTTCCTTCCATTTTTGCAAGCTTCCTTTCTAATCTCCAAGTCATTCATGCTCTATAAAGCCTGAAACACTTAACACAGATTACGGCATCGAATGGAATAAAGGAGAATTAAAATACAAAATTAAAATTCTCTAGGAAGCAAGTTTTCAACCATAAAGTATTTTCAGGAAGGAATTATAAATGCATGCTTATTTAATGAATAAGTGGGTAAAGATTTGATAAAACCACATAATTAAACACAATGTAAACCATAAAATAATGGTTTATCAGTTGTGCCTGGTAATGAGGTTTTTTTGGGGCCGAAGTGTGGTGGGTATAGAGACATAAGTGTAATAGTATTCTCAATGTTGGGGATCTTTGGACGGATCACAAGGTGGTTGTCCTTATCAAAAGCACTGTTATGGACCTGAGACTTTATATGCACCGGCATTCTTCTTTCAACACCTTTAAGAATCGCTGATGCTGGGAATCCCTGTAGGTAATAGTAGCTTTAAAGTTAATTGTGATGCAAGTTTATTCTCTGATTTGAGTTTGGCTGATTTTGGCTGTATTATTAGAGACTCTAATGGAGTTAGATCTCGGACTGTTCTGGTAGTTCTCATCCCTGGTCTATCACCAGATGTGAGATTTTTGCAGTCTAAAGGAGGCTTGTCTTAGTCTGAGACTGTAGTTTGAGAGACATTGTGTGTGAAACGGATTGTTTGAATATTCTGCACCTTTTGCATGACTTTGTTGGTGGGTACATGTTTGAAGTTGTTAATTTAGTTAACAAAATTCAGGAGCTTTTATCAAGATATTGGTATGTTCAAATCGATTGAATAGCTAGGAAAACAAATAAAGTGACGGATTAAATGGCTAAATATGAAACAAAAAGTGATCCTAATCATGTGATTTGGTCAAAGCTTAATAATATTCTCCAATAAATCATTAATTCTGATTTAGGAGGTGTTTGCTTTGCTTTTCGACACACACAAAAAAAAAAATTCTTCTTTATTTATGATGTATTCATGTATAACTAAAAACTATTACGTTTTTCTATTATTATCTTAACTATTCTAAAATCTAAAAATCCTAAATTTCTAAAACCTAAACTCTAAACTCTAGAAATATTCAAATGATATTAATTTATGAAATAAACAAATTCAAAGAATCTCATCATTAACTCAACATCTATAAAAAAATATTTATACTTGAACCGAAAGTAGCAGGAGAACATTAATTTACCAAAATCAATATTATTTGTTCATTAGGATTTGTTGTGCAACAATAATTACCAAACAACTAATTTAACTAAGAATGCTTATATAGAATTCATATAAAATATTTTCATTTGAGATATTAAAAAAAAGTGTATTGTGTTATCAAAATTATTTGTTTATGGAAGATTAAAAAAATAATTTTTTTAAGAGTACATTAGTAAAACTTCATCCTATTCTTCTTTGAATTAGCTACTTCCAAACGTTTTTTTTTTTCTATAACATAAAATTACCATCACAAACTCATTTTTCATAGAATTTATACCAATTTTCAAACTCAAAAATAGAAAGCTTGATATGGGTCCAAAAGCATTGATTAAATTGCCATGACCAAGAATTTTCTCCATGTTTTGGAATAAGATACCATTTAACAAAATAAAGAGACTAAAAAATGTATTTAATAATGCACAAATACTACTGTTTTGTCGATTTTTAGCAAATCGACAGTGGTTCGATATTTAGTGATTTGTGAGTGAAACCTACTCCTCTATGCGAGTACCAGTTTTCTAAAAGTGCATCAAATCGTCTTCGATTAGACAAGTGTTGAAAATAAAATAAAGAAAGTTTGTAAATTGATAAACGAAACTTAGAAATTAGAGTTTTCGAAAACTAAATACATGGTAAATGAAAAGGTTTGCATCAAAATTAAAAGAAAACAATAAAAATAACTTCGATTAGATCAAAGGACTTTAATATAAGCGATAAAATGCAGAAGGATAAATTAAACAAAGAAAGTAGAAAACACTTAATAGAAAAAATCAATTGAAATGTTAAGTTTACAGAAAAATAAATTGAAAGAAAGAGGAAGGTGGAATGAACCCTACAGAAAATGTAACTCGATTGCAAACTCAAGAATTCCCTGGGATGTGAGTGTGCTTGAGTGTTTTTTCTGAGTAAAAGTTCCAACCCTTTTTCCCTAACACTTCCTAGTATTTATAGGCTATCTTACATAACAGACAATTAAGTTACAATTAATTACAATTAAATAAAATTACAAATTTGAAATGTACTCCCTCTTGGTAACCGTTCTCGCCGCGTGATTGTAGATATTCCCCATGATTTCCTCGTGTGAAAGAAGCCACTAACCTTCCCACTTTCACAACTATTCGACCAGCTCTTCGAAGGCCTTACTCAATTTCTCGAATCGAGTCTCCTACTCGATTAGGCTTACTCGATCAACAAAACAGCCGACATCCAAATCAGCGCCGATTACTTCCATTTTCACGCTCATGCGTATATCTTCTCGAGAAACCATACTTAACCCATTCCGATTCAATTCGTTCTTATCGAAAATATTTTTCGATCAACAAATTACCCCCTTGGATTAATGTGGTTGCCTTCGATAACATTATCGAAAAGTAAAGCACTTAATCCAAAAAGATGTCAGTTTTCAACTCAGTAAATTGTCATTTAAACTCCCCATTATTACTAATCCACTCGACACGTCTCCCGAGACTTACGCTTTCTCTCTCTACCACTTCATCTTCCTCGCGAAGTTACCTCTATTCGCATTTCTTCTACAGTAACGGCTACAGTGATACTTTAAATTTATCACTCTTTCCTTTGTTCAAATCTCTCGAACCTCATCATTCTCTGAATTTTCTCTACACCAGGAATTTCTTCACAAAATCCTCAACCTTCAATCTCCTCTCTTTTCTTTGACAATGGCTGGTTCCTCTTCTCATACCACCACTCAAGATAAGGGTAAAGGTCATGTAATAGCACCGCCATCACCGCCAGCCCTTCGCATTCTTAACCAAGTCAATGAAATCATTGACGATCCCTATTTGCAGGCCAATGACACCAGAATCCTAATCCCCTTCACAATCGGTGCAGATACAAACTGCTTCCTTGGACCGATTGAAACACTTGAGAGAGCGAACAAAAAACTTCCTTTCTTCCCTAATGCTGAAGGGGAAGATTTATTGATAAACCAAGCTTTTAACATCTCTCACTTCATCAACCAAAAACCGTTCCGAAATAATCCAAAAATCAATCCTCGAGGGTTCTATTTCACAACTTGGTACCAACGCCTCGAACCCACAAAGGGTGCTTGATGAGCGAATATTTTATACGCTTTTTGGGGTTAATTTCATATAGTTTTTAGTATATTCTAGTTAGTTTTTAGTTTATTTCCATTAGTTTCTAGGAAAAATTCATATTTCTGAACTTTACTATGAGTTGTGTGTTTTTCTGTAATTTCAGGTATTTTTCTGGCTGAAATTGAGGGAGCTGAGCAAAAATCTGATTCAGGCTGAAAAAGGACTGCTGATGCTGTTGGATTCTGACCTCCCTGCACTCAAAGTGGATTTTCTGGAGCTACAGAACTCAAAATGGCGCGCTTTCAATTGCGTTGGAAAGTAGACATCCAGGGCTTTCCGGAAATATATAATAGTCCATACTTTTCTCAAGGATAGATGACATAAACTGGCGTTCAACGTCAGTTCTCTGCCCAATTCTGGCGTCCAGCGCCAAAAAAGGATTAAAAGTTGGAGTTCAACGCCAGAAATGGATCCAAACCTGGCATTGAACGCCCAAAACAGCCTTATACACATGAATTGTTTAAGTCTCAGCCCCAGCACACACCAAGTGGGCCCCAGAAGTGGATCTCTGCACCACCCATCATAGTTTACTCTATTGCGTGTTCCTATCTAAGATATCCATTCGCGCCTAACTATGGAGAAGGTGATGATCAGTGACACTCATCACCTTCCTCAATTCATGAACGTGTGTCTGACAATCACCTCCGTTCTACATCAGATTGAATGAATATCTCTTAGATTCCTTAATCAGAATCTCCGTGATATAAGCTAGATTGATGGTGGCATTCATGAAAATCCGGAAAGTCTAAACCTTGTCTGTGGTATTCCGAGTAGGATTCAGGGATTGAATGACTGTGACGAGCTTCAAACTCGCGAGTGCTGGGCATAGTGACAGACGCAAAAGGAGGGTGACTCCTATTCCAGCATGATCGGGAACCTCAGATGATTAGTCGTGCTGTGACAGAGCATCTGGACCATTTTCACAAGAGGAGGGGATGTAACCATTGACAACGGTGATGCCCCAACACACAGCTTGCCATAGAAGGACGTGCGTGCGTGAATCAGAGGACAAAGGAAAGCAGAGACTCAGAAGACAAAGCATCTCCAAAACTCCAACATATTCTCCATTACTGCATAACAAGTAACCTTTAACCCATGCTCCCTTGTTTATTCGCAACTCAACTGATAAATACAATTGACTTCCTGACTAAGAATTGCAAGATAACCATAGATTGCTTCAAACCAACAATCTCCGTGGGATTCGACCCTTACTCACGTAAGGTATTACTTGGACGACCCAGTGCACTTGCTGGTTAGTGGTACGAGTTGTGAAAAGTGTGATTCACAATTCGTGCACCAAGTTTTTGGCGCCATTGCCGGGGATTGTTCGTGTTTGAACAACTGACGGTTTATTTTGTTGCTTAGATTAGGAAAATTTTTCTTTTTGGTTTAGAGTCTCTTATTATTGTTCTTAGTTAAAATATCCTTCTTCAAAACAAGTGTTACATTTACTGCCCAATTGGCTAGAGCGTTGGTCTAAGTCCGTGGCAGTTTGGTACACTCTTTTTAAAATCTTTTTTAAAAATAATATTTTCTCTATTAAATTTTGTGCCAAACTTTAAGTTTGGTGTTTTCTAGTTGGTTTCCCCTTGATTTTCGAAAATTTTAAAGTTTGGTGTTCCTTCTTCATGTTCTTGTGTTCTTGTGAGTCTTCAAAGTGTTCTTAAGTTTTCCTTGTGTCTTGATCTTAAAATTTTAAGTTTGGTGTTCCTTGGTGTTTTTCCTCCAAATTTTTCGAAAACAAGGAGCATTAGATCTAAAAAATTTTAAATCTTGTGCTATTTTATTGTTTTTCTCTTTCCTCACTAAATTCAAAAATATTTTTTCTCTCTAATTTTAAAACAAATTTTCAAAAATTATTTTTTTTTAAAAAATTCAGATTTTTTTTTTCAAAATTTAAAATCTTTTCCAAATCATATCTTTTTCAAAACTTCCTTACCACTTTCTCTCCCCTCATTTTTTCGAAAATCTTCACCTATTTTTTTTAATTTATTTTATTTTCGAAATAAATAAATAAATAAATAAATAAATAAATTTTTTTTTCTCTATTTTACATCATCTCCCTTTCTCCATCATAGATCTAAGCGGAAATGAACAGTCCAGGAGGACTCTGGGGTCATATTCTAACCCCTCTACTACTTCATATGGGAGTAGCATCTGCATACCCTCCATTGGAGTCAGTAGCTTTGAGTTGAATCCTCAGCTCATTATCATGGTGCAGCAAAGTTGCCAGTATTTCGGTCTTCCACAGGAAGAACCTACAGAGTTTCTGGCACAGTTTCTACAGATTGCTGACACAGTACATGATAAAGAAATAGATCAGGATGTCTACAGACTATTACTGTTTCCATTTGCTGTAAAAGATCAAGCTAAGAGGTGGTTGAATAACCAACCTAAGGCCAGCATAAGGACATGGAAACATCTGACAGAAAAATTCCTGAATCAATACTTTCCCCCAAAACGGATGACACAGCTAAGGCTGGACATCCAAGGCTTTAAACAAGGAGATAGTGAATTCCTTTATGATGCCTGGGAGAAATACAGAGAGATGCTATGAAAATGCCCTTCTGAAATGTTTTCAGAGTGGGTTCAGTTAGACATCTTCTATTATGGGTTTGCTGAAGGAGCTCAGATGTCTCTAGATTACTCAGCTGGTGGATCTATCGACATGAGAAAGACAATTGAAGAGGCTCAAGAGCTCATTGATACAGTTGCCAGGAATCAGCATCTGTACCTAAGCAGTGACCCTTCCATGAAAGAAGAGGTTAAAACAGCAACTGCTGAACTCAGTCCTGTAGAACAAGCTGCTGAATTCAATCAGCAATTGGACTTTCTAACAAAGCAGCTAGCCGAATTCAAAGATAGACTACAAGAGACAAGGATGGCTAATATACATATGGAAGAACAGTTTAAGCAAACAAAGCAGCAGCTGTCAAGGCAAATAACAGAAGAATGCCAAGCAGTTCAATTAAGAAGTGGGAAAACATTAAATACCCCACCTCAAGGCAGAAAAAAGCTAAGAAATGAGCAAACCACCCAAAATTCACCTGAGGACAGTAAGAGCCCAGGGAATAGTAATTCTGGAACTAAAACGCCATAAATTTGGTGGAAGGCTGGCGCTGAACGCCCAGACCATGCTCAGGACTGGCGTTCAACGCCAGAAACAAGGCAGGACTGGCGTTCAATGCCAGAAATAGGCAAGGATCTGGCGTTGAACGCCCAAAATGGGCAAGATCTGGCGCTGAACGCCCAAAATGGGCACAGTTCTGGCGTTCAGACGCCAGGAACAGACAAGGAGCTGGCGTCCAATTTCACTCCAGCTTCTAACTCTGGCACTCAATTGCCAGTGAGGGATCAGACACACACAAATGCTGATAACAACCCCTCTAAGAAGGCTTCTTCAACCACTTCTGTAGGCAATAAACCTGCAGCAACTAAGGTTGAGGAGTATAAAGCCAAGATACCTTATCCTCAAAAACTCCGGAAAGAGGAGCAGGATAAGCAATTTGCTCGCTTTGCAGATTACCTCAGGACTCTTGAAATAAAGATTCTATTTGCAGAAGCACTTGAGCAAATACCTTCTTATGCCAAGTTCATGAAAGAGATCTTGAGTCATAAAAAGGGTTTAGGGTTCTCCTCACTGAAGAATGCAGTGCAGTCATTCTGAAAAGCTTTTCTGAAAAGCTTAAAGACCCTGGGAGTTTTCTGATACCATGCATATTAGAAGGTCAATGCACCAAGACAGCTTTATGCGATCTTGGGGCAAGCATCAACCTAATATCTGCATCCACTATCAAAAAGCTTGGCTTAACTGAAGAAGTTAAACCAACCCAGATATGTCTCCAACTTGCTGATGGCTCCACTAAATACCCATCAGGCGTGATTGAAGACATGATTGTCAGAGTTGGGCCATTCACCTTTCCCACTGACTTTGTTGTGCTGGAAATGGAGGAGCACAAGAGTGCTACTCTCATTCTAGGAAGACCCTTCCTAGCAACTAGACGATCCCTCATTGACGTCCAACAGGGGAAATAACCCTGAGAGTCAATGATGATGAGTTTAAGTTGAACGCTGTCAAAGCCATGCAGCATCCTGACACATCAAAAGACTGCATGAAAGTTGATCTTATTGACTCTCTGGTAGAAGAGATCAACATGGCTGAGAGTCTCGAATCAGAGTTGGAAAACATTTTTAAAGATGTTCAGCCTGATTTAGAGGATTCAGAGGACATGAAAGAGCCTCTGAAATTTCTTCCGGAAGAAGAAAAACCTCCTAAACCCGAGCTCAAGCCATTACCACCATCCTTGAAATATGCATTTTTGGGAGAAGGTGACACTTTTCCAGTGATCATAAGCTCTGCCTTAAATTCACAGGAAGTGGAAGCACTTATTCAAGTGCTAAGGACACACAAGACAGCTCTTGGGTGGTCCATAGGTGACCTTAAGGGCATAAGCCCAACTAGATGCATGCACAAAATCTTATTGGAGGATAATGCTAAACTAATGGTTCAACCACAGAGGCGGCTAAATCCATCCATGAAGGAAGTGGTGCAGAAAGAGGTCACCAAATTACTAGAGGCTGGGATTATTTATCCTATTTCTGATAGCCCATGGGTGAGCCCTGTCCAAGTCGTCCCAAAAAAGGGAGGCATGACAGTGATTCATAATGAAAAAAATAAACTGGTTCCTACAAGAACAGTTATAGGGTGGTGCATGTGTATTGATTACAGAAGGCTCAATACAGCCACCAGAAAGAATCACTTTCCTTTACCATTCATAGACCAGATGCTAGAAAGACTAGCAGGTCATGATTATTACTGCTTTTTGGAAGGCTACTCAGGCTATAATCAGATCCCAGTAGATCCTCAGGATCAAGAGAAAACAGCATTCACATGTCTATCCGGAGTGTTTGCTTATAGAAGGATGCCATTTGGGCTGTGTAATGCGCCTGCAACCTTCCAGAGATGCATGCTCTCAATTTTCTCTGATATAGTGAAAAAATTTTTGGAAGTCTTCATGGATGACTTCTCAGTATACGGAGACTCATTCAGCTCCTGTCTTGACCACCTGAAACTTGTTCTGAAAAGATGCCAAGAGACCAACCTAGTTTTAAACTGGGAAAAATGTCACTTCATGGTGACTGAAGGGATTGTTCTTGGGCATAAAATCTCAAACAAGGGAATAGAGGTGGATCAAGCAAAAATAGAGGTAATTGAAAAATTACCACCACCTGCCAATGTTAAGGCAATCAGAAGCTTTCTGGGGCATGCAGGATTCTATAGGAGGTTTATAAAGGATTTTTCAAAAATCGCAAAACCTCTAAGCAATCTGCTAGCTGCTGACACGCCATTTGTGTTTGACACAGAGTGCCTGCAGGCGTTTGAAACGCTGAAAGCTAAGCTGGTCACAGCACCAGTTATTTCTGCACCAGACTGGACATTACCATTTGAGCTAATGTGTGATGCCAGTGATCACGCCATTGGTGCAGTGTTGGGACAGAGGCATGACAAGCTTCTGCACGTCATTTATTATGCTAGTCACGTTCTAAATGATGCCCAGAAAAATTACACAACCACAGAAAAAGAATTACTTGCAGTGGTTTATGCCATTGACAAGTTCAGATCATACTTAGTAGGATCAAAAGTGATTGTGTACACTGATCATGCTGCTCTTACATATCTACTCACAAAGCAGGATTCAAAACCCAGGCTCATCAGATGGGTGTTGCTTCTGCAAGAGTTTGATATAGAAATAAGAGACAGAAAAGGGACAGAGAACCAAGTGGCTGATCATCTGTCCCGGATAGAGCCAGTAGAAGGGACGCCCCTCCCCTCTCTTGAGATCTCTGAGACTTTTCCGGATGAGCATTTATTTGCCATTCAGGAAACACCATGGTTTGCCGATATTGCAAACTATAAAGCTGCAAGGTTCATACCCAAGGAGTACAACAGGATACAAAAGAAGAAATTAATTACTGATGCAAAGTACTACTTGTGGGATGAACCTTATCTCTTTAAGAGATGTGTAGACGGAATAATCCGTAGGTGTGTGCCTAGAGAAGAAGCACAGAGGATCCTGTGGCATTGCCATGGATCTCAATATGGAGGCCATTTTGGAGGTGAGCGAACAGCCACCAAGGTCCTCCAATGTGGCTTCTATTGGCCCACACTCTATAAAGATTCCCGAGAGTTTGTACGTAACTGTGACAGTTGCCAAAGAGCTGGTAATCTGCCTCATGGTTACGCCATGCCTCAACAAGGAATCTTGGAAATTGAGTTGTTTGACGTATGGGGAATTGACTTCATGGGACCTTTCCCACCATCATACTCAAACACTTATATTCTGGTGGCAGTTGACTATGTATCAAAATGGGTTGAGGTCATTGCCACACCCACCAATGATACTAAAATAGTGCTGAAGTTCCTCCAGAAACACATCTTTAGCAGATTTGGTGTCCCTAGAGTACTAATCAGTGATGGGGGCACTCACTTCTGCAATAAACAGCTTTACTCTGCCATGGTTCGGTATGAAATTCGCCATAAGGTGGCTACTCCATATCATCCACAAACTAATGGGCAAGCTGAAGTCTCTAACAGAGAATTAAAGAGAATCCTAGAACGGACAGTAAGTACCCGTAGAAAGGATTGGGCACGGAGCTTGGATGATGCTCTGTGGGCTTACAGAACAGCATTCAAGACCCCTATAGGAACCTCTCCATACCAACTTGTGTATGGTAAGGCATGTCATCTGCCCGTGGAACTGGAACATAAAGCCTACTGGGCAACCAGATTCCTAAACTTTGATGCCAAATTAGCAGGAGAAAAAAGATTGCTCCAGCTAAATGAGCTAGAGGAATTCAGATTCACAGCTTTCGAAAATGCCAAGCTTTATAAAGAGAAATAAAAAAAGTGGCATGACAGAAAGCTGTCATCTAGAATCTTTGAGCCAGGACAGAAGGTTCTGCTGTTCAACTCTAGACTCAGGCTATTCCCCGGAAAATTGAAATCCCGGTAGAGGGGACCATACGTGATTACAAGTGTATCACCATATGGTTATGTGGAGCTTCAAGATATTGATTCTGATAAGAGATTCATTGTCAATGGACAGAGAATCAAGCATTATCTTGAAGGCAACGTTGAGCAAGAGTGCTCAAGGCTGAAGCTAGACTAAAAGCTCAGCAAGGTCCAGCTAAAGACAATAAAGAAGCGCTTGCTGGGAGGCAACCCAGCCATGGGGCATCAATCCTCCAAGCATTTTGCCCCATTTCTATTTTTATTTTTATTTGTTTATATAGAGTTCATTGATGACAAGGTAAAGAATCAATTGCATAAGTTCACAGGGTTACAGAAGGAATCCGCACAAAAAACAGAGAAAAAGAGCTCACTGGCAAGAAAACGCCAGTAAGAGCCTATTTTGGGCGTTCAGCGCCCAAAAGGGGCAGCCAGTGGGCGCTGAACGCCAGTAAGGATAGCAATCTGGCGTTCAACGCCAGAAAAGGGCAACAAATGGGCGTTGAACGCCCAGGAGATCAGCATTTGGGCGTTGAACGCCCAAAACAGGCAGTGTTTGGGCGTTCAAACGCCAGGATGATGGGGAGGAGGTAAATTCATTTTTTCTTCATATTTTTCATTTTAATCTTAATTTTCATGCTTCAATTCATGATTTCTTGCATAAACATGTTAAGAACCCTGATTTTTAAAATCCCTAATCTCTAAAAACCCTACCTTAAAAATATCAAATATATCTTAATTCATAAGCACAAACCCTCTTTACAAATTCAATCCAACTCTTTTCAAATCTTTTTAAAAACAAATCTATCTTTTCAACTCATCAATATCTTTTTCAAAATCTCCACTTTATCTTTTTCAAAATCTAGATCTATCTTTTTCAAAAATCTTTCATATCTTTTCAAATTTAAACTATATCCTCTCTTATCATATCTTCTATCTTATCTTTTCCAAATCAATCTTTTTAATCATATCTTTATCTTTTTTTTTCGAAAACCCACCCTCTCTCCCTTTAAATTTGGGTTCGGCCTCCCTCCCCTTCCATCAACAATTGCACCTAGCTCTCCTTCTATCCGTCTCCTTTCTTTTCTTTTGCTTGAGGACAAGCAAACCTCTAAGTTTGGTGTGTTTATCCGCGATCACTAAGATCATGGCTCCTAAAGGAAAACAACCCACTCCAAGAGGCAAGAAAGAGAGCGTTCCAAAACCACTTTGGAATCAAGGAAAGTTCTTATCTAAAGAACATTCAGACCATTATAACAAGATAATGGGTCTGAGATCAGTGATCCCGGAAGTTAGATTCGATCTGAAAGAAGATGAATATCCGGAGATCCAGGAGCAAATTCGAATCAGGAACTGGGAAGTCCTAGCTAATCCTGAAATGAAAGTAGGGAGGAACATGGTTCAGGAGTTCTATGCTAATATGTGGCAGACTGACAAGCAAAAACTATCTGGAACTGCTTTCTATGAATATCAGACCATGGTCAGAGGAAAGATTGTTCATACCATCCCTGACAAGATCAGAGAAATCTTAAAGCTACCTCAGCTGAAAGATGATCCAGACTCCTTCAACAGGAGAATGATGAGAACAGACAAGGGCCTGGATAAGATTCTAGAGGACATATGTATCCCTGGAGCCAGGTGGACCACCAACACAAAGGGTGTCCCAAATCAACTCAAGATGGAAGATCTCAAACCAGTCACCAGAGGATGGCTGGACTTCATTGGGCATTCTCTGTTGCCCACTAGCAACCGTTCTGAAGTCACTGTTAAAAGAGTAGTGATGATCCATTGCATCATGATGGGAAAAGAAGTGGAAGTTCATCAGCTAATCTCAGCTGAACTCTACAAAATTGCTAACAAAAATTCTAAAGAGGCCAGGTTGGCTTATCCAAGCGTGATTTCTCTGCTCTGCAAGGACGCCGGAGTAAGGATGGGGATAACTGAGTATATCTCAATTGAGAAACCAATCACCAAAGCATCAATGGAAAAACAACAAGCACATGATGATCCCACCAAGAAGAAAACACAGGAATTTCTCCCAGAAATCCCTCAATCTGAATACTGGGAGTATCTTGAGACGTCTGTCACCAAGATACGGGAAGCTATGGAACAAATAATAAAAGAACAGAAGGAACACAGTCAAATACTGACCTATATGTTTAAAGAACAAGAGGAGCAAGGGCGTGACTTAAGGGAATTGAAGCGCCAGAAGTTATCTCTTGAAGAATCAAGCACCCCACGGATCAGAGGAACACCCATTTCCCAGAACAAAGATTGTTAAATTCCAATTTCTGCTTTAACTCTGTGATAGTGTCATTATAGAAGTTCACCTTAGGAGTCATATAGTAGTAATTAGTATCTATTTTGATTTTACCTCCAATTAAGCCATAGTTTATTTTTCTCATCATCAGCAAACATAAATAAAATAGTAGGTCTTTTGAATAAGAGGCAATAAAATTTCGAGTTTTAATAAGAGAAATTCTAATTAGTTACATGTGGTGGCAATACTTTCTGTCTTCTGAATGAATGTTTGAACAGTGCATGTCTTTTGAATTTGTTGTTTAAGACTGTTAAATATGTTGGCTCTTGAAAGAATGATGAACATGAGACATGTTATTGATAATCTGAAAAATCATAAAAATGATTCTTGAAGCAAGAAAAAGCAGCAAAAAAAAAAAAAAGAAAAGCCAATAGCCCTTAAAACCAAAAGTCAAGGGTAATAAAAAGGATCCCAAGGCTTTGAGTATCAGTGGATAGGAGGGCCTGATGGAATATAATCCTGGCCTAAGCGGCTAAACCAAGCTGTCCCTAACCATGTGCTTGTGGCGTGAAGGTGTCAAGTGAAAACTTGAGACTGAGCGGTTAAAGTCAAGGTCCAAAGCAGAAAGAAGAGTGTGCTTAAGAACTCTGGACAACTCTAATTGGGGACTTTAGCAAAGCTGAGTCACAATCTAAAAGGTTCACCCAATTATGTGTCTGTGGCATTTATGTATCCGGTGGTAATACTGGAAAACAAAGTGCTTAGGGCCACGGCCAAGACTCATGAAATAGCTGTATTCAAGAATCATCATACTGAAATAGGAGAATCAATAACACTATCTGAATTCTAAGTTCCTATAGATGCCAATCACTCTGAGCTTCAATGGATAAAGTGAAATGCCAAAACTGTTCGGAAGCAAAAAGCTACAAGTCCCGCTCATCTAATTAGAATCTGAGCTTCACTCAAAAACTCTAAGATATTATTGCTTCTCAACCTATTAGTCTTCTATTTTATTTGTCTAGTTGCTTGAGGACAAGCAACAGTTTAAGTTTGGTGTTGTGATGAGCGGATATTTTATACGCTTTTTGGGGTTAATTTCATATATTTTTTAGTATATTCTAGTTAGTTTTTAGTTTATTTCCATTAGTTTTTAGGAAAAATTCATATTTCTGGACTTTACTATGAGTTGTGTGTTTTTCTGTAATTTCAGGTATTTTTCTGGCTGAAATTGAGGGAGCTGAACAAAAATCTGATTCAGGCTGAAAAAGGACTGCTGATGCTGTTGGATTCTGACCTCCCTGCACTCAAAGTGGATTTTCTGGCGCTACAGAACTCAAAATGGCGCACTTCCAATTGGTGTTGGAAAGTAGACATCTAGGGCTTTCCAAAAATATATAATAGTCCATACTTTGCTCAAGGATAGACGACGTAAACTGGCGTTCAACACCAGTTCTCTGCCCAATTCTGGCGTCCAGCGCCAGAAAAGGATTAAAAGTTGAAGTTCAACGCCAGAAATGGATCCAAACCTGGCGTTGAATGCCCAAAACAGCCTTATGCACGTGAATTGTTTAAGTCTCAGCCCAGCACACACCAAGTGGGCCCCAGAAGTGGATCTCTGCACCACCCATCATAGTTTACTCATTTTTTGTAAACCTAGGCTACTAGTTTAGTATTTAAACAACTTTTAGAGACTTATTTTGTATCTCATGACATTTTAGATCTGAACTTTGTACTCTTTGACGGCATGAGTCTCTAAACTCCATTGTTGGGGGTGAGGAGCTCTGCTGTGTCTCGATGAATTAATGCAAGTATTTCTGTTTTCCATTCAAACATGCGTGTTCCTATCTAAGATATTCATTCGCGCCTAACTATGGAGAAGGTGATGATCAGTGACACTCATCACCTTCCTTAATTCATGAACGTGTGTCTGACAATCACCTCCGTTCTACATCAGATTGAATGAATATCTCTTAGATTCCTTAATCAGAATCTTTGTGGTATAAGCTAGATTGATGGCGGAATTCATGAGAATCCGGAAAGTCTAAACCTTGTTTGTGGTATTCCGAGTAGGATTCAGGGATTGAATGACTGTGACGAGCTTCAAACTCGCGAGTGCTGGGCGTAGTGACAGATGCAAAAGGAGGGTGACTCCTATTCCAGCATGATCGGGAACCTCAGATGATTAGCCGTGCTGTGACAGAGCATCTGGACCATTTTCACAAGAGGAGGGGATGTAACCATTGACAACGGTGATGCCCCAACACACAGCTTGCCATAGAAGGACGTGCGTGCGTGAATCAGAGGACAAAGGAAAGCAGAGACTCAGAAGACAAAGCATCTCCAAAACTCCAACATATTCTCCATTACTGCATAACAAGTAACCTTTAACCCATGCTCCCTTGTTTATTCGCAACTCAACTGATAAATATAATTGACTTCCTGACTAAGAATTGCAAGATAACCATAGATTGCTTCAAACCAACAATCTCCGTGGGATTCGACCCTTACTCACGTAAGGTATTACTTGGACGACCCAGTGCACTTGCTGGTTAGTGGTACGAGTTGTGAAAAGTGTGATTCACAATTCGTGCACCAGTGCTACCTGGGGAGCCCTAGGAATACAAGAACTACTAAGACTTTCTTATTTTTCACTCACTACTTATGCTTGGATGATTGGAGCAGTGACTTGCTTCTGGAATAGGACTACTAATAACTTCCACCTTCCTTGTGGAATGATCCGAATGTCCCTCCTCGATGTAGCTGCCATTACAGGACTTCCAATAAGTTCTCCAGATTGTACTCCTGACATGCAATCTCAGCGTCAATACAATGTTATCTTCAACACTTCTTACAGTGAGTTCATTGCCCACAACATGGGTGAAGATGGTACAGAAATCACGGATAGTGAACATGTAACCTTCTTATTTTACTGGCTAAATGCAATTCTGTTCTTTTCTCGAAGTGTACAAATGTCAAAGCTCTACCTCCCCCTGGTTGCACTTCTACATGAAGAAAAAGTTCTCAACTTGGCTAAGCTTCTTCTGGGGCATATTTTGAAGAACTTGGTCTATTTGTCTGTGACCTCTGAGATAATAAAATAATCAACACAGGAGGTCTACTCTGGCTCCTTCAATTATGGCTTAATGCCATTTTTGAAAATTTTATGACAAAACCTGTAGGTGGCAATACTGATAAACAACATATCGAGGGTTTTCGCTTGTCTAACTACAAACCTAATTTTCCAAACACCCAATCAGATGAAGACAGATTCTAGGCTGTTTTCTCCCTCTTTCATTTATGCAAAAATTTTGATAACGATAAACTCAATTTTACTCCTTTTCTGTGCCGCAATTGCGGCCCTGCCTGACTTGATCATTTGCTCTTTCCAAATACTAATGAGGAGAATGAACTTGCAATTTACCAAACTTATTAGGATTTTATTTGCTTACTCAACTTGCCCATTAGCCTGTGCATAATAAGGAGTTGAGGTAACCATATTAATATTCCTCGAAGCTGCAAAATTTTTAATTCGTTGACCAGTAAACATAGTCCCTTGATCAGTACTCAATGTCTGAGAAATTCCGAATCGATGAATTATATATTCCTCAATAAAGTCTATTATCTCATTTTGATTGACTTCTATCAAAGGAATTGCTTCAAACCATTTCGTGAAGTAATCGATTGCTACCAAGATAAATTTATGTTGTTTCGATGAAGGAGGATGAATCAATCCAATCAAATCCAAAGCCCACCCTCTAAATGTCCATGGTTTTATTATCAAATGCAATTCAGATGCTAGAATCTGCTGAATCGAACCATGTTTTTGGCATTCCTGGCAAGCCCTTGCATAATCAATGCAATCCTTTATCATGGATGGCCAATAGACATGGTTACGATATAACACCCATTTCATCTTTTTTCTGGCTTGATGGGCACCACATATTCCTTTATGGACTTCACCCAAAGCAAGATCTTTATCATCCTGACTTAGACATCTCGACAAACTCCCATTGATCCCCTTTTTATACAATTCATCAGCCATTATGACAAAATTCATCGCCTGTAATTTTATTTTTCTTTCCACTGAAATACTAGGATTTAGGGGTGCACAGACCCGACCCAGCCTGAAGGCCCAGCCCGGTCCCGAACACTTTAGGGGCTAATTTGGTGTGATTTCATCGGATTTAGGGCCGGGTAAGGGTCTCAAAAATAGACCCGGTCATTATTTCGGGTCGGGTCCGGACCATAGCTCGGGTCACTCGAAGTCGGCCCGGTGGCCCGGTCATCATACGCAATTAATATTTTGTGTTATTAGTGATGGATCATGACTATTCTTATGTGGAATTTAAGTATTGTAAACCTTAATATTTTGTGTTATTAGTCATTATAAGACTATAAGTTAATATTTTATGTTTAGAATGCATAAGACTTTAGACTAATGTATAATATTGTGTTATTTGTATTGATTTAAATATTTGGTATTATTAGACAATATTAGTATTGATTGTGGTTTTGCTTTAGTATTGATTGTGGTTATGCTTTAATTTTAAAGAAAGGTTGGTTCTTGTTATATTTTTCTAAGTGAATTTTACCATGTTAAATAATGGTTGGAGTCTTGAAAATTTGGATATTTTTACATGCTAGCTTACAAGAAGGTATCAACGTAATGTAATGTTAACGGCCCGGTTTTCACCCGGTATAATTGTGGCCCGAAAGTGTATTGGTTTCATCGGGTCTAGGGTCGGGTTCGGGTCTAATAAATAGACCCGGTGTATATTTCGGGTCGGGTCTGGGTCACATCAAACCCGGCTTCACCCGGCCCATGTGCACCCCTACTAGGATTCTTTAAATACTCAGCAATAGGCTTTCTCCAATCATTATCATCCCATTCGCCTATGCATAAAGCTTCCCTTTCATCTGTAGGTACCAAAATCTGATGAATGTTGGCCAGTTTTCTTATCGTTTCTGGACCAACCCTGTATCTTGAAGCAATTTGGGCCAACTCATTAGCAATCTCATTATGAATCCTTGGGATGTGAACCAAGGAAATTTTTCAAAAAAAAGTTAACATCTCCCAAGCTGTTGCTAAATATTTTTGTAACTTCTCATTATTGTATTTAAATTCTTTCGATAATTGTTTCAAAACTAACTGAGAGTCACCCAGTATCTGAACTTCCAAAGCCCCTTTATCGATTAAAATTTCAAGGCCCAAAATTAAAGCTTCATATTCTGCCATATTATTCGAGCAAGGATATTTTAACTCAAATAAAAATTCGGATGGAATTCCTTCTAGTGAAACAATAAAAATTCCTACTCCTGCACCATCTTTGTGCTTCGATCCATCAAAATATAACTTCCAATAATCGACTTCCACTTTGGTTATATTTGCTCCCTGGTCATTCAGATGGTTCGAATTGTCAACAAGAAAATCTGCAATGACCTGACCTTTTACAGCCTTAGCCGGGACATACTGTAAATCAAATTCTGTCAAATCCAGCATCCATTTCCCTAATCGACCTTGCAACATTGGGAAACTCGAGATATATTTAATAAGATTGGCCTGTGCTATAACTTTTACCGATTTAGCCACCATATAACATTTTAACTTCATGCAAGCATAATACAAGGATATATAAACATAATTTTTCTATCGGGGAATACCTTGTCTCAATATCAGTCAAAATTCGACTAAGGTAATAAACCGTCTGTTCATGCCCATTTTCATCATCTTGGGATAACATACATCCAATTGTGCTTGTAGATGCTGCAATGTACAATTTTAGGGGCTCATATGGATGAACATTTGCCATAATCGGAGCCTTAGACAAATAGACTTTTATTGAATCAAAAGCTTGTTGATCCTCTTCTGTCCATTCGAACTGGGAATCATTCTTTAGTTTTACTAAAGGTGCAAACACTCGAGTTCGATCGGAAAGATTCGAGATGAACCTTCAGAGATAATTCACTTTACCCAGAAAAGACTGCACTTTCTTTTTCGATTTTGGGGCAGACAATGCCAAAATCGCATCAGCCTTGCTTTTATCGATCGCAATCCCTTTCTTATGGACAACAAAACCTAAGAAATTTTCAGCTGATACTCCAAAGGCACATTTCAAAGGATTCATCTTTAATTTAATCCCTTCTTTCTTATGGTGACAAATGCTTTCCTCAGGTGGTCAATATGTTGATTCACTAAGATCGATTTAACCATAACATCATCGATATATACCTTCATAAATTTCCCAATAAATTCGTGAAAAATAGCATTCATTGCTCGCTGATAAGTTGCACCAGCATTTTTTAAACCGAAAGGCATAACCACCCACTCATAAGTACCTAATGCTCTAGGACAACGAAAAGCAGTTTTGGACACATTATTTTTCGCAATGAAGATTTGGTTATACCCTGAATAACCGTCCATAAAACTTAGAATTTCGTTTCCCGCTGCAGAATCGATCAACATATCTGCAATCGGCATAAAGTATTCATCCTTCAGAGTAGCATTATTCAAATCTCAAAAATCAATTTATACTCTCAACTTCCCGTTTTTCTTCATCACAGGGACGATATTCGAGACCTACTCAACATAACGTTCATTTTGAATAAATTTCGCTTTAATCAAGTGTTCTATTTCTTCTTTAATTTTTTCATTGATTTATTTGGTTTTAATGCTAATCGATGTTCCACAAGTGAACGATCGAGACCAGGCATCTCATGATAATCCCAAGAAAAATAATTTTCAAACTCATGTAAAAGATGGAAAAGTTCAGTTCGAAAAGGATCAACAAGATCCTTACAAATATAAGTAATTCGAACATCATCAGAAGTTCCCAAACTAATTTCTTCTAAGGGATCTTGAGATTTAAATCCCTTAAAATATTCCTCATCTTTTACAGAATGTTTTTCGAAACCCAAAGGTTTTAAATCATAGATGTAGTCAAAAGTGAAATCAAAAACTTCATTAGAAATAGGATGAACTTGATTATTTACTACATTAATATTACTTTGATTTTCAACACAATCCACCTCTGCTATTAAATTTGCAGTTTGGCTTGTAGAATCACTTTCATTACATAAAGAAGGAACATGTAAACTATGACTAAACTCGACTGAAGATATCGAGTTGATACAATTATTATTAAAAGAACTTCTAACCCTACGTGATTCTACTTCATCAGAAGAATCATCTTTATTTTCTACAGGAAGGAAATTACTTAAATAATTATGCAAAGTTAC
This sequence comes from Arachis hypogaea, assembly GCF_003086295.3. Lineage (NCBI taxonomy): Eukaryota > Viridiplantae > Streptophyta > Magnoliopsida > Fabales > Fabaceae > Arachis > Arachis hypogaea. The sequence goes on from NC_092050.1 coordinate 15,123,487, forward strand.
CAGGTAATCGGAAACTTCCTCAGCCTGGTCCATAGGGCAATTTTCAAGAGATCTTCAAGAGGGACAAACCCAGCCAATTGGAGTGAAATTTAACTATGGGTAGCGCAACTTCACTGACAAGCCTTCCAATGACAAGTAGCAACCTTTACAATCATAAGAGTTCAGTGTCTTGTCAACATTCAATGGCTTCAACTTAGGATTACACATCCTGAAATTAACATGCAGTTGTTCGACATAAAGGTTTGAATCTGCCTTAATGACTTCAGCCTTGCCATCCTTCGTCCAAAGAAGAATGCTTTGATGCATAGTAGAAGGTACAGCCCTCACACCATGGATCCAATCTCGCCCCAACAAAGCATTATAACTTGCTTTTGATAGAACCACCATGAACACAGTGTTTCGTTCGGATGATCCAACCCTTACACTCAGAGTGACCAGCCCTTTTGTTGGAGTCGAAGCCTCACTAAAGTCCATTACAGCAATGTTTGTGGAGACCAAATCATCAAGATGCTTTCCAACTTTCATTAACATCCTCTCTGGCAAGAGACTAATTGCCGCCTCACCATCAATCAGGACTTTATTTACTTTAATCCCACTCAAAGTGGTGGTTATATGGAGCGGGAGGAGATGAGACATTTGTTTTTCAGTAGGCCAAAGAAAATACCCTGGCTCATCTTCAATTCGAATGAAGGAAAAAGCTTCCTCATCCCCTACATCATAAACTTCCTCTGGGTCACCTTCATATTCCCCCAGATACTCAGTTGGAATAATTGAAATCGTTCCAACCATATCATCATCCCCTTCTTTGAAGTATTCTTCATCGACATTAACTTCCTTGCCTTTGTCGACCCCTGAAGACTGAGCTATTGCTTTACCTCTCTCCATCTTTGTAAGAGATGGAATTCCCTTTAGGCACGTCTCTCCATCAGAAGGAAAGACAATCCGGGAATGCACGGAAGGCGTTGCCCGCTTGCTTATTTCTACTTGAGGCTTCTTATTTTGATTAAAGTTTCTTCTTCCTCCTCTACCTCTTGGATACCCTCTGGCTCGACCACGATAGTAAGGATATTGGTTTCGAGGAGGTCCCCACTGTGGGTTGCGTCGATAAAGAGCATCCCGCTTTTGGAACTCTTGACAGTTCCGAATCCATTGAACATCTATAGCCTGACATCGGCTCAAAGGTGTAACCACATTTTGTTGAGAGGTCTTAGAACTCTGACCCTCTATATGCTGAATCGACTGCCTCTAACGTGCTTGCTCTTCTCTATGAGCCAATTCTTTCTTCATTCTTTCTTTCTTAAAGATAGTTGCAGCTTCAGCATCAAATACAACATTGCATCGTGGACATAGAGACACATCCCGATCTTTAATCTTTTGCTGTACTAGAAAATCTAGCAGGCCATCCCTGGCTCGAGGATACACAGATCGAACTTGTGACTCAAAATCATCAAGAGCCACATCAAAGTCGTAAGACATACTAACCATATTCACTCCGAAATATGGTTCAACGAAGCTAGCATCAGCATCGTAGGGATCAACATCAACCTTCATTTTCTTTTTGCCATCATCAAACTTCAACTGTCCCTCCATTATAGCTTCCTGAACTAAGTCCCTGAAACGAACACAACTGTTAGTCGAATGACTAGTTGCTTGGTGAAATTTGCAATAAGGTTTCCCTTTTAAATCTTTCACTGAAAGTAAGGTTCTACCCTCAGGCAAAACTAATTGTTTATCTTTAAGTAACACATTAAAAATCTGATCAGATTTCGAAATATCAAAACTGTATTTCTTTCCACTTTTTAGTTTTGAATCATTCGACTTTTCATTACTAGGAAGTTTTTTAAGTAAAGAATAAACATATGGAGGACCCTTCTTAAGTTCAGCCAAATCGATCTCTGTTTCGAAATCAAATTCCTCTTCTGAGGACTCCATAGTCACATAAGCGACTCTCTCTTTTCGAGTAAAAGGTCTACTCTTTGATTTCTGCTCATTCCTATGCTTATCCTTTTCTTTTTTCATGAGCTCGACCTGACGAACCTTTTCAGCCAAATGGGCTAGGTCAGGGATATACACATTAAGTAACTTTTGACGCATATAAAATCCTAACCCCATAACTGCTATTTTCACCACTTCACTCTCAGGTAATGAAACATAACATCTACTTCTAGCATTTTTGAAACGTATCATATAATCATCGATGGTTTCACCATCCTCTCGTTTCAAAGCTACCAGATCAGTAACTGCCACATTTAATTTTCCTCGATAAAATTGAGTGTGAATAGCAGTTTCCAACTGATTCCATATTGTTATCGAATTTGGTCTGAGATTCAAAAACCAAGTAAATGCATTCTTCGTTAATGAAGAAGGAAAAAACTTCATTTTTAAATTTTCATCATTGGTCAAATTTCCAATCTCAACCAAGTATCGAGCAACATGTTCAGTGGTTGATTCGCCTACTTCCCCTGCAAACTTTGTAATTATTTTTGGATTTTTCACCCCTCTTGGCACTTCAGCCATTTGAACAACTTAGGAAAAGTAGACACAAAATGGGGTTGATTCATAAAACCAACATTCAATCCTACTCGATTGAGCACTTCTTCCACAATTCTGGTGATTTGATAACGTTCACCGCCATGATTAGCACGTAATCTGGCTAGAACCTTATCCGCATTTTGCCCACGGGGAACTACATGAGGATTCTCTCTGTTAAAAACATTGTTTTCATTTTGAAACACATTCTCGAATCCTTCATTATTTCCCCTGGCATTATGCCTTTCACCTTCATCATAATCAACAATTCGAGCAATTCGTTTGACCTGTATAGCAAGACGTTCGAATTTTGATTCGTGATCAGTCATCATAGGATTCAAAATTGTGGTCATTTATTGAGTCAACAAGTTGACTAAGTCATGACGACTTTCCTCTACATGTTGTCGATACACTGCCATGGAAATAGCAGCGTTCGATGTAGAGTCCACATTATAATCACGAGAATACTCGGAACGCTATTGTGGGTTTTGAGAATTATTCACTCCACTTGTACTTCCAAAACAAACAGGAGGAACAAAACCACTCACTGGCGGGGTATAACCAAGAGGGAGACCATAAGGAGGCCAACTAACAGTTAATCGAGGCTGAAATAGTGGCAAAGTACCACGTGGACAAATGTTACATCCAACATTTCCAGTCTGAACAGTTGTAACCACTATACTTTCACTTCCAATTGCGCCTTCCGAATGTGAAGTCACGTCCGCCTGTTGCACAATTACTGGTATGCTGTCATTGGTGGATGAACCACCATTCACATTTGACAATTCATCAGCCATGTGAATGATCTTTCCACTTCGTAATCGCATACACCAAATGACACTAAGATATTTATTTGACACACTTCGATTTGAAAAACTATCCCACTGGGCGTGCCAATTTGTTTTGTCGATTTTTAGCAAATCGATGGTGTTCGATATCTAATGATCTGGGAGCGAAACCTACTCCTCTGTGCAAGTACCAGTTTTCTAAAAGTGCATCAAAGCGCCTTGAATTAGACGAGTATCAAAATAGAAAATGAATTACGATTTGTAAAGAAACAAAATAAATTAAAAATAAAGTTTTCGAAAGAAGTAAATTGACTGAGAATCGAAAAGATTGCATTGAAATTTAAAGAAAGCAATAAAGTGCCTTCAACTGGGTCAAAGGGCTTTGACATGAAACTTAAAGGTGTTGAAATATAAATTGGAGATTGAAATTAAAGAATGCTTGGAAGATAAATTTACTTGAAAAGTAAAGTTTACAGAAAGATAAATTGAAAAGATAAAAACATGGAAGGAATCCTACAGAAAAGAGACTCGATCGCAGACTCAGGAATTCGCTGGGGATGTGAGTGTGCATGAGTGTTTTCTGAGTTAAAGTTCCAACCTTTATTTCTTAAAACTTTCTAATTTTTATAGTCTACTTCTGTAACCGATTATTAAGTACACAGTGCTATCTTACGCACGTACTCCCTAGTAACTGTTCCCACTCTTTTGCCAATGAAACGTTACTCATCAATTCCTCACGTGGTGAAAGCTTCAACTTCTCCACCTATGTAATCGTTCGATCCCTTATTCAAGCAACCATTCAATTTCTCATTCGAATAGATGTTCGATTTGGCCCGTTCGATTTAAGAATGTGACCGAAATCGAGCTCGTGTCGAATAACTCCAAAGTAATACCGGCACGTGCACCTTTTTTTCGACATCTGCTTCCCTTCTCATTATTTCTTCAATACTTCAAATTAGCTTGTCTTAATCGAGAATATTCTTCGATTAACACCTGCTGATAAAGGAATTTTTGTCGATCTCACAACTCCTCCCTCCTCTCTGAGGAAAGCCATTTCATCACTAGAAACGGAGTTTGCAAAAGTCCCCAATGCACAAGATAATTCACAAGCTACTACAGCACAAGGCTTTGTCGACCCTCAAACAAAACCTAAAAATTCTGAGCCACTTAAAACTTCAAGTCCAAAAGAGGCCGATCCGGACAAACTCTTATCTGTGATATCAAAAGTGTTGCATACAATAGAAAAAGGAGGAGCCAATTTCTTCGAATGATCAAACAAAAAGTCATGGGTTGCCCTCGACAAAGCAGCCATTAGAAAACCTTCTTCCAACAGTTGTGACTCCAGAAGCTATAGAAGGTTTGAGGGCTATTTTTCAACTCGCTATGACTAAAACTCATTGCTATCAACCATGTTAAGCTCAACCCTCCTATTGATTTTTCTGAACGAGTAAAGAAATTTGAAAAACTTATCAATGACTTGTTCATTTCTCATAACAAACTCGAAAATTACAAGGAAAATATGGCAGATGTCGAAGCAAAGTCTGCACAGCTTGAGACTTCACTAGCAGAGAAGTAAAAAACTTATGCAAAGTATGAAGTAGATCTCACTACTACTGCCAATTCACTTGGACAATTGGCTCAACACAGAGAGAAACTCGAAAAAAAAGTAGTCAAAGTCTGTGCAGATGAAGCTTTATTGTAGGAACCTTTCCTCAAGGCTGACAAGTGAAAAGAGACCTCAATCAAGAACTATGTGAAATGAAATTAGGAGGGAATTCGACAAGTTACAACAAGAAGAAGCTGATGAAGTTATTGTCTTCAGCTCAATTGAAGAAGAAAGACTCCGCCTCACGACTGACTTTGGAAACTTTTGGATTCTTATCAAGAAGTTCTCTTGTACCTAGCCTTACAATTCCGTTATTGGATATGTGACTTGTTTCTGAGTGAAATTTCCAACCCTTTGTTTGTTGCCTCTATTTATAAACATCTTCAGCCAATCTTGTACGGCCATGTGTCAACTCTGGAACTAACTAAAAATAATTGTTCCCGCCAAATGCAAACTTAGTAACCGTTTTGCACACCACATTCACCAACTCCCTAGATCAACGTTGTCACCATCACAGCATCGTAGGTTGCTACCTGTCCTTTCTTCTTGTTCTGCTTCTCGCTTTTGCTACCTCTGTGCTTCCATTCCGGGTTCTGCTCATGCTTCTTTCCTTATGCTCCTACCACTTTCTTCCTCTGCTTTGTCTATAGTTTGTTTTTCTTTCTTTTATTTTTTCTAATTTTTCTTTGATTTAGACTAGTTCTGACATAATTGTTTCTGCTCATAAAATGGCAATCCTTGCGTCAATAAGAAGATTGGAATTCTATTACAACTGCAGTTGTTATGAATTGAGAGGAAAATGGTTTATCTCAGTGTCATTCTATATCATTTAGAACACTGATTGATTTTGTATGTAGAACTTCTTTTGGATGTTAAGCATAAAAACATATATAGAACATCTATGATCTAAGTCGTGTTTCTTCTAAGATCAATATTGTTCTACATTTTCATTTTTGCACCTTGGTTTACTGAGATATTTGCAATTTTGTTCTTTATTTATCTGTAGTCGTGCCTCTGATTTTGAAGTAGTTAGAGTTGATGAAAGTGGCCGGATCGGATACGTCAGTTCCTGAAAAATCAAAGGGGCCTTGTTAACATCTGTGGTTGTTACTTGTTACTCTTTCAAGTTCCAATGTCTTAAAAAGATTGAGCAATCATATAAATTTAAAGCCGTAATTCGCTGATTGAATTATTTGTTCTAATAGAATCTGGATACAAGTGTTCTTGACTTAATAAACTGAAAGTTTTACACATATGTCAATTATTAATATTATTATTTACTATCTAATTGAAGCTTACACTTATTTACTATTTTAAACTGTGATTACTAGCTATATCTGTTGATTATTAATGTTTTCTAACTCACTAGCAACTAGTCACTGGTCACTAGTTGCACTAATTATATCTTAGTATAGTATCTTTTAAACAAAAGACAAGAATAAATAAGAAAGATATTCTATGTTGTTATACCTTGGAAATCAGTAAAGTACTACAACTCAGCTTTTTGTTTGATATAATTGTTTGAGATATATATAGCCACTAATATATGAGCATTGATTAGCTTCTTCTTGTAGGTAATATTGGTTTGTTGCAGCACAAAATCATGATGCAAGAGACTTGGTAAAAATCGTTTTTCAGGTAAAACCTTAAACTTTTTGTATATTTACATATTGTAATTTTTTCATTGTGTGGAATATTTTGTATTCTTATGTTTATCTGATTTTACTTACTTTTGATGAATTGCGTATGATTTTGATTTTACTCTGCTTACTCTAGTCTCCAAACTCTTGGTCTCATTAGTCATTCCATAAATTAATACCAAATTATCATGTGTGTTTGTGTTTTGAGTCTATAATTTGTACTTGGATTTTACACACTTTTTCTTCAGTTGATTTATATTTCTGCTCCTTTTCTGATTTTTGTTTCTGAATTAGATTGAGGAGTTATGTAACAGGAAAATATAAGATTGTTGATGATGCAGTCACGGTTGAAATTTACTAGTCCTATACATATTCTGATTTTAGCAATTTGCAATGCAGGGACCCATATGTCGATATGACATATATAATAAAGATCCTTAATGGTCATGATTCTGGTTTACACCAACAAAATGCAATGTATGGCTTTGAATTTTTCTATTCTGGTCAGAAATGAATAAACGGGTATATGTAGTATGCAGGATAAAGTAAAATGAATAGAGACATAAAAAGTATAAGTTTTTTTGGAACAGCCTTTATCTTTTGTGTACTTTGTATTTGCTTCGTACAAATTTGTATCTTCTCAATATTAACAGGTCTATATCCAATATGTGCTTCTTTTATCTCCCCATGTAAATATATTGCCTTTTTAGTTTTGTAGGAGCTTCAATCATATCATGATGATGAAAAAGATTATGAAGGTCTACCATTTGACTTTCATGGTGGATATGTTGGTTACATTGAGTAGGTGGTCTACACTCAGTAACCTAAATGCTTAGTTCAAGCAATTACATTCTTTTCTTTCCATTCATGTGATCACTTTTTCTTTCTCACCTATCAATTTCTTCTGATGCAGATATAACCTCAAAGTGAATGTGGTGTTGCATCTAACCGTCACAAATCCAAAACTCCATATGCATATTTTTTCTTTGCCAATAACCTTGTCGCTGTTGACCACAAAAGTGACAATTTTTATATATTGGCTACACATGAAGAAAGTTCAAGCATGACATAATGGTTGGATATGCTGGGAGAAACTTCTAAACTTAAATGGCTCCGAGACACTAGGGTCATTAAAGCAGTATTTTCATTTGAATGGTATTGCAGCTACTTTAACGAGGATGTTCAAGATCTAATAATGATTATGTATTCTGATATTTATTTTGTAATAGTTTTATTTGGATTTTTTTTTAACATTAAACCCATTTAATCTTAAAATATTTGCTTTTCAACACTACGAATTAGTTAATTTCATACTTTTATTACGATGGATATTCCTTATAGGAATGTGGCAATTTTTTTAAAATCTTCTATATGCGATGTAATTTTGTGCTAAAAAGCATCTTTATTATGATATTTTATTTTATTTTATTTTAAATTGATTTTTGTGATTAGCCACCGCTTTTAGTGTGATCATTTTTAGTTAGTCACAAAAAAAAAAGTGGGATAAAATAGTTTGAGTTAGTTACAAAAATAGTGTGACTAAATAACACACTAATATTGGCTACGAAAAAAATATAGTAAAAAAATCCAACCTGTCTGTATTAGCCACGGATGAAGCGTCACAAAAGCAAAGTTTATGTTGCGCATGATTTTATTTTGTCACAAAAAAAGCTTACATAAATGTGTAAAATTTGTGGCTAGTCAAAGGTCCCCACGAGTATTAAAACAGTGGTTAATTGACTAAAAAATCATGACCACTTAAAAATGTGTTACCTTCTTTAGCCACAGATATTCATTCCTTGCAAAAGTCGCCATGGTTTTTTTGCAGTGGCTAAACCCCGTGTTCTAGTGCTATATATGCATGCCACTTAGTTGTTGGCTATTTATGTTTGCATTTTAAAACACGTGGATTTGATTCCATGAACCTTGGCTAAACCATAAATATTATTGAATCAAGTCCGATCCTACTGCATTAATATCAGTGGAAGCAGACAGAATTAATCAAACCCTACATTAATTAATATAGAAAGTCTTGTGATTCATATGCACACAACAAAATTCTCACAGTTAACCGGCATTGAGAAGATAGAACTCTGAATTTAGTTTATCAGGCTAATCATCATTCTTTTAAACAACTCTTATGCTAATGTTTAATTTACTCCTGCACATTATTTTGTAAATATAAGTGAGACAGACAAGGATCAATTTAATTTGTATATGTAACTAACGTGGACATTTTGTTTTGTTTTCCGAATTGCTCATCAGATGATCATCAGTTTTAGTTTTACTCTTCATCCATTCATAACTCTTTTTTTTACTCCCTGTCATACTCATGACAACGATGTGGTCTTTCTTTTACATGGAACATCAACAAATTAAGATTTTCAATGATCGAGAAGCACATAAACCATCTTGTTTAGCTGTCCACACAATCGACAATTCTGTTTGACACACACAGAGACAGAGGGCCCATCTTTCTTTGACAGTGTTTCTTGTTGATGAGATCATAGAATAGGAAAGAACATATATATATGGACCTCTAGTAATAATAGTAATACATAGAATATAAGGAATGAGCTCAACCACAAGCATTGTTTGAAATTGAAGTAATTGTAATAATGGAGTAGGATCAAGTGTCAGGGCTTGTCATTGTGAATGGGTGGTTTGCGATGGGGTTGGGCGTAATCCGCCATCTCAACAATGGCTTCTTCCTCCTCTGTCTCCTGAGAATGGTGGCTTGCAGGTCCCAGCATTGAGCGTGTCTGTTCATGCCTCCTCTCCTCCTACACAAAACACAACCATATATCTCATCACTTCTCTTCTCTCGTGCATATATAAACATGTATCTAATTTCCCCATATGCGTGTATGGCCAACTACTCATCTGCTGCATGCATACTCCTCTTTTACATTTTATATAAGAGAAATTCTTGAGTACCACCAAGTTTTAGCATCACAAATATTTGACTAGCACAAATACGAATTTATCTTTACCAAATAAATTTAGTAATTAATACGTGCAAACTATGAAAAATATATGTGCAAAACTTTATTGATTTATATATATAAATTCTAATAAATATAGATACAAATTATATACTTTTTATGTGCAAAATTTTTATAAATATAACTAGTTAAATACTGACAAAAAATGATAATATTTGTTAGTCATATAACATTGTTCTTCATATAAATATAATAATTTTTAATATATTTTATTATATTACTTAACATAATACTTGTTCATATTTTAATTGTCATTTTTATATAAAAACATCTTCATATAAGTAATCACATTATGAAACAAATAATTAGACCATCACCAAAATATTTGACTTGTTTATCTTTATTTTTAAGATGTTCTAACTCTAGCTAGCTAGTGAAGTTGACCTCCAAAATTGTAAAGGGACAAATAACTCTATCAAAATAAAAATTATTATTAAACTATTCTTCCACCTTAGTTTATAACAATAATAAAAAAGTTTTTTGACTCATAAATTTAGCCTAACAAAATAGATAAATTTAATTATAATTTTAGCCTTTATTATTTTACCTTATATTTATATTTTCTTCTTATCTTATCTTTATTTTTATTTTTTGTAGCTAATGTTCTATATATATTTTGTTTTACTTTTATAATTCAATCAATCAAAAAATATAAAGTATAATATTTTTCATCTATTCTTTTTTTATTCTTTCATAATTTTATCAATTATCTGAAGAGAATTTTGTGTGCAATATTAATACCTTTATTGCAAGAGAGGATGGCGAGTCCTTTTGAAAAGATGCCCCTGCATACCAACCACCATCACTGTTATTACTATCATCTCAAGAAAGAAAGTTATTGTTTAGAGAACAAAGTTATATATTGGAGTAGTGCACTATTCTCAAGAACTTAATGAATGGGGGTAGTCTCATTTTAAAATATCAATCCCGCTATGTTACTAACAGTATTTCTGTCAACTTCTACCAACTCTTATTTATAATTGTGTTTAATGGAAGTGTCTTTGTGAATGTGTCTAATAAAAATGTTTTTTTTATGACTGTATTTAATAGAAGTGCTTTATAGATATATATTTTAGACGTGTCTCTTTACGCTTTTTATTTTTGTTATGGGGCTAGGAATGGTGTGAGACATTATTATGGAGTACATGGGTGCAATACTGGTGTATGGTGTCAGGGTAACTAAAATCGGACGGTCTGAAGATGGGGTGAGTAATCGGATGGTCCGATTTGTATTTAGATCGTTAAAATATTCATATTATACTAAATTCGGACGGTCCGATTTGCATTTTGCAATATAAAAAAAATTAAAATCCCCTGAAATCGGACGGTCCGATTTCAATGTCCAAAATTCGAAAATTTTTTCCTACAAATCGGACCGTCCGATTTGTAACACCAAAAATTTTTTCAAAGAAAACGGACGGTACGTTTTCTCTCTTCTAAGATTGAAGTAAAGCTGTCCCACATGGCTGTAATGCACCCCTAGTGTCCATAATAAAGCTTAACACACACAGGTTTTCAATATCAAAAAAAATGAGCCGTCTCTTTATATATGTGTTTAAAATATAATAATTAACTATTATTAGTAATAAGTTAGCAGATAATATGTTCGTACCCTATATTATCAGTGTAAATATGAAAAGCCTCTAGTCCACGAGTGTTCTTATTAGGTACATAATCAAATGATATATTTAAACAATAATAATTGATAATAAAAGAAAATATATGTGTATGGGATTCACGTATGTGCAAGTAGGGGAGGGATTATTGTAGGAAAAAAGCATCAGCACCTGATGGAACATCAACGACGACCATTTGTTTCCAAGTTGATGATGTACTGCTACAACTCCCATAAACATCTTGTTTTCCCTTTAAATTTGATGAAGTAGTAGTTATCGTCTCCAACAACTTTACCTTGTCTTTGTCTTTCTCTACTTCCTGCACTTATAACCAAATGTAGTCACTATCAATAATTTCAAAAGGTGATGAACAAATTACAAATGTATATTATTGTGTAACTTAATTAATCATTCATTAAATTTCAGCGAGGTCCTACAATTAACACACACACTTTTATTCCATCTCACTCTTTAAGTGTCAGTAAACACTAATTAACTTGTAAGAAAAAATGAATGGTTGGTATTATTATTGGAGACGAACCTGATGAAAGTGGCAGTTTGCAGAGGGTTTTATAGTAAGAGGACGGGCGGTGCATGCATGGGAAGAAACTGTGAACAAGAGAAGCACAAGAAGAGAAAGAGAAGACATACTAGTATGCCTCTGATCCAACAATTGGGGGGTTTGTATGAAACTTTAGAGAGGGTAAGGTTTTAACGTATATGTAACGGTAGAATTATGAGCAAGCGCATTGAATGCATGTTTTGTATGAGAACGTGCATGTGTTTGCCTGATCAACCTTCAAAACCAAATTCAACATATCAAGGGTCCACATTTGTCCCCCAACCTTCTCTTCCCTCCTCACTTTTAATCGCTCATAATAGTGCATGCGCATGACAATTACTTTGCATAAAGAGAAATGTTTAATACATTCATAATTCCCTAGTTTTTGTGGTTACATAGTATTTTTGAACATATTTTTAATAAAATACTAGCAATGGAATTGAGAGTTTAGGCAATTAATCCATTTATCGATAATAAGTATGTCTCCACTCTTCACCATATTAAGATGAAATGGACCAACATTGGGTATACGTTTATATATGATCCCAGCTCTGTCATAAGAGAGAACTAATTAGTTTACTACTCCGAGTTTCAATCAGAATTATTTGCAACATTGAAAGATTTGAGCAAAAATTGCGTAATTGGCAACACAAGGGGCCTACAAAAGGGTGGGGGATAGAGACGAAGGAGAGCCTATAAGGGACAAGGGAGCATGGCTAAACCACCAAGGGACTAGGCCACGAAGGCATGCTATCCCATGTGCCCATTGGTTCCCAAATTTGCGTAGTATCTAACTCTTCTAGGTTGTATTGTATTAACTCCAAGCAAGAACGGTCATGCATGATTTGGTATGGGTTTAATGTGATGCTTTTACCATACTCAAATTAAAATGCTGTCTTTACATTGCATATAAGATTTGTTCACATCAGCTAATGTCTGATGGTGTACATGTTTGATGCCTCTGCTTGTATCACAAATCATGTAACAAACAATGAAATTACTATTTATTTACCCTCATTAAAAAGATAAAATCTCATACAACATCCAAAGATAATCATGAAGAACAATCAAGAGAAGATCGAAAGACTGAATGAGAGGATTTTGAAGCTTAATTAGGTTCTCAGAATTTAAATATATCATTTTTATATATAAAAACTGTACATATCATTGATATAAATCAAGGTTCCTGATATGAGAATTGTAACGAAGTCATCATACAAATCATTAATCATAGTCATAGATATAAGGAACTGGCTAATGAATGTGGGAAGTGAGATCCCCAAATGTGTTCTCGCCACTGTATGTTACATAAAGAAAGCCATCTTCATCCTTCTTCTCTTCATATACGGCAGACATAATTGCTCCTGTAGGAGGAAGTACATTGTCTACAAAAATGAAGATGGCCTTTTCAGCACTTAATTTAATCCTTTTGCGGATAACATACACAAACTGTCCCACTGTCAGGTCAGCAGGGACCAGATACCTGCATGTATTCATTTATTCATTAAGTTAATAACTATTGATATTATTACCAAAAGAGTATAATAACTATATACTCCACCTTAAATTTGTCATATTAACAGTTAAATAAAGCAAATCAATGACCATGATCACGGCTAAGAAGTAAGATGTAAATACACAATTCAAACGTAGTTCAGCCAAGAATTAGTTCAGGTCCTGTCACAAAATAAAGAAGCATATTTGCAATATAAGCATTAATTATAGCTTTAATTCCCACCAGATTATGAACTGAGTCTTTAAGATAACTCAAAATTACTTACCGATAACAATTATCTTTTCTTTGGTTTCCCACGGTATCCCTCAACGCGACAGGCCAATGACTAATCTGCCACAGTACTGAGTTTCATTTAAGAATTTGCCATTGACCAATGGGTTGTTGCATACACAAGGTGGAATTTTTGACACGTGCTTAAATGGACTAGTGAGCTAACCACTAGACCAACTCAACTTTAAAATTATGGGGATTGTGCGGCATCGAAGCAATTATCTTAACAACAGTTAATAGTCTATCATGCCAAATCAGTACGTTATTTTGATCAATTTGGTGCATAACATAACAAAACATTACAACATGGTTTTGATCAATTCAAGCCATTGAGTAACAAGTATAGAATAAATTCGAAATTACATACCCAATTTAGAATAGTTGAACAAGACAAGAATATGCCCAAATCCTTATATTATCTTTTATTCTAAACGCATATTGCACATTATTCTAACAACGGCCAAACAAAGAATTGACAGATATAAACTTCATTCAAAATTTTATATGGATGGCATACAGGATACAAACAATCAAGTCAACAGCAATAAAAATTTATTAATGATATAAGCTTTCCTTTGAATTTCATACAACTGAAACAGAAATTATTTAACCGATGATTCCCAACTAGAAGGAAAACTATAAACAACATCTTACTTCTTCTTGTCAATACTTGGGATGTCACTTCTTTCGGCCTTTTCAACAATCACCTTCAGACACATCCAGATATAATTAGCACAAAGGATGTATTCAGTTACATACATGTAAATGAAGGAGCTAAAACGTTGCACACTTGACAGATATAGTATTACATGTGTATCTACCTTAACTGTTAAAATCATCCTATCTCTAACATCTACACACATGAGAGTAAAACAAAATAAAATAAGAAAATGCAGAAATCATTGGCAGTATATATTCATATCCATAACTTAGACTGATAGAAGTACTAGCACAAAGCAATAAGCATGACAGTTTTAGGACCAAGAAACATCCGTTACTGGGTCCAACCTTCAAGAAAGTCAACAAATTTATAGGTCCATGAAGAACATTACTAATTAACTCTTGTTTAAATAATCATAATAGATGGCATCAGCAGCTATAAAGGAAAGATAAAACAAGTGCTGGTTCTCACCGGGATCCTGTCTGGGTATTTCTCCCTAATCCTTGCGGCCTCTGCTCTTCTCTTCTCTGCAAATAAAAATGGATCATTCATTTGTATATTACTACCAACAACTAAGCTTTACACAGAAGATCAAAAAGAAATTATATACATATTATTGAGTATATACCAAGATCATGCTCTTGTTTGAAGTAGCTCTTTGCCATTCCTCCTGAAATTAACATTAGCTAAATTCAAATAAAAGACTAAGATTGACCAAAAGGAACAGAGCAAATAATTACAGATAAGAATAAGACGACTCCCCCAGTTTCAACAAAAAGAAGCGGTGTTTTCGTTTGAAAAGGATGATACCGTACCGTGATTTTGGATAAAACTCCCAAATTAAGTTAAACTTAGAACGGATGGAAACAAGAAACTGACAGAAATTCGCAGAGTATGATTATTGGTTATCGGAACAGAGAAATTATAATTATTGGTTTTGAGAGAGTTAAGAATTTAGTGTACGGATGTAAACCTGGACGGTGGAGACGATAGAAATTAGGAGAAGAAGAAGAAGAGATAGAATAACCCCGTTGAGTGTTGATCACAACTACAAGTAGTCGCAGATAGCGTGATGAGGATTATTTATTTATGGCCCCTTTCCTTGCTTTCTGTTATACATTTTGCAAGCTGCAACGATAAGCTCGCAGTATAGTTTCTTGTAAATACAGATTAGTACTATCTCCATTTTTAAATTGAGAGTAAACATTAATCTCTAGATCATACACTTTATTTACTAACAAATTTTTAATAGTTCAGGAAGTTTTTAAAAATTATTTTAGAGATTAATTCCTCCATCATTTAAGAAAGTATTCACTTATCTTATAATATTTTTTAAAACTAATTATCTTCTAATAGTACTTATTAAGAATTTATTTGTCCAATATATGTTAAAAATTTAGTTAAAAACAATAAAGAGACTAGTCCTTTTTATCAGTAATTCTCGAGATTCAGAATAATAAAGTTTATTAAAAATAAAAATATCAAATTTAAAATTTGTTAGAAGCTAAATTTAAATATTTACGCTTTACATGAAACAAGTATATCACATTATATTTAAAACATCAGCAATAAAAATAAGAATTTAATTTTAATACCCTGTTAGTGTAAAATAATTTTACATATACATTTAATTACATAACACCATATTAGTAAAAATAATTGTCTTTCATATTAATCGCGTTAATATTCATCTAAAAGAATAGACGTGATAAATACTTTGTAAAACACTTTACACACTGCAGCAAAATTAAACTCTAAAACAAATGTCGATAGCTTTGTTCAATAATAGTTACTACTTATTCATTCATAGAACCCCACATTTTAATATTTTATGTATCTTTTCGGGAGCAAGAGTAGTGCCCATGGAAATTTCATTTTGGAGCATTATCGGCATCATGAAAGCGAAAGGAACTTAACGAGTATATTCGGTTGGAAATTGGATCCTCCTTAACCTTAAACAGTGAGGTCGGGCGGTGGGGTTGCTCTTCTCTGTCGTATCCCATGAGTCTTGAAAGTTGAGACTCCAGTATTATCCTTTTAAGTTTGTCATTTGGCAGAGACCGAATACGTTATGCACTGAATCTAAAATTATAGACCTCTCATCTCTCACTTATCCACTTTATCCATTCCTGGATTTATAAGACATCCAAGTAAACACCAACTTTCAGTGTAAAAAATATTTTTGTTCATTATTAATTAAAGGTGGTGATTTAATCCAGCATTGAAAGAAAAACTTCTGGCCTCTATCCTAACCAAACATTTTGCAGATCTCGTGGTAGAACCAATAACTCAAACCAGAGTTAAAATAAATGGCTAATTTGAGAACTAAAGAGAATTATCTCCATATGAACTTTTTTTTTCTTTTGAGAGAGAGAGAGAGAGAGAGAGAGAGAGAGAGAGAGAGAGATGTGCTCCTGGTGATCACTGTTTAAGTTGACAGGTGTTCACTAGGCAATCGACACAAGAGAAACGAATTCAACTTAACTTACAAAAAGAATGCATGTTACCGCAAAGCATGAGCCAGTTTATAGCAATATGCTTCACAAGCAACCACAGACACACTTACAACTGATGATTCCTACGTCCAAAATGTTATCGGCTCAAAGGAAATAGGAGAAAAAGAAAAGGGAAAAAAAAAAAAAAAAAAGAAACACCACCTGCAGAGTCGATCTACTTCTCATTTAGTCATCACTTCTTGAATAGTCAGGAAATGCAAGGAAACTATAATTTTGGGGGGGGAAAATTGCATGGTGAACGATGAGTCTCGAAAACCCTTAGGCCTTTTTCATGAGATACCCCATTATTATGCCAAGCAAACCAATTAATATGACAATGACCATCGAGACGCCCCCACGACTTTTGCTGCTTTCACGTTTCAGCAGCTCCTGAAAGTAAAAAGGTAATTGAATTAAGTATTTCCTTCCGTTCAAAAATCACACTGAAACAACACTTGCAAAGTTGATTCAATACAAATAGATAAAGACCGTTTATTTTTGTCATCATTTTGTATAAAATGGTCTTTGTCCACATATTCACCACTAAGAAATCCCGAAACATGTAAAGATGGAATTAGTTTGAAACCCAATTAAATATACCAACATGTTCTGAACCAACGTTCCTTCAACTAAAGCACAAATGTGTAGATGCTGAAAATCTAAGCCAGTCATTACTCAACAACAGCAAAAATTGTGCTAGTGCTGAAAAATCAAGTCCCTCGAGTGTTGCAGTTTCCTTTGCATTTCTTATATTATATTTGATACTGTCATGATTGTGGACCTTAATAAGTGGCTGAGATGCCTAGAAATCAAAAGGGTGAAAATTTTTGGACTTTTATGATGATAGCGAGGGTTAATGAAATATGAATGGCATCCCATCTTTTCTATTTTTTTTTTTTTGTTAGCCCACTGTTTTGCTGCTAAAAAAATGAATACTGCTAATTTTGCTCAGTTTTATAACTAAAAAATGTGAGTCATGGAATTGTTTCAGTTGTGGTATAACACCTCTGGAGAATTATGTTTAAGAGTTACTGGTAGTATGGAGTTAATGTTGGCTACTTAATTGTGTATATTGCAATGCACTATTGGAAGTTTAGAACTCTGCTATGAGAAATAATGCACCCAGCCTAACCCAGCACACTGCTACAGGGAGAACATGTAATTCCTTCTTAGTAAAAAATAAAAATATCACTAGGAAGTCGTGAAACTAATCCTTCAAGACATTTATCTTTTTTTTTCCTATTATTTCTCGTACTTTTCTTCAGTTTTAGGGCTATAATATCAACTTAGGATGGGATACTCGTGGCAAGGGAACTCATATTCCAAACTTAACTACCTTTTCAGTCAGGAAAGCAAAGAAGAAATATAGAACAGTCAGCTGGACCCACATATTTTGTAAATACTCACCAGTTCCTGATTAAGCTTGCTATTTTGTCGCAATGCATTATTCTTTTCTTCAGTAAGCCTTGCAATAAGAGCTTTTGCCTACATCAGTCAGAGCATCTCTTATCATTTATCAAATAAAGTAGCCACAGAAAAAAAAAAAGTGAAAAAAGAAAAAAAAACAAAGATAGTGTTTTCTTATAATATTCCAAGAACATTGGTCATGCAACATGATATCTTGGTACTTAGAACATAACTTACCCATATATTTGACAAACACAAAATTATTAGACAATTAAGAGAAAAGTATTATTTTCTTTCTTTAGAATCTGGAGCTAAAAATTCAACCTCCAAAAGTTGCATATTTCCTGAAGCTATGTAAAATCACTTGCTAAAAATGCAAATATATTACTTAAACTCCAAGAAAGTTATCCCCTAAAGCCATCACTTTATACAAATAATCTGCACTACATAACCATCTTGCTACATTTGGTGACAGTAATTAAGATTTAACCATTAAGTTCCACAATCTACAAAAGTTGAGAGAGAGCACAAAACAGTCATTTAATAACAATGGTAGAGTAAGATGGCTCAAAGCTTTAAACACATCAATAATAACGGCTGGCAACTCTTGTTAGAACCACCAATTCTCAAATCCTGGAATCCCAAACAGTTGAACACAGAAAAATCTCAAATATTAAGTATTCTTCCAATGAAAGGGCATCAACATATAAGTGTTTCAATTAAAGGGTGTATTTCTACATCAACTTTGCACAAATTATGATAGAGCCCAGAACCCCAACTTTATATCCAAGCCACCTAGCAGCTAATGTCATTGTCAGCTTACTACACTCAGATATCCACAGCAATAACCAAAATGAATATTGACAAACAACAAAATGTACTTCAGAAGAAAAAGAAGGGGAGAAAAACCAGTTAGGAAATTTGGTTTACCTCTGCAGATTTTTCTGGAACATCTGATCGTTCAGCAAAAGCCCTTGTTACCTGAAATACCAAAAATAAGAAAGTAAGCAAGTTGATAAGGCTAGACATTTTATCAAAAGAACGAGAAGGAAAAAAATTTAACTAAACCAATAGCTAGTTAAGACTCACTGGTGTGGAGTCAGGACCAGTGAAATTTCCATTCTCAGAGATAGAGCCTCTAGGTGATGACCCTTCCTCAGAACCTTCTGCGACTGGAGACGGTGGTTGAGTTGGGGCCAGATACACCACTCTCAATTTGCACTCCTCAACCAAATGTCCTGCTTCCTTGTTGAACTAGAAAATCCCAACAGCACAAGTCTTGTCATTTCACCAAATGAGGAAAGCGAATCATAGGAATTCGTAACGGAAATGAGCATGATGAATTATACCATTTCAGCAGTGATATCCTTTGGAGTTGTTCCATCAGGTGCTTTTACACTTTGAAGAAGAAATTTATCCTTGCATTGCATATCAGGTGGAGCTTCCTTTTGCGCTTGCATGGTAACTTCAAAAGTCCAATGTCACAACGTCATTGATAACCATTCAAATAATAATAAAACTCCGCCAAGAAACGAAAGAAAAAAGAGAAGATAACATTCTGCACTGGGCCTATTTTATTCATATTTGTACCTGTAACATCACACGTAGATCGCGGCATGACAATTCCAGTGTTTGGACGAACACAATATTTCTTAGGATTGGTTGTTTTCACCTGAAAAATACGAATACACGGATTAAAATATGTAAATCTCGCACGATGCACTTGAGAATAGGTTCAATGGTGATCAGATCTAATAGGTTTTGCGAAATCAAAATCAAAATCAAAATTATAATTACAATCAATACTTCAAAACCAAATAAATTTCGGTTAAAAAAAAGGTGTTAGGATCAGTAATTGGAAGGAGGAGTTAAAAGCAGATGGTGAAATGAAGCGGTACCTTGAAAGCAACATAGCTATCGGTCTTATTTGACAATTGAAGAGAGCATGAGATCTGCTTCTTCAGCTCAACTGAAAAATGGAACAATAACCCAAAAGGCAAATCAAACCCTAGCAGAAATGCAAAGCGATCGACGGCAAAAGAAAAAAGAAAATGAAAAGAGAAAAGATTGAAAACTGACAGAAGAACTTGAGCTCGAGAGGCTCGATGCTAAGAAGCTCCCCGGTGCTCATGACAGATCAATGGTTTAGGGCGGTGATCTGCGTTCCGAATGAAGAGAAGAGAAGAAATGGACGGAGAGAACGAGAACAAGAATGTGGATGAAGAATAATTAATAATGAAAGGGAAATTTTGACACACAACAGGGGAGGGGACGATCTAGTAGTATTCTCATTCAAATCTCCTTTTTCTTTTCTATTTTCTCTGTGGTTGAGAGTGTCGCCATTTCAACATGCCTTCAAACTCTATAATTAATTACTAAATAAAAAATAAATTTAGCTAACACGAGGATTCCTAATAAAATTACTAACTAAAAAATTTATAAAAAAATATAAAATTTAAATTTTTAATATATTTATTATACATTTATTAAATTAAACTACTCTAATTTGAATTCAAATTCGAATTTTTTTTTTTTGAAGTCGAAAAACAAAGACGCTACGAAATTAAACATCACAATCACATGCTTCAAAATTAATTTAATCTAATTTTAAATTTTTTTAAAATTAAGAATAAAATTTAAACCTGTAATTTTTAAATAAATATAAAAAATTTATATCATAAGCTATTGTTAGTCAATAAATTATTATATATATAAAATAAAATTTAAATCCTAACTAGTGAGATATATATGTTTGTTACAACTTACAAATTGACATCTTATATTTAAAATATTTTTTTCTAACTACTACATCTTATAGTTACGAAGGAACGAAGCTGGCAAAGTCTTTAGCCGGAGGCCCATACACACATGTTCGGTGGCTGATATAATACTCTACTATTGTTTAGAGTTTTAAAATTCCATAAAAATTTATAAAAAAAAAATTATCCTTATATTAAATTTAAGGTAGAAATTTAATATCAAAATCTTTTTACTTTTAGCGTTCTGTCACGGCTTTGGACATACTCCAATGCTACCGTATCAGTACTCAAACTTACTCAACCTCTTGAATTAAGACCAAGTCAGACTAACCCTTAATATTTAGCAAGAAAGCTAAAAATACAAGAGAACACAAGAGAAAAGAAGTTTTGGTAGAAGAACACTTTATTACTCAAGTGTTTGTTACAAATGATTCACACATACACAAATTCTAACTCTCACCCCTATTTATAGCCATCCACCTCCTCAATGGATGATTAGGATTAAATCTGATCAACGGTCCAGATTAATCATTTAGAATCTTCTTTACAAATATCTATCCTACCATAACTTTCTAAATGTTTCTAGATTATTTTATACCACTTTTTATACTTCTATATACATCTACACTCTTCTAGAATACTCTATGACCTTTCAGAGTCTTCTAGAATCTTCTAGAACCTTCTAGGGTATTCCGGGACCTTCTAGGACGTTCTAGAACGTTCCGGAACCATCTAGAGCATTCTCAAACACTCCAGAAAACTATACAAACACTGTTAAATTTAACCTTTTAAAATTTTCCGTGACATTCTCCCCCACCTAATGCGCAGACGTCCTCGTCGCATTCTGTTCATGATAGCGCCCTAGGTGTTTTTGGAATTGCCACAAATCTTAACGAGTTTTCCAGCTAGCTTCGGTTATCGGGAACCCTTTCCACTTGATCAAGTATTGGATACTTGGTGGTACCCCTCTTCATCGCACGATGCGATTAGCTAAGATCTCTTCGATTTCTTTATCAAAAGATCTAATCACCACGGGCGGAGCACGACTTGAGTCACCTCTACTCGGTTCGTCTTAGTCTCCATGATATGGTTTAAGCATACTCACATGGAAGACCGGGTGGATCTTCATAGAGGGAGGGAGTTGTAATTTGTAAGCAACCTCCCCAACACGTCCAATGATCTCAAATGGCCCTTCGTATTTGCGGATTAAACCCTTATGAACTTTGCGAAAGGCTTTGAATTGTTGTGGAAGAAATTTGATCATTACCTTGTCTCCCACTTGATAGCTTGCATGCCTCCTCTTCTTATCTGTCCATTTCTTCATCCTCTTGGCAGCTTTGTCGAGGTATGAACGAGTGACATCTGCTTGTTCTTCCCATGACTTAATCATAGATAAGCTTCAGGGCTCTTCCCTGAGTAAGAGGAAGAAAGAGAGTGAGGTGTAAGCGGATGTTGTCCAGTCACAATCTCGAATGGGCTCTTCCCTGTAGACTCACTCTTTTGCAGATTGTATGAGAACTGAGCAATGTCTAGGAGTTTTGTCCAATCCTTCTGATTAGCGCTTACAAAATGCCTCAAGTAACACTCAAGTAAGGCATTCATTCTCTCAGTCTGCCCATCGGTTTGAGGATGTAAACTTGTTGAGAAATGAAGCTCCGACCCAAGGAGTTTGAACAGCTTTGTCCATAGTCATCCTGTGAAACGTGGATCTCGATCACTAATGATACTTTTAGGCAATCCCCAGTACTTCACCACATTCTTGAAGAATAGTCGTGCTGCTTCCTCTGCAGTGCAGTCAGTAGGGGCAAGTATAAAGGTAGTATACTTCGAAAATCGATCCACTACCACGAGAATAGATCCAAACCACTCGGACTTTGATAAGACAGAGATGAAATCTAGAGAAACACTTTCCCACAGTCGCTCTGATGGAGGCAGAGGTTCCAACAACCCGCTTGGTGTCTTGTTTTCAATCTTATCTTGTTGGCACACAAGACAAGTCTTCACATAGCTCTCCACTTCATCTCTCATTTGAGGCCAATAATAAGAAGATTCAATGAGTGCCAAGGTCCTTCGCTGACCTTAGTGACCAGCCCACTTGGTATCGTGGCATTCCCTCACTAATTTTCTTCTTAGATTTTCCCATTTAGGGACGTATAGTCTTCTCCCTTTAGTGTAGAGAAGGTCATTTTCTAACCAAAATCTTCTGGTCTTACCTTCTCTAGCAAACTCCACCAACTTCTTGGCTAATGGATCGTGATGCAATCCTTTCTTGATGGTATGCATAATATCTCCTTCAACCATAGAAATGGCCGCTAACTCAGCCTTGTGACTCAGCGCATCTGCTACCACATTAGTCTTGCATGACTTGTATTCAAATTCGAAATCAAACTCAGCCAAGAAATCTTGCCACCTAGCTTGTTTAGGGCTTAACTTCTTCTGAGTTTGGAAGTAGCTTGTAGCTACATTGTCTGTCTTGACGATGAAGTGTGAACCAAGCAAGTAGTGGTGCCAAGTTCTCAGACAATGCACTACCGCGGTCATCTCCTTCTCTTGGATAGTGTATCGCCTCTTTGTATCATTCAACTTGCGACTCTCAAAGGCAATCGGATGTCCTTCTTGCATCAGAACCCCTCCAATAGCATAGTTAGAAGCATCAGTGTGGACTTCAAATACCTTTGAGTAGTCGGGTAGTGCTAGTACTGGTCCTTCTATGATAGCAGCCTTCAACTCATCAAAGGCCTTTTAACACTCCTTTGACAATTTTCAAGAGTGATTTTTCTTGAGAAGATCAGTTAATAGTGCAGCCTTGGCAGAGTATCCCTTGATAAACCTCCGATAGTAATTAACCAACCCAAGGAATGACCTCAATTCAGATACCTTATTTGGCGACTCCCACTCTTTGATAGCCTTCACCTTTCCTTGATCCATATAGAGAGTTCCATCTTTAATGATGTGTCCCAAGAAGTGGACTTCGTCCCTTGCAAAGGAACACTTTTCCTTCTTCACATATAGGTTATTCTCTCGCAAGATCTTGAACATGGTTCGTAAGTGTTCTACATGTTCCTCAAAGGTATTACTATAGACAACAATATCATCCAAGTAGACCACTACAAACTGATCAAGGTAAGGTCGAAAGATCTCGTTCATCAAGGTACAGAAGGTCGCAGGAGCATTGGTCAAGCCAAAAGGCATCACCAACCACTCATACGATCCATACCTCGTGACACACATGGTCTTAGCCCCATCACCATCGGCAATTCTCACTTGGTGATATCTTGACCTCAAATCTAGCTTTGAGAACCACTTGGTAGAGCCAAGTTGATCAAACAAATAGGCTATCAAAGGAATGAGGTATTTGTTCTTGATGGTTACCTTGTTAAGTGCTCGATAGTCGATGCATAGTCTCAATGAACCATCATGCTTCTTTTGGAACAAGACTGGTGCGCCATAAGGTGCCTTCGATGGACGGATGAACCTAGCATCTAGCAAATCTTTGAGTTGCTTCTTCAACTCCGCGAGTTCTGGCGGTGCCATCGTATAAGGTGTTGAGGCGGGCGGCTTTGCTCCTGACTCCAATTCAATCTTGTGGTCCACCTTCCTCCTAGGTGGTAGTTGTTTTGGCAACTCAGGAGGCATCACATCCTTATTTTCTTCAAGGATTTCCTTGATTTTGGGAGGAACGTCTTCTCTTTCAGATGTTGACTCCTCTTGTAATAGAGCCAAATATGTAATCTCTCCCTTCTTGAATCCTTTCTTGAGTTGCATAGTAGACAGTATCGGTGGTCCGCCAACTTTAGAGACTGTAGGGACCATGCATGGAGACCCTTTCTCCATGACGCATACTACGTCGTAGTATGGCATAGGTATTATATTTGCCTTCCTTTGCAAATCGAGCCCGATGACTATTTTAAAATCGTCCATGGGTGCTACTGAGAAATTCACAAGGCCCTTCCAAGAACCAAGAGTCATCTCAACCCCTTTTGCTACTCTCTTAAGGGGTTCACCCTTGGTATTCACGGGTTTGAACTAGCCATTCTTTTCGGTGATCTTCAACCCAAGCCTCTTTGCTTCATCAGGCATGATGAAGTTATGTGTAGCACCAGTGTCGATCATAGCCATGACAGTTTTTTCATTGATAAAAGCTTTGACATACATCAAGCCTTTCTTTTCTGCAGTGCTTGCCTCTTCGCCCTTCACAGCATTTATGAGTTGGATAGATCCAACACACTCAGTTACTTGAGTTTGAGCTTCTCGTTCCTCAGCAATAGATGCCAAAGTCCCTAGCTTGGGACAATCCTTCATTTGGTATGGTCCCTTGCACACGAAGCATCCTCCTTTGGGTACGAAAGCCTTCTTCTTTTCTTCATACTCTTTCTTTGAAGAGTATTTTCCTTCCTTCTTGGTTGAGAAAATCTTCCCCTTGTCTCTCCCACCTTTAGCAGAACTAGGCTTGGAGGAAGACTTGGGTTTAGAGTCTCCCCTATGATACTCAGTGAGTGATTCGGCCACCACGATGGCCTCATCGACATCCTTAACATTCCTTCTTTGTAGTTCTTGCTTTGCCCAAGGTTGGAGTCCATCAATGAAGAAGAGCAATGATCGTCTGATGCTAAGTTGGGGATTTGAAGCGTGAGAGTACTGAACTCCTTTACATAGTCGCTAATCGTACTCTTGTGCTTCAACTTCCTCAACTTCTTCCTTGCTTCATAAACCACATTCTCAGGGAAGAATTGTCTTTTCAACTCCCTTTTGAAATCTTCCCATGTGGCTATGTTGCAAGTACCCTTTTCCATATCTATGCACTTTCTCCTCCACCACAAAGTAGCATTATTAGAAAGGTAGAGAGCTGCAGTGCGTACCTTTATTGCTTCTTCGACCATCCCTTGGCCTTCGAAGTACCTCTCCATTTGCCACAGGAAGTTTTCCACCTCGCGAGCGTTCCTTACGCCCTTGAACTCCTTTGACTTGGGGAGATCAATCTTTGTCGTCTCCCTTATAATGGTTGGTCGAGATTTTGCCTCCTCGAACCAAATTCGAACTTCCTCAAATAGTTTTAAGGAATTCTCAAGCTTCTCTTCGATTTGGAGCATGCTTTCTTTGAAAGCATCTAGTTCTCCTAACACGTGAGCCTCGAGGGTCTCCTTATCATGTTCTATCCTTTGGAAACGCTCATCCATAGAGGATAGAACATTCTCCAACACAGAAACTCTCTCTTCTAAGAAGTTAGAGTCCTTACCTCTAGATTCACTTGAAGAACGGACCTTCTTGCCTCCCCATTGAGAAGGAATATCATTCCTTCTCCTTTGAGACTCAACATGCTCCATGGTGATACTAGAAGCCATACACACAAGCGACTTGTGCTCCCTCTCGAACCTTGCTCTGATGCCAAATTGTCATGGCCTTGGACACACTCCACGCTACCGTGCCGGCACTCGAACTTACTCAACCTCTTGAGCTAAGACCAAGTCAGCCTAACCCTCAATACTTAGCAAGAAAGCTAAGAATACAAGAGAACACAAGAGAAAGGAAGCTTTGGTGGAAGAACACTTTATTACTCAAGTGTTTGTTACAAATGATTCACACATACACAAACTCTAACTCTCACCCCTATTTATAGGCATCCACCTCCTCAATGGATGGTTAGGATTAAATCTGATCAACGGTCCAGATTAATCATCTAGAACCTTCTTTACAAATATCTATCCTACCATAACTTTCTAAATATTTCTAGATTATTCCATACCACTCTTTATA
Source organism: Arachis hypogaea (assembly GCF_003086295.3). Taxonomy (NCBI): domain Eukaryota; kingdom Viridiplantae; phylum Streptophyta; class Magnoliopsida; order Fabales; family Fabaceae; genus Arachis; species Arachis hypogaea. The sequence continues at coordinate 15,150,095 of NC_092050.1, forward strand.
CTTCTATATACATCTACACTCTTCTAGAATACTCTATGACCTTCCAGAGTCTTCTAGAGCCTTCTAGGGTATTCCGGGACATTCTAGAACGTTCCGGAACCATCTAGAACATTCTCAAACACTCCAGAAAATTATACAAATACTGTTAAAATTTAACCTTCTAAAATTTTTCGTGACAGTTCTCTCTCTTTTTCTATTACCAAAACCTGCTTCTTCACTTTCTTTTTTTCTCTCTCATCTTTTTTTATTTATTAAGCAACGTTCTTTTTTTAAATTTTAGTGCTTTATTATTGTTAACTTTTTATGAAATAAAATAAAAAAATTATTATTTTAATAATAATTTTTTTATTTTTATTTTTTAGGATTTACTTTTTTTAAAAATTTCATAAATTCACTACAGTACTGATATATTTTTATTTTTAATTAATCTAATTTTATTTACAGAATTTAAAATGTAAATGATATAGTTTAATTAATAACTTAATTTAATTTGATAAAAATAAACGTAATCATATTAATATTATTATTATACTTATATGATTAATTATGTTTATTCAATTTTTAAAAAAAATAATTATTTAAAACCATTAATTTTAAATTAAAAATTTAATATATTCATATTATTTTTAATGAACATTTTTGTATTATTTTTTTTGAATGGGACTTCAGCCATTATGGTATTTTAAATATTTCAACTAAAGAGATAGATAAATACAATCTTTGAAACTAAACATTAGAATGTATATATATAGGTACAAAATATTTGAAAAAAAATTAATAAATCTTATCTAAAAAATATAGTTAGGAATATCTTCTGCGTAAGATAATAAAAACCAAAAAATATATTTAGATTATCATATTTATTTAAAAATAATAAAAATATATTTATTTTTTAAGGATTAATTATTCCGCTGATCTTTATAATTTTATCGAATTTTCAATTAAGTCTTTATATTTTTTTTTTTTTTAATTGAGTTTCTATACCATATCAAATTTTGCAACTAAGTCCCTACCATCACAAAAATATTAGAATCAACTGAATATTTTGTTAAATAAAATAAAATATTTATTCAAATAGTAGACATATTCGTTTTATTTAACATAATATTAATTTTAGTAGATAGGTGTTTGACAATATTTTTCAAAAAGAAAAAATGAAAATTTATTATTCTTCGTTCTAAAATGTAATTTATTTTTATTTTAAAATTTTAATACGTTAATAGCTTAATATATTTAAATGTATAAGCTTCATATTTCTCACCAATTTTCTCAAAAATAATATTAATAAAATATTTATACATACAGATATCTAGAAAATAATTGATACATAAAAAAAATATTGTTTAAATTTAAACAATAGTTTAAATTTTTTTTCTATCAAATTTATACTATATTACAATAAACTATGGTTTTTATTATTGTAACAGCCCAACATTTGATTCCAAACCTAAAAAGCAAACAAATTAAACAATACAAATTTGGCTCAAATAAATTTAAAATATAAAAAGTAATAATAAATTTTTCTTAAACTTTTCATTTGGAGTTTCAGTACTCCAAAACATATTAAGAGCATTGAGTCAGGCGCCTCATGTTCTACCATGCATCGTTTCATTATTCATCATCGTCTGACTTATCTACTTCTAATCAATGTTCCATTATTGCTATAAGCATATTTCCCTGCGTGATGTTAATCGGAGATCGTACTAACTACTAACTAAGAAGTTGTGCATGATGAATGGGTTTAGGTGTTAATTAATATGATATGATGAAAAGTGGGAAAAGAAAAGCAACGATACGAGTATAAATGGATTCATATGATGCTTGACGGATTTTTTTCTTAAATAAAATCAAAAAAATAAATATTTTTCAAACAAGATATTTTAACTTTATTTTTTAAAATACGATTCTTTTTAATAAGGACAAATTCGTCGTACTTCTGAACTCTATAATTTATATAGAATTCGCCACACCTCCGAACTCTATATAAATTATATAGAGTTCATCATATCCCCCAAACTATATGATAGGTTTTCAAGATAAAAGCATGTCTACTGGATAGGAGATTAGAAAAGCACAATATCTTTGTTTATTTTCTTTCTCTTATTGTTGATATTTTTTCTGCGATGTCAAGGAATCCATTGTTATCCATTCATTATGATGGTGAAATAGTGTATGACAAAGAATGTTCTATCGTTTTTAAATCGGGGCAACCGATAATTACCTATGTGACACCGGAAGTCGGCAGTTTAACAGTTTTGAAGAATTTGATATTGTACTCCGTCGGGCAGCAAGAGGCAAAAATGGTGAAGAAAATTTACTACAGATATCCGACCGAAATAGATGGCAGTTTGTTTTATAAAAGGTATATTACAGTTGTATTGTCTCTGTTATTATTATATTTATCAGACCACGGTTGTGAGAAATATTTTTATTGTCTTGAATTAGGTACCGTTTGCACGACGACGAGGACGTATAGCTTATAAGGTCGTAGCACAACCGATGGACAAATGTTCATATGTTGGAATTATTCGTGTATCCCGTTGAGGTGGGTGGCCGAGTATCATCTGCAGATACTGTCGATGATAGTCCGTTGAGTGGAGCTGTTAGACGAACTATCAGAAGGACTATAGTGGATCTAAATATGCTACCTGAGGGTAGTCAAGAGGGGTCTAATGTTAAAGTTCGTAATGTTGACTTAATGGACGATGGTGTTGAAAGTCGTGATGGTTCTGCTATCAGAGATCCGATGATGGAGGAGTATGAAGTTAACCCCGATGACGGAGACAATGCTGATGAAGAACCACCTGAAATTCCTGATGATGGTGACGAGGAAGAAGAGATGAACTACTACGGTGACGCACAGATGGTTCTGACAAAGCCTGCCATTTCTCGACCATATGATCGGCCAGATCATTTCACGAGGTTGAATCTTGATATAATGACTTCGGATTGGTCGTTTACCCAGGGAGGCCCTGAAGAGGATCCAAGCAACGAGTTTGAGGTTGGACAACAATTTAAGAACAAAGAAGAAGTCATGTTGGTTGTTAAGCAGTACAGTATCAGGAGGGCTGCAGATTACAAAATAGTAGAGAGTGACCAGCTGAGGCACAATGCACAATGTATCCAGTTCAAACCCGGTTGTAATTGGGACATACTCATATCATATCGCCGAAAGCAAGAAAAGTGGGAGATTAGGAGATATACTGGGCCTCATGCTTGCATGCAAACTTCGATGGGACAAGACCATGATAGGTTGGATTCGAAGGTGATTGCGCAACACATTTTCTCAATGGTCAAAGCCGATCCAACAATCAGCATCAAGATTTTTCAAGGAGGTGTGAAGAATCACTTTGGTTACAAGGCGTCGTACAGAAAAGTTTGGGTTGCAAAACAGAGAATCATTGCTAGAATATATGGCGATTGGGAGGAGTCATACAACGAGCTTCCTCGTTGGTTATTCGCTATGCAGATGTACTTACCTGGTAAGATTTATTTCAAGTTCGGTCAATCACTATTATAAAAAATTCAGAGTGTACAATAAGCCAACTAAATATGTCTCTTCAGGTACTTGGGTGCAACTTAAACTAATTATTCTCACTAAACTAACTAACAATTTACTTTGTTATACTAATTAACATGTTATAGACAATAAACAACTATACTTAAAAACAATAACATAAAAAATTTAACAAACATAAAAACAGTTAACAATAAGTCTAACTAACATGTAAACAGTAAATCTGTAACTCTAACTGACATGAAACCTATAATTAATTATTTTATCTAACATATAAACAGTACCTCTAATTAAGTTAAAAAAAAATTAACTCTAACTAACCTATTATTTACTGACTTGGAACTGAGAATGCCGTCCGCAATGAACTTCGCCGGCGTCGAATCGACAAAAAGAAAAGACTACCAGAATAAATTTGGAAGAGAGATTGGAAAAGAAGAGGACAAAGACAAATGGTCCCACTGGTTTTATATATTGTGCCGAATTTATTATAGAATTCAGGGGTGCGGCGAACTTTATATAAATTATAAAATTCCGAGGGTATGACAAACTCTATAATTTATAGAGTTCGTCGGGGTACGACTAACTTGTCCTTATTTAAAAAAATATTTATTTTTTATTTTATTTAAGAAAAAAATCCAATGGTTGACATGTTATTAGCTTTTCCGTACTTGTATGTTAAAATGTACGAAAAATATGTGACATGTTATACCAAATAAACTATGTTTTACTTTCAATTTGGATCGCAAGTGGTTAAGCCAGCTTTTATATAAAACAATTATGTTTCCCGGCTCAGGATTCGGTGGTCCAGGAACCTTTGGACCACTTAGTAGTCCAAGTAGAAAACATGTTTTTGGAGTTTTTTTATCAATTGCTACGTAGTCTTTGAACTAATTTTAATTACAAATCAACCCCATATATTTTATTTAATTATAAAAATAGTTTTTTATTTTATAAATTATTATTTTATCAATTATCTATTATATTTATTAACAATCAAATACAAAAATAACAACCAATTATATCCTCCATTCATCCTAATAATTCCAATTGATTAAAAAATTAACTTTGATCTCGTTACGTTCGTCCATGGCTTCCAAATCGTGTTTCCTTGAAATTCAATCGATTGGTTTTTCAAAACAATCGATTGAATGATAACTCAATCGATTGGTTTACACTATATCACAAAACAATCGATTGAAAGTTATAAGGTAGAATGGTAAAAAGCTTAAACCAATCGATTGTTTATACTTTCCAATCGAATAAATGCCTCAAAACAATCGATTGTTGTTGTTACTCAATTGATTGAATTCACGAAAACAACATGGATTTGCCAAATACAATCGATTGGAAAGTGATGACATTGAAGTTTTAGCCAAATTCAATCGATTGGTAATGTAATCCAATCGATTGGAAGGTGATGAAGTTGAATGTTTTGCCAATTTCAATCGATTGGTAATGGAATATCCATCTACTCAATCAATTGGTAATGTTCTCATTTTTCAGAATTCTGTAGGATTTTGTACAATTTATTCTATTCTACTTTCATAAATCACAAATAGGTTGTACAAATCCTCATTAATCCAATTTTTTTTTCAATCACCATGATCAGGATCTTATTATCTTCTTGCACCAATATCAATGTATTAACATAAGAACAATTTTTATCACTTAACTTAAATCATTGATCCTGTAGTTTGGTCTAGTTTGGACGAAGGAAATGTATTTCTACTAGTATTAATTAAATCCGTGATACTACATGACGAAATTATTTTGGTAACCAAGTTTAACCAAGTTAGTTCAATAGCTTATTGGTATAATAAAAAACAATTGATTAAGTAGATGGGTACCATAACCAATCGATTGAAATTGGCAAAACATTCAACTTCATCACCTTCCAATCGATTGGATTATATTATCAATCGATTGTATTTGGCAAATCCATGTTGTTTTCATGAATTTAATCGATTGAGTAACAACAACAATCGATTGTTTTGAGGCATTCATTCGATTGGAAAGTATAAACAATCGATTGGTTTAAGCTTTTTACCATTCTACCTTACAACTTTCAATCGATTGTTTTGTGATATAGTGTAAACCAATCGATTGAGTTATCATTCAATCGATTGTTTTGAAAAACCAATCGATTGAATTTCAAGGAAACACGATTTGGAAGCCATGGACGAACGTAACGAGATCAAAGTTAATTTTTTAATCAATTGGAATTACTAGGATGAATGGAGGATATAATTGGTTGTTATTTTTGTATTTGATTGTTAATAAATATAATAGATAATTGATAAAATAATAATTTATAAAATAAAAAATTATTTTTATAATTAAATAAATATATGGGATTAATTTGTAATTAAAATTAGTTCAAGGACTACGTAGTAATTGATAAAAAAACTCCAAAAACATGTTTTTTACTTGGACCACTAAGTGGTCCAAAGGTTCCTGGACCACCGAATCCTGTGCCTTGTTTCCCTCCTGCCTACTCAACTATGTTTTACAATTTTACTTGATCAATTAAAATTCGAAAATGCTAATTATACTATAAAATATAAAAAGCAATAACGACAAACTACACTTTTTTTTTAATATAATACATATAATTTATTGATCCCAAAATTACTCACTCACATAGATGATATTACTATATTTTTTATTTCTGTAACTCACTAATACTCATAAAATAAAAAAATGAAAAAACAATTCTCAATTTTTATAACATACTTTCATTTCATGAAACACAAAATACATAAGATATATGTGTTTTTATATAGACAATTCTTAATACAAAACTAATAATTTTTAACAACTAGTTGTATATATCAGCGATGATTGATGAAGCTTGTAGAGCTTATTTTGACTTTTCAAAGTGTTAGTGCCTTCTGCTAACTTTGAGATATAACTTATATTAGAAATGCGTCAAGACCCAAAATAAGCTCTGACGACGCTCAGGAAAATAATCCCCTAACAAATCTAACATATTCAAATATAAGATAAATAAGAAGGTTACAAATATTTTGAATAAATATACCATTTCTAGAATGAATAATTACATATTTTTAACAAAAGATAAAATAAATAAATATGGATAGATTCTATTTATGATATATGGAGCATATAATGTCTAGGAACACAACAAGGAATAAGTATCCGTTGTAGATCATTACTCTTGAATAGAAAGAGTCACATATTTGTTCCTGAAAAATATTTTTAGAAAAATGGAATGAGTTTTGCAACCAAGTGATTAGACAATACATCTATAATCCACATGAGACCATATAAACATTATCATAAAAATAATTTTATTTAGAAAATAATAATTTATATGAGTAAGTGAATCAATAAGGGAGTTCTCATTCAGAAATCAAATCAAAAATCCACACTTGGGCGGCTCCACCTCTATGGTGGGTAGCCCTTTCCTCCTATGCATCCTAACAAAATAACATATCTAACGTATGGCCTACACGTTAGGCTAGCAACACTCCTGCTAGTTAGGGTCTGAGTTAGATGCATCTAAGTTAACGTTATAACCGCCGTTAACTACGATTTTCTAATACGAGCCTCCCAAACCAATTCAAAACATATAATTTCAAATACAACAAATCTTTTATCTTTCAAATATATATATATATATATATATATATATATATATATATATATATATATAAAATGTATCGAATCAAACAAAATCAGATAGTACTTTCTCAACAGAAATCTCTTATAATCATACTTTTCAATCATAAGAAATATTAAACACATTTTACAATTTCAAAGTAAGTGAGTACCAACATATACTTCAATGCTTCAAAAGTATATCTTCGAGTAAAATCAAATATTCTAAAATAATATAAAGCTTTATCAAATGTATAGATAGTCTCATATAAAACTTTTAAGGTATGAGTTTCATAAAAATAATTATTCAACTATAATAAATCAATTATTCTAATCAAATCACAGTTCTTCAATAATAGTTTTATAAATATAATTAAAAACTTAGAATAGCATAAATCAAAAGGTTAATGATTATAAATGTAAAGCATACTCATAACTTGGTCCTGAAGGATCGGAAAGACCAAACTTGGAGTGCCAAATTAAAGGGTGAGGATGGTTGGAATAGAATGGATCAAAAGAACGTAGAATTTAGATCGAAGAAGTGGCAACAACTCCAACTAATCCCGCAACAACAATATTGTAATAATCACATCTATGACGGCTAAAATAGAATAAAACAAGGTAGCATAAATGGAATAGTAGTAGAGAAAAAGTGAAAACGAGGCAAGTTAAAGGAAATAACCTAGACAAGAACAGAGGCACAATTTGGCGGCGTCTTTCTAGAAACCGCAATGGTGATGGCGACAAAGGCTTTGGTAGGATGCTTAAACCGGAAGCAGAGGCAACTACCAGCAAGGAACGACGGCATGCAGCTCGACGGTGACCTCCTTCCCCATCAATGGCAGCAGCGGCGGCAACACACACCACTGTTAGCGTCTTCCTGGCGACAAGCTTTGTCGTGTTTTCCTTCCCTCTCTCTCTCTCTCTCTCTCTCTCTCTCTCTCTCTCTCTCTCTCTCTCTCTCTCTCTCTCTCTCTCTCTCTCTCTCTCTCTCTCTCTCTCTCTCTCCGACCTCCTCGGCAGCACAGTAGTGTGACGACGGCGAGGCTGGCTTCAACGGCGGCGGCTAGGACTCTGGTGGTGACGGTGATGGAACCTCCCTCCTCTGTTCATCGCGCCTCTCTCTTTTGCGCATTCTCTTCTCTCTCCTCGGGCTCCCCTCAGCGACGGCGACGGTCCTCCACGCACAGCCACCGCGATAACAGTGACGGCAGCGTAGCTCTAACCGGCGTCGTCCTCCCCCCTTCTTCCTTTCTTCTCCCTCTCCATTTCCCCTATCTCTTTTTCCTTCTTTCATTCTCAGCCATGTGTGTGAGTGTGTTAGAAGAGGGATAGTATGGATAAAATTATGATTAGGTTTGGGAAAAGGAAATAAGGGTAATGTAGAAATCTTGATAAAATTGGAGGGTTGGGTAGTAATAAAAGAAATCAAATGTAAAATGTTTCAAAAATTCAGGACGTTACATTCTACCCCTTATAAAAAATTTTGCCCTCGAAAATTGATACAGTATACAAAATGTTACATGATTTTAGCATTTTACCAAACATGTGAAAGAAGTATAATCGGGTGCAAAAATTACAAGATAGGTTTGTGTTAAAACAATACGGTTGACATTTACCTACTCTCGTTCCTTTAACAACTCAGATATATATAGCACTTCTCACTTCATTTGTCAATCTCCTCAAAATACAATCTTACTTCATAATCTCTTTGGTTCTGTTATACATATCCATTATAGCAACCCGTCTTATGTCAAGCCTTAGAATTACAACTTTTCAAACTTCAGCATCAATAAGTTATGTCCTAAAGAACTAATGTATCGCTTGCTATATCTAGAAATCGCACATGACATCGAAACAAGCTCGAGTTTACCCAAAAGGATACAAAACTTAGGAAGAGAAGACCAACATCACAGATGAGGTTCGCAAGAATTCAGAAGGATGCATAGGATCATAATTAAGCAATGATGTATAAAATAATGAAGTATGCCGGTAAGATAGTCAATCACATCCTAACAAGGAAATCTGAATCAAAGAACTTTAATAGAAACAATAAAAGAAAAGATGAAGTATTGGGTCGAAACAAGTTCAAGTCGAATCAAAGAAGTGCAAAGTTCACAAGAGATGGCCACTATAATCCATGACAATCTTCACAAAGATTTAAGAGAATGACTAGGAACACAATCAAATAAGACATAATCTTTCAGAATTAAAGAAGAGAAAGAACATACAAGACCTAAAGTTTATAATATTTATAGACCAAAATAAAAACCTTAGGATAAATGAAGTTAAAGAAAACAATAGGAAGCAGCACTATAAGCAAGGAAAACTAAACAGCAACAAACATACAACGTAAATAAAATACCCACAACAATCTATCTACTTAATATACTAAAACTGGGTTTTTCCCCAACTAATGAAAGTGAGGTGTCACTTTCTTGTGAACCCATTTTCCCTCCAAAATGAATGCATTTAATGAATAATGCATAATTATACTAATTTAGGAAAATATCTTTATTATAATTATATAAAATCAATACTTAATGTATTATTAAACTACTTATCAATTATTAATCAAAAATATTTTTAATTATTTTAATAAATAATGCATAATTATACTAATTTAAGAAAATATATTTATTATAATTATATAAAATCAATATTTAATGTATTATTAAACTAATTATCAATCGAAAATATTTTTAAACATTTTAATTATATTCATTTTAATTATATTGATATCCTTCTAATTCTTATTCATTATCCAATGATTTTATTAGTGGCAAGTTGCTAATCCATTCATATTGATAATAATAATAATTTTATTATGATAAATATCAAATTCTATTCCTAATATAAAAATATAAAATTCAATTCCTTCCATTTTTATTTTACCACTATAAAAGACCATGTATGCTAGGAGAAAATATCATTCATTTACCAATTATTCTTTCATTTGATAGCTTTTACAACAATTCTTTTTCTTTCTATGAGGCGTCGTTGCAAGAAGGCAACTATCGTGGACACAAACTACCACACTCTCCAACTTTCGTGCTCATCATTCGGAGCTATATAAGATATGTTATCTATGAAGTATTTATAGACCATGGTATTATCATGTATGCATAAATAAAAAATGTGTCGTATTTAAATTTAAGTCATTTACCTGTTTGTGGTATATTGTAGTGTGAAATTACTTTCTAATGTGTTGTGTAATGATATTATGTTCTAATTTAAGCTTTTACTTTAGAACTGTATTATGATTTTATCTCATCATTTTTCTTAGATATCAAGTTGACGTATTTTCATTTATTATTATTATTGAAACGGATGTGAAATGAAATGTACCAAAAAAAAAAAAACTCCCACATTCAATTTATTTTATTGTAGTCTTCTATCTATTCTATTTATTTTTATTTTCTTCTTATTCAGTTTATTTTCTTTTTAAATGTTATATAATTTATTATAATTTATACCAATCTATCTACTTAATATACTAAAACTGAGTTTTTTCTCAACTTATGATGGTGAGGTGTCATTTTCTCATGAATCCATTTTCCCTCTAAAATGATTGCACTATTTCTCTCTTTTAAATTTATTTTTAAAAATTATCTTTAATTGATATAATTATATTATAATTAGTATTTAATGAATGATACATAAATATACTAATTTAAGATAATATCTTTATTATAATTATACTAATCTCTTTTAAATTTATTTCAACAAATTATCTTAATTATAATTATATAACAATATTATACTTAGCATTTAATGAATAATTCATAATTATACTAATTTAAAAAATATCTCTATTATAATTATATAAAATCAATAATTAATGCATTATTAACCTAATTATCAATCAGAAATAATTTTAACTATTTTAATTATATTGATTTTAGTTATATTGATATAATTCCATTTTTTATTCATTATCTTAAAATTTTATTAGTGACAAGTTATTATCTTAATGGTGACCTATATAATAATAATAATAATAATAATAATAATAATAATAATAATAATAATAATAATAATAATAATAAAAAGATAGAAAATTATATTTTAGAGAAATATAAATTGATTATGAATAATTGATTATTAATAATGATAATTATATGATTAATTTTTAGTAATCATTAAATATATTTAATATAAATAACCAAGTTTAATTAGTTAACAAATGAAAGGAAATATTATTGTACGATTGTAGAAGCAACAATAAATATATATATAAATAACTAATTTAATATTAATGATAAACCAAATTAATACTAATAATGATAATTATCATTATTATTCAATAATAATAATAATAGTAATAATAATAATAATAATCATCTTTTCTTTTATTAACACACTCATCTAATTGAATTAATATAAATATTTAATGAAGATAAAGGATAAATTTTTTGGCTTGAAGGATAATACAATCGAATATTCTTGAAGATTTTAAAGTTGTGAGTATATATATATATATATATATATATATATATATATATATATATATATATATATATATTAATAACCAATTTAATATTAATAACGATAATTATCATTATCATTCAATAATAATAATAATAATCATCTTTGCTTTTATTAAAACACTCATCTAATTGAATTAATATAAATATTTAATGAAAATAAAGGATAGATATTCTGACTTGAAGGATAATACAATCGAATATTCTTGAAGATTTTAAAGTTGTAAGTATATATTCTTCCTATATTAATATACGCATGCATGTTACCTCATTTTTTCTATAAATGGAAAATAACATTTACCCGTTAAATTTGTTAGTTGCTCAACTGATTCATCTTATTTATTATGATTGACATTGATATATAATCATAAATATTTTTTTCTCCATTAATTTTTGTAAAGAAATCCATGACGTAAAATAAAATAAAATAAAGTTAGTATCTACTTTTTTTTTTCAATATTTTTTATATTTACGGTAAATATTAAATATAAAAAAGAAAAAAAATAATATTGATTATTATCACTTTTATTTATTTACATTCATAATTAAATTTAATATAATTATTGTAAGTCTCTATAATTATAACAATTTATATCTGTTACAAATATAGCAATTATATTATATATAATTATATATCTCCTCTTTTATATATACTTAGCAAGTATTTCTATTTATATAATTTACTTAATATATTAAAATTGGGTTTTTTCTCAACTAATGAGAGTGAGGTTTGAATTCCTCATGAATTCATTTTTCCTCCAAAATGAATGCATTTAATGAATAATGCATAATTATACTAATTTAGGACAATATCTTTATTATAATTATATAAAATCCATATTTAATACATTATTAAACTACTTATCAATTATCAATCAGAAATAATAATAATAATAATAATAATAATAATAATAATAATAATAATAATAATAATAATAATAATAATAATAATAATAATAATAATATACTTTACTTAATATACTAAAATTGTATTATTTCCTAACTAATTGAAGTGAGGTGTCAATTTTTTATAAATTTATTTTTCTTCTAAAATGAAAGTACTATTCTCTCTTTTAAATTTATTTTAGAAAAATATCTTTATTATATTTATATTACAATTAACATTTAATGAATAATGTATGATTATACTAATTTAGGAAAATATATTTATTATAATTATATAAAATTAATATTTAATGCATTATCAACTAATGAAAGTGAGGTGCAATTCTTCATGAATTTATTTTCTCTCCAAAATGAAAGTACTATTCTCTCTTCTAAATTTGTTTTAGAAAAATTAAAATTCCATACTGAATATAGGTGACAAGTTAAAAAAAATATAAGCAAGTTAATGGAATCAAATCATATTTTTATAACATATATAATAATGTATATTTTTATTATATAAAAATTGAATTTCTGTACTTCATGATGGGTGTGGCATACTTTTTAGCGTGTTTCTTAATTTATTTTTTATAACTCATTGAATACAATTTATTATAGTAAATTAATTATATCAACTAATTGATTTGATTAGGTATTTAAGTATCACACGATTTATTATAATTTATATCAATCAAATAATTGTAAATAAAAATTAAATCGTATTAATGAATTTAATATTAAAGTTAATTTGGCTTTTTATTATTTAGAGTATTTTTTAATCAATAATTTTATACTCTTTACTTTTTTTTTTTCAATTTCATTTTGAATTTTAATTTAGTACTCAAAGGTAGTGAAATTCCATTGATACTGAAATAAAGTTACATAAGGGTCCATAGGGTGGAATAAATAAAATAATGTGATATCCACATTGCAACATCCAAATGAAACAACTTAAGATTTAAAATGTTTATCTTTCTCTTTCTCGCCATTTATTATATTATCTATTCTATCTATTCTATTATATAAAAATCGAATTTTTACCTTTAATGATAGAATTAACGTAGCATGCTTCTACTTTATTTTGTTTAACTCATTAAAGACAATTCATTATGATGAATTAATTATATCAACTAATTAACTTGAATAGATATTTAAGTAACACAATTTAAAATTATGTATATTAATTATTTGATTTAATTTTTATGATATATAAATTTAAGGAATAAATTAAAATAAGATAATTTATTACTTATTTAAATTGAATACAACAAATATAAATTAATTTAGTTAAAAATTTACTATTTTCTAATTTTCTATAAATAAAAATGACAAAACAAAATTATAAAAATAATCTTTTTATCATTTTTGCTATTTTAATTTTATTTTCTTTGCTTTTTCTTATGCATAATTTTATTTTATATTAACTTTGTTTATTTAATAATAAAATATACTCATATTAATTCTATCATATAATAATATATTTTTTTTCTATATTAATCGAAGAATTTCAATAGTTATCAACTACATCTAATAGAATGACTGAGAAGTGAGAACTACGAGAAGTTAAACCCAGATTCAAAATGCTGAAATAAAGAAAAGATTCAAAATGCTGAAACAAAGAAAAAGAAACAGTAGATATATGATTAGAGAAAAATGTATAATAATGACAAAATATACTAAAACTGGATTTTTTTTCTCCAACTAATAAAAGTGAGGTGTTAATTCCTGATGAATTCATTTTTTCTGTAAAATGAAATCACTGTTTTCTTTTCTAAATTTATTTTAGAAAAATATATTTATTATAATTATATAAAATCAATATTTAATACATTATCAACTAATAAAAGTGAGGTGTCAATTCCTCATGAATTCATTTTTCTTCTAAAATGAAAGCACTATTCTCTCTTCTAAATTTATTTTTAAAAAATATCTTTATTATAATTAAATTACAATATTACAATTAGCATTTAATGAATAATACATAATGATAATAATTTAGAAAAATAAAATAAAGTCCAATAATTTATCTTTCGACTGCACACGTGTGTAGAACAACTTTTAAGAAGGAGTCATGTATAGTAAATACGGTCGATGATTGTAAAACTGTATACTAACATTGATATAATATTATTTCAGGTATATGTTTTGCAGGCATCAAAGAAAAGTGTTGAGTTATTTTTTAGTAGATTTAAATTATTTATTGTTTATTAGCGAATTTTGTGCATTAGAATTCTCTAATAATTTATTATTTATTTTGAACTAATTTTGATATGTTCTTACTTGACAGTAAAACATATAAAAATTTGTTGGTGGGTCTAAGTATTATTAAGTTGTTTATAGTCACATTGAGTATATATGTTTGATTTATTGAAGAAAGTAGATTACTAAAATCAATTAATAACTATTTTAGAGTTAATATATTTAACACTAGATTAAGAAAATACAAATAATACATAACATGTTATATTTTTATTAATCAAATTATTATAATTTAATTTAATTTTAATAAAATAATTTAAAATTATAATTTCAATCTTATCACGTGCATGGTACGGGTTAATACACTTGTTATAAATCAAAATTCCAAGTAACAAGACAGAGACAATAACAGATGAGCAAAGCAAAACAACAAATTGAAGATTTGACCGCACCTTTTAAAAAAGACAATTGATCAGTTATAAAAATTTAAAACAGTAATTGTCACAAAAATTAACATGTTCATTTTCTCTTTATCTATAGAATTTCTTGACAAAGTCCATTTGAAATAATTATTATCATAACCTTGAATATTAAGTATAATAGAATAAAATTCAATAGCTTTTGACTATAAATAATGGATAAATAATGTAAAACATGACGAAAAATGTAATCAATCATCTTATTATCCTCAAGGTCAAAATTCATCTGTATATTTAATTTATTATTATTATAAAATACACTCAAATATTTTTATATGATCATACAATTATAACTTAATTTACAAATAATGCACATGCAATATAATGAAAATAAAACTAAAATTTGACGTAATTATAATTAACACAAACTAACATTAATTATAATAAATTAACGACTACTTTTTATTTTGCCTAAATCATCAAACATAATTTAGCTTTCAACATAATCGAAGCACGCAACAAAAAATTTTTATGAAATTAGTATGTGATCATATTTTTTGTAAAGATAAGATACTAAAATAGAAACTTCATTTTCCTAAATAGTTAGCTGATCTTAAAATTCATAAAACTAAAGACAAACTCAAATATATATATATATATATATATATACATACGTTCTTGGTAGCAAAGACTAATACATATAGAAATTAATAAATTTGGACATCAAATTCGTAGTCATGAATCTTCATTTTTATTTTAATGTGCATCTCTATTTATACATAACTAATATTTTCAATCACATCTACAATGCTATTGTCTTTGTGTGTGTTTCTCTTTTTTTTTTTTGGTAAAAAGATCTACCAACAGAATTAAGTACCAAAAGAAACCTTAGTAATTTAAAAGCTATATTTTTTAGAAAATATATTTTATTAATATGAAATAATAATCATAATAGTCATAATTTTAAGTTTTCTTCTTATTTATTTATTTTTTTAATCATATATCTCCCAAATCCTTGTTCTAATTTGAAAAATATAATATCATGAGAAATTTTTTTTTTTTTTTTTTTACAGAATTTCTTTCTCATTTCTAATTCAAAAGTGAGGCTAGTAAACACAAAATAACAGTTGCATATAAATCAAGAAACCCAAACTGATAAGTTTGAAAAACTTCAAATTATTGTGATGATCAAACATTGTTAAAAATATTAATTAAAAATTATTAATTTGATTTGAAGCTTCAGATTATTTGATTAATAATGATGGTTTTGTGTGTAGTATTTTGATTAATGGGCATATGCAACAAAAAGCCCAATAGGTTGGGAAAATATTCAGCATGTGGTACAAAAATATTCAAGCATTATGGCTGAATTATTTTTTGTGTTGATTGGGCTAAGAAAACTGATACAAAGCCCAAGATATATTTGTCCTGGCCCAATATTATCATGGGTCTAAAATTGGAAGAAGAAAGAAAGCAATGTAGCATGCTTTCCACGGATACCCACTCCCCTCTTCAAATGGAATTCAAATTTATTTAACTTGGTTTAATTGCTTTAGTAACAGAAAAGAGAAAGTTAAAATTGATTCGATTGCTTTTATTGCCTCACACGTTACTATGCATAGAGGCTAGGTAATGAATTTTAATTGATTTTACCTTAACTCATTACTTCCAAAGTTTTCTCTCTCTTCTCTCTCCTCTCTCTCTTGTTTTTGTGTGTCACTTCCATCAGGGAAGGAAGATGGAAGAAGCTATCAGAGGTAGAAGCAGAAAAGCTATGAACAAGCAAGCGACCAAGGTGATGATGGCCCTTGCAAAAAGATCTACAGTATGGCATGGCTGAGATCTTTTCCACTAAAGGTAAGAAGTGGAGAAGAAGCTTTAAGATCACCATGCCTAAAATTGGTAGAAATCCAATTCGGTCAGAGAAGATCTCTTAGGTGAAGCTCGTTTCTACTTTTTGTTCATCCATCACAGAAGGTAGTTACTGTAGCTACGTGGAGGAAGAAGCAAAAATGGAACAGATGAAATTGTCAAGGATCAAGGGTTCATCAGGGTCAGAAATCCTTCTTGGGGACCAAATCAAGATGGAAGGCTCAGATTGATGAAGCTTGATGAGAAGGGATGAGAGAGAGGTACATGCATGTTGGTTTTGCTTTCGGTTTTCCTCTCTCCTCTCTCTGTCCGAACCGGTTTTGGTGTTGAAGAAAAAGTTGGCTCGGTTGAACCGTTTCAACCTTGGAAGCTTCCCCTTCTATAATAAGGGTGAACGGCCAAGGGTTAAAATAAGGAGAGAAAGCATAGAGTTCTCATAGCTACCCAAACTAACAGAAGTTTTTCTCCTTCAATGTTTCCTATTTTGTATTTTCTTTAAGTTTTGTTTGTCTGAGTCTCATGGTAAAAAAGGCAAACAGTGTGAGGTTTATAAGAAAAAGCCAGTAAGAAGAAAAAGGCAGAGTATATAAAATTAAAAAAAAAGCCATAGGTGTCCTAGAGATCCTTTGTACATCTATGTGTTGAGTATCATGATTCTGTGAAAATCTCCTTGCAAGTTGGGTTAGCACTTAGCAGTTGAAAGCTTGGTAGGTGACAAAGTCAAGTTCAGGATTGGGGATAGATTCTGGACTTGTTCCGGATAGGAAGGGTAGTTCCTAGGGAGAATTGGTGTTTGTAATCTGTATGATTATAGTGAAATTCCATCATTATTGTGATGGAGACTGGATGTAGGCTGCATTGCACTTAGCAGCTGAACCAGGATACTTCTTGGTGTGATTCTCTCTCTCTTCTACTCCATTTCTGATTCTGTTGCATAGGAGACAAAATTGAAAAATATCTCCTGACTGGTTACGAGACAAAAAGAAAATGTCTCTTGACTAGTTACGAGACAAAAAGAAGAAAAATCTCTTGAAGCTACTTCAAAGAGCAGAAAGTAGCACTCAGTAAAAAAAGGGGTTAAGATTCAACCCCCTTCTCTTAGCCATTAATTACCATCACAAAGGTTCAATCATAAAACAACACCACTACTCACTACTAACTACTACCAATAACAAAACTAAATCAACCAAACAAATCTAGAACATCACCAACAAAGTCATAATAATAATAATAATAATAATAATAATAATAATAATAATAATAATAATAATAAGGTAATTATTTTTTTAATATTAAAGGCACTTAAAATATCATGCATGACGCACTGAATTGAAAAGGCATGTTAGGTAAGAAACAAATGATAATAATAATGAGACAAAAAGAGAAGGGTACTAAAAAATCTGATAAAACATTACCAACTTACTATTGAATAGAAAATGGAATTCTAAATTTCTAACTATATCAATATACAAGAATTCACTGTTTACGAACAATAATAATATCGATTAACAAGCAATGATGACTTGAACAGTAATAACGACAATAACAATTCATAGGCAACAATGTAACAGTCTAGACCACCTGCTAGCACGATATTGTCTGCTTTGGCACACAAGGCCTCACAGTTTTGCCTTTGACAATAGGGATGATAGCCGAAGCCCCCCACACTCACTCGTCAAAATGCGTCATGCTAGGGAGAGGTATCCACACCCTTATAAGGCATGCTTCGTTCCCCTCCCCAACCGATGTGAGACCTTACAATCCACCCCCTAAGAGAGCCCAGCGCCCTCGTTGGCACATCGGTTGGAGATGGGAACGAAGCATACCTATAAGGGTGTGGATACATCTCCCTAGCATGACGCATTTTGACGAGTGAGTGTGAGGGGTTTCGGCTATCATCCTTATCGTCAAAGGTAAAACCGTGAGGCCTTGTGTTCCAAAGCGGACAATATCGTGCTAGCGGGTGGTCTGGGCTATTACAAACAACCTATTCTAATGACTAGAGATAAAATATTCAGCAATAATATCATGTATCATAATAGAAAATAGAAAATTATATTTGTGAAAAAGTTGTAACTTATAAATACTCAATAATACTAATAATAAAAATAGAAACAACTTTGTTATAAGAGCACAGACATTTCAAACTACCAATCTTCTAATAATGAAGTCCTAACTTGCTCAAAAATTTACTGCAATAGTCTTTATATTTTCGTGATTATTCTAATATAATCTCAAGTTGTTTTAATATTGATTCTCGCTTACAGTTTAAAAGCAATAAAACTCACAAGAATTCTATATTATTACATCAAGATAGATAATATCTTTCCAGTATCTAAGTTCTACAATCCAATCTCACAAAGTCACTACGTCACAAGAAAACCAATCTCCTTAAATCTCTGAGAATAAAACCAATAGTTAAGAATAGGAGAATTTTCAAAAAAAAAAAAATCTAGGGTTGAAGAAAATTTCATGTTTCAAATCTTAGTCAAAAACAAAATTCATCATCTAATCACCAACAAAAAGCATGCGTTCACAATCTAGATATCACCTGAACAATCAAGAAAATAGTTTCGTGATAGAAAAGTCATATATGACAACATATATAGTACTATAATAGAATCAGATCAGCAAATTAGCTAGAAAAGCTCAACCAAACTTCTAGATCGGAAAATATTTTTAATCTAGCCAACTAATCACCCAAATAATTCACTACACCTAAGCAGAGAAAATCACCAATCCAACAAACAACAATAACACTCTATTCATATGTTTCACCATATAGTCCTTCTTCTTGAGCAACTAAATAACAGTTTTTAAAATTATTGATTTGAATTAAAAGCAAATCAAAATTATGTTATAACTTCAATGATTATCAACATAAGAAGAAAAACTCCAATATCACTTATCAAATCCAGAACAAAGCATTTCGATCAGTAACTCGGCAAATCCATGCAATCCACAAATCCAAATACAGTTCTATAAGGGAATTAGATAATAATTCACGGCCAACACCGATCGAATCTTCTAAGTAATGCATGAGATATTGACATCAAGAATCATAGAAAACAACACGAAGATGAAGAAGATTAAAGCATACATTCACAAAAGCGAGGAAGATTAGAACTAGCTACAAGGCAGAAATCATAAATCGGAACCAAAACTGAAGTCATTGCAAAAGCAAGTTCAAAAAAAGCTACCAAATGATAACTCAAGGTTGGGTATAAAGAAGAAAAAAGACGTGGCAAGAAGCAACAAGGAACGCATGATAACAAGAACCAAAAGACAAGAATGACAAAAAGACAAGGATGACATTTCTATAGGTCTCTGATAGTGCTACAATTTGTACAAATAGGCGCACTTCTATTTATACAATTGTGATCCTACCATACGACACTTGCTCTATATTGCACATGTTAACCTAAACTTTGATACCACTCTGTCACAGACTCACGACCCAAAATGAGCCATGACTAGCGCTCAGAAAAATAGTTCCCTAACAAGCCTAACAGATTCGAATATAAGATAAATAGAAATGTTACAAATATTTTGAATAAATATACAGTTTCTAGAATGAATAATTACATATTTTTAACAAAAGATAAAATAAATAAATATGGATGGATCATACCTCTGACATATAGAGCATATAACGTCTAGGAACACAACAAGGAATAAGTATCCGTTGTAGATCATTATTCTTGAATAGAAAGACTCACATATTTGTTCCTGAAAAATATTTTTAGAAAAACAGAATAAGTGTTGCAATCCAGTGACTAGACAATATATCTATAATCCACATGAGATCATATAAACAAATCATAAAAATAATTTTATTTAGAAAAAAATAATTTATATGAATAAGTGAATCGATAAGGGAGTTCTCATACAGAAATCAAATCAAAAGTCCACACTTGGGTGGCTCCACCTCGATGGGTAGCCCTTTCCTCTTGTGCATCGTAACAGAATAACAGATCCAACGTGTCGCCTACATGTTAGGCTAGCAACACCCCTACTAGCTGGAGTCTGAGTTAGATACATCTAAGTTAACATCATAACCGCCGTTAACTACTTCCAAACCAATTCAAAACATATAATTTCAAATATAACAAATCTTTGATCTTTCAAATATATATAAGATATCGAATCAAACCAAATCAGATAGTACTTTCTCAACAGAAATCTCTTACAATCATACTTTTTCAATCATAAGAAATGTTAAACACATTTTACAATTTCAAAGTGAGTACCAACAAATACTTCAATGCTTCAAAAGTATATCTTCAAGTAAAATAAAATATTCTAAAATAATATAAAACTTCATCAAACGTATATATAGTCTCATATAAAATTTCTAAGGTATGAGTTTCATAAAAATAATTATTCAACTATAATAAATCAATTATTCTAATCAAATCAAAGTTCTTCAACAATAGTTTTATAAATATAATAAAAAAACTCAAAATAGCATAAATCAAAAGGTTAACGATTATAAATGTAAAGCCTACTCACAACTTGGTCCTGAAGGATCGAAAAGATCAAACCCGGAGTGTCAAATTAAAGGGTGAGGATGGTTGGAATAGAATGGATCGAAAGAACGTAGAATTTAGATCGAGGTAGTGGCAACAACTCCGACTAATCCCGCAGCAACAACATTGTAATAATTACAGCTATGGCAGCTGAAACAGAACGGAAACAATGTAGCATAAATGGAATAGTAGCAGAGCAAAAGTGGAAACAAGACAAGTTAAAGGAAATGACCTAGACTAGAACAGAGGCACTATTTGGCGGCGTTTTTCCAGAAACCGCAACGGTGATGGTGACAGAAGCTTCAATAGGATACTTAAACCGGAAGCAGAGGCAACAACCAGCAATGGCGCCAGCAAGGAATGACTCTGACGGTGGCGCGCAGCTCGACGCTGACCTCCTTCCCCAGTAGCGGCAGCACACACCACCGTTACCCGTCTTTCCGGCGACAAGCTCTGTCGTGTTCTCTCTCTCTCTCTCTCTCTCTCTCTCTCTCTCTCTCTCTCTCTCTCTCTCTCTCTCCCCGCCTCCTTGGCAACACAGTAGTTTGACGACGGCGAGGTTGGCTTTAACAACGGTGGCTAGAGCTCCGGCAGTGATGGTGATGGAACCTCCCTCCTCATTTGTTTATCGTGCCTCTCTCTTCTGTGCATTCTTGTCTCTCTCCTCAAGTTCCTCTCAGCGACGGCAGCGTGGCTCTAACCGATGTCGTCCTCCTTTCTCCTTCTTCTTCCTTTCTTCTCCCTCTTCGTTTTCCCCCTCTCTTATTCCTTCTTTCATTCTCAGTCGTGTGTGTGAGAGTGTTGGAAGAGGGATAGTATAGATAAAATCAGAGTTAGGGTTGGGAAAAGGAAATTAGGGTAGTGTAAGAATTTTGATAAAATTGGAGGGTTGGGTAGTAATAAAAGAATCAAATGTAAAAGATTTCAAAAAATTCAGGACGTACACAATGTGTGTCGTTCAACTTGCATACTTTGGTTTTGTCATCATTTAATAACCAACTACCTTAATTGGCAAAAGGCTCTTGAACATTCTTGGTAATTCTTCAAATTTTCAACACAATCAGCTTCTAGTAAATAGATAATTATAGTATTCAACTAAAACGTTGTTTCTTCAATTTTTTAATCATGTTTCATGAAGATTCTAATGCATATGAGATGATGCAAGTTGATTTAAAATTTTTAATCAACATTTTTCTATTAAATACAAAAAAGAAAAAGAGGAGAAAAAAAATAGATAAGGAGAAGTGTATGTAATTACTGTATACTTTTCAATTTTACGTTATAAATTGAATATAAGATAATTCTTTAATATATTATCAATTTTCTAACTTTTTCATATTATGTCACATTAATTTAAATAGTTAATTAGTATAATTTATTTATTATTTATTTAATTAAATTATTTTTTATTTTTTATTTTTAATTGAATTTTTTTATTATTATTTTTTTACTTCTTACGTATCTCATTATTATAATTTTAGATTTTTTTTTATTTTTTTCTTATTTTCATGACATTTATTTTTCTTTAAGTTACTCTATAATTTTTATATTCTCTTATACTTTATTTTTATATAAGATATTATGTCTCTAATGTTAATATTATTTCTTTAATAAATATAAATATAATTTATCTTCTTCTTTTATATTCACTCCTTCTTATATTTACTATATAAAATTATAACTTAAAAATTTTTTTATTTTCCTTCTCATTCTTATAATATTTATTTTTCTTTGGTTTACTCTATATTTTTTATATTATCGTACTCTTTACTTTTATATAAGATACTATATAGATTCAATATTAATGTTATTTCTTTTTAATAGTTATAAATTGGGGTTAAGTACAATTTTGGTCTCTAAGATATAGGCCGAAAATTTTTTTTGTCTCCAACCTTTTTTCGCATACAAAATTATCCCTAAGGTTGAGTTAAGTTTTAAAACCGTCATTCGAACTAAAATACCATTCTCCTTCTTCACCAACATACTCATTTTTTTATTCTTCTTTCTCTTCTCTGTCGCAGCAGCATCTCTTCTTCTTTTCTTCTTCGTCATCACAGAATCAGGAACAACAACAATGAAGCAGAAACAAAGAAAGAAAATAACAACAACAACAACAATTCATTTCAACTAGCAGCAATAGCAAAGAGAAGAAAAAAAGAAAAACCATCACCATCTCAACTCTGAAGAACAACAACAAAAAAAAGAAACTTCCAATACCATTTACTCTCAGCATTCTCATTTCCTTTTTCTATTTTCCTTCTCTATTCAGAATCAGAAGAAACAAAAGCAGAACAACAATGAAATCAAAATAGAATCAGAATCAATAATAACATTAGAATCAAAATCAATGTAATAATAAAATCAACAAATCAACAATGTCATTAACCAAACAAACAGAAGCAGAATCAACAATGTAATTAACAAAATCAACAAATTAGAAGTAGCATTGGAACCCTAGGGAGGAGCAGTGGTGATTAGCGAGGAGCAGCGATGACTGGTGAGGAACAACGGCATTAGCATCGTTCCCAAATTCCATCAACGCCTCTCTCAAAAGTATTGGGAATAAATAATATGACTACAATCTAATCAATCATGTGTCAAATAATTTGTTACTGTTATTATATTAAAATATTAATATAATAAAATCTTTGATTAAATTTAGATATTTATCATTGTGATAATGATTATAATATTAAGAGATAACATTTTTTATAATTTAATATAAATTGTTCTTGGGTATAGAATTATTAAAAAAGACATTAATAATCAAGAAAGATCAATATATATATATATATATATATATATATATATATATATATATATATATATATATATATATATATATAATGGTCTTCATTGGATGAAGATTAATAAATCTCATTTATTAAATTATATATATAAATGGTACATATAGAGATATGACTATTGAACTGACTCAATTTGAGAATTCCTAATGGTTATAATTACCGTATATTTATCAATAGGATATTTTCAAGACGAACATAGTAATAGACTTTCCTTTGACCTGCGACTGTCATAGTAATTAACAATGTATTTATTATACTTTGATTCCGGACATCTAATATCCTAGGGTGCTAGTTGAATGGATATTGGGTATGATTTAAATACTTGTAAAATTAATTATTAGTAAAAAAGGAATCCGTCAACTCTCGGTATAGAGTTTGAGCTATATGGTTATAATGACTGAGATGAATAAAATCTTGGCCAAGGAGATTGAATGAATGAAGAAATGAGTTTCTTAGGTCATTCACAGTTCATTATAATAATGGTAACAAGTTAGAGTTTGACAATTAAACTATACTCTAAGGGTTAACCAAAGAGTTGAAAAGATGGAAGGAATTATACTTTGTTCTTCTCAGGTTCTTAGTAAAAATATATTACTTCATACTATTGGGTCGTTAAGGAGTGTTGCTAGATACCAACCTTGATTAGTAAATTTAGTATGACTAATTTACTACCCGTTTAGTATTGAACCTATGAGATCACACACTAACGAGTGTTCTAATGTTTGCTGTAGAATTATTTAATTATTATTTTGATTTGATGAAATAAATAATTATATTAATTCAAATGGAATATTATTGTATTCTTTGCTAGCACAAGAATATAATAATAGTATGATAATTGATAATATTAAATAAGATTTGAGAATAATTAATTATTCTATTTCTAAATTTGAATTTTAAATTTGGATGAGTTTCTAACTGATTCCGTTTCAAATTGAGTTATGATATGATTCATAAATTTAAAATTTTCAAGTTTAGAATAATAAGATATGATTTAAATTTGAAAAAAGATTCAAATTTGAAATCAGTAATAAATCTCATATTATATATATGTATGACAAGAGTAGAGAAAGATGAAACCAACACAAGAGTTTTATTCCTTTACCTCTATACACATAAATGTATGTGAGTCTAATTCTTGGAGAAGAATTTTATGGTGTGCAAAGAGTTGTAAAGAGGTTTCTCAATTTAGATCAAATATCCGTTGGTCTCAGTGTGGATACGCATAGAGCCTTCATACAATTGAAGAATAAAGTTTTTACTAAAGCATCCAAAGGTATTTAGATTTGATCTGTATATTATTCGAATAAAGTTTAAGCACAAAATAGATCTTTAGGATTACTTTTTTTTCTTCTGCTGCGTGTTATGAACACATGTGAATCCTTCACAAAGCAACGGCGCAGACGCAAAGCAGCGGTGACATGCGAGGAGGAGGAGGAGCATGGCGACGCGGCGAACTAGCAAGGAGGAGGAGGAGAACGGCGACGCGACGAGCTAGTGAGGAAAAGCAAAACGGCAACATCCTCCCTCGCCGATCTGCTGGCGTCAACGTCCGTCCTCTCCATCACAAGCGGCGTTGCCACCTTCCCTCTTCTTCCCTCTCCCCCACACACATTCTTTTTCTCCCTCTCGTCGTTCTCTTTCTATTTTATTTTATTTTATAATTTTTTTTACTTAAGAGTATTTTGGTCATAAAATATAATATTTAAGTAAAATTAACAATTTTAAAATAGAGTTAAACCTTAGGACGATTTTGTATGTAAAAAAAGACTGAGAAAGAAAAAAATTTTTAACCTATATCTTAAGGACTAAAATTGTACTTAACCCTATAAATTGAATAATAAAATATAATTCATCCTCTTGTTTTATAACCACTTTTTCCTATATGTCATATATAAATTAATATTCTCTTTATCTCTTCTTTTCACATAATTTCATGCCTCTTTTTTTTTCTATTATTATTAATGTTTTGCATAAGTATTTAAAAAATTTAGTTGTTGATCAAAACTTTTTTTTTATAAATATATTTTATAAATTGTATATCCATTTTATTCTCTGGCACTAAATCTAGTTAAAGTTATTTAAGATACAACTTTACTAAGTAACTAATTAGGATACTAGTCAACTGGAGCCAACTAGTATATGGATAGGAAAAAAAGCCTAATAAAAAGATCCTAAATAAAAAATAATCCTAATTTCACTTTTACTCTCATTCACGGTTAAAAAAAAAATTACAAAATCCTTTTCCTTCTCTCCCACTTCCCTAGCTGTGATATTCAGTGTCATCTCCAATTGGCTCAGCCGTCATGTCCACCTCTCTAGAGTTGAAAAGCGGGAGAATGTTGACATAGACGTTGGAAAGTTCTGTCTCTTCCTCTGATTGCTGTATTTTTTTCAATCATTTTGGATGTTTCTTTTTATTCAGTTTTGGATTTATTTTTAATAATGTTAGACGTTTTTTCTTTTTAGGTTTTAGATATTTTTTTCTTTTATGTTTTAAACGCTTTACATTTTGGATGATTCTTGTTAATAGTTTTAAATATTTTTTTTTATAATTCTAAAAATAACATCTAAAACTTAACAGAAAAAATCTAAAAGCATAAAAAAACTACATCTAAAACCTAACTAAAAAAAAAACTTGAAAGAATAGCATTATCACGTTAGTGCAAGTCCTTGCAAGTAGCGGAAAAGAACGTTTTTCTGTATTGTTTATAGTGGAGAACGTATGAATGCTGGTGATAGACGACTTCTAAGCGACCTTCGGTGATGGATGGCGCGAGCTTGGAACACTGTATGTGATGTAACCACAACGGGCATCTCCAACGTCGTTTCCAATGAAAGACACATGACTGCTAGGGTTTGACGACTTCTAAGCAACGGTGATAGGTGTCAGAAGAGTGACGAAAGAGAGTAGGAAGGTGCATTTTTTTTAGGCTAAAACTAATTTTAAAATCAATTTTTTTAAAAAAAAATCAGCTACTTAGTTGCATATAGAATTGATGCTTTAAACTTTTTAACGAAGAGAAGTAGGAAGATGTATATTTTTTTGAGTCTAAAATTAGATTTTAGAATTTTAAAATATTTTTTTTTTGAAAAATGACCTATTTAACTGCGTATAGAGTTGATTTTTTAGATTTTTTATTGAAGATAATTAACAATATAAGATATTAAAGGTCAATATGCATATTTTCATGAGAGGAATCTCTATAAGAATGTAGCCGTTGGTCCAAAGAAAAAGAGGAAAAGAGAGAAAAGGGGATACACAGGTTGGCTATATGCCTATGTTAAACATGGAACATTATGGGATACATGTTTAAACCAATTAGTCACTGCTGTATAAACCACCCCGACTAAACTGCGGAAAACTATTCTTTCTTATTTATCTTTCTCTATAAACCACCCCGATATTTTTAGAATACGCAGTGGTCTCTGTTGAACTCTCATTTCAACAACGTCAACAACACTAGCATTTTCATAGCTTCGGCTGTATTATATGTTGTGCGAACTCTTTCAAGGCCTGAAAGAGAAAAACAACATAAGAAGGGTAAAAATCAGACTACCAATTCCATTAACGCTAGACGAAACATTCTACAATGGTAAAAATTCCCGTGCAGTTATCTTTACATAATGGTTGAGAATAGTACGTAAATCTCTATCGTCAACAACATTAATAGGCTCACCATCTTGGCGTCCTCAAGTGCCTCTTCCAGTGTCTCGATTTTCTGTTATATATATCCGGGTTTAAATTAGTTTATTATTGTATATAAGAATTTACTATTATTTTAATTTACATGCATTAATTTGACAATGCAACTCACATTCTTGGTGTCTCCAAGAGCAGCTTCCAGGCCATTAATTTTTTGCAATGCTAACTTATATTTTGAGTCTGATCCAGCACATGCTGACTCAGCAAGTGGAGCTAGATTAAAACCAAAGTCATTTTGGTTTCCCATGTCACCCTGCCCCATATTTCATTATGTTATTGTTATGTCATGCAAGAAGGCTGAACATATAGTAAAAGCAGAACAATGGCGAATAACTCAACACCTTTTTGGGCATCGAGGGAGAATCTTCTGAAGCCACATCACCATTATTTGAATCATTTTTACTATCCGTCTCTTCTCTCAAGGATATGACCTGCAAATTTAAGTGATATATCTCTCTCAACTACTATTCATACTTGTTAAGTAAAAGCACAACCCTTTGATGTTGAAGGAGTTAAAAAAGATGCCATTTTCAAGTACTGCCAAACCTCAATCATTTTTACTATATCTGGATTTTTCCATGGACCTCTATCACTCATTAAGCATCCTCCATAATCAGAACATGTGCATTTACCACCCAGAAAACTTGGCAAATTACTGTATAATAATCAAACAATAATTAAATCTTATAGGTTCACTATATTATCACATTTACCATAAAAATGCGATGACTAAACAAAAGGAAAAGAAATTTTGTTACCTTATATCAATAGCCTCAAGCAACACACTAAGATAATTAGAACCTAACACCTGAAATAAGAATCTTGTTAGTTCAAGATATTTGAAAATCGAATAGGAAAATGCTATTTGTACACCAAAATCAGCCACTAAAATTGTATTTATGTATAAATACATGTATGGTTTAATTTATTTTCAATGTGTTTTTGTATTCCAATATATATTTTATATTGGTGGCTGACTTTGATGTACACGTAGCATAACTCAATGGAATAATATGATGGAATATAATAATGATCCATACTTGAACTTTTGCTACTGTGCGAACATCTAGGAATGTCTTAACGGCTTTCCATAGCATTTTGAAGCCGGATCCAGCATTGATAATAAAGAGCTTGTGAAGAGTCTGCAAGGCCATCCATGTAGCGAACTGTTTTGTAATCAGTAAGTTCAATCTTCCATTTGAAAAAGAATTATTAGAAAGACATACATATATACCTCAGGATAGTAACTACTATCGATTTTCTGAATTTCCATAAAGAGGTACCTTGCTGGCTTTGAGAAATTAGACATTCCCTGGAACAATTAAAACCATATGCATTAATTTGGAGGTAGCGCTAGAAACTGAATTGAACTAGTCCAAATTAAAATGTGCTTACTACTCCATTAACATCCAAGATACTTGTAGTGGATGCTATGTGCCTTTTAGCTGCCATTGAACATGCAGGGTATCTTATTCTCAATGTTTTCTCTTGTTCTGACACATGATACTTTATGAACCTCTCAAATGTGGTTACTTGCACCAGCTTGTTAAGGTCTACCATCCCAAGTCTCTCAATGTATACTGGTCTGCCATGTCTATCAACCCCATGGTATCCATGAGGATAGCATTTCTTTACTTCTGTGTACTCCGGGTATTTGAATTCCTGATCCATCGTGTATCAACAAAGCAAAACAATAAGAAGCTATTCCTATTCCTATGCACGTGATTATTATATTTTATTCACCTTAAGAAGCATGTCTACTCCAAATTCCTCGTGCCATTTCAGATAATTGAGAAATACGTCTTTGGATTTCAACATGTCAAAATCTCTCATGCGAAGAAACCTTATTAACAAACAACAAAGGCAACTAATTAACAAAGTTTGAAAAACCAGAAACTATGCGAGCAATTGCCTTAGAGGTACCTCAAAAGAGTATGATAATCATTGTGCTTGGTGGGTAAGAGACCCTCAAGAAAGAGCATTCTGCGGAAGGACTCAACAATCTGAGCATCTTTTGGATCGCGAGGTCCTTCTAGAACGGTTTGCATGCTCTTGGTCCTTCTGAGTTTGGTGAGAGGGAAGGTGAAGAGTGACTTGAAGCTTGATGATGACGAAGAAGGCTTCTTGGCACCTGATGAAGGGAGTTCCCAATGCGTTTCAATAGGGGGATGAAGACATTTAGTTCTACCATCAGCAGAATGCAACCACGCTCTCTCACCAGAAGAAGAAGAATAAGTAGTTAATGATTCAGTGTCACCTCTTGTTGTTATTACAACTTCCACATCCTTCTCTTTCTCCTTTCCCTTCACACTGCTCATTATGTTATGTCCCCTGAAAATAAATATCAACCTTCAAACTATATATGTGTTAGCCATTGTTCATGAAGAACATGCACATAGAAGACACGTTATTACTTACGAGGAACAAGAACCACAACAGTACAATGAAGAAGAGGGCGAGGGAATTTCTCAAGATTGATCAACGAAGGATCGAATTGGAATGGTTTTGTTTCCAAGAAACCGCGAAAGGAAAGAAAAACAAACAAGTTGTGCATCTGATTCCAATTCACACACTATTTTTTCGGTGCATATAGGCCCACTTACCCTGGCTACTTGGGCTTCTTATACTAATTTTGTGTAATGTGCGCCGGCCCAAACACTTTTTATTTTTTTTATTTTTTTAACTATTTTGTTGTCTAATACCAAAAAAACAACTATTTTGTTGTCATAAATCATATCGTTACTAAAATTCAATTCTCCAACAAATTTGAGTAACATGACTCTCAAATTTATGCTTTCTCTCTCATTATACTATAAGATTCTGAATCTTCATGGGCTATGAAAAATTTTCAAACGTTGGCAATATAGTACAAATTTGATATTTTCCATGGAAAGATGGCATTGAGACTAGAGAGAATAAACAACTTAGACTAGGGATTATAGAGAAAAGATGAGCTAATATAAGCCACTTCTTACCATGGCGGTTAGGTGAGATGGATAACCTTAATCATACTTATCTTCCTCGGATAACGTACAATTTTCGTGATCCTAAACCTTACAATATATCCTTTTGTATATTAACACATCTAAGTCACGATATTGTATATTGCATACTCATACCTGAATAATATGATTTGTTTCTTGTGAGACAATCAATAAGAATCTTTATTAGCGTCTCGGCTCATTTCTTGTGTACAAATATAGTGAGACACATGCTTGATGTTTTAAATTAGATTACCTAATGATAAACGTTCTTAAAAGCGTAAGATGTGAGACTGCTATATATATAATACAAGTTACGGCTATAGGTTTAACTTTATGTTAAAAGCAATTTAGCCATACATTGTAGATATGTAGTGTCTTTACACAATTTCAATAATTAGTGTGCCATATAAGTTTTTGCCTCGTACTAAATCATAGTCGTCGTTTTAATAGTGGGATTGACCACTATATGATGATCCAGCAACAAGATAGACTGTGAAGCGGATTGAAGTGATGAATTATTGGTAAAATAGGTTTGAGGTTTGAAATTCAAAATGACAACTAACTTTTATTCCCTCGTGGGGACAATAAATTGTGGTCCTAGGTTTTTTATTGGGAGTATTATTGGAGGCAATATATAGTGGTTCATTTTCCAGTCACATTGGGGGACCAGTACTCAGACCAAATCTATTGTATACGTACATGCACCATAGAGTACAATGTACATAGATTAATTTTGGTGGGGTGTATTTGAAAGTGAGTAAGGATGGCAATGTGTTTTTATGGGGCGGAGACTCCTTTTTCGTTTCTTATTTTTGTTTAGTAAAATGTTTTCTGTTTTTATTCTATTTTCATCCCGGATTTCAGTTTATTTTCTTCCATGAGTAGAGAGGCAGATATCTACAAATTTTGACGGATATTAAATTTTTAAAAAAATATAATACAATTATAATAAAATTTAATATAATTTAATTAAATATATTAAATTAAGAGTAATTATCCAAATCAATTCTTAAGGATTTTAAAAGCGGACATTTTAATTTTCAAGAAAAATTAATATACAGATCAATTTTCAAGGTTTTATTCCGATTGACAAATCAGTTCCCAGTTTATTTTTCGACAGAGTAATTATCTAAATCAATCCCCAAAAATTTAAAAAATAGACATTTTAGTCCCTAAAAAAATTAATATATAAATCAATCTCAATGTTTTCTTTCGGTATAAATTTAACATAATCAACACACGTGATATCTTTAACATATAAGTTAAAAGATAAACTAATTTTTTAAAAATATCAAAAATTAATTAAAATTACATAATTATATATATGTATGTAAGAGCATTTAAATAATTTTTTTTTTCAAAAACTTTATAAATCCTATAGAGTAGATAACTCAATCTTTGTTTCTGTCTTCGTTTATTCACGCGATCAGATTTTTATCTCCGAAAAAAAATTTTCTTCGTATATGAATATGACAGTACTTAAGTAATTTTTGGTGGAGAAACAAAAACGGTGAGACTGAAAAAGAGACTAAGAAATAGAGATCGAAATAAATTTTAGTATTTTGTTTGGTATAAAATAAGAGACAAGAATGAAATTCTAATTTAATTTGTATAAAAAATAAAAATAAAATTAATTAATTGAAATAAGGATATTTTAGGTATAAAATATTATTAAAGTTTCAGTTTTTATCTCTAAAAATTTTAGTTCTTTGTGTCTTACTTTTTGGAAGTAGTGAAATATTAAAATTTTAAAGATAGAGACAAAAATTTTAGTATCAGTCTCTAAACTAACAAATATAATACTGAATCTAAGTTTCTCCATCTCTATCTCAATACCTCAAAACAAACGTACCTTAATAACCACGTATGATTATGGTATTGACGCGTGGCATGGACTAAGTTGTGTCTTATTTAGTTAATGTATCGGAATCTTTTGTTGTGAACAATGAGCATTGTTATAAAAACACATATTAAAAATATTAATTAAAATTTTATAAAAATATATAAAGTTTGATTCTTCAATTTGTTATTCCTATCTAAGCCCTTTCTCCAAATATAGTCCATTACTAGGGTTTTGGTCTTTTGGATTTATATCAAGAAGAATATTAATAGGTTAATAGAATTTATTGATTTTTAATTCATAATTAATCAATAATATTTAAAAATATAAATTAAAAATATATTATTAAATTATTAAATTAAAAAAATTGAATTAATAATTTAAAATATTAACAAAAAATAATAAAATCTGTTAATTTTTAAATTTTTTTATATTAATAATATAATGCTTCTTCGCTTTAATTACTACTTTTCGGGCAAGTCCCTGATGAATCTCTTTAAAATGTGTATTATTGATTTATTGTGAACAAAAACAAAAGGCATGTGTGTTGAGAATTCGAATTGCTCCAGGATCCATGAAGCTTTTTCATTTTTATATGGTTGATCTCATGGTGATGGGTGTTAGTACAGTCGTGTGGGGGCGGAGTTAAAAAATCTAGAAACACACGTGTGGATTGGAGAATGAGGAGAGGACAAATAAGCTAGCTGTATCCAGAGTTTGAGGCACCTTGTTGGGACTTGAACCCTCTTTTTTTGGTGACTAAACAAGGAAAGAAACAAAGCAAAAACTATTCTAAATCCGAGCGGATGATTCGTTGGAGATCAACACTAGGCTCAGACCAAATAACATGATTAGAGTTACTCTTGGCACCATATTTAGCCATCCAATCCGCAGCTCTATTTGCTTCTCGGGACACCCATTCAACGTGAACAAGCCAAGGACGAGATAAAAGCTCCTGAATCTTGTGAACCAAATCTGTTACTTCAGATGGATACCCACTTGTAAGCTCATGCATGATGGGCAGAATGTCAAGGCAATCTGTTTCACATATAATATCCCTCAAACCGCAATCCCAAGCTAAAACCAGCCCCCTCCAAGCAGCAAATAATTCACATCTGATTATAGACCAAGGGGGAATGCTTCCAGAGCAGCCCGAGATCCAATCTCCCTTAGAATCTCTAATAATACACCCAAATCCCGCTAAATTTGAATCCATATACAAATTGGAATGCCAACAGTAATTGGAACTGGTTGTGGAACACAAACATTCCAGAGAAGTTCAAATTTACTATGTGGCTTAGCTTACATGATGCTCTACCAACTGAGACCTTTCGATTCAAGCGGCATTTAGCTTCTTCAGATATGTGTAAGAGATGTAACAAGGCGCAGGAGACTATGGAGCATTGCCTTAGAGACTGTGAACGATCAAAGGCAATCTGGTATATGTTGGATCCTAGTATCCTGGACTCGACGGCTGGTACTGCTCTTGAAGAGTGGTTTCGGAAGGCCTTGGCTAACAATGAGGCGTCCTTTGGTGCAGGGCTTTGGTGGGTATGGAGACATAGGTGCAATGACATATTCAACACTGACAACCCTTGGACAGACCATAAGGTTGTTGCCTTGGCCAGAATTACCGCCAAGGACTTACAGGTTTACAGGAATCGAAGCAATGCCTTTAGGTCTCTCCGAAATTGCCTGTGTTGGGAACCACCGGTAGGCAATAGTTTTAAAGTTAATTGTGATGCAAGCTTGTACTTGAACCCTCTTAATTCATTTGACGTCATTTATGAAAAACCAAATCGTTTATTTCTGTCCACTACTACACTTCTTGTTCCACGTCATCACCACCGTGGACCATTTTTTCTTTTTTTTTCCCAAGTATTTTACTTTACTCGCTATTTCACATTTTCCTTTGTATTTTTACATAAATTATTTTTAATATAGAAGTAAAGATTAAGGGTGTAAGTTACCGAATTGGACCAAAAATTATTGCAAACCGAACCAAAAATTATAACAACCGATTTAAAAATCGAAAAAATCAGTTTTTTTGTTTTTTCTGACAAAACCGATCGGTTCGGTTCGGTTTTCGGTTTGCTCGATAGAAACCAAACCGAACCGAAGATATGCATCTATTTCAATGTTTTAACCATTTTAACCTTTAACCTAACAACAAAAATTTTCAACCCCTAACCATTTCAATGTTTTACTCTTATTATTTTAGTTTATTGACTATTTTAAACCTCTAATTATTGTGATTCATATTTTGCTCATTAGAAATTAAAAACCGAAAAAATCGACCGAACCAAACCGCTGTTGGTTCGGTTCGATTCGGTTCGGTTGTTGTAAAAGCAACAAACCGAACGGTTGTGTGTCTGTAGGAACCGAACATATCGGTTCGGTTGGTTTTTGGTCCAAAACCGAACCGATAACACCCCTAGTAAAGATGGTGTTTTGTTTGAATGTTGATATTTGAAATATATTATATTATTGTGAAAATATTCAACATGCTTCCCTATGTGTTTTAACATGTCCTGTGTGTTGGCTGGAATGTTGCCACGTATCCAACACGCCCTTCGTGTTGCAACACGCCCCCAACGTGTTGACTTCTCACTTACAAAATTCACTCATCTGTAATTACATTCAATAATCCAATTTTTAACAAAAATACCAACATTTTTTTCATATAAAAAAATTAATAATATTTTTGTGCACTTTTTAATTTGTGTATTGAGACTGAACTAGTATTTTTCACCATTATTGATATTGTGTGTGTAATCTTTGAGTGTAAATGATAGCGAAAGACAAATCTAAGGTTCAGATTTACAGTTCTACAAATCGGAGGGTCAATATTTTTCAAATCGGATTTTTAGATTTAATTGTAACTGGAACACGTTTTTGTAGCAATCGGACGGCCAAAGACGAATGAGTGGAGATCGAATGGTGAATGCTTGATGCCCGAAATCTGAGTCTTAGATTTCACCACTTATCAATCTAATGGATAGGAGCATATCAACGATGATCGACGGTGAGGGAAGACTCCACAATTCTGACCCTCAGTTTTGCGGTCAATAACCACGTGTACCACATGCACATGGAAAGGGTGGAGTTGATAAGTAATTACACGAGGCTGTCTCTTTTTTCTATCCACATTTTTTGCATGCTCCTTTCATCTGTGACATATTCTGTTTGGAAATGAACGAATCCACCAAACACTGATACAGGATACCGGTACAAAATCTTCGATACCATCTTCGGTATATGCGGATCTATTCTTTCATAAATAACACATTTTAATTCTTCAAATGGTATTGTAAAAGGAACAATAACATCACATGGATTCTTGCATACAAAATTTACTTCCTCAGGTGTTTGTAATAATATCTAACAATGATAATATAATTTTAACATAATTCTATCTTCCGTTATTTTTTTAAAACGGTGTCTCTTATCTCATCATTAGTTCAAAGTTGCAAAAGTTAAAAGGAAACAAAGTGAACGCAGTGAGAGAACAAAAACAAAAGAAAATAAATTGAAGAAGATCAAGTTTGTGCAAACAAGAAGTGGAGTTATATATATTACAAATCTAACCCTCAGTTTTTAATTTCAATGAATTAAAATTTTTCTTAATTCAAAAAATTGACCCACAGATTTCAATTTTGCATTTTATGATTTTTTTTTCAAAACTTACCCTCCGATTTGCTCTATTTAAAAAAAAAGTCTGAATCTACACAAATCAAAGACACCGATATATATACTCCCTAATTTAACTCTTACATTTCTCAAATTTGACCCTCAGTTTTTTTATCCCTGTAAAATTGAGGTTCTAATTTGTATTTTTCAATTTACAAAAAAGATCAACTCCATATTCTTCAAAAACACAGTAACTTTTCATATCCAAGTATAATACGTCCTCCAAATTCATAACTAAAAAAATAGCCTATTTTTGTGATAATTTTTTTAACAAATATCTTAAAAGTATTATATATTTTATTCTTAATAAATCTTTAATATAAAGTTTCTTTTATCATTCTAAACAATAATATTAATAATATAAAAAAATATAAATAAATAAATGTATATGCAATAAATTTAAACTAATTTTTTAGATTTTAAAAAATATTTTTTTAGTATTTGCATCACGCACGTCATTTGTCTTCTTCTTTTTTTCTCTTTTTCTTTCTCTCTTTCTTCACCAAATTCGCACCCGCGCTATCTATCACCTTCTTGTCCATCGCACACCGCACAGTCCCGCTTATCACTTGTGCACTAGTCGTCCGTCGGCAGCTGCTTAGATTTTGGATGATTCTTTTTCCTAAGTTTTGAAAATATCTTTTTAAACATTTTAGATGTTTTTTCTTATGTTTTAGATGGTTTTTCTTTTTAGGTTTTGGATTACTTTTTTAATAATTTTGGATGTTCTTTTTTTAATATTTTTGGGTGTGTCGCTTTTGTTAAGTTTTGGATTTTTTCAATGATTTTGTATATTTTTTGTTAGGTTTTAGATGTTCATTTTGTTACGTTTCAGATATTTTTTTTATTAGGTTTTGAATATTCGTTTTACAATGATTTTAGATATTTTTTTAATTTAGTTTTGGATGTTTATCATGACAATTTGAATTCACGTTCTCTCCAAAAAAAAAATACAAAAAATATCCCAAATCATTTTTTTTAATGGACTTTTTTTACTAATTGACGGTAGTTGACAATTTTTTTAGTTGATTATTTAACAAAATTGATATAAAAATTATTTGAAAAGTAAAAAAAATATTAAATTTTGTAATAATAAAATACTAAAATCATTCCCTACTAATAATCAAAATCATTTTATGTTTATTAAAAATGATATTTATTTGTATATTTATTTTTTGTATTTTATCATATAAGTTACAATTTTTTATCTTTTTCATTTTTTATCGATTATTTTTAACATAGAAAACAAAAACTTTATAAAAAAAATACTCAAATATAATTAATATATATATATATATATATATATAATATTTTTTATTTTTATATTTAGGAGTAATAAAATTAAACGAACACGAATCACAGTATAAAAAAGAGGTTCTCTTAAAAATTTTTAGTACCTAATTCTCCCAAGATTTGGGTAAACACCTCAGAGTTAATATCGGATACATCAAGACATCCAGAAAGACGACTCAAGATATTATTAAAATAATTCAAAAGAAGTTTGTCGGTTGGAAGGAGTCCCTGCTAAATAAGGCGAGAAGGCTTTGCCTAGTTAAATCACTTATGACTTCTATTTCAATTTATAACATGCAGATTTCTCTTCTTCTGAAATATGCTTGCGATAAGATAGATTCCTTGATATAAGACAGTTTTTGTGGAAAGGCAAAGAGAATGAAAAAGAGTTGCCTCTAGTTAAGTGGGAGGTGGCTATAACTCTTAAAAGGACAGGAGGATTGGTTGTTCGGAATACTTACTGTGCAAGCACGACGCTTCTTAGCAAACTGATTTGGGATTGTCTCAATAATAATGATGAGAAATTATGGGTGTAGATTATGAAGCATAAATATCTTTGAAATCCTACCAATCTAGACAACAACTGTAGATATAATTCTTTGGCTACTTGAAAGAACATTGTTAGAGCTTATGATTCTCTTAAGAAAAGACTTCGATGAAATGTTGGGAATTTGCATCAATCAGTTTGATATGATGAGTGGACTCCTTTTGAAGAGTTCTGCAATCTTGTTTTTTATGTGCACATTTCTAAGTCAAGTATTGTAATAGCTGGTTTATGGAGGGATGGATCTTGAAAGGTTGATAGATTTACTACGCCACTTTCTCATGAGATCAAGTAGTTTATTCGTTGTATGAGCCATCCTAAGATGGCGAAGATGGAGCCAAAGTGAAACTGGTGGCCTGCAGCAACAAAAAATTATAATGCAAAAGAGGACTATAGATTATTAAAGAACAAATTGAATTAGAATGTCAATAGCAACTGGAACTGGCTGTGAAATTCGAATATTCCTGAAAAGATCAAATTAACCATGTGACTTGGTCTTCATAATGCTTTTCCAACTAAGGTTTTTCGGTTTAGGCGTCACTTAGCTACTTCAGATATGTGCCCGAGATGCAATGAGGTGCAAGAAACTATAGAGCATTGTCTGAGAGACTCTGTGAGATCTGTAAAATTCTAAAAATTAATAAATATTTAACTAATAAGTTAATTATGAGGCCAAGAAATCAGGAGATTAAATTTTATATTTCAGAGAAGTAAAAAAATTTAGAATGCGTATTAAAACACTAATTTTAAAGATATTGATCCAAAATCGGGTTGAACCAGTTAGGCCCAATATATATAACCTCATAACAGCCACTCCTTGCCTTCATTCATGAAACTCACGCTGAGGAAGAGAAGAAAAATGCAAAGCCCTAACCTCCATCCCAACTCAATCTTTTTTTTTCCATAATTTTCAATTCGGAGCTCCGATCGTCATACCGTTTGCGGCCACACGACTGTCTCGTTGAACTCTTCAAATCCATCTAAACAAAGTGGGGTACTCTGGTGCGAGATATAGCTGAGTTCTATCCAATTTCTCTGTGGATAAAGGTTAAATATATATGAAGTTGATGTCAAATTGGTGAAATAAAGTGCTTGAATTGGAACTTTGGTGGTTGGAAGCTTGCCAAGTGGACTTTGGAGGCTTGAAAACTTGTGGAAACATGGTCTTGAGGTGTTTTGTTGTTTGGGAGAAAAACGGTCAAGGTATGATTTTGGTTTCCTGTAGTTAATCTATAATGTTACGTGAAAACTTAGGCTAGTTGTCATAGGATAGGCTTGAATGTTCGGAATTGTTGGATTTGGCAAATTAAAATTGTATAAATGTGATGCTGATGGTGATTGGTGAATTTGGTAGAAATATGTATGAAAATTGCTTGAAAGAATTGATGAATTTAGGTGTTGAAGTGATTGTGAATTGGATATTGAGTATGTGATATTGTGCAATAATAATCGGTGTCGGATTGGTTGGTTTTGGATTGGAAATTTTGAAAAATTAGAGGTTTTGAATCTTTGGTAAAAACTGAATTTTTGACCAACTTCGGCGAGCTATAACTTAGTTTTCGAACCCCCAAATCTTGTGAAACTTGTTTTGAATAAAAATTAATTTTGAGAAGTTTATAACGTTCGAAGAATAGAATGAAAATAATTTTTAATAAAAAAATTATGCGCGTCGAAAGTTTGGTGTGAAAAACTAGTTTTTCTGAACTTCACAGCTTTTTGGGCAATCTAATATGGTTGTGCACGCGATAGTTTCACGCAATGTAAGTTTTAGGCTCTATCACACATTCGTGTAACAAAACACGGCTGGATACGTGACATTTTCAATTTTACACTCATGCGTATGCAAAAACGTGCATGCGTACGTGCAACCTTTCTTCTGCTCAAAATATTCGTGTACACGTCAGGAAGCTCGCGTACGCATGACCCTTGTTTTGCTTAAAATTATTATTTTTGAGTTTTCAACTATTCATCTAGCTTTCAAAACCTATGTAAATCTTGCTTAAGGTCTGATATCTAGTTTTTAGCCTTTGGAGTAAGTGTGAACATGTTGAAGGAGTTAAATTGAGATTGAAGGAGATTGTGAAGTAAAAAATTGAGTTAAAGATGAGCTGATAATGCTCAACGAGTTATGTGATGAGGACGATTATGATATTGTTGAATGAGATGATGGTGATGGCAATCAAG
Source organism: Arachis hypogaea (assembly GCF_003086295.3). Taxonomy (NCBI): domain Eukaryota; kingdom Viridiplantae; phylum Streptophyta; class Magnoliopsida; order Fabales; family Fabaceae; genus Arachis; species Arachis hypogaea. Next base: position 15,190,672 of record NC_092050.1, read on the forward strand.
TGTGTATTTAAGAACATTTATGATGTTGAGAAATGAGGAAGAATGAAGTTGATTGAGTGATAATGAGTTAAGGTTAATGTTTGAGACATCTGGGCAGTAAGTAAGGATTGTAGTTCGTCCCACTTGCTCCAGGTTAGTAATTGAAACACTTGGACAGTAGTAAGGGTTGTGGTTCGTCCCAATTATTCCGGGTTGAGTTTGGAAACACCCGCCTAGGTAGTACATATGAGTAATGGTTCGTTCCACATGCTCTGGGTTAAGCGGGAAGTATGCAAGGGTGGTGGTTTAGTTCCACTTGCTTCACGATGTGGTGTTTCTGTCCAGGGTTCGCTACTGGACATGTTGAGTTTGGCTGTATAACCGACAGATGATATCATCGGTCATAGGGCACGCATGCATCATATGCACTTGTATATTTTATTTGAGTATGCATTTGTTTTTTGCTTGCCTAATTGCTTATCTGTAATTAACTGCTACTTGTTCTATTTGTTGTATCTGTTCTATATTTGTGTTTTCCTTGTCTGTCTTGTTTGTGTTTGTTTCTGAGAGATCCCGCTAGCGGTTGGAGGAGGCGCTGATGGTTGTTTCACTTGGTGATTTGGAGGTTTGCAAAGAATGGGAAATAAAGTGTTGGACTAGAATCCTTAGATGTAGTCACCATGTTTCTGGTTTAGTGAAACTCTAGGATTTAAATGGGTTGTTACAGTTTTGGAACGCCTCTGGCTTTCCGAAACATTATTTATTATCTACACGGGCACTTTCACCATACTGAGAATCCCTGATTCTCATTCCATACATATTCTATTGTTTTTCAGATGCAGGACGTCAGGCACCTCGTTGAGCGTGATGGAGGCTCTGTTGAAGTGAAGATCTACTTTGGGATTTTTATGCTTTGTATTTCATATATATATATATAGGTTCTCCACTTGTATATATTTGTATTTTGTCTCTTTTAGAGGTTGACTTGGAGAAACATGATTTATATTTTATATTTTGGTAAACATTATATATATATATATATATATACTCTGGCCGGCCTTTACTTCGCAGGTCAAGTTTGGAGCTTGTTATTTATATCTTTGACACTCTATATCATATGTATATTATCCTTCCATACGCTGTTATCTATTCTTCTATGCTTAACCGTTTCGAGTGTGATGCGAGTTTCGAGTTTTATTTTGCTCAACTTTCTTTAAGGCTCCTAATTAAACTTCTTTTTATATATGCCTACGTACGCATTTTTCTTTTAGAGGTCGTAATACCTCACCACCTCTGATTTACGAACTTAAGTGTAAAATTGTGTGTGGTAATGTGTTACAAGATCTAAGGCAGTTTGTCAAATGTTAGATCATCTTATCATGGACTTAGCTACTGGTACCTCTCTTAAAGATTGGTTTCGGAAGATCATACATGATAATGAGGTACTCTTTAGTTTGGAGTTTTGGTGGGTATGGCAACATAGGTGTAACGATATTTTTAATCTTGAAAATAAATTGTCAGTCTACAAGGTTGTTGCGTTGGCAAGGAATACCGCCAATGATTTACCATTATATATGAGTAGAAGCACGTCTTTTAGAACTCTCAAGAATCGGTTATGTTGGGAATAACCAGCAAATAATAGTTTTAAAGTTAATTGTGATGCAAGTTTGTTTTTTAATTTGAATTTAACAAGATTTGGGTGTATTATTAGATATTCTAATGATAATTGAATTTCGGGTTGTTTTGGAAGTTCTCCCCCTGATCTATTGTCAGATGTGAGCTTTTTGCTGTTTGAAGGGGTCTTTTTTTAGATTGGGATTGTGTGGATTACACGATATTATGTGTGAAACGGATTGCCTTAATCTCTTACACCTCATGCATGATTTTAATTACTAGTGGGTTTCATTATGAAGTTATTGATATGATTTGGTGCACAAGATTTAAGAGCTTCTATCTCGTCCTTAGTTTGTTCATTTTGAATGGGTAGTCTAAAAAGCTAATAGAACTACGAATTGGATGGCTAAATATAGAATTAAGAGTAATACTAATCATGTTATTTAGTTTGAGTCTAGAGTTAATCTTCAGCAAATTATTCATTCTGATCTAGGATAGCGTTTTGCTTTGTCTATTTTTGTATGTTTAAACACCAAAAAAAAAATTACTCGTATAAAATATTTTTATAAATATACTAATTAATATATATTATATTAAATAATTAAATTATGTATGTGTATATATATGAAATGAAAACTAATGAGTTATAGCTCAAATGACATAGTCTTTTCATACTCATTTAAGAGGTTGTGGGTTCGCCAATGAGTAATAGCTCAAATGGCATAGTCTCTCCATACTCAATTAAGAGGTTACAGGTTCGAGTCTCATATCTTTGGTAAAAAAAATAATAATAAAAAAAAAAATAAAAAAAAAAGGTTGCGACTATGTCTTCTAATTAATTATTAATAAATACATGTATCTCTCTCTAATATGCAAAATGCAACTGATTTTCCTAGAGAGAGAAAGGGGGATGCGGAATTAATAGTTCCGTGTGTTGGGTTGTGTGTAATCCACTTGGCATAAGTTTGAGCTGTGGACAGCTGGTTTACACGAACCAAGTACTATACACTCTTTGCAGCTTCTCCAGGGGAGAAGAATTGAACCTCTCATACTTCAATTCTTCCAGTTTATTTTTTCAGTTTTTCTTGTCATTCATGTATTCATGCGGGTGTTGTGTGTCGTTTAATTCGTTTTCCTCTACCCAGCAACCGCCACTGTCTTTGTATCATGTATGTATTATCAATAAAATCATGTCACGTGAATATATTTAATTATTTAATTTTAGACAACATATTATATTATAAATAACAATTTAGTATTTACTCCCGTATCGCAATCGGGTATGCAGATAAATCAAATTGAACAACATGGGTACAAGTCAACATTGTTATTTTATGATTTGAGGATGCGCATTTGCAGTGCCTCGTGTTATAGCATGTACGATGTTACACCCAAATAAAAATGAAGTTAATGTAAGCTTGTGGATGTTGATGTAAGCTTGTGGATATTATTATTATCTGTCATGATGAAATTTTTCTATAGTAATAATTGACAAAGAGAAAGCTCGCATTTATTTATTTCTTGACTGATGGAGCACGCTATTTACTATTCTTAACTCCTTGAACAAAAATAATGACATATAAGAAGAAGAATTGATAATAATATGATGACCCATCATACGATTCCAAGTCTGACGTGATTTCAATCGGTTTAGTAGGAATTTAATTAGCTTTTTTTTTACATTGGATGAATGGTTTAATTTAAATTATAGGTTTAAATTTGAATACCCTATTCGCAGTACGTCGATTCAGTATCAAAAAATGTATTTTTGTCGGCGTTTTCGCCGAAGGAAAAAGTTGCTTCTACGTCTGGATCCGAATAATTTTTTCTCGAGTTGCCGAGAATTGTGGTGGCTGCATCGAGAGCAATGTTCTTCGCGCCACGAGCGAGAAGAGAAGAGACGCTGCAAGTTCAGAACTGGAATAAGAACAACCACGTGGGGACGTATAAGACCAAGCGCAAAGCTGGAATTTCTTGGCTCAGTATCGTAGGATAGGATTAAAGTGATTTTATAAAATTGATTTTGAATATAAGTGAGTTTGTGTCAATATAATTTATGTTTGACAATTTTATATTAAAATTGATTTTAATAAAATAAAATTGTTTGAATAATATTAATTAAAATCACTTTTAGATAGATAATTAGTTAATTATTAAAAAAATATAATATTAAATTATAATATTATTTTTTAGTATATTTAATCCTCTTTTATACTTCTTTTAGTATATTTTTTATAAAATTCTATTTTAGTTTGTTATAATTTTTAATAAAAATTAATATTTATTTATTAAATTAAAAATAACATATAAAATAATATATTTTAGTACTTTTTATGAGTATTCTCAATAATCTTATTTTGTTTACTGTTTTGGATTCTAACTTTTTACTAATTATATTTTTTTATTATGTATGATTAATTTTTTATTTAATTTATCATTTTTAATAGGAACAATGATACATATTATAACAAATTAGAATAATAAACAATGAACAAGAATTATAATAATAAATTTTACAATGTCAAATAAAAAAATATTCTATAATTTTTTTAGTATTCTCAGTATTTTTTTATTTAGTATTATTTTAGACAGTAAAATTTTATTACTTATGATTCCATTGTTATGTATGATTAGTTTTTTATTTAATAAGATCAATAATTCATATTATAATAGAATTACAATAACAAATTTAATAAAAAAATCAAAATATAAAAAAATACTAAAAATTAAAAAAAATTAAAATATTTGAAATGATTTTGAACAAATATGAAAATTCGTTTGGAGAAAACTAATAATGATCATCAAAGGTGAATTCATGTTGAAGTGAACGTAAAAGTAACAATTTTTTTTTGTTTCTATTAAACGCGCTTTTAAGCTGTAAATCACTCCTGCGTTGAGAAAAAAAAGATTGTCAAATATAAAAAAATAGACGTTCAAAGAACTTCAACGCACTTTTATTCTTCAAACGGGTTTGCCAAACACACCCTAAATTATTGGGAGAATGGTGATGACGTAGGAAGAAGGAGACAAGGACGGTGATGCTTGTGATGACGGTGACACAGGCAGTTGTAATAAATATGTATGAGAGTTGGAGAAGAATTTGAGCAGTAATAAAGAAGTTAGAGATTAGAATAAGTTAGGCTACGCTAAGAAAAGTAATTTAAAATTTTTAAGTAATTTTTTAAGATTTGAATAATTTTGTGGCATTAAATCTATCTTTTATAGATAAAATTTTAATTTTTTTGTTTGTAAGTAAATTTATCAATATATTTATGAGTAGAAATAGTAATTTATTTTAAATTTATTCTACATCTAAACACGTTAATGTTTAGGGTAAAAAACGTTATTAAGCCATGGGAGGAAATAATTTACGCAATTCAGCCAAAATGAATTCTGATATACCATTCCACCAAATATGATTTTTATATAATTCGAATCAATAACATTCTAATTATATTTACACCTAATTCGAATTGAATCACATCGAATTACTCCCAAACAATATTCGAACGTAGTTCGAATCAAATTGTATCGAATTTTGCATGCATAGTTGGAGTTATATTAACTCGAATTACTTGGAGCACGTGGCCTAGGTTAGTTCGAATCAAATTGATTCGAATTACTCACATTTCGAATCAAATGGCTAATTACACATTGTACAATAAGATACTAGAAAAAATACTATATAATATAAAAAATATATACTAAAAGAAGTATAAAATAAGATTATAATAAATTAACTTTAGTATAAAATTATTAAATATAAATTAATTTTAACTCCTATTAGTACATTGAATTAAAAATAACATATAAAAATGTACTTGTATTTATTAAATTTTAATAAACATATAAAAATTAATGACTTTTTAAATATTTTTTTATAATAGGAGTACATTTTTATATACTTTAAATACTTTGTATAAAAATGTACTTGTATTTATCATACAAAAATAAGGTGTTGTGCCAATATAATAACATTATAACATTTTAAATCAATTTTTTTTCAGGATTGTAGATTAAAAGCAGCACATGAAAAAGTATTATTGGTATTTTAAAGCTAACTTAATTAAGAAAGATAGAACTGTATTTTTTAGGATTTTATATACATAATTAGGCTAATTTTTTTAATATTGATCAAAATGTGTGTTACACTATATTATTTGGTTTCAAGTAAGTTTTACTCTACTATATTTTTATTTTTTTTACTTTTCAAAAGACACAAATCTAAAAAATTTTATAAATTAATTTTAAAAAAAATATCATTGACGTTTTATAAAATTTTGTAGATTTGTGTCTTTTGAATTATAAAATTTTATAAAATGTCAATGATATTTTCTTTTAAATTAATTTATAAAATTTTTTAGATTTGTGTCTTTTGAAAAGTAAAAAAAAAAAAATATAGTAGAGTAAAACTTACTTGAAATCAAATAATATAGTGTAACACACATCTTTGATTATTAAAAAAAATTAGCCTAATTATGTACATAAAATCCTAAAAAATACAGTTTTATCTTTTTTAATTAAGTTAGCTTTAAAATACCAATAATGCTTTTTCATGTGCTGCTTTTAATCTAAAATCCTAGAAAAAAATTGATTTAAAATGTTATAATGTTATTATATTGGCACAACACTTTATTTTTGTATGATAAATATAAGTACATTTTTATACAAAGTATTTAAAGTATATAAAAATGTACTCCTATTATAAAAAAATATTTAAAAAGTCATTTTTATATGTTATTTTTAATTCAATGTACTAATAGGAGTTAAAATTAATTTATATTTAATAATTTTATACTAAAGTTAATTTACTATAATCTTATTTTATACTTCTTTTAGTATATATTTTTTATATTATATAGTATTTTTTCTAGTATCTTATTGTACAATGTGTAATTAGCCATTTGATTCGAAATATGAGTAATTCGAATCAATTTGATTCGAACTACCCTACCCTAGGCCACGTGCTCCAAGTAATTCGAGTTAATATAACTCGAACTATGCATGCAAAATTCGATACAATTTGATTCGAACTACGTTCGAATATTGCTTGGGAGTAATTCGATGTGATTCAATTCGAATTAGGTGTAAATATAATTCGAATTTTATTGATTCGAATTATATAAAAATCATATTTGGTGGAATGGTGTATCAGAATTCATTTTGGTTGAATTGCGTAAATTATTTCCTCCCATGGCTTAATAACGTTTTTTAACCTAATGTTTAAATATATATAAAAAAAGTCAAAACTACAATTATTTTAAAATTAATAGAATAATATCTATGGACGGTTTTTAACAAAGTTGTGTGTATTTTTCAGAAACCGGGTTCATGATAAAATGTAATTTTAGGTTCTATCCTGCTACTACAACTTTTTAGAAGTAGGGGGCAAAAAGGCGGTTTTGAATTGTAGTCAGATAATTACAAATTTTTAAATTAGATTAGTCAAGTTTTAAGTGATTTGATTTAGATGCTGCTGTATAGATGACTAAACTACAATTAAATATATAAGTTCATAATATATATATAAATGTTCAAATGGAACAATAAAATAGTAGAAGGGTAGGAATAACTTGATGTATGGTGGAAGCTGAATATGCTAGTATTACCACAACTTACATACGTTTAGTAAAAGGGAAGCTAAATTATCCATTATCCTTATCTGTTGTATATAGGATCTTGTGCGAAAGATAGACATAACAAGTTAACAACTCTCAAGTTGACTTTTCGTCGTGTCATGTAATAATTTCCATGATTCGATCGTTTACTTTTTGCCGATCCTACTTGGTTTCAATCTTCGTCTGTACATTTTTATCAGCTTATGCTTTGTACTTACACAATTTGCTACCTGGTAATAGATCTATTATTACTTCTCAATTACAGATTGATTCAAACTTAAGTTGGTAAAATTATATATAGAGCGATAACACATACGATCGACAAAACAAAAAGTAGTAAAACAGAACATAAATTAAAAGTAGAGAAAATATTAATAGAACAAATCAACGATGTAATCAATTAGTAAAAACTCCACTTTAGTTTTTGCCTAGTGATGGAAATAAAAATGTGAAAAGATTTACAAGGATACACCAACCAAAAAATAAAGAGCAATATTAACACAAAAAGTACAAATTTCGGCTATACAGAGTAAGGACATGGGCAGTGGGCACCGAAGCCCGCCACCGCCTTATTCCCATTTACAGTTAACCGAACCCGTGACTGAGAGTTCTGGTGGTCCAGTGCAGAATAGAGCACACTAGTTCTTCTCACGGTTCAGGCTATCCCAAAGCAACGCGCACTGCCTTCTGGCGAATCCCACGCGCTGCTTTTCGAGGTCGTAAATAACCTCAAAGCCCTGCTGCTGGTAATTCCCAAGCGTGGCCCCGGGCCCACCACTTAACTCAGAATCATCACCACCGTTCATCAGCATCATGCACCCCACTCTTCTTTTCGTCGTGGCTCCATCTTCACCGTACAAAAACTCGTAGAAGTAGTTCCTTCTAGGCAGCACCACACTCGAATCATTCCCCGCAAAACGCAACGTCACCGCCGGAACCTGGGCCACAGTGTCCAAGTAATAACATGGGCCCAGGCCCGTTTTCCCCTCCACCTCACTCGCCCGCTTGTGAATTCGCCCCACTCGCCGGTCGAACTCAGCCACCACCGAGTTATACAAACTCGCCGGCAACATCGTGAACGTCGTCCCGGAATCAACTACAACACCACCACTCCCTGTTGCGTCCACCTTCCTCAGTATCTCCGGCGCCGGAATATCCCTCTTCCCGACTGAGATTCCAGCGAGCCCGACGGAGTAAAAGTACGGGTGCTTCGGGTTCCGAAGCAGGGACGTGTACACGAACTCACCGTGTTCGTCCCCGCCGTCGCGACGGCCGAGAATGAGTGGACTCGGGCGACGAATTCGATCGCCGTCGAAAGAATGAGATACCAAACAGTATGAGAATCGATTACCGAGCTGAGGTGAGAAGGTGGCTAACTGGGCCGGAAAAGAGAGCAAACCACGGCCGAAACCAGCGACGCCGGTGGGCTCACCGAGGGTAGTGTGGGCGCAACCGAAGGTGAAGTTCTTGAGAACGAGAGAAGACATAGAGAGTGTGTGGCGATAGAGGTTTGCGATTAAGCTTCCGTCGCCGTAAGCGTAGTAGAATGGCGGACACGCCGATGAACTGCAATCAGAAGTTTCTATGGCGTCTAAGGGGCAACGTGCCATTGCGCAGAGGTCGGAGGATGACGTGGAGGAGTGGGCCGCGGAGCATGCAGGGGACTGGCATGACACTGCGTGGGCCCGTGTGATGTTTGGTGGCCTGCTTGGGCCTGGGCTGGGCTTTCCCTCGCAGAGTATGCACTCGAAGGGGGCACAGGGGAACCAGACAAGGTCGCTGCCTGTGTCCATGTAGAGGGTTATGGGATGGGCCTGGGCCGGGCCAGAGCCCAGGGTGAAGGACAAGGTGTAGTCGCTTCCGGGGGAGAGAGGAAGGGAAACTTGGTGGTGGCGATGACGTTGGCGTTGGTGGTGGAAGCGGACGGCGGAACGGGTGGAGGTGGATTTGAGGAGGTTGTGGGTACTGTTGAATTGCTCTTTGGAGATTGAGTGTGTGAGGGGCAATACAAGTGTCTGTGATGATGATGATGGAACCCAAATGAAGATAAGAATGAACCAGAGAAGCTCAAGCTTCATTGCTGAAGATGCCATTGCTCTTCACTTTTCAGGCAGAGAATGAAATTTTGATTTTCAAATTAATTGAGACTCAGACTTACGAGAAGGACGGGTTTTATAATGGAATTCATTACTGATGGTACGAAGTTGCCGCTTCTGCGGACTTAGGACAATGTTATTATCCCAATTAATCAGTATTCAATAGTGATATACTATAATACTTTAATGTCTTTTAAGGGTGTAAGTATATTGATGTTAATGTGGAAGGGTGATAGCTATTTTGTTGATGGTTTTGCTGCCAACAGGTTTTGTTTAGGACAGTCATTTTTTGATTTGCTGTTTTCACCTTCCTTTAGTGGTTCCAATTTTCCAATCCAAGGAATGTTAAATCTTTTTAAAAGAAGAAAAATAGTTCAATTGGCCACTTGGCATAGTTAAATTAACTAAATCCAAATTTCATGCTTCAACGGAAACATATTAGTCTCTTCAATATATCTCATAAAATTGTCGACCAATTAACTTCCATATTTTATTTCAGTTGAAAAATGCTAATCAGCATTTGTGATGAATTAACTGTACAAAATGATGTTTAGCCTTTTCATTGATTAGGTTAAAGTCCTATTCTCATAGATAAGTGAAAGACTCAACTATTTTTAGTTGTTTATTTTTCGAAATACTAATAAATAAAATAAAAGGTAAAATAAAAGGAAACGTGGAAAATGCAATCAACGTCAAAATTGACTGCGATGTGCGAACCAATACATTGGAGACGTCTAGCAAGATTGCAAAGAACAGAGAAAGCGCTCAAAGCAACGTAGTTATCAAGTCAATCAGGGTCAGAGTTCAATTATTTTCATGTATTAACTTAACCTAATGACGTATATTGGTCAAAATCAACTTTTCTTCCATTTCATTTCAAAATTTGTCTTCCCTGCCAACCTTTTCATTTCTTTTCCAATAACCTTTTGGTAGGTGTTTTATTTTAGAATTTGATTTTTTAAAAAGAATGTTCGGTTAATATTTTTAACAATAGTGAAAAATCATTAATATTAATTCTAATATAAGGTAAAAATTTGATAAATTTGACTAAATCATCATCTAATAGTTCTTAGCTATCAATTTTAGACGAAGATAACTATATGTGAATAATAAAAAAATTTTGGTTATCTAATATTTTTTTTAAATACTGTGCATTCTAAAAATTAATGACTAAATTAATTAGGTAATTTTATTTTTGATGTATATATTACATGATTATTTAATTTTAATGCAATTTTTTTATACAGTGAATGTGTACAAATGAGAAGAGTAGACAAAAGATAATATAGCTAAAACGAGAATATAACACATCAAATGACGAAAACATATTTACCAAAAAAAAAAAAAAAGAAGGATGAATCATATCATTGAAAGCGAGGTATCATTCACAAGGAATAAATTGTTCTACTAACAAGCATGAAGCATCATTAAAAACACGTATATAATATTAGTTATCGAACAAATTAAACCCGTCAAGATCATCATGGAGTGGTCTAAAGCCATTGATTGAGAGACACACCACATAATGTAACTAAAATAATAGACACCCTACACCCTCAACGCGGAGATGCAAATAATGGCTTTCTAAAATTGCTATATATGCGTCCTACCAACTTAATTGGGTCGCTTTCATTGCATTAGTGGAGGTTAGCCATTTGAGTCTAATAACATATAGTTTTCCCTTGCTTTAGTTCCTCACGCTTTGGTTCCACTAAAGCTTACGTGAGTATAATATCCATTCTTTCCTTTCATTATAGTTGGATTTGGTATCCACAGCTATTGAAATTAAAGAACTTATTATTATTTATAATTCTTGTGATGCTAATGTGGTCAACAGCAGAATAACACAACCACAAGATTGGCTGCTTTGGCCATACAGTATGAAAGACCGAAAGGCATCTAATGTTTATTGACTCATTACCTAATGGATGGAATTGGAGGGTACACCAATCCTATAAAGTAGATATCCATTGTTTGCTTCTGCCCAAAAATGTCAACTAGCATTTATAAGGGGTTAAGGAGATGAGGAATTTTTGCTACAAAGTATAGGAACTAGATTAAAAGTTTAATTTATAATGCTTCCAAGGGTAGTAGAGGACGACTAGAAAGGGATTCGGCGATGTAGGTGAATATATAGACAATTCACAAGCTTTTAAGAATCAATTATTGTGTAGGCCAATCTCGACTTAATCCAACTCATCTGGTCATTTTGGAATGGTCTTGAAGTCATTTCCCGCATTAAATAATATTGGGCCAAATCCTTTGTTTACGTAACAATAAAATATTATAATACTGCCCACAACTCATGATGTTTTAGTCACTAAATTTCCATATATTTTGGATAGTTTCGTCTCGGCGAAAGAATTTTACTAACAAGTTATACCCCTTCCCTTTTTTGTTTATTTTTCTTTTCTAGATGTTTCTATTCACAATTATTTTCTAGATGTTTCTATCACAGCTGTTGGTAATTGTTTTTTTATTATATATTATTTTGAACTCAATGACTTAAGTGGTTATCAATGTTTTGTTTCTTGTGAAACCAAAAAGCAGCATGCCCGTCCTAAATGCAATTTTATTTTAATCAGGTGGGAGCCGGGGGAGGGTGCTATTTATGAGATTTTGATTGAGCTGACTTGTTTGTTTAGCATTGCAAAGTATCTTCAAAAATATTATGGCAAGGCATTGAATAGGGAACGTGTATATTCAGTTCAACCAAGTTACCTGTGAGGCTGTGAAGGTGTATTTACTACAAAGTCTATATTCAGTTCAGCCAAGGTATCCATGAAGGCATATTTACTACAAAGTCCTCAATTTGTTACTATATATCCATGCAATGGAGTATGTTAATTGTTATTTTTGTACAGTACTCATTAGTACCACTGTCAAATGTGACTTATTTATTATTTATTAACTGATGCATTCTAACTAGAGTACATGTTATAATACTATACATTCATTACTCCACCTACTTACAAAATAGTTAACCTTAAAAATATATACCATTTCAATATGAGGAGTGTCAAGAGACCAACAGAATTTGTGATGTTTAACCATCAATTAGCCATCATCAATATTTTCAATAGTATGAAATGATATCTAATGGTGTAGAATTAATCATTTTTCTTTTGATAGTTAAATATTGGCCAGATTTCAACAAAAGTGTTGGTCTCTTATATTTTCTCCTTCAATATATAATACACACACTCATTACATGTATTTATTCATTAGATACAAATATGTTGATACAGAGAGCTGTTGTTATAATGTGAAAATGAGAGCCTGAAACAATGTTAAATTCACTGGACCTCACACAACTCAAAATTAACTCAAGAAACAAGAGTTGTCTTGGTACATATAAAAACTGTTAATCTCTAATACTCTCTTACACTTAGAAATAGACAATCACTTGAAGTGAGATTAGACCAATTGAATATGTGCAGAGTGTCTCGATAGTATTATAGGATGAGATTTAACATTGTATTAAAATTAAGTAGACCAATCAAAGAAATAATTTGGAAGATAAAAATAGTTTACACTTATAAAAGACTTATAAAATTTTAATAAAATAATTAAAAGTGGCAAACCCGCACAAGCAAATATTTATTGAGACTAATACAAAACTTCACACATTTACACTAGAATATAATTTTCATTAATTCAACCATCAGGTTATCACTATCTATCAAATTGATTATATTTGTACCACATTTAAAAAAAAAAATCAACATCAACAAGAATGTCACTAAAAAATTTATTTATATACATGTAAAAAAATATTTCTCAATTAATCCATTTTATTTACAAGATGATCTTTGGGTCCAAATGCTTTTTCCCAGCAGACAAAATATGCTGTGAATATGCTATAAGTATTACCTACTTACCTATACCGTATAAAATAATGCCTAACTGTAATGGACATCCCAAAGTTCTCCAATTCCATTAAATGAGGACTGGCTAAGTGATTTTGTTTAAGACAAAATCCACAAAGTAGTAAGTCCTTTTATTTGGAAAGGTTTATTAAAGAATTGCTGGTAAGCAAACCACTAAAACGCGTATTCTTTATCAAAGCATTGTATGCTCCCTTCTGAAAGCCGAAAAAAGTAGCCAAAGCTAGCATATTAACAACAAAGAGCATCTCAGATCTAGGGTTTTAGGGTTTAGGCAAGTGTAATCCTTTTCTTATTCATATTTATATATCATCTACTGTGATCTACAGGTCAAAGTGGAGTATAATTGTTACTACACACTTTAATGATAAAAAAATTGAACAGATGTAATTTTGAATTTGATCCTATATCTAGCATGTTTTCGAAGAGGGAAAAGCAAAATATAGCAAAAGAACAATCAAGTACTCCACGTTCATTTATATTTTTTGAGGGAATGGGCTATGGCTTTATCTTTTCCAGAAATCTCTCTGCTTCTATGAAGCCAATTGGTCCTAAAGGCATGTATTTTAGGAATCTCCATCTGCTTAAGCTCGAAAGTGGAAAAAGGTTTTAGTATCTACGCAGTGCGAGCTGCTTATGCAAAATAGTAATCAACAAGATGAAGAGATACCTGGGTGTATAGGGAAGCGCCAAACAATGGAGGTGTAAGTGGTTAACAGAATTCAGGGGAGGCTGATGAAAGCCAAATCTATCAAAAAGAAGGAAACAGAAACAATTACATGGTCATGTTTTGCTTCTTTTTTAACTACAGCAACTAACTTCAAGTCAAGTTAACCTCAACCAATGTTCATCTTGCTAGCAGCTTTTGTGATTGGCAAATCGAAGTGCTTCTTAATCTCATCATATTCCAACCCACTCTTATTTTTTTTCAATGTGGAACATAGTATAAAAGAACAAAAATGGAGATAATCATGATTTATTCCTCTTCACTTCATCTTACTTTTGAATTTACTTGTACCCAAAATCCTTAAACACATAAAAAAGGACTTGTGTTCTAAAATATTTTGAGAATATTTTTATCAACGTGTTAAAATATCGGAGACAATTTTAATAGTTTATTCACTGTAATATTAAGTATTCTTGGTGGATAATGGACAAGAAAAAAACTCTTCCTCACTGTAATATTAAGTTTTTACTAGCATATTAAAAACCGAATATGTAACTCTCTTAGGAATGGAATAATCTTGTATATGGACACACAAAAATGGGTTTATAACACAATGTGATTGATGAATACGAGTAATTCAAATTACAAGAAAGAAATACATACATTCAATCTCCCATCTATTATTACTACTGTATAACTCTTGAATGTAAATTAGACCAAATATAATAACACTAGAAGTGGTGGAAGTACCTGTGGTGGTTAGAGTGAGGTGCATCTCTAAGTAATAGCATTCTCCCAACCTCTAACATGTGAGTCACTGTTGAATAATTCATGACATATAAAATAAAGAACTTGAAATTGAAAGTGATTAGAGATTACGAGTAATCTTGTTTACCCAAAGCATAGTCTTCAGTTTTCCTTTGGAGATCATTCACAGTAGGAATGTGCTGCACAGGGATTACCAAGTAATGCCTACAAAAAAAAAAAACAAAAAGAGAATTAGTAACCTCTGAGATTTGAGATTCGAGTAATCAACAGAGGTATTGTACCTGAAAGCAGAAGGCCTAATGTCTTGGAAAGCAACAACCTTATCGTCCTGCAATTTTTTAATACTCAGATTCAATTCATAAATCACAATCCAGAGAGAGAGAGGAGAGACGTACAGAGTGAAGAAGAGTGGTGGCGGTGGATCTGGTGGCTATCTCACAGAAAACGCATGAGGAACTTGCCGCCGCCATCATTTCTTCCTGAAACTCAGCTCACTGGTTCGATTCGATTGGACTTTTGGATGCAGCTTTCATCTACTATTGTAAGACATCTGCCACGTGTCAAACAACCGCACCACTCAACGACCTCTCCTCATTGATCCATACAGGTAAACAAGAAAGAATCGTGCTCCATCAAATATTCAAATTCCATGGTCCCTCATTTGTTTGAACTTCCAGTGGCTATTGCCTATTCGCAACCGGTTCCACTGTTCATGCATCTTTCCTGCCATCTTTTTTATGTGAATAACAGGGCTAAAAGCCCAAGAAAAAACAAAATTTGGTTATAAAACTACATTTCGAGACATTTAAGAACTATTGAATTGGTTTTTGATTAAAAAAATATTTAAAAAAAAATAATAAACAAAAGTTATTTTATATTTAAATAATTAAAAAAAATTTCAAATAATTAAATATATTTTTTACTTTTGTTCTTCTTAAAAGTTAAATATTATTGACTTAAAAAAAATAATTTATTTTTTTAATAAGAATAAAAAATATATTCAAACATATTAAAAACTTAATAAAAATATTTTATTTTTAACAAAAAATCTTTTTTTTTGGGATCAAATAAATCGATCGAAACCACACTAAAATCCGTCGGACATCATTAAAGATAATTTGAGCTAGTTCCTCGTGAGTTGATTCACAAAGTTATGCCCTAAGTTAGTTTTGAGACTCTTCTTGGATATTTAGGCATCTCTATTTCCTTCCCTGTAAGTATGAGTACATCTTTCTGCCATGATTGATTACACATGATTTTAAAAAGAATTTCATAACTATATTCTAAGAAAAACATAATACTAAAAAACACAAATATAACCATATATAATGTCTTGAATATATATATATATATATATATATATATATATATATATATATATATATATATATATATATATAAATTGATTTTCATGTAAAAATAAATAAATTTGATTTTTAGTACCATCAATACTAAAAGTGTGTTGTCTTCTAAATAAAATGTCCCAATTTCCATATTTACTATCTAATAAAATCACAATTATCTAGCATATTTTAATTTGATGTCAATAATAATTAACAAAAAAAATAAAAATAAAAAGTTCATAGATACAAGTAATTGGCGTAATACTCATAAGTGAGAAACAAGTTTTCATAATCACTTAATCACATGCCTTCATAGTTTTATTTATAACTTATAAGAATTTTAAGTTGGGGAAATCATGTTAAATATTTAGTTTTAGTTTACATGCAATGCTATCATTCAATTATGTAGTAGCATATACGAAAAAGTGGTCAATTATGAATTACCATATATGAAAAATGTTAAAGTTGTGGATTTTAAGATTTGCTCTCTATTTTGCTCAAGGCTGTCGAGGGTTAGGCATAGAGTGAAGAATTGGAAAAACAATAGTGGAGGAGTGATGATAGTAGTGAGGTGAAAGTAGTTTTC
This sequence comes from Arachis hypogaea, assembly GCF_003086295.3. Lineage (NCBI taxonomy): Eukaryota > Viridiplantae > Streptophyta > Magnoliopsida > Fabales > Fabaceae > Arachis > Arachis hypogaea. Next base: position 15,207,230 of record NC_092050.1, read on the forward strand.
TTATAGCAGTTCTTTTTATTTTATTAATTAAAAATAATTTAATACATAATTAATTGATAATAACCATATTTTTATTCATGTATTAGAGATTCTTGCTATGCCAGTAGTATTTTTTGCATATTGTATACGCATTACAATCTATTCATTATATCCATGTCTTGGGTGTATTGTTCTGCCTTATTCGTGTAAACAAACCAACCTCAAGTATACATTACCTGAGGCTAATCTAGTTTCTTTTTTTTTTTTTTTTTTTTTTTGGTGATCAGAGGCTAATCTAGTTTCTGATAATTTAAAAAACTGTTACAATAACTATCTAAAACGCCCAAATAAAAAAGCTTATCTTACGAAGAAATTATTCACCCAATCAGAATCATTCTCTCGGACCAATTGGAAGTTGCATGAGCAAGCGATTTAATTGCAGAGTTGCAACCCGATCGTTAGTGTCAAAGCTAATAGTACTGCGGTAACCGATATAAACAAACACAATACAAATGTCCCAACCCAAAAACAAAGAGCCAACTGTCATTTTTATTCCCAGTTATTGTCACGACTACTAAGTACAAATCCAAATGAAAACTAACAATGAATTCATGGGATCGAACTTCCTCCCTCGAGTGAAATTATAAAATTGGGTAGCCGATCAGCAAGAGTAACACTAATCAAAATTGTGATTTAGCAGCTGCGTAACATACTGCAATGCGCAATGCCTTGACGAAATTCTACAATCACCTCCTAAAATGACCTTATTATACAATTTATTTTTTCCGGGGGAATAACAAAAAGAAGGGCACAACAAAAAATAAATTAAAAATATAAATAAGTGAAGGTACCAATGGCCCAAAAATTGTAGAAGGTACCTCTTGCATTCAATTTAACAGGAGAAAATGTTGTAATCGAAGGGGAAACTTCATGGGGTAAAAATAGTCCTCATGCCGAAAATAATAACTATATCCTGTGGGCGCCTTGGGGTATTATTAATTCTTCATAATCACCAACCGAAACCTGCTTCCAATTTCGAATTAGCCCATGTATCATTGCATCGACCATATACAAGAAAATTATTAAATAATACTAGTTCAACACTATCGAAAAATTTGGAAATATTACCTTGTATTCATTGCCAGCATAAGCATACTCTATATACAACTGTTTAGGCTCTCCTGGACATGGATCACAAAACCCCATGATGCCCGATTTTTTTACACCTTCATGAAGCTGTATCAACCAATCGCAAAATCATAAGAGAAGCCCCGCACACAAGTATCCCAAGGTACACAGCAATCGCACAATCAGAATTTAATAAAAAAGGATTAGCAATCTCAAAATGTATAAACCATATGGATCCCAAAACACACTTGGCAAAATCATGATATGACATCAATGATATTATATGTTATTTATGGAAAAGGGTCAAATAGTTTTGTTAGAAAGATGTGTCATCTCGGTTGATCACTATGAGAGTACGAGCTATAGTTGCTTCTTTCATCTCTCACAGTAATCTAATTAAGGAATTGTTAGAAGACATTTATGATACAAAACACACATCTTTGCACCCTGCACATGTTTGATGCAGAAATTTGGTTTCATTCCAAGGAAGGAAAAAAAAACCCTTAAAAAAGGATATCCTATCTGCAGTTTTGCCATGTCAGCTAAAAGAAGTTTTCCACATTCTACCCTATACTTACTGCAATCTCTGTATTCATGTGGATAAGTTGACAGGAAAATTGAAAAAATTGACAAATATAAATCATGGTAGCTAACAATCAGATTATTTTTGTAAAGCATGCAGAGAAAACAGAAAAGAAACATACCTTGAGTTGGCCAGAATCATTAACTAGAAAATTAAGAGGAATGGTGACATCAATGACTTCTGAAGTTGATTCAAGACTTGTCTCACTTGACGAATTTAAGTTGCACAAAACTCTTTCATTTCCATATAGTGCTCTCATAATAACCAGTCCACCTGTTTCTAATTGCTTGTTTCTTTTCCTGTTAGCCACATTTTCTTGTAATTTCTGAGCTTTCTCTGCTGCTGCCCTTGCTTCTTTAACCTGCAGAATTAATTTCCCCAAAGGGGGAAATATTAACCAGGATGTCAATTGGAATTCTGCAAAAGGGGAGAGATGAGAATGTCTGGTTCAAAAGAATCATCTTTACGTTTTTCTGTAGTATATTAATGTATGAGCTCCATAAAAGAGTAAACAAGAGAAATGACTTTTTTTTTTATTTTCAAAACACAGAAAGAATCTTATCCATAGGCTTCAAGAATATTGGTCTATTCCAAGTTCCACTATTCAACACATGGACAGTGCAAGCTACAAGTAGACATTTGGTGCAACAGAGTTCTATGTCATCAGGTATTTTGTACTATTGAAAGATATTTGGATATGGGATATACAAGAGATTCAAGAACCCAACTGTTATCCAATTGTTTAATATTTAATGGGGCGTCATAACTCATCAGCTATTATTAAGTACTCATATGAACAAGCAGACGAAGGTGTGTAGCGCATTGCACAAAGATCTAAAATTATTGGGGTACGTATATTGTCACACTATCACACAACAAATGACACATTGGCATATTTGAGATGAGAAGGCTAATAGTCGCAAACAAAAAACAATACTAGCGATTAGAGAATATGTATGCCAATGCTAGTATGCAGTGGCACCACTACATGATCACCCATACCTGTGAAGATGTTTTCTCGTCCTTCTCTAGAGCTTTCTGCTTATTCCTTCTAAGGTAATAGGGTTTAATGATGAATTTCTGAAAACACATAGAACTCAAATATTAAAAGAAAAATACAAAATGAAGGAAACATCATCAAATTGTTTGATCAACCAAACAATAACCTTTGTCACACTGGATGAAAAATAATTATTTATCTTAATTCTACCAAAGAGTTTCTATAACAGAAATACCAGATAGTGAAAATTAGCAAGAAAGGCCTAAAATGCTTGGAAGTGAAGCTTAAGATAACACATGACATTATCTATGACTGTAGCATAACTAGGCACTAGGCACATAGTATAAGGAGCAACCCAAAAATAGAAAAAAACAAATAAATACAAAATAAATAAAAAAAAAATAGAAAAGGAAAGATAACTATGTGATCTACAAAGTTATTGATTATTAATGTCAAGTTTATTGACCTTCAGTAGAAAGTACATAGATGCTGGAACCACCAATGCTCCAGATGCAAACACAGGGTTCAAATGCTTTGTCAACAAAATCTGCAGGTAATAGTTCATTTGTTAATATTAAGTTTTCCCCCCTTACAATATATTCACACCCCCCCCCCCCCCTTTTCTCTTCCCCCACAAAAAAAAGAAACAAAAAAAAGGGTCGTGTCTGCTCTTACATTACATTCATTGAGGGCACTTCGAATACCATGGATCATATTTGGGATTTGTAATTCTGCATCTAAACCGTTCATATACAGATCTTATTTAATAATTTCACCTATAGCTTTTCTAGGTCTTTCGCTACCTCTATTTTATTATCCTCCAACTAATCCACTTTCCTTACTGGGCCGTTGCAAGTTTTTTCTGTACACATACATATATATATAAAAGTTTGCAGTATATGTATGTGTACAGAAAAAACTTACTGCAAACTTTTATGTATATTTATTCATTAGCCAAATAATGAAATCAATATAGAAAAGCATGGCTTATAACAAACAAACCTTTGTTCTTAATTTCTCTAAGTGAGAGGGAACAAGTCTACCTAGATTGGACTACTTGAGTAGTTGTGTAAAATATTTAAATAAAAGGTCAAAGCCCAGTATATATAGGACCAAACACATAAAAAGCCAAGACTGTCCTTACAGGAATAATCAACTTTTGGCCCCCACGATGTAGTTCAAATTTCCAGAAAATACCCTGAAAAATGTAAGAAGCATATTAAGATAGCTTACATAAACAAATTGAAAACAAGGGGGGCGAGTTAGCTTAGTATTTAACTTCAGATTGTTATTAAATCACAAGAAACAAATGAGGAGGGGAGAAACATATGCAAAGAAATCTTTGAAACCATTCATTCCATTGGTGGAATGTAGAAAGCAAGAAACCATTAATCTGATGGAAAAAGAATGGAATATAGCTGCAAGGTAGAAAATTGATTTTATACAGTAGATGTTGAGATGCGAACACTATAACGGGGGAAAGGCTCTCCTTAACTGCTTTACCTGAATTCCTATTGTATACAACCAGCGCACGGTGCTGAATTTAGAGATCTTCCTCCCACCACCAACTTCAATCTCAAGGGAAGAACTACAAGGTTAAATTGCTTTATGTCAAAAAAGACAACATCTAAACTAATTAGGATATTGGCTGCCAATGTTCTTGAACTGATGCTCAGTCTGAATAGTCATTAGCATAGTTATCAACCAAAAAAATTGAGTGGCTTAAACTTGAAATCATACAAGAATGTTGCGTTGCTATTTTGGTATACATCAAACAATTCATAGTAAACAATGGCAATAATAATAAAAAAAAAAAGGATTCTAGTCAAGATCAAATCTACGAATATATATTTAACAAAGGTTTCATAAGATATAACAACAAAAACCTTTGCCAAGAATATCATTAAACATAATGAGCATCCAATAATCAAATTCTAACTTTGATGCCATGAGATACTTTCTCCTTAAACAAAACCAAAAGCAAGAAAGTGGCAAAACCCACGTGCAATAAGATTTTGCATACCTTCCTACTCTTCCTCCAATGCAGCCAAGTGATTTAGGAGAAAAGCGATGAGTATAATGAACTGATGTATCAAAGGAACCTGTGCCAAACTGGGTTGAAAGAAGTCAATTGAGTATAGGAAAAGACAGAAAAAATAAAAATAAAAAGTCCCAAACTTTTATACAGAAATGGCCAAAATCTAAGCCACTAAAAAGTCAGAAGCACACGAGATATTGTAATTTTGGTTTCATATTTTTTCGTGTGTTATTTAGAGCCTAGAGGTACTGCATTTATGCATCAAAAGAGAAGTTCCTCCAGAAATTAAATTAAATATGAGCAGTTTTAGGTGACTTCCAGATTGTAAATATACTTGCTGTTGGAGCTAAGGCAAATAGTGATGTGATTCAAATAACTACCTCTTCAGTTCTTTTAGGTAGCGTTTGGTGGAGAGACAGAGACGAAAAGACTGAGACTGAGCGACAGAGACTAAGAGACAGTGACTGAAATAAATCTCAGTATTCTGTTTGGTGCAAAATGGGAGACAGGAATTAAAACAAGAATGAAACTCTAATTTAATTTGCACAAAGGGTAAAATTGGAATTAATTAATTGAAATGAAAATATTTTAGGTATAAAATGTTATTAAAGTTTCAATCTCCATCTCTAAAAATTTCAGTCCCCTGTGTCCCTACTTTTTGGAGGTACTGAAATACTGAAATTTTAGAGACAGAGACAGAAATTTTAGTACCAGTCTCTGAACTAACAAACACGATACTGAGTCTCAGTCTCTCAGTCTCTGTCTCAGTACCTCAAAACAAACGCTACCTTACTGCTCATAAGAGTTGTATGCATAAATTAGTTCACTACCCACTACTAAAGTACTAATCATGCAACTCTAAAAACCAGTTGAACAAAATCCTAGAGCAGTGAACCATATGTGTGTGTATGTTGTTTATTGTCCAAATGGAACATGAAAACACTCCTTTACATTCAAACAATCATGAGCAGTGCAACTTCTCGACTATTTTGAGAATGAATTTTTGACCTTAGAATACCTTAACCCCAAAGTTCACATAAACAAAACCTCAAAAAAGTTCTATTACATTTTGAGAGGATGAGGAGATTTGCAATAAGATTAATTCGCACTAAGTAATAAGAGTAAGTGAATAACGATACAATGATTCCAAATTGAATGTAATACAAAATAATCACTTGCTAACTCAGTTAACATGATTAGAGCGGGTTGTGCTTAGGGTAATAAAATTTCCTATCCAACTTGACGAGTTTATTTTGCAGACCAGGAAACACAAAAGTACCTTTACTTCCCCAGAAGCAGACCTTCTCTCGTCTTTCTTTTGCCAGCCGACAGCTATAGACGACTGTGTTCCCAAAGCAAGCTGTATCTGTAAGCAAGAGGGAAGCTATGAAATATAGTAGATTGTAAAACTGCTTCAAAATTCTTAAAGTGGAGAAAAAAATGCCTAATTTTACGCTTTAACACTAAACGTTTTCCTAACTATAGCTAAACTCTGGTACAAGTAAGACATTATTTTTGAGGGATTTGGCTATCTAAGAGTATTGAATATACAATGTTTCCATGTGTTTTTATATTACAACTTTAAAAATATGTCCCACAATGATATGTATTGTTTTTCATTTCAATTCCCTGAAACAATACTTATCATTCCATGAAAGTAGCATACATGTCCACTTGCAGTTTCTGACAATTGGCGGGTCCATAAATTTGAAAGATTCAATGAACCATCTTGCAAAGACAGCGCAAGGCCCATTGTTGCAGCTGAGTGTGATGATAAAGTACTAAAATACAAAGCACAACAAACATGTAAGCATCTTAGCATCACCAGAACTGATCAAAGTGTACTATAGAATTTGATTTTTGAAAGCAAATCACAGACCGAGATGCTTGCACTCCAACTAGTGCACGTAAACCAGCTGAAGCAACTAATTCTACTGAGGAAGCTTCAGAAATTTGATGCCTGAATACTGCAGTGGCAGCTCCACCACCTTCATTTCCATCTACTGCTAAATTGCCACCAATTGTAATAGCATCACGCTTCGATAAGTCAGACTGAATTTCGCTTGTCATGGCCATTCTGGTACTCAGAAACATAATAAATGATGTTAACAGTCAGATGAAATCATAAAGGCAGTTTCTAAACTCACAAATTGCAATGAGCAACAGATATGCTTAGAAAGGTGTTAACATTGTGAAAAAAGTTAAATCAACCATACGTTTAACGGTTTCAAATTACAGTCAGTAACAACAACATCAGCTATATTTTCCAGTCTCATTTTCCACAATTGTGTTATTCAGTGGTATTTTTCAGTGGTTCTTTCACTGAATCTTATTATCCTAATCAATAATTTTATAAACTTAACCAACCAGATTTAGAGTGATGAGAAAATAGAAGGAAAAACTATGATGAAACCGAGCAACAGCAACAGCAACAGCCTACCCTCTGAAGAGACCATCACCATTTAGACAGTGTGGCAAAGACATATTGGCGAGAATTGTACCCGAAGATCGAAAATGCGCGGCCATCTTCTCCCGTTCCTTCATCCTCTTGAGCCTCTCCAGCTCCGCCTTTATCTCCTCAGCTCTATTCAAAGTAGCACCCAGCTCCAAACCAGAATTCACACCTTCCATGCCATATATATCATATATTTGCCTCTTATTTGAATCTGACAGTATCTCGTAGGCCTCACATATGCGCTGAAAATTCTCCGTAGCAATATCTTTCATCTGAGAGAGAAAAAGACCAAAACAAGTAACGGATTGAGAGGGAATTGCAAAACAACAAAGAAACAGCTGAGAAAGAGAGATAGAAAAGAAGCATACGTGAGGGGATTGGTATTTATCAGGGTGATATGCTTGCGCCCATTGGCGATAAGCTCTGCGGATTTCTTCATCGGAAGCTTCTGGAGACAAGTTGAGGAGTGCGTAGAGTTCTCGGTTTTCTGGTGCTTCATTTGGTTCATCCATTTCATTCAGTTAGGGTTTTTGCAGAGAGAGAGAGAGTATGTGTGTATGCTTTTCAAAGTGGAAAGGGGTTTAAGGGGGGTTTTCGGCTTACGTCACCCACTGGTACTAACCAAGGCATAAATTGCAAGGTGCAGATTCGGTTGAAAGCCCTGGCTAGTCACGCTACAACAGTCAAGCCTCCACTAGGGATGGCAAAAATCCCCAGCGGGGCGGATATCCGCGGGGATTTACCCGTCACGGGGCGGATATGGGGACGATTTTGTACCCGCGGGGACGGGGGACGGGGCCCCGTATATTAAACGGGGCGGGGGCGGGGATAGAGGTCCCCGCCCCGTGGAGACCCGTTTAAACTCCGTTTATGTAAAAAGACTAGAATACCCCATTTGTGTGTACTATGATTTTGTTAAGCATTTGTTATAATTATTGAATTAAGTTAAATATAATTTATATGATTATAATTAAGCATTTGTTATCATTTTCATTATCTTTGTTTGCTTTTTCTATTATAATTACTGTGATTTGGATAAACATTTGTTATAATTATTCTAAAATTTTTATTATTTTACTGATTTTGAATTTTTGGTTAAGCATTTGAGTGCTATACATGTAATTCATAATATTGAAGTAGATATTGATGTAAGTAAAATACTAAATTATATACAATACACTATTTTTTAAATTTTTTTCTAATTTTTTTCAATTTTTATTATTTTTTTATAAAAATCCGCGGATATCCGCGGAGACCCGGGTCCCCGGCGGATATGGGGCCCCCGTTACCCGTCACGGGGATGGGGCGGGGACGGGGACGAATAATGGAGGCGGGGGCGGGGGGCGGGGGGCATGTCCCCGCCCCCATGGGGACCCGTTGCCATCCCTAGCCTCCACTCTCTTCCTTCTCCCAACGTCAACGGCTGATAAGAAAAACAATAGTGACGGCAACAATTGTAGACTCTTTTTTTTTTTTGTGGTCATGGATTATAGGGCCGAAGCCCACAATTGTAGAATTTCTATGTTTTGGATTTAATAGTTTTTTGGATTGGTTATTAGCCTCGTATGTCCAGAATTGCCAAGAAACGTAAAGACGAGAATAATTGAATTACATAAGAGAGGTAAGGGTTAGGATTAGATACAGTATATTTGTGTTTGTTTTCGGTGTTTGTATAAGCCACTTTGTAGTGGTTTTGTGCTTGATTCTTAATTCTGAAAATTCAGTGATGCTTCTCTATTTTTGGATTGTTATTTGAGTGATATATGAAGTTTATTTGCCTCTAAAAATTGTATGAAACTATTGAAATTATTTAGAGTATTTGAAGTTTAAATTTCAAGCCTTAAGAGTCACTAAAAATGGATAAAAATGAAAAATTGTACTCCTAAAAACTCAGCCACTAAATGATCATGAAATTCACGTGTATAAGGGTTAAAAAGAGGTTAGAAAACTGATTTTAATCCTATGAAAAAAAGATGTAAAAGTAAAAAGAGTGTAATGGTTATTTTTGGGTAAAAAGAGGGTTTAAAATATAATCTAAATGAAAAATAAGTAAAATTCTGAATTTAGTGTCATCAAGGATAAATTAGTAATTATATAAATTAATTGGGTCAAAATTATAATTACAATAAAGTTTCGGGACTAAATAAAAATTTTAGTAAAAATTAGAAGTAAAACGGTAAAAAATAGTAACTAGAATAAATAAATAAATTAATAAAAGGTAAAATATTCTTTTAGGTCCCTAAGAGTATAATTGACTTTAATTAAAAGTTTTATAGATAATTTGGTCATAGAAAAATATTAGGATTAATCCGATAACATATTGATGCTAAATCAAGTTAAACGGTAAAATTAGAGTACTTAAGAGCATATTAGTAATTTTAGGCATAAAGTCAAATTAAAAATTATTAATTAACTTAATGAAGGATAAGAAGGTCTTTTAAAAAAAAAATTATGAGAGTAAAATGGTGAAGTAATAACATTAGTGGTAAAAGCGTCACTAAAAGCCTAAAGAAAACTATAAAAACGAAGTTATGTACAAAAAGAGTAAAATTGAAAATGTACAAAAATACTATGGGAAAAATAGTAAAATATGTGATAAGGCTTTAAGAAGGGACCAAGAACAAGTTTTCAAAAATAAGGGCAGAAAAGTCCCTTAGATAGCGTTTGTTTTCGGAAACATGATATAGAGACATGAACAACAAATATTTAAAAAGTGTTTGGAGGCAGAGACATGGACACTGGACACATTGTCTCCAGAACAATTTTTTATATTTTTGTGTCCGCTCTTTTATGAAGGATAATAATAGACACGGGATTTGCGAAGGTGGACATGGATTTTTTTATAAAAATTTTTTCCATTTTTGTCTATAGATATGTTTTATTATTCTACTATGATCCCTTCTTATTTTTCCTAATCTGAGTGTTCTTCCTCTTTCTCTTTTTTTTTTTTTAGGTACTCTCTTCTTCTTGTAGAATTTTTTACTTGACGGGATAATTCCTTCCTTCTTATGTTATCGTTATTACTTCAATACCATTTTTACATAGACCAATTCTTCTTGTAATCTCCTGTACTCCTACATACTCTCATTCTCTGTTAAATTAGTTTGTACTTGATGCGAAAAATTTGGAAACACATGGCTATTTTAGTCATTTTAATAATATTTTAGTCTTGTCCATGTGTATCCAAACATAATATTGGACATTACATTAGTGTCTTGTACACCATATCTAAACACAATACACAAAGGATAATTTTTAGTGTCTATGTCCTATTGTCTCTGTCCAATTGAGATGTGCTACGGAAAAAGAACTATAAACCCCAAGGTGCTTGAGGATGTTTGGAGGCGGGTATTACCCACTAACTACTAAAAACTCTATTTTCCCTTTGTGCATATATTATAGCGTCAAACTTTGCGACGATTGCCTGTTGTCACAAATTGGTGGTATTATTAACCACATCGACACGTATGCACGGACAAACACAAATCGGAAAACCATATCTAGGACAAGTTCCTAGGTAACATCGGGTTGTGGGTAGTCAACCGACGCATAAGCTCATGACCTGCATAGGACTAGGCATGCATTATACTTAGTTGTTGCATTTATCTGTGATTGGGATTTATCTCTACTTCTTGTACTTTGTGTTTGCTTACTATTTTGCTATATATTTTTGCTTGTACTTATTTGTGTGACTTACCGACCTAACTACGCGAAGTCTTAGACTTAGGCTGTGGAACCCCTTAGGATTCCTTTGTAGTACTCTGTTGGAAACCTTAGGTTCTCACCCCTTATTTCCCCATTCCGCATATGCAAACCGGCGAGATCTTCTTTGAGTTTCCAGCCTTGGGACTAACGAGCAGTAGTAGCATTACCGGAGGGTTAGAGCGACTTCTTTTACTTTCATACAGTACTTCCATGTTTCTTCAGCTACCAAGGATCGATGACCAGCAGTATTTATGATAGTAGCAGTAGTAGCAGCAGTCTTTGCCCTCGCTTTGTATAGATTTTTAGAGGGCTAGGTACTTTTGTAAATACCTATATAAACAAGTTAGAACGGATCCAACTCTTGTGAGTCGAGGCCTGTTAGTATAAATATGGAGTCTATAAATATTTTCATGAATAAGCAATGACGTAACCCGATGTGAATTATGATGTACTAAACGAGCCTTTGGGCTCATATGTATGATATTACTATGCTTTCTATATTTTCTATGTTTCATGTATATATTTTCTATTAATCTATTACCTATTTCGTTATATCTATATATCTGACATGCGATCTTGACTAGCACTACATGCTCATATGTATATATTTAATATAAGGTCTAGAGTCTCTAAGGAGAGCCGTAAAGTAGCGCCTAGTGGCTAGCATTGGTCATGACATACTAGAAGCTGGATCATTACAAATAGTATCAGAGCAGTTCGTCCGTGATAGAGCTTGGGGATGGATTGACCATGCTTCACCGCATGCTCTGCTTGTGTATTTCCATGCTGCTAGGGTATCTCTAATGATACATTTTGCATGATAGTCTATGAGCATTCATTTTGGAAATGTTAGCACTTAAATTGGATATGTTAAGACTGACCACCTTAACGTTGATCGTTTGGTGTTAATAGGACCTCAATGTCTGCGAATAGGCGTAGCCCCCGTCAATCAAGTCCGAATTCCAAGCCAGAATTTAACTCGGTCTCTTTGTTAGAATCTATGAACGCAATGGCTACAATTGTGCACGATTCTGTCACTGCAACTAACAGAGCGGTGGAAAGAATGGAACGATAGCAGGAGAACGGTAATGAGAACGGCCATGAAAATGGAAATGGATTGGAAAACAGCGTACCCGAGGGGGATAGGCCAAGGACTTTGGCATCTTTCCTTAAAGTTAATTCTCCCAATTTCTTTGAAACCACCAATCCGACCAGGGTAGATGATTGGTTTCATGCCATAGAACGGGCTCTCCATGTGCAACATGTCCCATAAGGACCACAAGTGGAGTTCACCACTTACATGATGAAGGGGGATGCACAATATTAGTGACAGGGAGTGAGCCAGTTGTTGGAACAAGGAGGTGCTAAGATCACTTGGACTGACTTTCGCACTGAGTTCTACAAGAAGTATTTTTCTCCATCCGCCTGTACTGCCAAGGAGTTGGAATTGCTGCATGAGGCAGAGAAGCATGACGGTGGCTGAGTACACCCAAATATTCGAGGAGTTGTGTCGATTTTCGAAGGTGTGCCAGAAAAATCTTGCAGAATATGAGGAGTGAAAGTGTATTAAGTACGAGAAAGATCTCAGGGAGGAGTTGTTAGCCTTAGTGGGTCCAATGGAGATCAAGAACTTTGCTGAATTAGTCAATAAGAGTCAACTGACAGAGAAATATTCATAGAAGTTGGCAGTTGCACGAGCAAATTGTCGAGAGGTTGCACAACAAAGTTTCAATCAGAGACTAGCCCCTTGGGCTAGAGATTTCAAATCTAATGGCAGCAATAGCACTGGAACCAACCTGGAGGCGACCTTCCTATTCGTTTCAATGGTAGTAACAGTAATCATGACCTAGGATGGGTACAGGGAGAACAACCTCAGCAAACTCAAGATGGCCTCATATGCCCGAAGTGTGGAAAAGATCATGGTGGTAGGCCTTGTCGGTTTGGTACAAATATATGCTACTACTGCAGTAAGGAGAGACATCTGGCAAGGGACTACCGCAAGAGGATTGCTGATAGGGCCTCTAGACCTCATCAACAGGGCGGAGTTTTACTGTGACTATTAACAAGTGCCACTAGACCCAGCCACTTCACTTGAGATGAGTGTTACGCTAATTAAGAACCTTAATCGTAACACAAGATATAGATGTCCTTATAATTCCTTGTGCATAGCTGAAATTTTGACGACAAAATTTTCCTTAAGGAGGGTAGAATGTAAGAATCCAATTTTTAATAAATAAATTTTCTGGCTATTTTAAAAATTTTTTCGCAAAATCCCGAACCACGACCCAACAAAAAATAGTGAGGCTGACCCAATAGAAAAAAAACGAAAATTAAAGAAAAAATAAAAAATAAAAAAATTAAATAGAAAAAGACCATTAATAAGGTCAAAATTGACTATATGATGGTAATTAATCCACCTAAGTCAAATTTGACTAGTAAATAATAAATATTATCTTACCATTGATTTATTTTTCTCACTAGAGACTTTTTGAGCAAGAAATTCACTTTTAGTGATGATTTTGCGTGCGTTGAGAAAAATTTTTGTAACCGAAAACTTCGAAACCAGTGGTAAAAATAATTTCTACCTTGAAAATTGTGTCCCAAGATTAATATTAGCCATCCATTCATGATTTATTTCTGTAAGAATAAATCTTAGCCATTAATTATTTCACCACATGGTAAAATTTACTCCGAACAGAATTTCTGATTAGTATTCCGCAAACGACTCCTAGAGACCCCAAATTTTCTTACATGCCACCCAAGTAACTTGTCTCTCCTTCTCAGCCTTTTGGCCGAGACTATCTCAGCCATTAACCCCTTTCTGTTGTGCTTTCAACCTCGAGTAACTAACCGAGGTTAATTGCGGATAAGCTCGACATGCAAGCGCTGACCAAGCTTCCTCGTTTTCACGCCCCTTATTCATTAAAGCCCAGCCCTTGATCACGAAAATTTCAGCCTCTTTTACCATCATAAATTCAGCTAGACTTTATTTTTTTATTTAAAGAAGCATTAGCCTCAAAATTCACAAAACGCTTTACACATGTTTACACTCTTTTGACCGAATTTTTTAGAGAGAAAGAGAGAAAATTATTGCACTTGTTCTCTACAACCCAGCCTCTAATTCAACTCTTCTTTCATTGTTCTTCATGTGTTCTTCAATAACTTAAACTATACAAACACAAACTCTTGCCCGTTTTCGCTAATCCTTGCATTTATATCAAAATTTTGGCTAGGTAAACACTTGTTCTTTCTCCTTTCCTTTTCTATTTTTATTCAAACATTAGCCATGATGAATTCTTACTCTCCTCCATATATAGAGAACTCCTCTTGAAGCACCCATAGAGCACGCGTAAGGAGTTAGAGAGATTCGAGCTCAAAGTGGTTGAATTTTGACGTTTTTGCCACACTTTTGGCCAACAAATGAAACTGCACCATCACCATCCATGCCTCTGACTTTGTGTGTAAGGTTTAATAACTGAACTACATAAGAGGTAAGGGTTAGGATTAGTTAGAGGATGTTTGTGCTTGTTTTCAGTGTTCATATGAGCCACTTTGTGGTGATTTTGTGCTGATTCTTAATTCTCAAAATTCAGTAATGCTTCTCTATTTTTGGACTATTATTTGAGTGATATATGAAGTTTATTTGCCTCTAAAAATTATACGAAACTACTGAAATTATTTGGAGCACTTGGGGTTTAAGTTTCAAGCTTTAAGAGTCACTAAAAGTGGATAAAAATAAAAAACTGCACCCCTAAAAATCCAGCAACTAAATGATCATGAAAGTCATGTGTATAAGGGTTAAAAAGAGTTTATAAAACTGATTTTAATCCTATGAAACAAAGGTAAAAAAGTAAAAAGAGTATAATGGTCATTTTTTGGCAAAAATAGGGTTAAAAATGTAATCTAAATGAAAAATAAGTAAAATTCTATACTTAGTGTCATCAAGGATAAGTTAGTAATTATATAAATTAATTGGATCAAAATTATAATTACAATAAAATTTTAGGACTAAATAGAAGTTTTAGTAAAAATTAGAAGTAAAACAGTAAAAAATAGTAGTTAGAATAAATAAATAAATTAATAAAGAATAAAATATTTTTTTAGGTCCCTAAGAGTATAATTGGCTTTAATTAAAAGTATTATAGATAATTTAGTCATAGAAAAATATTAAGATTAATCCGGTAATATTTTGACGTTAAATCAGGTTAAACGATAAAACTAGAGTACTTAGGGGCATATTAGTAATTTTTGGCATAAAGTCAAATTAAAAATTATTAATTAACTTAATGAAGGGTAAGAAGGTCTTTTTAAAAAAAATATGAGGGTAAAATGGTGAAGTAATAACACTAGTGGTAAAAGCGTCACTAAAAGCCTAAAGAAAACTATAAAAATGAAGTTATGTACAAAAAGAGTAAAATTGGAAATGTACAAAAATACCAAGGAAAAAATAGTAAAATATGTGATAAGGTTGAGACATTTTTAAGAAGGAATCGGGCACAAGTTTTCAAAAAGAAGGGCAGAGAAGTCTCTTACTGATAAATTTTATTGAGATGTGCTATGAAAAAAGAACTATAAACCCCAAGGTGCTTGAGGTTGTTTGGAGGCGTGTATTACCCACTAACTGCTAAAACTCTATTTTTTCTTTGTGCGTATATTACGGCGTCAGGCTTTGCGACGATTGCCTGTTGTCACGAATTGGTGGTATTCTTAACCACATCGATATGTATGCACGGACGAACACAAATTGGAAAACCATATCTAGGACAAGTTCCTAGGTAGCATTGGGTTGCGGGTAGTCAACCGACGCATGAGCTCATGGCTTGCATAGGACCAGGCATGCATCATACCTGGTTGTTGCATTTATCTGTGATTATGATTTATCTCTACTTCTTGTACTTTGTGTTTGCTTACTATTCTGCTATATACTTATGCTTGTGCTTGTTTGTATGACTTACCGACCTAACTGCGCGAAGTCTTAAACTTAGGCTGCGGAACCCCTTAGGATTCCTGTGTAGTACCCTACTGGGAACCTTAGATTTTCACCCCTTACTTCCCCATTCCACAGATGCAAGCCAGCGAGATCTTCTTTGAGTTTCCACCCTTGGAACTAGCGAGTAGCAGTAGCATTACCGGAGGATCAGAGCGACTTCTTTTACTTCTATATAGCACTTCCGTGTTTCTTTAGCTACCAATGATCGATGACCAGCAGTAGTTATAATAGTAGCAGTAGTAGTAGTCTTTACCCTCGCTCTGTATAGGCTTTTAGAGGGCTAGATACTGTTGTAAATACCTATATAAACAAGTTAGAACAGGTCCCAGACTAGAGTGACTCTTGTGAATCAAGGCCTGTAACAGGTCCCAGACTAGAGTGACTCTTGTGAATCAAGGCCTGTTAGTATAAATATGGAGTCTGTAAATATTTTCATGGATAAGCAACGACGTAACTCGATGTGAATTATGATGTACTAAATGAGCCTTTAGGCACATATGTTTGATATTATTATGCTTTCTATATTTTCTATGCTTCATGTATATATTATCTATTTATCTACTACCTATTTCATTATATCTATATATCTGACACACGATCTCGACTAGCGCTATAGGCTCGTATGTCTATATTTAATATAAGGTCTAGAGTCTCTAAAGAAAGCCATGAAGTAGCGCCTAGTGGCTAGCATTGGTCATGACATGCTAAAAGTTGGGTCGTTACTAGTTACATGTAGGAAAGTATTGAAAATAAGAAAGAATAAGGATGAAAAGAAGCAAGCAAGAGGAACACTCAAGAGCAAGAGAAGGTGGAAGCAAACAGAGAGCTCTCTGGACCAAGCATGTAAGGTTACTGTACCAAACAGGGAGACTCCCAGGGATGCCAATATCTTTCCATGTCCAACGTGCCTCCTGGTACGTTCAACGTGCCAATCTAAAACACTCTCAGAGACTTGCTTTCAAGCTCACGTTTAACTCAAGGAAGGCACGTCCAACGTGCCACTAGAGGAGCTCCCAGGGACTTGCCTCCAAAGCTTACGTCCAACGTGAGTTAGGGAACATTCAACGTGCCACCTAAAGCCCCCTCCAGGGGCTCAACTCCAACCACACATCTAACATGTTTGCTTGCACGTCCAATGCATGGGCTAGCCAACCTTCAGGGCATCTTAATTTTCTTCACTAATCTGAATCTCTAAGCCTCTAAGCTTGAATGAGAGAGTAAAAATTAGGCACAAAACCCATGTTATCTAGCATTGATTGAGGATTATGAGGATAAGGATCTAAAGCTTAACTTGAGAAGGAGAACATTAATTAGTTGTATTTGATTTTATTTTAATTTGATTCAGTTTTGAATTTTGAATTTTAGGTTTTAGGTTAAAATATATAAGGGAAAGGAGACAGACAGAGTTCTGGTCTTCCGGCCGTTTTTACAATTCATAATTCTAGGTTTTTCTTTGATCATGAGCAACTAATCTCCTCTGTTAAGGTTAGAAGCTCTATTTATTACCATGGATTAATGTTATTACTTTTCTATTCTTGATTTATGCATTGATGTTGTTCTTAAGAATTTGGTTTTCGTTCTTCATCACAAGGGTTTGAGTTTATTGGGAATAGCTTGAATCTGAATTAAATTCTATATGCATCTTGAAAAAGATTGTTTGATAGAATTTAGCTTGAAAACCTCTTCTCTCAATTCTGAAGGTTTTGAACTTGGCTTGATAAGTGACATTGAATCAATTAGGTTTAAATTTTAAGAATTGTGTGGCTTATGAATCAGTATGTGTGCTTTATCTCTTATCATAATGAATTTGGATCCTTTAAATTTTCAATTTTCACTTTAGAGAGTAAAGTGTGATCTCTCATCCTTAAATAGTTTCTCTCTCATATTTTCTCTTGGTCCCACCTATAAAATAAATTGTGAGAGATCACAATTTACCCTTTAAAGTGAAATTCAAAATTTAGAGGATCCAAATCATATCATAATTAATTGATAAAAAAATTGACGATTTGTTAAGTTAAGAAAAGCAATATTACCAAGAGATTGGGATTTAGTTAATTAGGATTCACCGTAAGATACATCTTTGCATAATCAAAGTAGATAATAAAAATATATTTTTTTAAAATTTTAAACACCTTCGAAATCTTAGCATTCTATTCATACTATTTTTTTAATAGTTTATAAATTTTCATTATTTAATTTTCTGTTTTTGCTATTTGATATTACTAAAACTCTAAATTATAATTATTTAGTTAGAATAATCGATTAACTCTTATATGCTCAATATGTTAATTTTTGTAGAAATAATAATTTACTCCCATAATATTACTTGATATGATTCGTTACATACGGATGCACTGGCAAAGCATGTTCACAGACACGCCCCAGATAAACAAATGATGCCAATGGGGTTTTTATACCCTGTACTTCTAGAGTAATATCTCTTTTTGTTTTTTCCTTTTTTGGGCTTAAGCCCCTTTACCTTACCAAAAAAGCACAAGGAACGTATTCCCAAAACTTGAAAGTAGATTATACGCTATTAACAAAAAATCAATAGCACGTGTTTGTTTCAATTTGAAAATGAACATGGGATGGATGGATCATAAATCTTTTCATTTGGATGGATGAATCCATGGGATATTGGAATGAATGTACCCATAGATCTTTCATTTTTTCTTTTCTATTAATTGATTTTATAAAATGTGATTTCATATTATATAAAAATTTTAAAAAATAAAAAATTATGCTTTACAGAATTAATTACAAAAAATTAATAGATGTACCTCCCAATATTCTCTTTTTTGAGTATTGGCCCCGTTTCAATGCTAAAATATATAATCCATGCAAAGTTATTTCACAGTAAAACAATAAAACTTAAACTTTGTGCTAACGGGATTTCCTTTTATAGTATTAGTATTGGGCCAATCGTGGGGAGCTCTTGACAACCGGGAGAATTCAGGGAGGAATCAAATGAGAGAACATAAGATGAGAAGACACCACATCCAACTCAAAACCTTAAGGTGTCAAGTTAATGGGTCTCTCATCTTATAAACTCCTCACTCTTCCATGCTTTTTTTTGATGTGGGACTAACTTCAACACTCCTCACACTTGCAACACTAACAATCTCCCCCCTCAAGTGTGAGCCTCCACATCAAGCATCAACTCCCCTCTAGCTCCTCCACCACATATGAGTATTCGTCCATCACACCGCCGCAAAACACTGCGGGACACGCCGCCCGGACCACCTTTGCCGGGAAGACTTTCGATGCTTCACCTTGAATACCCTTTAAAACCAGACCGATTAAACCATCGGTTCTGATACCACTTGTTGGGCCAACCGTGGGGAGCTCTTGACAACCGGGGAGAATTCAAGGAGGAATCAAGTGAGAGAACATAAGATGAGAAGACACCACATCCAACTCAAAACCTTAAGGTGTCAAGTTAATGGGTCTCTCATCTTATAAACTCCTCACTCTTCCATGCTTTTTTTGATGTGGGACTAACTTCAACACTCCTCACACTTGCAACACTAACAATCTCCCCCTCAAGTGTGAGCCTCCACATCAAGCACCAACTCCCCCTCTTTCTAGCTCCTCCACCACCACGAGTATTCGTCCATCACACCGCCGCAAAACACTGCGGGACACGCCGCCCGGACCACCTTTGCCGGGAAGACTTTCGATGCTTCACCTTGAATACCCTTTAAAACTAGACCGATTAAACCATCGGCTCTGATACCACTTGTTGGGCCAACCGTGGGGAGCTCTTGACAACCGGGGAGAATTCAGGGAGGAATCAAGTGAGAGAACATAAGATGAGAAGACACCACATCCAACTCAAAACCTTAAGGTGTCAAGTTAATGGGTCTCTCATCTTATAAACTCCTCACTCTTCCATGCTTTTTTTTGATGTGGGACTAACTTCAACACTCCTCACACTTGCAACACTAACAATTAGAAGATGACCAAAGGAAAATTTATTTTAGCACAAACTAACCCAAAATATAAAATATATATACTCTTAGGATAAGAAATACTTGTTTTATATTTATCTAATTTTTTTTAGTGATAAGATTTATCTAATAAAAAATAGAAAATTAAGTAATTTTTTAATTAAATTTAATTAAGTTATTGAACACTTTTTTTTTTGTACTTACGCACTTTTTTTTCCGTACATGCATTGCTGATGTTTATTTTATTTTCTTTTATTTTCTATATTTCTCTTGTTATCGTCATCATCTTTATCTCATTTTTTTTCTTTTTCTTCTTCTTTTTTTGTTTGATTTTTTTTCTCCTCCTTCAATTCATCATCACCATTATCATTTTTTTTGTTAGTTAAATATCAGACAATCAGTTTAATAATAACAAAAATATATCATTTAGATATAAATGATATAGGAATTTTAGGTGAATAATATAAAAAAATTTAAAGAATCACAATTTTAGAATTTTGACTCACTCAATTAGCAAAATATATTTAAATGTATTTTAGATTCAAATGACACATCAAATTATTACAAATGATACATAAATGACTAAATCTCTTATACATTAGTTCAATACCATACATTCAATTCAATAATAACAAAAACAAACCATTTAGTTAGAAATCATACATGAATTTTTGGTAAATAACAAAAGAAATTTTTAAATAATCACAAGTCCAACTCACTCAACCAACGAAATACATTCAAATGTGCTTTGAAACTAAAAATACATCAATTTTTTATAAATGACACAAAAATAATTAAACCTCTTATATATGAATTCAATACCACTCAACTAATTCAGTGATAAGAAAAGTACGTTATTTAATTGGAAATATTATGGTTAAAAAATTTCTGTGTTATGATTAAGAAAATCCTATGTCAAAATTAAAGAACTTCCTGTGTCACGGTTAAAAAAAATTTGGTGCTTCTGCAAAGTTCAAAACTACTTTTTTTTTTCTTCTTTGTTTCACCGTCTCATAAGTCTTATTTTACTCTCTTAACAAAATTTTTTGTCATAGTTAAAAAATTTTTGTATTAAAATTTAAAAACTTTTGGTGTCACCTATCACGGTTAAAAAAGTTTGGAACTATTTTTCTAATAAATTCTACACAATTCAAAACTCGCCTCTTTTTTTTTGTCATTATCATCTTTTTCTTTTTCTTTTTCTTCTTCTTCTTTTCATCTTGTTTTACTTTTTTTACAGTTCTTGTTTCACTTATTTAACAAAAATAAAAACAAAAAAAATGAGAAAAATCAATAAAAAAAATTTGCAATAACCATCAAAAATAGAAAGAGAAAAAGAAGAAATAAAAGAAAACGGCAATAGTAGCAATAATAAAAAAATAACGATAAAAAAAATATACGGAAAAAAAGCAAAAAAAATTATGATTTACACCTAACGTATATGAATAATTTTTGTTAAATTTAAATTAGTTTAATTCAACTTAGTTGAAAAAAAACTAAAAAACGCTTAAATATATATAGCACGTTATTTAATTTTTGTGCATAGAATTTGACCTGTTGTTCATCGAAAAATATTTTCGATGAGAGTGAATTAATTCAGAATGAGTCGGAAATAGTTTCTCGAGAAGATGTATGCGTAAGTACGAGGTTGAAAGTGATTGGCGCTGATTTAGATTTTGATTGACTTATTAATTAAATAAGCCTAATCGAGTGAGAGATTCGATTTGAGCAATCGAGTAAGATATTCGATGAGCTAGTCGAATAGTTATGGAAGTGGAATGGTTAGTGGCTTCTATCACACGAGGAAATCATAGAAAATGTCTATAATCACGCGGTGGGAACGGTTACCAAGAGAAATTGTATTCAAAGTTGTAAATCTTGTAATTAATTGTTAGTTATGTAAGATAGATTATAAATACTAGGAAGCATTAGGGATTAAGGGTTAGAACTTTTACTCAGAAAAACACTCAAGCACACTTACATCCCTGTGAATTCCTGAGTCTGCAATCGAGTAACTTTTCTGTAGGGTTCCTTCCATCTTCTTTATTCTTTCAATTTACTTTTCTGTAAATTTACATTTCAAGTAATTTTATTTTCCAAGTGTTATCTATTTTCATTGTTCAATTTATCTTTCTGCATTTTAATCTTTTGTGTTGAAGTCCTTTAATACAATCGAAGGCATTTTATTTTTTTTCTTTTAATTTCATTACAAATTATCTTTATTTGTGAACAATTTCTTCTTTGGAAATTATTTCTTCTTCAATTTACAACGTTTTACTTATCTTTATTCCTAAAATTTATCTAATGGAAGACACTTTGTTGCACTTTTAGAAGAACTGGTACCTGCAAAGAGGAGTAGGTTTCGCTCCCAGACCATTAGAATCGAACCACCATCGATTTGCTAAAAATTGACAAAACAAATTGGCACGCCCGGTGGGACAGTTTTGAAATCGAAGTGTGTCAAAAAAATATTTTTCCAGTGTGTCTTAGTGTATGCGATTACGAAGTGGGAAAATCATTCACATGGTTGATGAATTATCAAATGTGAATGGTGGTTCATCCACTAATGATAGCATACCAGTATCTATGCAACAAGCCGATGTATCTTCACGTTCGGAAGGTGCAATCGGAACTAAAAGTATAGCATTTACAACTGTTCAGATTGAAAATGTGGGACGTAATATTCGTCCACGTGGCCCTGTGCCACCATATCAGCCTCCGTTAATCGCTGGTTGGCCTCCTTATGGTCTTCCTCCTGGTTATACCCCACCGGTGGGTGATTTTGTTCCGCCTATCCGTTTTGGGAATGCAAATGGAGTGAATAATATTCAAAATCTATAACAACATTCCGAGTATTCTCGCGATTATAATGTAGGCACCACTTCGAATGCTGCTAATTCAATGGCAGTATATCGACAACAAGTGGAGGAAAGTCACCATGACTTGGTCAATTTATTGACCCAACAAATGACTACGATTCTGAATCCCATGATGGCTGATCATGAATCAAAATTCGAGCGTCTTGCTAGACAAGTCGAAAGAATTGCTCGAATTGTTGATTATGATGAAGATGAAAGGCATAATGCCAGGGAAAATAACGAAGGAGTAGAAAATATTTTTCAAAATGAAAACAATATTTTGAATCGAGAAAATCCTTATGTGGTTCCCCGAGGTCAAAATGCTGATGACCTATTAGCCAGGTTACATGGTGGTGAACGTTATCAAATCACTAGAATTGTGGAAGAAGTACTAAATCGAGTAGGGTTGAATGTTGGTTTTATGAATCAACCACATTTTGCATCTGCTGTCCCCCAAGTTGTTCACATGGCCGAAGTGCCAAGAGGGGTAAAGAATCCAAAGATAGCCACAAAATTTGCTGGTGAAGTTGGAGAGTCAACTACTAAACATGTTGCTCGCTATTTGGTCGAGATTGGGAACTTAGCTAATGATGAAAACTTGAAAATGAAGTTTTTTCCTTCTTCATTGACGAAGAATGCATTTACTTAGTTTTGGAATCTCAAACCAAATTCGATCACAACATGGAATCAGTTAGAAACTGCTTTTCATGCTCAGTTTTATTGAGGGGAGATAAATGTAGCAGTTACTGATCTAGTGGCTTTGAAACGTGAAGATGGTGAAACCATCGATGATTATTTAATACGTTTCAAAAATGCTAGAAGTAGATGCTATGTGTCATTACCCGAAAGTGAGATAGTGAAAATAGCAACCATGGGGTTAGGATTCTATATGCGCAAAAAACTGCTTAATGTGCATATTCCTGATTTGGCCCATTTGGTAGAAAAAGTTCGACAGACCGAACTCATGAAAAAAGAGAAAGAAAAGTATAAAAATGAGCAGAGGTCAAAGAGTAAACCTTTTACTCGAAAAGAAAATATTGCTTATGTAACCATGGAGTCCTCAGAGGAGGACTTCGATTTCAAAACAGAAGTCGATTTGGCTGAACTTAAGAAAGGTCCTCCATATGTTTGTTCTTTACTGAAGAAACTGTCTAGTAATGAAAAGTCGAATGATTCAAAATTAAAAAGTGGAAAGAAATATAGTTTTGATATTTCAAAATCTGATCAAATTTTCGATGTGTTGTTTAAAGATAAACAATTGATTCTGCCCGAGGGTAGAACATTGCTTTCCGTGAAAGATTTAAAAGGAAAGCCTTACTGTAAATTTCATCAAGCAACAAGTCATTCGACTAACAGTTGTGTCCGTTTCAGGGACTTGATTCAAGAAGCAATAATGGAAGGATGGTTGAAATTTAACGATGGCAAGAAAGAGATGAAGGTTGATGTGGATCCCTTCGAGGTCGATGCTAGTTATGTCGAACCTTGCTTAGGGGTGAATATGGTTGGCATGTCCTATGACTTTCATGTGACTCTTGATGATTTTGAGTCACATGTGAGATCTGTATACCCCAGAACGGGAGATGACTTGTTGGATTTCTTGGTTCAGCAAAAGATCAAAGACCGGGACGTATCTCTGTGTCCTCAATGCAATGCTGTCTTTGATGCTGAAGCAGCAGCAATCTTTGAAAAAGAAAGGATGAAGAAAGAATTGGCTCATAGGGAGGAGTAAGTGCGCCAGAGGCAGCCAATTCGACGTGTGGAGGGTTCTAGTTCAAAGATCCCTCAGCATGATGTGACTACACCTTTAAGCCGATCCCAGGCTATAGGTGCTCAGTGGATTAGGAATTGTCAGGACTTCCAGAGGCGTGACCATCTGTATCGACATAATCCTCAATGGGGGCATCAGGCACCTTTTCGAAATCAATATGCCTATTATCGAGGACGGGCCAGGGGTTATCCAAGAGGAAGAGGTGGAAGGAGAAGTTTCAATCAGAATAAGAAACTTCAACTAGAGGCAGGAAAAGAGGTAAGCAAGGGGGTAACGCCTTCTGTGCATTCTCGAATTGTCTTTCCTTCTGATGGAAAGACTTATCCCAAGGAAATTACATCACCTGAAAAGATGGAAAAAGGAAAAGCAGTGGCTCAGTCCTCAGGAATGATAAAAATAAAGATGTCGATGTTGATTAAGAGTATTTTGATGAAGGGGATGATGACATGATAGGGACGATCTCGATCATTCCAACTGAATACCTTGAGAAATGTGAGAGTAATCCAGATGAGGATTATGATCAAGAAGATGAGGAGGCTTTCTCTTTTATTCGAATTGAAGATGAACCGGGGTATTTTCCTCGGCCTACTGAAAAACAAATATCCTATTTACGCCCACTTCATATTGCCGCTATTTTGAATGGATTCAAAATAAACAAAGTGTTGATTGACGGTGGGGCAGCAATTAGTCTTCTGCCTGAGAGGATGTTAGGAAAAGTGGGAAAACATTTTGAGGAATTGGTCCCTACAAATATTGCTGTAACTGATTTTAGTGGGGCTTCTACGCCGGCAAAAAGGTTGGTAACCTTGACTGTGAAGGTTGGGTCGTCTAAAAGACCTTCTATGTTTGTGGTAGTTCCATCAAAGGCCAGTTATAATGCTTTGTTGGGACGAGATTGGATTCATGGTGTAGGGGCTGTACCTTCTACCGTGCATCAAAGTGTGCTTCTATGGACTAAGGACGGAAAGCCTGAGGTCGTCAAACCAGATTCGAATTTATATGTCGAACAACTGCATGTCGATTTCAGGATGTATAGTCGTAAGTTAAAACCCTTAAATGTTGACCTATCACTGAACCCTTATAATTGTGAAGGGTGTTACCTGTCCTCGGAAAGCTTTTCGGTAAAGCTTCATTACCCCGAATTGGGCTTCGAGCCGACTGGTTAGGATTGTCTTTCTTGAAGACCTTGAAGACTGCTCTATGGACCAGGTTGAGGAAGTTTCCGACTACCTGGTAACATTACATAATTATTTAAATAATTTTCAGTTTTTATAAAATAAAGATGATTCTTCTGATGAAGTTGAATCAGATAGGGTTAGTAATCTTATTAATTGTAATATGTTCGATTCGACATCTTCAGTCGAATTTAGTTATGATTTCCCTATTTCTTGTAATGAAACTAATGATGCGAGCCGGACTGCCAATTTAATAGTAGAGGCTCATTGTGTAGAAAATAAAAATAATGATAATTTAATAAAAGATCAAGTTTCTTCTATTTCTGGTGATTCTATTGATTTCACTTTTGATTGCATCTATAATTTAGAACCATTAGGTTTCAAAAAATACTCAATCAAAGAGGATGATTATTATAAAGGGTTTGAGTCTCAAGATCCCTTAGAAGAAATTAACCTGGGAACCCCTGATGATGTTCGAATTACATATATTTGTAAGGATCTTGTAGATCCCTTTCGAACTGAACTCTTCAATCTTTTACATGGGTTTAAAGATTGTTTTGTGTGGGATTATCATGAGATGCCTGGTCTCGATCATTCACTAGTGGAACATTGATTAGCATTGAAACCTAATGCTCAACCTGTGAAACAGACTCCAAGACGTTTTGCTTCTGAAATCAATATAAAAATTAAAGAAGAGATAGAACGCTTGATCAAAGCAAAATTTATTCGAACTACACGTTATGTCGAGTGGGTATCGAATATTGTCCCTGTTATGAAGAAGAATGGAAAGTTAAGAGTATGCATCAATTTTTGAGATTTGAATAATGCTACTCCAAAAGATGAATATTTTATGCCTATCGCAGATATGTTAATCAATTCTGCAGCGGAAAATGAAATTCTTAGTTTCATGGATGGTTATTCTAGATATAACCAGATTTTCATTACAGAAGATGACGTGGCTAAAACTGCCTTTCGTTGTCCTGGGGCATTAGGTACATATGAATGCGTAGTTATGCCTTTTGGTTTGAAGAACGCTGGAGCAACATATCAGCGGGCAATGAATGCCATTTTTCGTGAATTTATTGAGAAATTTATGGAAGTATACATCGATGACGTGATGGTCAAATCGATTTTCGTGATTCAACATATTGATAATTTAAGGAGAGCATTCCTTACTATGAGGAAGAAAGGATTAAAAATGAATCCTTTGAAATGTGCTTTTGGTGTATCGATTGAAATTTTTTTGGGTTTTGTTGTTCATAAAAAAGAGATTGCCATCGATAAAAATAAAGCAGATGTGATATTAGCGTTGTCTGCACCCAAATCGAAGAAGGAAGTACAATCTTTTTTGGGTAAGGTAAATTATCTTCGAAGATTCATTTCGAATCTTTCAGATCAAACTAGAGTGTTTGCACCTCTAGTGAAACTGAAAAATGGTTCACAATTCGAATGGACAACGGAACATCAGTTGGCGTTCGATTCGATTAAGACTTATTTGTCTAAAGCCCCGATTATGGCGAATGTTCGTCCATCTGAACCCTTAAAATTATATATTGCAGCATCTGAAAATACTATAGGGTATATGTTAGCCCAAGATAATGAAAACGGGCATGAACGGATAGTTTATTACCTTAGTCGAGTTTTAATTGATATTGAAACAAGGTATTTCCCGGTCGAAAAATTGTGTTTGTCTCTATATCATGCTTGTATGAAGTTAAAGTGTTATATGGTGGCTAAATCGGTGAAAGTTATAGCACAAACTGATCTTGTTAAATATATGTTGAGTTTTCCTATGTTAAGGGGACGTTTGGGGAAATGGATGCTGGCGTTAACAGAATTTGATTTACAATATGTACCAGCAAAGGCTGTCAAAGGACAGGTCATTGCATATTTTCTTGTGGAAAATTCGAAAGATCTGCATGACCAGGGGGCAAATATAATCGATGTGGAAGTCAACTATTGGAAATTATATTTTGATGGATCGAAATATAAAGATGGTGCAGGGGTTGGAATCCTTGTTATTTCGCCAGAAGGTATTCCATCGGAATTCTTATTTGAATTAAAGTATCCTTGTTCTAATAATGTGGCCAAATATGAGGCTCTGATTTTGGGTCTTGAAATTTTAATCGGCAAAGAAGATTTAGAGGTTCAAATTTTAGGGGATTCACAGTTAGTTTTAAAACAGTTATCGAAGGAGTTTAAGTGTAATAATGAGACGTTACAGAAATATTTAGTAACTGCTTGGAAATTATTGACTCTTTTTGAAAAGTTTCTTTGGTGCATATCCCTAGAATTCATAATGAAATTGCTAATGAGTTAGTCCAAATTGCTTTGAGGTATCGGATTGGTCCAGAAACTATTAGGAAATTATCTAGTATCCATCAAATTTTAGTGCCAGCGAATGAAAGATAAGTTTTGTGTATAGATGAATGGGAGGATTCTGATTGGAGAAAGCCTATTGCTCATTATTTAAAGGATCCCAATATTGCAGTCGATAGGAAGATAAAATTACAAGCAATAAATTTTGTCTTAATGGCTGATGAATTGTATAAAAAAAGGGATCGATGGGAGTTTGTTGAGATGTCTAGGCCGAGACGATCAGAATATTGCTTTGGGTGAGGTCCATAATGGAATATGTGGTGCCCACCAGGCAGGGAAAAAGATGAAATGGGTGTTATATCACAATCATGTGTATTGGCCATCTATGATAAAATATTGTATTGATTATGCGAAGGCATATCAAGAATGTCAGAAACATGGTTCGATACAACAAATCCCAGCGGCTGAATTCCATTCAATAATAAAGCCTTGGCCGTTTAGAGGTTGGGCTTTAGATTTGATTGGGTTGATTCACCCTCCTTCATCAAAACAACATAAGTTTATCTTAGTAGCGATTGATTATTTCATGAAATGGGTTGAAACAGTCCCTTTAATAGAAGCCGGTCAAAGTGAAATAATAGACTTTGTCGAGGAACATATTATCCATCGATTTGGAATTCCTCAG
Organism: Arachis hypogaea; assembly: GCF_003086295.3. Taxonomy (NCBI): domain Eukaryota; kingdom Viridiplantae; phylum Streptophyta; class Magnoliopsida; order Fabales; family Fabaceae; genus Arachis; species Arachis hypogaea. The sequence continues at coordinate 15,235,863 of NC_092050.1, forward strand.
ACATTAAGTACTGATCAATGAACTATGTTTACTGGTCAGCAAATTAAAAATTTTGCGGCCTCGAGGAGTATTAATATGGTTACTTAAACTCCTTATTATGCGCAGGTTAATGGACAAGTGGAGGCAGCAAATAAGATCCTGATAAGCTTGATTAAAAACATATCGGAAACAAGCCTCGAACATGGCATGAAACTTTGAGCCAAGTATTATGGGTTTATCGAAATTCGCCAAGGGGTTTGACGGGAACTTCACCTTATAAATTGGTGTATGGCCATGATACAGTGTTACCATTAGAAATTAATTTGAATACTTTAAGAGTATCAAGACAGAATGGCTTGCCAGTTGATGATTATTGGAATGCAATCTTTGATGAGTTAAATGAATTAGACTCAGAACAAATCCTGGCACTCGATAATGTGATTCGACAAAAAGAAAGTATTGCTCAAAGTTATAATCGTCGAATCAAAGGGAAATATTTTAGGATAGGTGAGTTAGTTTTAAAAGTCATTTTACCGATGGAAAAGAAATCGAGATTTCTAGGCAAATGGTCCCATGTTTGGGAAGGTCCTTTTCAAGTAATAGGGACGTATTCTGGAAATGCCTACCAGATTAAAGATATCGAGTCAGGAAAGGTGATTAACTCGATTAATGGAAAATACTTGAAATATTTCTATTATTGGCAAAAGTAGAAATTCAACATGCATAAGTCCAGACAAGATGGAAACCATTACAAGAAGTAAAACTTGAGATAAAAAAGAAATTCAAGGTGTTACTAGTTTTGCTAGATCAGAGCGTAGCTTTGCCCTTTTGTTGTCCAGAATTGAAAGTGCCTCCATCTGTTTGAATTTGTTAAATTGGACTTTCTCAAGTTGTTTTTCATATTCTTCCTGTTTGGTTTCGATTGAAACAAACTCTTGAATGAGGTGCTGTTGTTTTTGTTGGGCAGCTGCCAGAGGTTTAACTATAGTGGCTCGACTCTGGCGTACTTTTGCAAGCTTTTCATTGATTCGAGCCAATTCCGCTTCGAGTTTTTCTTCTTCTTTGTCATGAAAAGCTTGAACAAAAATAGCATGGGAGATTCTCAGATCAAATTCTTCACGGAAAGCTTGGATTGGTTGAGCGGCTGCAAAACAACTTTCAGTATTGGTTTTGATTTCAGTTTCCTCAATTTCAGTCTCTTGGAGTTGGAATTGAGAAGCGACGCTCTCATTAAGAAGTTGTTTAAACTCTTAGATTGAGGCAGAATTTGGTGTGTTAGCCGGGAGTTCAAAGGAAGAACTCAAAAGATCAGCCAAGAGTTGGTTAAGAATTGTGTCATTAACCCATGCAATAGGTGGATGATCCAAGAGCTTTATGAGTGATTGGAGCTTCTCTCGAGTGTCAGTATTCAATTCGAAGGAAGGCCTTGATGTAGCAGGTCTTGAGAGCGTTGGCACTGGCATAGGTACTGCATTTTTTTGGATAACTTGATTAAAACAGAGATCAAGTTAGCTAAGGTAGCACTTGTAGGAGTGGTAGAAGCACTTGATATTTCAGGTCTTAGACCAGGAGAAATCTGAAAATCAACTTGGTGAGGAGGACTAGTTTTGGAGGGGTTTCCAAGACTCTGGACCGAGATGAATCTGAATTTGTTGTATCAACATTTCGAGAGGGAGAGTCAAAATCCAAAGCCACTTGGTTCTCCGCAGAAAGTGCGGCCTGGTTGTTGGGTGAAATTGATTCAAGTATGAGAGTTTGAGTTGGAGAATACTGTGGAGGGTCTTTTGTCAAATCGACCACTGATGTTACATGAGAAGGTGGAAAAATAGCGTCGAGTGGTTGAATGGATCTTGTAGCTTGAATGGAATCATGGGATGAAGAATGCCCTTGATCATGATGCTGTTGCAGAATTGGCTGGTCAGGTATCACAGAAGATGTGATTGAATGAGAAGCAGTTACAGGCTGATACGAAAGGTACATAATTGTGAGTTAAAAACCATTTCAATTTAAATAAGACAAACATGAAAATGTTAAGTGTTACTAGATTAAGTCTTTGTTGCCGAATTGGTTGAGGACCGGTATCCGAATCGACCATGTCTTCTGATTGGGAGGAGGCAGCAGAAGTATCCTTATTGGTTGGTTCACTTTCATCAGAACTCTCACTTGATGATGGCAGCACTAACTGGTAAGAGGCATAGAATTGAGTATGGTTAAGAAAATACAATTTATAGAACATTCCAAGTTAAAAGGAAAAGTTGTGAGTAAAAGTAAGTTACCTTTCGAGAAGTTCTGGTAAGAGTCCTTCTGCTTTTATGTGGTGGTGGCCGAGCAGTATCAGCTTTTCTCTTGTGAGTTCTTTTTGGGGAACTCTCGGCAATAGGGATTGTTCGAACAACAGTTTATTAAATTTCTTCTAAGGTATGAGTGTACCTTGAATAGTAAGCAGTCCACCATTCGAAACAGGATTTGGTGATGTAGGAGCTGCGTTCGTAGATCAAGAAATTGAAACGATCCCTAAACAAGTACTGAAATCTTCTTGAGTTGTTAAAGAAATATGGCAGAATGGATCATCATTTCGAGGCTGTGGTGTTGGAATGGCTTGAGAAAACCCCAGCTGTCTGGCTGTTAAATGAGGAGCATATAGGGTTATTTTAAACCTTTCCTTTTTGTGTAAAGGCAGCCCTATCGGAATTACTTGAACAGCCAGCAGGTTTGCCCAACTTCGGTTTGCAAGCTCACTCTCTTCATTGGTATTTGGGAAGAGTAAACTATCAAGCCAGGCAGGGCCGCGATTGCAACGTAGAAAAGGAGTGAAACTGAGTTGATCATTTTCAAAATCTTTGCAAGAATGAAAAAGAGAGAAAATAGCCCAGAATCTGTCTTCATCTGATTGGGTGTTTAGAAATTTGGGTTTGTAATTAGACAATCGAAAACCTTCAATGTGTTGCTTGTCAGTACTGCCACCTACAGGTTTTGTCATAAAATTTTCAAAAATGGCATTGAGCCATAATTGAAGGAACCACAGATGGCCTCCTGCACTGATTATTTTATTGTCTTGGAGGTCACAAACAAATTGACCAAGTTCTTCAAAAATGTGCCCTAGAAGGAGTTTGGCTAAATTGAGAACTTTTCCTTCATGAAGAAGAGTGGCTAAGGGAAGGAAAAGCTTCGACATTTGTACGCTTCGAGAGCAAAACATAATTGCGTTTAACAAATAAAACAAGAAGGCTACGTATTTCTCATCTGTGATTCTCGTACCTTCTGCACCCATGTTATGGGCAATGAAGTCGCTGTAGGAGTTGGTTAAGATAACATTATATTGGCGCTTGGGTTGCATGTCATGGGTACAGTCTGGAGAATTGATTGGGAGTCCTGTAATAGCAGCCACATCGAGGAGAGACATTTCGATCATTCCACAAGGAAGGTGGAAGTTGTTGGTTGTCCTATTCCAGAAATAGGTCACAGCTCCAATCATCCAAGGGTATGTTGTAAGTGAGAAATGAGAGAGTCTTAGTAGTTCGTGTATTCCTAAAGCTCCCTAGTCAGCACTTTTTGTAGGTTCAAGGCGTTGGTACCAAGTTGTAAAATCGAATCCTCGAGGATTTATTTTTAGATTATTCCTGAAGGATTTTTGATTGATGAAATGAGAGATATTAAAAGCTTAGATTATTAACAAATCTTCCCCTTCAATGCTTGGAAAGAAAGAAGATTTTTTGTTTGCTCTCTCAAGAGATTCAATCGGTCCGAGGAAGCAGTGTGTATCTGCACCGATTGTGAAGGGGATTAAGATTCTGGTATCGTTAGCTTGCAAATGGGAATCATCAATGACTTCATCATTGACTTGATTGAGAATGCGAAGGGCTGGTGGAGATGGTGGCGCTATTTCAGCACCTTTGCCCTTGTTTTGGGTGGCAACATGAGAGGAGGAACATGTAACACCCCAATTAACTCAAGCCTTACCTCTAGCCGTAAAGTAAGGGTTAACCAAAGGTTACCACAATTCTAAGGCTTATACATATTTATATAGAAAGAATAATATAATTTAGAAGTCTGATGAAGAAATAAAGCTCAAAGTTAGGGTATGAAAAGCGCAAAACGCATAAACGGAGCAACTAACTTAAAGCACAAGGAATAGATACAATTTATATCAAAATATCATAGTATAATATCATAAGGATCTAGCCACAACTCGCGGAATTTAAGCCGGTGATGAGCGGATAATTTATACGCTTTTTGGCATTTAGTATGTTTTTAGTAGGATCTAGTTACTTTTAGGGATGTTTTCATTAGTTTTTATGTTAAATTCACATTTCTGGACTTTACTATGAGTTTGTGTGTTTTTCTGTGATTTCAGGTATTTTCTAGCTGAAATTGAGGGACTTGAGCAAAAATCAGATTCAGAGGTTGAAGAAGGACTGCTGATGCTGTTGGATTCTGACCTCCATGCACTCAAAGTGGATTTTCTGGAGCTACAGAACATAAAATGGCGCGCTTCTAATTGCGTTGGAAAGTAGACATCCAGGGCTTTCCAGCAATATATAATAGTCCATACTTTGGCCGAGTTTAGACGACGCAAAAGGGCGTTGAACGCCAGTTCTACGCTGCAGTCTGGAGTTAAACGCCAGAAACACGTCACGAACCAGAGTTGAACGCCAAAAACACATTACAACTTGGCGTTCAACTCCAAAAGAAGTCTCTGCACGTGTAAACTTCAAGCTCAGTCCAAGCACACACCAAGTGGGCCCCGGAAGTGGATTTATGCATCAATTACTTACTTCTGTAAACCCTAGTAGCTAGTTTAGTATAAATAGGACTTTTTACTATTGTATTAGACATCTTATGATTTTTTAGTTCATCTTTGGATCATATTGATCACGTTTGGGGGCTGGCCATTTGGCCATGCCTGAACCTTCATCACTTATGTATTTTCAACGGTAGAGTTTCTACACTCCATAGATTAAGGTGTGGAGCTCTGCTGTTCCTCATGAATTAATGCAAAGTACTACTGTTTTCTATTCAATTCAACTTATTCCGCTTCTAAGATATTCATTCGTACTTCAATATGAATGTGATGAACGTGACAATCATCATCATTCCCCCACGAACGCGTGCCTGACAACCACTTCCGTTCCACCTTAGATTGAATGAGTATCTCTTGGATCTCTTAATCAGAATCTTCGTGGTATAAGCTAGATTGATGGCGGCATTCATGAGAGTCCGGAAAGTCTAAACCTTGTCTGTGGTATTCCGAGTAGGATTCAGGGATTGAATGACTGTGACGAGCTTCAAATTCGCGAGTGCTGGGCGTAGTGACAGACGCAAAAGGATAGTAAATCCTATTCCAGTATGATCGGGAACCTCCAGATGATTAGCCATGCAGTGACAGTACATTGGACTATTTTCACAGAGAGGATGGGATGTAGCCATTGACAACGGTGATGCCCTTACATAAAGCTAGCCATGGAAAGGAGTAGGATTGATTGGATGAAGATAGCAGGAAAGCAGAAGTTCAGAGGAACGAACGCATCTCTATACGCTTATCTGAAATTCTCACCAATGAATTACATAAGTATTTCTATCTTTACTTTATGTCTGTTTATTTATTATATATTTTCGAAAACTCCATAATCAATTATTATCCGCCTAACTGAGATTTACAAGATGACCATAGCTTGCTTCATACCGACAATCTCCGTGGGATCGACCCTTACTCACGTAAGGTTTATTACTTGGACGACCCAGTGCACTTGCTGGTTAGTTGCGCGAAGTTGTGAAGTTATGTCTGGACCATGGTATTGTGCACACGTTTTTGGAGCCATTACCAGGGAATCAATTTCGAACAACAATTTAAGTAGGGATCACAATTTCGTGCACCAAGTTTTTGGCGCCGTTGCCGGGGATTGTTCGAGTTTGGACAACTGACGGTTCATCTTATTGCTCAAATTAGGTAATTTTATTTTATTTTATTTTTATAGCCTTTTAATTTTGAAAAAAAAAAATTTATTATGTTCTTCAAAATTTTTAAGAATGAATTCTAGAGTTTCATGAAGCATGTTGAAGCCTGGCTGGCTGTAAAGCCATGTCTAAATTCTTTTAGACTGAGGCTTCCAAACCACCATCACAAGAGCAAGCTAGCTGTTGCTGATCCACCTGCTGCTGTATGCCTGATGTGTATTCTAAAGCTTGGCTGGCCAATGGCTATGTCTAGTGTTTTGGACCGGAGCTTTCACTGAAAGCTTGGCTGGCTAGTGAGCCATGTCTAATTCCTGGACTGAAGCTTTAGACTAAGAGTGCAAGATTCCTGGAATTCATATTAAAAATTTTGGAATCCTTATTTTTCTTTTTCAAATAATTTTCGAAAAAAAAATACCAAAAAAAATTAATAAAATCATAAAAATCAAAAATATTTTTGTGTTTCTTGTTTGAGTCTTGAGTCAGATTTTAAGTTTGGTGTCAATTGCATGTTTTAAAGATTGCATAAAACTTTCGAAAAATTCATGCATTCATAGTGTTCTTCATGATCTTCAAGTTGTTCTTGGTAAGTCTTCTTGTTTGATCTTTAAATTTTCTTGTTTTGTGTCTTTTCTTGTTTTTCATATGCATTTTTCGTTTGTTAGAGTCCAAGCATTAAAGATTTCTAAGTTTGGTGTCTTGCATGTTTTCTTTGCATAGAAAAATTTTCAAAAACATGTTCTTGATGTTCATCATGATCTTCAAAGTGTTCTTGGTGTTCATCTTAACATTCATAGTGTTCTTGCATGCATTGTGTGTTTTGATTCATAATTTTTATGTTATGAGTCTTTTTCATGTTTTTCTCTTTCTTCATTAAAGATTCAAAAATAAAAAAAATTATCTTTCCCTCATTTCTCTCAATTATTTCTTATGAGTCAAATCAAATTTTCAATTTAAAAATCTTATCTTTTTCAAAATCTTTTTCAAAAATCAAATCTTTTTCATCTTTCTTATTTATTTTTGAAAATTTTAAAAATATTTTTCAAAAATCTTTTTCTTAATTTTATATCATATTTTCGAAAATATCATCAACAATTAATGTTTTGATTCAAAAATTTCAAGTTTGTTACTTGCTTGTTAAGAAAGATTCAAACTTTGAGTTCTAGAATCATATCTTGTGAATCAAGTCATTAATTGTGATTTTAAAAATCAAATCTTTTTCAAAACTAATTTCAATCATATCTTTTCAAAAATATCTTTTTATCTTATCTTTTTCAAATATCTTTTCTAACTTCTTATCTTTTTATCTTTTCAAAATTGAATTTCAAATCTTTTTCAACTAACTAATTGACTTTTTGTTTGTTTATTATCGTTTTCAAAACTACCTAACTAACTATCTCTCTCTAATTTTCGAAAATCTCTTCCTTCTTTTTCAAAAATTCTTTTTAATTAACTAATTGTTTCAATTTTTAATTTTAATTTGATTTCATTCCTAATTTTCGAAAATCACTAACCCCTTTTCAAAATTTTATTTTCGAAAATTCTCTTTCTCTCTCATATCCTTCTATTTATTTATTCATCTACTAACACTTCATCTCACCCAAATTCGAACCCCCTCTTCCATCTGTGTTCGAATTTTCTCTTCTTCTCTTCTTTACATTACATTCTTTTCTTCTTCTACTCACACAGGGGAACCTCTATACCTGGGTAAAAAGGATCCATATTATTATTATTTTTCTGTTCCCTCTTTTTTCATATGAGCAGGAGCAAGGACAAGAACATTCTTGTTGAAGCAAACCCTGAACCTGAAAGGACTCTGAAGAGGAAACTAAGAGAAGCTAAAATACAACAATCTAGAGATAACCTTACAGAAATTTTCGAACAGGAAGAGGAGATGGCAGCCGAAAATAATAATAATGCAAGGAGGATGCTTGGTGACTTTACTGCACCTAATTCCAATTTACATGGAAGAAGCATCTCCATCCCTACCATTGGAGTAAACAATTTTGAGCTTAAACCTCAATTAGTTTCTCTGATGCAACAAAACTGCAAGTTTCATGGACTTCCATCTGATGATCCCTTTCAGTTCTTAACTGAATTCTCGCAGATTTGTGATACTGTTAAGACTAATGGAGTAGATCCTGAAGTCTACAGACTCATGCTTTTTCCTTTTACTGTAAGAGACAGAGCTAGAGTGTGGTTGGACTCTCAACCCAAAGATAGCCTGAACTCTTAGGATAAGCTGGTTACGGCTTTCTTAGCCAAGTTCTTTCCTCCTCAAAAGCTGAGCAAGCTTAGAGTGGATGTTCAAACCTTCAGACAGAAAGAAGGTGAATCCCTCTATGAAGCTTGGGAGAGATACAAGCAACTGACCAAAAAGTGTCCTTCTGACATGCTTTCAGAATGGACCATCCTGGATATATTCTATGATGGTCTGTCTGAATTAGCTAAGATGTCATTGGATACTTCTGCAGGTGGATCCATTCACCTAAAGAAAATGCCTGCAGAAGCTCAAGAACTCATTGACATGGTTGCTAATAACCAGTTTATGTACACTTTTGAGAGGAATCCTGTGAGTAATGGGACGCCTCAGAAAAAGGGAGTTCTTGAAATTGATACTCTGAATGCCATACTGGCTCAGAATAAAATATTGACTCAGCAAGTCAATATGATTTCTCAGAGTCTGAATGAAATGCAAGCTGCATCCAACAGTACTCAAGAGGCATCTTCTGAAGAAGAAGCTTATGATCCTGAGAACCCTGCAATAGCAGAGGTAAATTATATGGGTGAACCCTATGGAAACACCTATAATCCCTCATGGAGAAATCACCCAAATCTCTCATGGAAGGATCAACAAAAGCCTCAACAAGGCTTTAATAATGGTGGAAGAAATATGTTTAACAATAGTAAACCTTTTCCATCATCCACTCAGCAACAAACAGAGAACTCTGAACAAAATACCTCTAATTTAGCAAACTTAGTCTCTGATCTATCTAAGGTCACTGTGAGTTTCATGAATGAAACAAGGTCCTCCATTAGAAATTTGGAAGCACAAGTGGGCCAGCTGAGTAAAAGGATCACTGAAATCCCTCCTAGTACTCTCCCAAGCAATACAGAAGAAAATCCAAAAGGAGAGTGCAAGGCCATTGAATTGACCATCATGGCCGAACCCACAAGAGAGGAGAAGGACGTGAATCCTAAGGAGGAAGACCTCCTGGGACGTCCAGTGATCAATAAGGAGTTTTCCTCTGAGGAACCAAAGGAATCTGAGGCTCATCTAGAGACCATAGAGATTCCATTGAACCTCCTTATGCCCTTCATGAGCTTTGATGAGTATTCCTCTTCTGAAGAGAATGAGGATGTTACTGAAGAGCAAGTTGCCAAGTTCCTTGGTGCAATCATGAAGCTGAATGCCAATTTATTTGGTAATGAGACTTGGGGAGATGAACCTCCCCTGTTCACCAATGAACTAAATGCATTGGATCAACTGAGATTGCCTCAGAAGAAACAAGATCCTGGAAAGTTCCTAATACCTTGTACCATAGGCACCATAACCTTTGAGAAGGCTCTATGTGACCTTGGGTCAGGGATAAACCTCATGCCACTCTCTGTAATGGAGAAACTGGAAATCTTTGAGGTACAAGCTGCTAAAATCTCATTAGAGATGGCAGACAATTCCAGAAAACAGGCTTATGGACAAGTAGAGGACATGTTAGTAAAGGTTGAAGGCCTTTACATCCCTGCTGATTTCATAATCCTGGATACTGGGAAGGATGAGGATGAATCCATCATTCTTGGAAGACCCTTCCTAGCCACAGCAAGAGCTGTGATTGATGTGGACAGAGGAGAATTGATCCTTCAATTAAATGAGGACAACCTTGTGTTTAAAACTCAAGGATCTCTCTCTGTACCCATGGAGAGGAAGCATAAAAAGCTTCTCTCACAGCAGAGTCAACCAGAGCCCCCACAGTCAAACTCTAAGTTTGGTGTTGGGAAGTCTCAATAAAGCTCTGAACATCTGTGAGGCTCCATGAGAGCCCACTGTCAAGCTATTGACATTAAAGAAGCGCTTGTTGGGAGGCAACCCAATTTTTATTTATCTAATTTTATTTTTATTTTATCGTTTTTTTTATGTCTTCTTATGTTCATGATCATGTGGAGTCACAAAATAAATATAAAAATTGAAAACAGAATCAAAAACAGCAGAAGAAAAATCACACCCTGGAGGAGGATCTTACTGGCGTTTAAACGCCAGTAAGGAGCATCTGGCTGGTGTTCAACGCCAGAATAGAGCATGGATCTGGCGTTGAACGCCAGAAACAAGCAGCATCCTGGCGTTCAGACGCCAGAAATGCACAGTGAGGAAAGCTGGCGCTGAACGCCAGAAACATGCTGCATCTGGGCGTTAAACGCCCAGAACAAGCATCAATTGGGAGTTTAAACGCCAGAATTACATGCAAAGGCATTTTACATGCCTAATTGGTGCAGGGATGCAAATCCTTGACACCTCAGGATCTGTGGACCCCACAAGATCCCCACATACCTCCACTCACCTTACCTCCTCATAATCCTATATCACCCTCTCTCTCCATTCACCACTCACATCCATACACCCCACCTACCTTCAAAATTCAAAATCTCTTTCCCACCCAAGCCCACCCAAATAGCCGAATACACACATCCCTCCATCTCCTCCATATCTTCTTCTTCTTCTACTATTCTTTCTTCTTTTGCTCGAGGGTGAGCAACATTCTAAGTTTGGTGTGGTAAAAGCATAGCTTTTTTTTTTGTTTTTCCATAACCATTGATGGCACCTAAGGCCAGAGAAACCTCTAGAAAGAGGAAAGGGGAGACAAAAGCTTCCACCTCCAAGTCATAGGAGATTGAGAGATTCATCTCAAGGGTCTATAGCTCAGTGGTAGAACATTTGACTGCAAATCAAGAGATCCCTGAGATACCTCAGGGGATATATTTTCCTCCACACAATTATTGGGAGCAACTAAGGGTGGAACATCAAGAGCACTCCATCGTCCTTCATAAAATTAGAGAAGATCAAAGAGCAATGAGGGAGGAGCAACAAAGACAAGGAAGAGACATAGAAGAGCTCAAGGATATCATTGGTTCCTCAAGAAGGAAACGCCACCATCACTAAGGTGGACTCATTCCTTGTTCTTAAATTTTCTGTTTTTCGTTTTCTTTATGTTAAGTGCTTATCTATGTTTGTCTTATTACATGATCATTAGTATTTAGTAACTATGTCTTAAAGTTATGAATGTCCTATGAATCTATCACCTCTCTTAAATGAAAAATGTTTTAATTCAAAAGAACAAGAAGTACATGAGTTTTGAATTTATCCTTGAACTTAGTTTAATTATATTGATGTGGTGACAATACTTTTTATTTTCTGAATGAATGCTTGAACAGTGCATATGTCTTTTTGAAGTTGTTGTTTAAGAATGTTAAATATGTTGGCTTTTGAAAGAATGATGACAAGAAGACATGTTATTTGATAATCTGAAAAATCATCAAAATGATTCTTGAAGCAAGAAAAAGCAGTGAATACAAAAGCTTGCAGAAAAAAATAGAAAAGAAAAAAAAATAGAGAAAAAAATAGAAAAAAAAAAAGAGAGAAAAAGCAAGCAGAAAAAGCCAAAAGCTCTTAAAACCAAAAGGCAAGATCAAAAAGCCAATAGCCCTTAAAACCAAAAGGCAAGGGTAATAAAAAAGATCCCAAGGCTTTGAGCATCAGTGGATAAGAGGGCCTAAAGGAATCAAATCCTGGCCTAAGCGTCTAAACCAAGCTGTCCCTAACCATGTGCTTGTGGCGTGAAGGTGTCAAGTGAAAACTTGAGACTGAGCGGTTAAAGTCAAGGTCCAAAGCAAAAAGAAGAGTGTGCTTAAGAACCCTGGACACCTCTAATTGGGGACTTTAGCAAAGCTGAGTCACAATCTGAAAAGGTTCACCCAATTATGTGTCTGTGGCATTTATGTATCCGGTGGTAATACTGGAAAACAAAGTGCTTAGGGCCACGGCCAAGACTCATAAAGTAGCTGTGTTCAAGAATCAACATACTGAACTAGGAGAATCAATAACACTATCTGAACTCTGAGTTCCTATAGATGCCAATCATTCTGAACTTCAATGGATAAAGTGAGATACCAAAACTATTCAAGAGGCAAAAAGCTACAAGTCCCGCTCATCTGATTGGAGCTATGTTTCATTGATAGTTTGGAATTTATAGTATATTCTCTTCTTTTTATACTATTTGATTTTCAGTTGCTTGGGGACAAGCAACAATTTAAGTTTGGTGTTGTGATGAGCGGATAATTTATACGCTTTTTGGCATTGTTTTTAGTATGTTTTTAGTAGGATCTAGTTACTTTTAGGGATGTTTTCATTAGTTTTTATGTTAAATTCACATTTCTGGACTTTACTATGAGTTTGTGTGTTTTTCTGTGATTTCAGGTATTTTCTGGCTGAAATTGAGGGACTTGAGCAAAAATCAGATTCAGAGGTTGAAGAAGGACTGCTGATGCTGTTGGATTCTGACCTCCCTACACTTAAAGTGGATTTTCTGGAGCTACAGAACTCAAAATGGCGTGCTTTCAATTGCGTTGGAAAGTAGACATCTAGGACTTTCCAGCAATATATAATAGTCTATACTTTGGCTGAGTTTAGATGACGAAAAATGGCGTTGAACGACAGTTCTACGCTGCAGTCTGGAGTTAAACGCCAGAAACACATCACGAACCAGAGTTGAACGCCAAAAACACGTTACAACTTGGCGTTCAACTCCAAAAGAAGTCTCTGCACGTGTAAACTTCAAGCTCAGCCCAAGCACACACCAAGTGGGCCCCGGAAGTGGATTTATGCATCAATTACTTACTTCTGTAAACCCTAGTAGCTAGTTTAGTATAAATAGGACTTTTTACTATTGTATTAGACATCTTATGATTTTTTAGTTCATCTTTGGATCATATTGATCACGTTTGGGGGCTGGCCATTTGGCCATGCCTGAACCTTCATCACTTATGTATTTTCAACGGTAGAGTTTCTACACTCCATAGATTAAGGTGTGGAGCTCTGCTGTTCCTCATAAATTAATGCAAAGTACTACTGTTTTCTATTCAATTCAACTTATTTCGCTTCTAAGATATTCATTCGTACTTCAATATGAATGTGATGAACGTGACAATCATCATCATTCCCCCACGAACGCGTGCCTGACAACCACTTCCGTTCCACCTTAGATTGAATGAGTATCTCTTGGATCTCTTAATCAGAATCTTCGTGGTATAAGCTAGATTGATGGCGGCATTCATGAGAGTCCGGAAAGTCTAAACCTTGTCTGTGGTATTCCGAGTAGGATTCAGGGATTGAATGACTGTGACGAGTTTCAAACTCGCGAGTGCTGGGCGTAGTGACAGACGCAAAAGGATAGTAAATCCTATTCCAGTATGATCAGGAACCTCCAGATGATTAGCCATGCAGTGACAGCGCATTGGACCATTTTCACAGAGAGGATGGGATGTAGCCATTGACAATGGTGATGCCCTTACATAAAGCTAGCCATGGAAAGGAGTAGGATTGATTGGATGAAGATAGCAGGAAAGCAGAAGTTCAGAGGAACGAATGCATCTCTATACGCTTATCTGAAATTCTCACCAATGAATTACATAAGTATTTCTATCTTTATTTTATGTCTGTTTATTTATTATATATTTTTGAAAACTCCATAATCAATTATTATCCGCCTAACTGAGATTTACAAGATGACCATAGCTTGCTTCATACCGACAATCTCCGTGGGATCGACCTTTACTCACGTAAGGTTTATTACTTTGACGACCCAATGCACTTACTGGTTAGTTGCACGAAGTTGTGAAGTTATGTCTGGACCATGGTATTGTGCACACGTTTTTGGAGCCATTACCAGGGAATCAATTTCGAACAACAATTTAAGTATGGATCACAATTTCGTGCACCATCCGGCTAGCCATATACAGACCATACATGAAACTGGACAGTAAAAATAGCTTATAAAATTTTGTTCTCTCAATACATGCTTCTACGCTAAACAAAATACAAAAGTGAGAGATGTATAGCAAAATAAATCAAGGGCCTCAAAAGGTATCTGGATCCTCCGCTTCTGTCACCATCCAGGCAACTCACTGAGGTGGGTTGCGACCTGCATTTGAAAAACAACAACAATGTATGGAATGAGAACCGGAGGTTCTCAGTATCGTAACAGTGCCCAATGATGTAAGATGTAAGGCTCCGGGACGCCAAAGGCAATCCTAGAACTTCACATCACATACAGATATTCAAGTTTAGAACAAAATAAATAAATATAACGAACTTAAACCATAAACCGGGTTATCTAAGCTTAGGAGAATTCTAGCTAATACTAATCACACCGCTGTATCCCACAGCCTTCGCCAACCTTACCTCCATGCGATCCCATCGCCACCGCCTACCTAACCTCCTCAGCACCAGACAATCACAATTAATGCAAACAAATAAAATGCAAGTAAAAGCATATAAAGCAAGTAGTTCAAGTAAGCAAATAGGCATGTTATACAATTAAGCAAACTCACGTAATCAAAACAATCAAGCACATAAAAGATGCATATGATGAATGCCTATCCTATTGACTCGTGATATCACTTGTCGGTCCATAAATGCCAACCCGACACATCCTTTCGGATGTAGCTTTTCTGCCACGTCCACGGATATAATGCCGGGCACACTCTACTGACCCACGGATATAGTGTCGGGCACACTCTATTCACCCACGGATATAGTGTCGGGGACACTCGCATGCGTAACCCAAGGATATAGTGCCTGGCACACTCTTGCAGCAGAAAAGGTCATTAATCATAATTCATCCCCAGGGATATAGTGCCCTCTACACTATCATGCTTAACCCAAGGATATAGTGGTTGGCACACTCTCTTTCAAACATTATCATTCCAAGGATATAGTGCCTGGCACACTCTCAATATTCATCAGGATCATTCATCCCTTTTTGAGTCTTTAACTCATCATAACCATCATCAATTCATCACTTCCATTCTGAGCTCATTAGTTCATCAATTTCCCAATTCATTGTCAACAATCACCATATGCGCCACTCTTCCTTCTCTCTCAACTAACTCATCCGCAATACACCAGAAACCTAAACCTCCGTTTGCTAACTTTTCAAAGGAAAACCCAACTTAAACCCCTAGGACCTTTCCCATATTTTAATGCTCTAAAATAAGTCCAAGAGTCTTAAAATGGTGTTATAGAAGCTTACAACCTTGTCGGGAAGGTGAAATAGTTGAAAACAAAGTTTAAAATTATGAAACAGGGCGTGTGCGTCCGCACAGGGGTGTGCGTCCACACACCCAGGAAGATTTTGAAAGTGTGCGTACGCACAGGTACTAAAATTTACAAAGTCTGTTCACTCGAACAAGCTGTGCGAGCGCCCTTAACATATGTCCCTTCCCGACTTGTGCGTGTGCACAGGGCTGTGCATCCGCACATGTCGTAATTCTTCATTGATGTGCGCGTGCACAACCTATGCTAGCGCTGCTACCAAAGCCCTTTCCCCTGCCTGTGCATACGCACAGGTCTGTGCGTCCACACAGAATAACATTTTCCCAGGGTTGTGCGTGCGCACATATCAAAAATCCTGAAATTCTGCAACTTTGCAGAATTTCAGATCTTCAACACCAACTTTGAATGATCATAACTTCCTCTACAAAATTCCAAATTTTGTAAACTTTATATCAAATCGAAGGGTTTTCAATAATCTTCAAAGTTATGATCAGACTAAGTTCATCAAAAATCTATTTTTACCAAAAATCTCACAAACTCAATTTTTAACCAAACCTCAATCTAATACCAATTCAATCACATATCAACCAAACCAAAACAGTCCAAAATTCCTACAAACAGTACCTCAACCATTTTCTCACTCACATAACCTTCTAAACCATTCAACAATTCTAAATCCAACCTAATTCACATTTTCCAAATTTCCATTAACCTTATTAACATCAACATGACTTCTCACCACTTCTATCATTATTCAACTATACCACATCCAACATTTAATATCTCAAATTATCAACCCCTTCAACACTTATCAATCCAAACATCAAATGTAAAACACTATAATCAATTTTCCACCAACACATTCACCAATCATCATTCTTTCACTATCAATCTTCATCAACAACCTCACTCATGCTTTGTACCAATAATCAACAATATACATTCATTCAAAATTCAATATACCTCATACCTTAATATCATTATTTAACAACATTTACAACATCAATTCATCAAGCATCATCAACCAACCAACATCAACAACCACTATAAATCCTCATCAATTACAACAATTTATCACCAAACAATAACTAACATTAACCAACATCATAATACATCATTAGCACCAATAATCCTCAATAATTACTATCATCATATCTATACCACAATAACCACATATCCAATTCAATCCTATCCTATGGGCCACTAGCCTAAGTGTCCATGAACATTACATATTACATAAAGGAAACCGAAACCATATCTTGGCCGATTCTCAAACGCACCAAACACCAAAACGAAGCCACCAAGCTTGATCCAAGGCCTCAACCAACTCCAACAAATACCAAAGCTCAAACTAACAACACATATATATACCAACATCAAAACCTAAGATACACAAAGCAACTAAACACAAGGGTTTAGTGAAATTTTACCTTACCCAACGTGATTAGAGATAAAATCCAACATTCATCCGCTACTAGAGATCACCTAAATAACCAAAACCACAAAATCTACTCAAAGCCATGACCTCAAAAATGCAAAAATCTAGGGCACAGAACTGGGAGAAGAGACGCGATTTTTTACCAGGTTTCTTTGGATAGAAACGTAGAGCTCGACGATAATTTCGCGTGGCCGCAAACAGCTCGTCAATCGGAGCTCCGTAGCTCAAGATATGACTCCCGGAAGGTGGAGGTGAATAGTGTCACTTCGTTCTTCCTCTCTTCTTTCATAACCAGCGCCCCTTTCTTTGTGGGTTGCTGAAAATGAGCTTAAGGCTCATTAAAGGGTGCTTTTATATGTTGGGTTTAGGCCCAACTTGGGTCCGGTCCAACCCGTTAGTGTTTTTAGCCCGTTTAGCCCAACTTCGGGCCAAACTTTTAACACTAACGCCCGGTTTTCCATTCCTAATATGTTTCTAGGATTTTCGACTGTTTTCACTTTTTCTCGCACAGAACCGGGCAAACTTAAACCAATTTGACCGGTTCAACTGCCGATTTGTGGTTTTTCACAGTTTTTCACAGAAAATATATTTTCTGACTCGAAAAGACCTACTGAGTCCAAAAATCATATTTAAATCCCCAAATTCTCATTCTAACTTTCTGGAACTTAATTTGGGCATTTAAATTATTTTATTCATAAAAAATCCGGTTCTTACAGAACCAGCCATTGTTGAATAGAGAAAAGGAGATTAAAGGTTTGAGATTTTGTGAAGAAGTTCTTGATGTAGGGAGGATTCAGAGAATAATGAGAATCGAAAGATTTGAACAAAGGTGAAAGTGATGAATTTAAAGTATTACTGTAGCCGTTACTGTGGAAGGAATGCGAATAGGGGTAACTTCGTGAGGAAGATGAAGTGGTAGAGAGAGAACGTAAATTTCGGGAAACATGTCGAGTGGATCAGTATTAATGGAGAGTTTAAATGACAATTATTGATTTGAAAACTGACGTTTTTTGAATTAAGTGCTTTATCTTCCGATAATATTATCGAAGGCAAACATATTAATCCAAGGGGGTAATTTGTTTATCGAAAAATATTTTCGATGAGAGTGAATCGATTCGGAATGAGTCAGAAATAGTTTCTCGAGAAGATGTACGCGTAAGCACGAGGTTGGAAGTGATTGGCGCTGATTTGGATTTCGATTGACTTATTAATTAAATAAGCCTAATCGAGTGAGAGATTCGATTTGAGCAATCGAGTAAGACATTCGATGAGCTAGTCGAATAGTTATGAAAATGGAACAGTTAGTGGCTTCTATCACACGAGGAAATCATGGAAAATGTCTATAATCACGCGGTGAGAACGGTTACCAAGAGGAATTGTATTCAAAGTTGTAAATCTTGTAATTAATTGTAATTAATTATCAGTTATTGTTGGGGCCACCGCTGGGAGCTCTCGACAATTGAAGAGAATTCGGGGAGAAATCAAGCGAGAGAATATAAGATGAGATGACACCACATCCAACTCAAAACATTAAGGTATCAAGTTAATGGGTCTCTCATCTTATAAACTCCTCAATCTTCCTTGCTTTCTTTGATGTGCGACTAACTTCAACACTCCTCGCACTTGCAACATTAACAGTCATGTAAGATAGATTATAAATATTAGAAGCATTAGGGATTAAGGGTTGAAACTTTTACTCAGAAAAACACTCAAGCACACTCACATCCCTGTGAATTTCTGAGTCTGCAATCGAGTAACTTTTCCGTAGGGTTCCTTCCACCTTCTTTATTCTTTCAATTTACTTTTCTGTAAATTTAACATTTCAAGTAATTTTATTTTCCAAGTGTTATCTATTTTTATTGTTCAATTTATCTTTCTGCATTTTAATCTTTTGTGTTGAAGTCCTTTAATACAATCGAAGGCATTTTATTGTTTTTCTTTTAATTTTATTACAAATTATCTTTATTTGTGAACAATTTCTTCTTTGGAAATTATTTCTTTTTCAATTTATAGCATTTTACTTATCTTTATTCCCAAAATTTATCTAATACAAAGAAGAGTAGATTTAGCTCCCAAACCATTAGAATCGAACCACCATTGATTTGTTAAAAATCGAGAAAAACACCTGTAAATTTAGTTATAGATTTATTTAAAGAAATTCAAACTCAAAATTCATTCCTAAATCCTAACTCACAACCCAAAATAAAAATGAATACATAAATTATTAATTTTGGGACGTGCAGGAGTTCCATCCACATGATGAATGACAGCTTTTTTGAGAAGGAAAACAGTGGAGCTTCAAGATGATGTACTACACTTCGAAAACGAAGGATGTGATGAGCAAATATCCTATTATTTATAATTACGAGAAATTACTTAATAACCTTGGTAATTACGAGACAATCTTTATTTTTTAAGTTAAATTTTAAGACAAATTAGATTACTTAATTTCTAATACGATATTGTCATAAAAGTTAAAAATATTCTTAGGATACTCTCTTACTATACATAATTAAATTATTCTTGTCCAGTCCCAAACATAATTCCCACATTTTGAAAGCCTAATACAAATCATCACTTAATTTCTAACACTATTCTTCAAGAGTCTTTCCAATTACCCTACATTGGCATGATATAAATCATCATATACAAATTCATTCGTTGTCTAAGAAACTTCGAGGAAATTTCCTCGTGGACCCCTCCAGATATTGTTTTTCTTCACTTTCGTAAGAGACAACATCGGTATAACATTCTAATAGGACATTCCTTGATTAGTAATTTTATATGGGTCACATTTGATATATACAGTCACCGCATTTTTCCAACCATGGTTTATGAAACGCCAAATTACATTATTCGCATTTAATTTATGATTAAGTGCACTTGAATTTAATTGCTTTGACTAATATAATATATAGAAATCAATGAAGACGATTAAGTTGACCAATATTTAAGAGATAATATTCCATTTGATTTTTGAATTTGCACACAAATTTTAATTTAATCTTTAAAATTTTAATTATTTTTTTTAGTCTCCAAAATTTATAAACATGATTCATATTATTCTTTGAAATAATTTCTTTGAAATAATTTCTGACAAAAAAATGTTAATAAAACGTTGAAATGAATAACCAAATAGAGTAAACTACCATTTACCCACGAAAGTTGAAAACACTAACATATCTACCCATAAAAAAAGGAAATTACTATTTGTACCCATGAAATATGGATTTCGCATAACAAAATTATCCAAACACTAAAAAATTACTTAAAATCCCTAAATTACCCTTATCTCCACCACCACACCACCTCCTTCACCCAATCACCTTTCTAACCCTAACCCTCTTCACCCAGCCACCACCCCTCTTTCCCTTTTCAATCTCAAATTCCACCACCACCCTCTTCACCTAACCACCACCCCTCTTTCTCTTTCTAACACACTCTCACTATTACTTCCCACTCAGTCCCTACCACTGCTCTAATGGCTCCTTGCCACACCCTCCTCTCTTTCATCCTCACAATCACAGCAACACTTGCTGCCGCTTCGCTGGAGAAGAAGAGCACCTCGGCAGAGAGAGTTTCAACGACCGTGACCTCGGCCCTGTTTCTCCCAACTGGAAAGGAAAATTAGGGAAATTAATGGCGGAGGAGAAATACAAAACCCTAGAGGTAGTAGAGAAGAACCCGAAATCAGGGGTGTTCCACCTTTACTTGAATCGTCCGAGACAACGCAACGCTCTGACACATGATTTCTTCATTGAGTTCCCCAAAGCCCTGTATGCCCTGGACCACAACCGTGACGTCAACGTCATCGTGTTATCCGGCGCCGGTGATCACTTCTGCTCCGGCATCGACATTTCCCAGTTAAAATCTATCACGCAGTCCTACCACGATGCCGGGGAGAGTCTCCGTCGGCAGATCCTGGCGATGCGAGATTCCGTCACGACGTTGGAGCAGTGCCGGAAGCCAGTGATTGCTAGTATCCATGGCGCTTACATCGGTGGTGCAATTGACATCGTGACAGCCTATGACTTAAGATATTGCACGGAGGACGCGTTCTTTTCGGTGAAGGAGGTTGATTTGGTCCTGGCTGCTGATCTCGGCACTCTACAGAGACTGCCATTAATTGTTGGCTACGGTAACGCCATGGAGTTGGCCTTGACAGCTCGCCGGTTTTCCAATTCCGAGGCTAAGCAGTTGGGCCTCGTTTCTCGCGCTTTCCCTTCCAAAGATGACCTCGATCAAGCTGGCAGCTGCGTCGCTGGAAGGGACTTCCCCGCCGCCTTGTGCAACCGAAAGATTATTGGGGCTCGCTACTTCTCCACCGGCTACGAGGCCACAAACGGCAAGATGAATGACACCCTTGAGTACCGTTCTCCTAGGGACTCCGATGGCCATGGCACCCACACCGCTTATATCGAGATTGAGAGAGAGAGAGGAGGGGGAGGAGTCGATAGTGGTAGTGGTGGAGAGAGGGGTAGTTTAGTGATTTTATTTAATTTTTTAGGGTTTGGATAATTCTGCTTGTAAAAATTATTTTTCATGGGTACAAATGGTAATTTCTTTTTTCTATGGGTAAATATGTCAGCGTTTTCAACTTTCGTGGGTACAAATGGTAGTTTCCTCTAACCAAATATCATGTTAAAACTTGTATAAAATAGCGTTGTTTTAATTTTGGCGTTCAAATAACCCAAAAACGATGTCAGTCTACTTACTTTAAGATAAAAAATTTCAATAATTTAAATTTTTTTTTGCTATTTAAATGTTAAAACAAAAAAATATCATTTTATAGAATTCAACGTAATATCTAGTCATTTATGTCAGCGTTCTGTTAATGTTTGTGCGTGAAAAATTATTCCAATAATTACATTCATAAAATTTAAAAATTAAATAGATATAATTAAAATTTTAAAAATTAAATTAAAACTTACATAATTACGTATTAAAGGATCAAATTGAATATTATTTTAATATTTAATTTTTAAAGAATGTATAAAGTATACAATATCACGTGTGTTAAGTGTTAACTTTTTTTTTTTTCGGAGAAATGTGAAATTAACATTCAAAATATATATATGCAAAACGTTGGCAATAAAATAATTGCCGTAATGAGACAATGGATAAGAGATAAAGAGTAATGCTAAGTTATGTTTTTATGTAGAGTTAATATTTAAAGTAATTTTTGAATTTGTAGTCGAATTTTAATGTTGTTTTTAAATTTAAAATTATTTTAAATTTGTCCTTGAATTTAACAATGATCTTTTTTTGAAATACTTTTCGATAACGAAATGATGTGTGGTCGGATGAAGATCACGCTAGAAACTACGTTAAATTGATAAAACATCGTTGTTTCATTTTTTACGCTCAAATAGAACATAAACGATATCGTTAAGGATATTTTGAGGGGTTAAAACCCTTCAAAATACCCTAAAAAAATGTCGTTTATGTTCTTTTTTTGTGCCAAAAATAAAATGGCGACATTTTACCAATGTAAAGTAGTTTTTAGCGTGGTCTCTGTCCAACCACGTCATTATTCCATCATAGAAAAATATCTCAGGAATGATTGTTGTTAAGTTCAAAGATAAATTTAAAAGAAAAGGACAAATAGGTTACTGACTTTTTGTCCCGCGGACATTTTCGTCCCTAACCTTCACAAAATTTAGACGGATCAGTCCCTCCGTCCAAATGCCTCTGTCAGGGATTGATCAGTCCAAATGTCTTTGTCAGGGACTGATCCGTCCAAATTTTGTGAAGGTCAGAGACTTAAAAGTATTTTTCAATAGTCAGGACAAAAATGTCCACGGAATAAAAAGTCAGGGACTTATTTATCCTTTTCTCTAAATTTAAAACAATTTTAAATTCAGGAACATCATTAAAACTTAACTGTAAATTCAAATACCACTTTGAATATTAATTCTTTTATGTAATCGCGCATTACGCTTGGTTGTTGCTGATTTATTTTGTTTCATTGACTTTCATCTAGATATACGACAATGGACGAATCATCGATTAGTATTATACTTTAGGTTAATTATCAAATTAGTTTCTAAAAAAAGAATTATTTTTAAATTTATTTTTAAAAATTTTATCACTTAAATTAATCTTTTAAAAATTATAAATTAATTATTTTTATCCTTTCATAACTCAATTAATAGTTTTCGTTAATAATTGATGATATAAAACGTTAATTGACAATATATATAATATATAATATATTTAATTAGACACTGAATAAATATATTTATAAAAATGTATCATTTTATTTTATTTTTTTAATTGTATAAACCCTAATTCTAATATAACTTAATGACACTAAATTGATAAATTTTTATAAATATATTTATTTAACATCTAATTGAATATACTAGTTAGGTGTCATATATATATATATAATGTGAGTTAATATTTTATATCATTAAATATATTTATAAAAATTTATCATTTTATTTTATTTTTTTAATTGTATAAAACCCTAATCTTAATATAATTTAATGACACTAAATTGATAAATTTTTATAAATATATTTATTTAATATCTAATTGAATATACTAGTTAGATGTCATATATATAATGTGAGTTAACGTTTTATATTATCAATTATTGATAAAAATTACTAATTGAATGATTAAAGGATAAAAGTAATTAATTTATAATTTTTAAAAGACTAATTTAATTGCTAAAATCTTTTAAGGATAAATTTAAGAAACGAATCATCTTTTGAAAAATTAATTTGACCATTAATTTATTATAATTTGTATAACCATGGATTACTAATTCAATGTGTTTGATTTGCAAGCCTATTGTTCTCTTTGTGAAGAAAGAAGAGTTAAAAAAAAATGAAAATTGCTTTTCATGGCATCGATTTTAAAGAAATGAAAAGTAAATAAAGGGGTGGATAAGTAGTGAAAAGCGAAAGAATGAATAATGTTATAATTTCATTTATTAATGTTAGAGATACTAAAATTAGTTTTTAAAATTAATTATTAATATAGAATATATATTAAAATATAAAATATATATTAAATATGAATTAAAACAGTATATATATTTTTTGTTTTTAATATTTGTGATTTTTTTTAAAAATATTATTAACATTTAATTATATTTAATTTTATTTTTAATGTTTTTAGTTTGTATTAAAATTATCCTTGGATGTTAATTTTATCTGAAATATTGGAGACAAAATAAAAAATATTTAGAGATAATTTTGAAATAAATAAAAAATGTTAAGGACAAAATTGAATAAGTAGAATACATTAAGGACAAAATTGAATAAAATTAAATATTAAAAATATTTAAAAAAAAGTTACAAATTTTAAGAATAAAAAATATACTATGAATTAATATACACATGATCTATACAAAAATACATAATAACTCATTTTACTTGACTAATTTTAATATATATGAAAGACAATTCACACTTTAAAATAACTAAATAACATATTTACACAATTATAACATTCTAAAAGAGCTAGCATTTCGGTCTTACTTTTAATTTATGTAAACTACGATATCCTATAAAATTTTACATATTTTTATGTAAACGACCATACCCTCTTGCAAATTACGTGCAAATCTTACTAAATCCTAAACCGGAACACTTTATTATGGATCATAACCAACTTACTAAACTGGAAGACCATGCAACGAATTACGTAAAAACTAATGAAGTTAATAAGGGTAGAGCGATTATGAAGAGATGTGTTGTGATAAAAATATGTTATTTTTATAAATTGTCACTTTTTTATAATTATTAGAGACTAATTATTTTAAAATGATAAAAATAACACATAGTCCGAAGCGGTTTAGAGTTTAATAAGATTTGCATGTAATTCTAAATAGTAGGGGTGGCAACATGTACCTTATCTGTGGGTATCCAATTCGACTCCACCCGATTGGGTAGGGTTGTCAACCCGATCCGCAGCGGGTAGGATAGAGTGCGGGTTGGGTTCTCGTGCGGGTCGGGTAGGGTGCGGGTTGAACCTCAACCCTACCCGACCAACCCGCATTCTATATATGTATATATTATATACTTATATAAAAATATATTTTAAATAGATGTTGAACCAAAGACATATCATTAAATATAAAAGATCCTTAGTCACTAAAAAAGATCATTAATTGATAATTTAATACTTATAAAAGTCAGTTATATTTTAAATTATCATGAACTTATATAATAATTTTTCATATTTTTTTATAACCCGCGAGTAGGGTTGGGTACCCGCGGGTTGAGAATAGGTAGGATTAGGGTTGGGATATTCTTAACCCGCGAGTAGGATAGGGTTGGATTTATATAAAAATTTCAATTCGCGGATAGATTAGGGTTGGTTTTAAACCCTATCCTACTCTATCTATTGCCACCCCTATTAAATAGGTACGGTGGTTTATATGAAAATGTATAAAATTTTGTAGAGTGTAGTGGTTTATATAAATTAAGATTAGGATCAAAATGTAAGTTTTTTTAGAATGTTATAATTATATAAATATGTTGCTCTTTAATTATTTTAACCAACTATGTTATGTATATAGTAAAATTAATCACTAAAATTAGCTATTGATATAAAATACATATTAAAATATAAATATATATTAAAAATATATTAAATAACATATTTATTTATATATAAATATATTAATGACTGATATTAGTGGCTGAGTTTAGTATATAAAATAATCTTGAGATAATAATAACATGTATATACAAAGATCTCAGTGAACAGAAGAAAAGAATTATGCAAAGAAACCGAAAAAACAGGTATAGCAAGCAAACAATAAAAAAATGATTTCTAGTTCTTTGGTACTATATATATATATATGTTTCAAACTTAGCTACATATCAAGATTAAAGAAAGATTATTAAAAAATTACTAACTATTCTTGATCTTTATACATTTGTTTTCGTCTACAGTATATAAATAGCATTTTTTTTATTTTAAATGTGTGAATGGTCCCAAATAATATTTTTAATTTCTGCTACGCTTTAATAAAACATGTGGGCATAGCTTAAAGTTAGTGAGAGAAAAGAACTTGCAACAACCAACAACCAACAACACTTCATTCTCTGAAGAAAAGCTTCCAACGGAACTTCAGACTAACCCAACGAATTAACTTCCCTTTCTTATGGGGTTGCACATGGCGGCTGTGATGGCCGCCAAGCTCCACTTGCAACTACTAACCACACACGGCGGAGGACACGCTCTAAGTCCAGCAGTAGTGGCCGCGATTGCATGTCCCCTGGCGCTGAAGCTCTTCCTAAGCTTCAGGATCTTTCGAGAAGAAGCCCTTCACGCAACTACCTTGTTCTTTTTCCGCTTGGGTCAGATTCTCTTCGACACTCACCTTCCATTCGCCAACCGTCCAAGATTGGAGCGTGCCCTCAGGTTATTACTCTCCCAAACGCCAACCACGCCAAACACTCCACCCTCCCACGATGACTCCGATGGTGACACCTTCTACACCCTTTCAATGCTCGCACTTTAGTGTATTTCTTTCTCTCTTTTCTTTCTTCCTTTTGTTTCATTTTCTACCTACTATGGTAATAATATATCAGAGATATCAATGGCTATGTATATACTATATGCACGTACATTCACTACTTAATTATATGGGCTTGGATGATTTTCGATGAATATTGACAACCAAAATATTTGAGTATTTCATCCGTTGTTGCGTATATAATGCCTGGATCTCAGCGTATGAACTAGTATGTTTATTTGGTGGTCATTTAATAATTTGTACTTTGCCTTGGAGGTTTTAATTTGTTGCTACAGGAGTGTGTGAAAACGCTAAAGTCAAATTTAATTGTTGAGAAGATTTTCATTCCAAAATAAAAGCCATATATATTTGGTTTTTGCAATGGAAGTTCTGCTGGCTGGGATTATATATAAGGTGGAAAATGGATCGTGTCAAATTTTTTTAATCGAGGGTATAAAATATAATTTTTAATTTTTTAATGTTTTTTTATTTTTTGTTTTATTTATAAAGTATATAATAATAAATCATACTTTATCCATACAAATAAAAAAAAAAATATCGTTCAATAGATGGCAAGACAAAAAAACATAGTAAGAGGATAAATGTTTGTTTGTGAAATAATGTGAGAGCATTCACGTGAATTCAAACTCCCCAGGTCAGAACACAGTTGCAGGCTTGTAGTTTTGCTCCTTTTTTATCTAGAAAAAAAATCAAGTGTTCTATTGGTAGAAAATTTTACAACCAAGCGTTTAATATATTTTCTTTCACAATATAATATTCGTAAGTAGATTCACATTATATGGGTGCTTATGATGTAATGCAAGACATGCGCAAAAAATAAGTTCTAAGTTCTAACCAAGGTTCTCAAAACCGAATTGGTCATCGAACCGCTCTAACTACTAATTTATTAGTTTATAGATTTAATTGGTTTGATTATGGTTGAACTGAAAAAATCATTTTATAATAAAATAATAAATAAAATATAAATAAACACATAAAAATATAATTATAGTTTAATGTAAATTTTAAAATATCATTTAATTTAAAAGTACTACATAAATCAGAATGTTATAATCTCATCCAAATACAAATTCAAAAGTCAAAAAACAAAACAACCAATCAAACATAACATAGCAATATCAAAATGATCCAAGTTTGTCATCAATCATCAAAATCTTCCATAACTTACAGCAGATTTGAGTCATTTATATCATTACCTTCATTTCCACTATTTGGACCAGAAAAAGCAAGTGGTGTATCATAAAATGTACTACTACTACCACCACCACCACCTTGATCTAAATTAGCATCAATCTCATCTAACAAAATATAACACATTATCAATAAATTAAAGATCAAAGCTATTGTAATCTATTGTCTGATCAATAAACTATAATACTCACCAAGCAAGTCTTCAATATTACTTGGAAGATCAGGCTCTTTTTCAACAACCTCTTCCGTCACCCAAAAATCAACCATATCAATACTTTCAATATCGATTGGATCATATTGCAACTTTTGCTTTCTTTTTTTTCTTTCCTTCCTAACAAATTAAATACAATATATGATAAGCCTAGTATATTAACTATACAAAATCTAATGATATGAAATGAAAGGATGAAATATATATTACCTGGATTTAAGACGCAAATTATATGTAACACATACACAATATCACTTAGCCTATCATGCTCCAATCTATTCCTTCTTGTTGTATGAATTTGATCAAAAAGACTCCAATTCCTTTCACACCCTGAAGAAGCAGATGCTTGGCTAAGAATGCGAACTGCCATGTTTTGTAAACATGGAGCAGAACTACCAAATAACCTCCACCATTCATTTACAAGTTACAATCCCATATCTCAAGTATTAATTATCAAATTAAGGAAACCAAAACATAAAATAAGTAAATAACTAAAGCTTATTATCAAACAGATATTATTACTAGGTTGAAGTCTTTTTGTAGTTGGAACAGCTTCAGGCCTATCAAAGCTTTCCTTTTAATCTCTATATAAGTGTATTTCTTTCATTACCTCAACTGAATCTAAATTATTAACCTTGCAATGCAATGTAACAAGATCAAGTAAAGCTCGCATGACATCAGGTGCTTCTCTATAATTTTCAGAAAAAAAGCAAGCAGGATTCAAGAAATAAGCTGCTGCGTGAAGACTTTTTTTCAAGTGTTTGTCCCATCTTGAGTTGATAATCTCTGCGTAAGGTTGATATGCAATCTTCCTTTGCTTGAACATTTCTTTGATTCCATTTTCTGACCTCAGCATACCTTCATAAACAATCCCCAATGATGATTTATCATCGGCATCTACCAACATCAGCAATTTAATCAACGGACTCACAATTTGGCATGCAGTAAAATAATCATCCCAAAATTTATTGTCTAGGATAATTGTACTCACAGCTCTACCATTAGCACTCCTTCCTAATTTGTGTCCGCTAAAGTGTGTATCAACAACCAATGATTGTAAATCCGATTTGCGCTCAAAGATACTCATCAATGTGAGGAAGACAGTGGCAAAACGAGTTGCACCTGGACGAACAATCTCCCTCCAATCAGTTCTTTGTCTTAGCCAGGACAAGAACACCGTATGATTATACACAAACACAGTAATCTTCAAAGCACGTGTTGCAAGGTTAGAAATATGTGGCATGCTGCTTATATCTTTTAGAATAAGATTCAAGCAATGAGCAGCACAAGGTGACCAGTGAATATTTTCAAATTTCTTATTAATAAGCCCACCAGCAGCAACATAATTCGCGACATTATCTGTCACTACATGAACAATATTATCAGGTCCAATCCATTCAATCACCTCTGAAAACAAGTCACACAAGCTTGAATCATTTTTAACCATACTTAAGGCATCTACAGATTTCACAAAGCACAACCCTTTCGAACAATAAACCAAAAAATTAATCAACGTTCTTTGCCTTTGATCTGTCCAACCATCAGCCATGAGAGTACATCCAGTTTCTTTCCAAGCAGACCTATAGCTATCAACAATCATTTGACACTCTTTTTTGAGATCGGCTAATAAGTTAACCCTTAATGTATCATAAGAAGGACCTTTATAACCAGGTCCAATGCCAGCAACACTATCCAACATATCTTGAAAAAAGGGTGACATAACCGCATTGAAAGGAATCCTACAATCCAAAAGCCATCTAGCCACTCGCTTATCAACTTCATGAAGTGCCTCTTTGTTTTGAAACACGCTTTTCAGACTTGGTTGACTTCCCGGAGTTGTTCTTGGTGCAAACATATGAGGAATAATGGTTTTTGCTTTCTTTTTTGGATCGCTTCCAATAACCTCCTTAGTTGGTAACTGACTCGGAGTTTGTTGTTCTTCTTGCGCTATTGCTTCATCAATTGCATCCTCACACTCATCAGTACCCTCTTCGTTGAAACTTACTTTCCTTTTACTAGTTTTACTTTTCTGAATCTCTTTCAATAAACCTTCCATTTGTTTTTCTACATCATACGGGACCTTAGAACACTTCTTAATGTCTCCACCTATCTTCGCCAAATACTTTTTCATTCTATTAATTCTCCCTCCCCCAAAAGTACTCAAACAAAATAAGCATTGGTAATGCGATTTTCCATTTATATTTTGTAAAGCAACGTATCTCCAAGCAGGATCAGTTTTCCCCTGAACATTAGAAGTTTGTGACTGACTTTCGTTAGTCACGGGAGGAAGAGAACATTCATTCGAAGCAGAATTATTTTTCGCATTATTATTCCTAGGTAGCTCTTGGTTGATACTTTCATCCATACCTAAACATTACCAGCAATCCAACCCAATAATCTCAACTCTCAAGTTCACAACAAACAACATCCAAAATTATTCACAATTATTCACAATTATTCAACAAACAACAAAATCTAGTTCAGTAAGCAAAGCAAAATCAAAGAGCTACTCAATCAAAGAGTTCACAGTTTAGCAGTTCATCATGTCACAAAATCCAGTTCAGTTTAGCAGGATCAGTTCACAGTTTTAGATTTGATCATGTCACAAAATCAAAGAGCTACTCAATGAACAGAGTTCACAGTATCAGAGTTCACAGAATCAGAGTTCATCATGCAACAGTTATTCAATGATTTAATCAAACAATCATAAGTTCATAACTAAAAAAAAGTTACCTGGAACTTTGAAAGCTCGAAGGCACCTTCAAGGCTTCAACAGAACATGCAATACAGCAATAGGGAGAGTGGGACTTGGGAGATAGCGACGCCGAGTGAACTGACCAGTGGTGGAGCACCTTCAAGGGAGGTCACTGGTCGAAGGAAGTGACTGCGCGACAGAGGTGACTGCGCGACGGAGGTCACTGGTCGAAGGAGGTGACTGCGCGACGGAGGTGACAACTCGACGGAGGTGACCGCTCGACGGAGGTGACTACGCGACGCCGGCGACGGAGGTGACTGCTCGACACCGAACCTGTCTGGCCGTGTGAGACTGCGATGGCGTTCTCAGAACCTTGCTCGATGAGAATTGTGAAGGGCTAGAGGCAATTAGGGATTCAGAACATTGATTTAGGGTTTCATTCGTTGAAACAGCAGCGTTTTACCGCCCAACCCAAAAACCGATCGGATTATGGTTCGATTCGACCGACCGGTTATCGACCGGTTCACCGATTCAACTTCAATTTTCATATTTTACGATTTTAATGATTGTCCGAACCGTCTTTGTGACCGGTTCACGATTCGATCGACCGGTTCGACCGATTCTACTGGCCGGTCCGAACCAGTTTTCAGAACATTGGTTCTAACAATTACTTGGCTATTAGAATACATAAGAAAAGGAAATATGAGAAGACACGCCAAACACGAAGATGAATTAACCGTAGTCCATATATACATAGAGTAATAATATTAAACTACTAAATCAAAAATATTAGATTGTTAGTTTCAAGTGCACTGGGATTATCGGTATTCCAGTTGTTTTAACCGTTGATCTGAATTATAAAAAATATATATAATATATATTAATTGAAATTAACAGTTAAAACAATTGGAACATCAATATTCCCCGATATACTTAAAATATTTTCGATAATATTAACTAATATAAATTAAAATGACTGAATCTTAAATCTTTTTCCAAACATCAAGCCACAGCCCACATGAAAATAAACAAAAAAAAAATGATAGTACAACTTCATATTTGGTATAGTATTAGGCAGTTCAAAACATGTTCGGAATTAATGAATTTTTTAATTTTATATTTATAAATAAGGATGAAAATAGATCATCAGGTCAGACAAAATTTTACTTTTAATCAACTAAATTTGTAATATATTTAATTGAAATATGACTTTCAGTCTATTATAGTCAATTTTTAAATACTAATTCTGATTTGTTATTGAGTTTAGTCTAATTATTTTTCAAAAATAAAAAATTGCATTGATACTTAGTAAATAAGTACAAAACAGTTTCAATAGGATAACCAAGGATAAAGATGAAATTTTAACCAATGATTAACAAAGCAAGAAAGAAAAAGTTGAAGATAAACTAAGATAAAGATGTCTTAAAATTGTTCTTCATTCAAGGTTTCAACTTCTTTTCGTATCTCATTTGGAATTAGTTTGGTATTCTAGCAAAAGATTCGATGATTTCATAATGTTTGGATTATTAAATGGTCTCATAATAAAATATATTTTTTAAGTTTTTTAATAATTATTAAATAATTTTTATTTAATTTTAATTATAAATTAATTTTTTATATATTATTTAATTATAAAATCTATTTTTTATTTATAAATTATTATTTTATTATTTATCTATCATAATAAAAAATAAAACAATAACGAATTAGATCTTTCATTAATCGTAATAATTATCGATTAAAATTTTATCTTTGATCCCTTACATCCGTATAGGGTTGTAAAATCGTATTTTTTTTTATAAAATTAATCGATTGGAATTTAGGTTTCCATAGAACAATCGATTGAATGTTGGACGATAGTATGGTTTTTTCGAAAATCAATCGATTGTAACTTTTATACAATCGATTGAACGATGATTAGAATATGAGTTTTTTCTAATTCAATTAATTGTTCATGTTACCCAATCGATTGAAGACTTCAAAGCAATATGAGGTCTCACAATTTAATCGATTGGTTGTGTTACCCAATCAATTTAAGTCTTCAAAGCAATATGAATTTTCACAATTCAATTGATTGGTTGTGTTATCCAATTGATTGAATTGTGCACTACGTTATATGTCACGCTGTTCTCAATTTTTCTACTCGTGTTTATAAATTATTATTTTATTATCCATCTATCTTATCTTTAAAATTCTATCTTCAATTTTTAAGTTTTTATTTTGATTTAGATACTCTAATCTTATCTTTTCTTTAATATTAAGGTTATAAATTGGTGAATGCGAAACTTCCACCCTCAACCCTAGCTCTTTCTGCGTTTTTAGTTCTGGCCATTTTGGAGATATTAGTTCGGTGGGTTTTGTAGGGATTTGGATGAGGATTAATAATATATATATATATATATATATAGTTTGGAGTGGATGTTGATGAAATTAGAGAAGAAGAAGAGAGAAATTTTCTGGATTTAGAGAGAGAAGAAAAGTTATGCAAAAATTAGAGTTGTAAAATTTAAAAAGGAAAGGGACGCTGAACACGGATTGTTATCAGGCTTAATACAAAGCGCCATATCAAAATTCAATTGATTGTATTATCATACCAATCGATTGAATACAGGAAAAAAAACCTTATTCACGTCACATTTAAATCGATTGAATGCTCATATCAATCGATTGAACTGAAAAATACCATTAGTTCGCGTACAAACTTCAATCGATTGTATTATTAAACCAATCGATTAACTTTCATATATCATTCTAATAGCGTAAGTCAATCGATTGGGTGACAGAACCAATCGATTAAATTAACCAAACCCATATTACTTTGATGATTTCAATCGATTGAATAACAAAAACCCCACACGGCCACACGCCTTACAAAATTCAATCAATTGTGTATCAATTCCAATCGTTGAATTTCTAACAAACACGATTTTTCCAATTTAATACGTATGTAACGGATCAATGATAAAATTATGATCGATTAAGATTGCAAAATATTTATTACGATTAATGGGAGATCTAATTTGTTATTATTTTATTTTTTATTATGATAGATGAATGATAAAATAATAATTTATAAAATAAAAAATAAATTTTATAATTAAATAATATATAAGAGATTAATTTATAATTAAAACTAAATAAGGACTATTTAGCAGTTATTAAAAAATTTAAAAAACATGTTTTGTTATGAGACCATCTAATGGTCCAAACGTTCTGAGACCATTAAATTCAATCTCAAAATTTCATTGGTCTCAAGTTATCCAAATCCTCCATACCGCAAATGCGACGATGTTTCTTCTTTTTTTATTTGATTTCTTCTATTTGTTGTGGGTATTGCTTCATTCCACCAATTTTTTAAGAATTCCTCTTCTTCCACTTTAGAGCTATTCGCGACTTCAATTCTCGCAAATTGTCAGACCTATCTTGAACGTGAGCACAAAAGCAAGTAATGAGTGATTGATTCTTTTATTTGGTTGCATCTATCTCTGGCATTGACTATTGATGGTTGGTATTCTTGATTTTAATCTCTGAAAAATTGAGAGTCCTTTATGAGTGGCCTTTCAAATCATAATCCTCACTTTTGCAAGACAATCAAGTTCTCAGGTGGAATTCCATAAGCTTCGGTCACAAAAGTAATTCAGCAGAATTTCTAGTGGGGAATGATAAAATTAAAAGCTCAAATTACACTTTTTATTTTCAATATTGGAGCGGGAGTGGAGTTGGACACCATTATGAGGGAGGGAGGGGCTTCACGAGCTTGTGGTGTCAGGCTAGTTACAACTTGGACCCTCCGAGTTCCAACACGCTACACGGACTGTCCGATTTCCCTCTCAGCAGACGCACGGTCCGATTTCAAAGGGGAAGGACACGCGTCGCGTTGCAACAGCTCCCCAAACGGTGTCCTGAAACCAAACACTTACTCATGCATTCACCCCTCTCACCATCCGAAAACATCACTCTCTCAGATTTCATTTTCAACTTGAAGCCCCATTCTTCTTCTTCTCCCACCTCTCAGCTGTGCATGGTTGAAGAAATAAAAGCATGCCAAAGAAGAATAAAATTAAGGATGTTGATCGACCTGAGCTTCATGTTATGCATTATCTCAGTAATTCCGATTATGTAAGTTTTTTTTTTTAATATTTTTAAATTTTTTGTATTTAAAATTATTATTGTAAACTATTTACTTCTTATGATTGTTATTATTAGAAATGCAAATTAGAAATATAAATAGAATGATTATTAGTATTTTCTAGCATTTATATGATTTTTTTGAATTTTTTAAAAATTTTTATATTAATTTTTAGTTGTAAATATTATTGTTAGTAAATTAATTATTATTATTTTGTTAGTTGGTACATTTTAAAATGTAAACAGATTCTGTTAGGTATTTTTTAATAGAGGACGTAAATTTTTTTTGGAATTTTTTAATATTTTGTATTATAATTATTATTTAATATAAATATAACCAAATTAAAAAAGAGAGCCCCAACGGCTCAATTTTTATTATAATTATTATTGAAAATAGGGTTAATTTTTTTAA
Organism: Arachis hypogaea; assembly: GCF_003086295.3. Lineage (NCBI taxonomy): Eukaryota > Viridiplantae > Streptophyta > Magnoliopsida > Fabales > Fabaceae > Arachis > Arachis hypogaea. The sequence continues at coordinate 15,270,693 of NC_092050.1, forward strand.
ATCTTTTTAAAATAATTAATTATAATTGTAATGAATGAAGGTAAATGTTATTATTGTTGTTGTGAGAAACTATTAGTCTTACTTTGGAAATAATTTAAATTTTTTAATTGTAATTTTCATTGTTAACAAGTTAGTTAGTTGTTATGCATGTTGTTAGAAAAAGAATTTAGGCATAGAGTGATTATTATTATTTTTTATAATTGAGGAAAATATGTTTAAATAATAGTATATGACTAATTAATATTAGATATTATTCAAGATAAATGTGTTATTGTAGAGAGTTTTGATCAGGTATTTATGTATTAGTTATTATTATTATTTGTAGTAAGTTATGAATAATTAGGGTTAATAATTAATTTAAGAAGTTAGAATTATCTATTTTATAAGGATTTAGTAAATGAATTTATGGTAGTAACTTGTTTCTTGTTAAGCTATTTGTGCAAATTTTGTAACCATGATATTTATTTAATTTTGGTAGGAGTTTATTGTTTTAGTTGTTGTCGTTAAAAAAATTATTTTATTTTAGTAGTAAGTTAGTAAGTGTTAAGAAGTTGACTAATACTTTGTTATGTTTTCTGTAGAAGTTGAGAATGTTGACATGTGACCACTTAGTTCCTCCGGATCGGTACAACGATAGGGTGGAGGAGCATTTACGACTTACCGGTTTTTATCATGCTTCACAGATTGGGGTAGTCCAATGTCAAAAGGCACTGGTGAATGCTCTAATCGAGCGGTGGTACCCCGACACACATACGTTTCATCTTTTCATTGGTGAATGTGCCGTGACTCTTTTCCGACTGACGGACTTCCAGTTACAGGGATGACAATGAGTAGTTTCGATGCCTTGGAGGCGGAGTATTTGCATCAATTCGGAGTTGCACCACGTAAGTCGGACTGCAGAGGCAGCTGCATAAAATTGACTTGGCTGCGGGACCTTAAAGAAAATTTACAGTTGACTGATAAAATTGGTATTTAGAGGTATGTCAAGTGCCACATTATGTTTCTTATTGGGACGATCTTGTTTAGGGATAAATCAGGAGCAGGTGTGCACTGGAAGTTTCTACCCTTGCTTCGTGATTTTGGAAGTATTATACAATACAGTTGGGGATCTGCATGCCTAGCACACCTCTACAGGGCGTTATGCCGGGCATCTCGAGTTGACTGTAAAGAAATAGATGGTCCACTAACACTTCTGTTCGGTTGGGCTTGGATCCGACTGCCATATCTATCGCCGGTTCCTAGGGAGCCCCGCAGTTTTCCGCTAGCAAACAGGTAATATTATGATTAAATGTACCCCTATCTTGATATTTATAACTCAGTTGACAACATTAAATGTATCGTATTAGGTGGCGGAACTGGGAGCGTGGTGACCGACGATATAGATATATGAAGCTAGCTGACTTTAGGAAGGCCTTTGATGAACTTCAGGAAGGCCAGGTGAGTTTTCATTAAAGTAGTGTTAGTTTCCTGTTTAGTGCCTGCGTAAATCTTATGAACCATTGTTAATGTGATTGTTACGTGGGTTGTAATCATGAGTTTCGTTTATTTTTTTCAGTTTGTGTGGGTTGCGTATGCTGTGGATCGTGTGGATTCGAACATGATTCCTGCTGAAATCTATATGCACTCGGTTGTCTGGAGCGCTACAGTACCTTTGGTGTCATTTGAATGTATCGAGTGGCATGCTATCGATAGGTGTAGGCGACAATTCAGTTTCGTTCAGGGAGTACCTAATGAGGAGCGGAATCTGGACAAGGCGCATGGAGAAGTCCTAACTGGTCCAAAGAATCTTAACTAGGCCACGGCACCGACTCATTACAGTTGGGTGATGCATTGGACAAACAGGTATCACCACGTTCTTTCTGAGCTTCCCATGCCTTCACAGCATCCGTTGGATACTTACATGCATTGGTACCGAGGAAATTTTGGGGACCGTTTGAACTTGTCGAATCTTGTGGGTGAAGAGAATGATAAGGGTAATCAGAATTTGGATGAGGGTAATCAGGATATGGATGAGGGTAATCAGGATATGGATGATGCCAATGAAGAACAGGAGCCACATTCGCCTCAGATACCACCTCCAAATCCGCTTCCACAAGACCAACCTCAGTTCTCAGGCCAGTATGTACCTCAGACACATTTCAACCCATCATTTCCACAACATCAACAATATTAGGGTATGTCACAGTTTGAACCAGGCGAAGGCGGTTCTTTTAGCCAGTTGCTTGGGTTTATGGCTGGAGATGCAGGACAGTCACAATATGGCCATCAAACTGAGTTCATGCCAGGGAGGTATTCGTTGGATGCGAGGTATTCGGGCCATACCTCATCGGTGGCTTCTGGAGGGTTTGTATCTGTTGACTCTAGTAGGAGTGACGGTAGACGCGGAGTTCTTAATAGTCAAAATCCACACCGTGTTTTCATGGGACTCATTGAAGAAAATGCTAACACACTCGAGCAAGAGACCGATGCGTATCTAATGGACAACCCGGATGACGAGGACGATGATGAGGAGGATGAAATAGAGGAGTTCGATAAGGACGAAGAGTCCCGTAATGATGGTATTTATATTGAGTATTTTACTTTACATGATAGATTAGTTATTTATTTTGTGGTCATAAATGGTATCTCTGTTTGGTTTTTCCTGAAAGATATATGGTATCTATGTTGCCATGAGTACATGATGGACTATATTTAAATGTATTTATAAAATTGTATCCAGGTCAGGCATGCACTCCGGATGACAAATCCAAAGGTTACAATCTGAGGATTGATCCTCCACGTCGAAGCGCTAATCGCTACACTCCATCTGTATTCAAAAAGGCCGCCAAGAAATGCAAGGACTTTGTGAAGGATGTAAAGTGGTCAATGAGAAAATAATTGTGGTGTAATGAATTTATTTACGTATTAATGAACTGGACTATGTTTAAAGATCTTTGTATGTGTTGGTCCTTATGTATTATTTAGTTGGACTATGGTCAGGTTACTTTGTATGCTGAGAGTATTTACGTATTAATGAAGTTCATATATTGCTACTGATTTTATATCAAATTAACACAGGTGGACAATTGATGTCATATTATATACTGCTACAGATATCTTATAATGCTAGATCGTCATAATTTATTATAATGTCATATATCAGGTCATGTTAACTCAATAGGAGAATTCATGTCATATTTTACAATGTTACATATATCATACACTATTAAGTCAAATGGAACAAGTCTTTTCATACTATATGATGCTACATATATAATATCATCTTAGAATGTGAATCTACTTAGCATCTCTGTCGGCATTTGTGCCCGCTGACTGACGGCATCTGCTACGACTGTGTCCCTCAACCCCACATTGCCTGCATCACCTAGGACGACGTAACATTCATGTGTCCATCTCATTCAAGAAGCACGTCATCCTGGGGCGACCTTTCGTGACGCGTCTTAGGTACGAATTTGGTACGAACTGAGGTCCGTTATAAGCAGGCCATGTAGTAGGATTACCTAGTGGCCTAAACCTTGCTCGGTACACCCGCCGAACTTGGTCCATCTTGTAAACATCATGCACATACACTTGCCAATCCAGTCGCTGGTTGGCACAACAAGCGAACACATGTCTACAGGGAATCCGGTCCACCTGGAACTCACCACAGTCACATCGAAGGCCTCGTAGGTCGACTGCAAATTTCAGTCCACTTGGCATCTCATGCACCTCGAAGACCTCATTTTGCCAGTAAAAGCAACTAACATGAATGTTTCATGATGCAAGTTGGTTTGCATACAACTTCGACGTCACCACATCAGAAAACAGATGGCCAGCATTAATCCGGGCTTCCGCCTCCACTCTTTTTCGGGTGAACAACTCATTAAGCCTGTAGAATGTTGCCTTCACAAGAGTAGTAATGGGGAGATTGCGTGCACCCTTCAAAACTGAATTGATGCATTCCACTAGATTCGTCGTTATGTGACCCCATTAGTAGCCACCGTCAAATGCCAATGCGTACTATTCGCGAGAAATTCGGTTTAACCAGTTTGTATATGCCTCGCCCCGTTCCCATAAACGTTGGTAACACACTTCGTACTCCCGCACCGTCCTCAAATATCCTGGACGATAACAACATATAAAAGGAACAAAAACATAGGTCAAATATACTTTTGAAGGTAACTCTGTTAATAACTTACTGAAATTTACTAAAAGGTTACCAATGTTGACGACCAATTTTTGGAGGTACGGTGCCTTGAATTTTCTCAGAAAATTCGACTCTATATGCCTGATGCAAAACATATGAAAAGCTCTAGAAGATGACCAAGCTTCGTTACTGCGTTCCACATCTGCATTGATGGATTCGTGTCGGTTGGATATTAGTCCTACACCATCCCGAGTGACAACATGTTGACGCAGGTTACTAAGGAAAAAGTGCCATGCATCAGAAGTCTCTCCTTCGACAATAGCAAACGCAATTGGGACGATATTGTTGTTGCCATCTTGTGAAACTGCGACTAGTAGACAACCCTTATACTTTCCGTACAAGTGAGTCCCATCTACCTGGACAACTGGCTTACAATGTCTGAATGCCCTGATGCAGGGGTAATAACTCCAAAATACTCTATGCAGTACCCGAATATCACCGACCAAGTCATCGCCTTGATATGCAGGCATAGTCTCAAAATGGACAACAGCTGATGGCTCCTTATGACACATAGCCTCAAACCATATAGGCAACGCTTCGTACGATGCTTCCCAACCTCCAAATATTTTTTCTACTGCCCTTTGCTTAGCCAACCATGCTTTCCGATAACTAACGGTGTAGTTGAACTTCGATTGCACTTCTGCTATAACCGATTTTACCTTTAAGGAGGGGTCAGCCTCAACCAATGGCTTTATTACTTCTGCAATTGTGATGGAGTCCAGCTTCGAATGATCCTGTGAAATGGTAGCTCTGGTACAGGTGTGACAACCATTATACCTCCTTATAATCCAACAGTACTTCCTGCTGATCAGACTAACCCTGATAAGCCAATCACACCCTGACCCATACTGTGTACACTTGGCATAAAATGTCAACGGCTCAGACTCATACACCCGGTAGTCTACGCTTCGTTGTAAGGTATACTCTTTTATCGCCTTAATAACAGCTTTCCAGGAACTGAACTCCATCCCAACAGCAAATTCACCATCTGCAATAATAGAAATTTCTACCGAGACAACCAGCATGGGAAAAAATTAAATTAATACATACATATTTCAAAACCGAGATAAATCAATATTCACTGAAGCAAGTATGATATAAATCCAACCCTTACATCATGTTACTGTGTCGTTTTTTTCACAAAATAAGGACATGAACATCAGATGTAAAAAACCGGACCAGACCGGCCAGTTCGACCGTCACCCCCGATGAAACGAATACTAACCGGTCTGGTTCTCTAAATGATATTTACAAACTCACGTACTTTTTCATATTCATAATGTAGAGAATTTTATATTATTTTCTAACAAATACTTGTAGTGTATAACATAAAAAATAATAAAATATTTACTTCTATGTTCCATATTGGTTTAAAATAACTTGATATTTTTCAAATGTTAGTAAACATATATATTTTGACTTTTATTTTTTAAACTCCTTAGTATTTTTTATTTTTTATTTACATAGAATCGGGTCAACCGGTTCAACCTCTAACACATATATGACATCAACGCATGATTAAATAATGGTTAATAAATAATAATTCATTCATAAATAATTAAATAACTAACTAAAAAAAACTAATACGACGAATTACGTACTTGCAGTCATGTATTCCGGAAACTCCGGAACATGCATGGCTTCCAAGTCCAAAACTCGCATGAATGATGGCTCCCCAAACGGCATATCGTTTGTGAGTGCATTTGCCACCTCTGTCACATCTGGATCCATAGTTTCGTCACCTTGATCTTCATCTCCATCTGGACCAACACATTTGTAGTTGCTTTCGAACTCTTCTTCACTGTCACTATTATAATCTTCCTGTAGAATATTCCGGTCGGTCTCAGATTGTTCAAACTCAACATACAATTCGATGAACAAGATCTGAGCCCGATTTTCAATATACATTGAAAACATCTCTTGCATGCTCGCTTCGTCCGTCACATATCTGATTTGAAATTGGACGAACCCACCAAACACCGGTATGGGATATCTGTATAGAATACAGGATATTTTTTTTGCCCTCTCAGAATCAATCTTTTCACAGATCACACCTTTGAACTCTTCAAATGAGATGATAAAAGGAATAACAACATCTAGTCGATTTTCACAAATAAACTTTACTCCTTCAGACGTTTGTAACAAAACCTGACCAAAATAATACACTATTAGTAACACTCTGTCACTCATTTCTCTCAATCACAAAAAAAAGCATAACCTTAACTACTAACTTCTCTGGTTCAAAACAAGTATGAAAGAGACCCAAAAAACAAAACAGATGAAGCAGCCATTGAAGAAGGTGAAGAAGACGGGTAAGCTACCACCAACTCACTACACACTTTTATATAGCCCTCTATATTCAACTCGGACCCTTCGACTAGGTTAACTTCAAAAAAATATTAAATAACCAAATCGGACCATGCGTTTTCATTTACCGGTTCATAAAAAAGATAGCCACCCCTAGCCAAAACGGATGGTCCGATTTTAGTCTTCTTTAATTCACACTCTCAACATGCAACTCGGACCATTCGAGTTGATGTTCCATTTTTTCACGTTAAACCCCCCCCCCAACTCAAGCAACACGAAGGGTCCGATTTATAGCTACCCAAATTTGTTTCCTATAACCTCCCAAATCAGACCATGCGATTTGATGGAGAAAACTTCACTAACGAAGAACTCGGACGGTCCGAGTTCTTCCCCCAAAAGCTGCCAAAAATCTGTCCCACATACATGTCTAGTCCCCCTTGATTCTATATCCAAGAATAGCACACATATAGGGTCTATTTCCATAAAATTGAGCCCTCAAATTATACTTACTTAGTCAATAACCAGTTATCCATCCTTGTAACCTTCCTCCTCAAATTATACTTAATAGAGTCTCAAAGTACCTTTGAGCAACTTGGTTGATCCCTTCTGTATTTGAGTAGAATTTCTCCCTTTCATCCTCTAGTTCTCGGATTTTGTTATTTATGTTTCTAATCTGAGTCTTTGAGTGAAAGAACTGCATGTTTTGATCACCTTTTCTAAGCCATTGCACTCTAGATCTTTCTTGTCAGTACTGCTCTTCTTCAATTTTCTTCTTTAAATCTTGGATCTGATGCATGCATAGAATTTATGCACCTTTACTGTTGCCATTCTGCCAAACGATGCCTACATTTTTTTAATTTAGTGTACAATCAAAACATAGGAGACCCCTCTACTTCTTTCTTCCAAGTTTCATCTACTATGTGAACCATCTATTCATTTTCGCACCATCGCTCTTAAAATTTGAAGTGTCTTTTTCATTTTCTTTATTCCATGTCCAAATTCACCAAAAGAGGTCTATGATCTAATCCTTGAACATCCAAATGAATCAAACAAGTTCTTGTAGGGCTGCACATGAATTGAATAATATCCGTATATTTGCAGTATTTATCTACATTCGATCCGCATTTTGTGGATATTATCCAATTCGCATTTTGCATATATTATCTTATCTGCAAAATTATCAGATCTGATCTGCACTATGATAGAATCAGACAGCAGATTTTGCATTGATATCCACGAATCTGATTCGCAGATCCTCAGATCCGTACCTATAATATAAATACCATAGTTAAGAAAACGCAAACTCTAACCCAAACACCCCTCTATACAGTGCTGCTCTCCCTCTTGGTTTCTCCTCTCTCACCCATATCAAGTCCCACTCATTGTCCGAGACTCGCCTCACTTCTGACCTCATCCATCACCACCATTCACCTCGATCATCGACTTCTCGTTCATCATCGCGTCTCCTCCATCGTCTCCTCAGATTGCGTCTCCTAAGTTCGTCTCTATCATCGCGTTGTCGTCTCCTCCATCGGCGCAGTCATCGTCTCACCACATCTTGGTATTTCGTCTTCGCTATTGCTTTACCTCGCTGTCCTTTTGTCTGTTTGTTGCCTCTGTTAATCGGCTCCGACGAATTTGTTAATTGTCACCGCCATTCTACTTCAGTCTCCAGTCTGCTTTTGTAGTTCTATTATTCTTTTGATTTTTTTGAATCGTGCTTCAGTGACTGCTTGGCTTAGGGTTTAGTTTTGGTGAAATTTCTTTTGATTTTTTTTTCTGTATTTTTTAATTTTAAGAATACATTATTTGGTTAGTTATATCCGATATCTACTCTGATCCTATCCGCAGATGTGCAGATCGAATTAGATCTGAAGCTAAAAGGTGCGGATATTAAATTTGAATATTTTAGAGTAGATCGGATCGAAGTTTTGACCATATCCGATCCGTATGCAACTCTAAACTCTTGGGTATTCCTCCATCTCCTGATTGATGCTAGACATTTATCAATTCTTTTCCCTAACCAAAATTTGTTATATTGTCTGTTGGACCATGTGAATTTGTTACCTTCAAAACCCATATCGACCAAACCTACAACATTAATGAAATTATTGAAATTGTTTATAGATGAAGTGACCTTCATTCTTCCACCTTCTTTTTCATGGAATTCAGTTATTGCATTGAAATCTCCCACGACTACATATTGATTCTTCACTAAAGCAATCAACTTTAAAAGAGTTTCAAATTACAGATTTCGTTATCCCTCTTACTATGTAAGTGAATTGTAATCATCACCCATTTTCTCATTACAACACGGTCTTCACACAGCCATTAATGAAAAGCTCTCTCCACGAACTACTGAAACAGCTATTTTGCCCTTTCACGCACCAAACTTCCAAATAAATCTTAATGTTCAACACAGAACACATTCATAAATATGAAAAAAAAATTATAATATAATATAATAAATTTAAAGAATTTAATAAATTTTTTAATTATAAAAAATTATTTATATATTATTTATATTTTAATAAATTTAAACAGATTTAATTATTAAGCTATTTTGTAAATTTAGATTTGACCTATAAATAAAATTAAATTTTTAAATTAATTTGAGTCTAAAATTATTTTATAATAAATTAAATCAAAAACTAATTGAGTTATATCTATCCATCTTAAGTATATGAATTATGTTAGGTAATTAATGATTTTTTTAAATAACATAAACAACTATCAATCAAATAAAAATATACTACATCTTTAAATTATTTAACTAAATTTTAATATTAGAATAACTATTTACACATTTAATAAAATAAATATTCAATATATCTATTATTCATATTGTTTAATATTTTTATTATCTATCTATACTTTTTCTAAGTATATTGAGTATAAGTTACCTCTGCTATGTACTTCAATTGAAAGACTATAATTTGATTAATTTCAATGCTAGTCTTGTCAAATTGAAACGCCTTTGGCAGAGGAGTCTTAGTGTGTGTTTGGATTACAGTTTGCAAATCAGAGTTTGCATAAAATTGATTTTGTAAAATTGATTTTGATGATAAGTTAGTTTGGGTTAACGTGATTTATGTTTGGTAATCTTTATATCAAAATTGATTATAGTAAAATAAATGTTGTTTGAATTATACTATTCAAAATCACTTTTAGATGAAAAATTACTAAAATAGACATCAATTTTATATACCTGCAAAATCAGAATACTATAAAAAATAATATAAAAAAAATGTATCATATAAATAAAATAAATACAATAAAAAATAAAAATATAAAAGAGAATACTATAAATTTTATAATGTCACACAAAAAGAAAATATTTTATAATTTTTTTTTTAGTATTGTCAGTACTCTTTAATTTAGTATTATTTTAGACTATAAATTTTTATTATTTATGACTCTATTGTTACTTATAATTAATTTTTTATTTATTTTGTCCTTTTTTTATAGGATCATAATTTATATTATTCAAAATTTTGATAATAAACGTAGTATATAATAATTACAATTACAAATTTTACAAATTTAGAATAAAAAATAAAAAAATTAATACAAAACAAAAATAGAGTACATCAAAGAATAGAAAAAAAAATTATACAGATAAGAAATAATAAAAATTCCATAAAACCAACAACATATATCATATGAACAAAAAAATACATAAAACGTAAATAAAATTCATATGAATAAAATCAAATAAAAATAAAAAAAATTTCAATTTGTTAGTGATTGAAATAAATCTGAACGATCTTGATGAAAAAAACTGGAACTAAAAAATTATGAAAAAGTAGGAAGAACTACAAAGAATGACTGTGAAGATAATAGTTACTAGTATTATTCTTATAGAAGAAAATGAAGGGTAGGGTTGGTAAAAAAGAAATATTTTAGCTTCTCCTAAACGATGAAACGTGAAACGTGAAACGCAGAAGCTACAAATTTGAGCTTCTCCTAAACGTGGGTTCAGAGGCAGAATCAATTCTGCGTTCACAAATATAAAAATTATCAAACATCAAAGTGAAACTTTCAAGAAGCTCAAACGGACTTCTCTCCTCCCCAACGTGTTTGCCAAACACACCCTTAATTTTTAGGTCAGTCTAGAACTCTAGATTATATCGTTGATGATAGGTTTTGGCGTTTTGCCATTAATTAGGAATGTGAGTGTTAACATAACATACACGTTGCCGGTTCTTAGTTCTAATTTTAATGCAATGATAATATAAAATATATATAATTATATAATTATATTTATTTTTTAATAATTATTATATAATTAATATAAAAAATAATTATTTTTATTTATATAATATTATAATTAAATATATATAAATTATTTTATATTAACAGTATATTAAAATTAATTTCATAATTTTTATGCAAAAGATCTATTCTCACTTTTAATTGGAGAGCATTCAACACAAATTTGACATGTGTCATTTTGTATAGGGTCCATCTACTGTACAGATACATCTTCGTACAGATTTATAAATTTTAAAAAGCGTATCACTAAAAGTGTTGCTTAAAGAGAAAGTGTTACCCTTAATCGTTAACTTTGCTCTGATACCAATTTTTAAAGTCGTCTTTTCTTTTAATTTCTTTTTCGAAATTTCTATTAAATTTTTAAAGTCGTCTTTTCTTTTAATTTCTTTTTCGAAATTTCTATTAACTCTTCGAATAAGTTTATAATTTGTATAGATTCGGTGGTGCTTTATTAGTGGTGCTTTATAATTTGCCAATTCATAATCAAAAGTTTTGACCATATTACTAGTATTTATAATTCTGATTTTTATAGTTTTTCAATCTTGTTTTAGTTTATAATATTCTTTTTTGCTTGGATTATTGCATATAAAATCTTTTATCTGTTTGTCTTTTTCTTTAATATAATTTCTCAAATCCTCAAAAACCTCTTTTATTTCTACACTTTCTGCTGTTTCTAAATATCTTTTTAATTTTTAAACTTCATTCTCTATTTTTTCTTTCAATAGCTTTAATTCTTTTAAGTCATAATATGGTTTTCCAGGCATTTATAAATTTTTTAAGTTTAACTCTAACTTGTTTATATTTATTCTTATTTCTATCCTTTTTATTATAAGGTCATTAATTTCGATCTGAAGATTATTTAATTCCCTTTTATACTCCTTTGTTTTACTTTTTAATTTTTTCGCCCTTTTTCTTTTTATTTTATTTTCTGGTCTTTCAATCTTTGTATGCTTCATTATTTAGAATTTCTACAAATTCTATCATCGATTCATCACTATTTTCTAGAGATTCTATCATTTTTTCTAGCTCTTCAACTTCTCTTTTCAACTTGTCATAGATTATTTTTAGAGCTTCAAATGCTCTTTGATTTATTTCAGAAAACTGTAAATAATTCAACCGATTTTCTCTTTCAAAGAGCTCTTGTTTCTTGTCTTGATAAGTTACATATATTTTTTCTTTATTTATTGTCATAATTTAGTGTTTAGGGTTTCATTTAATTTTTCGACCTTTTTTGTTAATTCTTTTATTTCAGAATTTTCTTCTTTAATCTTTAATTTAGATAAACTTAAAGGGCTATTAATTTTAGATTCTCTTATTTGAAAATTCGATGAAACTAATTTTCCCGATGGTTCTTTTAATAATAGAACTGGGTTTTCAATAGCTTTATATTTTGGTATTTCTGTTTTTACAATTTTCTGAAATAATTCATCGACATAAATTCTTTCTCTGTTTTTAAATATTATACTATGATGGCTATTTGTTAAAGCATAATTTATTGCATATGTAATTGAAAATGGTTCATCGTCTTGTTCCATTAGATTCTTTCTGTGAAATTTATAAGCCAAACTTATAGATCTTCCAAGATTTTCAGTTGATAAAGGTATAGCATATTCAAGATGGGCATTGAATTTAACATTTACGTTTGCCAAGTTTCCATGAACAATTCCAATTATTTGATCTATTGGGTCATCAGTAATTCTTTTGTCACAGATTGCTAAGCTTATTGGTGAATTAATTCCTTTCATATATGTAGATTTGATTAAGACTTGTATAGTACTAATATGAATCCATCCAATTTTAGATCTTTTTTGTTGATCCTTAATTTTCTCAATCTGTTTACTCAATTCTTCATCATTTATCAAAGCTATTTCAAGTTCTCCATTGGCGGATTTTATCTTTATAGGGGCTTCAAGTTGAATTTTTCCATAGTATATTATATTTTTTCTATTAAAAACTTCTTTTAAAAGATTTTGTTTATTAAAATTTTTATTTGATTTGAGGTTTAATTCTGTTTTTAGAACAGCCTGTTTTTTATTATCTAATAAAGCAGTTAATCTATAATAATCAGATTCTTCTGTTAATTCTAAACTTTCTAAATAATTCATAATTAAAAGGCTAGAATGAAGATGTACCTTTCTGGAGAAAAACTTCCTTTATTTAGTATATTTTACATAAGGTGTTTTTATCTCCAGAGGGGAGATTGTAGATACTAACTCCAGAGGGGAGTTTAGAATTATTTTTTCCTAAGGGAATTCTTCCTCAGACTATAGAATCGCCTTGGCCGCTTCCTCCTTACTTTCCTAGCATATGAGTACTCTTAGCCTCCTGCTTTCTATCATCTGATGCCTCTACAATTGCCTAAGCAACCTATTTATAATAGTTGGGTTTGATGGACAATTCCCATCCTTACCCTTCTTATGACGTCATTGCTTACGTCATTATTTGTTCTCTTGCACCAGCTACATTGTTGGTGCTCTATGACCTAAGCGCTTACGTCACTATGCAATAATGTTGAGAGATGCTTCAGATGCACTGTCCTCCTCTTTTATCATGTGACCCTCAGATGCATTGTTTTCTTCCTTCATCATATGAGTTGATTCCGTTTCATTATTGCTTTATTCAGATAACTCTGAGGCACATAGCTGGCACTTGTGATCTTCTCTGTCTTTTATCAAATAGCAGAGATTCCTCTTTATCCCTTCGGGGAGCTTTTCTAAAAGTCCAGATAAGTTGTAGAATGCTGACTCAAATTCCACCAAGAGTCTCATCTCTCTTTCTTCAATTTCATTTCTTTTACTGGACACAAGTAGAGTATTTCTACTTTTATAATTAATCCTTGTGTGAGATTCCTTCGTTATTTTTTGAGTTCTTTCAAAGACCCTTGCTAGTGTGCTGACTAGCCTTCCTTCATGACTGTAAATTGTTAAATCTCGAATCTGATCAATTGGTTGAAAATTTCCTGGAAAGACGGACATGAATATTACTTGGTGTGCTGGAACCAAGCATTCTTCTTCTTCATTAAAAATAGGTTGACTGTTTGTAAATTTTAGGGATATATCCCTTGGATTTACATTGTCAATCATATTTTTAAATCTCTTTACTGCATCAACGAATCCTGCAGGAAACTCACTAATAATTTTTAGATCATTAAAAATTAAAATTATATCAATTAATCCATACTGGAAAAACTGATAGGTGTCAGATGGGGAAGCATCTAGAAATATAACCAGCTTTGTTAGCTGTTCTTTGGCAATAGGATAATATCCCAAAATTGCCCTTTTTTCTTCAGTCCAATTCAGGACTATGTTAAGGGTTTCTCTGAGATTTGATCTACAGACCCTTTTCTTTTCCTTGATTTCAGCCCTTGTAGGAATGTTTCTTATTATCCCTGTTCTCTGGGTTTGAATTGGAGTTTTATCTGCTCTTTTTAGAGTTTGCTCGGGATGGAAAGCTTCATATTCCCTAAAGGATTCCTTTGCCTCTTCCAGTGTTAGAAACCCTCCTTTATGAATTATCCTTGATTGATGTGTGAATGGTGCTGCTTTTTCCCAGGCATCATATACTCCTTTCATGGGCCATTATAAATTACATAATATTTTTTATCTTGGGTGGATTTTTTAATGATTTCAGCAATTGTTTTATTTTCTGAAATTTTTTCTTCACCTGATTTGTCCACCATGCTTAGCTGGCTAAACTCTGATGGTTTTGCTTGTTGTGTTGATTTCATTGCTTCAATGGCCTTCTTGAGAGATTGGATTTGTGTCCTTATTTGCTGACAATGCTTGCATTTTTCGAGTTCTTGCTCATATTTTTGAATTTCTTGATCTAGTGCGTTGTAGACGAACTCCATTCTCTTGTTAATGTATCTGCAATAACATTTTTGTCACCCTTAATATATTCAATTTTTATTGGATATTGTAACAAAAATAATTGCCATCTTACCAATCGTCCATGATTATAATCAACTTTTAAATTATATCGTATGAAACCTATTAAGTAACTTGAATCTGTCCTTAATGTAAATTCTCTAGGTAGTAAATTAATTTTCCATTTCTTAAGAGATTTAATTGCTGCTAGAGTTTCCTTTTCATGAGTAGTATATCTCTGTTCTGTTGGAGTAAAAGTCCCTGAAATATACCTGCAAAGTAATTCCTTTGGGGAATATTTAGAATCTAGTGATTCTTTTTCTTTTTCCAAACTTTTTATAGCTTTCTTAGCTTTTAGACATCCTGACCAGGTTATGTCTGAAGCATCTGTTTCTACTATTAAGTAGTCATTTTCTTCTGAAATATAAAGTTCTGGAAGTTTTTCACATAATTCTTTAATTCTTCAAATTTGCATACTATCTTTTTCATCCAATTTCCATTCTTTTTTAGTACTTATTTTTGGAAATAAGCTTTTAGTGTATTCTGTTATATTCTTTAAAAATCCTTGATCAGAAATATAATTTATACACCCTAAAAATCTTTATAATTATTTTCTATCTTCTATTTTATTAGGAAATAAATTTACCTTTTCTAGAATATTTGGTTGAAGTTTTAGCTTTCCTTGAGTGGATAGAATTAATCCAAGAAACTCTATTTCTTCTTTTGCTATTCTTGCTTTCTTTTTGCTAAGAACTAATCCTTTTTCTTTACATCTTTCTAAAACTATTAATAATTTTTGAAGATGATCTTCTTTATCCTGTTTTATAAAAATTAGTATATCATCAATGTATACTAAAACAAATTCATTTAACTCTTTTAGATTTTCTTCCATAAATCTTTGATAAATACCTGGGGCTTGTTTTAATCCGAATGGTAATACATTCCATTCATAGAGCAACACACTTGTTGATTCTTTTGTTGGGCAAGTAAAAGCAGTTAATTTCTTTGTTTCTTCGTCTAAACGAAGTTGCCAATATCCTGATTTTGCATCAAGAGATGAAAACCAAGTTGCTCCTTTGATTTTTTCTAAAATAGAATCTTTTCTTGGAAGTTTATGAGCATCACCAATAGTTGCTTCATTCATCTTCTTATAGTTAATAACCATTCTTCGTTTTCCCCTTTTAATTTCATTATTGTTTTCGACATAAAAGGCTGGAGCCGCATGAGGACTTTTACTTAATCTTATAATTTCTTTTTCCAAAAGATCTCTACATTCTAATGAGAACTCTTCTCTATCTCTTGCGGAATAAGGAATTTTATTTGGAACATTTATCTCTTTTGTAGGATCTTTTAATTTAATGCTTACTAATTCGTTATTTGTATTTTTAATATCTAAAGGATTTTCAACACAAATTTCATCCAAAAGTTCTTCTATCTTTATTTCAAGATTATTTTTGGAATATTTATCTGAAAGTATAAATTTAAATAACATGTCTCTAATATAGAAAATATTCTAAATTTTAAGATCTTATCTATAGTAGTAGTTAGTATTTTTATACGTTTTGATTTTTGATTTATTGAAGAATCGTGTGGAGCTTTTAAAACTATATATGTTAATTCTTGAATGAATGGATGATATAGCTTTAAAAAGTTATTTCCTATGATAAAATCCATTCCAGAATCTAACATATATATAGATGGAACAATGAACCTATAATTTTGAATAAAAATTTCAGCCATTTCTGCTTTTTGGTCAATTTTATATATTGATTTGTCAGCTATTCTAACTCTTAATGGTTTCTTTAATTTTTTTCCAATCAAGTTTTATATTTGAACTAGCAAAGCATTGTGTTGCTCCAGAATCTATAAAAGCATTTATAAACTTTTCTGTTATTTTTATAGTAATAAATGTGGCATTATTACTCAGTCTCTGAGTCTGTTTCTGAGACATATTCAAAAATATAGTCTAAGTTATCATCAGATTCCTCTAAAGGTTCCATGAAACAGGACTTAGCAATTTCTATTTGTTTAGTAAGATCCTTTTTATCCTTCTTTTTTGGACATTCATTTGCATAGTGTCCTTCTTCTTGGCAATACCAACACTTACAATTTTCTTTTTTATTCGGGCAATAGTTACTCTTTTGTCTTTTGTTTTTATTGTTATTTCTTTTTCTAAAATACCTCTTTTTTCTCCAGTTTGGATAGTATTTTCTTTTTCTAAATTGGTATTTTCTTTTTCTTTGAAAATTTTTATTAAGCCCATATTTTTAGGGTATCTCTTCATTATCCTGACAGCAAATTCTAATTATATTTACAAATCTTTTTTGAGTTGCTTCTTGCATACAACGTTCTTTTATTTCCTCTCTTATTGCAGAGGTTGCTCCACCAAAATATTTTCAATTGTCCCTCTATTTATTTCTCTTATAAATCTTTCCATTATAAATTCATTAGCAGGATATGGAAGTTTTGTTATATACATACTAAGATAATGATTTTTATCTTCTTTTAATTTATAATAATGTATTCTATATTCACATATATAAGATTCCACATTATATAGATCATATATCTGAATATTAGCTAAATGGTTTTTTGCTTCTTGATATTCTTTATATAGAATCATCATTATATATAATATCTTATCATAAGCTGTTGTTTTTGTTGCTAATTCTTCTATTATTTGGTTTTCTATTGATGTCATATAATCTCTTATAGTTCCTTTAGTATGAAACCCTATGTAATTCCAAATATCTCTTCCAGACAATTCACTAAGTTTTGGATTAGTAAAGGCTTCTAATAAAAAGGAATTCAACCAATTTTTGAAAATTTCTTTTTCATTCTTTTTACAGTCTAAGTCAAGCATTCTTTCTCCTTCCATTTCCTGGATTTTAGGAACGTGTTTTGATGGTATTTTTGTATATTTTGAATCTTTATTTATAAATCCTTTTTTAAAAGCATAATTATCAAAACCTGTTTCCCATTTAAATTGAGATTGATTATCCTTAGATGTTCCAGCTTCATTTTTTACTTGTATTGGAATTGCTAGTTCTTCGTCACTTGAATAATCTAGGATGTGTTCTTCATTTTCTATATTTTCAGAATTTACTAATTCTTCTTCTATTTGAAATCCATGTTCCATAATATTATTTTCTTGAGCCATTTTTAATTGTTTAAAAAGCATTGTAACTACTTCTAATTTTTCTTCAATATTCATAATTTCAATGGTGGTTTTACTTTTAAATCTGTTATGTTGATTATATTTTGACATTTTTCTTCTTTGGGATTCCCTTTTTCCTTATTTCTTTGAAATTTTATGGATACTAATATTTCTTCAAGCATATCTACTATAGAATTTAATTGTGGGTTAAAAGTATGATAAAGATGTGGAGAATCATTTCCATGGTAACATTTTTTAGAAATTCCGTGTGAAAAATAAATTTTTTCAGGTTTTTGAAGTCCTTCAATAAAATTTATAGTAAAATAAAGATTTTGAGAAAAGTCATTTTGTATTGATTTTAAGAATTCGGTGTCGTTACAATTAACATTAGTTAAAATCATTAATTTTTGATCAATTAATTTTGATAACTAAATTATTTCTTCTCTTAAATCTTCTAATTTACTTTTTTTTCATTAGGTGACGCTTTTCTTTGTAAAGAATTACGGTTTTAAATAAAAAGTGTAGCTTTAGGATGTGTGGTTTAGATTTTGCCACATAATCATATCTTTAAATTTGTACAGATTTAGATCTGTACCATATAATTTTCTTATTGTATATTATGTTATCATTTGTAGAATACATGATATGGTATAGGTTTATATGATAACGGAAAAGAAATCATCGTATTAGTTAGAATTTAATTAGAACAATGATGTGAAAACAAAAAGGGCCGCAAAAATCGTAAGTACGGATATAAAAAGAGAAAGGCTCTTCTTTCAGCAGAGGCCATCATGATGGGTCAATGAGCACAGTGTAAGCCCATACTATAAATAGAGTTTAAACAAAACCAAAAACAAAAGTTCAAGACAAAAAATCCAAAAAAAAAAAAGCTCGTCTCATCGCAAATCGCAATCCAACACTCCTGTACTCGATAGGAGGGAGCTTGTTGGTGCTTCTAAGCTTAATTTGAGTTAATATTTAAAATCACCTTAAAATTTGAGGTCAGTTTTTAAATTGATCCTGCATATTTTAATTGATTCAAATTATTTTTAAATTTTAGAAGTCAACTCACGTTAGTCCCTCCATTCATCTTCGTTAATAGAGTGCTTAACTGAAATTTTAAAAGTGACACCTTGACTAATAGGTGGTATGACAGTTGTCTAACATATAAAATTTATGATAGGGTCAATTTAACCCTTTGAAAATCCTAACCAGAAAGCCAAATTTTCAAATTGAGCTTGTTGTTGTGTTGTAGAAGAAACATAGAGTAATAGTAACCAACAAAAACATCATAATATAAGTGCATTCTAAGTGTTACACAAATTGTAATATGAACAGACCTAATGTTAAAAGGCAACTACTCAAATGAAGATGGCAAAAACATCTTTTTATGAAGATGTTTTGTTAAAAAGTGTGATTTATTTATTTAGCCACACTTTAAACAAAGACAACACTTTTATAAATATTAAAATCTAACCATTCAATCTATCATCCAAAAGTCAAAAGAGAATATTTTCACATAAAGACAATTATAAAGTCTTCATTATAGTATCCACCATGTTAAAATAGTTATCGGAGCCTTTTGCCACTTGTTCCATGGAATACTACACACCAAAACAACAGTACTTCACACAATAAGAATAACAAAGAAACAAAACAAAGAAATCCCGTTTAAAAAAAAAAAATTGTCAGTAAATGTATTAGCAATTAAACGAGCATGTCCTATCAAGAGGTGGGTTCGCCGAGGCGTTTAACAAGAGAAGAGCATGGCCAATAAGCAAAAGGGTCTTCATAGCCAGCCCTCTTGCACGATTTCATACATTCATTTTTTTGAATCCGACGTATTATTACCTGTTTTGAGTGTTACTTGAAACTGGGTTATATTTCGGCCTAGATATGAGGTTCAGACTCCGTCTGAAGTAGCATCCGACTTGTATTGGTGTTAAGATGTCGCCGTCCGAGTTTTTCTAGAAGTTCACTAGTCTTAGAGATTGGAACACATTTTAGTAGAGATATGGATATTCCTCTTCTATAGAGAATATTGTGAACTAAGGTGTAGTTTTGTATTTTTCTTATGAGTCTTCTTGTTTTCCTTTTTTATTTAGAGATGATATCAAACTTGAGATATTCAATGATGGGAGTCATTCAACCTAAATTTAGATTGGATATGGCCATTGTGCCTAACTTGTTGACTTCTTTTACTGATAGTGTGTGGAGAGTTTTCTGGACCAAGCTTCTATTGTTGCCCCTTGGTTTGGGGCTGACCAACTTGTAAAGGGCATCGGTTCGGATATTTGATTCCCGAGCTATATGTCAAATTTTTGCTTTCGAAAATTGAGCTAATTATTCCCGTGTTTCTTCTAAGTATTTCTTCATGTTGGGATCTTTAGCCTAATAAGTCCATTAACTTGAGAGATTATTACTTGAGAATCACTAAACACAATCAAATTTACTACCCCGACTTCTTTGGCAAGACTCAAGCCAGCAAGTAAGGCTTCGTACTCGACTTGATTGTTGAAGGCTGGAAATTCGAATTTCAATGAAAATTCTATCCGAGTTCCTTTTTCGTTCTCCAGAATAACTTCTGCTCTACTTCCAGCTTTGTTGGATGATTCGTCTACATATAAGTTCCAGGCTGCAGGTCTTCCATGAGCTTCAATGTACTCGGCCACAAAGTTGGCTAAATATTGAGATTTAATTGCTATCCAACTTTCATCTATTGCCCATTGTAACATCCGGCCTGTAGTATCCATTTTCTGTAAGATGTGCTTCATAGGCTAATTAGTCGGACTTTTATAGTATGAGTTTGAAAATAAGGTCAGAGCCTCATAGAAGTGATAACAAAGGCATATGCGAACTTCTCTATCTTTTGATAGTTTAGCTATGCCCCCTGTAGGGCCTTGCTAACGAAATATATTGGTTGCTTCCCGTTTTTATCTTCTCGGACTAAGGCTGAGGCTATGGCCTTGTTTGTAACTGCTAAGTACAACACGAGCTTTTCCCCTATAACAGGTCGGGTGAGGATTGGTAATTGACTCAGGAAATTTTTGAAGTCTCGAAAGGCTTGCTTACATTCATGAGTCCATTCAAATCAGCTCTCTTTTCTTAAGTATTGAGAATAGGGGGAGATTTCAGAGTTGATCCTGCCAAGAATCTATATAAGGCTGTCAACCTTCTATTTAATTATTGGACTTCTTTGAGACAGGTCGGACTTTTCATCTCCAATATTACCTTGCATTTGTCTGGGTTGGCTTTAATACCCCTTTGGGTGAGCATAAAGCCTAAAAATTTTTTGACTTCTACTGTGAAGGTACACTTTGAGGGAGTTAGTCTCATCTCGTGCTTCTTAATTTTGTTAAATAATTCAATTAAGTCGGACAAGAGGTTGGCGTCTTCTTTGGTCTTGACAAGCATGCCATCCACATACACTTCTATTAATTTTCCAAGGTGAGGTGAGAACACCTTGTTCATTAGTTGTTGATATGTGGCTCCGGCATTCTTCAATCCAAAAGGAATGACTACATAACAATAGTTAGCTTTTGAAGTGATGAAAGAGGTCTTTCCTTGGTCCGGCTTGTACATCGAGATTTGGTTGTAACCTGAGTATGCATCCATAAACGACATGTACCTATATCCTGAAGTTGAGTCTATCAAGGCATCAATGGTGGGAAAAGGGTATGGATCATTGGAAAAAGTTTTATTGAGGTCGGTATAATCAACACACATTCTCCATTTTCCATTCTATTTTTTCACCAGGACTACATTAGCTAGCTACAAAGGATATTTTACCTCCTTTATGAACCTGACTTTTAATAAGACTTGTATTTGTTCTTCTATAACTTGCACTCTTTCAGGCCCGAGCTTCCGTCGCTTCTGTTGAACAGGTCGTGAGCCCGGGTATACGATGAGCTTATGACACATAAGGTCAGGGTTTATCCCAGACATATCGGAGGCTTTCCAAACAAAGAGGTCGGAGTTTTCTTGTAAGAGCTTAATGAGGTCTGCCTTTAATTATTCATCGAGGTTAGCCCTGATGTTTGTTGTCTTCTCTGCCTGATCTCTGATTTGAACCTCCTCGATTTCCCCTTAGGTTGTGGTCTTATTTCTTCTCGTGTTCGAACACCGCCAAGCTCAATGTTATTAACTGCTTTACCTTTTATACTACCCCTTAGATTTGGGCTTTCATTATGACATTTTCTTTCTAACTTCTGATCTCCTTTTATAGTTGTAATTCCCTCAGAATTCGAGAATTTCATGCATAGGTGACGCGTGGAAACGACTACAGCTAGCCGATTTAGAGTTGTTCAACCTATTAAGGCATGTAGGATGAGGCCATGTCGATCACAATGTAGTCAACGCTTAAGGTTCTTGATTTCATGCCTTTACCAAAAGTGGTATGCAATGAGATGAAACCAAGAGGTCAGATGGGTATATCACCTAACCCAAAGAGGTTATCTGGATAAGCTCTCAGCTCCTTTTCTTTTAATCTGAGTTTATCAAATACGGGCTTGAATAATACGTCAACTGAGCTTCCCTGATCCACCAAAGTTCTATGAAGGTTTGCATTGACAAAGATCATCGTAATTACGACTGGGTCGTCATGACCAGGCGTTACTCCTTGGGCATCTTCTTTGGTGAATGAAATTGTGGATAAATTGGAAACATCTCCATCCTCATGCAAATCCTCCATTTATCATGTGTTCATGCCTATCAGATATTTGTGGTGGCCGATCTCGTCAACCTCCGTCTTCATTACCTCTCTTCATTTTACCTAGATTGTCAGACCTATCAGTGAGGTAACTTTCTAGTCGACCTTCTCTGGCCAACTTTTTTTATGACGTTTTTTAGATCATAAAAACCATTGGTAGAAAGCCCTTATGGTTTATGATACTCGCAATATTTCGTATGACTTCCATCCTTTTTATGCTTAATAGGATGAGGAGGTGGAAGTTTTTTAGTGTGGCAGATTTTTCTGTAGATGTCGACAAGAGAAACTCGGAGCGGGGTGTAGTTATGATATCTTCAGGGTATAGTTAATGCACTTCTTCGTCTGTTTTTGTACTTCATACAAAGAGGTTGGATGTCACTTGGATATAGATTGAGAAAACGACCCTTCTCTAAGACCATTAACTAATTCCATTATCACTGCTTCTATGGGTAAATTTTGGATCTCCAAATAAATCACTCCATGTAAACTCAGAGAGTCTCTCCAACTTCTTGCTTGACCCCTAGTAGGCTGGGAGCATGTTTGACTTTATCTTTTTGGATCGAAAAGTGGGTGAGAAATTTTCTTGCTAGGTCATCAAAATAAGTGACCGATCTATACGATAAACTATCAAACCATTGCATCGCCACTTTGGTTAACGTAATCGGAAAAGTTTTGCAGCGAGTTGCATCGGATGCATCTGCCAAGTACATCCAACTTTTAAAATTGTTGAGGTGGTGTCTCGGGTCAGTTGTTTTGTCATAGAGGTCCATGTCGGGGCTTTTGAAGTTCCTAGGGATCCTAGCCCACATGATATCTTCAATGAACGGATCTTCCCTTCCAAGAGGGCTTTCCTCCTAATCCGTCTGATTCCTCCGACTTCGAAGGTCGGCCTCTAGTTTCGAGAGCTTTTCTTCCAACTCTGTTCATCATCGTACCTCTTTTTGCAAATCTCTTTCCACTTCTCTTTATCGCTAATCTCCTACTCAAGTTGCTCTAATCGGTCATGGTTCCCGTGTACGAGTCTCATGATCTCTGTTGGATAAGGGGGTTCCTCATTTTTGGGTGGATGAACTTTCGAATAGATTTTTTTGCAGGATTTTTTAATGTACCCTCTCCGGGGGGGGGGGGGGGCAACTTGCCCTTTCATGTCATGGAGGTATCACGGTGCTCGATCATCGTTATGAGGTTCTGGTTCTGATTCAGACGCTGTGTGACCGTCTTCAAACTGATTGTCCACCATGATTTGGTATAAACTTCCAGGTGCCCGATAACGGTACCAATGTTTCAAGGGTTACCTGAAATTGGGTTGTATTTAGGCCTAGACGTGAGGTACAGACTTCATCTGAGGCAGCGTCTGACTTGTATTGGTGTCGAGGTACCGCCGTCCGAGTTCCTCGTGAAGAGGTGGAACCTGCAAGGGACTCCGATGCTTAAGTTAGCAAGGATTCAAAGTAGGTTTTTAGCAGATTAGGTCTTGAATATACTTGAGGATTTTAGTGTATTTATAGAAGAGTGGATAATCACCTTTTAGTGTAGTTCACCTTTGCTGGTGGATAACCATTTCCTAAAAAAGTTGTTGAGATCTTCTTTCTAGATAAATAGGAGATATCTTAGGACATAGTTGCGTATTTAGATGAGTAGGACTAAACCGTTGTCGTCGAGTCCAACCTCTTTGAGGTTGGATAGGTGTAGAGGAGACATGATCTCTTATATGAACCTCTATTCTTTGAGTCTAGCTATATCTTTAGGGCAGGGTATGAACATTACCCATATATTTTTTTTGTTTGGGTGAAGAAATGATGATGTTGTTTGGTTTTAAGGAATCAAATAATGGAATTGAATTGGTTTCAGATTATGGGTGATTTTTGTAGAGGCATTAACAAAAATATCATATTAGAACAGTAACTAAAAAATTGCAAGTCTTGTAAAAGATGAGCAATGAAATTGGAGTAAGAGAAGGTTTCGTTTCTCTTTCTTCAACCAATAGCAGAAAGATACAAAACAGAGTATTAAAAATAGAAGCACAATATTTTCCTTACTAACCTTTATTTAAAGAAATAGTGGTGCACATCTTCATCTTCTTTGCTCTAGCCAAAGGGAACGATAGCAAAGAGTTTCGTAGAAGGCCTACACCAATGATATTGGTCTTTCTTATCACAGCAGATGCAAGAGGACGAAGAAAAGAGTTTCTCTGTGTTAGTGTTTTAACCGTCATATGTCTCAGATGAGATCGTTTTAAGAAAGATTAGACATCAACAAAAAAAACAACGTCATTTTGTGAATGTCAACGTGTTATTAAACGTTTCAGCTAAACACTCTATTAACAGAAATACTCGAAAGGATTAACGTGAGTTAACTTTTAAAAGTTGGAGTTTAATTTGATTCAATTGAAATTTAGAGGATCAATTTAAGATTGAACTCAAATTTCAGGGATTATTTTAAGTGTTAACTCACTTTAATTTTCTCAATTGCTACCAATGCAATATGATTTTTCTGCTGCCAATGGTGCTAGTCTTGGTGCTAGTTTTGGCAGCTTGCCATGGATGATATAAATCTTAGGCATATAGATTTTGACCTTGTTGATTAGCTTAGGAAAATATTCAAGTTATCCTTTTTGCAGCATGCTTGTTTTTTATCTCAAAGAACATAAAAAAATAAAAACAGTGCAACAACTAGGAGTAAGTACGGGTCGATTTGGTTCGGGTTTATGGTAAAATTAAAATCGAACCGATCAAAATATAATTAGTTCGGTTTGGTTTGAATTTATGATTTTTTATATATGTACCCGAACCAAACCAAACCGATTAAGAATGGATTGGTTCGATTCGGGTAATTGAGTACCCGATGACTTTCAAATTCATTAAAAAAAACCAAATTTTTATCTTAAAAATTCAACAAGTACAATAAACATGTAACATCAATAGAAATAATCCAAACATGTTAAACACCAAATATATTAAAAACTAAACTCATTAAAATCCAAACATATTAATAGTGAATAATTATTGTCTAATAGAAAAGCCATATATATTTTTAATTTTTTTATTTAATTAATATATGATCGGGTTCGCGGGTTGGTTCGGCTTCCGCACCCCCAAAACCGATACCCGAACCAATTACTAACAAAGGTTATCGATTTGGTTCGGGTTGGATCCGATTACCCATTGGTTTCAGAACCAATTTAATTGGTTTGGTTCGGGTTCAAACGGGTAATCGGGTACCTATAGGGGTGGCAAGCGGGGAAGCCCGCCCCGCCAGAAGCCCGCCCTGTCCCTCCTAGTGAGGCGGTCCCAGAATCCCAGCCCACCCCGCCTAACGGCGGGTTGGCGGGCTAAACCCGCCAAATATTCTGTTTTTTTATTTTTAACTATTAAATAATATATATAAAGGTATAAAAAAAAACTTTTCTATTTTTTACTTTTAACTATTATAATTTCTAAAAGTATAAACAAATTATAATTTTTATATTCACAAACATTCAAGTCTTTGTAATTATAAATATCTAATAAACATAATTATAAACCAAGTTTTCATCCAAAATATAATTATAAATATTGTTCCCAAAGTAAAATAAACATAATACAAAACATAATTATAAATATTGTTTCTAAAACAAAATAAACATAATCCAAAATACTCAATTTTCATCTTCATTCTCTTCTAAGTTGGGTTGGGAGAAGTTATGTTTTGGTAAAAAAAAATTTAAAAATATCTCTTGCTAAAAAAAACTAAGCCCGGCGGGGAAGTCCGCCCCGCCCCGCCAAAGCCCGCGGTGTAAGCGGTGCGGGTTAGGCGGACTTTTGCTATTTGGCGGTCCCAATTTTCCAGCCCAATCCGCCTTTTTTAGTAGATTACGCGGGCCAACCCGACGGATTTAGGCCCATTTGCCACCCCTAAGTACTCGTACCCGCTATCCATGCTCATCCCTAGCAACAACGTTTTCGTCCTACGTAGCATTTTACTAACAGTAACTATCAATGTATTGGTTCTTTTATATATATACTTATCCTTTTTTATATCAACTTCATACTTTCTACTTTCATCTTTCTGGGAGACGAAATTTACACTTTTTTCTTTTTTTGTTACAACTTTGCACTTTGTAGCTCTAAAACAGTAAAAAGAATATATACATTTATCATTTTAACAAAAAGAAATTAATGATGTAGATAATAAGCCGTTGATAGCGTAAATAAAATAACCTTTGGTATAGTTAGTTATAAAAGAATTTTTGGTTGTGAACATATTAAAAAAGAATTTTCGTACGTAATAGAGTAAGAAAATTAATAATAGAAAATTCTGTGGTGCTTATATCAAAGATAAACATAGTATGTTGATATTACATATCAACGTTAGCCAAAGACACGTCAATGGTGAAGTCACATCCGTGCACAAAGAAGAACGGAACCGTTCTGCTTAAGAGGTTTATTAGGGAGAATGGTTTGATGGTTTGGTTAAATAAGCAAGTCATAGGAGGTGGGTTTAGTGGGCCGTTGTTATACGGACTTCTTTTGTTTGAGAATGTGTTGTATATTTTACTAGGAGGCCCTAAAGAAATGGGTAATGTTATCCATGGATAAGAAATTCTATTCGAGATGGAGTAAGAAAAAGTTATGCGTGAGTTTATTATATGAGTTTATGACACTGCTGATATTATAATAGTCTAAAGTGATTGTAATACTTCTTATAATTATATCATTTTTGTGGTTAAGTATTTAAGTTATTACAGTTTAAGAGTTTGCAAGTAAACCATTACAGTAGATAAAATTTATTAATTAGTATAGTTTAAGGTCCAGTTTGGGAAAACAACTTAATTAAGCTACTTTAGAAAAAATAACTTATAAATAAGTTATTTTGTGTTTGGATTTTTAGTTTTAAAAGTGCATGTTTTATAAAAATGTGATAAAAAGTAGTTTATGAGAGAAGTCATTTTTTTTAACTTCTCTATAAGCTCCTAAATAGCTTCTTAGAAAGCTGCAATTTAGTTTTGAAAATTGCACCAAATATTAATACTACTAATTTTCATAAGTCAAAAATAGATGTATGTTTAACTAGCTATTCTAACCCAATCATAAAAATATCGTTTTTTAAACAGAATATTCTGTTATCTTAAACGTTATTCTTACGGCAGGGAGTTAATTGGAAAAAAAATTAACGTATAGGGACCCAGTTGAAAAAAAAATATGAAGACCTAACTGAAAATTCGGAGAAACTATAGAGACCTGTAGAGTAATTAAACCTCAACTTATTCAGATAAAACGACGTCGTTTTAACGTTAAATATGTCAAGGCCTATTTAGCTTAAAAGAATTTGATACAATATAAATTTACATTAATTTTGCATCGTTATGATATTTATTATGTTAGTATTTTTTTTCAATAAATTATTAATTATATGGTATAATTGATGAAAATAAACTTATTAATAAAACTTGATACATTATTATATATGTTAAGTAAATAAAAAATAATTGAGAGGATTAAATAGTAAATCTAATTATCTTCCTAACTTTGACACTTGTCAAACTTTTTTATATCTCATAAATAGATATTTTTTCTTTTAAATTTTTCATTTTTTATTCCTATTTTTATCCGTTTATTTGGTTTTATGTTCTTTTTTATTTCCTCAAACTTTCTCTATATATTTTCAAAACTTACAAATATAAAATAGCGAATTATTAACTTCTAAATCCAGAAAGAAGAAAATTTTTTCCAACGCCATAATCAACATCCTAAATGAATCACAATTATTTGAAACATAATAATTGATGTTATTAAAACATTAAAGTGGAAATAAAATTTTTTATTTTTACATAATTTTACTTCTAGGTTAATCACTTAGTTGGTGCACAAGATTTATGATTTTACCTTGTTATTCAATTTTCGTTTATTTGATTTTTTTATTATATATAAGAGGTGATCATTTTATATATATAAGTTTATTTTATTTGGTCACCAAAACATATACATTATTCCAAAAAAATTTGTGTATCTCAAAGTCTAGGAAGAGTATCATCATCATTATTATTAGAGTTTAATTTTGATAAACTGACAGTGTAAAGTATTTTATACAATCGTGTAATTATATTCGTTCTTTTGGATAATTATTCACGCAATCAATTTAAAAAGTACTTATTTTTACTGATACGTTACTATATAATTGTATATATACATGTATAAAATTATTTATGTTGATAGTACATGAAAATTAAATTGTTATTATTATATATGACACATATGTTAAATAACGTATTTGTTAGTTTCTACGTAATTACTTAAATTATCTAGATCATAAAACTAATAATACATCACATGATTATCGTTACTAATTTATTAACTATATTTCAACTTTATTATTTAATATTTAAAAATTTTATTAAAAAATATTTGTTTAAATTTATAATAAATAATATTCTTAAATTTAAATAATTTGTTAATTTGTTTGTACTTATTGTACTATAAATATTAACATAATAATTGGGCCAATTTAGTTGGAGCCCAGTAAGATAGGTCATTACGACGTGAAAGCACATTGAAGCCCAACCCATAATAGCATAAAAACGTTATAACTAACTCGTACTCCTACTACAGTCCATAGTGCCACTTGTTCGGACATTTTTGCTAGTAGGATGACGCAAATGTTGACCTCCTTCTTACTTTTTTTTTTTGGGACTGGACCATTGTCGTTGCTACTTGCTAGTATGATAAATATAGAGGTCTTTAATTACCAAAGAAAAAAAAAATAAACGTTTTTCTTTTCCTATTTAAAAGTTTTGGATTTAAATTTTACTGGTTGGAACCAAAAAAAATTTTTAGAAGTTGTTGTAATGTGTGATAAATATGTGTGATAAAACATATATTGTTGTTATATACATATTCCAGCACTTTTTGATCTAGTTAAAAATTTTTACCGTTTATCTTTGTAATATGTAATATCATTTTCTTCATACGTTTTTAATTTATAAATAAATTTAATTAAAAAAATAATGCTACAATATTATTTAAGTAAAAAAAATATATTATTGCCATGTACATATTTGATTACTTTTTGATTGACTTTGAAATTAGAACGGCTTATCCTTATAAGATATATTTTCATTTCTTTTAGATATTTATTAAAAATATTTGGAGTGAATACTAATATTATAATTGATAATTAAAATCAAAATTCAACTGTATCAAAACCAATTTTTTTGAATTAATTTTATCACTGTCAATAAATATAACAATTATTAATTATTTTTATTTGCAACCTTAATACCTAATCACATATAAACCAAAAAATAACTAAATTAAATACTACTTTTAATCCAAATTAGCTCTTCATAGGGAATACAATAATCTTTATTAAGGATGCCACGTTACACGAGACGTGTTCTCCCATCTGAGTAGTTTATAAGGTTAGCTGAAGATTAAAAATATCATATAAGGAAGGTAGTTTATTGAAGAAAGGGAGTTATATTATGGAGAGGTGAAGCTTCAATGTAGACTCAATGGAAGGTGGTAGGCATAACTATTATGTTGTGAGGAAGGGTAGGGTTCCTGGAATTTACACGAATTGGGTTGATTGTGAGAGGCAAGTTTCGGGTTTCAAGGGTAATGAGTATAAAGGATTCCAAGTGCGACGTGAGGCGGTGGAGTGGCTGAACTCCGGAGGAGACAACAGTGGGGAACACGACGATGACCGTGGAGGAGGTGGCCAACCAAGCAATGACAATAGAGGGACATTATCTAGTTACTTTCGAGGTTTGAGCATAACTAGTGGCGAAAAAAGTGTTTTTAATGTTGGGGGTTGTAGTAGCTCCTTTGAGGTTGTAGGTATGTACTCTGTGTACCTTGAATAATTAAATTCTAAATGGTTAGTAACGTTGATTCCGTTGTTTATAGTTGATTTCAAAGGTGGGTTTGCAGTACCGTGTGTTAAGAAGGAAGAGGAGGTCGTTGTCGCGGGGACATGGAAGAGATGTTGCGGCGGGCGTATGTGGCTGTATCATTTCCTCCACCGAGTTATTACCGCATGGATTCGTGCACGAGGGAAGGGGGCAATGTTGTCGGCTTCATAGTGGTGATTTCGGACAACCACCTAGGACTGAAACTTATTGCCCGAGGCGTTCTCTTCTCTGACGAAGTAAAAGCAAGGCAAGATGCATCTTTAAAGATGCTTAACAAGATTGTGGAAACAACTAGATTGACTGTTGTCGACTTCAACTATAACCGAGTCCGCGAACTTGACTTGGAGAACTCACAACTTAAGGAGGAGGTTTCAGCCCTCCAAAGTTATCTCTTTGGGATGTGACTCTTTCTATTCTGGGTGTGAAAAATGTTTGTTGTTCATTAGTTGCTTTTAGTCATGGATTAGGTGGGTCATGGCATTGTTAGAAGTGTGCTCTGTATGTAGTTGTTGAAACCTTCAATTGTTATTTGATGATGGATTTTGTAATTAGATAGAGTTTTAACCGACGTTGTTATTAGCTTAGCTATATGAAGCTTGATCTTGTTCCTGAAAAGGTTGTCCACTTATTTTCTTATTAGCTAGAACCTGCAAGTTGAAGTTGATGGATGTTGCAATTACTCAGAGTTTGAACCAACGTTCTAATTGGCTTAGCTATGTGAAGCTTGATCTTGTTCCTGAAAAGGTTGTTCACTTATTTTCTTATTAGCTACAAGATGTGAACTCTAATTTAATGTATATTTTTAGTTATGTTAAATATGTGTTATTTGAGTTGATAAAGTATTCAGCAATAGTTTAAAAATAAGCTTCTCTGTATAGAGGCATGGTGGAAGTAGGGTTCAACCCCATATACTAGGAATCTTTAAAAAGTAAAAATAATTCGAAAGGGGGATTCAGATTGGGGTTTGAGATTAGGCACAAATAAGGAGACTTTCCATATGGTAGATGTAAAAGTTGCTTAACAAGTATATAAAGTAACTACGGGTGACATTGGCTTTGACATCTTTAAGTCATGCAATTTCAAATTTAATTGCTTGTGTTTATTGATATTTTCATAATGTGCCAGAGTAAGGTGAGTAGGTTTAGATTTGATCTTTTATATAACATTTAACTGCGAATTATTTATGTTTAAAAACAATGGTACCAGGTCATCAAAATAGGACATACACAGTGATGGTTTACTCAGCAATTGGCATACTTGGAAATTTAATTAACAAGAAAGCATGATAAAAGTATGACAACTGCAATAGAAAATTATCAAATCAATGAGATTTAGGAAATCCTTTATTAAGTGTGCAATAAAAGTTGCAGTTGAGTATGGAGATGGAGGCCAGACATATGATTGACAAAAAAGACACTATGGTTTGATAGAGACGACATGAGAGGATTAGGGATCAGTGTGTTGTCTTCTCAGTCATTTCAGATCTTGGAAGGAGTGGTAATGTTTGTGTTTGAGAAAGATGTCCCGAAATTTCAGTAAGTGAGATTATGTTCATGAAGGACCTTTTGTGGTGACGTCCAAATTTTTTTATCGTGTCTATATCCGTTTGAGTTAGAGTGTGGGTGTCATGCTGTAACCAATGCACAATGTTAATTGGGCCTGACCTCTCTTACGGGCCCAATACAAAATCATACTCAGGAAGACCCATTATTGTATAAAAAGGAATACATGTTAGGAAGGTATTGAGTTGTACTGTACGTTCCTTACTATGACATTGGCTCAAGAGTTGAAGCTTCTAATGGAAGTCACGATGACGAGGCATGCCAAATCAACTGAGACGGATCCATCTACGGATGAGCAGCATGCGATGGAATCGGGCATTGACAAGTAAGTATGGAAAACCCTAACTATGTCTTCAAATCATTCTGGAAATCCCTTGGTATAATAGACACATGTTTGTTATGTGTTTTATTCAGAGATGGTACCCAATGATGGAACCAAGTCGTCCAACGATATGGACCACAGGCTGTTGGACCTTCTCAGTCGCGTAAACGATGTAAGAAAAACTGATCCTTCGTTGCATTTTATGGCTCGTGGTTTTAGCCAGTTCGTCGACCAGTTGAACTTATGAAAGATTTTGACTATACTTTTTGGGTTCATAATATAACATCTTCGTCACGAGGACAGGACGATGGAAGCGATTCTGAAGTCGCAGGCAGATCAAATACAAAAGCTTACTAAAGTCATCATGGGGCACGGGAAGGTTCTTGAAGCACTGTTGAGGGAACAAAGGAAGTTTTCTGATGTTGTACACGAAGAGGTAGTGCAGTCGGCAAAAAAAGAAAGTCAGAAGGTCCTAAACCCCCAAATGTGTGCTCATCCAAAATCTAAAGTATGTGAAGGGACAAAGGCCTCAAAATGCGACACCGCAAGAAACAAAGGAAAGGCTAAGGTTATCGAAATTGGTCAGCAGGCTACAAAGAAGGGTAAAGGTAAAAGGAACGCAGAGAGTTCCAGCTCCAACATTCCAGCTCCACCATTGAAGGTACGTATGAATGGGGTATTGGATATCATTCTTTATTAGTGTTTACATTGTGCGTTTGATGGGGTAGCAATGTAAATAATTTTTTTTATCAGTGAAAGTTAGATTTTGACCCGGGGGATGACTTCGGCTCCGTTAGCGATGTCCGACAACAAGGTTCGGGAACCCCATTCACTTACTATACCTACCTATCTTCCTTTATGAATGGTGCTGAGATGCCAGAGGTAAACTGATTGTTTTACATTTACGTAAATTCACAACAAATGTGTCCGTACAGTTAAGTGAACATGGGAGTTATATTACTTTTGGTAGTGCTTCAATCTATTGTTTCGACCCCCCACCAGGGGTGCAGTTTATTGGAATGGAGCTTGCCGTTGCAGCATACATTTTCTCGGCCATATTGCCAAAAAAGTTAGTCACACGACAACAAATATTTTCTTACACTACCTGGCTTCGGGTTTATCATTTGTCCTCGTGTTAGTGTTGCTAATTACTACAATATTAAATCGTGTAGAGAGATGCTAGTCCCGGACGACCATTGTAATAGAACAAGGGAGTCACTCCAAACACTGATTCCGGGAAGAATGGTTGTAGATGACGTAAGTTAATATAAATTTTAATATTATTCAAAATGGCTCGTGTTGTGATGATGTGATGAGTTTTTTTTTGTGTTTTGAAATAAGTTAATAAATTAAGTAAACTATTTTTTTGAGTTGATTTCGTTAGGTCCTAAACTTGGTGGCATCCATGTGCACTAAAACTATGCTCGATGATTTGGATATGAAGTGGTGGTTGCCAACAACATTTGCCGTAAGTTACAAAACCATAGCACTGTCCCAATATAAAATTTCAAGTCCTTTAATTGACATAGTTCTTTATTGTGTATGGGTGGCTGTTAGCAAAGACTTCTTTTGTATATGTCAACGCAACGAACCGCTCTATGGCATCGAGGCTAGTCGTCATTAATAGGAAAGTGTCAATGGTTCTGAACTGGGCTAGAAGCTCGTTATTCCGATAATCACGTACCATTAGCTTCAGGTTCTGCACAAGTTCAAGAATAGTACGCTTCAATTGAAGGAAATTCTTGACTACAGCGTTTATACCTTCGCATTGAGATGTGGTCCTAAACTCGGCGCAAAATTTATTCCTCAAATATGCATTCACCCACATTTCCTTCTTATCGAACACCTGCCTCGCCCATAGGCTATCTTGAAGTTTGAACTCTTCAATCGCTAGGTCCCACTCAGTCAGGAATTCACGAATGTCGATGTCCGCATATAACCATCGATTAAATCGTAATCGGAGTGACGGCTCCTTCACGTTGGCCATAATATTTTTCTGAAAATGCCATGCACATAGGCGGTAGG
The DNA here is from genome assembly GCF_003086295.3 of Arachis hypogaea. Lineage (NCBI taxonomy): Eukaryota > Viridiplantae > Streptophyta > Magnoliopsida > Fabales > Fabaceae > Arachis > Arachis hypogaea. The sequence goes on from NC_092050.1 coordinate 15,304,989, forward strand.
TTGCCTTCGGGAATACTAAAGTTATGGCTTTACGCATCGCCTCATGCCCATCTGTAACAACCACTGATGGCTCCTTCATGCACATCACCTCCATGTTCTGCAATATCCACTTATACGAATCAAATGTCTCATCCATTAGTAAACAAAAACCGAAAATGGTGGTCTGCTTGTGGTTGTTGGCCCCTGAGAAGATTACCAATGGCCGCCTATACTTGTTCTTCTTGTATGTCGCATCGAATGCAAGGACATCCCCGAAGTACTGGTAATCGACTCGGCTGCCCCCATCAGCTCAAAACATATTGCCAAGCATTCCATCATCGGTCAAACTGTACCGTGCCATGGCCATCGGATCCGATTCTGTCTTACCTTCTAAATATGCAAGCGCAGCGTCTGTATTGCCTTCCGCAATCGTTACATGACTTCTTTTATCAATGTGATTATAGGCATCCTTCTTTAAGAAGCCAACCAACAAGTATCTCCAGCCATCCCGGCCATATATCATACACTCTTCGCTGTCGAAATTTCATACTCGTTCAACCCATCTATCTGAGCTTTGGCGGCATCCGTGAGTGATCGGTACTTCGCAATCAAATGCACCATGCAACTAGGGGTCAAGTCATGATTGTGCTTGTTTTCAATCTTCCTTACTCGCCACAGAAAAGCACTCTTGTCAAGGTATATGGAGAACTTCGCCTCGCAATTAGTCCTCGTTTCTAGTTTATGAACCCTCATCCTATCTAACCGATTATAGTGCTTTGCATCTCTCAAACCTTGCCTGTTGCAGAAGAACCTCCGCCTTGTGACAATACCATCCTTATCCTTCCAGGAATCCCCCTTCCTAACTCCAAAGCCGTGATATTTTCCAAACTTCTTATAGAACTCATACGCGTCCTCATCACTCCTAAATACCTTCTTAATTATGTCTTCCACATCTATCCCTTCAACATCACCAAATTCTCCCATGTCTCGGTAGAAAAATTCACTCTCGGTAGTATTGTGAGTCGTATCCTCATCCACATTCTTTGATCCATTTCTAGTGTAGGCATTCTCTTGACAAGCATCATCGTTGTCACACATCTTGTTGGTGGTTCCCATCTACAGATTCCAAGACAGAACAAATCCACAAAAACACTATCAACCCATCTCACTTAAGTCATATTCCCATTAGACAATAAACGAAGCCACCGACAACCACCTAAATGCTATTTCCAAACAAACCTGTTCTAATGTCCATCATCCCTACTTAGGTAGCATGCTTAAACTTTTGTAATTAGAGTACACCGAAATGTCAGGAGAAGAACAAGTACTCTACTTTAAATTAGCCCTTTCTAAAATTTCTATCATCTTAGAACCTTCTCTAATAACATTTTACACCTAAACAGATTCAGACACAAACCTACTGCTATAGCAAACTTAAATACTCGCCAAATTAATGACACTAATCATTGCTAAGAATAAACTCCCATACTCCTCTGTACAGACATAACATACTAAAATAAAATTAGCCAACAAATTATTTGCCAAAAATATGCCAGCAATTCGGAATTATTACATCCTTAAATGACATAAAAATTTGCAGCAAAACCTACTTGTCATCACTTCAAATGTTCACATTCAAGGACCAAAAAAATTAAGTAATGCAAACAAAAATAGAAACAGAACCAAATTAATGAAAATAAAGGGTACATAATATTATCTCAATTAACTCTTAAAAAATCTTCTCTTTTCATTTTATTGACATTTAATAGCATTCATTTTTTATCATACATAAATGAAAAATTTTAGGCATAGGCCAAATAGAATGATATAATGGGATTATATACTTTTGGGTGTGTTTGGATTAAAATTTAGAAATGGGAGTTTCTGTAAAATTGGTTTTACAAAATTGATTTTCATCAAAAGTAAGTTGGTATTGACGTGGTTTTTGTTTGACAATTTTTATACTAAAATAGATTATAGTGAACTAAGTGTTGTTCGTATCATATTATTCAAATTAACATTTCGATAAAATACATTCAAAACGACATAAATTTAAATAAATTTTCTATATTATTTTGTAATCTTATTTTAAGTATTTGAATAAATATTCATACTCTTTTTTCTTGTACTCTCAATACTATTTAGTACTCTTATAGAATTAATAGAATCATAATACAAGGAAAAAACATATTTCCATACAAAAATAAACAATAGGTCAAAATTTCATATAAACATGACAATTATAAGAATTCTATAAAAAGAAATAAATGATATTAGACTTTATTGGATGCTCCCAACACTAAGTCAAACGATCAGAAGCCCCCAAGATGTGCATCCAACCCTGACTTTTCTCCGAAAGATTAGATTTAGTAATTATTTTAGCTTAGTATTTATTTTAGCAATCAACAATGGATTCAATCTTCAGTTATGAACCCCATAAAAATTTTGCCATCATAATCAACCAAATTCAACTCTAATCATTTTCAGCAAAGAAACATGATTTACATATTTACATAAACAAGAAATTAGCTTAGTCACTATTTCAGCAACACAATTCAGCCATGGTGTTTCACAGCAAATAATATTAAATAACTGATTATTCAGCAACATGACAATAAACTCAACTTTCAATCAATACCAAATCCCTTCCGTAACAAACTAATTTAACCTAACTAATTTCACTAACCCATTCAACTTTCAACAAAAATATCAGAGTGCAGTGATGAATGACGTCATCCAAATTGAAATAGAAAGAACACGAAAATTTCTTAAAACTCACCAGATCGGGTTGCACGTCAGAGGTTAACGGTGACGACGAAGCTGACCGCGACGCTCGAGGCAACAATACGACACCAACAACGTCCCACCGTAACTTGTTGCCTCTTCTGCTAGAGACGAACACCGCATCGAACACGCGTATCGGAGGCAGCATCCGAGTTCGATACCGTGACGAAGATATCAGCAATGACGACCGGTCCTGGCCCCGGTCCCATATAAGAAGTATTACAATCACTTTAGACTATTATAATATCAGCAGTGTCATAAACTCATAATAAACCCACGCATAACTTTTTCTTACTCCATCTCGAATAGAATTTTTTGTCTGTGGATAATATTACCCATTTCTTTAGGGCCTCCTAGTAAAGTGTAGAACATATTCTCAAACAAAAGAAGTCTGTATAACAACGGCCCACTGAACCTACCTCCTATGATTTGCTTATTTAACCAAACCATCAAACCATTCTCCCTAATAAAACTCTTAAGCAGAACTGTTCCGTTCTTCTTTGTGCACGGATATGACTTCACCATTGACGTGTCCTCCTCTAACGTTGACATGCAATATCAACAGGAAAATTTGGTGGTGCTTATATCAAAGAAAAGCATAGTATGTTGATATTACATGTCAATGTTAGCCAAAGACACGTCAATGGTGAAGTCACATCCGTGCACAAAGAAGAACGGAACCGTTCTGCTTAAGAGTTTTATTAGGGAGAATGGTTTGATGGTTTGGTTAAATAAACAAGTCATAGGAGGTGGGTTTAGTGGACCGTTGTTATACGGATTTCTTTTGTTTGAGAATGTGCTGTATACTTTACTAGGAGGCCCTAAAGAAATGGGTAATGTTATCCATGGACAAAAAATTCTATTCGAGATGGAGTAAGAAAAAGTTATGCGTGAGTTTATTATATGAGTTTATGACACTGCTGATATTATAATAGTCTAAAGTGATTGTAATACTTCTTATAATTATATCATTTTTGTTGTAACACCCTACCATACAGAGTCTTATGCTTAAGTCATAATTCAAAGATGGCAAGGTATTACGACCTCTAAAACAAAAATTTAGTACGTATAGTAGTATGAATGATTGATTATAACTAGGAGCCTTTTTAGAAAAAGGGGTAAACAAAAACCGTAACTCGAAAGCGCAACACTCCGATCGATAACGTAACGAACAGGGATAAGCTAATGCGAGATTATATATACAAAGGAGTGTCAAAAACAGGAATATCAAGACTCAAAATCCGGTTGCAAAGATAACCGGTCTGAGCATAACAATATATACATATAATAAAATAAGGAAAACCCCAAAGGAAACCCAAAGGGACACAAATACAGAAACCTATTCTCCAAAATCTCCTATGAGAGGAGTCATCACAGTTGTATTATGTAATGGAGATAAAAGTATCTAAGCAAAACATATAAACCAAAATAGAGTCCCGAGAACAAAGGATCTTCGCTAATCCAGAAGTCTCCAGCATGCCTCAGCGAGAAACCTCACGTCCTGCATCTGAAAACCACAAAATTCGCATGGGTGAGAACCAGAGGTCCCCAGCATGGTAACAGCTTCCACATATATAATATATAATAATACAGGAAAGCCGAAGGCAATCCTAGAACTTCCTCCAGATAATATCAAAGCTTATAAACAAGCTAAACCGTAAGTGGCAACTGACTAAAGATCCTTCAGTCTAACTAATACTCCCCTTTCCAATTCCTTCAAACCTCCCAACCACCAGCAGAAGTATAATATAGCAAACACAGTTATATCAGACAAGAGATTTACAATTAAGAACAGATAAGGCATTTAGGCAATTAGCAAGTAATATGCAATCAAATAGGCAATCTCAAACAATTCATATAGTATGCATATGATGAATGCCTGTCCCTAGTGGCTGATGATATCATCTGTCGATTATAGAGCCAACCCGACAAGTCCTGGTAGCTAACCTTGGACTGTCCCTCTGTCGCGCATCCCTAACTCGAGTTATACTCATCATAAACTTGATCATAATCATGATCCATATCCATCACCCTCACTGGTGAATATTTACGGGGGCGAGCTCATCCGGGCTTTCACAGTGCCCGGCCACACTTACGACATAGGGTCAAAAGAGCTTCGAGTCTCAACCTGGAGCACGTGGTGGCTAGCTACTGCTTCCTCCCAGGGAAACCCTCATCTCCGATGGTGGAAGTGCAAACATTCACAATTCATTCAACAGCATATATGCATTTACACTTAGCCATAATCATGGCTCTGCCGTAACACGACAATAATCCAGCCATCCGGCTCACAGTAAATCCATAACCAGTCAATTCATTAACAATTATGGCACTTCGGCCCATGGCATAACAAGCACTTCCACCGCCATCCTCCGCATCTCACATAATCATCTTTGATCCTCAATGATCATCCATTTTCCCTTGCTTCACTTGCAAGTTACCACATTCACTAGCCCCTTTTTTTTTCATTACTAGGCATATCATAATGATTTAAGACATAAGTGGTGAGATCGGAGGCTTAGAAGTATGAAATTTGGCTTTTAAAACTCAAAAATCAACTTTGGGATGAAAACAGGGCCACGCGTACGCGCCCTCCACGCGTACGCGCACTCCACGCGCACGCGTGGATGGCCACAAAACTCATCGACGCGCAAGCGTCATGTGCGCGGACGCGCGGGTTGAAAAATAGCCAAACGACGCGCAAGCGTCAGCCACGCGTACGCGTGGGTGCTCTTGCGCCCCAGGCACAAAACTGGCACAACTCTGGCACAACTCTCTGGAAAATGGCTGGGTATTTGGTGCAGCGCATCGACGCGCTCGCGCACACCACGCGCACGCGTGGATGGTGCTTTCTCGATGAACAGCGTGTACGCGCCAAGTGCGCCTACGCGCGGGGAGTCATTCTGCTAAAAATTTTCTAAGTTAAAAGCTGCAGAATTCACAGATTCAACCCCCAATCTTCCGACGGACATAACTTTCTCATTTTAAATCGTTTTCCGCCCGTTCTTTCAACGGCATGGACATCCCGGATCCAATTTCATTTCTAAACAAGTTTGGTACAAACAGGGATCCGTAGTCCAAGTTATGTCTCGTCAAAATATGCCCAAAAATCATGTTTTCATACAAAACCACAAAGTGCCATTTTCAAAACAAGCCATTTTCAACTCTTTTCAAAATCAACCAAAACATGCCAATTTCAACCCTTTTTGAAATCAATCAAAATGTACCAAAAATCAACATGAAGCCATCATCAACTCACACATTGACACTTTACCAAAATTCCCAAAGTCACCATCCAACCATTTTAACACTTCTCAATCAAATGGCTAAAGGACAAACACAATATCATGTCATGCATCCTTCCTCATCCCAATTTCCAATAATATTATTTCCAATCAGCCATCATTATACATAATCAACATCATACTCACCATCAACATAGTACCACCCATCAATTCAACCTCAATCACCCATCAAGCATATATCATAACATGCATTTCTCATATATCCCACAATCAAGGCATCAATATTCATAATCACATATATGAACACATCATATATCTCAACCATTCAACAACATCAATAATTCAATGCCTATCTTAGGGCCTCTAGCCTAAGTATTTCCTACCACATTACATATTAGATATGGGAAACCGAGACCATACCTTAGCCGATTTCCCAAGCTCAACCGGAGCACTTCCAAACCACTTGTCCACAAGCTCTCAAGGTATCAACACCTCCAAGAACAGATTTTATCACACAAAACCCTCTCCCAAGCTTTTCAAAATCACCAATCAAGCTCCAATATTCACATATACACAACCTAAGCCACAATCATCATACCCATACACAACATCTCAATACCCAAACATCATAGAACAACAATTTATACTAGGATTGAGAATCTTACCACATCCAAAGTCTAAGGAGACAAGATTAACCTTCTTCTTCAAGAGAGTTGGGTCCTATAACATCAAAGAACCCAAAATCTCAACATTTTTGCTCATGAAACTCGAAATCAAGCCTGGGGTGGCTTACCTCAAGATTGATTGTATAGGTTTTGTAGAGCTCTCCGTGGTGAACGCGTGGCCGTAAACGGTACGGCGATCAGAGCTCTAGATCAAAAGTTATGGTGGTTTGAAGATCGAGTGAGAGAAAGAACTTGAGAGAGTGTTCTTCCCTCCATGGCCTCCATTTCAGCGTGTTTGAGTGATAAGTGAGGAGAGAGAATGCTGAAATGAGTATTTTAGGGTTTAGTTATGTTGGGCCAAGGGCCCACTTTGGATCCGGTTGGTCCAGTTTGGCCCGTTCGGTCCAATCTTGGTCCGATTTCTATAAAATTGGTACCAAAATTCTCGTCTCAAACTCCTCTATCACATTTAGCCATAAAAATAATATTTTTGGCTTTCTAGAATAAATTCTCATTTATGGGTTAATTAGCCATTAATTAACCGGGTCTTACATTTGTGGTTAAGTATTTAAGTTATTACAGTTTAAGAGTTTGTAAGTGAACCATTACAGTAGATAAAATTTATTAATTAGTATATTTTAAGGTCCAATTTGGGAAAACAACTTAATTAAGCTACTTTAGAAAAAATAACTTAAAGTAATAAATGACTATATTAAAAGTAACTTATAAATAAGTTATTTTGTATTTGGATTTTTAGTTTTAAAAGTGCATGTTTTATAAAAATGTGATAAAAAGTAGTTTATGAGAGAAGTCATTTTTTTTAACTTCTCTATAAGCTCCTAAATAGCTTCTTAGAAAGCTGCAATTTGGTTTTGAAAATTGCACCAAATATTAATACTACTAATTTTCATAAGTCAAAAATAGATGTATGTTTAACTAGCTATTCTAACCCAATCATAAAAATATCGTTTTTTAAACAGAATATTCTGTTATCTTAAACGTTATTCTTACGGCAGGGAGTTAATTGGAAAAAAAATTAACGTATAGGGACCCAATTAAAAAAAAATATGAAGACCTAATTGAAAATTTGGTAAAACTATAAAGACCTGTAGAGTAATTAAACCTCAACTTATTCAGATAAAACGACGTCGTTTTAACGTTAAATATGTCAAGGCCTATTTAGCTTAAAAGAATTTGATACAATATAAATTTACATTAATTTTGCATCGTTATGATATTTATTATGTTAGTATTTTTTTTCAATAAATTATTAATTATAGGGTATAATTGAGGAAAATAAACTTATTAATAAAACTTGATACATTATTATATATGTTAAGTAAATAAAAAATAATTGAGAGGATTAAATAGTAAATCTAATTATCTTCCTAACTTTGACACTTGTCAAACTTTTTTATATCTCATAAATAAATATTTTTTTTTAAATTTTCGATTTTTTATTCCTATTTTTATCCGTTTATTTGGTTTTATGTTCTTTTTTATTTCCTCAAACTTTCTCTATATATTTTCAAAACTTACAAGTATAAAATAGCGAATTATTAACTTCTAAACCCAGAAAGAAGAAATTTTTTTCCAGCGCCATAATCAACATCCTAAATGAATCACAATTATTTGACACAATAATTGATGTTATTAAAATATTAAAGTGGAAATAAAATTTTTTATTTTTACATAATTTTACTTCTAGGTTAATCACTTAGTTGGTGCACAAGATTTATGATTTTACCTTGTTATTCAATTTTCGTTTATTTGATTTTTTTATTATATATAAGAGGTGATCATTTTATATATATAAGTTTATTTTATTTGGTCACCAAAACATATACATTATTCCAAAAAATTTTGTGTATCTCAAAGTCTAGGAAGAGTATCATCATCATTATTATTAGAGTTTAATTTTGATAAACTGACAGTGTAAAGTATTTTATACAATCGTGCAATTATATTTGTTCTTTTGGATAATTATTCACGCAATCAATTTAAAAAGTACTTATTTTTACTGATACGTTACTATATAATTGTATATATACATGTATAAAATTATTTATGTTGATAGTACATGAAAATTAAATTGTTATTATTATATATGACACATATGTTAAATAACATATTTGTTAGTTTCTACGTAATTACTTAAATTATCTAGATCATAAAACTAATAATACATCACATGATTATTGTTGCTAATTTATTAACTATATTTCAACTTTATTATTTAATATTTAAAAATTTTATTAAAAAATATTTGTTTAAATTTATAATAAATAATATTCTTAAATTTAAATAATTTGTTAATTTGTTTGTACTTATTGTACTATAAATATTAACATAATAATTGGGCCAATTTAGTTGGAGCCCAGTAAGATAGGCCATTACGACTTGAAAGCACAATGAAGCCCAACCCATAATAGCATAAAACGTTATAACTAACTCGTACTCCTACTACAGTCCACAGTGCCACTTGTTTGGGCATTTTGCTGGTAGGACGACGCAAATGTTGACCACTTCCCTACTTTTTTTTTGGGACTGGACCATTGTCGTTGCTACTTGCTAGTATGATAAATATAGAGGTCTTTAATTATCAAATAAAAAAAATAAATGTTTTTCTTTTCCTATTTAAAAGTTTCGGATTTAAATTTTACTGGTTAGAACCGAAAAAATCTTTTAGCCGTTGTTGTAATGTGTGATAAATATGTGTGATAAAACATATATTGTTGTTATATACACATTCCAGCACTTTTTGATCTAGTTAAAAATTTTTATCGTTTATCTTTGTAATATGTAATATCATTTTCTTTAGATGTTTTTAATTTACAAGTAAATTTAATTACAAAAATAATGCTACAATATTATTTAAGTAAAAAAATATATTATTGCCATGTACATATTTGATTACTTTTTGATTGACTTTGAAATTAGAATGGTTTATCTTTATAAGATATATTTTCATTTCCTTTAGATATTTATTAAAAATATTTGGAGTGAATACTAATATTATGATTGATAATTAAAATCAAAATTCAACTGTATCAAAACCAATTTTTTTTAATTAATTTTATCACTGTTAATAAATATAACAATTAATTATTTTTATTTGCAGCCTGAATACCTAATCACATATAAACCAAAAAATAACTAAATTAAATACTACTTTTAATCCAACTTAGCTCTTCATAGGGAATACAATAATCTTTATTAAGGATGCCACGTTACACGAGACGTGTTCTCCCATCTGAGTAGTTTATAAGGTTAGCTGAAGATTAAAAATATCATATAAGGAGGGTAGTTTATTGAAGAAAAGGGGTTATATTATGGAGAGGTGAAGCTTCACTATAGAGATAATGAGTATAAAGAATTCGGGTTTCAAGGATAATGAGTATAAAGAATTCCAAGTGCGGCGTGAGGCGGTGGAGTGGCTGAACTCCGGAGGAGACAACAGTGGGGAACACGACAATGACCGTGGAGGAGGTGGCCAACCAAGCAATGACAATAGAGGGACATTATCTAGTTACTTTCGAGGTTTGAGCATAACTAGTGGCGAAAAAAGTGTTTCTATTGTTGGGGGTTGTAGTAGCTCCTTTGAGGTTGTAGGTATGTACTCTGTGTACCTTGAATAATTAAATTCTAAATGGTTAGTAACGTTGATTCCGTTGTTTATAGTTGATTTCAAAGGTAGGTTTGCAGTACCGTGTGTTAAGAAGGAAGAGGAGGTCGTTGTCGCGGGGGACATGGAAGAGATGTTGCGGCGGGTGTGTGTGGCTGTATCATTTCCTCCACCGAGTTATTACCACATGGATTCGTGCACGAGGGAAGGGGGCAATGTTGTCGGCTTCATAGTGGTGATTTCGGACAACCACCTAGGACTGAAACTTATTACCCGAGGCGTTCTCTTCTCTGACGAAGTAAAAGCAAGGCAAGATGCATCTTTAAAGATGCTTAAGAAGATTGTGGAAACAACTAAATTGACTGTTGTCGACTTCAACTATAATCGAGTCCGTGAACTTGAGTTGGAGAAATCACGACTTAAGGAGGAGGTTTCAGCCCTCCAAAGTTATCTCTTTGGGATGTGACTCTTTCTATTCTGGGTGTGAAAACTGTTTGTTGTTCATTAGTTGCTTTTAGTCATGGATTAGGTGGGTCATGGCATTGTTAGAAGTGTGCTCTGTATGTAGTTGTTGAAACCTTCAATTGTTATTTGATGATGGATTTTGTAATTAGTCAGAGTTTTAACCGACGTCGTTATTAGCTTAGCTATATGAAGCTTGATCTTGTTCCTGAAAAGGTTGTCTACTTCTTTTCTTATTAGCTAGAACCTGCAAGTCGAAGTTGATGGATGTTGCAATTACTCAGAGTTTGAACCAACGTTCTAATTGGCTTAGCTATGTGAAGCTTGATCTTGTTCCTGAAAAGGTTGTTCACTTATTTTCTTATTAGCTACAAGATGTGAACTCTAATTTAATGTATATTTTTAGTTATGTTAAATATGTGTTATTTGAGTTGATAAAGTATTCAGCAATAGTTTAAAAATAAGCTTCTCTGTATAGAGGCATGGTGGAAGTAGGGTTCAACCCCATATACTAGAAATCTTTAAAAAGTAAAAATAATTCGAAAGGAGGATTCAGATTGGGGTTTGAGATTAGTTACAAATAAGGGGACTTTCCATATGGTAGATGTAAAAGTTGCTTAACAAGTATATAAAGTAACTACGGGTGACATTGGCTTTGACATCTTTAAGTCATGCAATTTCAAATTTAATTGCTTGTGTTTATTGATATTTTCATAATGTGCCAGAGTAAGGTGAGTATGTTTAGATTTGATCTTTTATATAACATTTAATTGTGAATTATTTATGTTTAAAAACAATGGTACCAGGTCATCAAAATAGGACATACACAGTGACAGTTTACTCAGCAATTGGCATAAATTGGAAATTTAATTAACAAGAAAGCATGATAAAAGTATGACAACTACAATAGAAAATTATCAAATCAATGAGATTTAGGAAATCCTTTGTTAAGTGTGCAGTAAAAGTTGCAGTTGAGTATGGAGATGGAGGATTGGATTAGACATATGATTGACAAAAAAGACACTATGGTTTGATGAGGACGGCATGAGAGGATTAGGGATCAGTGTGTTGTCTTCTCAGTCATTTCAGATCTTGGGAGGAGTGGTAACATTTGTGTTTGAGAAAGATGTCCTGAAATTTCAGTAAGTGAGATTATGTTCATGAAGGACCTTTTGTGGTGACGCCCAAATTTTTTTTTATCGTGTCTATATCCGTTTGAGTTAGAGTGTGGGTGTCATGTTGTAACCAATGCACAATGTTAATTGGGCCTGACCTCTCTTACGGGCCCAATACAAAATCATACTCAGAAAGACCCATTAGTGTATAAAAAAGGAATACATGTTAGGAAGGCATTGGGTTGTACTGTACGTTCCTTGCTGTGACATTGGCTCAAGAGTTGAAGCTTCTAATGGAAGTCACGATGACGAAGCATGCCAAAGCAACTGAGACGGATCCATCTATGGATGAGCAGCAGGCGATGGAATCGGGCATTGACAAGTAAGTATGGAAAACCCCAACTATGTCTTCAAATCATTCTGGAAATCCCTTGGTATAATAGACACAGGTTTGTTATGTGTTTTATTCAGAGACGTACCCAATGATGGAACCAAGTCATCCAACGATATGGACCACAAGCTGTTAGACATTTTTAGTCGCATAAACGAGGTAAGAAAAACTGATCCTTCGTTGCATTTTATGGCTCGTAGTTTTAGCCAGTTCGTCGATCAGTTGAACTTATGAAAGATTTTGACTATACTTTTTGGGTTCATAATATAGCATCTTCGTCATGAAGACAGGACGACGGAAGCGATTCTGATCTCGCAAGCAGATCAAATACAAAAGCTTACTGAAGTCATCATGGGGCACGGGAAGGTTCTCAAAGCACTATTGAGGGAACAAAGGAAGTCTTCTGATGTTGTACACGAAGAGGTAGTGCAGTCGGTAAAAAAAGGAAGTCAGAAGGTCCTAAACCCCCAAATGTGTGCTCATCCAAAATCTAAAGTATGTGAAGGGACAAAGGCCTCAAAATGCAACACCACAAGAAACAAAGAAAAGGCTAAGGTTATCAAAAGTGGTCAGCAGGCTACAAAGAAGGGCAAAGGTAAAAAGAATGCAGAGGGTTTCCACTCCAACATTCCAGCTCCACCATTGAAGGTACGTATGAATGGGGTATTAGATATCATTCTTTATTAGTATTTACATTGTGCGTTTGATGGAGTAGCATTCTAAATAATTTTTTTCATCAGCGAAAGTTATATTTTGACCCGGTGGATGACTCCAACTCCGTTAGCGATGTCCGGCAACAAAGTCCGGGAACCCCATTCACTTACTATACCCACCTATCTTCCTTTATGAATGGTGCTGAGATGCCAGAGGTAAACTGATTGTTTTACATTTACGTAAATTCATAACAAATGTGTCCGTACAGTTAACTGAACATTGGAGTAATATTATTTTTGGTAGTGCTTCGATCTATTGTTTCGACCCTCACCAGGGGTGCAGTTTATTGGAATGGAGCTTGCCGTTGCAGCATACATTTTCTCGGCCACATTGCCAAAAAAGTTAGTCACATGACAACAAATATTTTCTTACACTACCTGGCTTCGGGTTTATCATTTGTCCTTGTGTTAGTGTTGCTAATTACTACAATATTAAATCGTGTAGAGAGATGCTAGTCCTAGACGACCATTGTAATGAAACAAGGGAGTCACTCCAAACACTGATTCCGGGAAGAATTGTTGTAGATGACGTAAGTTAATATAAATTTTAATATTATTCAAAATGGCTCGTGTTGTGATGATGTGATGAGTTATTTTTGTGTTTTGAAATAAGTTAATAAATTAAGTAAACTATTTTTTTGAGTTGATTTCATTAGGTTCTGAACTTGGAGGCATCCATGTGCACTAAAACTAAGCTCGACGATTTGGATATGAAGTGGTGGTTGCCAACAACATTTGCCATAAGTTACAAAACTATAGCACTGTCCCAACATAAAATTTCATGTCATTTAATTGACATAGTTCTTTATTGTGTATGGGTGGATATTAGCAAATTGCTCTGAGCCCTACTTTCCACTACGCTGAGACACTGAATTTTATCAAAAGAAAATATATGGGCTTTGCAGATAAATTAATGAAGGTACTTAATTTTAAGTTACTTTCTCATGTTTGCAAGTTAGGTGTAGCCAACACAACTCTAATTTTTTCATTTGCTGAAATATATGAATTGGAGATATATGTCCCACTATTTAGAGACGGTCATTGATACCTCATGATTGTCGACTTATGTAACGGTGAATTGGTGTACCTTGATTCGGCTAAGTCCGATGTTGCTGCAGAGAGAAAGGCTCGATTAGATCAGATCAAATATGTGGCAAGAGTATGTTTATGGATTGAATGTCACTATAGAGGAAGGACAACGTGAGTAAGGTGAAGGCCTAACGGTTCCTTCTGTGCATGCCTTCTTTATCGAGAACATGTTGAATGAAAGTGTGTTTTACAAGGATGTTGAGCAAGGCCAAACTTTCTATCCTAGGTGTTCCTCATACATCCTTGTTGAACCAGAAATTGGACAGCAAGCTCCAAATTCGTGAGTGATAGACATCATTATTTTCATTGGATATATCATTATTCTTTCAGCATGACTCACGATGATGGTTATTATTTCAGTGTTGACTGTGGCATTTGGGTTGCACAGTGGATGATTCAATCACATGTTTGGCGAGATTATAATTTGCAGGTAAATGTGATAAACTCCGTTGAGGTTCCACTCAACATGGACACAAAGGACTATCCTAACATATTGCTAATGTTTCTGTAGGTAGTTAATGATGCAACCAGAATGAGATTGGCTGTTGATCTAGTCATGGGCAGGCATAATGTCATCCGCAATGACATTTCTCAGATGGCGGTTGATAGCTGGGATAAGATGGTGAGGTCTTCAGTAAAAAAGACACGGAATGCAACTAATCCACCCTTAAGTCCCAACTTGTCATTTTAGATTGGAGCTGCTTGACTCCTCTATAGTTATGACTACTGTTTTGGTTTAGGGTTATCTACGTACAATCTCCAATTGCAGCATGCCCTGAGTAGTAATCTAGTGCTAGGTAAATATTATCTTGTGTGTACTAGAATCCGAAATTAGATGGGTCAATTATATGAACTCATGACAACCTTTTGGTGGTACCTTTCACTATATATGTGAAGGTGTGTAATCATAGTATGAATGGTATATATCAGGGTTGGAGATAGTTGCATATGCCCTATGGGTCTGTTAGTTGCACTATGAATTGACATGGGTTGATTCTGTCATTATGCTGGGCCCATAGGGAGGTCCAACCCTGCAATATTTTGATTCACATCAGTTGCTATAATTGTATCTTTATTGTTGGTAGTAGCTTTCTAATTAAAAATATTTTCTGGAAATTCATTTTCCATCCTACTCTAATAGTCGATGTGATTTTTATTGGGTGAAAACATGGGCTCTAAACAAGAGCCACACACCCAAGAAGAACCCGTTACAACGTAACTAAGTAGTAAAATACGGGAATCCCAGCAAATGGTAATATTATATAATCACGAACATATCTTCTAATTGGTAGAAAATGTGTTCATAGTTGTTGATAACCTATATTATCGGCCCATAATGAGGCAACTGTGACCCAAAGCTTCAAACGAGCATAAAAGGGGGTCACATTTGACATTTCCTGTATACATTACTTAAAAATAAAGCTATTTTTAATACATGAGGACCAATTTGGTGGTCTATGTTAGTAAGTTCATTAAACAGAGTCCCGTTAGGCATAACAATATTCAACATATGCTATGATAGTGCATGTGAAGTACATTAAACCCAGTAAATGTTCGATGTAAAATAGTAAAAAAGCATAATTGAAAATTAATTCGCATGATGCAACCACTGCTCCAGATCACACACGTCCATTGAAGATCACAGCAACGTGACATTTGGACTTCTCTTTTGAAACAAACAGAATCCACTATCACAAACTGGGCTGAGGCCTATACTCTCTACAGATAGTTACTAAATGCTCACCAATGCTATATTCCCTGAATGCTTCATGAATCCCCAGTCCTGTAGAAAACAAAATTTAGAGAAACCAGAAAATAAACAAAAGAAGTTTATTGGACTTCAAAAAGAATAGAAAAAGAAATTTCAACCGAATCCCTACAAGTTCTAGAAATTCATCTTCCAATAATGTTTGTTGAAGAGAGCAACTTTTAATAGTCTATTATTGCAATCGTACCAGGGTAGGCTACAGATCGATACATTGATTAATGTCTAAATGGGTATTGGATATCAAATTTAATTATAACGAGATCTTTGATGTTTGTGAATTATCGGCTTTAAGCAACCAAGTAAAAATATAGAACCACCAAGTGTATCCCAACATAATAAAAAAGCAACAAAAAGCTTACATATCATTCAGATCAAAGCGACCTCCTTCCATGACAGATGCTTGGGTGCAAACCATGGCAATCACCCTTTGGTAATAAGCTGTGTTAGTGTCATCTTCAACAATGTGGTCAGCACAAGTCTTAGTTGGATCGGAGATGGTCCCAAAGTTGCATCCGGTCAAACCCGCATCACCTAACTGCATATCATTATACCGGGAAAAATCCCCAATGAATTCAACTTTCATGAGATATACAATACATTGGTTATTTGCTCATGACCCTAGACAATTATAGCATACAGAAAAAAAAAGCCCATGAGTGCTTAATTCTGGTTGTGATCATACCTCCTCCAGCAAAGCAAATTGCTTAATCTCCTGCATCTGTTCATTTAAAGGGGGGACAGGAAGTTTATCTTGTTCATTTCATCTAGCTGTACTTGGTAAGCATCCAGGCATTTTCATTTGGTATGCCCAGTATTCTTACACTTTGTACATTTTCTCTTGCGTCCATTGCTTTTGCCTTTAGACACCTTAGGCGCCCCTTTTGTCCTAACACGCACAGGGTCACGAATAAATTTTAGTTCCCCTTTTGTGTGTTTGACTTCTTCAGCGTGTCCACATTCATGTTCGTGATCCATACATAGCTCCTGAATTCCCTTCATGGCCTTCCCGAACAAATGAAAGTGTTGCACACCTAGGAAAAAAAGCCAGCGGCATGCGGTATGCAATGCACCATGTCTAAGCAAGAAGGACCGGTCGCCTCCATCGTTTGTCTTCTCCACATATTCCTCCAACGCTTTGGCATTCCTCGTCCATCGTTTCATAATCAGCTGCTCTGGGATTTCTTGCAGATGCTCATGCTTCATGACAAAAAAGAGATGGCGACATGGGTATCCGTATTTCGTCCAACCGTCACACCGACACTTGAGCCTTCCCATATTTCGATCAAACAGTACTAGAATAACTCTCCCAGGAGAACCGTACTCTTCCAATGAGTATACCCTTGTGTTCAGAGATCTTCTTACCCGAACCAAATTAACGACTGCAACTCGTTCAATCTCTCGTTTTACGTCCGTAAAGACTTCTTTCGTATATGTCAACGCAGCGAACCGCTCTATGGCATCGAGGCTAGTCGTCATTACTGGGAAAGTGTCAATGGTTCTGAATTGGGCTAAAAGCTCGTTATTCCGATAATCACGTACCATTAGCTCCAGGTTCTGCACAAGTTCAAGAATAGTATGCTTCGATTGAAGGGATTTCTTGACTACAACGTTTATACTCTCGCATCGAGATGTGGTCTTAAACCCGGCGCAAAATTTATTCCTAAGATATGCATTCACCCACATTTCCTTCTTACCAAACACCTGCCTCGCCCATAGGCTATCTTGAAGTTTGAACTCTTCAACCGCTAGGTCCCACTCAGTCAGGAATTCACGAATGTCGATGTCCGCATATAACCATCGGTTAAATCGTGATCAGAGTGACGGCTCCTTCACGTTGGCCGTAATATTTTTCTGAAAATGCCATGCACATAGGCGGTGGGTTGCCTTCGGGAATACTAAAGTTATGGCTTTACGCATCGCCTCATCCCCATCTGTAACAACCACTGATGGCTCCTTCATGCACATCACCTCCAACATGTTCTGCAATATCCACTTATACGAATCAAATGTCTCATCCATTAGTAAACCAAAACCGAAAATGGTGGTCTGCTTGTGGTTGTTGGCCCCTGAGAAGATTACCAATGGCCGCCTATACTTGTTCTTCTTGTATGTCCATCGAACGCAAGAACATCCCCGAAGTACTGGTAATCGACTCGGCTGCCCCCATCGGTCCAAAACATATTGCCTAGCATTCCATCATCGGTCAAACTATACCGCGCAATGGCCATCGGATCCGATTCTGTCTTATCTTCTAAATATGCAAGCGCAGCGTCTGCATCGCCTTCCGCAATCGTTACATGCCTTCTTTTATCAATGTGATTATAGGCGTCCTTCTTTAAGAAGCCAACCAACGAGTATCCTCCAGCCATCCCAGCCATATATCGTACACTCTTCGCTGTCGAAATTCCATACTCGTTCAACCCATCTATCTGAGCTTTGGCGGCATTCGTGAGTGACCGGTACTTCGCAATCAAATGCACCATGCAACTAGGGATCAAGTCATTATTGTGCTTGTTTTTAATCTTCCTTACTCGCCATAGAGAAGCACTCTTGTCAAGGTATATGGAGAACTTTGCCTCGCAATTAGTCCTCGTTTCTGGTTTTTGAACCCTCATCCTATCTAACCGATTATAGTGCTTTGCATCTCTCAAACCTTGCCTGTTGCAGAAGAATCTCTGCCTTGTGACAATACCATCCTCATCCTTCCAAGAATCCCCCTTTCTAACTCCAAAGCCGTGATATTTTCCAAACTTCTTATAGAACTTATACGTGTCCTCATCACTCCTAAATACTTTCTTTATTATGTCTTCCACATCTATCCCTTCAACGTCACCAAATTCTCCCATGTCTTGGTAGAAAAATTCACTCTCGGTAGTATTGTGAGTCGTATCCTCATCCACATTCTTTGATCCATTTCTAGTGTAGGCATTCTCTTGACAAGCATTATCGTTGTCATACATCTTGTTGGTGGTTCCCATCTACAGATTCCAAGACAGAACAAGTCCACAAAATCACTATCAACCCATCTCACTTAAGTCGTATTCCCATTAGACAATAAATGAAGCCACTGACAACCACCTAAATGCTATTTCCAAACAAACCTATTCTAATGTCCATCATCCCTATTTAGGTAGCATGCTTAAACTTTTGTAATTAGAGTACACCGAAACGTTAGGAGAAGAACAAGTACTTTACTTTAAATTAGCCCTTTCTAAAATTTCTATCATCTTAGAACCTTCTCTAATAACATTCTACACCCAAACAGATTCAGACACAAACCTACTGCTATAGCAAACTTAAATACTCGCCAAATTAATGACACTAATCATTGCTAAGAATAAACTCCCATACTCCTCTGTACAGACATAACATACTAAAATAAAATCAGCCAACAAATTATTTGCCAAAAATATGCCAGCAATTCGGAATTATTACATCCTTAAATGACATAAAAATTTGCAGCAAAACCTACTTGTCATCACTTCAAATGTTCACATTCAAGGACCAAAAAAATTAAGTAATGCAAACAAAAATAGAAACAAAACCAAATTAACGAAAATAAAGAGTACATAATATTATCTCAATTAACTCTTAAAAAATATTCTCTTTTCATTCTATTGGTATTTAATAACATTCATTTTTTATCATACATAAATGAAAAATTTTAGGCATAGGCCAAATAGAATGATACAATGGGATTATATACTTCTGGGTGTGTTTGGATAAAAATTTAGAAACGGGAGTTTCTGTAAAATTGGTTTTACAAAATTGATTTTCATCAAAAGTAAGTTGGTATTGACGTGGTTTTTGTTTAACAATTTTTATACTAAAATTGATTATAGTGAACTAAGTGTTGTTCGTATCATATTATTCAAATTAACATTTCGATAAAATACATTCAAAACGACATAAATTTAAATAAATTTTTTATATTATTTTGTAATCTTATTTTAAGTATTTGAATAAATATTCATACTCATTTTTCTTGTACTCTCAATACTATTTAGTACTCTTATAGAATTAATAGAATCATAATATAAGAAAAAAAAATATTTCCATACAAAAATAAACAATAGGTCAAAATTTCATATAAACATGACAATTATAAGAATTCTATAAAAATAAATAAATGATATTAGACTTTATTGGATGCTCCCAACACTAAGTCAAACGGGCAGAAGCCCCCAAGATGTGCATCCAACCCTGACTTTTCTCCGAAAAGATTAGATTTAGTAATTATTTTAGCTTAGTGTTTATTTTAGCAATCAACAATGGATTCAATCTTCAGTTATGAACCCCATAAAAATGTTGCCATCATAATCAACCAAATTCAACTCTAATCATTTTCAGCAAAGAAACATGATTTACATATTTATATAAACAAGAAATTAGCTTAGTCACTGTTTCAACAACACAACAACAGATTCAATCTTCAGCCATGGTGTTTCACAGCAAATAATATTAAATAACTGATTATTCAGCAACACGACAATAAACTCAACTTTCAATCAATACCAAATTCCTTCCGTAACAAACTAATTTAACCTAACTAATTTCACTAACCCATTCAACTTTCAACAAAAATATCAGAGTGCAGTGATGAATGACGTCAACCAAATTGAAACAGAAAGAACACAGAAATTTCTTAAAACTCACCAGATCGGGTTGCACGTCGGAGGTTAACGGTGACGACGAAGCTGACTGCGATGCTCGAGGCAACAATACGACACCAACAACGTCCCACCGCGACTTGCTGCCTCTTCTGCTAGAGATGAACACCGCAGCGTAAACGCGAATCGGAGGCGGCGTCCGAGTTCGATACCGTGACGAAGATATCAGCGATGACGACCGGCCCCGACCCCGGCCCCGGCCCCATATAAGAAGCATTACAATCACTTTAGACTTTTATAATATCAGCAGTGTCATAAACTCATATAATAAACCCACGCATAACTTTTTCTTACTCCATCTCGAATAGAATTTTTTATCTATGGATAACATTACTCTTTTCTTTAGGGCCTCCTAGTAAAGTATACAACTCATTCTCAAACAAAAGAAGTCCGTATAACAACAGCCCAGGGAACCTATCTCCTATGACTTGCTTATTTAACCAAACCATCAAACCATTCTCCCTAATAAAACTCTTTAGCAGAACGGTTCCGTTCTTCTTTGTGCACAGATGTGACTTCACCATTAACGTGTCCTCCTCTAACGTTGACATACAATATCAACATACTATGATTATCTTTGATATAAGTACCACAGAATTTCCCATTAATAATAATACGAATTTATATTTCAAGAGAGTTTATGAATACTTGTTTTAACTTGTTTAGAGTTAAAAACACTGGATTGGGGACCTGGTAAGTTGGAAAGTCGGCCATGGCAGCCTTCCCTCCACCTCCAGCACTAATCATCACTTAAAGATTTTATGTTTCGGCCATAATCATTGTTGGGAATAAGAAGTATGACCACAATCCAATCAATCATGTGTCAAATAATTTGTCGTTGTTATTATATTAAAATGCTAATATAATAAGGTCCTTGATTAAATTTAGAGATTTATCATTGTGATAGTGATCATAAATATTGAGAGATAAATCTTTTATAATTTAATCTAAATTGTTCTAGGTCATAGGATTATTAAAAAGGACATTAATAATCCGAAAAGATCAATATATATATATAATGATCTTCATTGGATGAAAATTAATAGATCTCATTTATTAAATTATATATATAGATGGTGCATATAGAGATATGACCATTGAACTGACTCATTTTGAGAATTCCTAATGGTTATAATTACCGTATATTTGTCAATAGGATATTCTCAAGATGAACATAGTAATAGAGTTTCCTTTAACCTGCGACTGTCATAGTAATTAACAATGTATTTATTATACTTTGATTCCGGACACCTAATACCCTAGGGTGCTAGTTGAATGGATATTGGGTATGATTTAAATACTTGTAGAATTAATGATTAGTCAATAAGAAATCCGTCAACTCTCGGTAAAGAGTTTGAGATCTATGATTATAATGACTAAGATGAATAAAACCTTGGTCAAGGGGATTGAATGAATGAAGAAATGTGTTTTTTAGGTCATTCACAGTTCATTATAATAATGGTAACAAGTTAGAGTTTGACAATTAAACCATACTCTAAGGGTTAACCAAGAGCTGGAAAGATGGAAGGAATTATACTTTGTTCTTCTAAGGTTCTTAGTAAAAATATATTACTTCATACTATCGGGTCATTGAGGAGTGTTGCTAGACGCCAACCTTGATTAGTAAATTTAGTATGACTAATTTACTACCCACTTAGTATTGAACTTATGGGGTCACACACTAACGAGTGTTCTAATCTTTGCTGTAGAATTATTTAATTATTATTTTGATTTGATCAAATAAATAATTATATTGATTCAAATGGAATATTATTATATTATTTGCTAGCACCAAGAATATAATAATAGTATGATGATTGAGAATAGTAAATGAGATTTGAGAATAATTAGTTATTCTATTTGTAAACTTGAATTCTAAATTTGGATGAGATCCTAATTGATTCTGTTTCAAATTGAGTTATGATATGATTCATAAATTTGAAAGATTCAGATTTAAAATAACAAGATATGATTTAAATTTGAATTGAGATTCAAATTTAAAATCAATGACAAATCTCATACTATATATATGTATGCCAAGAGTAGAGGAAAAGATAAGAGAATAAAACACAAGAGTTTTATTCCTTTACTTCTATGCATATAAATGTATGTGAGCCTAATTCTTGGAGAAGAATTTTATGGTGTGCAAAGAGTTGCAAGAGGTTTCTCAATTTAGATCAGATGTCCATTGGTCAAGGAGTTGACAGCAAAGGTTGGTCTCGGTGTGGATACGCATAGCGCCTTCGTACCATCGAAGGAGAAAGTGATTTTTACTAGTGTACACACAAGTATTTAGATTTTATCTATATATATTAAATTATTGGAATAAAATTTAAGTACAAAATAGATCTTTAAGGATTACTTTCTTTTCTTCCGTTGCGTGTTATGAACACATGGTAATCCTTAAGTGGTATAAGAGCTTTGGCTTTTTTGTGTTTAAATTTTTATTCCTATTTTCAAAAAGTTTGTGAATTAATAGGATTAATTAAAAAATTTTAAGCATGAGATGCAATTATTTCCATTGAGATGATTTTCTAATAAATTAGTAGTTAATTTATTTCAATTTTAATTATTTAATTGTGATTAAATTATTATTCTTTTAATATAAAAGTTATATTTATAATCAAATATTTTGTTTGATTTTATTTATATATTGAATTTTATTGTGATTTTGATCACAATAAAAAGAATAAGATGCAAAATATCTTTTGTTTGTTTCATATATATATAACTGTATATATAAAGGTTAAATTTGATTTGATAATTTTTTAAGGTTAAACGTTAGTACATGAAAAATTAAATTTTGATTTGATTGATGTGTTATTTTGATTTGATTGATGTGTTTTGAACACTATAATTTTAGAAATTAGTTTTTCTGATGTTCTTGATTATAAAGAGCGGCCTGACAACCAGGAGTTTTATTTTCAAGATAATAATAAGTGTATATATTTGATGTATTAAGGATTTAATTTTATATTTTTACCTAGACAACTTGGGAGTATAAAATTTAATCCAAGAATACTGGTAGAAAGTCTCTAACAATTGAGATAAATCCTAAAAGTTAGGAGTTTGCCAAACAAATAAATTTATCTCTTGTTTATTTACAAGGAGCAACTTGACAACCAGGGCACTTGTACTAAAAGATAGAATTTATTTATGCATATGATGATGTATAAGGAGAATTAATTTTATGCTTGAACCTAGACTACCTAGAGGTATAAAATATAATTCAGTTAAATAATTGTCTGACAACCAGATAATTATTTGGGATTATAATTATATGGGATATAATTTAATCATATTTATTTGGAATAGGTATGAGTAACAACTTGACAACCAAGGTACTCATTCACATTTCTAAATATTTTTTTTTTCAGAAATATAGATTTCTTGATTTACTTTCATATTTTAAATTTTTAAATATGTCCACATTTTGTGTGGCACACTTGAAAGTAATATATTAAATACAATTTGAGAATTGTATTTTCAAAGGATTATCATTGAGATGATAATATTCTCCAATAAGATTGGCTTTGGAATGGTCAGAACTTTTGATGTATTTATAATATTATTTTACATGGGTTGTTTTGACAATCATCGGTTCTAATTTCAAAGGCATCTCTCCACTATTTAATACTGAACATCTTGAGAAGACATGGTGTCCAAAGTAAGATAGTATGACTATCAAAAATTTTGTTTAAACTAGTGGGAGTATTGGACGATATATTTTGAATTAAACAACTTTAGAAGTTGGAATGCCATTAGGCAAATATTCTCGCAAGCATTTTTGGAGATTTATTTTGTTACAAATAATTTATAATTGGCCTTAATATGATTAATATTTATGATCTTTTTAGAAAAACTCAATATGAGTATTGAGGATGAGAATCAAAATTGCTCTTAAGGGTTGGTTTGACCAATAATAAAGATATTGAATATTTTTATTATAAGAGCTTAAAGTAAAATCTCTAATATCTAATTGATATTCTATTGAATAGAGAATGAGATTCTCTCAACGCACAAATACTAGTACTTTATGTACTCCATCATGTTTAAAGAAACATAGAATTTGATTTAGTTAAGGATCACTGTTTGTTAAATATTTGCACTACATTTTAGAAATGTTGCTAAATTAACAAATTTTTACTAAATCAATTTTTTTATCCATATGAGATATGGAAAAGGCATAAGCTGAAACTCAAGAATATTAGAGTTTGGAGATGTCTTATATGTGTTAAGAAATTGCACAACAATAGAATTGATATTAGGTTCAATAAATGAGATTTATTGGTTACCCTGAAGAAATAATAAGATTATTTTTATCACTCTTCTTATGAAAAAATGTCTGTGATAAGAGGTTAAACTCCTTTTTAAAAAAGGGATTCCATCTTAAAGAAAGAGTGGGAGTACAATTACTTTTATTATAATTGTTTACTACTCAATAGAGGATATACTTTCTCCTGAAAGTATAAAATGTTTGATCGTCAAACTAACTTTTTGAAAAAGTAACCTATTTGTATAATGATACAATTCTATAAAGATAGATCTAATGGTTACTTAAATTTTTTTATAATCATGTTCAATAAGGATTGTCCTTAAAATAAAATTATGCAGTATTGTAGTGGGAGATTTCATGTTTTGAGAAAACATTATATTTATTATACATTGGGTGTATTTTACCAAAGGTCAAGCAAACATGCTCAAAAGCTAAAGTGTTTAAGGTCAAAAAGAGTTTTGATAAACACAAATGTGCATTAAAAATTATATATATGATTGATTGGCTCTAGTACAAGTGGGAGATTATTGTGATAATAGTATGCCCAAGATCCAATCTATCATGATTGGCTCTCGTGCAAGTGGGAGATTGTTGGGAATAAGAAGTATGACCACAATCCAATCAATCATGTGTCAAATAATTTGTCGTTGTTATTATATTAAAATGCTAATATAACAAGGTCCTTGATTAAATTTAGAGATTTATCATTGTGATAGTGATCATAAATATTGAGAGATAAATCTTTTATAATTTAATCTAAATTGTTCTTGGTCATAGGATTATTAAAAAGGACATTAATAATCCGGAAAGATCAATATATATATAATGATCTTCATTGGATGGAAATTAATAGATCTCATTTATTAAATTATATATATATACGGTGCATATAGAGATTTGACCATTGAACTGACTCACTTTGAGAATTCCTAATGGTTATAATTACCGTATATTTGTCAATAGGATATTCTCAAGATGAACATAGTAATAGAGTTTCCTTTGACCTGCGACTGTCATAGTAATTAACAATGTATTTATTATACTTTGATTCCGGACACCTAATACCCTAGGGTGCTAGTTGAATGGATATTGGGTATGATTTAAATACTTGTAGAATTAATGATTAGTCAATAAAGAATCCGTCAACTCTCGGTAAAGAGTTTGAGCTCTATGATTATAATGACTAAGATGAATAAAACCTTGGCCAAGGGATTGAATGAATGAAGAAATGTGTTTCTTAGGTCATTCACGGTTCATTATAATAATGGTAACAAGTTAGAGTTTGACAATTAAACCATACTCTAAGGGTTAACCAAGAGCAGGAAAGATGGAAGGAATTATACTTTGTTATTCTAAGGTTCTTAGTAAAAATATATTACTTCATACTATCGGGTCGTTGAGGAGTGTTGCTAGACGCCAACCTTGATTAGTAAATTTAGTATGACTAATTTACTACCCGCTTAGTATTGAACCTATGGGGTCACACACTAACGAGTGTTCTAATCTTTGCTGTAGAATTATTTAATTATTATTTTGATTTGATCAAATAAATAATTATATTGATTCAAATGGAATATTATTATATTCTTTGCTAGCACCAAGAATATAATAATAGTATGATGATTGAGAATAGTAAATGAGATTTGAGAATAATTAGTTATTCTATTTGTAAACTTGAATTCTAAATTTGGATGAGATCCTAATTGATTCTGTTTCAAATTGAGTTATGATATGATTCATAAATTTGAAAGATTCAGATTTAAAATTATAAGATATGATTTAAATTTGAATTGAGATTCAAATTTAAAATCAATAACAAATCTCATACTATATATATGTATGCCAAGAGTAGAGGAAAAGATGAGAGAATAAAACACAAGGGTTTTATTCATTTACCTCTATGCACATAAATGTATGTGAGCCTAATTCTTGGAGAAAAATTTTATGGTGTGCAAAGAGTTGCAAGAGGTTTCTCAATTTAGATCAGATGTCCATTGGTCAAGGGGTTGACAGCAAAGGTTGGTCTCGGTGTGGATACGCATAGCGCTTTCGTACCATCGAAGGAGAAAGTGATTTTTACTAGCGTACACACAGGTATTTAGATCTGATCTATATATATTAAATTATTAGAATAAAATTTAAGCACAAAATAGATCTTTAAGGATTACTTTCTTTTCTTTCGCTGCGTGTTATGAACACATGGTAATCCTTCAAACGTGTCCTCCTCTAACGTTGACATGCAATATCAACATACTATGCTTATCTTTGATATAAGCACCACAGAATTTCCCATTAATAATAATACAAATTTATATTTCAAGAGAGTTCATGAATACTTGTTTTAACTTGTTTAGAGTTAAAAACACTGGATTGGGGACCTGGTAAGTTGGAAAGTTGGCCATGGCAGCCTTCCCTCCACCTCCAGCACCAATCATCACTTAAAGATTTTATGTTTCGGCCATAATCATTGTTGAAGACTAATGGCTTGTTTAGAAGTTTGGGTAAATATTGTCTCATGCGGCATCATTGCCAGTTTGCCACCCTTGGATGAAAATACCTGTAGTTAAAAAAACACTAAAAATAAAAAAAGGGCAAGACGTGGTTCGGGTCCCAAAATATTAATGTGGGCCCCCTAAACACGAAAACAAATGGAACTGTGGGCCCAACTGTGTGTGCGACTACAAATTCATGAAAAAGGTTCAGCGAGAAATAGAAAGCATAATACAGAAAATTACTATTTAATCCATCCCGGGACCGTAACATGTTAATGTCATTGTCATCACATCACCTCCACCCAAGATCCTAAATGGGCCCAGATGGCCCCCCGGGCCCCACCCACCTCCCGGTTCTTTTATTTTCCCTCCCAAATGACCGTTTGAAGAACAAAATCAACAAACGCATGATGCAAATGTCATAACAAAATGTATATATATATATATATGAAAAAGTCTAAGGGCCAGCAACTTTGTTAAATTCTGATCAGCATGTAACCAGTAAAAAAAAGTGAGTCATTGGATAAAATTTCACACCATTAAAATCATTATTGATGGCTATTTGATGGCTACAAATCACAAAAATTGCTGACTCCCTAACATTCTTCGCTATATATATATATATATATATATATATATATATATATATATATATATAAATAAATAATTCTTAATCAGATAATTTTAAATAATTATAATTATTAATTAATAATAATTAAATAATATAAAATATAATTTAAAAATATTTATTAACTTATTGTTAATCAAGCCAATGAGTAATAGTTCAAATGGTATAGTCTCCTCATACTCAATTAAGAGGTTGTGGGTTCGAGTATTCTATCTTTGATAAAAAACAAAAAAACTTATTGTTAATCAAATTTTTATTAGTTATCTAATAAGATTGATACAAAAATAGTAAAAAATTCTTGAACGAGTAGCGTAGCTAGCATTTTTTGTTTGTTGTGTATTTTGGATTCTAAAAATTATAATGATTATGTTAAAATCTAAAATTAATTGCTAAAATTAGTTATTAATATAAAATATATATTAAAATATAAATATATTAATATCTGATTTTAGTAATCGGTTTTGATTTATAAATAATATTTGTGAAGTTTTAAATTATAAGAGAAATAATAAATCGATTAAATAGAACTGAAAGTTACAATAATGCTTCAGGAAGTGTTAGGTAAACAATAACTATTTTAAACAATATGAACAACTATCAATTAAATAAAAAATATATTATATCTCTAAATTATTTATCTAAATTTTAATATTAAAATAATCATCCGTACACCTAGTATAATGAACATTTGAAATATTTATTGTTCACATTGTTTAGTATTTTCATTGTCTACCTATACTTTTTCTAATCTTGCGGGCTTTTGAATCATAGTTTATGCAAAGAAGAGTGCAGCAACAATAAATTTTGTGATTTATAACCATAAATAATATTTTTAATGGTGTAAAATTTATCTAATAATAAAAAATTGCTCATTTTTTTGGTGACTATCAAATTTTAATAAAAGCGCATTCTCTTAAATTTTCTGTCACGGAAATTCGCAACTGCAACCCCACCGTTGACCCTTTTAAACGTCAATTACATATCAATGGTTAATGAAACAGACTTGAGTTATAGCTATGTAAAGACTAGAAAAAGAAAGAAACAGCAGCAAAATACTGTTGCAAACTTACACGACTCATCACGTGCTATGCATATTAAAGGAGCCGTTAATTCAAACGAACACGATAAGTCGATAATGAAGTAAAATAATTAGTACATAATAACCTGATGCTGGGTACAATAAGGAAATGCATAAAGTTTAATTCAAGTTTGCAAGTGTTGGAGGATTATATATCAGTATATCATCACCACTAATTAATCAGTAATCAGCAGTGGTTGAATCTGGAGTTACACTTTTCGGACATTTACTATTTACTTAGATGGTATCTAATTGTGAAATGCAAAGCCAAAAGGATAGTATTAGACACATAAATACACCGCAATAGTGGCCAATCATTTTTCACATAAAAAGGCTCAGCCTATCATCTACGTTGCCCCCTACAACATTAAAAATGACCGTTGCGTTGGAATCTTTTATTTATTCTAAAAAATATACACAGCAAGCATGATGCACCCAAATAGCTAGCTAGCTACCCTCTCACTCTAAATATATAAACCCACACACAAAAGTAGTGCTTCTTTCTTTCTAATTCTTCTCTTGCTTTCATTAACTTATAATTATTGCACTCTCTACTGTACCGTGTATATATCCTTCCAACATTTTTAGTTTATTGTTTAATTTTATATCACACAGTATATATATACACTACATTATTATTATTACTCATTATTCAACATTCCAAGTCTTCTTCACGTTCGATAGATGCTATTATCTGATTAACAACAATGGCTTGTCTCTCGCTGCAACTGCTGCTTTTGTGTTTCACCACTCTCACAATTCATGCGACAAAGGTGACATGTGCAGAACCCTACCATCACCGTAGCACCCTTAGAACATTGTCTTCTTCTTCTTCTACCAAGTCCTCCTCCAATCATCGTCGGAACCACACTTGGGTGGGACCAACAGGTCAGCGCGTAATCACCGTTGACGTCAACGGCGGTGGACAGTTCCGGTCGGTGCAAGCTGCGGTGAATGCCGTTCCAGACAACAATAGAATGAACGTACTGATCCAAATCAGCCCGGGATCCTACATGTATACACATATCAATTAAGTTCTTCATTGCTCGTAGAAAACAATGCCATTAAACATACTACATTTATTTTTTAATTTGGTATGAAGAAAATAAACTAATAAAAGAATAATGTGGTTGATATCGGGAGGTTGTTGGGTGCAGAGAGAAGGTTGTTGTGCCCGTGACGAAGCCGTACATAACGTTTGAGGGAGCGGGAAAAGAAGTGACGGTGATAGAATGGCATGATAGGGCCAGCGACCCTGGTCCCAACGGACAGCAACTGCGTACTTACAGAACTGCTTCTGTCACTGTTTTCGCCAACTATTTCTCTGCTCGCAATATCAGCTTCAAGGTATACACAACTCATTGGCTACTCTTATCATGTCTTTATTATTTAAAATTGTTAGACAAATTAACATGTTTCACTAAATTTTTTTAATTTTGAAATTTCAGAAACTAGGGGTAATAGGGAGTTATACTTGTTTTCACGTGAATAACTATCTTTTTGACAGAACACAGCGCCAGCACCAATGCCGGGGATG
This sequence comes from Arachis hypogaea, assembly GCF_003086295.3. NCBI lineage: Eukaryota > Viridiplantae > Streptophyta > Magnoliopsida > Fabales > Fabaceae > Arachis > Arachis hypogaea. The sequence continues at coordinate 15,335,506 of NC_092050.1, forward strand.
CATGGCTGGCAAGCGGCGGCGTTTCGAATATCCGGTGACAAAGCATACTTCTCAGGCTGTGGATTCTACGGAGCACAAGACACTCTTTGCGACGACGCTGGCAGGCATTACTTCAAGGACTGCTATATCGAGGGTTCAATTGATTTCATATTTGGGAATGGCAGATCCATGTACAAGGTAATTAGTAACTAAATTAATATTTAGTTTTTAATCAAACTCTAATGGTATAATTGATTTTTCGTGGAAAGGGTACTTCTCTTTTGGGAGGCAACACAGGACTATCCAAAGGCACCGTAATATATGCTAAAAAATATGTAGTAAATTTTTAAAAATATTATTTATACATTAAAATTAGTTATTAATTTTAGAAATCAATATATTTGTATATAAATATATATAATTTAATTTATTTTTAATATATATTTTATAGGTTAATTTTTTGTATATTGAAAAATTCTTGATATAATACTCAATTATTGGATTCTATGGTGTTTTTTAAAATTGTGAGAACAGTATAATACGCCTCGTTGTATTGATAATAGGCCCTCCTTGTATTGTTAATACAAGGGGGCGTATTATACTGTTCTCACAATTTTAAAAAACACCATAAAATTTAATGATTGAGTATTACACTAATGGTATATGAATATGTAAAAAATTAAACGTATTTTATATTAATAACTGATTTTAGTGATTGATTTTAATATAAATGTGTTATAATTGACAAATTTTATATCATGACGTTGGATTAGGTGAGAGACAAAGACAAAGATAGAGAGGGTAGGGAATTAGTGGTACTGAATACATGAAAAAGGAAACGAGCTTTTTTCTTTTTGTCACACTGCACCTTTAATTTGTGTCAGCTTAAGAGAGAATCAAAAGAAGCACACGCTATATTATATGCACATGCTGACATGCATAGTGGAACATAAAATTACATTATATAATGAGACATACACACAGCATTCAAAAGCACTAATTAACGGCTTCTTAATAGGACATAATTATTTAAGTTATAAAGCATTCATAAAATTACATTATATATGCATATACCTATACCTCTTTTTCTTTTTGTTTCTTTCAAGTAAAAGAATTTTAATCAGACCCTACATCCATGTCCTTAGTGGCGTGTGTTTATATGTAAAAGAGAATCATAACTGAAAATGCTGATATTTACGTGGAGACTAATAATGCAATATGTATGTATGTACGTATGTATGCATCCTGGTATGTCCTACTCAAGATTGCTTTGGATAAAGTTCATATATATAGTTGAAAATTGATTGGTAGGTTGAGAATATATTATTATTGATTTATTTGATTATGACTTATGACTTTTGAGTGGTTACTCAGGATTGCCAGCTACACTCAATAGCAACGAGATTTGGTTCCATAGCAGCCCATGATAGGAAAGAGGCAGAGGAGAAGACGGGCTTTGCATTCGTGAGATGCAGGGTGACGGGCACAGGCCCGCTCTATGTGGGCAGAGCCATGGGCCAGTACTCCAGAATTGTCTACTCTTACACTTACTTCGATGACATTGTTGCTCATGGCGGCTGGGATGATTGGGACCATGCCAACAATAAGAACAAGTAAGCCTCCTAAATTTGCCCATAACAAAACTCTATTCATAAATTCATCGCTAGTTAAGAACATATTGATAATATTAAACTTATTGGAAAACTTTTAAGTGTATCAGTACTGCTATTTCAGTAATTTTTAATCATTAATATTAATTATAAAAATATATATAATATATATAATTAAAATCAATAGTTAAATTTCGTTAAAATAACGGTATAATGATATACTTGAAAACTTTTCAAACTTGTTAACCCAAGTCAGATGATTTTCGAAGCACATTACCTCTTTTGGAAGCAATTTTATACTGTATGAATTGAGAAATGTTTCAACCAAACATTCAATCATAATAAATCATGTTAACCTAATTAGCTAAAAAGAATATCAAATATAAGATTAGCAGGTAGGTCCCCCCGTCTCTAGTGATTTTTGACTGATGATGGAGTACGGTCCATGACCAATCTTCATGAATTGGCTTTCGATGGAATTTTGACTATTCTGTGACCCACTTGTATTGGGTTCATAACCTCTTCTCCCTTCTTTTTCGGCTTGTCCTCCATACTCTAATGATTGTTAAAAGAACATATAATTGAAGATCAAAAGAAATAGAAAAATGAAAGAAAGTACTATATAATTATAATGTTATTTGTAAATACCAAAAAAAATGTTATTTGTACAGCAACCGCACATCTTATGTGGATCTGGAAATGAGATTATCATAATGGTGTTGCTCAACATAATTTTATAATTATTGTTTATCAAAAATAATATTTGTACACTAAAATCAACTAACATATATTTATATATAAATATATATATTGTTTAACTCATTTTTAATATGTATTTTATATTCTAACATATATTTTATACTAGTGATTGATTTTAATATACAACTATCATAATATATATATCTAAAGTGAATAATTCCACGGGAACAGGACTGTGTTCTTTGGAGTGTACAAGTGTTGGGGGCCAGGAGCAGAGGCAGTACGTGGGGTATCATGGGCCAAAGAGTTAGATTTCGAATCTGCCCACCCATTTCTCGTCAAGAGCTTTGTCAATGGCAGACACTGGATTGCACCTTCTGATGCCTAGCTATATTCAACCCAATTGTTGGAGGGAAGAAAGACACTGCATCGAAGTATTGAAGGATAATTCATTCATTTGTTCTCTATTGCAGAGGAACCATCGTCAATGTATTGTATTGATTATTCTTTCTTTCTTGCTTTTTTTTATTATTATTTATTTTTTTAAGTGTATTGATTATTCTTTGATTAAATTCAAATGTAATAAAACGACAATTGTAACGGAGCTATACTTGTTTCAAATAAATATGATACGATTAAGAAATAAAAATGGTTTTGATGATATTGCTGCTTTAGAGTTTAGAGGGCCTTCGAGTCTGGCCTGCAAAGAGGAGAGTCATTCTTCATTCTTTTGCATTTGCATGACCAAAAAAAAAAAAAATCTTTTGCATTTGTAATGCCTAAAATGTCATATTTTAAAGGAAAAAACAGTAAATTGCTCTAATCAACTTGGTTATTTAACATGTATGCAAATAATATAGGCTTGGTTTATTTAGTTTTTTAAGTGCTAGAGACACAAGGTGATCAACCTGTGTGGACGAACCTAGCAATACCCAATTTCTCTTATAGGTTGCAAAGACTCAGAATTATATATAACATTTAGGCCACAATTTCTACAAACAAAACTAGTACAGTAGTACAAGAAAGTGTTCAATTTGATAACAGCAGCAGTAGCTATGATAATTTTAAACCGAAACAAATAAAATATTTTTAACAAACGGAAATTGATGAATGACACATAAAAAGAGATGGAACAGAGAACAAGTATTATGGAAAGCATTTGAATTGAAGGTAAGCCTATCATAGAAGATGAATGCATTGTCATAGTGTGATTCACTGTAGTCCATAAGAATTCAGTGCAAAGGAAAACGCACCACAGTATTGCTGAAAGTGGGCACAGAATTACCAAGATATAAATTTGGGGAAAACAAACTATGTGGATTTGAAACCAATCGTAAATGGGTAAACAAATAAGGTCCACAGAGTGTACCTTAGAATGATGTTGCAAGTTCGGGTAACGGAAGAAAAGGAAGGGAAGAGAAGGAGGACTGAACCTTTCACCTTCTATCACACCTAATGTTGCAAACACACGCTAGTAGAAAACACATACATAGCCTTAGCTTTGAACATGTACGAACATGGTGAAAACAATACTCGAATCGCTTGTTGTAACTAAATTCTAGAGCTACTATATATATATATATATATATATATATATATACCAAGTCATATTTGTGTCAAGGTGCCACAAGTCAACTGGTTAATTCAGCATGAGGACCAAATTAAGATTGTTCTTTCGTTTTTGCTGAACAGCATTGATTGATATCAAAACAAAAGAGCATAGGCATTTCAGCACTAAACTTAGAAAGAGAATCGTGTGCAAAAATAAAATATGGTTTTTATATTAAACTAGTAACAAAAACACATCGTTCAAAGTACATAATCAAAACATTAACTTGATTAAGAGGGGTAATAAAAAAGTAACTAGTGACATAAATTTAAATCTAAGGAAGACGTTGATTGAAGAAGCATGTTACTCTCACTTCTCGGACGAGTTGGGACCCCTCTTCTTGCCGAATCCAACCACTGCAAATTAGAAAACCCCAAATCAGAGATAGTCGGAAAAAATTGAAAAGAAAGCAAAATTAGGGTTTAGAAAAAGGGAATACCGGCGGTGACGAATCGGCGATTGTACTGCATGCGCTTGTGGGCACGGCCACGTGGCTTCTTCTTCTTGTCCTGTTTAGCAACCTTGGGAGTTTGACCCCTCACTTTTCCCGCACGTGCAAGTGATCCATGAACCTTACCTGCATATGCAATTCAACTTCATCATCTTCATACTCAGAAAAACTAACTACACTGCACCATGCATTGTTAAATCGGAAGTAACGTAACTTACCCATTGTTGTGACGATGAAGTTCTCTGCTGCTTCCACTCGGTCGGTCACTTGCTGCCTCAATCTTCATCAATCATCGCCGAGTTCTGCTATTAGTATTGCTTCCGTTAGGGTTACGGTTTTGGGCTCCTACATGTGGGCTTCAGGCCCTTTATGTTTGACATTCTACTCAGCCCAAAGTGTGCTCTTTGATGATATTTGTTGGGACAATATGCTGGACCCAAAACAAACTTATCGGGAAGAGGCCCAAATTACCAAAAATAAAAATACAGCGCCAAACCTTTAACTGGTAGCTGTTAAGACAAAAAAACCAGTAGTTGTTATTCCAAAAAAACAACAAATAAGAGACTTTTAGTTCAATTTATGGAACATCTAATATTTGAACATTATTATTTTTAAACAGGAGTCTAGGAGCATATGAGATTGTGTTTGGATGATGAAAAAGAAATATGGAGAAAGTAGAAATAAAAAAATGTGAATAATAATAGAGAAACAACATAAAAGAGAAATGCAAGAGAGGCATACAAATTTATTATTTTTTAGCATTACTTTTAGTTATCAACACAATTCTTTTAGTCTAGTAACAAAAAACAATAAATTCTGCTAGTCTTATAACATTCTTTTAAAATTGCAAAGAGATAATATTTATGTCCATCTTTTTCTAAAATAGAAAAATTTTCTATTTCCACTTCTATTTCTCAAAAATATTTTTCTCAACCTCAAAACAACGAGACTTATGTGTCATTGTCCTCCCATGTAATCTACACATGAGTTTAATTATAACCAAAGTGTCGGTTACGGTTTTTTTTTTTGGATTTTCTTTTTCAGTCTCAATTGCTTTGCTGTTATTCTAGTTGTTCGCCAATCCATTGCTTAAAGGACCCTGTGAAGATTCTTTTGACTTAATAACCATATATAACCACATTATCACTATATATCCTGATTTCTGACCTATATCCTAGTAGGAGGAACTCTACCAGTCTACCTCGATTGATCTACTTGATGTATTAGATCCATTAATTAATTAACTAATATTCTTTTGTAAATTTTCTACAATAATTTTTTCCCTCGTTGAGATTAAAAACCAGGACTAATCTGTTAATAGGATGAAAAAGAGAAAGTGAAATCGATTTTTGATGTCAATTGTAAAATGATTTTCCAAAACGTGGAAAGAGCAAGATTAGGAAATAGTTATGTGTGCCTTTCGCCACTTAGGCTTAATGGGAACTTGTGAAGGGTAGCATTTTGAAGCTGTAAAGTTCACACGATAGGCACAACGTAGCAAAGAGGCTGGGAATAGACGACAATTTTGTAACGTAAAATTTGTCGTTTCCCTTTTGAACCTTTTTGTAATGCGCAATTACACCCTCCATTCTCCAAGTTTAACTCCAACGCAACCGCACCCTATAGAATACAGATGCAATCTATACAATGACCAGTAGCTTCTCTTCGTGTTCGTGGATAGAATTAATAATGAAAAAGATTCTGATAGGGTAGAATAATTAGCACCGAGCTTATTTATAAAATTTTCGTGTACAAAGAAAATAGAAAAATAATACTAGGTGCCTCAAATGAATGAATCACTATATGGCTGCTAAAGTAAGCAATGCATCACATGCACGATAAAAATGTCCCCAACACATTTTTAAAGTTGTATTTGAAGAGCTATTGGTCCTCATTGTTGGATACTTATTTGTTTATTTTTTAATCCTTTTGTGAAGCATATGATCTGTTGCTTAATGCTTATACTTTTATCATATGACAAATCTGACCGATTCTTCGATAAGAATAGTATGGTACCTCCCCATTTTCTACGCGGATTCTCTTCAACCGAAGATAAGTCTTTCCATATAATGAAAACTAACCAGAAATACACTTATCACTTACCCGAAGAAAGTAATAAAAATCAGAGAGAAAATTCAGGTGGGGCTTTCTAATTTATACTAGTTCAACACCAACGGCATCCCAACACAAAGGAAACGAATTCGCTTTGGCGCAGACACATGTATTAGGTTTCTTTCATCATGGATCTCAATCTCATGCTTCACGCAAAAACAATAGAAACTTATATTGCCAATTTGCCACTACAAAACACTAGAAGCAGATAAACAAAAATGGGGCTAATTATGAAGGGTGAAAAAATATAAATAACAATTTAAAAAAATAGTAAACTAATATTAGAAGGACAGGTGAGACACCAAGGAGGAGCAGGACCAGAGCACAAAAACGGAATTGAAGCAGTTTCAGTACTTTCGAAGCAGAAAGCTGCTGGTCCACAACAATACCAAATCCCGAAACTAAAATTAAATAAATAATAATAACAAAAAAAATTACACACACAACGAGTTCTTTTGCATTGCAATTGCAAGCATCACTGTATAAACTAAGAAGATAGATTAAGATATTCAAATGTGTTAGACTAGGTAGTAGCATGTAATAGGAGACAGACGGTGAAAAACATCAATTACAAGCTATGATTGTACCATCAAAAGCGTTTGATCTAACAATAAACATAATCAAATCGTCTCACCTACTTTAAAAAAAAAAATAAAGAAAGATTAAAGTTTACCGAATAGCAGCAGAAGGATGTATTATGCATTTATGCATCGGAGAGAACACTAAGGTCGTCTTCTTCAGGTGGAGCTGGCAAGTTGAGATCTATGAAGCTTTGTTGTTTCAATCTAAGATTAGCATTGATAATGGAAGGAGGAGAAGAAGAAGAAGAAGATGGGAGAAGATGAGATCTCTTATGGCCACCGAGTGCTTGACCCGACCCGAAAACCTTTGAACAATACGGGCATTGAAAGATTCTTTCACTTCCATCAGCTTCATCACAGAGACATATGCTTCTGTGGCTCCCCAATGCCCCTGAAGATCGAAACGTTTTCCCACACTTGTCACACTGCAGACGATGATGATGATGATGATGCTTCCCTCGAAGAACCTTCTTGTTCTTCAACTTCATCTCTTCTTCTTCTTCAACACTTGTCTTTCTCCATTTGTCCCTTGACAGCATGATGAGGCACATGGCCAGGTCTTCTTCCGGCGAAGTATCGGAAACGGAGCTAACAGGCTCTGCTGCCTCTGTTGCTATTGATGCTGGTGACTCCATGAAACTCATGAGCTTGGTCCTCTTGTTTGTAAGGTTCATAATGGAGGATTTTCGTGTACGGTTGGATCGTCTTCGTGTCCGAGTTGGTTTGTTCTTTGACTCAGTCTCGCTCTCTCTGTCTTGGACCACTACAGTAGCATCATCAGCAGCAGGGAAAGAGAATTCAGGATCTGCAACCCTGAAACTTCTCTTTGGGTTCTCTCTTAACCCATAACCTTTTTCTTCATCATCATCGTCATCGTGTTCTGATTCTGAAGAAGAAGAAGAAGAAGAGTACTCAAAAGAAAGTGGTTGAGGAGGTGGTTGATGAGGCTTGGGTGGCAGAGGAAGCGTGGCTAAGTGAGCCTTCATGTGACCACCGAGGGCTCTGCCATTGGCGAATGTCCTCGAACAAAGCTTGCATCTGTGCCTCTCCATTTTCCACAACCACAACGCAGAGTGAATGAGAGAATTGGTGAAAACTGAAGAGAGAACAAAGAAGAAAGTGTTTTTATTATTTATGTGACGAAGGGAATGGAATTGGGAACTTAAAAGGAGGAGTAGGTAACAAGCATTCCTCCACCAATAAGACCGCATCACCCAAAAGTTATGCAAATTTAAAATATAGCATGAAAATGTCAAAACTAATTTTATTTATCTGTCTATCTATCTATCTATCCATGGCATTAATTTATTATTCCGCTGGCAAAAATTAAGAAAGTGTGATCGTTTACAGGAAAAGAGATATAAGTAACATGCAAAACTTGCCTGCTGCTGGATGGAATCACTTTTTTTTTTATTTATATTTACTGCTTTCTGTTGTGCTCTCTCTCTCTTAAAGTACTAAACAAGCATTTGCGTATGCTCCTTTTATTTTGGATCTACATTTCTATGCATCTCTTTTCTTTTTCCTTTTTCTTTTATGTTAAAAGGAAAATAGAGAAATCAGATGTTAATGGTGTGCTTAGAATTCATTGATTGATAGAGTGATGCTTATTAAGCGAATTACCAGTTACTCAAATCACACGGAATATTTCCTTTCTGCTATGATTTAGTGGATGGAAATTGTTGGTGCAATAGCCCAACAGAATTTGAACCTATGCGCATCCTTTTATTTTATTTATTCAATATGCTTTTCTTTTTCCTTTTTCTTAAAATCTGTAACGATGTATTATTAGTTAATTACAATATTTGATCGTGCTATGCAACTCACTAATCCTGAATGGTTGACATTACTCAGATTGCAATGTTACAAACATGACTTTAATCGGTTTTCGTATGGAATATCACCAATCACGGTAATAAAGACAGATTGTTCATTTACTTTTTTTCTAACAGATTGTTGATGTTCATTTTGTATTTATCTTTAAAATGTATTTGGTATATATAAAAGGTAAAGATAATGAAAAATATTTTTTTTTACCAATTTTTTGCTGTATAATTAGACACCTTCAATTTTTGTAGAAACACAAATAAAAGTTTTAGTAATTCCATTATACAAATAACTTATAAATTAATGATTTTTTTTCCGTCTTCATAGCTTAATTACGTTTTAATTATGCATGAATTCTAAATTCATTGTCAATATCGTTACAAAATTCTACTTCTCATGCCTCCCCCTTCTCTCTCTCTCTCCAAAGGCTTTCTTCCTTGATTTTTTTTTTATTATTAGAAATTGAAAAGATCCTCTTGTTGATTATTGAAAAAAAAAGTAATTGCGAGCATGATTAACGGTTTTATACGGTAGTAAGTAGTACTAAGTAGAGAGCAAGGAAAGAATTGGGTTGGCAATGGTGTCAGTGCCATCTGTCCTATAAATAGCATGCTGAATGACAAGCTGTCGCAGTGTCGTGAGCAACGTGATCACACTCACACTCACAGTTATCCACTGCCTTTGTGCCTCCCTCCCTTTCCTTGCTTCATCGCAACCTTCCACTTCTTTTTCCATTTATTCATTCCACTCTTCCCTTCCCTTTCCTTTCCTTTTCTTCTTTCTTATAGTTATAGCACCCCAAATACTTGTTTTTATTCCTTTAGCTTAAATTACCAGATTCATACACATTATGCATGGCAATGGCTTCACAATGAAAGAACAAAACAAAACAGTACTAGGTGTTAAAATGACAAATATGTCAATAACTTAGGGAATTCAACCTTAAATAATTCATCCGGATATATAAGTATATATGATTAATGTACAGAATCACAGTAGCAGTAAATTTAACTAGCCATGGCATTTTAAGTTTTAACCTCTATTATATATTACTAATTTTGCCAATAAGTAATAGCTCAAATGGCATAGTCTCTCCATACTCAATTAAGAGGTTGTGGGTTTGAGTCTCATATCTTTGGTAAAATATATATATTACTAATTTTACAATTTTTTATATTACATATCACTGTCATTACAATTGAAATCAAATTTTTTCTTGTGAAATTAAAGAGTTCTTCCATTCTCTTTCTTTTTCTATGTCTCTTATTCTTTCACTCACTCTATCTTTCTTATATATCATTATCAACGGAAATGTTTGGTAACCAAAGAAAATCAGCCAAAAACAGTCATAATTTGCCTTATTTAGCATTTATTAATTATTGTGACAATTAATTAATATTAAATAAGGTAAATTTTGGCTGTTTTTTGGTCTACCTAGCATTACTCCATTATCAATAAGTAATTACAAATTTGAGAATCAAAATCTACAACATAGTATTCTCTAATTGCAATCAAATTAAATTAAATTAAAATTAAAATTAAAATACTAAAATTGAAATATAACTATATTATATATTATATTTATATATTACTAACTAATTTAATAACTAAAACGTGTCACATGACAATCTTTTATTAAAATTTAGAAAAAATATTTCTCTTCAAAATTAGTAAACTTCCTTCTTATATTCTTTTATCTATCTCTCTCTCTTTTTTTTATTTCTTTCTATCCTTTTCACTCTATATATAATTTATGTTTTATATTTTATATTAATAATTTGACAAATCAAAATATATCACCAGATATTTTTCATTATAATTAAAATAAAATTTTTTCTTAACTTCCAAAATTAACAAACTCCCTCTTTCATTTTTCTTTCTTTATCTTTCTCGCTCTCTCTTTTCTTTCATTTTCTATTTTTCTCTACCTTTCTATTTTACAAAAAAAAAAAATTTAACAACATAATATAATTTAAATAAAAATATTATTATATGCATATTTTTTTTATTTAATTTTAAATTTTTACTGCTTATCTTTTTAATTTATATTTTTTTCCTTCAAATATTTATTACATATAATTTAGAGAAAATACTAATATTTCAATTAAAAGTTAGAATAAAGATTCAATTGTTTTAAAAAAAATTAAGTTAGTTTTATAACTATCAATATAATTTTTTTATGCTAATATCTAATTATAATTTTATATATATAAAGAAAAAATATTATTTTTAAATAACAAGCATAAAAAATAATTATTTCTATTTGTGCAAAAGAATTAATACCTAATCAGATATAAAAGTATACACATTAAATTCTTTCAAATTTTAGATAACGAATGTTAAAATTAATTATTAGTAAAAAATTAAACTCTTTCATATGAAAATAATAACTAAAAGACTTATTATTTAATTTTTTATCTACAAAGATCTTAGTCTTTTTAGCCAAATGGGACTTTTATCTCTTACGAGTTACAACCTTTTTTAAAAGTAGTTTAATGTTATAAATTTTTTTGGACATATTTTATAATATCAGCACCGACATAATTTTAAAAGATTTATATTTTCGTAATATTATTATGGATAAAAATACTAGTTAATTATATTTTCATTCCACAAATTTCGTTTACAATTTATTTTTAATCATTTTAGTAATTGCTTATTTTTATGATAAATATTAGATAATTAAATTTTTTTATTATATTATTTTTGTATTTGAATCAATACTAGTTAACTCTCCATATTTCTTTTCACTAAAAATATTAGCTCCTAAATTCTCTTCATTTTCATGTATATGAGAAAATCTCGTATATTTCATATGACTTCAATAGAGAGACAATTAGTGCCAATTGATAAATTTAAAAATTCTAAATGAAAAACAAAAATCATATACATAAAAAATATACAGTAACATTTAGTATATATTATTTATATAAATAACATAATTTTTATCTTGATTATATATATATGAGCTCAAATGTACAAGTAAATCCACCTTGCAATGTAATTAAGATTAATACCCAAAATTTACTTATTATCATTTCAATCTTAGAATAATGAACTAAAATAGAATAATATTAAGTGACCAATAAAATTTATTATTTTTAATAAATATTTTAAATTCTAAATATAAATTTTAAATACTAAATTTTAATAGTAAATATTAATTAAATATTGACTAATATTAATAAAAAAATATGAATATGACATTTTTCAACCTAGTATAACACGATGATGAGCATGAGGTTGGAGAAATATATATAACCATATGCCCCGGGTGGCTTGGTAAATATTAAGTATATACATGTTTTATTGCTCGAAAACAAGAATAGGAAGATTAGAATATTGTTATTGGCGTGGAAGGCAAGTATACATATTATGATGAGACATTGCATTTGCATGAGAAGCGAAGGATCTGAGGAGAGATGAATGATGAGGGGCCAGAGGTAGCAGACCACGATTGGTGCAATCGACCAAACTTGACAGTTAAATATCAAAGAATGGCATTGGCCTACACATATAATACATATATAACACACCACTCGGTATTACTCTCCCTGTCTGCTGGAACTGCAACCTCCTACCTACGCCATGTCTCAATTAATACACTGCTATATATTACTCTATGCTCATAAACTTATTAACTTAGTATGTATAATGTTAAGAAGAATACTAACACACTATCAAAATTTATTATTTTTAGTTATTGATTAAACTATAAATATTTAAAAATATGAGATAAAATATATAATTAAATTTAATTAAATAAACTAGACTAAGACCCAATTTGAGTAACTAAATTAATTTTTTTTGAAAAAAAAAAATTTAAACCATAAAGATTTGTATTAAAAACAGTTTATAAATAAGTTATTTTATATTTGTATTTTTAGTTATAGAAGTACTTGTTTAATAAATAAAAGTGATAAAAAAAATTTTGAGAAAGAGAGAAGTCTTTTTTTTTTTTTGTATTTTTTCCAAAGTTCTTAAATAACTTTTGGAGAAGTTAAAAGTATCTTTTAAAAACTGTACCAAACGTTAATATGATTTTTCGTGATTCAAAAGTAAAAAGAAAAATAGCTTTTGCCACTTCTCAAAGGGACTCTAAAGGAATTGAGTTGATCGCTAAATGATGGCCAAAACAAATAAATTATGATGTCCTCCTAGTATTTCTCTAATGTTATTTCGATATTTTTTTATTTCTTTTAGAGTAAAGTATCGTTTTTGTCTCCAATATTTGGGGTAAGTCTCAAAATTGCCCATAACGTTTGAATCGTCCTATTTAAGTCCCTAACGTTTCAATATTGACTCAATGTTGTCCTGCCGTTAGAAATCTGTTAACGGAATTGACAGCAGGACAAAATTGAGACGATTTTAAAACGTTAAGGACTTAAATAGGACGAAAGCGTTGGGGACAAAAATGATACATAAAAATAAATTTTAATTTTATCCTTCACTAATATAAATCTTTTACGGTACATAGTTATTAAATTATTTTTTAATCACATTTAAGTTAATTACACTTAATCACATTATTTTGATTCTAAATAATTTTTTTCTTATAATTATACTCTTAAAGATTTTTACTCATCATGAAATATTTATAAAATGACTAGAATCACATTACTTTATTGTATATGTATTATTTTTTTCCCACAAATTGATGTACTAGTAATTCTACAAATATTTTATGATGAGTAAAAATTTTTAATAGTAAAATTATAAAAAAATTATTTAGAATAAAATAATGTGATTAAGTGTAATTTACTTAGATGTGATTAAAAAATAATTGAATAACTATGTACCGTAAAAGATTGATATTATTAAAGGGTAAAATTAAAATTTATTTCTATGTATCGTTTTTGTCCCCAACGTTTTCGTCCTATTTAAGTTCCTAACGTTTCAAAATCGTCTCAATTTTGTCCCGCCGTCAATTCCGTTAACAGATTCCTAACGGTAAGATAACATTGAGTCAATTTTAAAATGTTAGAGACTTAAATAAGACGACTCAAACGTTAGAGACAACTTTGAGACTTATTTCAAACGTTTGGAATAAAAATTTATATTTGCTCCAAAATAATTCTCACTTCAAATTTTAGTGTATTATCTAATTATATTACATTATGATGATGTATATAAGTATACATAACTTTCATCTATACTGTTAGAATATAATTAGGATCAATTAGGATCAATTAGAATTATTTAGTATATCTGAATATTTATTATAGAATATTACGTCTTTATTATTACGATTCTCTTAGCCCCTATAAATAACTTTTTATATTGTATTATTCCAGACAACTTGAATAGACAACTTGATTACACTTAATAATACACAAATCCTTCATCCAGTTTAGTCTCTTGTTTCTAACATGGTATCAGATACTTTTTCACCTCATCGATTAGTCTGTTCTCTTTGTCTTGTGTTTTTTTTTCAAGTCGAATGATCAAACACTATTGTCATCAGCTGCTTATCTATTCTCATGAAGAAATCATATAGTTTTCGCTCTCTTTCGGCAATTCCGTCTGTGTTCTCTCGTGACAGTTCCGTATGCGTTCTCTTGTGGCAGTTTCATCTGCATTCTCTCGTGGCAGTTCCGTTTGTGTTCTCTCGTGGCAGTTCCGTCTGTGTTTTGTCTGTGTTTCCTTGTGGCAGTTACGTCTGGGTTTCTTTCTGGTAGTTCCATCTGCACTTCCTTTAGTCAAGCTGCAGTTCCGTCTGCGCTTCTTTCAGACTAGCGGCAGTTCCGTCTGCGCTTCCTTCAGACTAGCAGCAGTTCCATCTGCGATTCCTTCAGATAAGCGGCAGTTCCATATGTGCTTCCTTTCGGCAGTTTCGTTTGCACCCGTTTTATCAGTTTATGCAGTTTTTTTCCTCTTTATTTCGTTGTTTTAAATAAGTTTCAAACTCAAGTTGTCACTTCAACTTGAGTTTGAGGGGGAATGTTAGAATATAATTAGGATCAATTAAGATCAATTAGAATTATTTAGTATATCTGAATATTTATTATAGAATATTACGTCTTTATTATTACGATTCTCTTAACCCCTATAAATAACTTTTTATATTGTATTATCCCAGACAACTTGAATAGACAACTTGATTACACTTAATAATACACAAATCCTTTCTCCAGTCTAGTTTATTATTTCTAACATATACAAAGGAAAGATTAAACTACTACTACTACAGTTATATTTTGAAATACTTCTATTTTATAAACTTAAATTATATAATTTTGCAAGTAGTCCATTCATTTCTAAGAAACAATATGGAAAAAGAAAAGAGGTAACTGTCTATATGTTTTATTATTTGGGTTTTAAATATATATAAACAAAATATTTTAAAATGGATATAAGTGTAATTATCAATTTCATGTATTCATAAATACATTAATAATAAAAATGGTACTACATAATTCAAATATAAATACTATTTAATTTCTTTTTAAGATGCAAACACAATAATGCTCTGTCTTAATTCTTGAAGAATTGAAGTCAATCAAACAATATTTAATTTGATAATATTATACATATAAGTATTTTTGTAAATTAAGTTTAATTAAATTAGCATAAATTTAATAAAAAAACATATTTTTTTGTGTTTTTTCAGCACAAATTTTTTTATTAAAGAGCACAAAAATTTATTAATATAACATAGAAATTTTTATACATGACACATAAATTTTTACACGTAACACAAATTTATTATTGATATAGCATAAAAAATTTTACACAACACATAAATTTTTACTCATAACAAGTTTTTGCACATAACACATAAATATTGCTGCAAATATATTTTGTTAGTTGAGTAAGTCAATTGTGGTGCTTCAAATATTTTTGTTATGCATAAATTTTTTTTGTGTTGTGTGTATTTTGTTAATTGGGTATCAATATTTTTGACATATTGTCCTTCAAAAATTTGTGTTATACATCAAAATTTTTGTTATACACCAAAATTTCTGTGTTATGCACCAAAATTTCTGTGTTTTGCGTATTTTGTTAGTTGGATATCAATATTCTGGGCATGTAGTCTTTTAAAATCTGGGTTGTACATCAAAATTTTTGTGCTTTGTATCAAAAAATTATGTGCTATGAATAAAAATTTATGTGATTTAATTTTTTGAACATATATAAAAAAAGAAGATGAAGAAAACGATGATGGTGATGGTGATGATAATGATAATGAAGGATGAAGAGAAAAAAAAGGAGGAAAAAAAATCAAACAAGAGAAGGTAACGATGAAGACAATGATATTATCGAAGAAGAAATGTGCAGAAAAAGAAGTATAAAAAAGAATAAGGACCAATAGGAGGAGGAGGAGAGGAGGAGGAGAGGAGGAAGAGGAGAAAAAGAAGAAGAAGAAGATAATGACTATGTCATTGAAAAAAGAAGTGATGCGTATCTTAATTATAGTGTCCAGATAGACAAAAATTCATATTTAATTTTTTTATGTAAAATTAATAGTTGAGAGTCGTTAGATAACAATTTAGTCAAATTTATCAAATTAGCTATAAATAACTTAGTTTAGATGTCTAAATAGAAAATGCCATGTGCAATGAAAAATACAAGCACGGCCTGGAAAAAGATTTTTTATTACTTTCAACTATCAACTTCATATGAAAATAATTACACATGAATTTCACTGGTAAGATATTATAAACACCATAATTAAATTTTAATTTTAACTTTTTTGTTTTTTATTTGAATTTTGTTTATAAAAAGGACAATATTAAAATATTTATAAAATATTAAAAAAATTAAGAAAAAATAAGGACAAAATTAAAAATTTTTCCAAAAGTTTTAGATAAAAACAAACGCTTTTCATTAAAGTATTAAGTATGTCTAAATGTTTATAGTCAAAGAAAAACTTGATAATACTTATAAGCTATGTTACAAATCTTTCTCCTAAAAATAATTAATCCAAACATGAGAGTATGAGAGAGAGACCGCGAGAGAGGTGGGAAAACACTGGGTGGGGTAGCAATAGGCAAACAACCAAACACGGAAAGGATCCTAGAATTTGGAACAAGGAAGAGTATCACCGATTGGAGCTTGATTCTTTTTCCGTATTTGTTGACAACCTCCCGGTTGATATATCAAAACGAGAACTTTTTAGTTTGTTCAACTGAATAAGCAGGATTATTGACATCTATCTGTCACGGAAGAACAAGAATGAATAGATCTATCTGTTCGCATTTGTGCGGTAAGTACAAAGGGGAGAGCTTTAAAGGCTGTTGCAGAAATAAATCAGATGGTGTTGAGAGGAAAAAGAATTCTTGTAGCAGAAATAAAGTACAGAAGAAAACCTGAATTGAAGGACATTAAAGGTAAAGAGGTGCAAGGATCCATAAGACAAGGTGAAGAAGGTAGCCTTCAACAATATAGGGATACAAAGAAAGTGGAAGCGAAGGTGGAAAAGTCTTCGAGAGATGCGAATGTTAAAGACCCAAATAAGAATAGATGGACTAAGAAAATAGAAATTCCAGTGGCAAAAGATAAAGTTATATGGTTACAAAGGAGTATTGTCAAAGGTACAAAACTTTCAAGCACTCCGTCGAAAGATTCATAATGAATGGCCGTGTGTAACGCATGTACGGAAATTGGGTGCATACAAAGTAATGCTAACGTTTGACACAATATCCAGTGCGGAGGAAGCATACACATTCAGAATGAATGAGTTAGTAAAATTGTTCTATATGGTATGGAGATGAGATGAGTGAGAGGAGTGAGACAAGAAGAATATGGTTGGAGTGCTATGGAGTACCAATTCATGTCTGGTCAACGGAGACTTTTACCAGATTAGGAGATCAATAGGGAGAGGTGGTAAAGTGTGATAATTTAATGAAAACTTGTAATTCATTCATTATTAGCCGCATTTTGATTGATACATATATGTTCGATATGATTAATAAGTGGATTTATGTCACCATTGGTGCGAGCGGATTTGACGTCCTTGTGAAAGAGGTAGGTGGAGAGGTGTATCGAGAAGAATGCTTTCCGGAGACAAAGGTTGACCAAATAGATAAACGCATAGTGATCAGGGAAGATATGCAGCATGTTGACATAAGAGATGAAGCCGGTAGTGGCGCTGAGCTAATGGTGGCTAGATGGGATCCGGTGGCGAAGCTTACGGTGGAGGAACAATTGGATGAGAAACAACACAAGGGTAAAGTTGTGATTCTACCCTCTGAATTAAATGAATGGAATATTCAAAATTCAAAATGCCATTATGCGAGTGATGGTTATGCATTAATTAAAGGAAAGGAGAATTATATGGCATCAATTGTAACTCATCATGAGGAAGACTCGGATTGCACTCTATCATGTAATTATGAGGAGTTACGAAATGGGTATTCAAATGGTTATGGAAGGGTCCTTAATGGGCTATTGGCAAAAAGGCCCATTGACCTCGAACAAAGAAAAAGGTAAACATAACAAGAACGAGGCCCAACTGAAGGAGGGTGGTCTTGGGCTAGCTAAACTGATTAGGGTTGGCCCGGTAGAGGAGGTGACTCGGTTGGATGGCTATGCGATGATTCCAGCGGCTTCCTTAGGCAATGCACGATAACACCAGTGGGGAGAGGATGAGGTGTTCATGGACGGGAGTCCAATCATCCAAGGGGACTGTTGCGCAAATAGGGAGAACAAATAGGGAAATGCCACAACTGCTAATCAATTGCAAGAGACTAATCAAAGGAGGAGGAATCTGAAACAGGGGGAAGTGGAAGGAAGAGAGCCAATTGAAGGTGTACAGAGACAGTATGATGGTAGAGCAAAAATAGCAAACTTGGACGCACAAGAAGAGGGTCGGGTACCTGGTGGTGCAAAAGGCAAGGGAGACATCGGTGGTGGGTTTGGGAGAAGGATCTGGGGATGGGGAAGAAAATGAACATAAAGACCACGTAGTAGAAGAGACTGGCACAGAGGTAGATATGCACGGAGATGCGGCGATGTACAGAGACAACCAAATCCAGAGTTGGGAAGAGGAAATGGCAGAGAATAAAGAGGCGTGAAAACTGGCGGTAGAGTCAGGAGCAATACCATGCAGTGATGAGCAGGACATCATGGCTATTCTCCAAGAGCAAAATAAAGCAATAGCTATGAAACGAAGACAATTGAAGCAAAAGGAGAAAATCAGAAGACGTCGCCCAAAAACACGGAAGCAGGTGTGTAATAAAATTTACAAATGATTTTGAGCTCTTGGAATGTAGTTGGGAGGTGTTGCAAAATTGAATATGATAAAAACTGCAAAAATAAGTTTAGGTTAGATATGTTGGATTTGATAGAAACAAAAAGAGAGGTGGAGAATAAATATGATGTAGCTAGAATTTGGGGTAATAATAGTGCTAGTTGGGAGTGTGTTAATTCTACTAGAGCCTCCAGAGGTTTACTATTAATATAGGATGAATCTGTATTTAAATTGTTAAATTGCTATAAAGGAGATAGGTGGTTATGTGTAGAAGGAGTGATGCCTAAAGATAATTTTCACTGTGCGATTTGTCTGGTATATGGGCTGCATGTGAGAGATGAAAATCTCTTAATCTGAGAGGAATTAAGCTATATTATAGTATTGCGTCAAATTCCATTTTGCTACATGGGAGATTTAAATGAAATTGTGCATATAGAGGAAAGAAAAGGGGCGACCAGCTTGCCAGCTTCTGCTGAAGAATTCATAACATGGATTAATTATATGGAGTTGGTGGACTTGGCACTTAATGATCACAAGTATACATGGTTTAGAGGTCAGTCCTACAGTCGTATTGATAGATGTCTGGTCAGCTTGGAATGGCTAGATGTGTACCCAGACACTCGTCTAAGAGGAGGACCGAGAGGCTTATCAGATTATTGCCCTTTGATAGTGGAAGAGAGAAGAATAATTTAGGGTCTAAGACCATTCCGCAGTTTAGACTCGTGGTTCGCACATGAAGGCTTCCTAAGGATGATGAAGGAAGAATGGAGGGGATTGGGCGATGTACAGTTTTTGGATTAATTGAAGGCATTGTCAAAACCACTGGGTAGATGGCATAAGCAGTACTTTAGGAATATACCTGAGAATATACAAAAGTTTGAGGACGAGATCAAGAAAGTGGACGATATGGTTAGCAACGAAGTATATGATGGTACAGTAGAAGAAAGAAGAAAGGCGTTGGTAAGATATTGTGAGGTAGGGTATACGAGATAAGATATACACTGGAAGCAAATGTCTAGATCTCAACAGGCCAACGAGATGGACAGGAATACTAGATACTTCCACAATATTGCATCAGCAAGAAAAAGAAACAACTGGATTTGAGTCTTTAGTGATTAATGGAAGGTTAGTGAGGAATCATGCAAGAATTAAGATCGTCATTAGAGATTTCTACAGAAACCTATACCACCAAGAAGAGTCGCCAAATATTAGCTTTAGAGATGGTCTAGTTAATCGGTTAGAGATGGAGGAAGCTCAAGCACTAGAAGTGTTACCGTCGAAGGAGGACATAAAGGATACAGTTTGGGACTGTGAATCATTTAAGGCTTCGGGTAGTGATGGATATAACATGAACTTTATAAAAAGGTGCTGGGAGGAGATTGGAGTGGAATTCACTAAAGCTGTGATGAGTTTCTTTGAGACGGCGAGGCTACCAGCAAAATCCAATGTTACTTGGGTAGCACTGGCTCCGAAGTTTGTGGGTGCAAAGGAGATAAAGGATCTTAGACCGATCAGTATGGTTGGGTGCCTTTATAAGGTCATATCAAAAGTGTTGACAAGAAGAATGAAGAGTGTAATGCCAGGGTTAGTGGGAGAATCAAAGAGTGAATTTGTAAAGGGCAGGAGGATACATGATGGAGCGTTAATAGCATGTGAAACTGTACAATGGCTAAAACTGAAGAAGAAGGCATCAGCAATCATCAAACTAGACTTCCAGAAAGCCTATGACAGAGTCAAATGGAATTTTGTTGATATTGTGCTAGAAAAGATGGATTTAGTAGAAGATGGAGGGCATGGACAGAGTGCATTAGATCAGCATCTGCCTCCAAAATAGTTAACAGGGCACCATCGAAACCGTTTAAGATGGAAAGGGGACTTTGGCAAGGCGATCCGTTATCACCATTTTTGTTTGTACTCGTTGTAGATGTGTTGAATAGGATGATCAGAGAGGCGGTAAGAAATAGGAGAATAACCCCTCTTTTAGTCGGCATGGATAATATAGAGTTATCACACCTTCAATTTGCTGATGATACTATATTGTTCTGTCCACCAGAAGAGGAGACATTGAAAAATTACAAGAGACTTCTGAGGTGTTTTGAAGTGATGTCCAGATTGAGTTTTAACTTCGACAAGTCTAGTTTGATACCGGTGAATTGTAGTAAGAAGTGGGTTGGTCGGATGTACCGACTATTAGGGTGCCAGGTGGCGAGTCTACCAGTGAAGTACCTGGGTATTAATCTAGGAGCAAATCCGAGGTTAGTTAAAAATGGAAGCCAGTAATAGATAAAGTAGAGGAGAAACTTAGTTTGTGGAAAGCAAAAGTTCTCAGTAAAGCAGGGAAGCTAGTTCTCATCAAGTCGGTGATTAATAGTCTGCCTACTTACTATTTGAGTTTGTATAAAATGCCGATGACGGTGGCAAAAAAATAATCTCATTGCAAAGGAGGTTCTTTTGAGGGAGGGACAATGGACGACCTGGGCTGGCTCATGTAAAATGGGAGTTGATACAAGCACCAAAGAAGCTAGGAGGGTTAGGTGTGGGAGATGCGATGATTCGTAAAATCGCATTATTGTTCAAGTGGTGGTGGAGATTTTCTAAGGAAGATTGTCCTTTATGGAAGAAGGTTGTGTGCTCCTGCAATAATCTAAACCCTCGGCAGTTATTGTCTACTCAAGCTATACAAGCAAAAGGGGGCCCGTGGAGAGATATATACCACTTTCAAATAAAAGAACATGTCAGACAAAAGATGATTGACAGTCTCGTTGTGGAAGTAGGTGATGGTAGATCAACCAAATTTTGGGAAGATGTATGGTTACAATCGAGAAAGCTGAAAGACTCCTTTTCGAGGCTCTACTTGATTTCAAATAATAAAGGATCTGTGATTAGGGACTGTGGGTTTTGGGATGGGATAGAGTGGGTATAGAACTTCTAATGGAGAAGGGAACTCCGCCAATGGAACTTCCAGTGGGTTTTGAACCAATTGCTTGATATCTTGCAAGCTGTGAGATTGACAGAAGGTGCACAAGATAGAGTGGTGTAGAAATTTGATAAAGAAGGCATTTATACTACTAACTCATTTGTGCAGGTTTTGTAGGTACAGACTTTGACGGATGATATACTCAGCTACAAGTTCACAAATGGAATCTGGAAAGGACTGGTACCCCCATCGAGTAGAGTTATTTACTTGGTTTGTGCTTGTAGGCCGATTAATACAAAGGATCGCCTGAACAGATTGGGCATCATTGAACGAAGTGATAATGTCTGTGCTATGTGTAACAAGGAAATTGAAACTGTGCAACATTTGTTTGTCACGTGTGAGTATACTTGGCAGGTGTGGTGTGCATGGATGACTTATGTAGGTCGTGTATGGAGCATCCCAGGTTCCATAAAAGAGCTCTATGAGAGCTGGAGGACGATGCCATTAAGAAAAGACGTGCGAAAAACATGGTTAGTGGGATTCTTCTCAATTATATGGAATATCTGGCTATGTAGAAACGATTTCATTTTTCAGAATAAGACAACAGATATGGTGGATTGTGTTACTAGGTCGTTTGGTTGTTCTAGAAAATAGTGCAAAAGTTAACCCATGTTGTTGATGGTAATACCGAAGATGACATAGGAGTTGCTAAATTTCATGTTATATCTTTTATATGATCCACTGAGTGTGTTGAGCTTGTTTTTGTAAACTCTGCTAAATTAGTAAATAATTAGTCAATAAATTAAATTTTAAAAAGAAAAATAAAAAATGTGAATATTAGATTAAAATAGGATAGAGCTCTTTAAAACGAGAATTTTGACACTAATTTCGAAGAATTTGGCCCAAGATTGGGCCAAACCGGGCCTGTGGGCCCAACTGGACCCATCACTTAAATGAGCTGAAGCTCATCTCCTTCCCCATTCAGCAAAGAAGAATGATGAACACAGCCAAGGGAAGAGGAGAACTTCCAAACCCTAAGCTCACTTTAATCCACCATAACTTTTCCATCCGAGCTCCGATCGCCGCACCGTTTACGGCGACGCGACTACCGCGTCGAGCTCTACGATTTCAACAGAACAATTTCATAGGTAAGTCACTCTATCACTCCAGTTTCTCTACCCCTTGAATTTCGAAAATTGGTGAGAACCCATATTGAGATTTGGTTGATTTTCGTACTCTAGGTTCAATTTAGCTTATGGAGCTTGTTGGTTTTGGCTCTCTTGATATGTGGGTATGGTGAGGTCTCTAACCCTAGCCAATCCTTATTTTTAGTATGTTAAATTCTGAGTTTTGAAGTATATATGTATGAAATATGTGAACTTAGGTGTATATATATATATATATATATATATATATATATATATATATATATATATATATATATATATATTGGAACTAAATTGTGGACATTTGGAGGCTTGGTGGAGGATTAGTGCCAATGTTTTGGTGATTTTGGAACTTATGGGGCTGTGTGTGTGTGGCTTAAGTTGTTGCCTTAGACCAAACGTGGAAATCGGCCAAGGTATGGTTTAGGTTTTGCGTATTTAATATATAATATTGTGTGAAAACTTATGTTAGAGAACCATAGGATAAGTTGGATTGATTATGTAAGTTGGGTGCCTGGCATTAATGATGTTGATTGATGATATGAGTTATGTATGTGTTGGAAATCATAATTCTTTGGTGTGTGGATATCGTTGGCAAATTGATGACATTGGTGGTATATGTATGCATGGTTATATGTTGATGATTATGTTGATAGAGGCAAGAAAATTAGGTTGTGATTTGGTAAGTGGATAGTAGAGTTGTATGGAGATGTTATGTATTGTGTTGTGATGAATATATATGTATAAGGAGTGGATATTGAACTTGATTTTGATGAAAATGAGGTTTGGAACTTTTGAGAAAAAACTGATTTTTGGCCAAACTTTGGTGAGGCATAACTTGGCTTCCGGAACCCCAAATTATTTCAAATTTATTTTATATGAAAATTGGGTCCGTGAAATTTATGCCGTTTGAAGAACAGAAGAAAAATGATTTTAAACAAAGAAGTTATACGCGTCGGAAGTTGGGGTTAAAAAGTTAGAATTCTACAGCTTTTCAAACTTATGCAAATTTTTGGAAAAACGTACGCATAGCTGCTCGCGACGTGACCAACCCTTTCGGGTTGGAGTTCTCGCGTACGCGGGTAATGACTTTTTCATGCCCACGCATACACGACCAACCCTTTCGGGTTGGGGTTCTCGTGTACGCGAGCAAGGGGTTTGCGCACGCCCACACGTACGCGTGGCCCCTGTTTCAACAAAAATGAATTTTTATGTTTTTAAGTCAAATTTGAAGCTTCTATACCTCTATTTTCACTCTTTTTGCCCCAGATCATAGTAGTTACTCTAGCAGTAAGTTGAAGCTAGGAAATAGAGGTAACTTGGGGATGAAGTAAAGGTTAAAAGTGATGATTTATATGAGGAGAATGTGTATGTATAACGACTATATGATGCCATGGCTATGATGAATGATTATGTAATGAATATGAATGGTTATGAATATTATGCGGCTTATGAATTTAATGTTATCTGAGATATGAGTTTTTCTGGGTATAGAACCGTGGCTTGCCACCACGTGTTTCAGGTTGAGACTTAATACTCTGTTGACCCTACGTTATAAGGGTGACCGGGCACGTATAAATTTTCGGGAATGGATATCCCCATTGATTAAGTTATATATGAATGTATGAATGATATGAGAAAAAGTTATGCATAGACTCATGGGGATGCGCAACAAGGGACAGTCCAAGGGTTTCAGACTTGTCGGGTTGGCTTGATAACCGACAGATGAGCCTCATCAGCCATAGGACAGGCATACATCATGTGCATTTTGTTTTTTTGTTTGCTAGGCATACTTGGAAATGCCTAACTGAATACATATTATGCTAATTGTTATATTTGCTACTTGCACTACCTGCCTTCTGTTTGTGCTTGAAATTGTTTGTTTGTCTGTCTCTGCTAAATTATTGGTGATGGAGGAGCGGATGAAAGGTGGACAGGTTTGGTGTTAAAGTTAAGTTTAAACTGAGTTTAGAATTTCCTAGACACCTACCCCTTTTTATAATCTGAGTGTCGGCATTCTAGGATTGCCTCTTGCATTCTCAGGACCTTATATCTTATATGCGTGGTACCTTTACCATGATGAGAACCTCCGGTTCTCACCCCATACTGTGTTGTTGTTTTCAGATGCAGGTCGAGAGGCACCTCGCTAGGCATCTAGACTTCTGAATCGGAGTGGTTCCTGGGTTCTTTTATTATTCAGTTTATGTATATATGTACTTAGCTTTCTCTCCAAGAAACTTATTTATTTTGTCCCTCTTAGAGGTTTAAGGAGAGTTAAGGTTTTATCTCTGTATTTTGGGTATTTTGGGATACGTATATATGTATGTAAATATTCTCCGGCCAGCATTGGCTTCGCAGGTTGAGTTAGGAGCTAGTTATTCTGTATCCTTGACTCTTTATTCTCTCTTTTCGTTTATTTGCACCTATGATCTTTAGGTTTCTTAGCACGTAAGTAATCTCGTTTCCTGAGTGTTGCGCTTTTTATTTTGCGATTTTGTTTTACCTGTTTTTCAAGGCTCCTCGTATATTACTCTCTTTCAGATACTATTTTGTTTTAGAGCTCGTAATACTGCACCACCTCTATTTTACGGTTTAAACATAAAATTTTGTGTAATAGGGTGTTACAGTTTCTCCTTTCAAAAAAAAAAAAACTTCTGAAGTATATAAATTTATAGAATAGCAAATGCCAAGAAACAAAGATAACATAACTTTGGTTAGGTATAACATTTTAAGAATGTACTTATACTTTTGAAAAGCATAAAATTTTCATTTTGTATTTGATAAATAAAAAAATTATATACGTATACTTAAAATTTTTAAAAAATAAGCGTTTATAAAAATATTTAAAATAAATTTTTTTAAAATTAACTTATACTTTTTAAAATTTTAAAATCTAATATAATACCATATACATTAATAAATTATTAAATTTATTTTTATATTTATATCTATTATAATATTTTAAAATTTTAAAAATTATTTTATTAAATTAAATTATTGTTACTTATATTTAATAAAAATTATTTTAATTTAATTTACTAAATATAAATACTATAATTTTTTTAAAATATATTTTAAAGACTAATTTTTATAAAATATAAATTACTTTCAACAAATAAAAATTTTACCAAATCAACTCATCATAATCCATCCATATACTTTTGTCTCGCATTCTTTGCTTTGTTTCTGATACGAGGAAATATTAACTTCTTATTTCTTTATATATGTGCTGAGATAATAAAATTGTAGTTTTGTTAGGGAATAAACTTTTCTTTGATCAATATGTAGTAGTCAACTAATAAAGTAATAAATGAATAAATATTAAGAGAAAGAAATATAAAAAAAAAATCTAATTATTTGTTTAACAAATTGAATCTCAAAATTTTTGTATATTAGAATCCAGTATTAGTATATATACAGAAACAGATAGAAAGATCATGGGAAGTTAATTAGCAGGTCAACTATAAATTACATCATATGGATTGGAGTGTTACCGAATCCCAAAATGTTTATTAGTGAGTAGTGACAGCGATATTCCAGGAAATGAGATACATTACACACCGACGGCGAGTAGGTTTAGTGCAACTTTAAATTAAACCTTTATAGTCATATATGTTATAAGATAAATAAAAAAAATAAATATAAAATATAAAAATATAAATAAATAATTTTAATATTAATATTTTAATATAATTAAAATAGAACCTATGTATTTTAATATATGAAAAGAAAGAGAAATAAATATTTTATACAAGAGTGGTTTTTTATTTTCGTGTGTTATGTTTTAGGATATGAAATCTTATTTTTACATGTATAAATTTATTATTTCCAAACTTTATTAAAGATTGGTCTTTCGTGAGTATCTTAAGTCTTTCTCTTGAAAACTTCAGCCGATCGTATTATTAATGGGCATCTACCTCATGCATTCTTATCACAACACTTTTCCTTGAATGGCTATTTATGAATATGCCTCGTTAAAATCTTACTAAAAAAATTAATGAAAAAAAAATTTAATAAAAGAAAAAAAGTATAATATCTTTTGTGATGATGATTGTCTCATTAAAAACCTTGTAAAAAAAATCCAATAGGGATAAAAACCTGACCAAGGGAAAAAGAATACAGTTTCCCCCTCCTGTCGACATTATTTAATATCTTGAAATTGGCGCATCCCAATTTGATGTACCAATTTTTCAAAAGAGGATTTTGGAAGTGACTTTGTAAATAAATCTGCCAGATTATCGCTTGAACGAATCTGATAGACATCGATTGTCCCTTGATTTTGCAGATAATGAGTGAAGAAGAATTTGGGAGAAATATGCTTTGTTCTATCACGCACTTTTGATATATCCCCCTTTAAGTTGAGCAATGCATGCTATATTATCTTCAAATAGAACAGTTAGAGCTATCTTATGATCAATCAGTCCACATGATGACAGAATATATTGGATCAAATTCCTGAGCCAAAAATACTCGCCACTTGCTTCATGTATCGCTAGTATTTTAGCATGATTAGAGGATGTTGCAACTATCGTCTATTTCGTGAACCTCCATAATATAGTTGTATCACCATATGTGAATATGTATCCTATTTGAGATCTTCCTTAGTGTGGATCAGACAAGTATCCAATATTTACATAGCCAACTAATTGTGACTTGGATTCATATGGATAAAACAGTCACATATCAACTGTTCCATGAAGATATCGAAAGATTTGTTTGATTCTATTCCAATATCTTCTGATTGGAGAGGAACCATACCTTGCTAGTAAATTCACAGCAAGTGATATGTCAGGTCGTGTATTATTAGTAAGATACATTAGTGCTCCAATGGCACTGAGATATGATACTTCGGAATCAAAGATATCTTCATTTTCTTCTTTAGGACGGAATTGATCCTTTTCCATATTTAGACACTTTACGATTATTGGGGTACTTAATGGATGTGACTTATCCATATAAAATCTCTTCAAGATCTTTTCTGTGTATGTTGTTTGATGAATAAAGATTCTATTTTTTGTATACTCGATCTGTAGGCCGAGACAAAATTTAGTTTTTCAATATCTTTCATCTCAAACTCTTCTTTTAGAGTTTTTATAATTGTTGGAATCTCTTCAGGGGCTCCAATGATATTTAAATCATTAACGTACATAGCAATTATAATTGAATCTAGATGCAGATTTCTTTATGAAAACACATGGGCAGATATCATCATTCTTAAATCTGTTTTTTGTCAGATACTCAGTAAGACGATTATACCACATTCGTCCAGATTGTTTTAATCCATATAAAGATCTTTGTAATTTTACTTAGTATAACCCATGCGAATATTCATGAGATGGTTTAGATATCTTTAGTCCTTTAGGGACTTTCATATAGATATCACAATCTAATGATCCGTATAAATAGGCTGTTACCACATCCATTAGATGCATACGTAGTTTATGGTATGCGGATAAACTAACCAAATAACGCAATGTTATTGCATCTACTACACGGGAATATGTTTCTTCATAATCTATACTGGACCTTTGTGAAAAACCTTGTGCCACAAGTCGAGTTTTGTAGCGTACAACTTCATTTTTCTCTGTTAGTCGAAAAAATATTTTCGATTAAGGTAAGTTAGTTCGAAGTAGTGAAAAGGTCGATTGAGATGTAAGCAGTTGTCGAAAAGATGCACGTGCAGGCATTGGTTAGAGGAACTTGATACGGACTCAATTTCAAACACCTTATTAAATCGAACAGGCCTAGTCGAACAAATATTCGAAATGAGTAATCGAATAGTTATTCAAAAAGCAGATCGGGCAGTTACGTAAGTGGAGAAGTTAAAGGCTTTCATCATGTGAGAAATTTGTGGGTAACTTTTATTGGCAAAAGAGCGGGAACAGTTACCTGGGAGTGCGCATACAAGACAGCGCTATGTAATTAATAATCGGTTATAGAAGTAGACTATAAATACTAGAAAGCTTTAGGAAATAATGGTTGGAACTTCACCTCAGAAATTACTCACGCACACTCACAACCTTAGAGACTTTCTGAGTCTGCTTTGAGTCAATTATCTGTAGGGTTCCTTCCACATGTCTGTATCTTTTCAATTTAATTTTCTGTAAACTTTACCTTTTCAAGTAAATTTATGTTTTAAGTAATGATTTAACTTTCGAATGCAATTTATCTTCCAACATTTTTAATTTTCTTGCCAAAAGTCCTTCGACCCAGTCCAAGGTACCTTTATTGCTTTCTTTAAATTTCAATTCAAATATTTTCCGATTTCAGTTAATTTACTTTTCGAATTTATTGTCTTTAACTTCTTTTATCTTTTTACAAACTTTAATTTACTTGGTATTTCAATACCTGTCTAATCGAAGACACTTTGATGCACTTATAGCAAACTGGTACCTGCAAAAGAGGAGTTGGTTTCACTCCCAGACTATTAGAATCGAACCACCATCAATTTGCAAAAAATTGACAAAACAAATTGGCACGCCCAGTGGGACAGTTTTAAATTGAAGTGTATTAAATAGTTTTTGGTGTCATTTGGTTTATGCGATTAAGAAGTGGGAAGATCATTCACATGGCTGATGAATTGTCGAATGTGAATGGTGGTTCATCCACCAATGATAGCATACCAGTAACTGTGCAATCAGCGGACGTGACTTCACGTTTGGAAGGTGTAATTGGAAGTGAGAGTACAAACTGGGAGTGTCGGACGCAATATTCGTCCACGTGGTACTTTACCACCGACCCAACCTCCATTAACCACTGGTTGGCCTCCTTATGGTCTTCCTCCTGGTTATGTTCCACCAGTGGGTAATTTTGTTCCTCCTGTTCGATTTGGGAGTGTAAATGGAGGGAATAATTCTCAAAACCTACAACAACATTCCGAGTATTCTCGTGACTATAATGTGGGCTTTACTTCGAATGCTGCTAATTCTATGGCAGTATATTGACAACAAGTAGAGGAAAGTCATCATGAATTAGACAATTTGTTGACTCAATAAATGACCACAATTCTAAATCCTATGATGGCTGATCACGAATTGAAATTCGAATGCCTTGCTAGACAAGTCGAATGAATTGCTCGAATCGTAGATTATGAAGAAGGTGAGAGGCATGATGCCAGGGGAAATAATTAAGGATTTGAAAATGTTTTTCAAAATGAAAACAATATTTTGAATAGAGGAAATCCTCATATAGTTCCCTGTGGTCAAGATGCTGATGAGGTTCTAGCCAGATTACGTGCTAATCATGGTGGTGAACGTTATCAAGTCACAAGAATTGTGGAGGAAGTACTCAATCGAGTTGGCTTGAATGTTGGTTTTATGAATCGACCTCATTTTGTGTCTGCTTTTTCTCAAGTTGTTCAAATGGTTGAAGTGCCAAGAGGGGTGAAAAATTCAAAGATAATCACAAAATTTGCAGGGGAAGTTGGAGAGTCAACCACTGAACATGTTGCTCGATATTTGGTTGAGATTGGAAATTTAGCCAATGATGAGAATTTGAAAATGAATTTTTTCCTTCTTCGTTAACGAAGAATGCATTTACTTGGTTTTCGAATCTCAGACCAAATTTGATAACAACATGGAATCAGTTGGAAACTGCTTTTCACGCTCAGTTTTATCGAGGGGAATTGAATGTGGCAGTTACTGATCTAGTTGCTTTGAAACACGAAGATGGTGAAACCGTTGACGATTATATGATACGTTTCAAAAATGCTAGAAGTAGATGCTATGTTTCATTACCCGAGAGTGAAGTGGTGAAAATAGCAGTTATGGGATTAAGATTTTATATGTGTCAAAAATTGCTTAATGTGCATATCCCTTATCTGGCCCATCTGGCTGAAAGGGTTTGTCAGGTGGAGTTGATGAACAAAGAAAAGGAGAAACATAAGAATGAGTAGAGGGTAAAGAGTAGGCCTTTTACTCAAAAGGAGAAAGTTACTTATGTAACTATGGAGTCCTCAGAAGAGGAACTCAATTTCGAAACAGAGATCGATTTGGCTGAACTTAAAAAAGGTCCTCCATGTTTTTGTTCTTTACTTAAAAAGCTTCTTGGTAATGAAAATTCGAATGATTTAAAACAGAAAAGTGGAAAGAAATATAGTTTTGATATTTTGAAATCTGATAATATTTTCGATGTGTTGCTTAAAGATAAACAGTTAATTCTGCCTGAGGGTAGAACTTTACTTTCGGTGAAAGATTTGAAAGGAAAACCTTATTGTAAATTTCACCAAGAAACCATTCATTCGACTAACAGCTGTGTTCGTTTCAGGGACTTAAATTCAGGAAGCTATAATGGAAGGACGGTTAAAGTTCGATGATGGTAAGAAGGAAATGAAAGTGGATGTTGATCCTTTTGATGAGGATGCTAGTTTCGTTGAACCATATTTCGAAGTGAATATGGTTGGTATGTCCTATGACTTTGATGTGGCTTTGGATGATTTTGAGTCACAAGTTTGATCTGTGTATCCTCGAGCAAAAGATGGCTTGCTTGATTTCTTGGTACAGCAAAAGATTAAAGATCATGACGTGTCTTTATGTCCACGATGTAATGCTGTATTTGATGCTGAAGCTGCATCCATTTTCGAGAAAGAAAGGATGAAGAAAGAATTGGCGCATAGAGAGGAGCAAGCGCGTCAGAGGCAGCCAATTCGGCGTATAGAGGGTCAAAGTTCCAAGACCCCTCAACAAAATGTGGTTGTACCTCTAAGTCGGTCTCAGGCTCTAGGTGTACAATGGATTCGGAATTGTCAGGAATTCTAGAATTAGGATGCTCTATATCGACGGAACCCTCAGTGGGGGCATCGAGGACCTCCTCGAAATCAGTATCCTTATTTCCGTGGTAGAGCCAGAGGATACCCAAGAGGTAGGGGTAGAAGAAATTTCAATCAAAATAAAAAGCCTCAAACAGATATAAACAAGGAGGCAACGCCTTCTGTTCATTCCCGAATTGTCTTTCCTTCTGATGGAGAGACATGCCCGAATGGGATTCCATCTCCCACAAAAATAGAGAAAGGCAAGGCAATAGCTCAGTCCTCGGGGGTCGATAAAAGCAAGGAAGTTGATTTGGATGAAGAGTATTTTGAGTAAAGGGATGACGAAATGGTTGGAACAATTTCAATTATTCCAACTGAATATCTGGGGGAATATGAAGGTGACCCAGAAAAAGACTATGACATGGAAGCCGAAGAAGCTTTCTCTTTCATGCGATATGAGGATGAACCGAGATGTTTTATAAGGCCTACTGAAAGGCAGAAATTCCATCTCCGCCCACTCCATATCACCATTACTTTGAGTGGGATTAAAGTAAATAAGGTTCTGATCGATGGAGGAGCAACAATAAGTCTCCTGCCAGAAAGGATGCTAATGAAGGTGGGAAAGCATCCTGATGACCTGGTCCCTACTAACATTGCGGTGATAGACTTTAGTGGTGCTTCGACGCCAGCAAAAGGACTTGTTACTTTAGGAGTAAAGGTTGAATCATTCGAACGAAATACTGTGTTCGTGGTGGTACCGTGAAAAGCAAGTTATAATGCTTTGTTAGGGCGAGATTGGATCCATTGTGTTGGAGTGGTACCTTCAACTGTGCATCAAAGTGTCCTTCTCTGGATGGAAGATGGCAAACCTGAGATCGTTAAGGCAGATTCGAATCTTTATGTCGAGCAACTACATGTCAATTTCAGGATGTATAATCCAAAACTGAAGCCTTTGACTGTTGACAGGATGTTGAAATCTTACAATTGCGAAGGTTGTTACTTGTCCTCGGAAGGTCTGACGGTGAAGTTACGTTACCCACAATTGAATATGAGCCCGACTGGCTGGGATTATCTCTCTTAAGGGTATTGAA
Source organism: Arachis hypogaea (assembly GCF_003086295.3). Taxonomy (NCBI): domain Eukaryota; kingdom Viridiplantae; phylum Streptophyta; class Magnoliopsida; order Fabales; family Fabaceae; genus Arachis; species Arachis hypogaea. Next base: position 15,368,489 of record NC_092050.1, read on the forward strand.
GGCTTGCTCAATGGGCCAGGGTCAAGATATTTCAGACTACCTGGTAACTTTATATAATTATTTAAGTAATTCTGTTTCTGTAGAAAATAAAAGTGGTTCTTCTGATGAAGTGGAATCATTTAGGAATGCAAATCTTTTAAGTAGTGGTAGTAGCTCGATGCCATCTATCGAGTTTTATCATGGTTTTAGTTTTTCTTCTTCATGTAATGCAAGTGATGTTTCAAGACAAAATGCTGATTTAATAGCAAAGGCACATTTTGTTGAAAATCAAGTTGATATTAATTTAATAAATGATCCAGTATATTCTATTTCCAAGGAAACTGTTGATTTCTCTTTCGATTGCATCTATGATTTGGAACCTTTGGGTTTCGAAAAATATTCAGTAAAAGATGATGATCATTTCCAAGGATTTGAATCTCAAGATCCCTTAGAAGAAATCAATTTAGGGACTCCTAATGATGTTCGAATTACATATATTTGTAAAGATCTTGTTGATCCATTTCGAATTGAACTTTTCCATCTTTTACATGAATTTAAAGATTGTTTTGCTTGGGATTATCATGAGATGCCTGGTCTCGATCGTTCTCTTGTAGAACATTGATTAGCATTGAAACCAAATGCTCGACCTGTGAAGCAAACCCCTTGGTGCACGAAATTGTGATCATCAACAATGGCGCCAAAAGACTTGGAGCTCTTAAACGTGAGTCACACTTTGTCACAATTCCGCACAACTAACCAGCAAGTGCACTGGGTCGTCCAAGTAATACCTTACGTGAGTAATGGTCGATCCCACGGAGACTGTCGGCTTGAAGCAAGCTATGGTCACCTTGTAAATCTCAGTCAGGCGAATTTAGATGGTGATGGAGAATTGATAATTAAAAGATAAATAAAACATAAAATAAAGATAGAGATACTTATGTAATTCTTTGGTTGGAATTTCAGATAAGCGTATGAAGATGCTTTGTTCCTCCTGAACCTCTGCTTTCCTATTGCCTTCTTCCAATCATTCATACTCCTTTCCATGGCAAGCTTTATGTTGGGCATCACCGTTGTCAATGGCTACTTTCCGTCCTCTCAGTGAAAACGTTCCAAATGCGCTGTCACCGCACGGCTAATCATCTGTCGGTTCTCGATCATGTTGGAATAGGATCCATTGATCCTTTTGCGTCTGTCACATGCCCAACAATCGCGAGTTTGAAGCTCGTCACAGTCATCCCTTCCCAAATCCTACTCGGAATACCACAAACAAGGTTTAGACTTTCCGGATCTCAAGAATGACCGCCAATAATTCTAGCCTATACCACGAAGGTTCCAATCTTAGATTAGAAACCCAAGAGATACACATTCAAGCTTGTTTGCATGTATAACGGAAGTGGTTGTCAGTCACGCATTCATAGGTGAGAATGGTGATGAGTGTCACATAATCATCACATTCATCATGTTCTTGGGTGCGAATGAATATCTTGGAGAAGAAATAGACTTGAGTTGAATAGAAAAACAATAGTACTTTGTATTAATTCATGAAGAACAGCAGAGCTCTACACCTTAATCTATGGTGTGTAGAAACTCCACCGTTGAAAATACAAAAGTGATAATGGTGTAAGCATGGCCAAATGGCCAGCCTCCAAGGTCTAGGGACTAAACATCCAAAGATGAAAATACAATAGTATAAGGTCCTATTTATAGAGAACTAGTAGCCTAGGGTTTACAGAAATCAGTAATTAATGCAGAAATCTTCTTTCGGGCCCACTTGGTGTGTGCTTGGGCTGAGCATTGAAGCTTTCATGTGTAGAGACTTTTCTTGGAGTTAAACGCCAGCTTTTGTGCCAGTTTGGGCGTTTAACTCCAGCTTTTGTGCTAGTTTCGGCGTTAAACGCCAGAATTCTTGAGCTGACTTAGAACGCCTGTTTGGGCCATCAAATCTTGGGCAAAGTATGGACTATTATATATTGCTGAAAAGCCCAGGATGTCTACTTTTCAACAAAATTGAGAGCGCGCAAATTGGGCTTCTGTAGCTCCAGAAAATCTACTTCGAGTGCAGGGAGGTTAGAATCCAACAGCATCTGCAGTCCTTTTTCAGCCTCTGAATCAGATTTTTGCTCAGGTCCCTCAATTTCAGCCAGAAAATACCTGAAATTACAGAAAAACACACAAACTCATAGTAAAGTCTAGAAGAGTGATTTTTATTTAAAAACTAATAAAAACATAATAAAAACTAACTAAAACATACTAAAAACAATGCCAAAAAGCGTATAAATTATCCGCTCATCACAACACCAAACTTAAATTGTTGCTTGTCCCCAAGCAACTGAAGATCAAATAGGATAAAAAGAAGAGAATATACAATGAATTCCAAAAACATCTATGAAGACCAGTATTAATTAGATGAGCGGGGCTTTTAGCTTTTTGCTTCTGAACAGTTTTGGCATCTCACTTTATCCTTTGAAGTTCAGAATGATTGGCTTCTATAAGAACTCAGAATCCAGATAGTGTTATTGATTCTCCTAGTTAAGTATGTTGATTCATGAACACAACTACTTTATGAGTCTTGGCCGTGACCCTAAGCACTTTGTTTTCCAGTATTACCACCGGATACATAAATGCCACAGACACATAACTGGGTGAACCTTTTCAGATTGTGACTCAGCTTTGCTAGAGTCCCCAATTAGAGGTGTCCAGAGCTCTTAAGCACACTCTTTTTTTGCTTTGGACCACGACTTTAACCGCTCAATCTCAAGTTTTCACTTGACACCTTCACGCCACAAGCACATGGTTAGGGACAGCTTGGTTTAGCCGCTTAGGCCAGGATTTTTTTCCTGTGGGCCCTCCTATCCACTGATGCTCAAAGCCTTGGATCCTTTTTATTTTACCCTTGCCTTTTGGTTTAAAGGGCTATTGGCTTTTTCTGCTTGCTTTTTCTTTTTCTTTCTTTCTCTCTCTTTTTTTTGGCATATATATATATATATATATATATATATATATATATATATATATATATATATATATATATATATATTGCAAGCTTTTCACTGCTTTTTCTTGCTTCAAGAATCAATTTTATGATTTTTCAGATTATCAAATAACATTTCTCCTTTTCCATCATTATTTCAAGAGCCAACAATTTTAACATTCATAAATAATCAAATTCAAAAATATACAATGTTCAAGCATTCATTTAGAAAAACAATAGTATTGCCACCACATCAAAATAATTAAACTGTTTTAAAATTTGAAATTCATGCACTTCTTTTTCTTTTTCAATTAAAAACATTTTTCATTTAAGAAAGCTGATGGATTCATTTTCATAGCTTCAATGCATAGACACTAAGACACTAATGATCATGTAATAAAGACACAAACATAAATAAACATAAAGCACAATTTTTGAAAAACAGAAAATAAAGAACAAGGAAATTAAAGAACGGGTCCACTTTAGTGATGGCGGCTTGTTCTTCCTCTTGAAGATCTTATGGAGTGCTTGAGCTCCTCAATGTCTCTTCCTTGCCTTTGTTGCTCCTCTCTCATGGTTCTTTGGTCTTCTCTTATTTCATGGAGGAGGATGGAATGCTCTTGTCCATGAGTGGGATCTCTTGTTTGCTCCATCCTTTTCTTAGTGATGGGTGTGCATCTCCTTGCATCATAGGCAAATTGAATGCCAACCTTACATTTTTCGGACTAAAGTCTAAGTAATTCCCTCGGACCATTGTAAGCCAATTCTTGGGGTCCGGGTTTATATTTTGATCATGGTTCTTGGTGATCCATGCATTGGCATAGAACTCTTGAACCATTAAGATTCTGACTTGTTGAATAGGGTTGGTGAGAACTTCCCAACCCCTTCTTCGGATCTCATGTCGGATCTCTGGATATTTGCCCTTTTTGAGCTTAAAAGGGACCTCGGGGATCACCTTCTTCTTGGCCACAACTTCATAGAAGTGGTCTTGATGCATCCTTGAGAGGAATCTCTCCATCTCCCATGACTCGGAGGTGGAAGCTTTTGCCTTCCCTTTTCTCTTTCTAGAGGTTTCTCCGGCCTTTGGTGCCATAAATGGTTATGGAAAAACAAAAAAAGCTTTAGATTTTACCACACCAAACTTAGAATTTTACTCATCCTCGAGTAAAAGAAGAAAGAAGAGAGTAGAAGAAGAAGAAATAGAGGAGATGGAGGGGGCTTTGTGTTTCGGCCAAGGGGATAGGTAGTGTGTATGTTGTGTGAAAATGAAGGAGTGAAGATGGGTTTATATAGGAGTGGAGAGGGGGGTATGGTTCGGCCATTATGGGTGGGTTTGGGTGGAAAAGTGGTTTGAATTTGAATGGTGAGGTAGGTGGGGTTTTATGGGGAAGAGGTATTGAGGTGATTGGTGAATGGGTGAAGAAGAGAGAGAGAGAGATGAGGTAGGTGGGGATCCTGTGGGATCCACGGATCCTGAGGTGTCAAGGATTTCTCATTCCTGCACCATGTGGCGTGCAAAACGCCCCTTGCTGCCAATCCTGGTGTTAAACGCCAGGTTGCTGCCCATTTCTGGCGTTTAACACCAACTCCTTGCCAATTCCTGGCGTTAAACGCCAGTCTGGTGCCAGACTGGGCGTTTAACACCCATTCTGCTACCCTTGCAGGCGTTTAAACGCCAGTAAGTTTCTCCTCCAGGGTGTTCTATTTTTCATTCTATTTTTCCTTCTGTTTTTGCTTTTTCAATTGTTTTTGTGACTTCACATGATCATCAACCTACAGAAAACATAAAATAACAAAAGAAAATAGAAATTTAACATAGATAATTAAAGATTGGGTTGCCTCCCAACAAGCACTTCTTTAATGTCAATAGCTTGACAGTGGGCTCTCATGGAGCCTCACAAATGTTTAGAGCAATGTTGGAACCTCCCAACACCAAACTTAGAGTTTGAATGTGGGGGTTCAACACCAAACTTAAAGTTTGGTTGTGGCCTCCCAACACCAAACTTAGAGTTTGACTGTGGGGACTCTGTTTGACTCTGTATTGAGAGAAGCTTTTCATGCTTCCTCTCCATGGTGACAGAGGGATATCCTTGAGCTTTAAACACAAGGGAGTCTCCATTCACTTGAATGATCAATTCTCCTCTGTCAACATCAATCACAGCTTTTGCTATGGCTAGGAAGGGTCTGCCAAGGATGATGGATTCATCCATATACTTCCCAGTCTCTAGGATTATGAAATCAGCAGGGATGTAATGGTCTTCAACCTTTACCAAGACATCCTCTACAAGTCCATAAGCCTGTTTCTTTGAATTGTCTGGCATATCTAGTGAGATTCTTGCAGCTTGTACCTCAATGATCCCTAGCTTCTCCATTACAGAGAGAGGCATGAGGTTTATGCTTGACCCTAGGTCACACAGAGCCTTCTCAAAGGTCATGGTGCCTATGGTACAAGGTATTGAGAACTTTCCAGGATCTTGTCTCTTCAGAGGTAATCTCTGCCTAGTCAAGTCATCCAGTTCTTTGATGAGCAATGGAGGTTCATCCTCCTAAGTCTCATTACCAAACAACTTGGCATTTAACTTCATGATTGCTCCAAGGTACTTAGCAACTTGCTCTTCAGTAACATCTTCATCTTCATCAGAGAAAGAATACTCATCAGAGCTCATGAATGGCAGAAGTAAATTCAATAGAATCTCTATGGTCTCTGTGTGAGCCTCAGATTCCCATGGTTCCTCATCAGGAAACTCCATGGAGGTCAGTGGACGTCCATTGAGGTCTTCCTCAGTGGAGATCACTGCCTCTTCCTCCTCTCCAGGTTCGGCCATGTGAGACGTATTTATGGCCTTGCACTCACTCTTTGGATTCTCTTCTGTATTGCTTGGGAGAGTACTAGGAGGGAGTTCAGTAATTTTCTTACTCAGCTGACCCACTTGTGCCTCCAAATTTCTAATGGAGGACCTTGTTTCAGTCATGAAACTTTGAGTGGTTTTGATTAGATTAGAGACAATGGTTGCTAAGTCAGAGTGGCTCTGCTTAGAATTCTCTGTCTGTTGCTGAGAAGATGATGGAAAAGGCTTGCTATTGCTAAACCTGTTTCTTCCACCATTATTATTGTTGAAACCTTGTTGAAGTCTCTGTTGATCCTTTCATGAGAGATTTGGATGATTTCTCCATGAAGGATTATAGGTGTTTCCATAGGGTTCTTCCATGTAATTCACCTCTTCCATTGCTGGGTTATCAGGATCATAAGCTTCTTCTTCAGAGGAAGCTTCCTTAGTACTGCCTGTTGCTACTTGCATTCCAGACAGACTCTGAGAAATCATATTGACTTGTTGGGTCAATATTTTATTCTGAGCCAATATGGCAATCAGAGTATCAATCTCAAGAACTCCTTTCTTCTGAGTTGTCCCGTTATTCACAGGATTCCTTTCAGAAGTGTACATGAATTGGTTATTTGCAACCATTTCAATGAGTTCCTGAGCTTCTGCAGGCGTCTTCTTCAGATGAAGAGATCCTTCAGCAGAGCTGTCCAATGACATATTGGATAGTTCAGACAGACCATCATAGAAGATACCTATGATGCTCCATTCAGAAAGCATGTCAGAAGGACACCTTCTAATCAATTGCTTGTATCTTTCCCAAGCTTCATAGAGGGATTCACCTTCCTTCTGTCTGAAGGTTTGGACTTCCACTCTAAGTTTGCTCAATTTTTGAGGTGGAAAGAACTTTGCCAAGAAGGCATTAACTAGCTTTTCCCAAGAGTTCAGGCTTTCTTTAGGTTGTGAATCCAACCATGTCCTAGCTCTGTCTCTTACAGCAAAAGGGAAGAGCATAAGTCTGTAGACTTCAGGGTTAACCCCGTTGGTCTTGACAGTGTCACAGATTTGCAAGAATTCAGCTAAGAACTGATGAAGATCTTCCAATGGAAGTCCATGAAACTTGCAATTCTGTTGCATTAGAGAGACTAATTGAAGCTTAAGCTCAAAGTTGTTTGCTCCAATGGCAGGGACTGAGATGCTTCTCCCATAGAAGTCGGGAGTAGGTGCAGTAAAGTCACCAAGCACCTTCCTTGCATTGTTGGCATTGTTGTTTTCGGCTGCCATGGTTTCTTCTTCTTTGAAAAGCTCTGTTAGGCCCTCTAGAGAGAATTGTGCTTTAGCTTCTCTTAGCTTTCTCTTCAAGGTCCTTTCAGGTTCAGGATTAGCTTGAACAAGTATGCCTTTATTTTTGTTCCTACTCATATGAAAGAGAAGAGAACAAGAAAGTAGGGAATCCTCTATGTCACAGTATAGAGATTCCTTGAGGTGTCAGAGGAAAAGAAGAATAGAAGGAGGAGCTAGATAGAAGAGAATTCGAACTTATCAAGAGGGATAGAGTTCGAATTGCACCTTGAGGAGGAGTGTTAGTCCCTTAAATTGAAGGATGTGAGAAGAGGAGAAGAATTTTCGAAAATAAATTAAAAAGATTTTGAAATAATTAAAAAGAAATTTGAAAATTTGATTGAGATTTTTGAAAATTAAGATTAGGAAAGAAATTAAGTGATTTTTGAAAAGATTTTGAAATTGTAAATTAAAAAGATATGATTGAGAGTTAATTTTGAAAAAGATATGATTGAGAAGATATGATTGAAAATCAATTTAAAAAAAGAAAGTTTAAAAATTAAAGTTGATTACTTGACTAACAAGAAATTAAAAGATATGATTCTTAAAATTTAAAATTTGATCCTTTCTTAGTAGGCAAGTAATAACTTTAAAATTTTAAAGTAAATCATTAATTTTAGCAAGGATTTTCGAAAATAGTAAAAATAAAAAAAAATGGAAAGAAATTGATTTTGAGAAGATATGATTGAAAGGATATAATTTGAAAAAGATTTGATTTTGAAAAATTATGAAGATTTGAAAAAAATTTGAATTAAAAACAAAATCTTCCCTATAATGTCCTTCTGGCGTTAAACGCCCAGAATGGCATCCATTCTGGTATTTAACGTCCAAAATGCTACCTTTTTGGGCATTAAACGCCCAGCCAGGTACCTTGGCTGGCGTTTAAACGCCAGTTTTCCTTCTTCACTGGGCGTTTTGAACGCCCAGCTTTTTCTGTTTGATTCTTCTGCTGAATGTTCTGAATCTTCAATTCTCTGTATTATTGACTTGAAAAGACATAGTTTTGAGATTTTTTTTTTGAATTTTTCAATGATGAGAAACAATCAAAATACAATTAATCTTAGGAAACTCAAATCAAACAATGCATGCAGGACACCAAACTAAAAAATTTTCATATAAGAGACACTAACAAATTGAGAATGCATATGAGAAACAACAAAACACACAAAACAAGAGAATTTAAAGATCATAGCAATGAAATCATCAAGAACAACTTGAAGATTAATGAAGAACATAATGCATGTATTCGAAAAATGCAAGAAGAATAAAGACATGCAATTGACACCAAACTTAAAAATTGATACTAGACTCAAACAAGAAACATAAAAATATTTTTGATTTTATGGTTTTATAAAAAAAATTTTTTGTAATTTTTCGAAAATTGAGTGGAAAAGAAAATAAAGTGATTCAAAACTTTTAATAAGAATTCCAGGAATCATGCAATGTTAGTCTAAAGCTTCAGCAGGACATTACATTCAGCAGCTAAATTGATGAGAATCAATCAGCTTTTGTGATGATAAGAATATTACCTTGAAACTCTAGAATTCATTCTTAAAAATTCTGAAAAATAAAAAGAAAAGTACCTAATCTAAGCAACAAGATAAACCGTCAGTTGTCCAAACTTGAACAATCCCCGACAACGGCGCCAAAAACTTGGTGCACGAAATTGTGATCATCAACAATGGCGCCAAAGGACTTGGAGCTCTTAAACGTGAATCACACTTTGTCACAATTCCGCACAACTAACCAGCAAGTGCACTGGGTCGTCCAAGTAATACCTTACGTGAGTAAGGGTCGATCCCACGGAGACTGTCGGCTTGAAGCAAGCTATGGTCACCTTGTAAATCTCAGTCAGGCGAATTCAGATGGTGATAGAGAATTGATAATTAAAAGATAAATAAAACATAAAATAAAGATAGAGATACTTATGTAATTCTTTGGTTGGAATTTCAGATAAGCGTATGAAGATGCTTTGTTCCTCCTGAACCTCTGCTTTCCTATTGCCTTCTTCCAATCATTCATACTCCTTTCCATGGCAAGCTTTATGTTGGGCATCACCGTTGTCAATGGCTACTTCCCGTCCTCTCAGTGAAAACGTTCCAAATGCGCTGTCACCGCACGGCTAATCATCTGTCGGTTCTCGATCATGTTGGAATAGGATCCATTGATCATTTTGCGTCTGTCACATGCCCAACAATCGCGAGTTTGAAGCTCGTCACAGTCATCCGTTCCCAGATCCTACTCGGAATACCACAGACAAGGTTTAGACTTTCTGGATCTCAAGAATGACCGCCAATAATTCTAGCCTATACCACGAAGGTTCCAATCTTAGATTAGAAACCCAAGAGATACACATTCAAGCTTGTTTGCATGTAGAACAGAAGTGGTTGTCAGTCACGCGTTCATAGGTGAGAATGGTGATGAGTGTCACATAATCATCACATTCATCATGTTCTTGGGTGCGAATGAATATCTTGGAGAAGAAATAGACTTGAGTTGAATAGAAAAATAATAGTACTTTGTATTAATTCATGAAGAACAACAGAGAAAGCAGAGGAACAAAAAACAATAGTACTTTGCCATGGAAAGGAGTAGGATTGATTGGATGAAGACAGCAGGAAAGCAGAGGTTCAGAGGAACGAAAGCATCTCTATACGCTTATCTGAAATTCTCACCAATGAATTACATAAGTATTTCTATCTTTATTTTCTGTTTATATATTATTATTATTCGAAAACTCCATAACCATTTGATATCCACCTGACTGATATTTACAAGGTGACCATAGCTTGCTTCAAGCCGACAATCTCCGTGGGATCGACCCTTACTCACGTAAGGTTTTATTACTTGGACGACCCAGTGCACTTGCTGGTTAGTTGTATCGAAGTTGTGACAAATTATGAATTAAGATTAGAGCACCAAGTTTTTGGAGCCATTACCAAGGATCACAATTTTGTGCACCAAGTATCAACATTTAACCTCGAATGAAGGACTAGATGTAGAAGGTCTGGGAAGTATTGGTGCAGAAACAAGCACTTCATCCTCTTGGATGGCATGATTTAGATGGAAACCAGGTTAGCTAAGGTGGCACTTGTAGGTGTGGTAGAAGCACCCAAGTTTCCAGATTCTTGACCAGGGAGAGTTTGAAATTCAGCCTGTTGAGGGAGACTGGAGAGTCCTTGGGGAGTTTCTAAGACCTTGAATCGAGGAGAATCTGAATTTGTAGTTTTAGCAACTCGAGAAACAGAGTCAGAGTCTAGAGCCACTTGGTATTCAGCAGAAAGTGAAGCTTGGATGATTGGTGAGGTAGGTCCAAAGATTTGAGTCTGTGTTGGAGAGTGCTGAGTAGGGTCCTTTGTCAAATCAATCACCTGTGTTCCAGTGGGAGGCGAAAAAGCAACTCATAGTGGCTGAATAGACTCTGTAGCTTGGATTGAATCATGAGATGTGGAGTGTCCCTGCTCATGTTATTGTTGTAGCAGTGGCTGATTAGGTGCCAGAGGAGATGTGATTGATTGGGCAGCAGTGGGCTGATATGAAAGGTACTCAGTTATAAGTTAAGATTTATTCAAACTCAAATGAAATATATGCAGAAATGATAATGTTACCAGAATGAGTCTTGGTTTTCGAATTAATTGAGGACCCGAATCTGAATCAACTGTGTCCTCTGACTGAGAAAAAGCAGCAAGGATGTTCCGGATGGATTGCTCACTTCCATCAGAGCTCTCACTCGATGGTTTTGCAATCGTAATTGATGAAAAGATCGAAATCAAGAGTTGTTAAGTAATGTGATTAAGAAGTATTTCAGTTTAAGGTGCATGGGTACAGGCACGGACCCAATAAGAACTATGAGGGGGCACTTGCCCCCACTGTGTTTTTTTTTTTTTTTTTACAAAAAAATAGTTATATATAATGTATTTCTACTTCAAATTTTAAATGATCCCACTGCAAATAAATTAAATTTAATTGGCTAAAGTTCGAAATTTATTTTTTTATTTTTCTATTATTTTAAGTATTATTTAACCTAATTAAATTTAGTTTTTGTGTCATCACTCCTTTATTCTCTTAAACCCTTTTTTTTATCTTTCTTTATTTGTAACATTCTTTTTCTATTCCTTGTCTAGTAGTCACTTTCTGTTCATCGGAAGGTAAAATTCAAATTCTTCACGTTTTTTTATATAACTTTCTATGACTCTATGTATCTTTCAATTTCATTGTTTCTCTGTTTGATATTTTCAACTACAAATTTTAATTCAAATAATTATAGTTTAAGTATTAATCTAATATTTTATTCTCTTCATGTCTTTATATATTTTATTTTATTCCCAATTTATTCATCTTTATTACTTATTTTTTATCTTTTGTTCTATTATATGTACCTGTATTACATATAAAATTTTAAAATAAATTGATTAATGTACTAATTTAGAATATATTTTTTATTTATGAAAATAGTAATGACAAAATATTTTAATTACAGTACATAATTAAACAGATGAACAAAATCTTTCATATAATATTATATAAAAATTAAATTAAAAAATATATAACAAATTTAATTATTTTAAAAAGAAAGAAGGAAGAAAATTGTAAATTAAAGTTCTATTATTTTATATAAATATATTTTTATATATAGATTTAATTTTTCTAGTATTTATATATAATTCTAGTTTTAAATTATAAATATTAGTGTATCATTAGTTATTAATGTGCTAATTGAGTCCCTTTTTTATTATTAAATGTATATAAAAAATTAGTTAAGATAACAAGTTATCTATAATTTAGTTAAAATATTTTAAATTCAAGTTTTAGAAATAATTTTTTTTATAAATTATATATAATGAATAGTATTTTAAGAATAAAAGTGTTCATTAAATTTTTTTAATTTTTATATCTTCATATAATTAATAATATTCAATAAAATTTATTTTACTGTATATATTTTTGCCCCCACTCCTAATATTGTCTGGGTCTGTCACTGCATGGGTATTTGTAGAAATAGTTACCCTTCTGGAAGTTCTGGTGGGAGTTCTTCAATTATTGTGTTGTGGTTGTCGTAAGGAGGCTGTGGTGTCAGCTTTTCTTTTTTGAGTTTTTTGGGAGAACCTTCAGCGGCAGGGGCTGTTCGAATGGCAGATTGCTGGATTTCTTCTAAAGTACGACTGTACCTAGAGTAGTAAGCAATCCACCATTCAAAACAAGACTTGGTGATATATGAGCTGCGAACATAAACGAGAAAATTGAAATGCTCCCTTTGTTGTTGATTTTTTAAGAGGCAGAAATCAAGTTCACTTTGAGAAGTCAAAGTGATGTGGCAAAATGGTTTGTTGTTTCGAGGAAGAGGGGTTGGAATGGCCTGTGAGAAACCCAGTTGCTTGGCTATGAAATGAAGGTCATACAAGGTTATCTTTAACTTTTTTTTTTGTGCTGGGGTAGCCCTGTAGGAATTACTTGAACGTCCAGCAAATTCGCCAAATTTCGATTAGCCAGTTCATTTTTCTCAGTATCATGTGGAAAAAGCAAGTGATCGAGTCATACAGGACCACAATTTCGACGCATAAAGGGGGCGAAATTGAGGTTTTCATTATAAAAGTCTTTACAGGAATGGAAGAGAGAAAAAATAGCTCAAAATCAGTCTTCGTCCGATTGTGTTTCTGGAAAATCTGGCTTGAAATCAGCTAATCGGAAGCCTTTAATGTGCTATTTATCTGTAGCACCACCTCCAGGCTTTGTCATATATTTTTTGAAAATGGCATTAAGTCATAGTTGAAGAAGCCAGAGAGGACCACCTGTACTGATCAAATAATAGTTTCGGAGACAATTTAAAAATTGACCAAGCTCTTCGAAAATATGTCCTAGAAGAAGCTTGGTCAAATTAAGATTATTTTCTCCATGAAGCAGAGCAGCAGAGGAAGAAAAAACTTTGACATCTGGACACTTCGGGAGCAAAAAATGATTGCATTTAGTCAATAAAACAGAAAGACCACATGCTCATCGTCTGTAACAGCAGTTCCCTCCTTACCTATGTGATGAGCAATAAATTCACTATAGGAAGTGGTGGAAGCAATGGTGTATTGATGTCTGGGTTGCATGTCAGAAGTAAAGTCTGGGGGACTTATCGGGAGCCCAGTAATAACGGCTACGTCCAAAAGAGACATACCAATCATTCCACAAGAAAGGTGGAAATTGTTGGTAGTTCTGTTCCAAAAGCAAGTTACAGCTCCAATCATCCAGGGGAGTATTGAAGGTGAGAAGTGGGAAAGCCTTAGAAGGTCCTGAATTCCAAGAGCCCCCCAAGCAGCGCTTTTTAAAGGAGCAAGCGCTGGTACCAGGCTATGAAATCATACCCTCGAGGGTTAATCTTTGGATTATTTCTGAAGGGTTTCTGATTGATAAAGAAAGAGATATCAAGGGCTTGGTTGATCAACAAATCCTCTCCCTGAGCACTGGGAAAGAAAGGCAGCTTCTTGTTTGCCCTTTCCAGGGTTTTGACAGGCCCATGAAAACAATGAACATCTCCACCCACTGTAAAAAGGATTAGAATTCTGTTATCATTGATTTGAATTTGTGGATCATCATTGACTTGGTTTAATACATGAAGAGCTGGTGGAGCCAGTGGTTCTACTGCGGGGCCTTTTCCCTTGTCTTGGGCAGCAGCATGAGATGAAGAAGTGGCCATTGCAAAACAAAGAAGAAGGAAGTTTGGAAGGTTAAGGGTTGTGCGAAAAAGATTTACGCGAAAGGAATTCAGGAAGCAAGGGTTTGAGAAAAATTGAACAAAGGAGGAAGTGTCGAATTTAAAGAAGTATTACTGTAGCCGTTATTGCAGAAGGAATGCAAAAAAGAGGTAACTTTACGAAGAAGGCGAAGTGGTGGAAAAAGAAAGCGTAGGTCCCGGAAAACGTGTCAAGTGGGTTAGTATTAATGGGTAAGTTAAATGATAATTATTACTGATTCAAGATATTATAATTTGAATTTGGATTAAGTGTTTCATCTTCCAATAATGCTATTGAAGGCAAACACATTAATCCAAGGGGGGCAATTTGTTAGTCGAAAAAATATTTTCAATTAAGATAAGTTAGTTCGAAGTAGTGAAAAGGTCGATTGAGATGTAAGCAATTGTCGAAAAGATGCACGTGCAGGCATTGGTTGGAGGAACTTGACACGGACTCGATTTCAAACACCTTATTAAATCGAACGGGCCTAGTCGAACAAGTATTCGAAATGAGTAATCGAATAGTTGTTCGAAAAGCAGATCGGGCAGTTACGTAAGTGGAGAAGTTAAAGGCTTTCATCATGTGATGAATTTGTGGGTAACGTTCATTGGCAAAAGAGCAGGAACGGTTACCTGGGAGTGCGCATACAAGATAGCGCTATGTAATTAATAATCGGTTATAGAAGTAGACTATAAATACTAGAAAGTTTTAGGGAATAATGGTTGGAACTTCGACTCAGAAATTACTCATACACACTCACATCCCCAGAGACTTTCTGAGTCTGCTTTGAGTCAATTATCTGTAGGGTTCCTTTCACATGTCTTTATCTTTTCAATTTAATTTTCTGTAAACCTTTTCAAGCAAATTTATGTTTCAAGTAATGATTTAACTTTCGAGGGCAATTTATCTTCCAGCATCTTTAATTTTCTCGCCAAAAGCCCTTTGCCAGTCCAAGGCACCTTTATTGCTTTCTTTAAATTTCAATTCAAACCTTTTCCGATTTCAGTTAATTTACTTTTTGAATTTATTGTCTTTAACTTCTTTTATCTTTTTACAAATTTTTATTTACTTGGTATTTCAATACCTGTCTAATCGAAGACACTTTGATGCACTTATAGAAAACTGGTACCTGCAAAAGAGGAGTTGGTTTCGCTCCTAGATCATTAGAATCGAACCACCATCGATTTGCAAAAAATCGACAAAACATTCTCTTTTTGTTTTCTCACAAATACCCATCAGTATCTAACAGGTTTTACATCTTCTGGTGTACGGACTATAAGTTCAAAAACTTCACGCTTTACAAGTGAATCTAACTCAGTCTTCATAGCTTCTTCCTATTTCGGCCAATCATTCTTTTGTCAACATTCTTCGACTATTCTTGGCTCAAGATCCTTACTTTCATGGATGATGTGTAATGCCACATTATATGCAAATATTTTATTGACAATTGTTTCATTTCGGTTCTATTTTTCTCCTGTAAAGATATAATTTATCGAGTTCTCATCATTTTTACAATTTTAAGTATTTTCAGGTACCTAAACGTCTTCTAGTGTCAAAACTATATCAGAATTTTGGACAACTGTAGGTGTCTTTTCTATGTCTTTGTCTTTTTCAATAGGAATAATATTTACCTCTTTTTTTTCGATGATTTTTATCTTTGGAACTGATAGGCCTACACGCTTCTGACGTGAATTTGTTTCGGTGACCATTTGTCGGATTGGGACATTAATTCGAATTGGAGTATTTTCAACTGGTATATAGGATTTATTAATCCTTTTCGTATTAGAAAATACATCAAGCAATTCATTTGCTATTCTTTGCAAATGTATAATCTTTTGAACTTCTAATTCATATTGCCCTGATTGAGGATATAAATGCATCAAGGATGATGCATTTCAATTAAATTCTTTTTCCTCTCTCCCCCTAACGTTAAAAATTTTGATTCATCAAAATGACAATATGCAAATTGAGCTTTAAACACATCTCCTGTTTGTATCTCAAGATACCTCATTATAGAGGGAGAATCATATCCCACATAAATTCCCAAGTTTTGTTGGGGTCCCATTTTAGTGCGAGAAAGTGGGACAACTGGAACATGTATTGCAACCCAAATATTCTTAAATAGAAAATATTTGGCTGCTAGCCAAAAACTAATTGTAGAAGAGAGAATTGATGGTAACTTGTTGGCTTCAAACAAATAAGTGCTGCAGCATATAAAATTGCATGCCCCCAAACAGAGGTTGGAGGATTTGTTCTCATAAATAAAGGTCTAGAATTGGAGGCATTTAATAAGTGATTCAACTAACCCATTTTGTGTATGAACATGAGCTACTGGATGTTCAATGCTTATTCCGTTAGCCATACAATAAGCATCAAAGGTTTGAAAAGTGAATTCACTAGTATTATCAAGACGAATTGCTTTAATTAGAATTTTTTTGGAAACTGTATTTTTAATTGAATAATTTGAGCAAGTAATCTCACAAACACCAGGTTGTGAGAAGACAATAAGCACACATGTGACTATCTCAAAGATGTGTCTAATAGGATCATAAAATATCTAAAAGATCCACATGGTAAATGAATAGGTCCACATATATCGTCTTGAATCCTTTCAAGTAATTCAGGAGACTCAAATCTAATTTTTACTGGCGATGACCTTAAAATTAGTTTTTCCTGAGAACATGCAGCACAACAAAATTCACTAAATAATAATTTTTTGGTTATTTAGTGAATGTCCATGGGAGTTTTTAATAATTCTCTGCATCATTGTTGTTCTAGGATGACCTAATTGATCATGCTAAATTATAAATTTATTTGGATTAGTAAACTTCTGGTTTACAATGGCATGCGATTCAATTGCACTAATTTTAATATAATATAACCCAGATGAAAGTGAGGATAACTTTTCTAATATAACATTTTTATTTGAATCATGAGTTGTGATATATAAGTACTCATGATTTTTCTCACTCATTGTTTCAATATGATATCCATTTCGGCAAATATCTTTAAAACTCAACAAGTTCCTTAGACACTTGATAGACAATACTGCATTATTTATCATGAATTTTGTTCCTTCGGGAAATAAAATTATAGCTCTTTTGGAGCTTTCTATCACATTGCCTGAGCCAATAATAGTATTAACATATTCTTCTTTTGATATAAGATGAGTAAAATATATATTATTTTTGAAAATGGTATGCGAACTTGCACTATTCGCAAGACAAGCATCTTCATTATATATCCTTACCATTTTCTTCAAAGACAAATAATAATAATAAAATGACTAGCCGTACATGTGCAGTAAAATTGTATTCCTAATTGGAATTATTTTTCTAAGAAGCACTATTCATAAAAATAGTGTCATGTATTAAAATTTTATGATTATTACCATTATTATTATTTTAAAACTTGACACATTTATTGATTTTGAAATTCATAAACATAGACATAAATATTTTATTAAACATTATTTTTATAATTATATTTGAAATTTAAATACATAAAAAATAAAACTTAACAAGAAAATTTTTACATTATTTATTTACATAAATAATTAACGAACCTAAATATTAAACTTTTTCATCATTGATCAAATAGCCAATATTTTCTTCAAGATTCTCAAAGAAATCAGACATTTTATAATCAAGTGTAATTTTCAGCAACATTCTTTGAAATAAAATTTATCTCATTTCTTTTGTCATCCTTTTTTAAAGATACTTGATAAAGATCAACTAAAAGCCTTGGAGTACAATAGATACGTGACCAATGACCCTTTTCTCACCCTTTCCACCATAAGGAAAAAATTTATCCTCTGTTGATTTATTTTTTCTATTATTTCTTTTTTTATCCCACTTCTGCTGAGATCCTTTCTTGTGAACATAATTTTTCTTCCTTCCATAATTTTTTTTTGTTACCAAAACCTTGCTATTTACCTCTTCTAGAGTTATGATTTGCTGCATTTGCTTCAGAAAATGGGGCGGTCCCAATTAGGCGCGCTTCATGATTTCTTAAAAGCAATTCATTGTTACGTCAGTAATAAAAAGGTAAGAAATTAGTTCAAAATATTTTTTAAATTCTTTTTCTTAGTACTACTGCTGCAGGAGCACATTCGAGACATGGAAGGTCGAGAAAGTTTTCTCTATTATGTCATTATCAGTTATCTTTTCCTCACACAATTTCATTTGTGAGGTCATTCGGAACATTGTTGAATTGTATTCATTTATGAATTTAAAATTCTGTAGACGCAAGTGTGTCCACTCATATCAGACTTGAAAAAGTATCACTATCTTTTTATTATTATACTTTTTTTCAAGGTTGTTCCACAGATCTACGGGATCTTTTAGTATGAAATATTCATTTTTCAATTATACGTCAAGATGACAATGAAGAAAGATCATGACTTTGGCTTTATCCTTTTAGGATGCATTATTTTCACCTTTAATGGTATCTCCAAGATCTATTGAATCAAGATGAATTTTGACATCTAATACCCATGATAAATAGTTGTTTCCAGATATATCAAGAGCATTAAATTCAATATGAAAGAGCTTTGATATAATAAAAATTTATTACCTGAGTCTTCTTAAATTTTGATCAGAATCTCATGCTGATAACATGTTGTACGATAAATAAATAAGAAAAAAAAAATAAATATAAAATATAAAAATATAAATAGATAACTCTAGTATTAATATTTTTTAATATTAGTATTTTAATATAACTGAGATAAAACATATGTATTTCAATATATGAAGAAAAAGAAAGAAAAATATTTTATGCAAGAATAATTTTTAATTTTCTTGTGTTATGTCTTATGCTAATGTTATGAAGTCTTATTTATATATGTATGAGTATATCATTTTCAAACTTTATTAAAGGTTGGTCTTTTCTTTTGTAAGAATCTTAAATCTCTCTCTTCAAAACTTCAACCGCCAATATTATTAGACATCCATCTCATGTATTTTTACTACAACAATATATTGTTTATTTCACCAATCTCGTATTTTATTTTCTATTAGTGCTATTGAATTTAATAGGTGAAGGTAGTACCGTAGTAGTGTTAGAAACTTAGTTAACGGGACCATGCGGGAAGTTACAATTAATTAAACAGAAATATTAGAAGATTAATAAAATTTATTATAAAATTATTATTTTTGGTCAGTAACTAATTGTTAATATTTAAAAGTGTAAATTAAAAATATATTATTAAATTATTAAATTAAAAAAATTAAATTAATAACTAAAAATAATAATAAAAATATTAAAAAATTATCAAAATTTATTATTTATAATCATCAATTAGATATTAATATTTAAAAATATAAACTAAAATATATTATTAAATTACTAAATAAATTAGATCAATAATTAAAAATAAAGATAAAAAAAATAAATTCTAATGACTCTTTACTATTTTTCAACAATAAATTGGTCCCATTTTTCTTAATTAAAGGTATAGAATATTCCATCCCAATGTTAGTAGCAGCAAATTGCCATGGTCAATCGTCAATCGTCAATTTACAGTATTTTTTGGGTTTGAGAAGTCAAGTTGAAGTTTTATTACATGGAATCAGCAGCATTGACATTTCATCCATTTGAAAGTGATCCAACATAAAGGACTAAACTATGGTTCGGAAATTGTAAAAGATCAACTTCCTTATCTTGTTTCATTTCTATTCAACTTTATCAATTATTTAACAAATTTAAATCAAGACAAACTTTCGCACAATAAATAATCGTTGTATTAATTAATTCATATTTTAATTATAACTATTTTAATACAGTATACACTATAATCTTTGATATATTCCAAATTCAAATTCAATACACACATAATTGGGATTCTTCTTAACACACTACGACATAGTTCGAATCTGTGGAGCAGCTCGTTTTGCAAGGAAGTCAGCTACATTATTTGCCCTTCTTTATATCATGTTAAATCGCTGTTAAATCTTCATCGTGTATCACTGTATCATAGCACACTTAACTTTTCCAATCTTGGTCACAGCATGTGCATCTATTTGCACAATTGAAAACACAATCAACTTAAAAAAGCCTTCTCAATCTCATTGCCATTATTTCCTCTTGCGTTGCCTTCTTTGTCTTTGGCCCAAAGAACTAAGTACAGGCCAGTGAACATGAGTAACATACCTGCAATGCTGCAAAGCAGTAGTATTGGTAATAAATGAATAACGTCTGTAATAATTAATATTAGCTAGGAATGTCAATAAAGTTATACCTTCCAAAATTAATAGTGTCTCTCATGGTAACAAGGGAGAAAATGACAGAGCAGACTGTAGCAATGGGGCTAAACATGGAGACCAAGACTGGTCCTTTCTTCTTAAGTGCCCAACCATTGAAGCTTAAACATATTCCACTCGCTACACCTGCCTGTGTGTCTATATTAGAATTTTTTGCCTTTATGACATTGAAACTATAACATGTGGTTGCCATAAATAACCATACCTCATCCACTTTAATGTTAGACTAGCTACCATACTTTATTTATATAAATAAATCATACTAATAGTAATAACAATGGAATTTTCAATATAGATTAAGATTACCCTGCCAAGGCTTAACTAAGCATCAAGATGCATTTATTTTGAAATTACCAGAAAAGAATAGCCAATTAGGTCTTTAAAACGCAGAACTTGCCAATCAGTTTTCACTTGGTGCTCTGTAAGTAACTGAAAAACTGCGGTCATGAAGGCCCCTAACAAGGACGTTATTGCACCCAAGGACATAGGTGCCGCAAAATCTCCAAGAACAAAAGCCTGCATTATAATTCTTTTATCAACTTCATGGCTTTTAACATTTTTCTAATGCAAACTTTTTAACTGGATCACATCACATGGTACCTGCAGGACTACGCTGCTCGACAGTATGAAGACTGCAGCGACAAGATAGAGGCTGCCAATCATCTTGTGCTTGTCGAAGACAAACTGCAATGGCGTCGATGATGATTGAACTGTAGCCTCAAAACCGGTTTCCGGAGGAGCAGAAATGGTTTGCATTATGCTCATTGTGAGAGCCCCAAAAACACATAGCAGTGTTCCTAAGATTTTTACTTTGCTATGTGTGTTCCTTAAGTTTACACTCTCCAACCTGCCCCCAAATTAAGAACTTACTTCGCATCTTGGATGTAGTTAAAGCATTTATAGATCACCATATGATTTTAATGTTAGTTAGATTACCCAAAAGTCCAAGACATGATGAAGATAAGACCCGGTGCAAGGTTTGGCATTGCAGTTCCCATTGCTGGTGAAGTTAGATTGATTCCTTTCAGAAACAGACACTGGAAAGCTAGTCTGCATAACAATAGCATCTCTTATTTTAAAAAATTGGATTCATAATTAATATACCATATGTTGGATAAACGTCATAAGGTAAGGATTGTCTTATAATATGTTTATTTTCTTTTCCTATATAAGTAACAATTTGGAATACATTACTGCAGCAATGTTTGGGTCAACTTAGCCTGCTGTAATTAAACTAATCAAGTATTATCATTGACTGTTGAATCATTAATAAGAGGACAAAGGAAAAGAACAATAAAAACCAATATAGGCTGCTTATGCAGTCAGTATTTTCCTTCAACAGTTTCTTTATGTTTCTCAACTTCTAACCTACTACTCATTAGTCATTTCCAAACTCTGTCACATTCCATAATTTAAATTCTCAAAGTCCTTAAACAACTTAATTCCCGAAGAAAAGACTACCTATCTTTCATTAGTCATTATAAAAAGATAAACTAAGCAAAGCTGTGATGACATATGCACCTTGCTTTTTAAGTTGGCCACTCTCTACTTTCCCTTGATTGAACATCTCAATTGAGGCGATTCTAACTCGCACAAAATTAAGTCGTTTCAAGATAGACACTGGACTAATCAATTTTCATCATATGAAATTAAAGAATGAGGGATAAGTGTTCCTTACCCTCCAAATGAAAGAAACAAGAGTTGCATAATCAGCTTGAGTTTGCACTCCTTGGGCCACTTAGTCCTGCAATAGATACAAATAAAACATGATGATACTAATCTCTGTTAAAAACCGCATTCCTAAAAACCATTCAGGGAGAAGTTAGAGAGAGGGACCTTTCAAAATAAAAGGCAACGGGGAAGAGAACAAGGAAGGTAGCTAGGGAAGTGAAAATAACAATGGTAAGAGAGTTAAGGCCTAATGACATAGCATAACTCATCAGAAAAGCGTTCCCTGCGTAGATAAATTGGACTCCGATCAACCCTCCGATTATTGCAACATCTTCCACCACCCTCTTATTTCTGATTTCCATAATCGCCATATTTTTGCTTCCTAACAAATAATAGCTCCCTCTCTTGTTGTATGTTATCACAAGAGAAGATATCTTGCACTACCCTGCCCTGTCTTCATTTTTTCTTGCGTTTTATGCATACGTTTCGGAGAACGGTGGCATATATGCTACCTTCTTTGGTCCTGTATGTATGTTCCTTTTAATTATCATACAAATCCTTTGTATTTTGTTCAAGGCAATGGAGCTAACCTTCATGATGATGATGATTGTGTTTTCAACAAGTACCTACCATTCTCTGTGGTTTGACTTGTTTTATTCTACAATTTTTACTATGATATAAATAGCTGTATGTGGCTAACGCTGAAATGATTTTCTCTGATCTAAATCTGGAGTTTTTCTTATAAATAGAGAAAGGATTGTCCTTCCCATTGTCTATTTTACAGAAGAAACAAGTTTTTATAATGGGGGTTTCTAAAACTCCATTTACTATCAACTGTTTAATTCAAGCAACGGAAACATGTCCTTTCAGTGAACGGTTTCCAAGATCCCATGCAAACCATGCCTGTTTCTCTTCGGTAAATTTGAGAATTTTATATTATAATAACTATATCAAATTCTTTTCAAAAAAAAAAAAAAAAAAACAAACATGACTAATTGAAAATACAAAAATATTTTTAACTTTTAAAAATACGATACATTTAAGTCTTTTCGTCTAAAATATATAAAAACAAATCGATTTTTTAAAAAGATTTAGATGTCCTATATTTTAGAAAATCAGAATGTTTTTATATTTTTAATTAGACAGAGACTTATGTCTTTGAGATAAAAAAATTTTTATCATTTACTCAAAATGAAAAAATTGTTGAAATAAAATAGTGAAATTATATTTGAATCAAAGATAAAAATTACAAATTTATTAATTCAATATGATTAACTTTTTATTTTATTATTTTATAATTCTCATCACTTTAAATTTTTTTATAATAATTAATAAACGAATATTAGAAGGTCAATACAATTTTTATTTTTAGTCAATAATTAATTAATAATATTTAAAAATATAGACTTAAAATATAGTATTAAATCGCTAGATTAAAAAAAATTAGACTGATGATTAGAAATAATAAATTTTGCTTTCACTTATTTTTTTTTCAATTAATGCATTATCAGGTGACATCTCAAATTTTTTATGTAACATGATATATAAATATAAAAAGAAATATAATTTAAAATTAAAAAATCCTTAAAAGATATAACTTGAAAAGAAAATATTTGATTATCCACAAAAACCATTGTCAAATACAGTAGGTTACTCCATAAATAATCAAATAGTATTTTTTCGGTCGCTTGCAAAATCTAGTACGTATAGCCTAGCATAGCAGAGAGAAAGTCATGCGAAGGTTTCTCTTCAATGTAGCAAGAAAATTCGAGAAGGCACATCATTCTCATGCATTTCCTTCAAACCTGGCATATAGCAGTAACACTAGTTTTGATCAAACTAATATTAGCATTGGACGTAGTAATTTCATGTGGGTAACTACCATCAATTCCCTTGTCCATGGTGAAACCAATACAGAGTTGGAGTTATGTGAAGCATCCAGAATGTTCAATTCTGGGACTAAACCAAATGAATATGCTCTTGCTAACCTAGTAAGAGTTACTACTGACCTAGGCTCCTACTCATTTGGACAACAGCTCCACGGTTACATTCTATGTTCGGGGCATTTTTCCCGCGTCTATGTCTCCGCCTCACTCATCAGATTCTACGTGAAAATGCACTTACTTGCTTATGCTCACAAGGTGTTTGATGAAACTCCTCAACCAAACGCTGTTTCTTGGAACACTTTGATTTCCGGTTATGTCCAAGCTGGCCAGTTTCTGAGAGCCTTGTGTTTGTTCAGGTGCTTAGGAAGGTCCGACGTTTGTGCTGACGCGTTCTCTTTTACGTCTGCTCTCGCTGCTTGCGGCCACCTGAGCCTGTTCATATTGGGAAGGTCAATTCATTCTGTGGTTGTCAAATTGGGCATGCTTGATGGCACTGTTGTTGCAAACTGCTTGATTGACATGTATGGTAAATGCGGGTTAGTTGAGGATGCTGTCTGGGTTTTCTCTGAGATTGTTGACAAGGACGTTATTTCTTGGAATTCAGTTATAGCAGCAACTGCAAACAACGGAAACATTCAACTTGCATACAGGTTTTTGCACCTTATGCCCAACCCTGATACCATTTCCTATAATGGGTTGATAAACGGCATTGCTCATGTGGGGAATATAGAAGATGCTGTTCAGATTTTGTTAACTATGCCAACTCCGAATTCATCTTCTTGGAACTCCATAATTACAGGGTTTGTTAATAGGAATCGAGCTAGAGAGGCTCTGGATATGTTCAGCAGAATGCACTCAAGAAACGTGCAGATGGATGAGTTTACATTTTCAATCATCTTAAATGGACTTGCTGGTATTGCAGCCTTAACGTGGGGAATGTTGATCCATTGTTGTGCTATGAAGTGTGGCTTAGATACATCTGTAGTGGTTGGAAGTGCACTAATTGATATGTACTCAAAATGTGGGCAAGTGAAGCGTGCCGAATCGATCTTCCATGAACTGCCTAACAGGAATCTGATAAGCTGGAACACTATGATGTATGGCTATGCCCGCAATGGTGATTCTGTACAGGTTATTGAACTCTTTAAGATGCTAAAAATGGAAGGAGATATAAAACCGGACAGCATCACATTTCTTAACCTTTTATCAGCATGTTCCCATAACCAAATTCCCATTGAAGTTGCTATTCATTACTTTGAATCTATGATAAACGACCATGGGATCACACCATCTGTTGAGCATTGTTGTTCAATGATACGGCTGATGGGTCAAAAAGGAGAGTTGTGGAGAGCAGAGAGGATGATACATGAACTTGGTTTTGAGTCTCAAGGTTTAGTTTGGAGGGCTTTGCTTGGTGCTTGTGGAACACAGAGAGATATACAAGTAGCAGAAACTGCAGGTGCTAAGGTGATTGAATTGGAGAGAGATGAAGATTACGTTTATGTGAAGTTGTCTAACATGTATGCATCTTTAGGAAGATGGGAAGATGTGGATGCAATTAGGGGTCTCATGAGTAAAAAACAAGTGTGCAAAGAAGCAGGTTCTAGTTGGATAGAAGTTGAGTCATGTAACACATGAATCCACATCACAGGAAGGTATCTTTCGGATTTTCAGAATAGTAAGGCTGTTTTACCCAGCCCTAAATATGGATATCTTTGTTCGGTGATCTAGAAGAAAAAGTTGAGTTTGTCTTCAAGTGGGGCTCCCGTAGGATGATTAATGAAAAAGCATAGCAAGAGTAAAGAAAATAAGGCATTGGAGGATGCAAGATGGTGTTTTAGGAATGACAATGCAAGAGCAGGAAATACAGTATAACTTCAATATTGAAAAAATTAATCTTGCTGGGTACCCAACTCACCATACTTTCTAATACAATCTCTCCCTTACGCTTTGTTATATAGATTAGAATCAACAAGATAAACAACTGGAAGATGAACGATCGTGCATTCAACTTAATTGAAAAAAGCACGTATAATATACAGAGAAGAACAAGATCAGTTGACTCTCTGCAGTTCTAGCTATGCCATATCGGTTTTTCTTACTTGAATAACTACAACTAATCTTACTTCAGCAACAAGCTTTAGTTTAAGGCACATAAGAAAGCCAAGACTAAACAAAACAACTGCAAGCAACAGAAATTCCTACACAATGGTTACTGTGTACGGCATTCTCATATATCAATCATTTACAGAACATGTAAGAGAACAGAAAATGTAAACCTAATCATATTGCTGAAGAGAATACCTAATCAACTACGTGCTTAGTACAAATTATGTTAGGGGCCTCGAAAGTTGCACGAGAGAGTACCCTGAAAACTTGACCGCGACCTTAGGCACGACGCAGCAGCGCCGTGTAGTGGCAACATCGATTCAAGGCATCCCAATTCCGCCGCAATTATGTTCCTGATTAAGAATGAGCGGCCAAGTTTGGAGGTGGATTTGGGGAGGGCTGATCTTGATAATCGACAACCAGCAACGCCTGATTTAACCGCCGATTTAATCAAAGAAAGTGTCGATGCTCTTTGTAACATTCTGCTGCACGATGATGCCATTGTCTTTCACAGTTTACGCAACTGACACCAATCTAAACCCCCTAGGCTCCTACTAGCGCAAACAAGGGTTCCGGTCAACATTTTTTGTCCAAAAAAAAGTTGGATCTAGTAGAATTAAATATTGGGCCTTTAATTAGACTATAGAGATCTTTCTTGTTTCTAAATTCTAATGTCCACTCTTCATGCGCAAGCTGCTAAAGGGACAAAAGAAGAACAATAATGGAAAGAAGACTTATTGGATTTCTACCAGTTTCAACATCAATAAATTATTAAAATTTGTCCCTTTTTTGTTTGTAGGCCTGAGTGTTTGCCCACCTCGCTATGATTGTGATTGACATTTCGGCGAAAACGTTTAATCTCTTCCCAACTTGGAATCAAGGAGTCTTGGATGGGAACGTTAGCTAACATGGATAGTTTCTTAGTATATCCATCCGTGTATATCCATCCGACAGGGATATATATCTTCAATTCCAGTTCCAGGAGATACCTCTAATCTATTTCTTCCATAGTCAGGTTACGCATGTACTCAGTCAATTTTATTCTATGTTCTATCCTCTCACGACAAGTTCCTTTTTATTTTTATTATTTTAAAATTTTCGTACGACCATAGTCTCGTTAAGTCATCATGTATTCCCTCAACCTTCTTCGCTATTTTCGCGGCTCTTGTTTTTTTGAAATGCGGTCTCAAATCCCAAAAAAAGGTCCATTTGCTTTACCAATTTCCATGTTAAAAGGTTATAACCTTTACTTCTTTTTTTTTTTTTTTTTTTTTTGAATTGAACAACAGGCTAAAAAAGGTCAGAGAAACAAATTACAGAGAATAATTCTATATATATATTTCTCCTTCCGTTTATAGATTTTATCCCAACTGATAAAGTGAGTCTTTCTTGTCTCGTATGTGCCATTGCAGATAAAATCTACCCAAAAATTTTGTCAACCATTAATTAGAATTTTGTAATTTGCATTATATGAGAATGAATAATTGCCAAAATAGATTTAGTAATATGATAGAGATAAAGTTCTAGTCTTCCAATCATTTAACCCATAATTGATGCAACCAATTATAAATTGAAATCTTGATTGAAAACCCTTTTTTGAAAAAGAAATATTCCAAGAATATTTAAATAAAAATGACACAACAATAACATGTACAAAATTACTAAGAAAGATGAATTGCAAAGGCTTAGCCCGTTGAATTTCTGTATCATTTGTATTTTGTATTGATTTTGCTTTTGGCAGGTTTTGTATCCTATCTTTACATACATATATTGACTAACCAAAGAATGGAATTCATGTATGAACGAGGAATTAAAAACAAAAATCATAGACGTAAAAATAATAAGAGGAACCCAAGAGCTAAAGTGAGGGTCCATTTAGAGAAGCAACTTTTTAGCCCTTCAGCGAAATTAGAGGAATTCTCAGACTGTAAGAGAGAACTAAATGAGAAATTGGGGTTAGAGCCATAAAGAGCTTGGACCCCTTCCACGTCATCAATTGTCAAGTCCACTTTCTTCTTCCTTGGGCTCAGGCTCGGGTACATTACCGCTTCTTTCACGGAAGAGTGACCTAACCCAAGCACGTGACCTATCTCGTGCGTTGCTACCGATTCTAAATCAACGGCCACCCTTGACTTATCCCGCTCAAAATCAACGGACCAAGATTCCGCCGCATCCAAGTGGAATCTCCCATTCTGAGGTGAGAACGCGTGCCCCAACACCCCCAATACTCCATCGAACGGTTCTCCGTCGCCGTGATCGCCGGAGTAGAATCCGATTTTGATGTCTGCCGCGTCGTACCACTCCGCCTCCTGGAAATTCACCGGAATCACCGTCGCCCACCTCGAAAACGCTCTCTGGAACACCGCTCTGATTACCGGCACGCTTAGCCGGTCGATCATGTTGTTCGGCGAGAAAGCGTACGTCAGAGTCATCGGAGAACCGCGGAGCCACCTGGGCTTCCCGTCGAAGTAAGCGTAGTGGCGTGTGGCATGTATCCTGTGGTGCGCAGCATCCGAAACACCGCACCTCGGGGCCACGATCGCGTGTATTGTTTCGGAGTCGAGTTTTCCAGTGACCGGCAAGCCCAACCGTTTCTGGTAAAGGAAGAGTGCGGACTCTAACTGCTTGTCGAATGTGTCAGTGAAATTCTGCGCCGTTTCCGGCAGAGTGAGGTACCCGAAACGGTGGAAGTACTCCTTCAGCTCCCATATGCCGCTGACTTGGCTGCCCCTCTCTGCGTGAAGGAACTTTGAGAATTCCTGCCACGTGGCAGTAGCGTTGTGAGTTTCGGCTGTTATTACGGTTACGGATTCGGATTCAGGAACCATCCTGGCGCCAAAGCAAGGGCGCGAATTAAAGACGGTTACATAATAGAAGAGGAAGAAGGTTAAGTGAAGGTAACCGAATAACGGAAGCATAACTGTTCTGTGTCTTCGGTTGACGGTTAATGATGTTGGGGTATGGGCCTCGTTTGTTGCAACGAAACAAACGAAAGAGCTCAGTTATGGTTTATGAAGCTTGAGAGTAAATGAAACCTCATTAGAGGGAAAAAATAATAGTTAATAAACAAATGGTAGGGTATTATCATAAGTTTGAATTTGGAATAATGGTATATATATGCGCATGAAGCTAGTCTTTGGTATGATCGAAGCAAAAGGAAAGTTTATTAGAACGATAAAGATAAGAAGATTCTGCCTTTTTTTATGAGAGATGCTGACTTTAGAAGTGTGAGTGGTGGGTAAACTACTGTTTCTGTTTATCTTTTGATTTTTTTAACTATATATTTTAAGTTGTACCGTTTGGGTTGGTTTTGTTTTTGCCTCTGATTTGTCTAAATGGAACTTGCAACGGGTTTGAAGTTTGAATCAGATACGGTTTGTTCAGGTTTAGTTGTTTGGTTGAGGAACTGTGTTAGTTGGTTGACCCAATTTGGTGGTGCTTCAGAGTTTTATTAACTTGTCACATAAGACAAAGTACTAAATATTGAAGATATATGTAGTCACGCGATGACATATTACATAATAATGCCGCTTATCTAAATTATATTTCTCCTCCTTTCTAGATAAGCCGTTAATTATATATGCTGCTTGATTGATCTTGTTATATTAATTAATTAATAATTAATATATGCTAGGGATGATCATGGCATGAATCACAACTTCGCTGAATCAAATTGTGTATTCTATTGGGTTGTTAATCATGATGGTGCGTGCTTATCAAGTTCAAGCGTTTATGAAGCTAACAAGAAAGTGATGCGGGAGAGTATGGTCAAAAAACGTACATTTTGATATTCAAGGCTCAAACAAGCACAAAGGAAAAAGACGAACATAACTAGTTTATGTCTAATCGTCAAGAGGTGGTTTTAATTGGATTTCCTGTCCTCATCGTTAACTATTCCTCTTATCTCTCGTTTTTATAGAACAATATATACTGAATACCAGTATTTTAATAAGAGGGGGATATTTTACATTATCATGAAATAAATAAATAAATAAACCAAGAAACAATAGAAATATGTCTATAGTTGGTTCAAAATGTATTCACTTGTAAGCACATATAGTAAATTTACTGAAACAAACAGATTATAGCACATGCATAAAGACCTGACTGAATTTGTTGAATGTTGTTCAAGTTTGTGTTAGGTATAGATGGAGAATCAAGAAGTTGAGAAGATGACCAAATTAGAAAAATAGAGATGGTTTAATATTTTGGTTTTTGCTTCTTGTGAATACTAGTTGAGCTAGTTCCTTTTTCTTGTTATACTAATATTATAATATAATTAATTAATCATAATAAGGACGGTTAATTAAGGTCCAAGTCATCGGAGGATTGCTTTCAATAGACTACGATTAGGTTATCCAGATGACGGGGTACCACTATATATCCTTTTAAATTGTTTCTCTCATTGTCATTCGTAATAAAGGGTCCTACATTTATTTATTTATTTTTCCCTCATCCTGGGGTGCTGTTGGCTTTTTGGAGCGTAATAATATTTTGTGTGTGATTATTTTTGTAACACTAATCGTTTATCAAAGTTGTTGCCATTGGCTTGAAGCCAGAATATACTTGGTGGCGGATTTGGTCCTTCACTTTTTGATGCCCGCATTGACTATATTAATCAAAGGCTTACTTTCTAATTTCTATTCAAAGGTTTTAACATTTTAGTCACAGCCATCGCATCTTCATACGTACACACATTCATTCACATTAGTCTGCAGTGCGACACAAATTGAATTACTTGATTTTCAACAGTGACATTTTCTCTTAGAAAATTATTAACTAGAACCTCACATACAGTTGCCTTTTGGGTAAAATTGTTAATTGAAAATTATTTATTAGGTAATTTAATATATTTAATTAAATTATTATTTAATAATTTTTATCTATTAATTTCATATAAAAATAACTGTATATGAATTTTCATTAAATTATCAATAATCATCACCATTTTTTACTGATTCTTGAACGTAGATACATTTATATACTTGACAAAATTTAAATATATTTTAATAATTTTAGTATTTAATAATTAAAGGTTATGTTTATATTTCTATTTACAGTTATATTATGTGTATATCAATTTCAACCATCAATTTCAGTTACATTATACAAGTACAAAAATTTAAAAATTGAAAAACAAATCCATATACACACTCCACTTCTCTCTCACCAATTTCAGTCGCACGCGTCAAAGTCACCTCCTCTTCCCCTCTCTCTCCAGCATAATTCTCTCAAAAAATCCACTACCATCTTTGTTATAGTTCTCTCCCACACTTCTTCAACTCATTTTTGCTACTTTTTTTCTCCATCTATAAAAATGAACATCATTTTGCTAATTATGGTTTTAGTCTGATTGAAACTTTAAACTAATTTAGGTTTAACATTGAAATTTGAATATTTTAGTATACAATTAAAGATTATTTGCTAATTTATACTTTTGACTTAGGAATAGAAAGATATTAAGGCATATGCTCCTATTCTATTATCGATTAAGAATGAATAAACGAATGATAGAGTAATTTAGTTTATGCACGCCACCTGTTTGATAGAATGTTTCGGTTAGTGATTCTTCTAATTAGGACTGGCACTCGCAGTTGCAAGCTTACACCTTCCTTAACCTCCCTTCATGTGATTGCCAGGGGTTTTTGCACCCATGATGAGGATGTTTTTAGGTTAGGATCGATCAACTTTTTTTTCCTTTAATTATGAAAGGTATCAGAGACTTAATAAAGTGTGGTTAAGAGAGAGAGAAAAGAGAAGGAAAAAACTAGAGAAGAAAGAGTTGAGTCATAGAAGATTAGAAAGATGTGTTGTACTTGTTACACTAAGACGAATTATACTTATACACATGTGAATGAGGTTCATGATTAGTGTGTGACTCTAACGGGTATAACAGCTCAGCTAATAAATCAACTAACTGAATGGTGCCAACTCACTAATTGCTAACTGTATCTAACTGGCGTACCTAACACTCCTCCTCAAACTAAGGAGTGGTTCTGCCACACAAAGTTTCAGTCTAAAGCTGAGGAATTGAGCTTGCAAAACTGGTTTGGTTAGAACATCCGCAATTTGATCTTGGGAAGGAATATGCACAACATGATATATTTGTTGTACCATTCTATGCCTAACAAAATGAAGGTCAATTTCAAAGTGTTTGGACCTATGATGGAGGATAGGATTTTTAGTCATCAACAATGTGCTTTAGTTATCGTAGTACAAGGTTGGAGCAGGACCTGATGGGAGGTGCACTTCATATAACAACTTTTGCAATCAAATAGTGTCAGTCATAGCATCAGTTAAGGCCCAAAACTCAGCTTCTGAACTTGATCGAGAAATTGCTCCTTGCTTGCGGCTCAACCAACATATAAGATTGGTTCCGAGAAAGACATAGTATCCTGTCATCCTGTGATCGACCTCTGATCATCCAAATCGGCAGCTCAATCCAAATCATTGAAGGCAATGATTCTGAATTCAGAATTTTTGTGCATCTGAAGACCCATTTTTGAAGTACCAGCCAGGTAGCGCATTATCCGTTTGTTGACAATCCAGTGCTGCTCATAGGGTGAATGCATATCTTGCGAGACTTATTCACTGCATAGGGGATGTCTGGCCGCATTATTGTGACATACTAGAGTCCGCCTACTATTGATCGATACAGTAAAGGATTGTCAACTAGAGTGTCCTCAACTGCTATGAGCTTTAAGCTACTCATCATTGGGGTCGGAGCTGGCTTGGCATCAAAGAGCTTTGCTCTCTTCAGGAGATCTTTGATGTACTTGGTCTGCCTTAGTGTCAGGGACTGATCTTTATGTTTTATAGCTTCAATACCTAAGAAAAAACTCATTTCTTCAAGATCTTTCAAAGTGAATACAGCATCAAGTTGATGAATTAGCTCATCGATGAATCAGCAGCATTAGTGCCAGTGACCAGTATATCATCAACATAGCTCAAAAGATAAATTGTAGAATTGAAGCAGTGACGCACAAACAAGCACATGTCAGAGATAGTGTTGGAGAAGCCAAACTTATTTAAAGTTCAACTGAGCTTGAGGAACCAAGCATGGGGGGACTATTTGGCCCATACAGAGCCTTTTCCAGCTTGCAAACAAGCCCAGTGCCAAGCGTGTAGCCATCAGGTTTAACCATATGCATTGTTTCAAACAAATCACATTAAGAAAGGCATTGTTGAAGTCAAATTGGCGCACTTTCCAGCCAAAGGTCAAAGCCACAAAGAGCACTATTCAAACAGTGGCGAGCTTGGCAGCCGGACTAAAGACTTGATCATAGTCTAGCCCTTTTCGCTGATGAAATTCCTTCACAACAAGTGTCTCTTTGTACTTTTGAACCCTCCCATCAGGTTGTCGCTTCACTCAAAAAACCTATTTGCACCGTATTGCCTCATGCGCCACTATATCTGGGACTAGCTTCCATGTTTTGTTCTTGAGGAGTGCTACAAATTCCTTATCCATAACAGCTTTCCAGTACGGTGAGGCGAGCACTTGAGCCATTGTTGTGGGCTCCTGCTATGTGAGATCAAGAACTTGTTCTTGTAGAAGTGAGACAAACACTCTTGGTTTGAAGATTCCTCCCTGGCTCTGAGTTGTCATAGAGTGCATATTTCTTGTTGCATCTTGTGCAGCAGCTTCAGAGTTCTCAGCTAACCCTGCAATACATGAGAAAAACACAGAAGTAGAGAGAGATAAATTGATATTAGCAGGTAATGAATAATTATTAACATGATTAATATTGGTAGGATCTGCAAAATTTTTTTGGGTTTGTGATTGATTCGGAAAGGTCTCTAGGGTGTGGATGACTCTACGGTTAATGGAGTACAAGTTGATGTTTGCATGATAGGTGTAGGGTCTTGAACTATTGTGATTGGAAGAGGTGAGGTGAGTGGTGCTGGAGCTATAGAGCAGTGTGGTAGTGGAGGCAGATTTGTCTTGATTAGAACTATGGTGACAGTTGTAAGGTTTGGGAGATGAGGGACAGAGCTGTGTCGAGGTTTGGGATCACTGATTTTGAAGAACATGGATTGGTAAAGGAACTCAGTTTCGTTAAACAACACATGCCTAGAGATGTATAACTTTCCACTTTTATCCAAGCACTTATATCCCTTGTTATGAGCTGAATATCCAAGGAAGAGGCACTTTTCAGAGTTAAAGCTAAACTTGTGAGGTTGGTAGTATCTTAGTTGGGAAAAGCAAGCACACCCAAACGTTCTAAGAAACTTGTAATAATATTCTTTATGGTGAAGTAACTCAAATAGGAACTTTTGAGAGGTGATTTGGGAAGGCAATAGGTTGATGAGATGAGCTACTGTCAGGAAGGTCTCATCCCAAAACTTGAGTGGCATGGCTTCCTGAGCTAGAAATGCAAGCCCAGTCTCTGTAACATGTTTGTATTTGCATTCTATTTGCCATTTAGCTAGTGTGTGTAAGAACAACTTAGTCTGTGAGCTATTCCATTTTGAAGAAGAAACTACATGAATTTTTGGGAGAAAAATTCTTTAGCATTATTATTTGGAGGGTTTTGAACTTATTTCCACTTTGGTTTTCCACCATTTACTTGTATTGAGTAAAGGCTTGATAAACATGTGCCTTGTTTTTAAAGCAAGTAAACACTTGTGAACATGGTTGCTGCATCAATGAATCAAATATGATACCTAAAGCTTAAGCTACTAATGGTAGGAGCTGGTCCCCACACATTTGAATACACAAGTTCCAGAGAGTTCTTATAAACTGTACTTGAATAAGAAAATGGAAGGTTATAATGCTTCCCTTGACAATAAGCATTACACAATGATTTAATCACCAAATTTGATTGTTTGTTAAATTTGCTAGTATCAACATTACACAATTCCATAACTCTCTTTACAACCTTACATTGGTTGTTGGATGTCCCAGCCTTCTATGCCATACATCATACAGTTCTCCAAACTTACACGCATCAGCTGCACTAATTCAATATCTCTATTATTGCCACTAGGGTTACTTTTATTTTGATGCTCAACATCAGAAATAAGAACTTCTACAACCTCATTTATTTCAATTGAGCTACTAGTATCTTAGTTCGCAACATCAGACTCACTGTGTTCTACAACTACACTATTCTCTAAACCAGCAACATTAGAAGTGCTTACAATGCGATTCGAAGCTCTTAAACTTTGTGAGTTTTGAGTATGCACTTTATCAAGACTAGGTTGTTGCGCACAATTTATTGATGCAGCCTTTGCAATGATACCAATGTTATTAAACTGATAGAGTCCTCCCTAAGAGAGCCTTCAAGCAGTATTTTCCTAGTCGCCTAAGATTTCACAAAGCAGTCAAAGGGATGAAATTCGAAGAATACATGGTTGTCACGGGCAAACTTAGCTACATTAATAAGGTTCTTGGTTATTAAAGGTACAAAGAGCAAGTTTAGCAATTTGAAATAGGATGAGGGGTGAGACTCAGAAAATAAAGAAGATTTACCAATACCTCTTATGTTCATACCTTGTCCATTACCTATGAATACCTTATTTGTGCCTTCATACTCTGAGCCTGTGATGAGGTTGTTGCTGTCAAACGTGAGGTGGTGAGAAGTACTAGTATCTAAGTATCAGGCTCAATCTGTCAGAGAGGTTGAAGGTAGAGCAGCAACAAGGAGAGCTCTAGCTTGTTGTTCCTATTGTGATTGTGGTTGATGGAAGGAAATAGAGGGAGATACTGGTGAGTGTGAAGTTGTGCCTTGTAAATTTGGATTGGAGAAATTCTGGTTGAATCTGTGGTAGCATTTTCAGACTGTGACCGAGCCTTCTGCATAGTTGACACTGGATACGAGCTCCATAAAAGTTAGATATACCACCTCTGAAGCCTCTTCCTCTAAATCTGCCTCTGAAATTCCGACCTCTTGCCTAATAGCCTTGTTGTTCCAGATAGCTTTTTGTCCTTGATAAACCATTATTGGATCTGTCTTAGAATCAGACTTTTGTGACAAATTCATCACCTGAATAGCTTCTAGTTTCACCTTCTTGAACCGCTCAACTAATTCTTTTTGACTCACAAGTAGTGCCTCCACTTCACTTTCAGTGATAGTTTTGGCTCTTGATGAGATCATGGTGATGAATGCACTATATTCTTCAGCGAAACCTTGTGTTACTGATTCTACAAATTTTTCATTGGAGGGTGGCATTCCTAATGTTGAGAGAGCGTTGGATATCTTTTTTATTTTTGTCAAGTATTCATAAACTAAGCTTTACAACTTTACGATTTTCACTTGCATATTTGATTGCTTGACCTTCGACTTCATTCTTTTAGCAAAATAATCATCTAATTTGTACCAGATCTGACATGCAAATTCACAATCTACTAATAAACTAGTAAAATCTGGATCTATTGAGGTGAAGAATCACAACACGAGAAATTGATCATCCTCTTCTCATTATAGAAATTCTTTTATTTCAATTTCAACAAGTTTGTGTCAATCAAATTCATACTGTACCGAAATTTTTCTCGCACTGAGGCGATTTTTGAGACCGTTCGACTTCACAAACACTAGGGCTTGGTGGTAAGATATATAATTAAGAAATAGTTAAAATTTACTGAAATATCAGTGTACTAGTATACTTGAAAGATATATATATATATATATGTGTGTGTGTGTGTAAAATTGAAATTGAATAGTGTATAATAAAATAATATAATATAATCTTTTATATGAAAGTTATACAAATAAATTTAATACATATAATCATATAGATAAGATGTGATTAAGTTTAAAAGTTCATAAAAAAATTACATGATTTTTTAAAATATTAAGTTACATGACTTTTGATTTTAAATAATGGTCATTCATACAAAATTTAACGATTAAAATTTGCTTGTTTCTTTTTTTTTTTTTTGGTGACTAAAATTTGCTTGTTTCATTCTCATATAACTGTTACTCTGAAAACCAATTTCAATTTCAAAGCAACAACAAGCAAAAAATCATGAGTATTTTGTTGGTTATGATTTGTGATTTATTGGTTTATATTAAGCATTATAGTTTGATCTGTGATATACAATATTAGCTTAAACATTTTTAGAAAAATTAACTTTTTATATATTTAATTTCAATGAAACTTTAAAGTAGTAATTGAGCATTTATTAATAACATTTAACAAAAACCTTATTTTGTTTATTACACGACAATATATTCATTCACTATTGTCAGATTTCATCAGATCATACGAATTTCGACGGAAATATATTACCATTGAATTTTGTATCAGATATAATCAATATTAGTTAGGAGACCATAAAAATAAATATTGACAAATATATTCTTAGAATATGATATTTTTTCTGTTAAAAAATTTGATGGTAATAGTTGTGTTTCTAGTAGTGTTATGTACTGTCGATTTTGTAGAGATTCTATTCTATTTTTATAATCTTCCGATAATATTTGGAGGGAAACAAAAATGAAATAGTGCGTTTTTTATTGTTGGATTTATTGGCAGATTTTTTCGACGGTAAAGCCAATTAGTAAAACGATGTATTTTGGTGACCCGCAAAATTTTGCCGTCAGAAAAGTCCGACAGTAAATTCGACGGTAACTGAAACGTAAATTCAAAATGCAAACCCTCTTTCTCTTCATTCAGATTCACTCACTCTCTCACTAAACCACCAAAACCACCATCTCATTCCCTCTACGTTCCCTCTCCTCAAAACCACCATCTGTCGCCGCTGACACCGCCACCACCACAGCCCCCTTTTTGTCACCGTTAGCCCACCCACCCCCAAGACCCCTTCGTTCTTCTTCTTCTCCCTCTTCTCTCCATGACACTTCACCGTTAACCTTCTCCGTTCTCCGAACCGCCGCGCACAACAGAGCCACCACCGCCGCTCTGCAGCTTCGACTCTCTGGTATATGCTCGTCACCACCGCTGCCTAGCTTCTCCTCTTTGAATCAATTCTGCCTCTGTAATAATAAGTAATAGATTCAATTGTGAATATTAAAAATAGAAGCTTGTATGCTTAATATTGGTGCATGTTGAAATTCAATTAGATTATACTTTATTTTGTTAATTGAAATCTCTATATTAGGCTAAAATATTTTGTTGTAAATTGAAAAAATTGCCAAGCTGTCTATTTTAACAGATCCAAAAATGATTGAGAAATTAAGTTATATTGAAGCATATGTTGCTTAATAAGGATGCATATTTAAAAAAGAAAACTAGTTTAACATGTTCTTCTGTTTGATAAAAGTGAAGATGGGTGTTTATGTCTGGTTGTTTATATCCAACTATTTTTCTTTTAATAGATTATATTGAATGAGACATTATCCTAACAGATTTTGTTAGTAGAGTGAAAAGAACTTTGTTTTCTATTTAATTGTTTTTTTTTTCCTATGAAAACCTGGTTAGATGATGTATATGAGGAGTATGGAGACTGTGTTTTTATATGTGTTTGAAGATGGCTGAATTTGAGTTTATGAATATGCTGAGGTTTTGTTGATTGTTGAATTGGTTTTTCTTATTTTGATTTTGAATTTGAACTTTGAATTTTAACTTTGAAAAGTGTTTTGATTATTGAATTGAATTGCTAAATATTATTGCTGGAGTTGTTTGACATTGTTTGAAAGATATTGATTGACTGTGTTACGGCTGATTTTGATACATGCAGACATGACGACTAGAAGAGGTGCTGCGGATTAGGCTGCCAGTCGTGGTCGCACCGTGGCTGAGATAGACTGAGGGTTTCCTCCGGTACCCCCGGGACTTTTGGATCCTCTCCCTTTACTATGACCACCCCAGTCACGTCACAGGTTGCGGGTTTAGCGAACCAGCTGTTCCTCATAGTCCCTAACTCAAACTACGTGCCACCATCCACGACGATAATGCCGCATCCTGCCACTCAGCAGTCCGCATCCACGGCGACGCCAAGTCCAGCGATGGATGTCGCAGCCCCGGAGTCCACCCACGGCAGTGAGACAGTAACTGATGCTCCTTCATCACCTACCATCATATAGTTGCGCATTTGGCCTGATGACGGCACAAGATAAGTATCACGTTCAATGCTCATATATTTCCTATTTATTGTTTTCTAGTTTTATTGATTATGATTCCTATTGTTGCTAAGATTTTCTAAAAATTAATTCATGTTTAGTGGATTTAGGTTGATTTGGAAAGCTGTTGGTTATTGTTTTCTAGTTTTATTGATTATGATTCCTATTGTTGCTGAGATTTTTTGAAAATTGATTCCTGTTTAGTGAATTTAGGTTGATTCTTGTTTGTGGGTTGTTGTTAGGTTTTTTCCAAACCCAAATGCATGTACTCAGGAGATGATGAATGTCATCAAGCTGATGTACGACCAGCTCTGACCCAGCTACACCGAAGATCCCCGTTGAGACCAAGCAGCGCTGGTTTGAGAAATGGGAGGTAATTACTTTCATTGTTTCTATTTTAATTATTTTTAACTAGTTTATATCCTCTATCATGTTTAATTGAATTTAAAGCTTCTTTGTTGCAGCTGCACTTCATTTGGGATGCTTAGCATGACTTGGCCATCTGGAAGATATTTGACTATGGGATGGGTCAGGGGTTCCCGTAGATGCTGGGTGATGTTCACCATGACCGAGACCAGCAGACACGCTGGCTCAGACTGAAGATAAAAAAAAGGGCCTGTTAACTCATTGGGAGGTCAATGCAGGATTTAGGCATCGGCGTCTCACCAACCGAGCTAATAGGGCATCGGAGAGGTCATCAAAGTACACCGACGGCTCGGTGACCTTCATGAAGATGAAGGCCAGGCTGGCATGTAGTTCCTTTAATATTAATAATAACTTTGATATGTAATCTGTTTTGCATATCATTACTAGGCATTCTAATAATTTTGTATTTCAATGCAACTTGTGTAGTCGAAGTCATTGGACCGCGAGGCCATATTGGCGGAGACTTTTAAGTACACCCGCACGCTAAAGGAGAACAAAGTGAGCTTTGTTGATCAACGATCTCGGGACCATTTTGTGAGTAAATGTACGTCTGATTATCTTCTGCTATGAAACTATTAGATATTAATTGTATATCTGTCTTAGCTTACTAATCACATAGCAACTTGTCTTAATTGCACAGAAGTCCTACACACAGAGACTACACTACAAAAAAAGGCCTATGGCCACGCTTTTTTTTGCCACGTTTCAAAAGCGTGGCCAAAAGTGGTCAATGGCCACGCTTTTGTGTGGGTGGCGATTGAATAGAGATTTGGCCACGTTTTTTCTTGCCACGATTCAAAAATGTGACGAAAAGGGTCAACGGCCACGCTTTTGGAAGGGTGGCAATTGATTAGAGAAACGGCCATGTTTTTTTTCTGTCACGCTTCAAAAGCGTGGCCATAGAGAGAAAGAGGGATGTTTTAAAAGAGTGGCGACATGGTTTCATTACGGCCACAATTACAAAATGTGGTCATATCCTGGTACTTTTTTGGCACACTTTAAAAGCGTGGCCAAAATGTTATTTTTAAAAAAAAACCCTAATGACCTGGCCCCCAATCCCGTTCCCAACCCTAATGACGCTCTTTCAACCCGGTCCCCAACCCTAACGACACTCTTTCACCCTGGCTACCCTAATCGAGCTCACATCCCTTGGTCACTCTTTCACCCTGGCTACCCTGGAAGAGCTCACATCCCCGTCGTCACCGGCACCACCCTCGCTGCGCCGTTAGCCTCTGCTCCCTCTCCACCTCGTCTCCTCGTCACGGTTACCAGCATCCTTACCGTCAGTGTCAGCGTTAGTGCCACCTCTTTTAACCGATTCCTTCCAAAAGCGAATACGACAAGGGACAATGTGGGAAGATGTCAGAGCTCAGAGGCGGCAACTGTTTTCCGCATCTCTTGCTCGGTGTCAATGTCGGTCTTGCCCTTGTTGAAGGAATCGTTGCTTTCGTTGTGTTGTTTCAGGTTCTTCTCCTCTTTCTTTCATGTTTCAATTCACGCCGGCATTGCTTTTCGGATATGAAATTGGTTCGTGCATTTGCAAATTTTTGGGGTTTTTTTAGTGTTGTGCACAATTTGGGGGATGTTTTGGTGGGGAACGGGAATTGAAAAATAACGATGAAAAGAGGATGGGTGATTGGTGTAACACCCTAATTAGCCTAAGTTTTACCTCGTGTCGTAAAGCAAAGGTTAATCAGAGATTACGACAGTTCTAAACTCATACGTATAATATATATATATAAAAAGAATAGTATAATCTAGAAGCCCGATGAAGGATATAGCTCAAAATAGGATTTCAAAAGCACAAAACGTACTAACGAAGCTACTATCTTAAGGCACAAGAAACAGATAAGATATAATAAAAGATAAGTATATAATATCATAGAAAGCTAGCCACGGCTCGCGGAGTTTAAGCTGGCTAGCCATATACAGATATACAGAACCAGACAGTAAAAATAGCTTATACAAGTTTTGTTCTCTCAAATACAAGCCTCTAAGCAAAACAAAATACAAAAGTGAGAGACATATACAAAATGAGCCAAAAATACTGAAAAGAGATATTCGGATCCTCCGCTTTTGTCACCAACTAGACAACTCACCGAGGTGGGTTGCGACTTGCATCTGAAAAACACAACAGAAATATGGTATGAGAATCGGAGGTTCTCAGTATGGTAACAGTGCCCAATGATGTAGGATATAAGACCCCAGGGCGCCAAAGGTAATCCTAAGCTCCATACCCATCACAAGATTCAATCTTAAGGCATACTAAAACAGATAAGCATAATATATAAACCGTAACATAAATAAACCGGGTAATCTATCTTAGGGGATTTCTACTCTAACCAAACACCGCTGTCCCACAGCCTTCACCAACCTATCCTATGTGCGATCCCATCACCACCGCCTACCTAACCTCCTCAGCACCGGACAATCATAATTAATGCAAACAAATAAAACACAGATAATATTCATATACAACAAGTAGGTCAAGAAGCAGGAAGGCATGTTATACAATTAGGAAAACTCAAGTAAACAAAGCAAGCAAGCATATAAAAGATGTACATGATGAATGTCTGCCCTATTGGCTGTGATATCACATGTCGGTTAATGCCAAACCCGACAAAAAATCCGGCCGACAACTCCCGGATTAGTCTCTCTATTGCGCATAAGGAGGAATAATTCCGAGGGAAAGTGCCCTACCACCTTCTCCTTTCTGAGGGAAATATTCTGAGGGAGCATGCCCTACCACCTTCCTCTGGTTGCCGTATGATTCCGTGGGTTAGTGCCCTACCACCTTACAATCAGAGAGAAATCGCATTTTCAGGAGGAATAATTTCGAGGGATGAGTTCCCTACCACCTTCTCCTTTCAAAGGGAAATATTCCGAGGGAGCGTGCCCTACCACCTTCCTCTGGTTGCGAGAAATATGAATGAGAAGTCCAAATTCAACTTTCACATCCGAACGTAGGTGGGAGACTGCCACAACCCCTACGACGGAGAACACTGCATATCGTAATTACATATTCAGTCTTAGAGGCCACTCCTCTAAACACACTTTCCCTCATACTCATCAGAACCATCATCAAGTCATAAGTTCCATTCCGAACTCTCTAGTTCATCAGTTTCTCAATTTCGTTATCAGAAATCACCATATTCACCACTCTTCCTTCTCTCTCAACCAACTCATCTTCACTACACCAGAAACCTAAATCTCTATTTGCTAACTTTTCAAAGTAAAACCCAAATTAAACCTCCTAAGACCTTTCCCATATTCCAAAATCCAAAATTGAGCCCAAGAGTCTTAAAATGGTGTTATAGAAGCTTACAACCTTGTTGGGAAGATAGAATAGTTGAAAATAAAGGAAAATTTGAGAAACAGGGCGTGTGCGTCCGCACAGGGGTGTGCGTGCGCATGCCCAGGAATTTTGAAAGTGTGCGTATACATAGGAGTATGCGTACGCACAGGTATAAAAACTTGTAAGGTCTGTTCATTTGCACAGGATGTGCTAGCACTCCCAACAGACGACCCTTCCCGACTTATGCGTGCGCACAAGGCTGTGCGTCCGCACAGGTTGCAATTCTTCATTGATGTGCGCGCGCACAAGCTGTGTTAACGCTGCAAGCAGTAAGCCTTTACCTGCCTGTGCGTATGCACAAGTATACGCGTCCGCACAGAA
Organism: Arachis hypogaea; assembly: GCF_003086295.3. NCBI lineage: Eukaryota > Viridiplantae > Streptophyta > Magnoliopsida > Fabales > Fabaceae > Arachis > Arachis hypogaea. Next base: position 15,411,371 of record NC_092050.1, read on the forward strand.
TGAGATTTTTGCAGGGTTGTGCATGCGCACAAGGCTGTGCGTACACACATATCAGAAATCCTGAAATTCTGCAACTTTACAGAATTTCAGATTTTCAACACCAACTTTGAATGATCATAACTTCCTTTACAAAATTCCAATTTTCACAAATTTTATATCAATTAAAAGGATTTTCAAAGATCTTTAATTCTAGATAAGTTTCATCAGATTTTGAAAATTGAAGCAAAAGTTATTACCAGACAAAGTTTACCAAAAACCAAATTTTACCCAAAATCACAATTTCCATAATTTCTTTGTAAGCACACAACCAAAACCAAACCAACCCATTCCAAACTCTATTTCTCACCCAAATCAACCCTCTAGGTCATATTATACCAAGTTTACCACATTTTCCTTTATATTTCATCATCCTCAACTTCAACATCTACATATCACATATATCACATTTTGATCAATCCCTTTTCTCATTTTCCAACCATATCATCATTTCATCAATTCCAACATCACACAAATTATCACATTTCACTTCTCAAATTCACACAATTAGTCATCATCACCATATCATCATCAAATCACAATAATTCATCATACATCAATATTCACAACTCATCAACCATTATAATTCAAACCTATCCTATAGGTCAATAGTCTAAGTATCCATGAATATTATATACTACATAGAGGAAACCGAAACCATACCTTGGCCGATTCCCTATATGTACCAAAGCCCAAAATGAGCACAAGCTAGGCTTTCCAACACAATCCAAGCCACCAACAATCACCAATAAGCTACAACAAGTTCCAATAATCACAACTTCAAGCTATAACACACATAATTCACAATAATTCAACCTAGGGCTCATCAAACTTGAAATTTCACAAGGGTTCAAGAGCTCTTACCTTTCCCAATAGCTTTGGAAGCCAAAACCCAATGCTAAGCAAGGATTAGAGTGAACCTAAACATCCAAAATCACAAAAACTCACTTAATCCAAAACCCTAGAAACCCGAAATTTAGAGGGGAGGAACTGGGAAGATTTCAAACTTTTCTTACCAGTTTCTTATATGATTTTTGTAAAGGAACACATAGCCGCTGACGGCACGCAAATCGGAGCACCCTAGCTCGAGATATCGCGAAGAGAAGAGATGTGTGAATAGTGTTCTCTTCTTCCTCTCCTTCCCTCTTTCAAATCTGAAGTGTGTGTGTGTGTTTGAGGTGAGGGTTCATTAAATGAACCTTTTATATGTTGGGCTTGGGCCCAACTTGGGCTCGGTCCAACCCGTTAGCGTTTTTAGCCCGTTTGGCCCAACTTCGGGCCAAACCTTTAAAATCAACGCCCGGTTTTTTATTTCTAAAGTTTTTCTAACGTTTTTGACGGTTTTCACTTTTTCTTGTGCGGTACTGGGAAGACTTGAACCGTTTCAACCGGTTCAACTGCCGGTTTGCAGTTTTTCACGGTTTTTCGCAGAAAGCACATTTTCTGACTCAGAAAGACCTACTGAGTCCAGAAATCACCTTTAAATCCTCAAATTCTCTCTCTAACTTTTCAAAATCCAATTTGGGCAATATAATTACTTAATTAACTGGTTGATTAGTTGCGGTTCTTACAATTGGCGTAATTTGAAAATTTGGGGAATTTGTGAGAAGATATTCAAATTTCGAAACTTGCATTTTGAATTTTGATATTTTAGCTGTTATATTGTTTTACAATCCCTAAACTGTAGCCTACTTTTTTTTTCTTGCCCTAAGAAAATTTTTTCTATATATGAATTCGGTAGCTTCATTAGCTAATAAACAGATTAGCTAAGGTTCTCGAAACCTAATAAATATTGTATTGAAAGATATCAAAACCGGGTTAGTGTGATCTTAGCTTGTTGTTAATATATATGAATCTGTAAAGGTATGTCTTCTTATTTGCATTTTAATCTTTACAATGATGGTTGCCTGATGTTCAGTGTTATCAATTCACTTTATTTTAGAATTTTTATTTTGTATACTTTCTATTTTTCTCAAAAATTGCTATACTTTATGGCAAGAAATCATCAAGCATGTGTTTCTTTACAAAGAGTTATTTATCTTGTTTCTTTAAATAGCTATGTAAGTTTAACTTGCAGAAAATGTGTTAATAAGCTAGAATGTGAGTCAATTTTTTAGCATTTTTCTATTTTCTGTACTAAATTTCAGACTAGCAACTGTGATTAGTTGTAGAATAATCTTATGTATTTCTCTTGTGCTCTTTTGGTTGATGCCTTCTATTTTGAATTCCATCTCTTTCATTGCCTGAAGAGTTTCAGATGGAAAATTTGAAACTTGATTATATCAATAAGTTCCACATTTTCAACACTAATGGCCTTCTTTATTATTAGCTTTCCCCTGAAGAGGTTTTAAGTTACTGACTTGATATGATGTCGTTTCTAATGTTGGATAGTGATTGAGTTTTAAGATAATCATACAATCGTCTTACTTATCAATACTTGATATGATGTCGTTTATTTGAACTAATTTTATTCTTGTTCAGCATGGCACTCTCGGGGCACTTGTCCAAGATTCTGTTATCAGCTTCCATGAGACCAGCTTCAACGGCCACGTACAACGCTATTCATAACAAGACTGTGACAATGATAATGATTCCCCTTGTCCAATAGTGGTGTATATTGATTCCCCTTATTCGTTGATGGAGAATGTTAGACTGTGACAGTCCATTAGAAGCTCTTGAGACATTAAGCTCTTGTATGCAAAAGGGTGCTGCACTGTAGTTCTTTGCCTTTACTTACTGCCTGTTTTTCTTCTTCTACGTCGTCGTCTCCATTACGCGCTAGCGTCGTCGCCGCAAAATCACTACCAAAATCATTACGCCGCCGCAACCACCACCCCTTTCTCCGTGAGCCCAGAGCCACTAGCTCTTCCTGACCGCGATGGCCCAGCGTTCCACCGTCGCTAGCGTCGCCGCAACCTTCTTATTCCATCTCCCTCTTCGCTGTCTGAGAAACCAAGAACAAGGCAAGACCCTGTTTTACTGTGCACCCACCTTTCGCCACTGCCGCTACCCTAACGCCACCACTAGGCCGCCACCGTGTTGCTCCGGCCATTCACTCATCATCATCAATCTTTCCCTTCCCTTCCCCTGTTCCAATTCCCTGCTTCCCAGGTTCCCCTTTCATCTCATTTGATTTTATTTCTGTTCGATTAATCTAGTTTAGCTCATTCTGTTTAGCTTGTTTAGTTCAACTAATTTAGTTTAGTTGAATTAGGTGGTTAGAGAATCTGGACTGGTTAGTGGGTGTAGGTTTTGTTTTGTTTACTGCTGCTGTTCGGAATAAATTTGTCTTTCCTCTGAATGTTGCCCTAGATGAACTTGTTTATTGTGCTGTTTTGGTGTTGAATTCTGGACTTGTGATTGCTGTTTATTGTATTTTTTTTCATTGTCCAAAATAGATGCTGTGAAAGTGTTACTGTTTCATTAATTTTTCTTGGTTTGCTGTTGCTGAGTGCTGCTCTGCTTGTTGCTTGGTCCATATTATATGAACTGCAATAATTTCAGTTTGTGGAACTGGTTAAGTCATATGAATTCTGTTTGCTGCTTGCTTGAACCTGGGAAACATGCTATTTACTGCTGCTGTTTAATAAGTGTTGCTGCTTCGTGCCATGTGTTAGCAACTCGTTTCCTCGTTGCGATTCTTTGTGCTTATTATGCATTCATGCTCATTACATCCTTAATCATTGGCTGCTGCTGATTTCTCAATTTGCATTTCCTCTTCTGCTCACTTCCTATGCATGCATATATAATGTTGATGAATTTAATTGTTAAAGCATTCATATGAAATTTGATTTGATTGATTGAGTTTGGGAAATAGCCAATTTACTGCTGAAATACTGTTAGATTTTTCCTAACCTTGTTTTATTAAATGATATTGTTTTGTTTGGTGCAACAAGATTCTATTTATCGGATTTCTGTGTCAAAAAGAATCTTATTTGCTAAAGGGTTTTGGAAATTTCCGCAAGAGTCTCCTTACAAGTCTTGGTCAATTCTTTAATCTCTTTACCTGTTTTATCTTATATGTTATTTTTAAGCATTGAACAATCCTTGATTGAGTTTCGGTTTGACCATAAACTCTCATTTGCTTGCTCTCATTTAAATTTCATTATCAAGTTTCACTTGCAAATTGATTTTGGTAGTGATTTTTTTTTCCTTTGTTATAGCTAGGTTTTTATGATAAGTGACTATATTATTCAGAATTGGTAATTTCAATTATTTCACCGTATCTGATTCCTGTGTGTATTTTTGCTTGTCGTTTACATGAATTTTTTTATGTTTTATTTGATCGAAAATAGAAAATTATGCTAGAAACTAATTAACAAAGTAATATTATTATGCTTTGTGTTTTGCAGTAACAACCACTAACAACACAGAAGCTATTGAGAGAGAAGAAGAACAAGTTTGAAGAGGTTCCGCTGTTTCGGCTTTGCTCCTTCGTCCCTGCTGGTGCCTTCGTCTCTGCCATTCCCTACTCAGTCTTCTCTGCCATTAGTCACTGATTCTGCAGTTTATTGGTTAGTTTCAAGGTGTACTACAGTTTCTATGTTTTTAAGTTTTATAAGGTTCAGAGTGTGACGAAATTAAAAGTTGTGGAGCCTGGACCATAGTAGTAGCTTCATCCACACTGAACATAAAACTTTCATTATTCTTTTTTCTTTTTTTCTTTTTTTCTTTTTTTTTTTCATTTGCACGCCATATAAATTGGACCACATACATCCACATTCCACTATTCTTCTTCTTTTTCCCTTTATATCATTTATTTATATTTATATTTATAATGTCATCATTTTTTTTTTTCAAAAAATTGTTATATACAGTTTTTTTATTTTTCATAGCATCTTTCAATTTATAAGGTTAAGAACTAATTCGTCACAAATTTCTTTTTAAAATTTGTTGTTAGCCAATAGATTATTATATATATAAGAAGGAACTCAAATTTTTAACACTTACTTAAATAGACAATAAATTAATTACTTGACCAACTTAAGTAAGTTTTGTTGTATAATTCTTTTATATAGAAAAAAAAAGCTTTAGATAAAAATGGTTATCCCCTTCACTTTTTTGTCTAAGAAAAAATAGATTTAGAAAAATAATATTTTAAAATTAGAAATGCTATTAAATGGGTCATATCAGTTAAAATAAACCTTATATATATATGAAAACAGTAAGCAATGGCAGTGTAATCTTTTTTAAGATTGTAACATTGCTGGAAATTTGTTAGCTGTTACCCTACGTATGAAGGAAGAAATAGACCTTAAAAATAATGAAAAGCTGAAGGCAAAGCCTAGAGCCTAGTTGAGAGTAGGGAGAATCAAAATCATGAAAGCTTGGACAAGAGAGAATTATGCACAAGAGGCAAAAAAGAAGGGACACTTTCAAAAGTTTGATACAATTTAAATAAGAAGCTAAAACTATCCACTGGCTAAACTAAATCTGATTGTTAGAATGCTTTTATGTTACAAAAATTAAGTTTGATATCAAATCTGATTGTTAGCAAAATTAGTGGGCTGAAGTTTACTGCATCATCTATTTTTCATTTGTGTTTTTTATTTTGCAAGACACAGGTCAAAACAATTTAGCTTGCAATAATACATGAAGTTTTTATATCTTGGCATGAAGTACAAGAAGACTTTTATTAGGAATTCTAATTCATGTATTAGGAATTCATGAGTAGTTGTTATGACTTTGATTTTTGGTATTTTGTTAGTGCATGTTGTTATGTGATCACACACTTATTTTGGTGACAAATTTATGAAAATTGGATTACTTGATTATTGGTCATTGACTAAATTATAAAATTATCTATGAATATATGTAAGTTTTTATTTATGAAGATTAAAAAGGAATTAGGTTACTGACCATCTTTTTCGCCACGCTTTAAAAGCGTGGCCATATGGCCATATCTCTGTCTACTGCCATGCTTATAAAGCGTGGCCATATCTAATCTTTTCGCCACGCTTTTAAAGCGTGGCCATATCTCCTCCTGTTGCCACGCTTTTCAAGCGTGGCCATACCTCTTCTACTACCACGTTTGTAAAGCGTGGCCATATCTCCTCTTGTTGTCACGCTTTTCAAGTATGGCCATATCTCCTCTATTACCACGCTTTAAAAGTGTGGCCATATCTGCTCTATTGCCACGCTTGTAAAGCGTGGCCTTACCCTCCACATACGGTCACGCTTTAAAAGCGTGGCCATAACTCCCACCTACAGCCATGTTTTTAAAAGTGGCAATTTGTAAAAAAGCGTGACAAAAAAAAGCATGGTGATTGGCTGAAAAAAGCGTGGCGATAGAGCAACCGCCACCCTTTCAGAGGTCACCCTTTCAAAAGTGTGGTGGTAGCTCAAAAAGCGTGATGAAAAGCTATTGCCACGCTTTTTTCAGCTTTTCGCCACGCTTTAAAAGCGTGGCAATAGAGCTATTCTCTTGTAGTGCTAGAGGTCGTGACTCAGCCGTCTCAACAGTCTTAGCAAAGTGGGGAGGACGCCACCAATGAATTTGTGGCCTCAGTTGTCGACCCCAATGTGGTTTGGCGTGAGACCGCCTCAGCCCTGTACAAGAACCGCGTATACGGGATAGGGTCGTTCTTCGCCAGCAGCCTCCGCACCTTGACGTTGAAGCCGTTGTCAGGCTCCGCCACCAGTCGATCCGTTCAGCCCGAGGAAGGGATGGATTTGAGGCTCCAGGTGCAGAAGCTCTAGCACAGCTTTCACCAACAGGCTTAGGAGTAACGATTATCAAAAGAGGTATCAGAAGATCCTCACCCGCGTGATGTCTACGGATGAGCTTAGGCTGGAGTTTAGAGAGTCATTGGAGCGGATGCAGCGTATGGAGGCTGAGGTGGAGGTGTATCCGGCCCAGATGTGTGCTGCTGGCATCGACCTTGCTGGTGGCAGTAGTCCTGTTGCAGGTGGTAGCAGTAGCGCTAGTGGCACGGACATCGACACTGCCTCCTGCACCGTCAACTCAGGGCCACGGGACTAACAACGATGATGACTACTTGAATTTGTAGATATTAGATTTTTGTTTTATTGTTTCATACATTTATTTGATGTACTTGACTTTCATTTAATTTACACATTGTATTATTTATTTCTTTTAAATAAAAACTCTTCATTATTTATGAATTGACCACTAATCATGTGAAAAAAAATTTAAATTTAAAATTAAAATTGATCATTTATTTCAATTTTTAAAAAAAATGACATTACCGTTGAAATTATCGTAGGACTAATTTGACGGTAATATGGCCGGAACAACATGTTTTGGCGCCAACGTTACTGTTGAAAAATCCGTTGGCAACCAATTGGGTTTCCACGCTGGTAATCCGTCGCAAAATCTGACGGTAAGTACCGTCGGACAAAAAAAATCTGACGGTAAATTGATAACCATCGAATTTATTCGACGAATTCGACGGTAAATCCAACAGTACTTAGTGTTTTTCTTGTAGTGACCACAGCTACCATCTCTCCCTTTTTCTTCTCCTTATCCTCCCAATCCTTCTCTTGCCCCTGTCTCTATTTGGTTTCACACTAAATCCTAAATATTCATCTCATGCAGAAAATCTTACATCGAACAAACCTTTCATATAAAAATCGATACTTTAAGTAAATATCCATAATAAATCATCAAAATCCAAAAAAAGGACAACTTGTAAGACCATATCCCAAATCAAATTCAAGTATTTAAACAGATAAAATTACTCAATTGAAGAAGGAGGAGGTGTGAGTGGAGTGGTGTAGCGAAAACAGAGAATGGTGGTGGATGTTAGTGATGATGGTAGACGAAAATAATGTTGAGGAGGAGAAAGGAGGGTTGGCCTAGTAGTGTTCTGGTTCGTAAGGAAGAGGAGTGGAGAAAAGAGAAGAAGAAGATGGGCAATTTATTCGATTAAATTGTTGCCTAACATGTGTTGACTTAACGGTCCACGTAGGCAAAATCCGTTAGCTCTAGACGGAGATATTAACAAATGGGGCAAAAGGTCTCACGGAATTAATTTTTAGGGGTCGCGATGACATTATACCATTTTTAAGGGGCGAAAAAGAATTTTGTGAAATTGTTAGTACTCAGAGTGAGGTTTCACTCTATTTTTTATTCAAGGTTTAATTACTTTGTTGGTTCCTATAGTTTTACAAAATTTTCAATTAGGTCTCTATATTTTTTTTTCTTTTAATTTGGTCTCTGTACCAATTTTTTTTCAATTAGGTCTCTCTTGACAGTAATTGGTTTAATTGTATAGGAACTCAAGTAAAAAAAAATAGTGCAGGGACCTAAATAAAAAAAAATTTAAGGACCCAATTAAAAAAATTGGTACAAAAATTCAATTAAAAAGAAAAAAAATATAGGGATCTAATTAAAAATTTGACAAAATTATAGGTATCAATCGAGTAATTAAACATTTAGTCAATTGAGTTTCTATCTTAGGCCCATTTTTGTAAATTTCCTGAAAAAATACTTCTTGTCAGCCCATTATAAAAATGAACCATATTTAACATTTAACCAGTTTGGTACTTTCTGGACCCAAAGTTTTTGGTCATAACCTAATGTTTAGAAGTACTACCATTATCCAGTCCAAAAAAAAAAGAAGAAGTACTAGCCTTATGACAAAAAACAATGTAGTACTACTGTACTAGCGTGATCTAACCAAAAACAGAAAGAGAAAAAAATAAAACAGTACTGATGGTTACCGGTACTTCGGTAGAGTATGCTTCTTGAGAAAAGCTGAAAATAAATAGAATTTATAGTTTTTAATTTCTTTGGTCTAGCATTCTAACTATATATTTTTAGCCAATATTTTTTAACATTATTGACCGACTCCTATCAAGACCAATAAATTTTGTTAGTCCTTTAATATTTATTGAGACCAAACTGTTGTGGTCCCCACAAAAAAGTTAACATGAAAATGGGGACGAAGATTATGTTCTGTCCTTCATCCATATTCAAAACAAAACACCAAATAAGTACTTGCAATGTTCATGATTTGAATGTCAAGTTTGAAATGTTGAAAATATTTTACCTCATTTATTACATTTGACATGAAACTGAAGTGCTTAAATAAATTATAATAATGGCCAAATTTGCCATGCTTACAACTTGAGAGCCGAGCAAAAAGTAAGCCAAATTACTCCATAAACCATTTATACCTCAATTCATTGGTAGTTCAATAAATCTAGATTGTGAGTTTGAGCTAATAATTATGAGCTACTGACGTGAATGCTATTCATCAAAGGAGTCAAGTTTTAGTTTTGTTGTTTAACACAATAGCCCGCAAGTTAGCTATGTTTGTAGTTTGTACAATTTTTTAGCGAAGTAATGAAAGAATTATTTATTTCCATGTAAGATTTTAAGAGTAAATTACGCTAACTTGCCCTGTTTGTTTATTATTTATCGGTTCTCCATTGTTTGGTGTTTCTTTCGAAGAAACAGAAATTTGGTGGAAATGGAATAAAGTCTAACTCAAAGAGGGAACGAAAGGGATAAAAAACACAAGTGCATAGTGGGACCACTGATCATAAGGCTAACCAACCTCTGCACAATTTTATCACAAAGGTCAAGGTCCTTCTTACAAGAAAAGCATCATTATTCTTTTCGACTTGGGATGCATTCTCTTATTTATTTAATTAATTTTAAATCCATAATTCTTGCAATAAATTTCTTGACAGGGGTTCCATTAACCCACAAGCCCCCCCCCCCACAAAAAAAAAAAAGAGAGAAGAGGAAAAAACAAAGTAACTAGGCCATTATTTGAAACAAAGTAACAAGGCCATTATTTGAGGGTGGAAACGCCCCTTTATTTTGAACCTTTTTCTTTTCAGCATTGGTTTATGTTAAAACCACAACCTAATCAAGATTTAAAAAAATGGTTTTCTTTTTCCCTTTTTTCTTTTTGTTGGGAAAGAACCATACTGTTGGGTGCTCTGCTAAGGCGACGAGTTTGAGTTTTTTATATTGGACTTGGAGTTAAGCCCCAAAATGGTCCATGAGATTGGCGTCGTGCACTAAAATCGTCCCTGAGATCCCAATTGCACCAATTACGTCCCTGAGATTGAAAAAAGTGCACCATATTAGTCCTTGACCCATTTTTCCTTAACGACGTGATGACATGGCTGGATGACGTGGATGGTAAGTGACACGTGTCACTCCATGATTTGACCACGTGTAATGATATGATGATATGGTGACCAGTGACACGTGGCATGCTGACGTGGATAGTTGTGCCACGTGTCACAATGTTATTTGGACACGTGTCCGTTTGTGCCACGTGTCGCGACAGTATTGGTCCACGTGTCATCCATTATGTCATCGTTGTAAATGCACCAAATTAGTCCCTCACTTTGCATTAAGTGACTCATTTTAGTCCCTGAAATTGAATGTCGTGCACCAAACTAGTCCCTTCACCAATATTTTTTTATTTTTTTCTATAAATTCAAAATTCTTAATATTTTTGAATACATTAATTTCAATTCTATTTTTTTACATGTTATTCAAATAAAAGTGCTTTTATAAAATATTTTTTCTCTTGCGAATATCCTAACCGTCGACTTGGAGTTGACGTGAAGGTATTTCAAGCACCTTCACTACTATCTCCAACCTCTTTCAGTACTTTTATAAAATATTTTTTTCTCTTGCAGATACCTCTAACCGACGTGAAGGCATTTCAAGTTTTCCTCATTACTATCTCCGACCTCATTTATTTATACTGTAAAGGTCGGAAATGATAGTGAGAGTGCTTGAAAAACCTTCAATCTAGCTCATTTACACATAACGAAAACATGTACTTCATAAGAATAAAAAATATATATATTTTAATTATTGATTTCTTGTTAAAAGCACATGTTTTTTTTATGAAAACAAAAAGTATCCAATCAATCATATAATTATTTTTTTATAATAACATACTTATATATTACAAAAATTACCAATGTTCAATTATTAAAAAAATTATATAATTAAAACTAAAATCTTACAAATTTTTATGAAAGCACTTGTATTTAAATGATATATGAAAAAATAGAATTGAAATTAGTGCATCTAAGATATTGAAAATTTTAAATTTAAAAAAAATGAAAAAAAATTGGTGAAGGGACTACTTTGGTGCACGACATTCAATTTCAGGGACTAAAATGAGTCACTTAATGCAAAGTGAGGGACTAATTTGGTGCATTTACAACGATGACATAATGGATGACACGTGGACGAATATTGTCGCGACACGTGGCACAAACGGACACGTGGCCAAATAATATTGTGACACGTGGCACAACTATCCACGTCAGCATGCCATGTGTCACTGGTCGCCACATCATCATATCATTACACGTGGCCAAATCATGGAGTGACACGTGTCACTTACCATCCACGTCATCCAGCCATGTCATCACGTCGTTAAGGGAAAATTGGTCAGGGACTAATATGGTGCACTTTTCTCAATCTCAGGGACGTAATTGGTGCAATTGGGATCTCAGGGACGATTTTAGTGCACGACGCCAATCTCAGGGACCATTTTGGGGCTTAACTCATTGGACTTGTTTGTCTGTGGATGAAAGTATTTTTAAAAAGTAATATTTTTTTAAATCATATTTGAAATGACATTTTTATATTTTAGTTAACTTATTTTAATAAACAATTTATTTAAAAAATCAGGAATATGAGTTAAAATTTTGGACAGAAAAAATTAGAAATAAGATTTAAAACTTTAGGGAAAAAAAAGGAGAAAAAATATGGCTGAGATGATCGAAAAAAATAGCGTACAAAAAATATTATTGATATTCATTTCACCTAAAATTTTAGTTAGCACTTAGCACGCACTGAAGTACTTAACCTTTGCCGTTTATAGTTTAATAAAGTGAGCTGCGAAGAACTGAAGAGGATACAGTTCTTTTCAGTTTTGCTTTTCCCTTTTAATTCCTTTAAGCAAAGGATCGAGTACATTTTACTTGTTAGAACGTGATCTAGGAAGTAGGAACCATAAATTTGTGAACAGCAAAAGGATATTATATGAAATATGAAATAATATTTGTACGTCTATATACATATGTATAAAGAATAATTTACATTGATATCAACTGAGAGCCTATACAGTTTTTATAACGGAGAGGTTGCGATTTTTGTAACATTTTCGAAATACTCATGCATAAAATTTGGAGTTTTTTCTATGATCTGAATCTTTGTTAGGAGCCAAGTTTTAAAAAAGTAATTTATGAAGTAAATAATGTGGAAATAAGAAAGAACACGAGATTAATGTGGAGATGTGAGGTAGTTTCCAATCTCCGCCTCTAACTAATAAGAAAGAACACGAGAGAGAGACTAGCACCAAGTCTCCGTCTGATAGGCACATATTTGCACACCTAAAAATGAAAGAATGATTCAATTTCTAACCACTCTAGTTTGTGTTGCTCCTTTTTCCTAACTTGTGGACCCCTATCAAAGAATTATATCATTCTTTATCTTTATCATAAAAAAGTAGATTATAAAGATGTTCATCTTGCAGCTTCGTAGTTACACCAAAAATCGCAAGCTCTTGTGCTTTTTGTTTGCCGTGAGTTTCTTTTCATTATCTGTCACCTTCGGTTTTACATTTGCTTGCATCCCCCTCCACCTATCAAAGTATCCAAATTTTAAAACAAAAGAAATCCAATCACCGAAATCACGTGGTTTCGACTTTCTATAGTGACTCACCCACAAATTTGAAAAACTAATTAATTAAGTATGATCTCTTTCTTTTTTATTAAAAATCGAGAATAAAATAAAATCAGTAATTGTATAATGTGTATTGACTAAAAAAAATATTAATTACTTTGATTCTTTTTTATTTTTAAATACTAATGAAAATGTTAAAATTTAATTATATTATCTGTATACTAAAATTAATCACCAATTAATTATTTGTACATAACTTACAATAAAATATAAAACATATATTAATATATATAAAATTGATTGATTTATTAAATAATATTTTTATATATATTATTTTTATTTTTATTAATGTCATCGGTTTAAATAAAAAAGACTGTTGGAATCTTCTCCTTGAATTAGAGAAAAAAAAATTATAAATTAAATTAAATATCAATTCATTAATTTTTCCCTGAAATACACTAGTAATAATACTCTTTCTATATAATCCTAACTCTATCGAATTAATTAGTGGGTCCATCGTAACTTAAATGAACATATTATGGAAGCTATCTTGTATAGATCCTTTTTCTAATCCTATTATAGTTAATCTGTGCTTGGAATTAGCGTTACAGGTGTTGTTCCCATGCTTTCTTCTTCCCATCACATTAAATTCACCTGTTCTGTCTCTCTTTCCTAAATGAAAAATAAAACTACCACGTGTTTCTTCACTGATTCCGTGATTTCTGTTTGGGTCATTCTGTTTAACTCTCCATCTTCAAGTTAGAATATGCTTGAAATTATCACTAACTCAAAAATTACAACTGTATTTAACGTAAAAAGATACACCAACTACGTGCATAAATAAGGCCGAACGTCATCATATATTCATCTTGTTAGTAGTTAATTTAGTTAATCATCATAAAACATATCTTATTGGAATTAGAAAATAAAGTGCAACTTGGGTGAATTTTGAATAACATTATTTAGCTACCATCACTTTGAATTATAGATTAATTCATATTTAATTGACCCATATAATAACAGAGGGGCGATGATAACAAAGAGAGATTAGAGGTGGCGCATATTTTAGCAGGCTACATGTCCACCATATGAATGTGGTGGTGGTAACTATTTAAGATGCATAATATTTATAATAAATATAAATATAAAAATTAATAATTTAATATTAGAAGCAAAGTAGTAATAGTCACCAAAAAAAAAAAAAAAAGAAGCAAAGTAGTAACAGTAATTGCAGAGACTTTGAATCTAGAAAAACGGAAAATGGAAGCGACAGTGATCAAGTATGTGTTGGTGCCTCCTGCTTCCTCAACACACACACTTAAAGCATATCACACTATACTATATACTTTCTAGTTTCTACACTCATCCATACCCAATAATTGCTGCAACAATAAAATCCTCGCAAAAGCCCTAAATAACTTAGGGTTCCTTCAGCTCCAACAAGTGCAACAACATTACTTGCATTCATTGAGTCATTTACGCAAACACCTATAGCAATGGACAACGGGGATTGCCATGAATGAAGGAAACGATGACGGTTAGAGGTTTGCGTGTTGTGTGACCCAAGCAAATGGGAGTAGGGGTGGGAAAGGCGTGGAGGTTCAGCTTGTTGTGGACAAACCTGGCTCTCTCATCGCAACCCAACACCAAAACCAAGCATGTTTGTTGGAGGTCCAATACGACGCCGTTTCACCACAGGAAGCCGATCTGGCGCTCCATGCTCTGCTGGTTCATGCTCTTCGGCTTGGGAATCGTTTCCCTTCTCACCGGTCACATGGCTTCTGATCTCGAATGGTACTCCCAACACCGCACCTTCTACTCCGCCCTGGTATGTTCACAACCAATGTCCTAATCTTCTTTATTTGTTGATTCCACGTTTTAGCTTTGCATGAGAGCCAGAGCCGTTATCGTTTCTGTAGGATGGGAGTTATCGTTCGCCGATTGATATTTGGGAATCGCAGTATTCTAAGTACTTCTATGGATGCAGTGAAAGGGGACGCCGTTTTGCTCGTAAGTCTATTCATTATTAAAATGTGTTAGTTACAGTATATAACAACAAAATTCAAGTGATTTTTCCTTCATGAATTCCCAAGAATTTTAGGATGTTTCGGTTGATGCTATCTTGTTGCCATAAAAGGAGATAAGTAGAGGGTTGTTGCGTTGGTTACTTTGTTTGCAATGGATGTGATTTTGCCTTATTAAATGAAGAGCAACGTTTTGTTATTTTGGTGATCTCTTCAAGATTTTGCTGATTTTTTAATAATTTACTTTCTTTCTTATTTTGGTAATGGGATGAAATAGCTGCTGTGAGTGAACAAATGTCAAATGGGTACTTGCTTATTGCAACTAGCGGAGGGCTCAACCAACAACGAACTGGGGTAAGCAGGAGATGAGTTTTACAATGTAATCATAATAGTAAGACTTTTGTAATAGCTCTGCAGTCTTAGCTTCTCCCCTACTGATTAAGAGCTTAACAAAGATATAAGCTTATTAACAATCTTCTGTAGGCTAATTGGCCCTAATTCAGTGGTTTTCATGGAATGAGGCTTAGCTCAGCTCTGTCTGCCCCCTAATTGTTCTAACAATTTTAAACTCCTTTAGTAATAACTAATAATGAATAAGTTCTATATGTGAAAATGAAAATCATGTTCCTGCATCCAGATAACAGATGCCGTTGTTGTTGCACGAATTCTTAATGCCACACTAGTTGTGCCCGAATTGGATCATCAGTCTTATTGGAAGGATGACAGGTATTCTGCAGATCCTATAATTCTTTCCCTAAACCCGGGTTATAATTATGAGAATCTAGTTAATTATCGTTCTTGTAATAAACTTACTGTTTATTTTTTTAAATGCAGTGACTTCCATGATATTTTCGATGTTGATTGGTTCATTTCTTCTCTTGCAAAAGATGTTACCATTGTCAAAAGGGTCCCCGATAAGTTCATGCGATCAATGGAGAAACCTCCATATACAATGCGCGTCCCAAGAAAATCTGAACCTGAATATTATCTGGATCAAGTTTTGCCAATACTGTTGAGACGACAGGTATGGTCCCATTACCTATTGTAATAGATACTTTTTTTAATACTATTATTTTGCTAGAAGTTCTTTTGTTTCATTGAAATGACTTTCATGAGGAAACTATATTAATTGGTTGCCAGTTTACTGGATGTCTTTATTAAGTTGAATGCACTAACTAACATTTGGGATATTTTTGCAGGTAGTGCAATTGACAAAGTTTGACTATAGACTAGCAAATAACCTTGATGAGGAACTACAAAAACTACGTTGCCGAGTTAATTATCATGCACTGAGGTTTACAAAACCTATAGAAGAAATAGGTCAAAAAATTGTTATGAGAATGCAGAAGATGGCACACCGTTATATAGCAGTCCACTTGAGGTATCTGATTTTTCCTGTTTAGTAATTTCTTAGTGTTCTTGGTAAGGAGACAAGCTTGTATTGGTTGTGAAAGGCGAAAATCATTGTAATTCTTTCAACAAAAGTAAAAAAGCTTTATTCCACTAGGTGGGGTTGATTACGTGGATTAAATAGAAAATGTTGAATTATTACTTCTACTTTGAGTTATTAAGGAAGTGGACGAGTGAAATTCAACTTTATCATGCAATTTATTGGAGTTAATAACAAACTTTATTGTTCTTTCATTATGAAATGGGAAATGGAATAAATGAATAAAGACTTAAAATGAAATGTTTGGATTCTCATAGCACCATTTACAACTGATATATGACAGGTTTGAACCAGATATGCTGGCATTTTCACGTTGTTATTATGGTGGCGGAGAAAAAGAGAAACATGAGCTTGGTGAAATAAGAAAAAGGTGGACAACACTACCAGTAAGACTACAATCCTTTTGACATTTAATGATAAACACTTGTCCATTCAACTAGCAGAATTATGCTGTTTTGTCTTTTCTTAATACTTGCTGAATTTATTAAGCAGTTGAAAACATTCATACATTGTTTATTTATGCATATCCTAAATGAGCCATTGCTTCATGATAATACAGGATTTAAGTGCTGATGGAGAGCGAAAGCGAGGGAAATGTCCTCTTACTCCTCATGAAGTAGGGTTAATGCTGCGGGCACTTGGTTTTACAAATAACACATACCTCTATGTTGCATCAGGTGAAATATATGGTGGGGATGAAACTATGCAACCCCTGAAGGATCTTTTCCCTAACATCTACACGAAAGAGATGCTTGCCGATGAAGAGTTGAAACCTTTCCTTCCCTTCTCTTCCCGCCTTGCTGCTATAGACTACATTGTTTGTGATGAAAGCAATGTATTTGTCACCAATAACAATGGTAATATGGCCAAGATTATTGCAGGTAGAAGGTAAATATAAATTTACTTTGATTCCTTCGTTTTATTAATTTACTACATTACATAGACTTCTTAATTCTGGATAACAAAAGTGATTATCATTAACAAAAGTAAGAATGCTGGGCTAAAAAAACAATGTTCAGCAGCATCAAATCGTACTTAAGTGTGAGCTGTCAGTGATTAGATTCAAATGAGGACTTTTTGTTTTTTGGGGGGATAGCATGAACCAAACCTTCAACAGGGGATCGTAAGGCTGAAGAGAACGTTGGGGATGATGAGAGAAATAACGGCTGCAATGTGGATCTTTTGAATTACAATTAGTTAAGGAGTGCCACAAATATGATTATTCTGTCATAAAATGCTGTTACTTTTGATGCATTATTCACTTTCGATGGAAAACAGGTGGGAGAACTGTAACTTTTTTAAGTTTGTAATTTTGGCAGTCATGTAGAAAATTAGGGATGTAAAAAGTCTGAAAGTACAAGTCAGTCCACACAATGCATCTCATAACTGAAAATTTGAATTTGAATAAGAAGCTCAATGGATTGTAGATTTACAACTCCTGCTTTAAAATCTCTAGTTATTCTCGCCCACATGTACTTCAGTGGGTTATAGATTTTTTACAGCTCTTCCAATTTTGTTGGTTTACTTGTTATCATGCTTCCAATAAACTTTTCATTGCATTTGTAATAGGAGATACATGGGTCACAAGAGAACCATTAGACCAAATACAAAGAAGCTCAGCTCTCTGTTTATGGCAAGGCATAAGATGGACTGGGACACCTTTGCCAAAAAGGTTAAGTCATGCCAGAGAGGATTCATGGGAGAGCCAGATGAGATGAGACCTGGACGAGGAGAGTTTCATGAATATCCTGCCTCGTGTATTTGTGAAAGAACATCTGTGGATGAATTTGCCAGAGATGGATACCGGCCTCAGGCAAATCTGACTGGAAAAGCTTAATTCACCGTGAAGGGAACAAGGGTCTGCACGCTATTAAGGTGAATAGAATTTTGGACCAGGGAGGTTATTAGGTGAGGAAAAATGTTCCCCACACGCTTTGTTATCAGTATCGTTGTGCTGATGGAAGTTGCAATACTACGGCAATCCCGTCTCACTTTAACCCACTGACTTGAAGATCACCAGGGGGATCAAGTGGTTGGTTGATAGCCAAGTTTGGATCCTGAAGACATCAAATACGTTGCAAATGTTGATAGATAAATGCCCAAGTGTAAATTGTATCTAAGCCCTTTAGTGTCGTTTGTCTTGCAACCTGATTTAGTTTCTCTAATTTTCTATCAATCAATTCTAAGTTGAATTAAAGCCAATTTTGCATGTCCGTCCTGAAGCACAGGCCAATGTCAACGGTAACATCTAGAAATTTTATTAAGGAAAACTGGAAAGCCATGCTAAGAAAGCATAAACCGATAAATTAATAGAACACATATGGTGAAAAGGTTACATTGGTTCTTATTTATATTCACTAAAATATCTCATTTTTCCCGCGTGAATATCAATAAAGACGAAGAAATTCTCAGCCTTAAAGCAGAAAAGGTGCAAAGCGTAAAACTGGATCGGCCAGCAATCAGCAAAGGAAGTGGTTACTGCGCAGAACACGTTATCATTCCATCATAAAAACTCTACAGACGAGTACGGAGAAATTCCATATACAGTGCCAGAAAACTTGGAGGGGGGTCAAGTCATACTTAAATATAAGACTAAAAATCAATATGACCATCTATTAGACTAGTCTGCCTAAAGTTTCAAAGGAAGCAATAATTTTCATTCATTCCTAAATTCCTATTATAAATATACACATCTATGCTGGGTGTGTCCATCATCTTATCACGGGTCGCCATTTTAACTGAGATTCGCGTCATTGCATGTTTTTCCCCTTTCAACCCTAGTTATTACCTGTTACAGTTGAGCAACGAAATAAGATGAAAAAACGACCCATCCATCAGTGATGAACATAATAAAATACTAATATATGGATTATACCTTTAGAGGCATTACGATTATGTGAAACCGACGGAATCTTTGATATGATTAAAGAGCTCTGCAATCCTTCTAATAGCTGTCAACAAGTCAACCACCACATCAGGTTCAAAAGGAGGGGCCACATATATATTCGTTTTAAAGTTAGTCCATACGCTTGGTAAAAGTCAAGACAAGATTGTTATATTAGACATGCAACCGTGTACATAGTTCAGTGATAGAACTTACTCTTGACGTTGGTTGGATCCTGCGATTGGATCTACGAGGCTGCTCAATGGCATCAGAAGTTGATTTAATGGGGTCATTTGAAGGCTTTTCGGTCTCACCCTTACCCAACTTGCCACCAGCAGGTGCAAGTTTTCCTTTACTCGCTCTTGATGTGGATGTCTTTTTAGCAGGAACAGCATCTGTTGAAGTTGCCAGTGATGAAAATAATATTGGACCCTGTGTAGCTCCATCCGTAGTGTAGGGTGCTTTTTCCAACTGATTTTCACCATGCGATGCATTCTTGAAATGAGTTGAATCTTTGATCCTTTCTGTATGACCTGGTAGATCACTGCTAAGAGAAGAAGCACTTGATGGATTGTCTTTTGGTGGGATTGCTCTACCAAATGCACTATGTGGTCTCCCTGACCTAGAAGTCTTGGGCTTGGAGTCGGCTCCTAGTCTCTCTCTGGTATCATTTTTGGAACTATTTTTCCACCCTCGGGGTCCTGAACTTTGAGGTGGCATCAAGAAATTTGCAAGTTTAACCGAATCATTTTTATCACTAATCTTACTCTCTTGTGCAACATAATGCTTGCTTACTTCCATAAATTTCCTTTTCTTCCCAGGTTTAGGAACACCAAAAATCACCTTAGAACCTTCTTTCTGAAGACCAGTCCTTGCAGTTCTGTGTGTATCCAATTTATTTTCATTCTTGCTGCTGTTACCTATGTTAAACACTTTCTCATTTTCAGTCAAATTAAGTAATCTCAACCCATCAGAATTTGATGACTCCGTAGCATCAATACTCTTTGACATATTGTCTTGTCCATTAACATCTGCAGGATTACTGAGTTTAGGTCTTTTTTCATTAGGCGTATCACCCTGTGTGCAAAATGTACAACTTAGTAAAGACAGGCATGTAGGTAAGCTGAGAGCAGCAGAAGGAACTAAAAAGTACCTCATGCGTAGAACTAATAGTTGCTACCACCTTAGAAGACTCGATCCATTTTCCTTCTTTCCAGATAAGGGATGGACGTAGATGCCAAGCTCTGACAACTGTTGTTTCTCCACTAGCTGCAGAAGATCAAGCAGAATTATATTTCCTTAAACAACAAAAAATATAAATAACCACTATCAAATCAAATAATATACATACCAGGAAAGTGAACGGTGAACGTTTTTTCATCTTTCTTGTTCTTTTCTGTGATTACTCCTTCCCACCAGCTGATAAATGAGCCACCAAACATAGAACTTTAACATCCATATTCATCTTCCTCAGTTATTTATTTAACGGTTGCAGACATAGATCTTTTAAGTTCAGAGAAAAGGGAAATTCCCTAGAAATTTTAAGCAATAACATCTATTTCACTGTTTGGAATTTATCTAATTAGTGTCATCTCTCTCACTCACCATGTCTCTCTTCCTCATTAAAAAACCCCATTCCATAAGCTAATCAAACTCACTAACACCAAGAATATCACCAAGAATATCGCATAAGAAATCAATAGTGAGCAATTGGGGATATTATATTTTATCCATACACCATAACAGTGTAAAGTATAGAACTCATCGGTAATAAATAACTAAATAGAACGAAATTGTAGGCAACTATACCTTTCTTGTACCCAAGCATCTACTTTATCCCCAACAGACCATGCATAATCTCCCAAAGCTGCCCTACGTCTCTTCCTAGTTCCTTCATAATGTAAACTAGTGAGAGGACGAGCAGCCCGTATTCTGGGGGGTTTGTCGCCTTCAGCTTCGAGAGAAACCCATTCCTTCAAGGGCCCGGCACCTAGAAGACAGCACTTCCTTTTAAATTTGTATCACGTTGTTAACAGTAATTAGAAGTTAAAAACACAATTGGTAGATATATAAATGAATAATGGCCAGTGATTCATTACATCCAACATGTATACATCCAATTGGTTAACTAATCTTTTTTCAACATAAATATTTTATCAACAACCCAATTATTTAATTTATTTAAATTTTTTAGATCATTCATCCAAAATGAATAAAGTTCATATTCAAAGCCCCAATACAAACAAAACGATGGTAATATTGCTTGGTAGACCATGGCCAAGGATTGGGTTTTTAACATTTTTTCAAAGAGAAAAAAACTTCAATTAAAACATGTATAAATAAGAATTGAAATAAATTTTTTCTTGATTTAATATTTGATACTATATTTAAATTCAAATAAATAAGTTTAAAAAAGATAAATAACTAACAGAAATACATGAAGACAATTTAAGAATGTAAAATTGACACCAACAGTTCAACTGCAAGAGGAATCTGCTTAACATATGTTATAGAAAATTGATACAAGTATTCATAAGCTTGACAAACCTTCAACAGCTACAAGCGAAGTGTATCCGACATAAGCTTTACCATCTTTCAAACTCAAAATATTGGCTGTGAACCATGCTGCTTTATATCCTTCCTCATCTTTGAAAACCTGACATATATGCTAGCTTCAGTTTACTAGGAAAAACATTATCTGGTAAAAGGTAAACCATGCACACAAAATTCAATGAAAGCAAGTACCTAATCATCATCAAAGTTGGTATAAAAACAATGAATGCATGTCCATTAATCTGGAAATTTTAACTAGTAAACAGAAAAAAAAAGTTATAAATAAAATAAATGGCAACCTCTATAAGAGAGCCTTCCTTGAAGTTATTGCCCTCCACAGTTTCATTTTCATCGCTAACAGTGTTAGAAATCTGTATTTGAGGTTCAGATTCAGGAACCACATCAACTGGCTTGGTTAACTCAGTAACCTTGCGGCCTCTTGGCCCTCTTGAATTCTTTTCATTGATAGAAGATGAAATACCAACCAATGAAATGTCTCTGTTATGAGTATTAGAAGTTTCAGGAATGTCTCCAACATTGTCAATGCTGACCAGATCTCTGGTCATGTCTTTTGATAATCCAACGTGCTGAGAAGACTCTCCAGCTGATTTCCAATAACCCTCTGGACCAGCATCCACTAAGTCACTTAATGGCAAAGGATCACCCATAGTTACAATCTTTCCTGCTTGGGATACTGCTTCTGCTGCAAGCTCAGCAGCCTTCACAATGGCATCCATATTTTCAGCTCTTTTTGAGGCAGCTGAAGCAGCTTCCACTCTCCTTCTAGCAGCTTCCTTTGCAGCAACAATGATAGAACCAGGGCTATTGGTTCCATTAGCACCCTTCAAGATGGAAGCAGGGCTAGCTTGTCCAAAGTTACTTGTACCCTCAGAAAGAGATATTTTATTAAATTGGCTGGAATTATCAGAGGCACATGAGATCAATGCTTCATCCGCCATCAATTTTGCTTGAACTGCAGCATTTGATGCAACATTAGCAGCTGCAGCCGCTGCCTTTGCAACAGCTGCAGCAGCAGCAACAGCAACTGCTGCAGAAGCTAGTTTAGCCTCAATGTCTGGCATCAACCCAGAATTCTTATGCTTATCCAACTGGGTCCATATCTCTAGGCTATGATTCACAGCAGCAGCAGAAAGAGCAGAAGCTTCCTCTGCATGTAGTTTGGCCTCCTTAACTTTCATAAGAGACTCATCTGACAGAATCCGCTTCTCCACATTTTGGTCAATTTTGAGGCGTTCAGCAAGTGGAGGTACAGAGACAACTGATTTTTCACTGGTAGTTATGGGCAGAGTCACAACAGGGGTTGCAACGGCCACAGAAGTAGATACATAAGTAGTAACAACAGGAGGTGGTGATTGCAAAGTTTTTTGACCAAAATCCTCTGACACCGTAATCTTTTTTCTTTTTCTTGGCTTTGGATCTGAAGACTGTTGAGGAAGTGATACTGTCACATTGTTTGCATCAAGTGCAGAAACAGAACCTATTGTAGTACTTGGAATGCTAGTACTCAATTCAGGAAGACCAGGAGTACCATTCTTTATGACAGATGTGGGAGGCAGAGAAGGTCCTTTAGCTGAACTTAACTTAATTGTATCTGAGAAAGGAGATGCAGAAACATGGGCACTGTTATCGGGTGCAGGAGAGCCAGAAGGAATATAGGGTCCACGAATGGAGGCCTGGGATATCCAAGATGTGTTGTGTCCAAGAAAATTTCTCAGAGGTGGAGTTTGGTAAGGATGCAATGAGGGAAGTGCCTGTGAATAATCCACAACAGAACCTCTTCCAAGGGCATTAGGTTGCACTGAATCACAAGAAGGAGTAGGCAGATTCCAAAGGGGAGATGAAAAAGGTACTAAGGGGTTCACAGTTGTTGGAGTAGCCTTGCTGCTGCCTCGACCAAGTGGAGATGAGATACCTTTTCCTGGAGCAGTACTCTGCTTAACAGCTGAATCAGCAGTTCTGGCACCTGCAGATCTCAATGGGTCAAACAACTAAATCATATCTGCAGACACGTGTGTGTGTGTGTGTTAAAAACTTAAAATCACTCGTACCAGATTTAGATTGTAAAGGTGTTTCCGGGTTAACAGGATGAGATTTTTGACCATGTTGTCTTTCCATGCAGGCACGCCAGGCCTTCTCCCAAATGCTCCTTCCACCATCTAAAAGAATGTCTAGAAACTCAATCTTGTGTTAAAAATAAAAAAAGTCAAAAAGGAGATACAACAAGATCATAACAAACAAAAAAATTAACCTGGTCCCCCAAAAGCTGATATCATATACGGTTCATCAGGTGCTGTGCCTTGACTGTATAAACATCAAACAAAAGTCACTGCTACAATTGATTATCATGCTGTAAGGTCTAGAACGTTCTATGCTAACATTAGCAAGCAACTTGGCTGCAGATAACAGTAACTGAACAAAGGGCATGGAACACATCTGAGATTCAACACACCAATTAAAACGGAAAGGCTTAGAATACTTGTTAAGCACCTATGAAAAGTGGAGAACCACACTTTAAAAGCTAGTTGTCAAGGGAAAAGAACCCTAAATATACCATCAAGCATCCCATCCTCCCCGAGTCCCGTTTTGAGACTTCAGGCACCCCATATTACCCGAATTCCTAACAAATACAAGCAGTGGAGATTTGACCACTTTTCCATTAATCAGGTCTGGTCATGCCAGGTCTCATAATAAAATGCATGATGGTGATTCATAAGAGCAAGCACACAACATACAACTATGATTCATAAAATATTAAATGACAGAACTTAACCAACTTTTGAACTCACATCAAAGCTCCATAGACAAATATTTGGGCACGCAATTGTACTTGTTGTAGATCTGTGAAAGGTTGTTGAAACAGAACAGGTGGAGAAGCAGAAGTGTTCAAATCTGGAAGGCTAGATGTTGAAGGATTTACAAGAGCAAATGGCTTTGAGCTATTGGGATCAATGTGCCCATACTGCTGCACCTCGTTTGATTGCATCAGCTGGAAACCAGGAGATGGGCTCAAGGAGACATTGGTTGATTTATCACCTCTATCCGACTGTCTACCTAGAGTTGTATCTTTCACCCGACTTCCTTTTGTAGAAGATTCCTTTACAGGTTTCTTATTAGATGTCCGCCTAGGTTTGCGTTCAGGGGTAGATTTTGGAACACTGTGTGCTGCCACTCCATCCAGTATTTGTGGGCTTTCATGGGATATATTTCCAGAAATTTTGGATTTTGAAGCACGTCGTCGCCCAGAAGTTTTAGGAGAACCATCCACAGCCTTCGATAATAAAGAAGAGAAAATAATAAATTATGCCTATAAGGTTACCTTGAAAACCACATAATATACATTTTATATATTACATTTTTCAACAAGACCACTTGCACATTTAAGAATAAACTCAATCAGGAAATATATGCAATAAAAAGATCACCAATGGGATAACAAAATTCTGGCCTGGATTATAAACTAAAACAAGACTTACAGTAGATGTTTTCTTGTCTGCAATAACAGGAACTGGAACTGGTGACTCTTGCCAATATCTTCTTGGTTCACATCCATGACATTTTTTATGGACGAATCAATTGCAGGATGTAATTTTGGAGTCAAACTGCTCTCAGCTTTGGAAGCATTTTCTCCCTTCAGATCCTGAGAAGTTGGGGGATTCTGACTAGCAGAAACCTTAATTTGGTTCTTATCCTTATCAGTCTTAGAAGGGCTTCCAACTGTACTAATGGGAGGGCGGGCATTATTAGCAGGAAAGCTTTGCAACTCAACACAAGAGTTATGTGAAGGAGCAGAAGATAAGGAAGTTTTGTTTCCTGGTACAATGTCATCACCTGCAAAGAAAATGTTGTAAAGAGGACTAAATTTGAATGGATGTGGTGACAGAAAGAACAAGCAATGGACTCCACAAATCCTCATCAGCATCACATATTATATCAATATATCCATAAATATACTACCACGAGGTGTTGTAATTCAAATTCAAAGAGCTTCACAAAATCTTTTCAACCAAGAATTTCAATACCGTCTTTACCAGGCAAATATGCAGTCTCAAAAGAAACAATAATAAACAAATAGATTTCATGTTCACAGAACAGTAGATTAGTAAACAGGAAGAGCCATAGCCACAATGTTAGCATTTGATTCTCTCTGATAAAAGATTTAATGAATTAATGAATGAAACCATGTGATCAGAGCATTTCTAAAATAGTATGGCATAACCAGACAAATATACTCATTTGACAAGGGGTACATAAAAATTCAATGCTAAGTTCAATCAAAATGCAATTTCATCATAAGTGGAAAACTAGACTAGAATAAGAATTACCTGAAGATGACTTGGCATCATTGTTCTGTGCATTCCCTTTGTCATCCTTACTAAAAGGAAATTTGACACCATCTCCCAGTTTATCTGTTGATTCATGAAGAACTGGAGGCACACCATCCTCATTATTGCATCCCTGGATATCCTTATCATCTACTTTCCCTTGAGGTTCAGCAGTGTTTACAGTACCACTGGTCCCTTCAACGTTATGCAGACAGTCGATTACTGTCTCACATGACACTTGTCTAGAAGCATCAGATGAATGATGTTTATCAGCTCCAGAAATAGTACAAGGAGCAGTATCCCTTTCAGAAGATTCAACAGGAGCAGAAGTTCCAGCTTCTTCAGGTAATTTGGATGCAGACTCTTCCTTTTCATCAACAGCAGGCCCAAGAACAGTTATGCTTTGAAAATCATTGTGACTAGTAGCTTCATGAGAGGAAACAACTTGTTCAGAAGGAGGTGGAACTATTTCACAGGATGTTGAACTAACATTTCCCACAATAACCTGTGAAGCTGGAAAATAAGATGTAAAATATACCTTATATGTTAGGGGCTTAAAATGAATCAGGTCCAAAAATAGATTCAGCCAAAATTATTATTTCTGAATCAAAATAATCAATGTGAACATTTTACTCAATCACCAAAGAAGTGACACAACTCTGGTAGCTTAAATACTTCACCTTCACCACTAGAAGTTTGTAAAATGTAAATGTGATTATGTGAGCCATCATATGATTCACTGATAGTATTAAAATGTTCTGCATTGTCGATACATTGAAAGTAATTTCAATTGAAAAATACCTGAATTGTTGACCGGTGTGACATTAATTGGCACAGCAACTGTTGTCAACCCAGTTTGCACAATGCCTTCGCATGGCAATGACAAACCACCTCTCTTATCTACAGGATGTGATTGGTCAATATCACTATGGATTGGACCAGACTCAGAAGGGGTCTTACTCTCTTTGTCATTGACAGATGCGTCTTGATCAAATTTTTCATGGTTAGTTTGGCTGTCAGGTTCACTGTTCTGACATATTTGAGCTGAGTCACCCAAAACTCCTTCACTTACTTTAGAAATGTCATTTACCCCCTCTGAAGAAACAAAATTCTCTGGCTTCTTGATAACATCTCTGTATCCATGTGGCCACCAGTGTTCAATAACTTATTTTCCTTAGTGACACTGCACTCACCAAAATCTGTCTTCTCCACAACATCCACATTATGCTTGAGATTAGGAGAAATCTCACAAGTGGAATTAGTGGCCTCACCTCCTGGTCCCTTAGAAGTAGAATCCTCTTCTGAAACCTTTGGCAACTCCTGCGTAGCTAGTGCAGATTGATCAGGCATCAACTCATCCTTAAGGACAACTACATCTTCTCTTGCATGGTTTCGAGACAGATCATCTTCAGTGCATCTTTCCTCTTTCTGTAACGAATCTTCTACAATATTTACCCCCTTCTCAAGGGCTTCAATTACACTTCCACCTTCCAAAGCGCCTGTTGTGGCAATTGAACAGAGAGATACCTCGGGATGATGAGCATCACCCATATCCGTGATTCCATCCAAGTCTTGTTTATTAATTGGTGTTTGTAAAGCACCTTGTTGCTCATCAACCACACTTTGAATAGATGCTTCAGTAGCATGAGTTTGCACCCCAGATACAGATGAATCAACTTGGGTTTTGTCACTGTGCAAGATGTCAGCCGCAGTCTCAGCTTCAGTTAGAATTGTAGTATTACTCCTGTTATCATTATAGATAGTTGGATTCCCATCGGAAACAGGTAAGTCAATATTTCTGTGAATATCACTTGGTTCCAGGTTACCCAAACTTCCGCCGATAGATGGTCCAACTTCATGACTTTAGAAACTCCATCCAGAGGCTGCTCCATTCTTACATCCTCCTTCAATCCAGGCAAATTCCCATGACTACCTCCAGGAGGCTGTAAATCTGTAACATTGTCTTTAAATTCATTTTTATCGTCACGTTTTGGATGGGGGTCCATTTGCTTAGTTATGCAGGCCAGTTCATCACAGGCATCTGATTCCTGAATAATAGTTTGTCTAGGAATAAACTCCTCCTGTCCAACAGATTTCAATAGCATTTCAACAGATTCCGAGGAAGTGGCCTCGGACCAAATATTTCCATGCCTTGATATGGGGCAAGATTCAGCAGCAGTTGAACTAAACTCTATGCCACTACCCCCTCGGGAGAATGCGTCAATCCACTGGTTATCTTCGTTACTTTCAATGCCAAGAAAAACTTCAGTTTCGACCAAACTATCAAATCTTAAATTCCCTTGAAGGCTTTCATCAAAATCAAACTTAGAGAGCGCATATGGCCTTAATGCTGGAGGAAATTTGGTGCTCCCTTCACCAGCTAAATGGAGATTCTGGCTTTGAAAATCATTGTCATCATAATCCATGGGTGTATCCCTAAAACAAAAAATGAGAAGGGTGTGAGATCAAACTCGATGTGCATATATGCACACATGGGCAGAAATTCATGAAAAGAGACAAATATGCAAGAAAAAGAGGCTCACATAAGATCAATCACATTTACATACTCACCCTCACCGAGCATCATCATCATGCACACAACATGCATATACCAAGATGAACAAAAAATTGAGATTACCATTCCACACAAAACATGGTGAGATAGAATCTCAATTTGATGAAACCAGCATAAGAATATACCATATTCAGCACAGCAAGGAACATTTCAGAATTGTAAAGCCATTCACAAGATGTTTAACTCTTACCTCACAAGCCTCAATAAAAGAAAATCAAACCATCATATTCCAAATAATTTGGTTTCTCCGGTAGTAATATAACTATGTGATTCCAATAATACAAAATATATGCTTTGAAGAAGACAATAGATGAGCAGTAGCTAGGCTGTCTAGTTATCTGAAGATTTTTGTTGTAAGAACATTATGTCAGAGGAAAAAACCAAGTAAACCTAAATAATTGAAAGAGACCAAGTTTTTGATTTCAGAAATCACTGAGATAGATTCATCGTTATCCTATCATACAATCAAAACAGCATCTTCGGAATAGAGCCACCATGGCAATTAGATCTTCTTATTTTGTGACGCAAAAACGGAAACAATCAACCACTTCAAAAAAAAAATTACATGTTGACAAAACTGGAAAAGAAGAAGCTGAAATCCTAAACCAAGTGAACTGAACTCTATTGTTGTCTTGTCTCATATGAGAAATCTACACCATCAGAACGATTGTTTACACTTCGCAGCTATAC